>NC_140937.1:115558052-116775552 GCF_014529385.1 Adiantum capillus-veneris | reverse complement strand
ATCCCTCAAGAGATTTAATACTTAGGTCACATTATCTCTCAAGATGGTATCCGTATGGATCCAACAAAGTTAGAGGTAATAAAAGGATGACATAATCCAAGGAATCTACATGAGCTACGAAGCTTTATTGGTATGCGTGCATACTATAGGCGCTTCATAGAAAAAATTGCACAAATAGCAGGACCATTACATGACTTAACAAAAAAGAACGTTAAGTATACATGGGCTGCAAAAGAAAAAAATGCTTTTGAGAAGCTCAAAGAGAAGCTTACCTCTCAACATGTGCTTACACTACCGGATCTCTCAAAACCATGGGAATACGAGAATATGGAAACAAGTACAATAGTCGATAGGTTTAGCAAACAAGCACACTTTGTACATGTCAAAAAGACTATTAAGGCACATCAAATGGCAACCCTCTTTGTATCCAAGATTTTCAAACACCATGGCTTTCCAACATCCATAGTGTCAAACAGAGATCCTAGAATGACCAGTAATTTTTGGAAAGGTCTCTTTGAAAATCTAGGAACAAGGTTAAATTTCTTTTTGGCCTATCACCCACAAAAGGATGGCCAAAGTGAAATAGCTAACCTTATGATTCTAGATCTACTCAAGACCTATGTTACGGAAGTAGATCATGTTGGGGTATAAAGCCCAATGTGATTGCCCAGGTAAGTGGGCGGGCCGCCAGGTATGTACACATATTCTTTTGTAAAAACCTAATAAGAACTCACTATGCTCTACACATATTCTTTTGTAAAAACCTAATAAGAACTCACTATGCTCTACACATTACAGTAGAGCGAGTTCACCATATCGTCGTGCTCTTCTTCTCGCACTCTCTCTCGCGTCGCACTTCCGCTCGTACTCCTTCAACTGGTATAAGAGCTCAGATCGAGGCTCGAGGAAGCACTGCAGGAGGCTAGAGTCACCAACTCAGATTGGAGTGAAATTCGACAGGCAAAGACACGGCCCCAAATCTTGTGGGAATGCCCGAAGGGCTTGGTGTTGTCAGAATTTCATTCTGAGGTCATCTCGGCCACCGTTCGGCTTCGACAAAGGTCTGCGCAGGCCATTTTCGACTACGTGGTCTCGACGGGTGCAGATCCGACTTTGCAAATTTGGGGTTTTCGGCCTACAACTGCAGGTGTTGAGGATATCGACACTCCCAGAGTGTTGATTTGTGGCTGTCTAAACATCGAAGGACGGCTCACAGTTCTTGGAGGCGTGTCACATACAACACGGGCGCATCTACACACAGACTATAGGCGACATCCACTAGTTCATCAGGTAGCTTGTGTTTGCTGCTTGATATTCTAGATTTCATCCTGACATTGCAGGTACTTCCACATGGGATGTATTGTCAGAGATGATGTATGTCTGTTGAGGGTTTGCTGGCTGTGAGTCACGCAGCAAACAACCGCCGCAGCGGTTACAGCATACAATGGGAAATTTGTGGATGTATGACTTTGTGGGAAGTCTATGTACTGTCAGATTTACTGCAGCCTTTGTTGAGGGTCGAGTGAGGTTTTATTGACCTGGGGGATTCTCGAATGTTGAGATCCTTTCGGTGATACAGGTCTTGGAGCGATCCCTCGAGCACCCTTAGATAGGCAGCTAGGATGTATTGACTGTGAGTTAGACAGTTGGGATTGCATCTTGCCTTTACTGCCGTTGAGGCATTGTCGCAGTCTATGCTTACAAGACAGTGACAGGACAGTCAGAGATAGTACAGGTGCAGGACAAGTTTACCCGCAGCTTACAGTGTCAGAGAGACAGTGTTTTTTGAGCTGTTTTTTGGTCTGTTTTTGAGTACACCAGAGCCATTTTACAAAGGAGACTCTGCCAAAATTTATGCAGAATCTGAAGCTTTCTTGGTTCATTTGACAGGTTGATATTGGTTCAAAGATCAGTTTACAGGGGAAACTTTGTCGAATTTTTCCTAGGAAAGTAAACCACTGTGAAGCGTAGCTATGGCTGGATCACAGGACACTGCTCTTTACAATATCAAGAAGCTGGATGGAACCAATTTCCCATTGTGGAAGCAGAAGATTTGGCACGTGTTGGTACAAAAGAAGCAGATAAAACCTATAAAGCTCAAGGGGATAAAACCAGAAGATATGGACGAAGATGAATGGAGCGAAATGGATGAATTGGCACTTTCTACCATTATGCTGACTTTGGCAGAAAGTGTTTACTTCAATGTAGCAGACGAGATGTCGGCTTATCAAGCATGGTTAAAGCTGAGTGATCTATATGAGAATCAGAGTGCAACTTCACAAGTATACTGGCTTAAAAAGCTTGTTGACTTGAAGATGAAAGAAGGGAAACCTATGTCCAATCATCTGAATGAATTCAACACAATCTATAGTCAGTTGTCATCTCAAGGTGTCAAGTTTGATGAACCTGTTAGAGCTATGTTCCTGTTGATCACATTGCCGGAAAGTTGGGACACTTTTCGCACAGCTTTGAGTAATTCTGCACCTCCACATGGTTTGAACATAGCAGGTGAAGAAGGAAGTCTGCTTACTGAAGAAACCAATAGAAAGACAATGGACAAAGGCAAAGGAACAGCCTTAGTTGTCAGGGGAAGGACCAAAGAAAAGTACAAAGGTGGAAAGAGGAATCAGTCTCGTAGCAAGTCCCGCAGTGCTAAAGGCAAGAGTGACATAGAATGCTACCATTGTGGCACGAAGGGTCACATGAAAAGAGACCGCAGAGAATGGAAAGCAGAAAAAGGCAAAGAGAAAGTTGAAGACCATGGTGAGAAGAACAAGTCCTCAGTGAAGATTCAAGAAATAAATGTGACAAACACTAATGCAGAAGATGACAGTCTAGTGTCAGGAGACATCTACTTCTTGAAGAATACAATGGACTCAGCTCTTCTTACAGCATCTGATGGAAATGCACTGAGTGACTGGATTATAGACTCAAGGGCATCACTTCATGTGTCTCCAAACAAGGAGTGGTTTACCTCTTATGTGACCACTAAAGATCATGTTCGGCTAGGAAATGGGCATACATGTGAGATCTTAGGTGTTGGAGATGTTCAATTGAAGTTTCAGAATGGCTCTTCTTTCACGCTGAAGAATGTGAGACATGTTCCCGCACTTACAAAGAGCTTGATCAGCACAGGTTTACTTGATGATGCTGGCTACGTCACCACTTTTGGACAGAACATGTGGAAGATATCCAAGGGTTCTATGACAGTAGCACATGGAGTAAAGTCTGGAGGACTTTACATGATTTATGTATCAAATGTCTCTAAAAATGTAATCAATGTAACCGAGCAGCCGAACGTTTCTTTGTGGCATAGCCGGTTAGGACATATGTCCAAGAAGGGAATGGAAATCTTGTCTCGTTCTGGTTATTTGCCTAGATTTTCATTTAATGATTTTGAATTCTGTGAACATTGTCTATATGGTAAGCAAACACAGCAGCCACATAAGCATAGAAGCAGTAGAAGAGATACACAGTTGGCACTTGTTCATAGTGATTTGTGTGGACCTATGCCTAACCTATCTCTAGGGGGAGCTTCTTACTTTATGACATTTATAGATGATTACTCGAGGAAAGTATGGGTTTACTTTCTCAAGCACAAGGATGAAGCGTTTAGTGTTTTCAAAACGTTTGTGACACTTGTGGAGAATCAGAGTGGCAAGAAGCTTAAATGCTTACGCACTGACAATGGTGGAGAGTATGTTTCAAAGGCCTTTCAAGACTTTTGTGAGTCAAAAGGTATAAAACGTGAACTTATTGCTCCTTACAATCCTCCTCAAAATGGTGTTGCTGAGAGGATGAATAGGACCATACAAGAGAAGGTCAGAAGTATGTTGTCTAATGCACAGCTGCCAAATGGGTTTTGGGCTGAAGCTGTATCAATAGCTGTTCATCTTGTAAAGAGATCTCCTAGCAAGGTTTTGCAGAAGGATTCAGTGCCAGAGATGGTATGGTCAGGCAAAATGCCCTCATACAAGCATCTCAGAGTCTTTGGCTGTGAGGCATATACTCACGTTCCAAAGGAATTTAGGAACAAACTTGAGCCAAAGAGTAGAAAGTGCATCTTTCTAGGCTATGGTAATTCTGGTGAGATGGGGTACAGACTTTGGGATCCCGAATCCAGAAAGGTTGTCCGCAGCAATGATGTTCACTTTAATGAATCCAAATATCATTCTAAACCAGAGAGGGTTGACGAGATTAGAAGAGTTGTCTTCCAAGAAGATGGACCTGCACGTGCAAGACAAAATGTCAGGGCTCAAGAGGAGACATGATAGAGTGGAACCACAGGTTGTGGTTGAGCCTGAGCCACCTATTGTGCGTAGATCTGGACGTGTCACGCGACCTCCTGATAGGTTTGTTCCATCTATGAAATATGTCATGTTGACTGATTGCAATGAGGCTTCATGTTACAAGGAAGCAATGCAAATGAAGGACTCCGGGAATTGGCAATTGGCCATGCAGTCAGAGATGACAGCTCTGCATAAAAACAAGACATGGAAGCTAGTTAAATTACCACAGGGCAAAAAGGCTCTACCTTGTAAATGGGTTTACAGGTATAAGATCACCGCTCATGATAGTCAGCCAAAGTACAAAGCAAGGCTTGTTGCCAAGGGCTTTAAGCAAGAACAAGGCATTGACTTTGATGAAGTCTTCTCTCCGGTGGTCAAGATGACTACATTGAGATGCTTTCTTGCATTGGTTGCCATATTAGATTTGGTGTTGCACCAAATGGATGTCAAGACAGCGTTCTTGCATGGTGATTTAGATGTGGAAATTTACATGCAGCAGCCAGAAGGGTTTGTTGAGAAAGGCAAGGAAGATTGGGTATGCCAGTTGTTAAAGAGTCTTTATGGCTTAAAACAATCACCGAGGGCATGGTACCATAAATTCCACAAGTTTATGCTTTCTCAAGGCTACAAACGTAGTGAGTTCGATCACTGTCTATATACAAAGAAGGCTAAGGATGGTAGTTGGCTGATCCTTATTTTGTATGTGGATGACATGTTGATTGCTGGCAAGCACTTGGAAGAAATTTCAGCTTTGAAGTCAAAGATGGCAAAATCGTTTGACATGAAAGACATGGGTGAGCCAAGTCATATACTTGGTATGCGCATTGAGAGAGACAAATCAAAGAAGTTGATTTGGCTATCTCAAACAGAGTATATTGACAAGGTTTTGCAACGTTTCAATATGGAGAAGGGAAAGGCACTGAGTGTTCCATTGCCACCATATGTGAAACTTAGCAAACAAGATTGTCCCGTGTCTGAGGAAGAACAGGCTGAAATGGATAAGATTCCATATGCGTCTGCAGTGGGTAGTTTGATGTATGCAATGATTGCTACTCGCCCAGACATTGCATTTGCAGTGGGAGTAGTAAGTCGATACATGTCAAACCCAGGCAAGAAACATTGGGAGGCAGTGAAAGGAATATTGAGATACCTGAAAGCTACAAAGAGTATGCGTATATGCAATGGGAGTCAGGAGCTAAGTGTAAAGGGTTTTACAGACTCAGATTATGCAGGTGACTTAGACAACCGAAGGTCTACGTCAGGGTATGTCTTTACATTGGCTGGTGGAGCAGTATCATGGCATTCTAGATTACAAGATTGTGTTACTCAGTCTACTACAGAGGCTGAATATGTTGCAGCATCAGAGGCATGCAAAGAATCAATTTGGCTTAATCGACTAGTAACAGATTTGGGAATCAAAGAAGAGATGCATGTGTTATATTGTGATAGTCAAAGTGCTATACAATTGGCTCGCAATCCAGTTTATCACTCAAAGACAAAGCATGTGGATGTGAAGTATCATTTCATCAGGGAAATGCTCGAGGATAAGCAACTTCAGCTTGTCAAAGTTCACACCACAGAAAATTCTGCTGATCTACTTACAAAAGGACTTCCCTCATAGAGCTTTGCGCATTTTCGCAAGCAGTTAGGTGTAGGGTAGTACATCACTTCTCTACATCTTTTGTATATTAGCTTGTATAGTAGCTTCTCTCACACTTAAAGTACCACATTGGACTTTAAGTGGGAGGTTGTTGGGGTATAAAGCCCAATGTGGTCGCCCAGGTAAGTGGGCGGGCCGCCAGGTATGTACACATATTCTTTTGTAAAAACCTAATAAGAACTCACTATGCTCTACACATTACAGTAGAGCGAGTTCACCATATCGTCGTGCTCTTCTTCTCGCACTCTCTCTCTCTCTCGTGTCGCACTTCCACTCGTACTCCTTCAGATCAACGCTCACAATGGGAGAAGTACCTACCCCTTGTAGAGTATGCGTACAATAACACTGTCCATACTACTACATGGAAGGCACCTTTCGAGATCATTGAGGGAAGACCTAAAAGTCCCTTGCTACTTAAGGTACATGGAAAGATCTTCACTGCTTCTGCTGATGAGTATAGCCAAGACCTACAAGAATCTTTTCAAAAGATTAAAGAGGCTATATCCATCTCACAACAAAGGCAAAAAGATGCTGCTAACAAGCACATAAGGGCCTTAACTTTCAAGGCAAATGATTGGGTCCTACTCAAGTTTTCCAAGGCTCGATTGAGGCAAACTATGGACAAAAATCCTACGGGCCACCAAGAGTATTATGTTAAGCTAGCAAAAAGATATTATGGTCCTTTTCAAATCTTAAAACAAATCAACGAGATGGCCTATCAACTAAATTTTTCCAATCATTGGCTCATACACAATGATTTTCATGTAAGCCTACTTAAGCCTTACAAAGGAGAGCCACCAAGAGAACCAATAATTGAGGACCCGCCCGAGATCGAAGATCAACAAGAGGTGCTCCAGCCTGAATCCATCCCTTGACATGAAGACAAGGTACTAAGACATGGTAATATTATCCGATGGTATCTTATTAAGTTCAAAAATTATCCTTTTGAAGATGCTAGATGGATGCAAGGAACACAACTTAAAGATAGTATGAATCTTGTCAATCCTTACAATGCTACAATAGAGTAAGCAAATGTAAATGCTTTTTAAATGAACAATGTTTTTGTCCTATAAGACTAGTTCTCTTTTTATTGTGCACAAATTGAAGTAGTATGCATGGTTAGAATCATGTTTGTGATGACGACATCTTTCAAACACCAAGTAGAATTTGTCACTCTACTCTGGGAGTATCATATGGCCTAAAGAGCAGTTATGCTTGCGGCAACTAAGTCTCCCAAGCACCAAATGGATTAGTCATCCATTCTAGAATGATGTCATAGGGTAAAAATGGATCCTCTACCCACTAAGAAACGTGGACTAATTACTAAGACTTTATCTTCTCTACCTCATAGTCGAGGACGACTATGGTTTCAAGAGAGAGGTAATGTCATAAAATCTAATATCTATCTGTCCCAAATGACTTTCTCATATTAAACTGATCATTTAATGTTGGAAAATGAATGGGAACAAGAGTTAAAATATAGATGTGCTTTTAGATCTATCTTAGCACGGGACCAAAGGGAGAGAGGGCTACATCTCATTGAGGGTCCAAAAAGGAGATGGTACACCAAAGAGAAATGAGCACATAATGGAACTTAAAAGACCTTAGGGTTAGCTTCATTAAAGGCCTCCAAAGGTTAGTTTTAAAAGTCCTTAGACCTAGGACCTTTAGGTACTTTAGACTTAGGCAAGCTAGGCCTATGCTTGAGGTGCTTGTCGTGCTTGAGCTAACTAAGGTGCTTGAGGTGCTTCAATTGCTTGATGACCAAGGTGCTTGTGGTATTCAAGTCAAACATGACTCCTACATAGAAGGGGGAGAGCCCTAAGAGTAGGGGTGAGAGAGAACACACACACTCACACTCACACTCAAGGAAAGCCCAAGACTCAAGAGGCATAAAGGACACATGTCAAGCCCCTAGCCCTGTTGCCCTCAATGAATCATATTGGATGACCTTTAGGGACTTCCAATGAGATTTTAGATGAATTCAATTAATTAATTAAGGTATCTCTCTCAAAGGGGAAAGAAGAAAACTTGTCCAAATGCTATCCATATTGCTTGATATTATCATAGCTTGTGATTGGCTAGGCCTAGGATGGACCAATATGGTGCAACCTAGAGTAAAGAGAGAGAGGGGTCGACCAAGGCAAGGGGGAGCCCTCCTTTTTGCACATTCTCCCACACACTCATACACTCTCTCATGTGTTGAGCAAGAACTTCATCTCCTTCTCCAAGCTTGAGAAGTAGAGAGCCTACACCAACTCCTCTTGGCTATGGAATGCAAATCCAACCAAGAGCCATGCTTCAAAGCAATGCGTGCCATCTTTTTTATCTCCATTACTATGTTATGCTATGCTCTAAGAGTAATGATATGTGAGGAGACTATTTCTTTCTCGTAAGATACATCTTCTTCCTCTTCCCTCCCTCACTCCCTGCTAGCTCTCTCCACCTTTGAAGGTGTTTATGGTCTTGGGATTGAGACCGGGGACAAGTTAATGTTTTTGCAAGCTAGTTACAGGCATAATATTGGTGCTTGAAGCTTACCATCTTCATGGCATCAACAAGGTTTCAAGGAACACAAATCATGTATTGTACCAAGTCTCTCTTCAAGGAAGAATATATAATACAAAAGCCTTTTGGAGGGAGGACCAGCTCCAAGTAAATCCGGTCCTCAATTGTTGTCAATTTCTCTAATTCTCTCTCTCTCTCTCTCTCTCTCTCTCTCTCTCTCTCTCCTTCTCCTGCAAGTTTTGTTCATGCCAAGCTAACTAGGTATAATGTTTATTTTTCTACCTTCAATCAAATACTCTCCTTATGTTCATTAACAATCCTCTCAAGGAAATGCTCACTATTGTTACTTTAATTCCGGTACAATCAATGTTATTAGCCCTATTCCGTTTACAAATCAAGCATCTCATGTTTGATCTATTAGTGTCGAGGCCCGACTTAGTAGCTATAGTGGAAGCATTTGCAACAAGGATTATCAGTCGTACGATGACTAACACTATCATGTTGCATTGTGGAGCTCTATAGATCATACAATAATGTTTGTGGGATCTACTAGCGTGGATGTGCACACTCGCCTATCCCTAGAGCCCAGTACGATTGCATGCAAATCGAGTGAGCGAGCTAGTGGACATAGGCTAAGACAATTTCTCACCTATTTCTTGTGCATATTGTTAGTTTAGCTAGTAGGACCCACTTATTAGCATATTCGCCTTTAAGTGGGAGATTGTTGGGATAAAGGCGGTGTGCCTTGTCCTCAGCCAAGTCCTCAGCCAAACATCCAATGTCTGGCTATCCAGGCACTCACTAACCACTCATCCCTTATTATTTATATAAAATAAAAATAAGGCGATAAAGTTTGCTGCTCTATTCTCCACCCACACAGAGTGCTCCTCCTTCTCCCACTTCACACATGCACGCACAACACAACCCACACTCACACTAAACTCTCTTTATGAATGTTGTGGATAAAGGAATCTATTAGCTTTGAAAGTATGATTGAAGTCCATTGGTAGACCGTACATCCTAGATCTTGTATATGTTTCTGAATTGTGTGTAGCTACTTACAATATGTAGAAAGCCCAAGGGGGAGGGAAGGTGTGTCACCACATGGAAATGTTTCAAAGTACGATTGGATGTGATGAGCATTCTAGGTTACCTCCATCAACATTTATGTGTATAATCATATCTTGTTTGAGAATAGTGGCATTTGCCTGAATTTGAGGGTTTTGCAAGTTGTTCTACCATTCAGATTTTTGAAATTCATATGATTTATGTTTCCTGTGTGTGGTTATTCTAAACAGTTTCTTTCTTAAATTGTGTCAAGACAAATTGGGTGAGGGAATCCACTCTTAATATGAAACTCTAACAGGGGAGTTGGTTGTGTCATATTGAAATGCCCATACTTCTTTTTGTTTTGTCGAACCATGGGGAGATTGAAGTGGTCAATGTCAATGTGTAAACAAGGGTTGTAAGATTGGTGCAAAGATCTCTCTAAAGGTGCCCCGCATGCTAACACCTTCATATATAATAATTCTTAATCGCAATGGCTTCAGTGATGAGAAGAGTCTTGGATAATCTGACCAAGAGAAAACAACAATCTAGTGGATCCTTTCTACAAAGATCTCCTTGGCTAGAAATGGTCTTGACCACTTAGCAAAGTCTTTTTCTCTATGATGTTCACTTTACCAGAAATCTGTTGCAAGTATTCTTTCAAGTTGGAGTCACCTAACAAGATGAGGGAGGTGTCAAGCTCTATCAACTATCTCCAGATGAGAGCCCGTTCCATACTAGTAGGCAATGGTGTAGTGGATGGTCTTTGAAAACACCATGACACCTTAGTGCCGTGAGCATAAAGGTATGCTGGAGAAATGGAAAAGAGATGCTCGAACCCGAAGGGTTACATCTTACATCTCTCAGCTTGGATATCTCTATGAAATGTTGAGGACCTCATGGTGAAAGGATAGCTCTAGGGACGTGCTTTTGAAAATAGGTATCACACATTAAGAGGTGGAGACATTAACTAGATGTCAACTTGTTAATGATGTAAACTAACATTGTATGAACATGCCATACAATTCATTTGTAAGTTGTGTGCTCTATGTTCATGTGTGAATTGTGTGTGAGTCAAAGGTGACCTAGTTGTGCGTTGTGCCAACAAAGAATCTGTTTTGTTAAACTTTTAGATAGGAAGGTTGATAGGCATGCACTAGAGCGGTGGTAAATGCTGCTTCCATTTTGAAGACAATCGTGGATCAAGTGCCCTTAAACGCCCATCGAGCGAACACTTTCTTTCTAGAAAAATGGGTAGCGATAACTATCCAACGAAAAGATTGGAGGTCTTTCCTCGTCTCTGTTTCACACGTGCATTGTGGGAAGGGATCAAGGGAGGGCGTGAGTTTAAGAGCGTTGTGCAAGATACAGGGCCATAGATCTGCACCCCAAATTTGCAAGTATACCAAAATTTATTGAATTGCTTGAATTTACAATATTTACGATTGTGGGGGGCAATTCCCTTATTTCAAACCTACGATATGAAGTTGGTTGGCCAAATTTACAAATTTTACCCAAATTTTCACAAGCTTCCAGTATGTGTGCACGATTTCACATAAATCGCTCAAACAAAGGAATCTGGTGATGATCCATTTTGAGTAGAACTTGGCGCTAGAGAGGGAGCAGGGATAGGTGGCGCATGCCTTCCTTTCAAGACGGAACTGCCCACATAGAAAATCCGGGTGGCATTTTCTCTCTCTCTCTCTCTCTCTCTCTCGCACATGGTTCCGTGTCTCTGTCTAGAACTCTCTCTCTCTCTCTCTGACTCGAGAGCTCTACGAAGCCGATGGGCAGTCGGTTGCCGACATGTCAGTGTTATATATGTATTGTGTGCTTGTCTGTGCTCGCTCAACAGGGGGTGGGCTTCTCTCTCTCTCTCTCTCTCTCTCTCTCTCTCAGGTGTCAAGGGATGAGCAAGCAGGGCTGAATGAGGGAGGAGGAGTCGAACATGGGTGGAGGCCGAGGGAAGCAGGAGCAGGGATGGCATTGGCGCCACCTAAGGAAGAGGACTGGGGGACGCAGGTAAAGGGGGGGAGGAAGGAGGCTCTCTCTCTCTCTCTCTCTCTCTCTCTCTCATGCAGGAGGGGGTAGAATCAGGGGGCGCCAACCTCAGGGGGCGCAACGGGAGGCAGAGTCGCCACAGAGGAGCGGGGAGAGGAATGGGAGAGGGGGCCGAAGGGACAGGTAGGGAAGGTATTTGGTTTCGGGGGACGGGGGAGGGAATCTCGCCATAGAATCCTCCGAAAGTAATGGGGTTTCTTTCAAATGTAGACAGAATTCAACGCGTCGTGATTGCACTTGGCAAATAGAGAGGGGTCACATTAGAAGTGTTTGCATCAATCTGATTCTAGGTATGCTTTGGTCAACAAATAACAAAGTCAAACTTACGCAACTTTTACACGTGTGCAGAGTTTTGGGACTTTTGGCATTTTACCTTGCCTGTTGCACCTCAGCACAAAAGGGCACGGGAATTTTTTGAAGCTCAAGCGGTGGGATCCATGGCAGCGAAGTCACAACACGACGATCAAGATGTGCGCAATCGTAAGATGTCGAGATAAACTAGGACACGAAAAGATAAACTTGGACAAGCAGGAGAGCTGTCCGAATTTATTTATCATTATTTGGTTTGCCCACATGTCAATTTTTTCGTCACGAGTGTAGCGATTAAAACATTGGGCTCTCATGACGGTTGCGCGGGTTCGAGTCTCCGAGCTTGCTGTCGACGCCCAATTTTTTTCCCCTTTGGACCCCCACCGCGGATCCCATCTCTTTTCTCCCGTGCCCTTTAGTGCTGAGGCCTGCCCTGTGTGTAGAAGAGACGGCCACGCAGAGAGAGAGAGAGAGAGAGAGAGAGAGAGACACAACCATAGCTAGAACCTTGAATCTTCGTTCAACTTCTCTCTGCTTCTGTACATAGAAAGCGGGTTTGACATAGCCACACCCAGGTAAACCTCTTCTCCCCTTTCCTTTGGCGGCGTCTTCCTCGCCATGACCAGTAATGGAGCCTCCCCAGAGCTCCAAAAACAGAAGCCTCCTCGCCGTGTCACCATCTCTGTAGGGGGGAAAGCTTTTGAAACCACAGTTGCAACTCTGCAAAGTGGTGGTCATGGGTCTCTTCTTGCAAGGTCTTGCCCTGTTCTGCCATCTGATCCGGCAGAGATCTTCTTCGATCGCGATCCCTCCACTTTCAAGATTCTCCTCAACCTTCTGCGCACACATAAATTGCCCTCCTCCTTCGACAAAGATGCCCTTATTGAAGAAGCTACCTTCTACGGCCTCCTCAGGGTTGTGAAAGAAGCCATGGCTCCCGATCATCTGGATGGAATCGATCTGCAAAAGGAAACCAACCTTCTTCCAACCGGGCGGGACTACCCTGCTGCTCTGTGTGCGTCTCCGGATGGATCTCTCTTGGTCTCACATGGCAGCAAGATAACGTTTTTCAACTGGGCTCTCCGCAGACACCACACTACCCTCACAGAATTCAACACCATTGAGACTCTCCATCGTCTTTCTGATTCGCATGTTGCATGTGGCTCAGCAGACCTCCCTGGCCTTCACATATATGATACTGTCCATGGCACACATGCAAAGAGCCTCGTTTGGGCGGACAAAAATGATACGCGTGTCTACAATGCATGTGTTCGTGCCATATGCTCCAACTCCACTACCCTTTTTGCAGCATTCGAGAATGGTCACAAGCTTGAGAACACAGTTCAGCTAATTGATCGCCTCACTCTTCAGGTTACAGGTGAGCTTGCGCGGCAAAACGGTAATGCAAGCCATCTTAAAGTTGCAACAAAGCTTCACTGGCTTTCGACATATAATTGGCTCATGACAGTGGGGGTGCATGGGGGTGCTTTTGGCTACAGCGGATATATACGACTATGGGATGTTCGACAGAAGAAGCATGTCTGGGAATGGAGAGAGCCGAATGTGCAGGGGATAGATCCACGGCTTGTTGAACGTGACAGTTTTGCAGACATTGCGGTGGATGAAGAGCATGCAGGTATTTTCAAAGTCAGCTTGGAATCGGGTAACATTGCTATGGCAGACATGAGGCATTTGAAGGCACAGGATCCTTGGATGACACTTACAGAGGTAAATCCGGCCATGGTGATCAAGGAGAAAGGTGTCAATAGCAAACTATTATGCTACAACAAGCAAATCTTTTGTACGCGGGCTAGCGATCTTGAGGTATGGTCAGAGGTGCCGCTTGCCGGAACAGAAGTGGATGTGGCTGATAGAGAATACTGGGAGACTTCATTTCGAAGGAATTTTGTCGAACACAGTAGACGGCATGGTGGGCATGAGATCACAAACCTTGATGCAGGTGGGCAGCGTCTGTTTGTTGCACGCAAGCATATGCAAGGGGTTGAAGTCTGGGAGACCAGACAGATGTCTGCTGTGTGAGATGTTCGGATTTTCTTGTATTTTCAAGCCACGTCCAGAGTAAGAACCCACTTACAACCTACATCAATGTGTACACCAATTTGTTTCATACACTCATGTTCTTCTTAAAGGTATGTGCCCAGGAATGCTAGATACCGAATTGCTTAAACTCACGCTTCTGACAGTATTAACCTCATGGGTCTTGCAGAGATATAACCTTTTCATAATGTAGGGCATGTGGGAAAAATAGTGAATGTTGTCTCTCAGCATCTTAGCTGCTAACTGATCTTTGTGTACCGACTGGGAACCGCATCCGTTTTAAAGTATAAAATTGAATTTCAAGTTTACAGCATTGCTTGTGTAAAGGATGATGTACATGATGAGCTGGTTTTTAGGAAGTACAGACTTTTCATCGGTTTTTGCAGGGGAAAAGTGGATTTTAGGTATCCTACCCCAATCAGATCCTAAAATCCAACCCCCAATCAGATAGCCACTTCTCCTTAACAAATATCCTTACTCACACTCACAAGCAAATCCCCCTTGCTCCTATCTGTGGGAGTTGGCACTAATGTTGAATGAAAGCTCCTTATCTACTTAAAATTAAACTGTTAATGATTTCATTATTGTGTGTGTATGTGTGTGTGCGCGTGTGTGAGAAATCGATCTGTTTTGGTGAGTTACTGATTTCATCGGTCTCTTTATGATTGTCTGGCACTTTAGGAGATTGACCCATCATTGTGTGCCGTTTTCTCATATGTGTTCTGACTATGTTTTTGTTCACTATGAATGGGTATCTCTGGTTGATTCTTTGATTTTTTATAGTCGTGGGTGTTCTAAGTACAATTTCCCACAGTTGATGTTCTACCAACAAGGGATTCTATTTGCATCTCTCCATGGGGGGGAGGGGATGTGAGAGAGAGAGAGAGAGAGAGAGAGAGAGAGAGAGACGTCTGATGCACTATTGTAAAGTCGGGTAGAATTTGTAAGTTTGGTTGTGCTTTTTGAAAAATATATGGGAGCGGGCTCGATGTTGTCAGTGTTGACCAATGTAAATTCACGAAATCAGTAAATTCAGGGCGCCAAATCTATGGCTGTGATCTTGCCCATCACCCCAAAATCACGCCTGCCCTTGATCCACTCCTCCTATACCCCGAATGAGACTTGTAACTGTCTTAACGCTCAGACGTACTTAACATTCAGTGTTGTCAATGTTCAGTACCTTTGCTGGACTATTGTGCTTCAAGAGTGTGAAATGCTGCTCTTTTTTGGCCTACACATGATCTTAATAAAACATTTGAGGAGCAATTGGGACTGTAGGTTAGAGCTAGTGTCATATGGCAATCAAAGATGGTGAACTGTTTTGCTTTGTGTCATTTTGACAGAGGGTTGGCATTGGTTTCCTATTTGTAGTGGGTCGCACGCGCTCTTTCTTATTCTCTGAAGTATGATTTTCCCCTTGGTTAATGCAAGTTTGGGCAACTTCTATGTTTGGGATTTCAGATGAGAGATGTAAGACGAGAACAAATTCTGTCCTGCATGACATGATATAAGGATATAAATCCCTGGAATCCTACAGGTTGTTATTGTAATGAATTTTCTGGACTCATACACTATAATTTTTCTGAGTCTCACTTTCAATCTTGTTCCCGACCATTGTGAAAACCATAGCTCTGGCTGACGAGAGAATATACGGTGAGCTTGAGTTGATACCAAAGTTCTAAACTAAGCACCATGTCTGCATGGTTAAGGGCATTTGGGAGACTGTGCTCTATATGCATCTCATTGCTAGCACACATGTTTGTTTACATGCCATCAATATTGCTCATATGAGGAGTTACATTGGCACATCCTTCCCGACAAAAAGGAGGTGTATGCTGAGGGAGTTTCAGCCCATGTACAATGGAGTGCTCATGAAATGTAATGTCTTTTCATATGGTTCGCTAGAGCAAGAGGGACTGCATAAACAAGATAGTTTCATCGCAAACTTCATAGGAGAACTCTCTCCTTCACATGCAACTACTACCCTAAGTGATTATGGACTTTGGCTTGCAAAAGGTAGAGACATGCAAGTAATCAATACAAAAGATTTTGTTTTAATTTTTTTGCAAGAAAAAAAGATCCTTCCATTAGTTAATAAGGACTGCCCAAAGGCTTCAAACCTCCTCTACGAGAAAGGGCTACATCGGAAACACTCCCAGTGAGAAAACAAGGTACGTACAATGAGGGCTAGATCACGAGATGGGAGGAGGAAAGAGACACATTGGTGTTACCGGCCCATTTTAGCACACCCTGAACCATGGTGCACAAAGGGCTTGGGCTCAAAAGTCGCAAGAAAGCCTCTTAGTGCTTCCGCATGCGGTTGGAGCTGCCTTGAAATCTCTCAAACTGACCCTGAGTGTGTGAATCAGCTCCAACCAAATGTCGCGAACAGTCTTTGTCGGTGGGATAGGGCGAGCTTTGAAGATGCGACAGCAACAGGCCTGCCAAATGAACTAGTGTCAAGCTGCAAACGAGCTCCCAACACCACTCTCTATCATTGCACACTCCTGGGGGACGAGCTCTCTGGCAAGCTGAAGTGTAGATCAACCCCCCTGAATCACTATCATCCTGTTGGTGAAAACCAACTCAAAACAGAGCGCAGGACCCGTGAGAGTGGACCAGGTTGCAACACCCCAAGTGTATTGTCGGGCTGTGGAAAGGGTTGGTATCAGCCGAAGAACCTAAAGCCAAACCTACTCTGGCATGGGCAGTCCCACAAACAGTGACGCTCACTCTCCGAAGGATGGCCATAGGCTGCACAGATGGCTTTGGGCTTGGGAGAGTCATCCCTTGGTACGAGTGCAGTGGGACTCGGGAGAGTGATTCTGGCTCTCTTCAGTCGATCACCCTGCTGTCAAGAAGCAGCTGTGTACCAACCAACTCCCAACTGTTGTAGCCCTTTGTGCAACTAGCCACTATAACATATTAACTCTCCTCGGATGCCTATTGTCCCACAATCGCTCCCAAAAGCTTGATAAGAACTCGGCTGTGAGACCCTCCTACTGCCGACCAAGCCCTAACTACAATGAGGACCTCAAAATGCGTGAAGGCCCCCATCCATCTAGAAGCTGCTTCCTCAAGAGGGGTATGCCACTCAACAGGTATAGCCTATGTAATATCCTGACACATGCTTTGCACCCTCCTCATGCCTCATAATTGGATGCTCTAAATCTCCTCGGAAAGGCCTAAAAATTGTAGCCAATCGTCAAGAGTGCGAGTTGGACCCTCTTCCATGGGATCCCAAGAAACGTGAGGCCTGCTACCAACCAAGTGGCCTCTTTATGTGCTAACCATGGCGTTCCAAACAAGAGGCGGCTCAAGCGCTCCTCCATGCAAGTGGGCTGGTGCTACTCAAGGACACTCATGTGCTAAACCATGGGATTCCAAACAAGAGTTTGCCTCAAGCGCTCCCCCATGCAAGTGGGATGGTGTTGCTCCAAGACACTTCGCAGCTGCTTCGAGGATCTAAGCAAGCTTGCACTAAGGCGGTCCTCCCAGCAAGTGGGCTGATGTTGCTCCAGGCCACTTAGCAGCTGCTCCGAGGATCTAAGCAGGAGCTCGAAAAGATCCAGCAAGACATGATGTACTACATAGTAGCCAAAAGCACCTGGTTGGCCACTATAACTCTCCCATTCAAAGAGAACCGTGCCGAACTTCAATGAAGCACTTTCCTCCTAATGGAGAGGAGGAGAGGAGCAGTCTGCTACTCTAGAGACAGTCCAGATAACGTACATAAGTCCCTGAGGAGATCCACCTGAAGCCCTCTCCCGACGACCAATCAAACGAAGGAGCACTGCCAACCCAGAAAGCCACAGTCTTCCTCGAGATGATCATTGCCCCTAATACACAACAAAACACCTCAAGAGCTTACTCACACCTGTGCAGATTGGCCTCATGGCCCTCCAAGTACATGCATGAGCGCCAGCAAACTCGGTGTCAAGCGGCTTGTCTCCCCTAATAGGGATCTCTAAACCACATAAACCAACTTCTTGTGAAGTCAAAAATCTGCTCATCGCCTCAACATAGAAGAGAGAGAGAAAGGGGGCAAGAGTGAAACCCTATCTAACCTAACGCATCAGCATGAAGCGTTCCCCTCTTCCCCCTGCCAAGAGCCCTTCTATGCGCACATCTATAGAGAGTTGACACTCCTCTGATCCAAGCATGTGAAAACCCCATCCTTCACAGAGTGCCCTCCGGGCAATCCGAGTCAACTATGTTGTAAGCCTTCTCAAATCGCGAGGACAGACTCCTCCCAAAAGATAAAGATGTTGTCAAGGATATTGTGCTCCTTGACAAAGCTTGTTTGGGTTTCATGTATAATACTCTCAAGTAGTGGCTGAATCCTCAAACTCAATAGCCTTTGCTAAGATTTTGTAGGCTGAGGTGAGAACGGTGATGGGTCGCCACTACCGAATCTCATCCAAGGACCCTCCCTCCTTGTGAATAAGGGATACTAGACTCACTCATACTCTCAAGCATCTCACCCGTGTGCAAAATTTCCTAGTAGGTGCTACAAAGATCCGAACCAAGTAGCTCCCAGTACTCTAAGAAAAAGCTGGGAATCGAAACATCCTTCCCTAGGCAACTACCTCGGGGGAGTGCCCTGAGGGCCTCGTACAACTCCTCTAGCTGGAGAGGCATTTCCGCATATTCTCAATAACTAGACAAGGCATCTGTACCCAAACCTATGCATTCAGCGCTCTGCATGTGGCTCAATTGAAAGCAACTCATGACAAAAGTCAGTAGAAACTGCACGCATATCCTCAGGATTTGAAGCAATTGACCCATCATGTCTCCTCAACTGGCTAACACTGGTGCGCACATGGCGAGGCTCCATAGTCTCAAAGAATTCACCAATAACTTTGTCACCCATCTAGGTCCATTTAGATGCCTAACGATGAAAGGAAAACTCATGAGCATCGCTCCTCAATGGTGGTCAACTCCTGTCAGGTATGTTGCATCTGCTCCTCCAACCAAGGACTGTCAAGGTGGTGCTCTTGCATCCTATGTAAGGAAGCAATGCCCCGTATGAGACGCTTCTCCTCTTGGGCTATAGCCAAGCAAGCCGCAGACTCCTAGAGGAAGAAGCGAGTAAGCTCAGCAAGTCCAATGGCCATTTTACTAGCCGGAGTGCCACTAGTGCCCAAACTCTCTATCCAAAGTACCACCACCCGCTCTCTAAGCTTTGTATCCAGCAAAATCCTGTCGGGGATGTGCAACAGTGCACTCCCACTCCTCTGTGTGTCTGTCACAGTAAAAATCGTTGGCGCGTGATCTGAAAATGTGATATATGCAAAATGCAAACAAATCCTCCCATGTTAGAGATGTAGTCAATGGTGTCGAAGTAATCTATTCGAGATAGATTCACTCCTACTCTACGGTCAGAGTGAGAGAAAGATAAGCTATCTGAGGGCCGCACAAAGCCTGCATGCTGCCAAACATCTAAAGTCCTCAAGGTCATACATAAGCGCTCCCAAGATGCCAACTCATGTTGGAATTAGGGTTGCAGAGAAACACACACAGCTTGGAGAAGACGAAGGAAGCTCAAGGCACACAATAGAGAGTGTGTTACTTAGTGTGTTATGGAAAGATAGATAGCCCTAGAGTGATGGGCGTATATACAATGCACGGGGAAAAAACCTCCTAAAGAGGGAAAAAATGCCCCGGCAGTCCTAGTGTGTTCACACACATCACTACCACATGTATATGGTAACAAATCCCCCCTGGAGTGATGTGGTGAACGAGAGCGGGCACATGAGTAAAGGGAAGTGCCATGCCCTGAGCACATGATCAGTCCACAAAGGGGAGTAAGCCCAAAGCTTTGCGGAAAGCTTCAAGCTTCTCACGAGACAATGCCTTTGTGAAAAGATCTGCAAGGTTGTCCTGTGTTGGCACATAAGCCAAGCTGATCTCTCCTGATGAGAGCCTCTCCCTAACATAGTGGTAATGCACCTCAATGTGCTTTGTGCGAGCATGAAAAACTGGGTTCCTCGCAACTGCCAATGCGCTCTGACTGTCAGTGTAGATAGTATTGGCAGTGTCCTCTCCAACACCCAAATCAGCCATAAGGCGTCTGAGCCATACACATTCAACCGTACCTGTGAAGACTGCCCTGTACTCAGCCTCACAACTCGAAGTGGCCACAGTAGGTTGCTTCTTGCTCAACCATGATATACATGAACTGCCAAGCATGAAACAAAAACCACTTGTGGACACTCGCGTGTCAAAACAACCAGCCCAATCTGAGTCCGAAAAAGCATGTAAATCTGGCGGCAATGATCCCCCTTGAGATAAAACAAGCCAAGATGTAAAGTGCCACTAAGGTAGCGGAAAATCGTCTTGACAGCCTGCCAATGCTTAGACCCTGGGCTATGCATAAATCTACTGACCTGTGAGACTGCAAACTGAATATTTGGCCTCGTGTTGGATACATAAATGAGGCAGCCAACAGGAGTTTGGTAAAGAGTGACATCAGCAAGATCGCCAGCATCATGTAGACTCAACTTCAAACACGGTTTCCATGGGAGTGGCAATAGGTTTGCAATCCTCAAGTCCAAACTTACATAGCAATGTCTCTATGTAACTTTTCTGACACAAGGCAATACCACCATCACACTGCTTAAACTGTATACCCAAGTAATGATGCAACATTCCCAAATCTTTCATCTTGAAAGTAGCATTCAAATCAGCCTTAAATTCAGCAATATGTCTCTCATTTGGTCCAGTGATCAGCAAATCATCGACATAAAGAACCACAATGAGAAATAGATCATCCTCACGCTTTACATACAATGTGCTTTCTGTTGGACTGTTATGAAAGCCTCGTTTAACCAAACGAGTGTCAGCTTTCTCATACCAAGCACGAAGAGATTGCTTCAACCCATACAAAGCCTTCTTACATCTGCACACTTTGTCCTCTTGACCTTTTATGACAAAACCGCGAGGCTGCGTTACATAAACTTCCTCAAATATGTCACCATTCAAGAAAGCAGTAACAATGTCTGATTGATGTACATCCCAACCAAAATGAGCTGACAATGCACATAGAAAACGCAGAGTAGTCATACGACAAGTGGGAGCAAAAGTCTCTTCATAATCTATGCCTTTTTGATGTGCATAACCCTTTGCAACAAGTCGAGCCTTATGGCGATTGATCTCACCATCCGGCTTGCATTTCAACTTGTAAACCCACTTCGTACCAATGGACTTTTTGCCAGGAGGCAAATCACATAAAGTCCATGTGTCATTTTCTATAAGTGCGTCATATTCTGATTGCATGGCAGCCATCCAATTTTCTGTGCTTCATCAAAAGACTGAGGCTCCTCAACATCATGTAAACTAGACACAGCCAAAGCATAACAATATGATGCATAAGATGCATGGCGAGAGCCTGAACGAGTATGACTAGACAAAGGTGCATCCAATTTACTGTCACGCAAAGTGTGCACCAACCATTTTGGCATACCTCTAGCCTGCTCATTTTCAGCCCTTTCCTCATCAAGTACATCATGTACATCTGCATCAGTAATAGGCTGATCTAACACATTTTCAGAAAACCCCATAGGCTGTACATTTGCCTCATTGGAACTTACATTCATATTTCCACCATTGAAAAGAGGCAACAAAGTGTCATAAATGTCCTGTGAGCTTACATTACACTTTCTAGTACATGATAACAAGGGCTGAACAGAATCTTCCACAAACACTACATCCCGAGAAACCAGAATACGTTTTGTTTGCGGATGATACGACCTGTAACCTTTGCTTTCAACACTATAACCAACAAAAATACATTTGACAACCTTATCATCCAATTTTCTGCGCTGCACTTGTGGCACCAAAGCATATGCCAAACAGCCAAAAACACGCATGTGCTCAATAGAAGGCTTTCTATCATGCCATGCTTCATATGGAGTAATAGACTGCAAAGCTTTCGTAGGACACCTGTTAAGTACATAAGTGGCACACATGATGGCCTCAAGCCAAAAAGAATGCGGCAAAGCTTGAATTTTGACCATACATCGTGCCATTTCCGTCAGTGACCTGTTTTTCCCAAGGGGTCCTCAACTAACATGTTGAAGCCTCCCCCAACACACCATTACTCTGCATGCGGCAAAGACTACAATATGCGACCAAAACTAAGCTTGTGCACTTGCCACATTGGGCGCATAGATGTGCAGAAGCTCATGAGGCAACCACCATGAACCTGCATAGTAATCCAATGGGCCCTGCCTAGCACAATAATACCTCTGTTCACAATGATCTACTTCCATGAGTCTACAATAGTCATACATACACCTCCCTAGATACCTCTAGGCCTAAAAGCAGCTGACCAAAAGGTCTCATGGCGGCCACACAAAATTTGATAACATCGCCAAATGCGGCTCTCACAAAGATAGTGCTCCTAAAGTATAAGGATATCAATCATACCACTCACAAGGCATTTCTGGAGCTCCTGACGCTAGCGACCCCTCGCTGAATGTCACAACCTGCTGACGTATCAAAGCCCTGAAGAATGGGGCCAACTTACAATTGCCGGCCGAGGAGCCTAAACCCTAAGAACAAGTAACAGAAGCAGAACTCCTACCAACTTATAAGGACCCCGTGCGATGGGGGCCCAATGACATAAAGGAAGTAAAATGAAGCAGGACCCACAAAACACTCACGCAAAAACTGATGATGTGGCAACTGTAAGGACGCTCCGCGTTTTGCGCTGATTGTTGTTGTGGCAGTTGTACGGAATTCCGCAAAACGCGCTGGCAGCTTTTTGACATCGCTTTTGGACTAGAAGTTTTTGAGTTTTGAAGCTTTTCATTGTAACTGCTTTTCAGACCAAGGGCCTTTAAATATGAGGTTTGGGCTCATTCTTTGGCATGCTTCCTGGAGAAGGTACAGAGCCTGGCGTACTGTCTTGTACAATGTTGATGTAATATAAGAAATACCGAAAGGGACGTCAAGGTTTGGGGCCAATACTCTCTGGGGTGGAGCTCTGCCACTCCATGTCACGTGTCGTCTCTCTCTCTCAATTCAGTTGTTATTGAAGTGCTAAAAGTCTATTCAGTCTATTCTTTTCTATTGGCACGTGGTGCCCGTCTTGTGAGATTGAAACTAGGGCCCACCTAAACCTTGCACATTCCATGAGACAATCCTCATGGGATCGGTGAGAAGACAGATGCTTCAGCACCAACCAACCTCGCTATCTTCGTGACCGGCTTGGATGGGGAGTAAAATCTACATCCAAGCGACCTCTAGATAGACGCGTCTAAAGTAACTATCCCACTTAGGCCCAGAGCAGAGCGTGCAACCCGTAGGACTACATCCTCTGTCCAAGAATCCTCATGTACAAATACAACGCAAGGAGGGGCTTTGGGTGTCGGCAAAAAAGTGAACCACAATGTACCTACATCCTACTGCATCTGGTGGCTTCACAGTGAACTTAGCTAGAGGCCAAAGTGTCTGTATCAAATCTATCACCCCTAGGTCCCCTGTGTGGTGTAAGACCTCTAGAGCCTGGACCCAGAGCTAGTTAAGAATTGTGTGCAAGGTCCACTTTGTGTGATCCCTACAACACAATGGAAAGGAGAAGCCTACCACTGTATCCAAAGCCTCAGTGCCTCTTCTGCTAGAAAGAGGACATGAACTCGGAAGCGAGCTACCTCAAGGTCAAGAGATGGATCGCTGAGATATCGGATGAAACTAGCCAATGTCAAAACTAGTCAGCCCACGAGACTGATGCAAAAGGAGAGACCTATACCAGAAGTGGCGTCCTCAAGTAGAGCTATCCCTCCCAAGAAATTGGCTCGTAACGAAAGCACTACCAAGTGAGCGTCAAGCTGCAGATGAGTGTCCAGTCCCTTGTGTCGGAGGGGTAGTATGGGATAGGTCGGGTGATGAGGCTAAGGACCCATCGAGAGAAGGGTACTGCAAATTGTCTAGCGGTTCCATGAGGGAATCCAATGCTGCTAGGCTCTAGGAGGTAAGCCACAGGCGGGGGGGGGGGGGGGGGGCATGGCGAGTCCTTCCTAATCGACAACGACCTTGCACTTGCTGCTAGCCATCAGTGAGCTGGTCAAAGGGGGGAGAGGAGATGGAGGGGGTGAAGGAGGCAGATCAGAGGAGTCGGTAGGCGAAGAGGGGGGAGGGGCTGGCGGCGATGAAGCTGAGATGGAGAGAGACTCCTCGGGGGAATCCTGCTGCAAAGGGTCCAAACAGTTCCATGTGGGAACCCAATGCTGCTAGGCTCTAGGAGATCGGCCACAAGGGAGAAGCGTGGCGAGTCCATCCCATTCAACGACGGTCGTGCACTTGCTACTAGCCATCAGCGAGTTGGTCGCTGGCCTCCGTCAAAGTGTCAGCATGTGTGTCCTGGGTACTATCTACTGTGCATGTTCAACCCTGGGGCCTGAGCCTGTGCTACGGGTCGCGATCTCGTGCAAGAACAGACCTTCGCTAAGTAGCCCATCAGCCTGCATATAAAGCATTGGTTTAGGTGTCCCAAATACTCCACCATCTGGCGTAGCCACACCCTATGTAGAAGGACCACCTTCGGAAGAGTGAGTGTCTCGTATCAAAACACGTACTGTAGGAATACCTGCAACCTTGGCAACAACTGAAGTTGCCATGCGTGGGGCCTCCAAGACTATCCCGATCTCGAAATCCATCTTGGAAATAAGCGGGAGGTACTCTATCCTCAGGCCGGGGAAGCAGACTGAGATGGGCAGATCTGCTTCCTCGGTAAGAACATCGAAACCTGGACCGAAACCATGGCACCACCATCCAAAATGGGCCTCAACCGCACCGATGGCCAGCGAGCTCATCAAGATGGGACTTTGGCAGTCATCTCAAGAGTCTCAAACTCGATCTGGTAGTATTCTCGCCCGTGAAGTTGTATGTCAATGATCTTTTGCACCTCTACTAGGAGACGGGCCTAGAGGAGGTTGTGTACTTTGCCCCTGCTAGGCCAATGAACTTGCAGATAGCAAAGGTGGCATTTTCCACCTCTACTAGGAGATGGGCCTAGAGGAGGTTAGGAGGTTGTGTACTTTGACCTTGCTAGGTCAACTGCCAATGAACTTGCAGATAGCAAAGGTGGCATGGAGGAGCTCCACCTTTGCCGTAAGGCTCGCTTGCTCTACACGCGACAAAGCAAGTCGATGATGCACTCGGCAGGGCTTCCTGTGAGTCCCTTTAGGAGGGAGCACAAGACTCCATCTGTGTCCACTACTGTGAGGAAGATGAGAGTAGACGTTTTCCTGCTGAAGTAAATGGCAGCCGAACAGCAGGAAACAACCGACGATGAAAAGGCACAAAAAAGAAGCGGGGGGAGGGGGGGGGGGGAGCATGCGGAGCTGTGCGGCAGCGCGTAGAGACAAGCAAACCGGAGGGGGCAACGAGTGCAGGAGGGGGCGAGAGCGATCGCAAGTAAAAGGTTGGGGGGGGGGGGGGGGGGGGGGGGGGGGGGTATAGTGCAGCAGCAGCGAGCTTCATTCTAATGTAAAATTCTATGGCATGATTCCGTTCCCATTTCTCCGTTCACTGTCAGTTTAAGTTCCAGAATACAAAAGGTATTTGAAAGAATACCATTGGATATCAGAAGCATTGCTATGTCCACACTGCCACTGATACTTGCCTATCATACACCTGCAACCATACATTGGATATCAGAAGCATTGCTATGTCCACACTGCCACTGATACTTGCCCATCATACACCTGCAACCATACATTGGATATCAGAAGCATTGCTATGTCCACACTGCTACTGATACTTGCCTATCATACACCTGCAACCATAGACTCGCTGCTTTTGTAAGCAGAAATCCCTTTTCAGTGCAGATTCACCAGTTTAATTAACACATGCAATTGCTTTCATAAGGGATTCTAGACTCTTGCCTTACAAACAATAGAGACCTAGCTCGAGGATGGGATTGAACATTTCACATCAATGATGATATAAGCTTTTAATTCGCCTGTACCATATGCACTTAAGAACCATGAAGGTCCTTCAAGAGAGAGACCCTGCCTTCAAACATGTTGTAAGAGCGCAAACTCCGATCTTTTTCCACATAACAGACGTTTTCATTGATAAAATACGTCTTTCCTGTCAAGAGGGACGCAGTGGTCTTCTTACTCAACATCTCTGAAGATGCATAAGATCGAAACTTGACAGAAAAAGATGCCTTAGCGATTGAAGTTTAAAAGTTACATATTTACAGAGCAAATCTCCTGATAAAGTCTGCACTAGAACAGTCGGCCACCCATGTACACACAAGCATCTCACTGCACAATCAGCATAGTGCAGCAATACCTACAGCCTCTGTCTGAGTCCTATCCTCAGATCACAGCTGTAGTCAAGTGAGGAAGCTCCATGCGCCTTCTCCGTAGTCTTTCCGCAATGATGAAGGCCAGTTCCAGCGACTGAGAAGCATTCAACCGTGGATCACAGTGCGTATGATAACGAGAACTCAAATCATCAACGGTTATCGTCCTGCCTCCACCAATACACTCAGTTACATTCTGGCCCGTCATCTCCAAGTGCACACCCCCAGGATGGCTCCCTTCCTCATCATGCACATCACAGAAAGCTTTCAACTCTGCCTGCAAACGCCAATTCATCACCCCAACCCCCCCCCCCCCCCCCCCCCCCCCTAGATCGCACTAGACGCAATGAAGGAGATAGCACTGATCAACAGTAATATAGCATTACCCGAATAGCATCGAAAGGCCTTGTCTTCAGTCCTGAGGGTGCCTTAATCGTATTGCCGTGCATTGGATCACTAACCCATGTGACAAGAAGGCCCGCCTGCCGAATGGCACGAATCAGGTCAGGAAGCTTCTCCCTCACCTTCTCTGCACCCATTCTTACAATGATAGTAAGCCGTCCAGGTCTATTGTGAGGGTTGAGGATTTCACATGCTTTTACAAGTTCTCCAGGGTCCATCTTATCACTAGCCTGCAATACCAACATGTCCTCAATCACACACCTCATACTGGTTACGCGAGGAGAAAAAGCTGCAGAACACCTGCATTCAACCTATCATGTAGACTCTAAAATTTAAAAGAAGATACAAACCTTTATACCCAAAGGATTAGCGATCCCTCTAAGAAATTCCATATGTGCACCGTCAAGCTGGCGAGTTCGTTCTCCAACCCACAGCATGTGTGCAGAGCAATCGTACCAAAGGCCTGAAGTTGAATCCAAGCGGGTCATTGACTGCTCAAATGGTAGGAGTAGGCATTCATGAGATGTCCAGAACTCAGTAGTGTTCATAATTGGATGATCCAGAGTCAACCCACAAGCTGCCATAAATCCCAGGGCCTCATCTACCCGGTGTGCAAGTTCGAGGTACCTGACGCACAAAAAGAGGCCAAATAGTTATTAATGATACAGACATTGGTATGAGACAAGGCAACACCACATTTTATACCAAGGCAACACACATCCAGAAAACAGCTTATGAATGTGTCTGTGTTCCTAGAATTGTTGCCACAATCGTTTGTTTGAACCAAAATCAGTAGTTTGCCTATTAAATAACGAATAAAAGGAGGATTTCTCAGTTACCTAGACAGCTTATGGACACACGTTATACTAGCCACCCGACCATTGCCACCATCTAGCAGCACCCCTAGCCGGAGCGTCTGAGGACAGAAGCATGCACCTCATGACCGAGCGTCCCGTACCACCTAGACTCACCTCCTTGAGGTGACCTTGCATATTTAGGCTGGCGCGTGTCCATGGCCAGTCTAGGTAGCCGGGAGATCCTCCCTTTTATTCTTTTCAAGTTCATTCATTGGCAGCCTTGAATTGCAGAGTGTAAACTCAGTAAGGCATTAAATTTACTCTCTCTAATGTCCCTCAACTCTTCTACCTTTTTTGGTCATTTGAAAGTTTGATTTACAGTGCAGTTGTTTCAACCTGTTACATGCATCCAATTACCTGCTTCCTTGTTCACTGTTGGAGACAAAATCCATGTTCCACTGGGATACCCTCTGCATTGCTGCATACCCTCCGGTTGCAAAAGCTCTGAGCAGATTCAGTGTCGATGCAGCTTGATTATAACCCCGCACCATGCGGTGCGGATCTGGTTGACGGGCACTATCGTCAAACACATCACTATTGACATTATCACCTCTGTAACTGGGCAGCTTCACTCCATTTATTGTCTCAAAGTTGTCAGACCTCGGCTTTGCAAACTGTCCAGCCATCCTACCCACCTGGAATATATCATAATCATCTACTCAAAATGAATTCCATGTTCAGGATCATAAACTTGTACAGATATTTAAAGATCTGACAAAAAAGGACCTAACGACTTTATCAAATAGACCTTGTCACTTGAGAGAAAAAAAAGTCCTCGGTCTTGGCACATAGATTAAATGGGTGATACGAACTGCGAAACTTACAAAATGGAAACAGAGGGTCGGATCGGGAAAGGACCTTTGCCATTAGAGCCTGCTCCCCAGAGCCAATATCCCGCCCGACCCCTCCTCTTTCTTCCCCCTTCAGCCAACAAGCGCGCGCGCGCACACACACACACACACCTCTCCTCAAAAACCATTCAGAAGGGCTGAATATTGCCTACAAACCCTTCAAAAACCTTGCATTGGTTACTTTCTGGTTATCAAATGGGCCTGTCACAACTGCAATGAGATCAGAACAAATCCAAAATGGACTCAGAATGCATTCCCTGTTTGAAACAGGAGCTGGAACAGTCCCGTTGCTCCCATCAGATAAAATAATGGACCAGCAAACTTAGCTTACTAAAGCTTAACTATGAGCCTTTCATATTCCCACTTCTCCTTATCTAAAAAAAGTCTTTCTATAAATCGAATCCTGGCAGGCACAGCATATTCAGCATCTTGCTCCCTTAACCTCCTTTTCTAAACTGTGTATATTATGAACCATCACTTGGCCGGTGCACAAGCAAAATCCTGTTGGGCTGTTTAGTACAGTAGCATGTGCCCTTCATGATGTTGCCTTTTGTGTGTGTTCGGTTTGCTAGCTAGATGGAGGAGCTTTACCCCTGCCTTCTCCAGCAGGCTCTCACTCTGCAGCTGCTCAAATCATCGATAATCAGGCTTTAGACCTCTATCTCTACTGGTCTACTGCTGTTCATCAAGTATTGATGATAGCACACACCTGCCGGGACAGTGGCAGCTGGCTTCCTTGTGCTAAGGGAATCCATACTCCTATATGTATCACAGGCACAAAAGATGGAATTGCCCACCCTGTACAAAAGTCTCTCCATAATGTACAGCCATTTGCACTTGGTGGCTGCTTGCCAAAAATCCTGTAAAGACAGAACCAGTGCTTGTGGAATTGAAAACCCAGGTGAACTCTACACGAATTCCTGCAGGATCTCATTGGCCAATCACGAACTGATGAAGAGACACCCTCTTAGAACGCCTGGAGATTTATTTTACACATCCCTAGCTCATGATAAATCTGTGATGCATATCGCATGCACACAATGAGCTACAATTACCCTCGGTTGTCTCCAAAGCTGAGACAATGAGCAGCTTAACATTGCACACGTACTGTATGCAACCCCTTGACCAACAATTCATCCCCCTGATGATCATGGGAAATCAACTCAAGCATTTGGCCCAATAGATTCAACACTTTGGACTGCCAACTTTGTACATTTGAAGGTGAGAGCTAGAAGCTCACAAAGAAGGCTTCCCTTACTCTACAAAACCCTACACATTGTAGATATGTCCCTAAGATCTTGACTTAAAAGCTGCAAATATGCCAGTTCTAGTAGCTGTGGAATTAAAATCGGCATATAAATAGAGCTTCGGAAAACATAATTGTGCACTTTAACAACCTCCCTTAAGCACTTAAGATCTTCGAACTCGGGTGTGAGATGAGGCTTTTCCATGGATGAGATGCTCTAGTTGCTAAAAATTTCAAAGGCTCCAAAGATGTAACTTGGGACAGAAAACAACAAAGATCTTTACCTTGATGACAGGCATCTGTCCACCGAACATCAGAACAACGCCCATCTGAAGAAGAACTCGAAAGGTGTCTCGGATATTGTTTGCATTGAACTCCTTGAAGCTCTCCGCACAGTCACCCCCTTGCAACAGAAAGGCCCTTCCAAGTGCCGCCTCAGCAAGCCGCTCTTCAAGACGACGACTCTCTCCTGCAAACACAAGGGGCGGGTAGATCTCCAAACCTTTCAGAACTTCTTGTAGCTCCGCCTCATCGGGATATATTGGAAGTTGGATAGCGGGCTTCTGCTTCCAGGAAGATGGCGACCAAGAGGTAGGAGGAGGTGAGGGAAGTGTGTCCACGCGCACTGGATCAGATCGGTGCAGAGATGCCGCGACCCGTAGTGAACTGGCTCTGCCATTGTGAGAGCCTACGCCCGCAGAGCAAGCTCGCTTGGACGAAAGAGCTGATTGGAGAATGGAAGACGAAGAGGACGATAAAGCCGCGTGTGGGTCTCTCAATGCTGTTGAGCGTACCATGATTGCTTGATTACGTGATTTTGGCTATGGCAGGAAAGTTACAGAAAAGGTGCTGTATGAGAATGTACGAGGCAAGCAGAGATATAAAAACCAAGGTGAACCATTCACATGTGCTCTTTGACCAGTTCCAATTTCTTATTTTGTGACGTGTGTCGGAAAAGATTTTATGGAACCAGCTGTGGATCCTTTTCAGATTTTACCCTTTTTGAGACGAGCTCGTGCGACCTGCCTACAACGGGTCTTGCTCTCTCTTATTAACGGGTCTATCTTGTAGAGTTTCTCAAGCTCACTCATGTGAGTATGTGTGTGTGTGTGTGTACATACATGTGCGTTTGTGTATATGTGTGTGTGTATCTTTATACATCTCCTCATGACACACATTACATTCTCTCTCTCCCTTGTTGTCATGCCTCACCACCCCCACCTCTATGTGTGTGTGTGTGTGTGTGTGTGTGTGTGTATATATATATATATATATATATATATATATATATATATATATATATATATATATATATATATATATATATATATATATATATATATATATATATATAGAGAGAGAGAGAGAGAGAGAGAGAGAGAGAGAGGGAGGAGAAGTGGGAGACAGGGTGTGTGAGAGAGAGATACACACACACAATTTATATACATATATATATATAGACCTTACACACACGAGTAGGGGGGAGAGAGAGAGAGAGAGAGAGAGAGAGAGCTGCTAATCGTACACAGAGATTACGAAGCCCAATATTCATCTCATCATGCACGCCGCAAGGGGAGGGCTCAAGCAACCCTGGACTTCAAACTGGCTGCCCGCATCTCAAAGGAGGGTTGCACAAGCCATTTTGTCCTCAAGCTTTGCTTGTAAAGCATATCCCCTGCATCACAGTATTGAGAGGGGGGGGAGGCTTTGGCCGCTGGCAAACAAGGAGCAAGAGCAGAGGGTTTGGTTGCAGAGAGACAAAGAGAGAGAGAGAGAGAGAGAGAGAGAGCCACGTGGCTACAAATCCTTGCAGCCAAAGCCATGATCACACCCTCTTTTCCCATCGTGGCTTCTCCCTCTTGAGTGGGCGCTCTCTTGAGTTGCAGGCTCAATCGCCATCGATTTGTGGGGATGGATGTGTGTCCAAGAACGCCTCTTTTGCCCCCTCCATGGGAATCCACTGGTCTATGCACCTCTGCCTGCTCGAGCAACCCTCACCTCCGCCACCTTCGCCGCCTCTGCCCATGGCCTCCTCCACCTTTGCCTCACGAGCTCAATTTCTGCCCATAGCTTCCTCTACCTTCGCCCCGCAAGCTTTGTTGTTGCACGTCCCACATTGGCTGCTCGCAGCATCCTCACCTCCAAGAGGCCTTGTGTGCAACCCTTCTACCTTCACCTCCTTTGAGATCCGGGTAGCCAGTTTGAAGTCCGGGGCTGCTTGAGCCTTCCCCTTGCAGCGTGCATGACGAGATGATTATTGGGCTTCGTAATCTCTGTGTTCGGTTAGCAGCTCTCTCTCTCTCTCTCTCTCTCTCTCTCTCTCTCTCTCTCTCTCTCTCTCTCTCTGCAACAACCAGACCCTATGCTCTTGCTCCCTCTTTGCCAGCGGCCGAAGCCTCTCCCCCCCTCTCAATACTATGATGCAGGGGATATGCTTTACAAGAAAGATTGAGGACAAAATAGCACATTCAATCTTCCCTACTCTCTCTCTCTCTCTCTCTCTCTCAACAAAATAGTTGAGACGTCGTAGATATGATTGTAGAAGTGAATGGAACAGTCTTGAGAGGGTTAAGTTTTAAATCTGTGGGTTAGCACATTCTATTAGTGATTGCCGTTCATAGGAAGCATTGCTGGGCCCACAAGCTGTGAGCATAATCCCTTCTCTCTTGACTTTGCGTCCCTCAAAGAAGTATTTTGAGTGTATGGGAGTGATTGTCTATTTCAATCTAAGCATATTGTCATTTTGGATCTTGAATTGGTGTGTGTAGGTGTCTCTATCCCTCATTGCTCTCAACGATGAACTTGGAAACAATGGGCTCACATTTAACATTTTGGAAACAATTGGCACAAATAGGAAATTTCTCCACAAATGATTTATGTATGCTAATGGATACAGATATCTTGAATTACTATATGCTTGCAAGGAATATGATTCCTAAGTTTTTCTTTTCCATCAGTTATGTGCCTTCCTATGACAGACCTAGCCAAGTGTATTTTCAGAATGCAATATCAGCATCCGCCTACACAAGCAAACATGGAGGGGAAGAGAATAAGGCCGCTAACAGATGTGGGCATTGAACAAGGCCCAAAAATGCTTATAAGGGCGCTTTGGAGTCTATCACACACAGCAAAAGCTATGAAATTTTATTGCTTTTGAAATTTCTCAGTAGCAAATCAGAATACACTCCATCGGCATACGCAAACCGATGTTTGTTGCTCATGCACTTTCTGCTTTGCATGTCCGCTGTTGGGAGATGGCCCGGACGTGTGTGACAAGGGCCTAAGTCTTTCTTTGTGAGCTCACTTAAAGAGTGTCCTAATAATTAGGATTTGTGTCGTAATAACTAATATCTAATTCTCCTAAATGATTTTCTGATCATGTTAAACTGATCATTTAATATGGGGAAGTACCAGGGCAGAAAAAACTAGAATATTGGTTGAGCTAGCAGACCGGCCACAATAGGGATCCAAAGGGGGGGCCATTTGCAAAAGATCAATGTGCAACAATGGGCTTTAAAGACCCTAAGGTTCAACCCATAAAGACTTCCAAAATGCTAAGGTTCCAAAAATCAAAGATTGTGTCCAATGGTCACGCTTGGGAAAATTGGATGCTTTGTGTGTGTACAAAAAAGTCTTCATGATTCCTACATAGGAGGGGGCAAGCCCTGTAAGTAGGGGATGAGAGCGAAACACACACACACACTCACTCACAAGCTTCCTTTACACAAAGGGAATGAGGGATACATGTTAGCTCCCTAGCCCAGATGCCCACAAGGTGCACTCAAATCCTATCGGATGGCCATGGAGGTGGACCAATGAGAATTAGGCTAGAGTAAATTTAGTTTAATTCATTTAAAAACACTTAATAAAAGAACCAATAAGAATTAAGCTCTCTAGAAGACTATTGGACAATCTCCCAAGGGGTCCAATGAGCATTTAGCAGCCCAATGGCTTGCCTGATTCCTATCGGCCAGAAGACAAAGGGGTCCAATGAGAGTTTAGTTGCATTAATTAATTACGTGAAGCTCTTACAAAAGGGGAAAAGGGGACACATGTCAGAAGGCTATCACTTATGCTACTTAATTCTCATTGGCTAAGCTTGGAGAGGTCCAATGGGGTGTCAGCATGAGTAATTTTCATGAGGGGTCAACCAAGAGAGAGAGGGGGCTGAATTTCTCAAGGCATTATTCCACACATACTCACACTAGCTCACGTGTGAAGCAAGAAGACTCTCTCTCTCTCTCTCTCTCTCTCTCTCTCTCTCTCTCTCTCCTTCTCCTTCTCAAGCTTTAATGGAAAGCTTATCACCTACTCCAAGCTTCAAGAAGGGAGGACTACACCAACAACTCTTGGCTTTGTGATGCAAATCCAACCAAGAGCCAAGCTTCAATGCATGCTCATCTACTCTACCATGCTAATTACTAAGCTATGCTAATATGAGTGATTATGTGAGGAGATGTACATCTTTCTCGTAAGACTACTCCTTCTTCCTCTCAATCTACTCTCATACCCCGCTAGCTCTCACCATCTTCGAAGGTGTGTGAGGTCTTGGGTATGAGACCGTGAGGGAATTGACGTTGTGTTTTATAAGTGTTTTGCTTAGTGCTTGAAGCTTACATCTTCATTGCACTAGCTAGTTATTGAAGGAACACAAAGAATTGTATTGTAAAATGTCTCTCTTGATGGGGGAAACCTATAATACAAAGCCTTTTGGAGGGGGGACCAGCTCCATGTAAATCCGGTCATCAATTGTTGTCAATAGCTTAATTTCTCTCTCTTTTGAAGTATTGTTCATGCCTATCTAACTAGGTGTTATGCTTTTTGTTGCTCTCTCCACCCAAGCACTCTTGTTATGCTCATTAGGAACCTATTCTAATGAAATGCTCACTATGTTCATGTTATTTTCCGCTACACACAAGTTACTAGGCCATTAAATGTTACATTGGTATCACAGCACAAGGTTTCTCTTTTCTTGCTCAAGAAGGGAGGTCCTCAAGTTAGCTATAAATGGTTGGTTTTATTAATTGCAATTGAGTAAGTAGAATGGGGATTTTTCAGCCTTGCAATGCACCTAACTTCGTGCAGATAACAGAGCATCACCGTCGAGAGTTATGGTCTTAATGGTGGAGTCCTACGGGGCTTGTCCACTATTAAGCTATTAGAAGCTTGACAGGAGCCAGTGTTGCTTTGGTGTTGAAAGACCCTCTCTTCTATTCCTTGCAATTAATGGTATTCGAGCCATGGGTATAGTAGCTTGAGTGCTTTTCTGAAGGAGTAAAGAGTAGTAGCAACTAGGGCTTGAAGTGCCAAAGTACACATAAAAAAGTTTATACCTAAAAGTTGTTAGAATGGCTGACAATAGTAAAGAGAGTGAAATTAATGTTGATAGCTTTGATTTTGCTAAGGAGCATGCTACTAATGATGCCCCTATGCTTGTTAAGTACCTTGTTTCTAGGCTTCAACAAGCCATGGGAAGTCCATCCCTCCAAAGTGAAGTGCAACGGCAGCTTCATGCTCATGGGATTCTCCAAGCTCCCCACCATGACGAGAAAGTACCTAGGAAGCCTCCTTGCGAGATTTCCAAAAGAGGCCTCTCTCCGATTCGGGAAGAAGAAGAGCATCCATATGAAGGGCTATTTGCTTCTTGATGATGCATCTCCTTCCCAAAGAAGAACTTAAGAGCCCCCACCAAAAGAACAAGAAAGAAGTGAGTCTCCTGCCACCTTGATGGAGATGCCTCAACAAAGACTGCAGGAAAAATGCTGTCCATAACCTCCTGAACGGAGAAAACCATCGCACACTTCTCCACATCATAATTCAAAGAGGGATGACAAAAAACAAGAGGAGAAAAAGGCGAGAAAGAGGTCACCCTCTTCTCCATCTTCTTCATCCTCTTCCTCTTATGAAGAAAGTGATGGTGCGGACAAAGAGAACCAAGGCAAGAAAAAGGTGAGAAAGAGGTCACCCTCTTCTCCATCTTCCTCAAATTCTTCATCTTCTGAAGAAAGCGATGGTGCAACTTTTGAACCATAAAAAAGAAGAGACCATAGGAAATCCTATGCCACGTGAAAGAGTTCGTCCAAGCTCAAAAAGTTCAAAGAGGGAGGAAAGAGCATCTCTTTCCTTACCTACGATGGCACCTTTGGTGCTATAAACAATGTCTTGGCCTTTATCCAACAATTCGATGTGGTGTTTGGAGATGAGGGCTTCACGGAGTCCTCTAAGCTACGCCATGTAGCCATGCACTTTCAAAAGTCCGTTAGGTAATGCTGGTCTAGCCTACGGGAAAACGGTGAAGCTCCACGAACATGGAAAGCTTTAAGAGCTTCCATTATGAAGCAGTTTTTGGCCACCGATGCCAAAGAAAAAGTATTCACCGAATGGCGAAGCTTGAATCTCTCTCCCTACGAATCCATTCACAAATATGTAGACAAGTTTTGGGATTTACATCTCAAAGCCACTGTCTTCAAAAAGATGGATATTGGAGAGCAAAAACAACAATTTTGTGCGGGCTTAACTGAAGAAATGGCGGAGTATGTCAACTCCCAAAGGCCACACACCATATCTGCGGTTATACACCATACTATGGTGGCTTCTTGAATCAATTTTCAAACAGGGGCTAAGAGAAATCCTAAGCCCACGAAAAACAAGGGTTCCAATGGGCCTAAGGGGAAGGACAATGTCCAAAAGTCTCCTAAGGGCAATTCCAATAACAACAAATGTAATGGAATTTGCCTATTCAATTTGAGAATAGCGGAATTTAATGAGAGTACTTTCAAGAAATGATTTTGTGAGCATAGCGGGTAGACATAATTGAAGATAGCAACATAATCATAGCAATTAGTTAACTTGGCATAGACAATACTTTTGCAAGAGAGAGAGTTTAGAGAACATGACAACAATTGAGGACCGGATTTATGTGGAGCCGGTCCCCCCTCCAATAGGCATTTGTATTATGATTTCTCCCATAAAGAGAGACTTGTTACAATACAGTCTTTGTGTTCCTTGTGACCTAGGTGATGCCATGAAGATGGAAGGCTTCATGCACCACAAACATAACATAAACTTGAAGAAAGCTTTAACTATCCCAAGCCTCAGTCCCAAGACCTCAAACACCTTCGAAGGTGGAGAGAGCTAGCAGGGAATGAGGGTAGGGAAGAGGAAGAAGAAACATTTCGTAGGAGAAAGAATTAGTTCCTCACTTATCATACTCTTGTTTCTAGCATACATAATAGCATCGTAATGAAGAAGAAGGATATGGCAAGCTTAAACATTGAAGCATGGCTCTTGGTTGGATTTGCACTCCATAGCCAAGAGTGTTGGTGTAGGCTCTCAACCTCTACTTGCTTGGAGAGGGAGCTCTTGCACTTTGCATATCACACAATGAGAGTGCTTGTGAGTGTGTGTGGGTGAGTATACCCCCTAGGCACCCCCCTAGCTTGCTTGGGTCGACCCCCCCTTGTAGCTCATGCCTGAAGCTCATTGGACCCCTCCAGGCCTAGCCAATCACAAGCAAGAGCCATTACAAGCAACATGGGTAGCCTTGGGACAAGTGTCCCCCTTTCCCCTTTGAGAGAGAGGACTTGATAAATGCTAAAACAATTAGATAATTCATGTAATTTATCATTGGACCCCTTTGAAGCCTAGCCAATAGGCTTCAAGCAACACATGAAGGTAACATGGGTAGGGGCCTGACATGTGTCCTTGCTGCCTCTTCAAGTTGGGCTTCCCTTGTGTGTGTGTGAGTGGGTGTTCTCTCTCTAGCCCCTAGGAAAAGGGCTCGCCCCCCCTCTTGTAGGAATGCTTTTGACTTTTAGGTGATCAAGCACCTTACTCACCAAGCATGACAAAGCACTTGAACTAGGGGGTGTTCCCACAAGCATCTCAAGCAAGCTTCTCAAGGCACCTCAAGTACTTTAATCATGCAGCAAGTCAAGCACCTCAAGCATGGAGCCAGTCAAGCACCTCAAGCATCTTAATCAAGCACCTCAAGCATGAAAAACACCTCAAGCATGACAAGCACCTCGAGCTTGGGCCGGGTTCCCACCTCAAGCTCAGCCCTAGCTTACTTAAGGTCAAAGGACTTTTACACACATTTATTGGAGGTCTTCAATGAAGCTAACCCTAAGGTCTTATGCTCCATTGATTAGCCTTTCTCTTTGATAGACCATCTCCCTTTTGGGCCCCTTTACCATTGGCCCCGTGTTGAGATAGATCTATAAGCACATACCTATATCTTAACACTTGTTCCTGTTTATTCTCCCACATTAAGTGATCAATTTAATATGAGAAAATCATTTGGGTTAGTTAGATATTAGATTTTATGACAACAAAGCTGCGGAGAATGGATTTTACAAAGGCAAAAACAAACTCTCTCTTGAAGAGCTTGAGCGTTATCGCAAGGATAACCGATGTTTCAAGTGCGGCGAGCAAGGGCATGCCTATCGTGCTTATCCCCCAAAAGAACACCCGCCATGAGCCTCCTAGAGCTACCTTGGTTGAAATCCAAGGAGAGGAAGCTCGCCACAAAGGATCTCCTCTATGACATGCTTGGGGAAAGGTAAGAGAACATGATGCTTTTATTCTCTTTGACCCTGTTCTACTCACAATTTCATATCCACAGAGTTGGCCACCAAGCTAGGCATCCAAGCCTATGAGATGGGAGATGTCCTACCCGTAGATGGTGCTTTCAAGGGGCAAGAAGCGCCTTAATTGGGAAATTGAGGCTCCATGTCCAAAGCTATATGGACAAAGAGGACTTCTTCATCTCTCCTCTCAAGCACGAGGATGTAATCATAGGGGCACCATGGTTTGATCACATGGCTGCCAATGTTAAATTCCTGGAAAGGAGAATCTACTTTAGGTTCAGGGAAAAAGATATGTACATAGATGCTAAGGAAATGGGTAACACCATACCCATTGTACATACGCAAGCTTTCAATAAGTCAATAAAGAGCTATTTCCATGTACATGATTTTTGTTAAAGATTCTCAAAATGAACCTAATGCTTTAGCAAAAGAAAATATAAACAACCACAAGGAATTAGAGTTATCCAATTTTCTCAAGGGGTTTCAAGATGTCTTTATTGACGACATCCCTTGTGAACTACCTCCTAAACGAAGCAATGATGACCATGCAATTGAACTTCGTCCAAGAAGTTCACCCCCTAATAAACCTCCTTATGGAAATTCTCAAGCTCAACAAGAGGAGATTATGCGGCAAGTGCATAAGTTAGTTGAAAAGGGCATTGTTAGGCCTAGCTCATCTCCATTTTTGCTCACTTGTGTTCTTAGTGCAAAAGAAAGACGGCACATATCATATGTGTGTCGACTATAGAGCACTAAATAGGATCACTATCAAGAATAGGTTTCCCGTTCCACGGGTAGAAGACCTATTTGATAAGTTACAAGGATCGACCTACTTCAGTAGGACTGACCTAAAAAGTGGCTACCATCAAGGATAGTTGATCAAGACATTGTAAAGACCACATTTCGCACTACGTTTGGTCTTTACGAATACATCGTCATGTCTTTTGGCTTGACCAATACACTAACCACATTCAACCCCTTGATGGAGAAGCTATTCAGGCCTCACCGAACCCTTATCGGAGTGTTCTTTGATGATATTAACATCTACTCTAATTCATTAGATGAACACAAGCAACACCTTTAGGTAATATTTCAAGTCTTAAGAGAGAATAAACTTTATGTTAATCAAAAGAAAAGTGAGTTTTTCTTACAAGAGATTCAATATTTAGGTCACATTATCTCTCAAGGTAGCATCCAAATGGATCCATCAAAGTTAGAGGTACTAAAAGGATGGCCTAAACCAAGGGATCTTCATGAACTAAGAAGCTTTATAGGTATGTGTGCATACTATAGACGCTTCATAGAAAAGTTCTGACTAATAGCAGGACCATTACATGACCTAACAAAAAAAAACGTTAGGTATACATGGTACGCCAAGGAGAACAATGCTTTCGAAAAGTTTAAAGAAAAGCTTATCTCTCAACCTATGCTTACACTGCTGGACCTCTCAAAACCATTTGAGGTCCAATGTGACGCTTGTGGTGATTGCCTTGGAGCTGTTTTGCTCCAAGAAGAGCACGTTATAGCCTATGAAAGTCAAAGACCCTATTGAGCAAGCTCTAGGCATATATGAAAAGGAACTCCTCGCAGCTCTACATGCCTTAGACTCATGGAACCACTATTTATTGGGGACTCCTTTCATTCTGTAAACGGATCACCAAAGCCTTAAGTACTTCATGAGACGCAGACCAAGCTCTCTGACAAACAAATGAGGTGGGCAAATTTCCTTTTTGCAATTTCATTTTCGTATTGCTCACATTGCTGGCAAGCATAATCAAGTAGCTGATGCACTCTCAAGACAACCGAGAGTGAATGTGGTTTCCATAGCAACTCACAATGATCTATCTTCTATGATAGATGAGTATGCTATTGATCCTGATTTTAGAGATGTGATTTCAGCCCTTGTACTAGGGAAGAAAGAGGAACCATTTACTTTACAAGATGGTTATCTTCTCTACGGCAATAGGCTATGCGTTACTAACTCACTACGTGAGAAAGTAATGTATGAATCCCATGCTCCTCCTTATGCGGGGCATAGAGGGATTCAGTCTACCCTAAAAGGGATTGAAACATATTTCTATTGGCCTACCATGAAAGCAAACATACAAGGGTATGTTTCTAAATGTGTGGTATGCCAAAAGACAAAATTTGATAGAGTGAAGCAACCTGGATTGCTTCAACCTTTGCCAATCTCTAATTCACCATGGGAGATCATATCCATGGATTTTATCTTTGGATTGCCTAAGTCTATCCATGGGAATACGGGAATATGGACGATAATAGACAGGTTCAATAAACAAGCTCATTTTATACCTGTCAAAAAGACTATCAAAGCCCATGAAATGGCAACCCTCTTCATTTCACAAATCTTCAAGTACCATGGCTTGCCAATGTCCATAGTGTCGGATAGAGATCCTAGAATGACCAGTAATTTCTGGAAGGGTCTCTTTGAGAATTTAGGGACAAGGCTAAATTTCTCTTCAGTCTATCACCCACAAACGGATGGCCAAAGTGAAATAGCTAACCTAACAATTCTTGATCTACTAAAAGCATATGTAACGGAAGTAGATCAAAGGTCCCAATGGGAGAAGTTCTTATCCTTAGTGGAGTATGCCTACAATAACACTGTACATACTTCCATGGAAAAAGCACATTTCGATGTAATTGAGGGAAGATAAAAAAGTCCCCTACTACTCAAAGTACACAGGAAGATCTTCGCTGCAGATGAGTATAGCCGAGACCTACAAGAATCTTTCCAAAAGATTAAGGATGCTATCTCTATCTCACAACAAAGGCAAAAGGTTGTTGCTGATAAGCACAGAAGAGCCCAAGCCTTTAAAGAAAATGGTTGGGTCTTACTGAAATTTTCCAAAGCTCGATTAAGGCACACAATGGGCAAGAATCCTATATGAAGGAGTACGAGCGGAAGTACGACGCGAGAGAGAGTGCGAGAAGAAGAGCATGACGATATGGTGAACTCGCTCTACTGTAATGTGTAGAGCATAGTGAGTTCTTATTAGGTTTTTACAAAAGAATATGTGTACATACCTGGCGGCCCGCCCACTTACCTGGGCGACCACATTGGGCTTTATACCCCAACAACCTCCCACTTAAAGTCCAATGTGGTACTTTAAGTGTGAGAGAAGCTACTATACAAGCTAATATACAAAAGATGTAGAGAAGTGATGTACTACCCTACACCTAACTGCTTGCGAAAATGCGCAAAGCTCTCTGAGGGAAGTCCTTTTGTGAGTAGATCAGCAGGATTTTCTGTGGTGTGAACTTTGACAAGCTGAAGTTGCTTATCCTCGAGCATTTCCCTGATGAAATGATACTTCACATCCACATGCTTTGTCTTTGAGTGATAAACTGGATTGCGAGCCAATTGTATAGCACTTTGACTATCACAATATAACACATGCATCTCTTCTTTGATTCCCAAATCTGTTACTAGTCAATTAAGCCAAATTGATTCTTTGCATGCCTCTGATGCTGCAACATATTCAGCCTCTGTAGTAGACTGAGTAACACAATCTTGTAATCTAGAACGCCATGATACTGCTCCACCAGCCAATGTAAAGACATACCCTGACGTAGACCTTCGGTTGTCTAAGTCACCTGCATAATCTGAGTCTGTAAAACCCTTTACACTTAGCTCCTGACTCCCATAGCATATACGCATACTCTTAGGTATCTCAATATTCCTTTCACTGCCTCCCAATGTTTCTTGCCTGGGTTTGACATGTATCGACTTACTACTCCCACTGCAAATGCAATGTATGGGCGAGTAGCAATCATTGCATACATCAAACTACCCACTGCAGACGCATATGGAATCTTATCCATTTCAGCCTGTTCTTCCTCAGACACGGGACAATATTGTTTGCTAAGTTTCACATATGGTGGCAATGGAACACTCAGTGCCTTTCCCTTCTCCATATTGAAACGTTGCAAAACCTTGTCAATATACTCTGTTTGAGATAACCAAATCAACTTCTTTGATCTGTCTCTCTCAATGCGCATACCAAGTATATGACTTGCCTCACCCATGTCTTTCATGTCAAACGATTTTGCCATCTTTGACTTCAAAGCTGAAATTTCTTCCAAGTGCTTGACAGCAATCAACATGTCATTCACATACAAAATAAGGATCAGCCAACTACCATCCTTAGCCTTCTTTGTATATAGACAGTGATCGAACTCACTACGTTTGTAGCCTTTAGAAAGCATAAACTTGTGGAATTTATGGTACCATGCCCTCGGTGATTGTTTTAAGCCATAAAAACTCTTTAACGACTGGCATACCCAATCTTCCTTGCCTTTCTCAACAAACCCTTCTGGCTGCTGCATGTAAATTTCCACATCTAAATCACCATGCAAGAACGCTGTCTTGACATCCATTTGGTGCAACACCAAATCTAATATGGCAACCAATGCAAGAAAGCATCTCAATGTAGTCATCTTGACCACCGGAGAGAAGACTTCATCAAAGTCAATGCCTTGTTCTTGCTTAAAGCCCTTGGCAACAAGCCTTGCTTTGTACTTTGGCTAACTATCATGAGCGGTGATCTTATACCTGTAAACCCATTTACAAGGTAGAGCCTTTTTGCCCTGTGGTAATTTAACTAGCTTCCATGTCTTGTTTTTATGCAGAGCTGTCATCTCTGACTGCATGGCCAATTCCCAATTCCCGGAGTCCTTCATTTGCACTGCTTCCTTGTAACATGAAGGCTCATTGCAATCAGTCAACATGACATAGTTCATAGATGGAACAAACCTATCAGGAGGTCGCGTGACACGTCCAGATCTACGCACAATAGGTGGCTCAGGCTCAGCCACAACCTGTGGTTCCACTCTATCCTGTCCTTGCTCCTCCTGAGCCCTGACATTTTGTCTTGCACGTGCAGGTCCATCTTCTTGGAAGACAACTCTTCTAATCTCCTCAACCCTCTTTGGTTTAGAATGATATTTGGATTCATTAAAGTGAACATCATTGCTGCGGACAACCTTTCTGGATTCGGGATCCCAAAGTCTGTACCCCATCTCACCAGAATTACCATAGCCTAGAAAGATGCACTTTCTACTCTTTGGCTCAAGTTTGTTCCTAAATTCCTTTGGAACGTGAGTATATGCCTCACAGCCAAAGACTCTGAGATGCTTGTATGAGGGAATTTTGCCTGACCATACCATCTCTGGCACTGAATCCTTCTGCAAAACCTTGCTAGGAGATCTATTTACAAGATGAACAGCTGTTGATACAGCTTCAGCCCAAAACCCATTTGGCAGCTGTGCATTAGACAACATACTTCTGACCTTCTCTTGTATGGTCCTATTCATCCTCTCAGCAACACCATTTTGAGGAGGATTGTAAGGAGCAATAAGTTCACGTTTTATACCTTTTGACTCACAAAAGTCCTGAAAGGCCTTTGAAACATACTCTCCACCATTGTCAGTGCGTAAGCATTTAAGCTTCTTGCCACTCTGATTCTCCACAAGTGTCACAAACGTTTTGAAAACACTAAACGCTTCATCCTTGTGCTTGAGAAAGTAAACCCATACTTTCCTCGAGTAATCATCTATAAATGTCATAAAGTAAGAAGCTCCCCCTAGAGATAGGTTAGGCATAGGTCCACACAAATCACTATGAACAAGTTCCAACTGTGTATCTCTTCTACTGCTTCTATGCTTATGTGGCTGCTGTGTTTGCTTACCATACAGACAATGTTCACAGAATTCAAAATCATTAAATGAAAAGCCAGGCAAATAACCAGAACGAGACAAGATTTCCGTTCCCTTCATGGACATATGTCCTAACCGGCTATGCCACAAAGAAACGTTCGGCTGCTCGGTTACATTGATTACATTTTTAGAGACATTTGATACATAAATCATATAAAGTCCTCCAAACTTTACTCCATGTGCTACTGTCATAGAACCCTTGGATATCTTCCACATGTTCTGTCCAAAAGTGGTGACGTAGCCAGCATCATCAAGTAAACCTGTGCTGATCAAGCTCTTTGTAAGTGCGGGAACATGTCTCACATTCTTCAGCGTGAAAGAAGAGCCATTCTGAAACTTCAATTGAACATCTCCAACACCTAAGATCTCACATGTCTGCCCATTGCCTAGCTGAACATGATCTTTAGTGGTCACATAAGAGGTAAACCACTCCTTGTTTAGAGACACATGAAGTGATGCCCCTGAGTCTATAATCCAGTCACTCAGTGCATTTCCATCAGATGCTATAAGAAGAGCTGAGTCCATTGTATTCTTCAAGAAGTAGATGTCTCCTGACACTAGACTGTCATCCTTTGCAACAGTGTTTGTCACATTTATTTCTTGAATCTTCACTGAGGAATTTTTCTTCTCACCATGGTCTTCAACTTTCTCTTTGCCTTTTTCTGCTTTCTATTCTCTGCAGTCTCTTTTCATGTGACCCTTCTCGCCACAATGGTAGCATTCTATGTCACTCTTGCCTTTAGCACTGCGGGACTTGCTACGAGATTGATTCCTCTTTCCACCTTTGTACTTTTCTTTGGTCCTTCCCCTGACAACTAAGGCTGTTCCTTTGCCTTTGTCCATTGTCTTTCTATTGGTTTCTTCAGTAAGCAGACTTCCTTCTACACCTGCTATGTTCAAACCATGTGGAGGTGCAGAATTACTCAAAGCTGTGCGAAAAGTGTCCCAACTTTCCGGCAATGTGATCAATAGGAACATAGCTCTAACAGGTTCATCAAACTTGACACCTTGAGCTGACAACTGACTATAGATTGTGTTGAATTCATTCAGATGATTGGACATAGGTGTCCCTTCTTTCATCTTCAAGTCAATAAGCTTTTTAAGCCAATATAACTGTGAAGCTGCACTTTGCTTCTCATAAAGATCACTCAGCTTTAACCATGCTTGATAAGCCGACATCTCGTCTGCTACATTGAAGTAAACGCTTTCTGCCAAAGTCAGCATAATGGTAGAAAGTGCCAATTCATCCATTTCGCTCCATTCATCTTCGTCCATATCTTCTGGTTTTATCCCCTTGAGCTTTATAGGTTTTATGTGCTTCTTTTGTACCAACACGTGCCAAATCTGCTGCTTCCACAATGGGAAATTGGTTCCATCCAGCTTCTTGATATTGTAAAGAGCAGTGTCATGTGATCCAGCCATAGCTACGCTTCACAGTGGTTTACTTTCCGAGGAAAAATTCTGCAGAGTTTCCCCTGTAAACTGACCTCTGAACCAATATCAACCTGTCAAATGAACCAAGAAAGCTTCAGATTCTGCATAAATTTCGGCAGAGTCTCCTTTGTAAAATGGCTCTGGTGTACTCAAAAACAGACCAAAAAACAGCTCAAAAAACACTGTCTCTCTGACACTGTAAGCTGCGGGTAAACCTGTCCTGCACCTGTACTATCTCTGACCGTCCTGTCACTGTCCTGTAAGCATAGACTGCGACAATGCCTCAACGGCAATAAAGCAAAGATGCAATCCCAACTGTCTAACTCACAGTCAATACATCCTAGCTGCCTATCTAAGGGTGCTCGAGGGATCGCTCAAAGACCTGTATCACCGAAAGGATCTAAACATTCGAGAATCCCCCAGCTCAATAAAACCTCACTCGACCCTCAACAAAGGCTGTAGTAAATCTGACAGTACATAGACTTCCCACAAAGTCATACATCCACAAATTTCCCACTGTATGCTGTAACCGCTGCGGCGGTTGTTTGCTGCGTGACTCACAGTCAGCAAACCCTCAACAGACATACATCATCTCTGACAATACATCCCATGTGGAAGTACCTGCAATGTCAGGATGAAATCTGGAATATCAAGCAGCAAACACAAGCTACCTGATGAACTAGTGGATGTCGCCTATAGTCTGTGTGTAGATGCGCCCGTGTCGTATGTGACACGCCTCCAAGAACTGTGAGCCGTCCTTCGATGTGTAGACAGCCACAAATCAACACTCTGGGAGTGTCGATATCCTCAGCACCTGCAGTCGTAGGCCGAAAACCCCAAATTTGCAGAGTCGGATCTGCACCCGTCGAGACCACGTAGTCGAAAATGGCATGCGCAAACCTTTGTCGAAGCCGAACATCAGAGCTTGTGTCCTTAAGAATGCATAGAAAGTGCTTGAGGAGTTCCCTATCTAGGATTTTGTCTCTTGGAATTCATTGATTGCAAATATGCCAAACGAGGAAAAATCCAAGAAGTTTCGGGTTGTTTTCAGCAAATGCAAAATAAGGGCATCTCTCCAAACGCAATCACTTATTCTTGCATCTTGAAGGAGTGTGCCACCACTCAAGATGGGCAAAATAATTCAGGATGAGATTGTTAGCTAGGGGCTGTTGAAAGAAAACGTCGTGCTTGGCAATGCCTTGGTCGATATGTATGCCAAATGTGGTATCCTTCAGAAAGCACAAAAAGCGTTGGAGGAGCTACCTGTCCTAGATGATGTCTCTTAGAATTGATTGATTACACGATCTGTCGAACGGAGGCAAGGGCAAGAAGCTCTAGGCTCTTTTCTGCAGATGCAAAGCGAGTGCATCTCTCTTGATGCAATCACTTACTTTCATCTTGAAGGCGCGTGCCACCATTCAAGACATTGATACAGGCAAAGGAATTCACGATGATATTGTTAGTCATAGGCTGTTGAAAGAAAACATCGTGGTTGGCAATACCTTGGTCGCTCTGTATGCCAAATGTGGTGTTCTTTAGAAAGATCAGAAAGTGCTTGAGGTGCTATCTATTAGGGATGTTCTCTCTTGGAATTCATTGATTGTAGGATAGACAATGGGGGAAAGGCCAGGAAGCTCTGACTAAATTCAGTTGATGCAAAGTGAGGGCATCTCTCTAGATGCAATCCCTTAGGCTTGCATCTTGAAGGCGTGTGCCGCCACTCAATATGCTACAAGAGTCAAAATAGAGATTGGACCTTTGATGTGATTTTGTGAGGGGACCATCAAAGGCTCAATATAGATGTAACTTTGAGTTGTACCATTTAACCCCCCCCCCCCCCCTCCCCCTCTCTAACATGGACTCAATGAATTAGAACCTGAATTAATTCATGTACTCTACAACGTCATCTACTCAATTGAACCATAATTAATAGTTTTTCCTCAAACCATAATACATATCAAGCAAGGAGTGTGTCTGTAGAGAGGGAAAGGGAGAGAGGAGTCCATTCTAAGATGTATGTCAAGCCACATAAATTCCAACACCCAATGTACATCAAGCTACAAAGATGACCATCTCCATCATTAAAATGAGCTCCTGGAAGCATCAATTGGTGTCCCCACTATCCAAGGTCCAATGAGACGCACTAACCAAGGTCACCCACAATAATTTGTAATGCATATACATGGATGCTTAGTCAAATAGCCATTACAAATATACCAAGAGCCACTACATAATTCTAAAATTACCTATATAAAATAAGTCCTTTGTCGTACAAATGAACACCCAAGTCAAACTGCTAAAGAGCTTTGCCAATCCAATACAGATACAACTGCAAGGAAAGTAAATAGTGATGAGATACAATCAAGGTGCATACAAAATTGTTGGTCTATCTCGACGTCAATGATCAACCTCTCCCTCAAAAGTAGAAAAATGAAACAATATCACTATCTTTCCTATAAAATCAACAAAAGGAGAAACATATTGAACATTAAAGGAAGCCATTAAAGAATACCTTGGCCGAATTGATGAAGATCCAACTGCAAACTAGTGAGAGTGTCTATTGCAAACCGATCAAGAACCAAGGTAGAGCTAATAAGGAAATCAAAAAGTGGTTCACACTTTGAGGCCTCTCTCTCTCTCTCTCTCTCTCTCTCTCTCTCTCTCTCCAAACATGGTGTTTTTAGTTTTGTTTTTTGTTTTTGTAGAATAATCGTGGCAACAATTTACTCTTGCACTATGTAATATTGAGTTAGCATATCATATGGAGGGCGTGTGCTTACTCGTGTGTGTGTGTGTGTTGGGGGGGGGGGGATATGGATGTGTGTGTGTGTGTGTGTGTGTGTGTGTGTGTGTGTGTGTGAGAGAGAGAGAGAGAGAGAGAGAGAGAGAGAGAGAGAGAGAGAGAGAGAGAGAGAGAGAGAGAGAGAGAGAGAGAGAGAGTCTTCTACCAAGTATCCTTTTATGAGCTAAACTTTCATTAGCCTCAAGTTTCAAGGTGAAAAATGATTTTTCTAATTATAAATCTAAGTAAATACCATTGATTTTAGCATAAGCACTATTGATTTTCATCGTCAAGAAACTGACATTTGTTTTAAGTATTGATATGAAGTGTCATAGCTTGCCTACCCTCACTCTCTTTTTTCTTTGGGTAACACATAGTGTTAGAGAGTACTCATCATGTGTCCCTAGTTACCCTCATCATGTCCTATATGGTTACATGCTGAGTTTTTTCTGTAGGCGATTAAGGTTGGGAACATGTTGTTAGCTTTTTGTTGCACTTTTAATGACTTTCCAATGATGGGTTGGGTGTAGGGTTGCTGAATGCCCACTAAAGGGAGGGAGTTAACTTGGCATACAACAGAAGTTGAATCCATAGTTTCTTCACTCTCACTATGGCATATGACCTGCTACCTCACCAAATGGGGAGGAGACACACACTCGCTAATGAGATGTGAGGGGATCGTGGACACTCACAACAACACATACGGGAAAGGAAGCCTTGATGGACACTCGGGTAAGAGAGAGAGAGAGAGAGAGAGAGAGAGAGAGAGAGAGAGAGAGAGAGAGAGAGAGAGAGAGAGAGAGAGAGAGAGAGAGAGAGAGAGAGCATTTGGCCTCTATATATCTAAATATAGTCATGGTCGTAAGTGAGGTAGGAAAAGCATCACGTCAAAGAGGTGAGTGCATTCACCTCTCTACTTACGCACCCATTGCTGACCCACCCACTTACTATACTTATTTGCCCGATATGATGATGCAAGTCTATTTGCCAATACATTGATTTTGGCATATGTGCCCCACTTACATCTTAAAATTTTGTAAATTTTTCCACCTTCCAAATTTAAACTTTAGAGAGGCAAATTTAACAATTCATTCGTGGGATTACACTAAACCTAGATTTTTTTTGGCCATTGCGTGCAAACTCCAAAGACACAATTTATCCCTGAATTTTTGGCCGAAAGTTCTTCAATTTGCAAAGTGGCATCTTTACAAAGTCATGGAAACCCTCTTAATTCTACATTTCACCTACGTCGATAGGTTGGTGGCTATCACTTTTGTCTCCTTATATTATAGGCTGTAGAAAGCTTCTGGCTACTCCTCGAGAAAGGACTTGGGCAAGAAGAGCTCTCTCTCTCTCTCTCTCTCTCTCTCTCTCTCTCTCTCTCTCTCGGATAGATATTTGAGGTCTCTTGGATTTATTCCTGAAATGTTAAAACTTACCTTCTTCTTCTTCTTCTTCTTCTTCTTGGGATAGTTTCCTACAACGTTAAAATACTCTTCTTCTTCTTCTTTCTTCTTCTTCTTCTTCTTCTTCTTCTTCTCTCTCTCTCTCTCTCTCTCTCTCTCTCTCTCTCTCTCTCTCTCTCTCTCTCTCTCTCTCTCTCTCTCTCTCTCTCTCTTTAATTTTAATCTAATAAGGAGGAAAATTTATAAAAAGGATCCAAGAAAGTCGGAATCAAGTTTTGAAAGCAAAAGTCAGATCTACAAAGCAAGAGCTTCAAGCATGGCAAGTCTGGAAGAATTTAACACAAGTCAAATTTTGAGCCAACTGACAATGGGGTCAAAAGCACAAAATCAAAGCCAACCAGCAACTGAACATCCAAATGATGATCCGTCTAAGCCGCAAGTGATATGCCATGAGAAATCAGGGCAAACAAGGTAAGTGTATACTTGTCACTTCGGATAGGCAGAGCACATATAGGCAAAATAGGCAAAACCTAGCCTCATTTGCATTTATCATAGTCAGAGTCAGAGAGAGAGAGAGAGAGAGAGAGAGAGAGAGAGAGAGAGAGAGAGAGAGAGAGAGAGAGAGAGAGAGAGAGAGAGAGAGAGAGAGAGAGAGAGAGAGAGAGAGTCAAAGAGAGAGAGAGAGAGAGCTTTTGTGACCTAGAGCATTCTACTGCTTTCTTGCTTACTACGAGCACTTGGGGTCACCTCTCACACTACCATATTTGATAAGTATGATCCTCTACCGATAGCAAAAATTTGTATGTGGTTCACATTGCACAAAAAACACCAATTTGACCACACGGATCAGAATTAGAATGGATTGCCCACAAACCGTGAAGGGCTCTTAGGGGCATCAAGAAATGTCCAAACCACACAAGATTTCACCAGTAGACTCTACTCATAGGGAAAAATCTAGCCATACCACCCAATTCCAAATTGGGGGTGGAACATGGATTGCGATCCATGTTCCCCCACCTCAGAATTCAGAAACAAGGTTGTTTAAACACTGGTGAAATCACAACTGAAAAATCCACTCCAACATGGATCACAATCCATGTACCCAACTGTGCCAAAATCGTGCAAAAAATATCCCATATCTAGACTAGGGCTAGGGGTAATCACTATAAAAATTTGGAAAAAAATGGACTTCAAAAAGTCACAAAGCTATTAGTTTTTGAAAATTCGGTCTACAAATGGTCATTTTGACATGGACAAAGGAAAGCTGATCCAAACTTGAAAAAAGTGTGACCAATAGCTCAGGGGGCTTATCCAGATGCTTCCCATGAAGTTTGGTCTCATGTGACTCCAGAACATGGATAGTGATCCATATACCTACAGGGAAAATTTAGCAAAAATAGGGTCTAAGTGATTCAAAAAGAACTTTAAGTTGCTTGACGATTGCACAAATCTTGCCATCTCAACTACAAGGGTCGATCAGACTCCAATTGAAGTGAAAACTGACAAACAGCTAGTCCTTAGGGTAAATTTGCACAGCAAAGCTTTAGACCAACCAGAATCAACACCTTTTAGCCATAAAAATCAATCCAACTGGGCTCCAAAATCTCAATATGCAAAAGTAAAAAAAACTTGGCCATAGCTTGGAAAATCGGGTAAACGTAGGAAAAATAGATCCAAACTTGATAAGATTTCACCAGTGCACTAGGATAGGCTATAGGAACATGTCACTCCCAGATGTGACCAATCATGGATCGTGATCCATGTACCTTTTTCACATTTCGTGACCAAAACCTAGCCCTCAGCTTTTGAATACCCAACAAAGCCTAACCCTAAAGTTTCAAGTCATTTGGACACCAAAACTCTTGTGAAAGTGCCAAAACTCTCTAAGTGTACAAAAAATTTCCAAATTTTGGCATAAAATCCAAATCGCAATTTTTTTGAACCATAGCATCTCCATAACATGCTTAATCAAATGGTCTAATCAGATTTCTAAAATCTGTTCCAACGTGGATTGTGATCCATGTACCTTTGACCCAAAATTGATCTGTAGAGCAAATGGATCTAGCACTTATAGTTGCCTTAGACACACTGGTGAAGTTTGGTCAAATTTGGAACTTTTTTTTTCAAGTTATGCTCATTTTTCATTTTACGGTCAAGTTTGCATTTCTTGACTTTTCTCGACAACTTCTCAGTCAATTTTCATGCCTAATTATTAACTTTTGGATAAGCAAAATTCCTAGACAGAAAGCTCAGAAGGAGTGGGAAGCAATACCTTACGAAGGGATCAACATTTCATCCAATGAGAAAGCTCACATCATAGAGGAAGAGCTAGCAAAGATCCTAGCTAACGTGTTCATTGGAAAGTTTCAAGCGGCCAATGGCGCAAAAGTAAAGACTACCATTTCTCCAAGGGAGCTATGGACACTAAATCAGAAGAAAGAAGTGCTAGAGGGATCCATATGTATGCAGCTAGATAGTTTCTTCAAGCTGCCCCCATGGGGTACTGACTTTCTGACAGCACATGAACTAATGAGCTCTATTCAGTACAACAGAGAAACAACCCTTACCAACAAGGATGATGCAATAATGAACGTGAAAATTACAAATGATATAATCAACCAAGCACTACATCTACTGCCAAGAACCCATAACCTCGTGTTGAAGACCAAATCCATAAACAATGATAAAGCTTTTGTGAAGCATAAGGGCATAAGATTACCTACAAGAATCTCATCTACTTAGAGATGGAATTGCCCCTTCGGCTCATCGACCAACACCTCAAAGTGCAAAAGCCATTAAGGTACACCGAACTCAACCTACACGCTGCAGTGGTAATGGCTACAGGCTTGTTTGAAAGGAGGGTAATTAGGTGTGACCTAAGGAATTACATTTTAGAGAACCTTGTTTAATCAAAACTGAAGGGCTGCAACCGTAATAAAATGTATATGAATGTCAGGCTAGTGCTTACCCGAATTGCATACCAAGCCCTCAACATGATCAACAATTTACTTGCTATGAGAGGAAAAAATTCTGTAAAATTGGTGGGTAGTTCTTCCACCACAACCCCAAAGAGAAGAACAAGAGGACAGAGCAAAGGCTCCGGACAATGAAGCGGTGGGTAGTTCTTCCACCACACCCCCGAAGAGAAGAACAAGAGGACAAAGTTCCAGAGCAAAGACTCCAGACATTGAAGAAACTGAGTCCGACATCCAACTAAGTAATGAAGAAGAAGAGGACATAACCATTCCCCTAATCAGAAAGAAAACTCCATCGACAGAGAGAGTTGTGATCTCTCAAGCACATAGGACAAGGAATAATCTCAAAGAATCAGAAAGGAACGAGAAGCTATTAAACTGAAGGGTAGAAAAAGATTCAAGGCTCTGCATGAGAGTCAGACAATGTTAGTTTAGATGCAAGATTTGAGAAATTAAAAGAAGAAAGGAGGAAAAAAGCATAGGCAGATATCAATCCCACTGAAGCCCCCCGACAAGGATCCATGAAGCTTTGAAGTGGAAAGTAGAACAACGGGAAGAAGAGAAGTCCAAGCGGCAAAAAATGCAAAATCTTATTCATAATTGGACTCCCCTCGTAACCAACAATCCCAAAAACAAGGGGATGAACTAGCTGCTACAACATCCAATCTAAACAAGGAAGTTGAGAAGTCGATGAATTCTCCAAAGCCATCTACTCCACCTTTGCAAAAACAACAACAAGAAGGTAAAGAGTAAAGGAGGAAAAAATCATAGGCAAATATCAATCTCGCTGAAGCCTCTCGACAAGGATCCATGAACTTTGAAGTGGAAAGCAAAACAACGGGAAGAGGATAAGTCCAAGCGGCCAAAAACTACAAAATCTGATTCATTATTGGACTCCCTCGCAACAACAATCCCAATAACAAGGGGATGAACAAGCTGGTACAACATCAAATTCAAACAAGGAAGGAGAGTAGTTGATGTATTCTCCAAAGCCATCTACTCCACCTTTGCAACAACAACAAGAAGAAGGTGAAGGTGAAGCTCAACCTATTGAGGAAAAGATAAATCAAGAATAAAGGACACATGAGGCTCTCAATGACCAAGCCCAACAAGGGGAATTGGCAACTAAAGAAACATATCTAAATGTCCAAAAAGAAGCTAAAAAACGACAAGAATTTAGTCAAAGACAGGAGGCTGTTGAAACATCTCAAAGATGGAAACAAAGGGAGAGAAATGAAGTGGAAGATGAAGCCCTATAAATCATGGTAGTGTTTGATATCAAGGAACACCTTGATATGCTCAACTTGAAAATCAAACGTTATAAAGCAATGGCACAACTCCGAACGGAAGATGCCAAGGATGCCGGGGTTGAAGCTCTTCAAGCCAACCAAGAGGTTGAGCAACTCCACCAACAACTGTCTACACTGCAAGAAGAAAAGAATCAATTGCAAATAGAGTTGGACAAGCAAAGGGAAAATGCTTCCCTCACATACAAGAGTGGGAAAAGCAAATCGAGGCTAATTCAGAGCTTCAAGTGGCATATCAAGCCCTAGAGGAGGCTCTTGAGAGGGAACAACACAGATACACAAAATTGAGCAATTCGTATGATGTAGTTAAGAGCACCTTCTCCACCCTCATTGCCAACCAAGAAGTATAAACCCCGACTACCTTTTCACAACCCTCAACATCACCTGCAAAAGAGATACAAGCTCTAAAAACTAAGCTGGAATAGGAGAAGCTATAAAGGCAACTTCTTATGAATTGCATGTTTTCCATGAATGCTAAAAAAGAATAGCAAATCAAACAATTTCAAGAGAGTTTGGCAAAAACAATCAAAGCTTAGACGGATGCCCATAAGAAGGCATTGCAAGCCAAGGAGTTGGAATTGGGTGCAAAAGTTCCCATCTCTGTGCCAGAGCCAACAACTCAACCATGCCATACAGAGTTTAAGGCTACCGATCCCCTGCAAGTGCCAGAGTTACCAAGCACTTCCTCTCTAGTTGGTGCACACATGATAGAAAAAGAAGAGGTAGTTGATGCCAGGGATGAGCTAAAAAAGGGGATAGATGATATGCCCAAGGGCTCTCACAAAGATTACATGCAGTACAAGCTCAAGGTATTGGAATCAGATGCCTTGCTAATGATCAAGGGCAAGGCAGATGAGCAAGTGAAAAGTTTTGGCCATGACATGCTGGCCTTGGGGCTAATGAAGCAAGAAGCTATCCTCTGGAAGAAGAAGCTACTGCCGGCTTTAGAGCTCAATGCCAAAGGCACATATGAAGGAGTGGCAATCACTATAGAATAGGCATACCAACTTGCTATTTCATTAAAAAACAATTTTTTTATTAAGCCTCACTTTACCTATGATAGGATTTTAACACCTATACCCTTTCGGCTCAAGGGAATAAACCCAATGAACACACATATTTTTGCTTTCGAGTCAAGCTTACTTCTCAAATCATCTAGTGCATGCACATAGTAATACATTGGAACACTTTAAAATCTGATACATTTGGTTTTTCACCACAAAATATATTTTCTAATGTCATATCATCCACTATAGTAGTAGGAGTCCTATTCATAATGTAAACACCAATAGCAATAGCCTCAGCCCAATAACAATGAGGCATGTTCTAATATCATATCATCCACTATAGTAGTAGGAGTGCTATTCATAATGTAAACACCAATAGCAATAGCCTCAACCCAATAACAATGAGGCATGTTCTAATGCTATCTCATCCACTAAAGTAGTAGGAGTCCTATTCATAATGTAAACACCTATAGCAATAGCCTCAACCCAATAACAATGAGGCAAGGTCTTCTCATTAATCAACGCTCTAGTAACTTTTACAGAGTATACCTCCATGAAAATTTTCTCTAAATTCCATTGTTTTTTAGAAAACCATTGAACTCATTGGAGAAATATTCTCCCCCTCCATCTGACATGAGGCACTTTACATGTTTCCTAGTCTGTTTTTCAACCATAAACTTGAAATTTTGAAAATGCATAGACACCTCATTTTTTTGCTTCACGAAATAGACCCACACCTTCCTTGTATGGTCATCAATGAAGCTCACATATTACCAATAGATGCAGTCTTTACCAGATGCCATACATTTGTATGCACTAGTTATAAGACATTCCTCCTTACATGTTTGTCATGAGGAAATGATGTTTTTTCTACTTTCAAAATTGACAATTCTCACAATTTTTTTCATTTCAGCAACTTTAAAGGTTGGCAAGCTTGTAACCATCTCTTTAATTTGCATCATCTTCACCCTTTGTAGATTTACATAACCAATATGTTTGTGCTAGATCTCAATATCTACAACAGCTCTTGCACCTTGTGCAAACATGGCAGCATTCACCTCGGGCACATTTACATTCTAACCACTTTCTTTCCTTGCATAATCAACTTTCCACCATTCTTATTCTCTTCAACAAAGAGACCATTAGAGCTAAACCTGACCTACAAACCCTTCTCAACCATCTGCCCAACAGAAACCGAATTCTTTGTAATGTGGTACATGCAATACATCATCCAGGTACTTTAACTTTTCATCTGGCATAGAAATGGTACATTTCCTATATGAATAATGGAATGTGTAGTATCATCCCTAGTCTCTACATAATCAAGACTCTGCAAAGTCTACATTTCCTTGAACTACTCACATGACTGGTCATGTGATTTGACACACTTGAATCCACATACTAGACATCATCACTAGATTTTGTTATATTTGCAGACATAGTATTTAGCATGTGATGCACCACAAATAGCCTCTCATGCTAATCTTCATTTCTGCTAGTGGTTGCATAGATATTTTGCTACCTCTTTTTTGGATAGGAGGCAACAAAACAAGTATTCTACTATCTGGACAGTCACGATCAAAATGACCATGTCTCCCATAATTCCAACATACTAAATTTCCATATTGACCTATTGTTACAATGCACATTTCCACATCCTCTTGGGATTCCCTTGCCTAAAAAATTTCCTCAACCACCTGTGTTCTGTCTATGATCATTATTCTGCCTCTAGCTCAACCACCTTCATTGAGAGGTCCCCAACCCGCCAACACTAAAGTCCAGATGGGACCCTTGATAGGTCTCTAGGTCTAATAAAAACTTAAGTAAAACAAGTCCGGGGCATAGACCTTTGTCATTGGCAATGGCTTGGGACTATAGCCCTAGAAAAAGACATGGTCCCGTCTCGCAAGTGAAAACGGGACAAATTCTAAAAGTTCCAAAAACTTTTTTAGCCCTATAACTTCTGCAAATGGGCTAACGTATCCTTGTCCAACACTTTTTACCCTCTATGTGAGTGAGGACACAGCCGTTGGTGGACTTCTCTTCCACTGAATAAGTCTTCTAACATTAGTGCGTGGGAATGGATAGTTACTTGACTGATCGGGTTCACCCGTACATGATCGACAACCTTAGTTGATCCCCACTTAACATCCCGCACTCACACATGCTCCTTTGTTTTCTAATTACCACTACAATCTTTTAACTCTTAAAATAGTGGTTCATTTTAACTTCCTGTCATAGTGATTTGTTAAAACAAGTACTGAAAACAACATCGAAAAACATTCTTTAACAAACAAACATCTTTAAACTTAAGACAAGATACGATCACTTAGAATAATCCTTGAAAAACCAAGCACACCTATACATGAGTGAAAGACGGCCCCCTTTCTTATTCATAGTCCGGGGTGGAAAAGCATCACCCAAACTTCGGGACGTCCATACGCCAAACCAGTTGCCCATACAAGCAAGCGGTTCCCCTAGGATAAAAACGGTATCTTAAGATATATACAAACATACACATGGACGGAGTAAAACCTCTTTGTACATGGGGGTAACTGACTCATCAGTGGTTAAAAAGCCATCATTGCTCATCACATGAAGTGAAAATATTTTAAAGAATCCGAGGTGTCTTGAGACAAGCTCTGTAAAGGATGATCAACCAAATCTTTTCTAGTTCAATCAGGCTAACCCAAGCATTTTTTCCTTAGGTTACAAACAATTGCACGATTGATTCTTTGAAGATACCCATGTGGTTTTGGTCAATATTTAACATTTCCTAAGTCCTTATCCACTCTTAACGTATGCAATGTTATAACTTAAAAAGACTTTGAACTACTTATAAACCTAGTTTGCAACTAAAACCCACATGTGACTGATTAGGGATTTGTTGAGGCTCAAAGGCTTGAATACTCTCATCCAAAGGCCTACTGCTCAGATTGACCTCATAATCATGTGTGGCCATGGCTCTCTTCGTGTTGCTATCCTCCTCCTCAATTGACTGATTGACCCAGGTCCTCTTGGGAGCCATGATCTTTATCCTTATAAAAACATGTCTAACCATTAAGTGTTTTATCAAAACTCAAACTCACCATAGAATTCTCATAACGTACTTCACTCAATTTTCTCAATTCCTTTTTACTAAAAACCTAGTGCATTTCATTGGTTTATAGTATTATAGTAGATTCTTGTGGATGATATCATTCTTGGGGATTCTTTATACCTTAATTAGCCATATGAATCCTTACCCTATTTTAGGAAAACTAATATTCTAGCTTTTCCCTTTATTTTAGAGTAAAAATAGTAACTTTTTGTCATAGTAATTTTTTAAGTACTTATATGAGTAAGAATATTTATTTTAGCTTTCTTGTAAGATTCCAAAGCTTCACTAATTGTCTCCTAATTTTCCGAGTCATCTTTCTGATTTTCCCTTTTTAGATAAGATAAAAATGCCTATTTTTAGCTTGATTTTTATAAAAATATTTATCTGATGGAGGTATATTTGTTCTAGATTTTCAGTAGAGTAGTATACCTCTCTAAATTATCTTATAAATTTCTATGTGAATTTGCTAATTATTCCCTTTATGTTATTGCAAAAAATAGAGAATATAAGCCATATTAATTAGCAAGATTAGCTAACTATTATGAGCTAATTATTATGATTTTTTAACGCTATAATTTACCTCTAAAAATTATCTCACTAACTTCTAAATTAATTTGCTAATTATCTTAATTATTATCTGCTAAAATTTGAGAATTTAAGTAATAGTAGTTAACAAAACTAATTAACTGACTACAAACTAATTATCATGGATTCCTAGCACTATAATCTATCTTTAACACTAGGTTGGTAACCTAACAGGACATAAAAGTGTCCTTTCAGGGTTTTGAAAAAAACCTCCAAAACCATAGTAGATCCACTCATTTTGTAAAATCCTTTCATGAGGTTATAGTTCAAGGCCTACTACACATGGAAAAAATAAGAAACTTGTAAAATTTCTCATCTTTTGGTCACACCAAGCCTCCAAAGTTGATGGACTAGTGCATTTTCATCAAAACAGTCATTTCTTACGTTTTGTTGCTTAAAAATAAGATTAGGGATTTTTGTAGGACTTGAGATAAATTCCCTAGTTAACTTCAATGGGTTGGTGATCAGAACATATGATTGCTTCTCACTCACTAATTTTTTTTTTGCCAAAATAAATAGGTACAAAAAAGTTGAATTTTTACCATTCTGCAAACCTATCATCAAAGTTTCTATAGCCACTCTCAATACAAATAATATTATGCATGTTTTCTTAGTTCCCTATTGTCCTTTAGGTTCATAAGGAGCCATGGAGCATGTCAAAAGCATAATACATCTCTTACCAAGGGGAATCTTGGGGACAAAGATGAAGTACTAAATACAGCAAACATGAAAAAACTGGGTTCAACATTATGAGTTGTAGAATCCCATAGAAACTATTCAATATCTAGCCAAATTTGATCCTTATGACTAGATATGGTTACTACCTACAAAATGCATGTAGTTGTCAGAAGAAACTAACAATATTGAAAAAGCTATACTTGATATACTAGAATGTTTTGTTTTCTTCTATAATTGAAAAGATCAACCATCGTTGTCTACTATGCAAAATAGGGTATTAGGTGCCCCAAAACTCAAGGAATATTAGCTTTATGTTACAATATGCGACATAGAAAGTAAAAAATGCATTTGGATATCATGAAATCCACCAAAAAAATCATAGAAGAGCTAAAATTCGCTAAAAAACAGGATTTGAAATTTTTTGTAATTTGGTCATAACTTACAACTTTAATATTTATTTCTCCCTAGAAGCATCAGGACATGTTGAGGACTACTAAAGATAGTTCTCTAGCATTATAGACCTCACAAACATGAATTCTAGAGTGGTATAGTTGCAAAAAGTTGAAAAAAGCCAAAAACAGGACCCGTTTTTTCACACAGTTTAGATTGTGAAATGTTGTGCAAGGACAATGTTAAAGATGGAATTGATATTCCAAAAAAATGTCGAGTTTTTTTCAGCTCATGAGACAACTTTCTAGATAGATAGCACCTCCAAATCCATTTTGAAACTCTTGACATAATTCAAGGAAAATGGTCACTTAATAGGACATAAAAGTGTCCCAGGACATAAAATTGTCCCATTACCAACCTAGTGTTAAATATTATATCACTAACTTATAAACACATTTACTAATTATCTTGCTTAATTTTTAGCTAAAAGTAGATAATTTAAGCAAAAGTAATTAGCAAAACTAATCAAATAATTATGAGATGATTATCATGAATTTTAACACTATAAACTTCCTGTGAAAAGTATCTCACTAATTTCTAGCCATATGTACTAGTTAATTTTCAGTAAAAAAAGACAATTGAAGCAAAAGTATTTAGCAAAACTATTTTTATGAGATAATTATCATGATTTTCTAACACTATAATCTTTCTCTAAAAATTACCTCATCACTTCTAAACACAATTTCTAATTATTTTACTTAATTTTAATTTAAAAATAGATAATTTAAGTAAAAGTAATTAGTAAATTAATTAAGTAAATTATAAGATGATTACCATGAGTTACTAACACTATAGTATTCCTCTAAAAATTATCTCAGTAACTTCTGAACATATTTATTAATTATTCTACTTACTTTTTTAACTAAACTTAGACAATTTAAGCAAAATTAATATGAAAACCTAATTAACTAACTATCAAATAATTATCATGAGTTTTTAACACTATCATCTACAATTGAAAATTATCTTAGTATTTAATAAAGTATATTCATAATTTTACCATCAATTTTAGCTAAAAATACATAATTTTTGCCTAATTAATTACTAAAATTAATTAGAAAAATTTGATATAATTTGCATAACTTTCTAACAGCATGTACACACTTTGAAAATTAGCTCTTAATTATCTAAATTTAATTGGTATATTTCCCATTAATTAAAGTCCAAATTACACAATTTTAACCCTTATATATGTTAATAATTAACTACATTACTAATCGTAATCAAAGATCAAGAGTGTAATTAATAGTAGAGAGAGGTTTAATCTTTTTGATTTAATAAGATAATTAAGAAAACTAGACATAAACAAATATGCTTTTCACTAATCTAACAGAATTGGCACTAATTACTTTGATTAATCTTTAGAGGTTTGGTCTCTTAGTGATTTTGAGAAGATTCTCTCAAAGCACGAGAGATTTTGTCAAGGTCTGCTGACTCTAACTCAAAATGAGAAACCTAGGGCCTATTTATAGTTTTCCCTAGCACACAAGACCTAATTGGTAGTTCCTTGCAACCCAAGCAGCCCCCCAACACCACATGGCATCTCCTATTGCTAATCCTGGCCTTGGCAAGTTCATCATGTCCCCTCCTAGCACTTGCCTACTTTAATTCTCAAAATTGCTAATTTTCAGGTCAATTTTTTGCTTTAATAGAAAATATCTAGAAAATACCTAGTAGGCCATGTGAAAAGACTTCAATTATTTTTATGAATTAAAATAGCTATGAAAACTTCCAATAAGGATTCAGGGGTTGGTTTTTGTCCAAATCCAACTCAAAAAATTTGTGGGCTGAAGTAAAGCTATGCTTATGATTCTAAAAATACCAACTTTTGCTATTTATGGATAAGTTTTCATTGATTTTCAGAATCCAAGGAACTTTAATTGACTTGGTAAACCTTATCTTTATTACACAAACTAGGAACCTTACATTCATGACCTGTGCCACATCCTCTTCTTCTTCCTCTATTATTAAAGAGATCGTGCTCATAATTATTTTTTGCCTACATAGAGGACTCTTCCTCAAGTTACTTCCCTTCTACAATTAGCAAGGACACTAAATTTGTAAATGCAGGAATGTTCTCTCGAAGATGGATACCAATTTCAAGGTGTTTGTATTCTGGATCCAAACCTCGTAGAAATACTTCCACCTTATCATCATCATCAACTATAATTCCATATGATACAAAAGACTCACATATGTTATTTATCTTTAGTGAATAGTCATTAATAGATAGGTTTTTCTTCTACAATGTATTTAGCTCATTCTTCAACTGTAGCTTCCTTGATTTTGGTGTTGGTCACATCCAATGACAATGAGGTGTCCCAAGCCTCCTTAGGGGTGTGGGCATCTTGTATGTACCTAATCATAACGTCCTTTACACTCATAGAAAGCCAATACATGACCTTCTGAGCTTCTGGGTTCTGATATTTAAACACCTTTATTTGCAAAACAATTGCACCTTCCTCTCATAGCATTGGTGTTGTCTCATGCTCTCCATCAACATGCTCCCAATAACCTTTACCTGTAAGGAAATTGGTCATTCTAAGCTTCCAAGCATCAAAATTTTTCTTGTAGAACTTCTCACTGATAATCTGGTTAAGTCCATCATTGTTGGACGACATGTTTTTAGCCCTTTATCAAGTCTTTGAGTAGCCTGCTTAGTTACCACCTATAACCATAGTATGTATACATACACTTGTTTTGCACTACTAAATAGTATCTATGAACACTACAACCAAAATAGAACCTTTTGCACCACCAAAAACTAGATTTGCAGAATTGCGAACCTTAGCGTTTTTGCGTGCAAAAACCATGTGTACATACACTTGTTTCACACTACTAAATAGTAACTATGAACACTACAACCAAAACAAAACTTTTTACACCACCAAAAACTAGATCTACAGAATCACAAACCTTGGCGTTTTTGCAAGCAAACACACTCTAACTCCAAAATGGTTTATGCCAAAGCATCCTCATAATGGAAATTTTGTTGCACAATCTCACTCAAAAGGACTGCACAAACCCGAGATGTGCAATCTTCAAAAAGAAGAACCCCAACTATATTTTGATGATGGCTCTTAAAAATCTTGAGACCGCTTTTGTTGTTGTTGTTGCTTGCTACTCCAAGCTCCTAAGACAAAACCACACTCTGATTCCATGTTCAGAGATAGAGAAGAAGAGAGCTTGAGATCTTGTAAGCATGCACATATAGAGATGGAGGCGAAACCTTGTTCTTCTTATTCACTAACTCAAGATAAGAGGTCTACAATGCATAAGAAGAAAATAAAACATAAAGGAAACTAGACAACGGTCTAATGTGAACCACTAGTGAGTGATGTGGATGGATAAGTGTGCCATCACTCCGTTACATAGACCACGGATGTAGTCCATCTGTAGTATCACTAGCAAAGATATGCATATCCACCAAGGCGTACCAGTGATGATGCATGTCAGTGATAGTCATCCAGGAGTAGTACATGTTGAGCTTGACATCTCAACAATGCATAGCCCTAAATGTTTTCACCACTATGTGTGGGAGTTTTCTCTGTTGTTAGTGCCTTGCATAAGTTGATATTTCAAGCTCAACATTTGCTACTCTTGGATGAATATGAACAACAGTTATCAATGAAAAGCTTCAAACTTCTCACGAGACAATGCCTTTATGAAAATATCTACAAGGTTGTCTTGTGTTGGCACATAAGCCAAGATAATCTCTCCTACTGAGAGTCTCTCCCCAACATAGTGATAATGCATCTCCATGTACTTTGTGCGAGCATGAAGAACTGCTTCCTTGCAACTGCCAATGTGCTATGACTGTTAGTGTAGATGATGTTGGGAGTGTCTTGTCCAACACCCAAATCATCCATAAGGCATTTGAGCCATACACACTAAATGATAGCTATGAAGACTGCCCTGTACTCAGCCTCACAACTGGAAGTGGCCACAGTAGGCTGCTTCTTTGTCAACCATGAGGTGCATGAACGACCAAGCATGAAACAAAAACCACTCGCGGACACTTGCGTGTCATGACAACCAACCCAATGTGAGTCCAAAAAAGCATGTAAATTTGGCGACAATGACTACCCCTTGGGATAAAACAACCCAAGATGTAAAGTGCCACTCAAGTAATGAAAGGTTCGCTTAACAACCTGCCAATTCTTAGACCCTAACTGAATATTTGTCCTACAATATCTTATGGATCATGGTGCAATCGGTTACAAGCTTATAAAAGGAAGATTGGAATTTGAAAAACAACCAATGAATACCCAAAATCCTCAACCACAATGCATAAATTCTCTAGATTCTCATGACACCTTAATGCAACCGGCAAGACACAATGCCAATGAAACACTCCACAACAAGAAGGCATATTCTTTGAATGTTTCCAAACGGGACACAAGTACTATAATTGTCCTACTAAAGGGGATAAGCCTCAAAAGAAACCTCCTGCTTAGAAAGCAAGAACTATGGTAGGACTTGTTCTTGACATTTATGACATTGCTCTTGAAGGTTCCAACAAATTATGCAAAGCTTATGGGAAGATGAATGGTTTCAAGGCACTTATCTTCTTTGACCCAAGAGCCTCCATGAATTTAATCCATCCAAAATTCTTGAAATAGATGGACTTTGAGTATGATCGGTTTGCTGGAGAACTTGAAGCTAGCCACATAGAAAACTCAAAAGATTGTACCAGTCACCATCCAAGGGCTCCATTCCAAGGTAGACTTCACATCATGAAATTAGGCAATTGCAAGGCTCTTTTGGGCATGCCTTGGCACAACAAGAATGATGCTACCATCCAGATCCGGAATCGTACCATCACTTTACTGCATAAGGACAATCCAGTTGTCATTAAATTTTGATTGATCAAGACGAACCCAAAATGATTATATTTTTGCTTTGTAATTTTGTTTGACAATACTGTCTGCAATTTGTTTGAAATAGAATTGATATGTTTTGAGCTTATCTTGGTGCTGATTGGGATTGCTTGATTTAGATTTTGATGATGGTTTCAATGATTTTGACAAAACCCTTGGATCACTCATGGCTTGGACATTTGTCTAGGAGGAGTATTCAAGAGGAAAATTGTGTTTGGACATTTGTAGTTTATTCATGGCTCAAGCTATTACGAGAGGACTATTGAAAAGACAAATGGTACTTGATAATGTTTGAATACCTTGACTCGGGCTTTTTTTGGAGGAGTATTCATGCTCATTGAGGAATCTCTCAATGATGGAGGTTGCAGTCTACTTGGAGCCTTTGAGTAGAGCAAGTTACGATCTAGGGAGTGTTTGGTTGTAGCAAGCCTCTGTATCTCATGGCCTAGTTATTTATAGGGGAATGATGAGAGACTCGGTAAATTTCTCATGGCCCATATCCATTTTTGTTATTTATGGGGGGATTGTTCATCGATGAATGTATGTGTTTTTTATGTCATGTAACATGCATATGTAATCATCTTTGTTGCATTGTGCTATGTCAACCAATGGAGAATTCCAAATTGGGTGAGACCATAAGCCACACCAAATTATGGAAATACTTAAAACATTAGTTTCCCTACACAGAGCTAGTAGATAATGTAGTAAAGCTTGGGATTTATGATGCATGCACTCTTTGGCAGCCTCACTCAACTTTGGATGCTTGTGTGACCGTATTTGGTCTCTGCAACTTGGACTAAGACTTTGCCTATGTGAAGGAAAGTGGACCAAATAATTGCATTGTAATCCATGGCCCTCTCCCTGATGATTGCTCTTCTCAATTGGGTTTTTGGTTGCGATGACGACAACAACTTTGGTAACCAAGTAGCCATCAATTTTCAATTAGTGGGTAGGTGGTTATTGCTAAGAAAAGCTCTTAGTATGAATATATGGGTCTGCTACTTATGAAGTTGCCACTTGTTTGTATTGAGTTACCACCCTCTCCTACCATTGATGCATATTTCCTTTAGACCAAAACTTTGGCACACAGGGCCTCCACATGAACAATAGGGTTGAGGATTCCAAGGCCACCTTGGACCAACCATCGAGCGATAACCTCCCACTTTGCCCATTGCCACGACATTCCAAAGAAAAGCTTACACTCAAATGGAATAGGACGTCCACTCTAAATATTGCCCCAATAGCCTCTCCACTAGTATCAATTTCTAGGATGATTGCTCATTAGGATCTGCAACACTCAACTCTTCACAAAACAATGGCCACTTTGAGGTCAAGGGCTATTGGAGAAACATGTCATGCTTGGAAATTCTTTGGTTTCATAATGCATGATGATTGCAGGGACAATACAATTGATAGGTTGGCAGTTGACAATAATGATGAAGGCGCAGACCAAAGGTAGTCAAGGCTATTGGAGAAACGTGTCATACTTGGCAATGCTTTAGCGGATGGCTGCTGGAGAAAATTGTATGCTTGGCAATTCTTTGGTCGATATACATGCTAAATGCAACATTATCATGCCCACCATGGCTATAACAAGGAAGTGATGGGCTGTTTTTAGCATATGCAACATTAAGGCCTCTCTTAGACATGACTAACATGAGACAAGTACAATCCAATATCCTCATAGTGACAACAATGATGAACGTAGAGAGTGGAGCAATTCAAGGTCTATTGGAGAGAATATGGTGGTAGTGACAATGATGATGTGAGCACAGAGATTGGACCTAGTCAAGGGATGCTAGAGAAACATGCCATGCTTGGCAATGCTTTGGCCACATAGAGCATGATGATTGTAGGGATAGATACAATCGATAAGCTGGCAATGAGGACGATGATGAAGGAAGAGGTAGTCAAGGGCTATAGGAGAAACATGTCACCCTTGTGGTAATGCTTTGGTAGATGGTTGTTTGAGGAAGATGTTGTGCTTGGTAATTATTTGGTCAATATACATGCTGAATGTGGTGTCTCATGCCCAACATGGCTATTACAAGTAAGTGTTGGGCTATTTTCTACATATCCAAAGTTAAGACCTCTCCTTGGGCATGACTGACATGAGATGGGTACAATCTAATATCCTTGTCTTGATGATAATGATGAATACAGAGACTGGAGCCAAATAAGCGCTATTGTAGAAACAATTCATGCTTGGCAATGTCTTGTTTGCACAAAATATTATGATCACTGGGTACAATCAATATGTTGATAGTGACAATGATGGTGAACGCAGAGACCAAAGCTAGACAATAGCTATTGGGCATGCTGGCAATGATGTTGAAGATGAACAAAGAGACCAGAGCTAGTCAAGGGCTATTGGAGAAACATGTCATGCTTGGTAATGCTTTGGTCGCATAGAGAATGATGATCATAGGGATAGGTACAATCCATATGCTAGGAGTGACAATGATGATGAATACAAAGATCAGAGCTAGTCAAGCGCTATTGGAGAAACATGTCATGCTTGGCAATTCTTTGGTTGTGCCACATGTGCCATCCTCATGAAAGCACAAAAATATTTTGATGAGCCTTGTGTCTAGGACGTTGTTCTTAAAAGGTGCTTATTGCATAATATGCCCAACATGGATGTAATAAGAAGTGTTGGTTTATTTTGAGCATATGCAAATTTAAGGCCTCTACTTAGACATCACCAACATGAGAGAAGGTATAAAAGACAAAGAGACCATGATAGATAGGGATGAATATAGAAGGATAGCCAAAGGGATGGTGATCAACGGACTCATAGACAGTTAGCTAGCTTGATGCACTTCACTCCTAGCTTCACATGGATCACCCTCTCCCTCTTACCGTGGGACCACACTTTGTTACTTTGTACTTTTCTCTTTCTCGATTAATGGAGGACACACATGTATATTTGATTTGTCTCTCATAAGCTAAATTCAACCTCTAATAGATGTAAAAAGATATGTGTGTGTGAGTGTGTGTTTGTGTGTCTCCCTCTCTCAATGCAGGTGTGTGTATGCATGTGTGTTTCTTTTTCTCTCTCTATCTTTGAGTGAACGCATGTGTGTGCGCACACATGTATGCATGTGTATGTGCACATGTGGAGAGAGAGAGAGAGAGAGAGAGAGAGAGAGAGAGAGAGAGAGAGAGAGAGAGAGAGAGAGAGAGAGAGAGAGAGAGAGAGAGAGAGAGAGAGAGAGAGAGAGAGAGAGAGAGAGAGTACCTGGTTAGTAATACCTAGTAGTATTGGCTCCTCACACAAGTAGCAAAGTGTCATGCACGTGCACACACACACACACACACACACACACACACACACACACACACACACACACACACACACACACACACACACACACACACACACAGTGTGTTGTGTGAGAGCATAAATGGCTGCCAACAACATTCAATCAAATTTGTTTTACTTTTGCAAGTGTTGCTTAAGCGACACTTAATATTTTACAAGTGTCTCTCTATGCAACACACTATGTGACGTCAAAGTCCATCATAGAAGCGATGATATGGATGTCTCTTATGCAATGCCTATTTTTCAAAATCCAGTTTTGAAAGGGCATTGCACTATTTTAAATAGTGTCACAATTGTTAAAGCCTTCTTGTAGTGTAATATGAGAAAAAGAGTTCTTTTTGTCTGTAAATATGAGATAAATACTCACTTAGTTTAATATGGCATGCCCTATGTGATCCTAAAAAAGAATTGAATATAAATTTATTATTTCTCAAATGTTGCAAAAATTTGTTTTGAGCAACAATCACGCACATGTTGAGGACTAATTTGACTCAGTAGTCCATGACACACCACACATTAAGGCTAACAACATGAGGTTTATCGCTTAGCCACATGCACATAAGAAGGTTTAGAAAATGTAGAAAAAGGCACCTTTATCATTGCTTTTTATGTAACATAAAGCTCTAAGAGGCTATGTCATTGGCATGAAAGCCTTTGTAATTGAGGCTAACCATCTTGTCAATCTAGTGTGGCTATAGACTCATTCGACGCCTCATATTCAAGGACTTTGGAAAAAATCTCATCCAAATTAATAACCATCAGCATAAATGGTCAAAAAATGCGAAAGAAATATGATGGGCGATGTCATCATTTGACAAGCTTTCTCCAACCTGTACTCTAATTTTTTAGGATCTCTATCTTTGATGTGTTTTTGCATATTGTATGATTTGGTTGGATCAACGAGCCAAAGCTACACTTCCCACTACACCTTCCTCTTCATGGGAGTAACATTAATAGGATTTATTACCAACTTGTTCTACATCTCCTTGGCATTCACGATACTCCTAAACACATTACTCAAGAGTGATGTTAACAATTATTTCCAATGAATGGCCTTACCTTGTCATTGATCCAATGCTAAAGATAATGTTGATCCCACTGAAGACTCAAAAGGGCCCTGAATGTTCTCTAGGACAAGATCTTGGAACACATAGAAGATAAATACTGGTATAATTTGCACCTACCATAGGCTGTACATGCTAATTGTTTTACCTAGAAAGGTGTTGGTTCCCACTTCATGAGATTCACCTTCTTACAAACTGATTTAGGGAGAATATTCACTCGTAAACCTCCATCCACCAAGACATCTGAGAGGTACACCGTCCGAATGGAAATATTTATGACAGGCAGTTCATAATCCACATCCACTAGAGATACATCTGCAATTAATATAGGATGTGTCAATGAAATTGCTTTCCCCCTTCTGATTACCCTCCTTCTCTTTGATTGGATTTGTCATAAAATCTAACATCTAACTAACCCAAATGCTTTTCTCATATAAAACTTACCGTTAATGTGGGAGAATAAACGAGAACAAGAGTTAGAATATAGACATGTGCTTATGGATCTATCTCGACACGGGCCCAAAGTCAATGGGTCCAAATGAGAGATGGTGTATCAAAGAGCAACCCTAGATAATGGAGCTTGAAAGACCTTAGGGTTAGCTTCATTAAAGACCTCCAAAGGTTAGTGTTAAAGTCCTTACACCTAGGATCTTAGGCAAGCTAGGGTTGTGCTTTAGGTGGGAACCCGACCCAATCTTGAGGTGCTTGTCGTGCTTGCTGACTAAGGTGCTAGAGGTGCTTAATGACTAAGGTTCTTAAGGTGCTTCATGACTAAGGTGCTTGAGGTGTTCCAAAAAGTCAAACACATCCCTACACAAGGGGGGGGCAATCCCTACAAGAAGGGGCATGGAAGAGAACACACACACACTCATTCCATGCAAGCCAAGTGTAAAGAGGCAACAAGGACACATGTCAAGTTCCTCCCCATGTTGCCCTCAAAAGGTTCCTAAAGCCTATTGGTTGACCTCTAAAGGGGTCCAATGAGAATTTGATTATTTGATTAATTGTTTAAAGCCCTCTCTCTCAAAGGGGAAAGGAAGACACTTGTCCTAATGCTAGCATGGTTGCTTGATATGACCCAGGCTTGTGATTGGCTAGGCTCTATAGAGAGCCAATGAGCTTCAAGCAAGTCCAAAAAGAAGGGGTCGACCATGCAAATTGGGGGCTATCTTGGACGGGTATACTCTCTCTCTCACACACACACTCACATGATGATTCTCACTTGGTGAAAGTGCAAGAACTCCATTTCCTTCTCCAAGCTTGTTGAGATGTTGAGAGCCTACACCAACACTCTTGGCTATGGAATGCAAATTCAACCAAGAGCCATGCTTCAATGCTTAAGCTTGCCATCTTCTCCATCTTCATTACTATGCTATTATGCTATGCTAATCAAGAAGAGCGATGATAAGTGAGGAACTATTTCTTTCTCATATGAATGTTTCTTCTTCCTCTTCCCTACCCTCATTCCTTGCTAGCTCTCTCCACCTTTGAAGGTGTTTGAGGTCTTGGGACTGAAACCGGGGACAAGTGAATGCTTTCAATTATGGGCATAATTGTGGTGCATGAAGCTCTCTATCTTCATTGCACCATCAAGGTCTCAAGGAACACAAAGCTTGTATTGTATCAAGTCTCTCTTTATGGAAGAAATTATAATACAAAAGCCTTTTAGAGGGGGAAACAACTCCACATAAATCCGGTCCTCAACTGTTGTCAACTTCTCTAAATATCTCTCTTGAAAAAGTATTGTTCATGCCAAGTTAATTAAGTATAATGGTTATGTTTCTACCACTAATCAAGTTCACCCTCTATGTTCTCAAAGTAGTCTCATAAAAATGCTCACTATAATTTTCTTAATTCCGCCATTCTCAATGTTCACAGGCCATTTCCATTATAGGATTTGTCAAATTTTTTTAAAAAGTCGTAATAAAATTAAGGACTAACTTCAATAGTTTCCCCATGGATGTTTTCAACAAGGCTTTAAAAAGATTATCTGATGATCGTTTATCAAGTACCTCCTTGGACCTAGCTGTCGTTGCTTGAGAATCTGAACTTTCAGGTTCTAAAGGTCTCCTACCTAGATTTTCCCACAGTACCTACATCTTCCCTGATAACCATGGACTTGGAAATTCTTTAGTTTTTGGTCTAGCTAAATTTATTTCAAGACCCCTAACCTAATCTTGTCTTGGACTCCCAATCAGTGGGTCCCTTAAGGTCATTCCCTTGCTCTTCCTATTTTTCTTTCAACTTCCCCTTTGACCTAGTGACGGCAAGGCTTTCCACCTCCAGAAGTTTCTCTAATACCTCCTCAAGTTTAATGCATGTAGGACAATCACACTGAACACAATGTAAAGTATCACTTCCTCCTTTTAGTACTCCTGTATGGATATTCTAAGGTTGAGATGGGTTATTTTGTTGTGGGTACCTTTGCAAATTTTGAAAGTTTCCTTGTTGAAATGTTCTTATTGGGCCTAAATTTTGAAATTTAGGCCTGAAGGGTTGGGGTGCCAACACATTTTTCCCTGACTCCATCTTGGCAAGAATGAGTGCTTGCCTCCTTCCTCTAAAATTAGGATTATAATATAAATTATCATAATCATGTTCAGATCTTTGGCATACCTGACAAAATGGTGGCTTGGAAGGATTTGTAAATACTGAAGGTTGAATGTCTTTCAACTTTTCCAAAATCGATCTATTATTTCTTGAAGAGTCTTCAAGGTCCGATTTCCCATTTTTCTTCTTTCCTTTACTCTTTTGCTTCCTTGACTTGGCCTCCTTATTCTTTTACATCCTTTTCTTCTTTGCAGTCCATGTATCATCATCTTATTCATCAATTTTTGAATCTTCATCTGAATCAGGTCCTGGATCTTCATCATCATCTTCATCTTAATCTTCCTGTTCAAAATCTAAATCCTACTTAGATTTCTTCTTATTGCTCTTCTTATGTTCAATTGTCCCATACCTTTTATCAACTCTCATTGGCACATCTACCAAAATCCCAAAGTCTTGTGGCTAGGTGAGAGGTGCATGCCCTACAACTACACTCTTGAGTTGCTTCTTGAGTCCTCTACAAAAGTAATCACCCAATTTCTCCTAGGATGGTCTTTGATTTTCTTGCAATCTATTCACCAAATTATTGAACTATTGTGCATAGTCTTCCACCAATAAATCTTTTTGTTTAATTTTCTTGATTTTCTTCAGGACATCTTCAGGTGTCTTCTCTGCCTTGAATCTTGCCAAAAATTTGCTTTTCAAATTGTCATAATCTGCAAAGGCTGATATGCCATATTACATCAACCATGTAAAGCCTTCCCCTACAAAGTTTTTGCAAAGAGCTCCTTCTTGATTGCATCATTGTATACCAAATCATACCCACTTGCAGACCATGTAGTCTCAAACTGCCCCACATGACTGTCAGCATCCTGAGATTCTTTTCCACTGAATTTTGATGCCCCCCCTACTTTAGGGTTGGGTGGTGGTTGAGCCATTGTTGGTGGTTGACCTCCCAATGGGTTAAATGTCAGAGGTGGTAATGGGGTTAATGTCAATGGAGGTGTATGGAACTTCACTTGTCTCTTTGCCTTCAAAATTTGATGGATTGCTTGAACTCCAAACAATTGGTGGATAACCCTATGAGGAGCTTTTGGGGTCCTTTCCTAGTCTTCTAGCTTAGGTGAAGAACTCTTCGTTACTACATGTTCTTGGTTTCCCCTTGTATGGATAGACTTGTGACTCTGGCCCCTCAATAATTGGTGGCAACCCTGTGATCACTCCAACTTTAGGGATATCATCCCCTGGATCTCCCCTTGATCTTTGAATTTGAGCATTCAGCCAAGCATCCCATCTTTTCTTCTAAAATTTGGTGCCATAAGTGGTGATTGGTGGTTGGTCCCTTGAACCACTCATGCATTTCTTATTCTTATTCTACTTCTTATCTAAGTCCTTAAATATTCAATGACTTGGCTTTTACAGTAGAAAGAAAGATATCCAAGAGCATTACAGGCCCCAAAAGGCACATAATGATTGGCCATGTACTAATAATTCTCAAGGCAATGTTTAGTCTCAGTTCATCTGGGAGTAATTCAAAATATGAATCCAAAAAAGAATTGTTATACTCCTCTCTTTCTTCATCTTCAGTCACCCAACTAGAAAACTGATTTAGAAACTCATTAGTTTCAATCTCCATCAATCCCATTGCCTAATTGGTCAACTGAATACTCTCCACAATCAATAGGATCACCAAGTGTTATTGGGGCTATGGGAGATTGCCAAAAGATACATACATGTCTACTCAGAGCACCATTCATAGAATTTACAAGCACATGCCTTTTAGGTCCTGAACAGGAATCAAGAAATAAACACTTGACTACACAACAATTGAAATAAACTACTTAAAAACACCATGGATACACAGTACACAGGGCACAAAACTCTCTCTTCTTCTTCATTGAATGTATCCAAAATGATACAACTCCTTGGGATAACACCTGCCCATGATCTAAAGAGGTTTCACCCTTTTGCATTACAAAATCACTGAATAAACTCTGAACCTTCAAACACTTGACTAAAAGTAACAAAGGTGCTAAGTTTGGCTTCAACAATGTGTGTGTGTGTGTGTGTGTGTGTGTGTGTGTGAGAGGGAGAGAGAGAGAGAGAGAGAGAGAGAGAGAGAGAGAGAGACCCAAGCCCAAGCCCATGCCACAGTCCTATGATATATTATAGACACTACTATATATATATATGTATATATATATGTATGTATGTATATATAGGTATGTATATATACATACATACATACATACATACATATATATATATATATATATATATATATATATATATATATATATATATATATATATATATATATATATATATATATATATATATATAGACTACCCCCCAAGAGGAAGGGAGGTCATGTAGGCCACGGAATATTTTGTAAAGCATGGCATATCCCTCTAACCAAGATGCTTCTTTTGAGCTATCACACGCCATATTCCGTGCTTTGGTTTTTTTCTTTAAAGGACCAAAAAAACAAAAATTTGAGAATAAATTTGGGTTGCAAAACACCCAAAAACTAGGTGAGCAACCTTCACAGGCACACACTGACACTTCTAGGGTGTTGAGGTCACATGCACCTATGCTCTGGTTGTGTGTTAGAGGACAATCATATAAAGAGTGTCTCCGTTTTTGCGGGCACCTAGTAGTACTCAGGACCCACATATTGTATCTAGTGTCTCTTCCTCTGACTACGACATCATGGAAAGTTACCCAGTGCCCAATCCGGATAGTTCAAGCCAAGACTTGCATCATGGGCCCACGGTCTGGGCTGAGCGTATTTAGCCTCTTGAAAGAGACTTTTAGTGGAGCCACTCGCTTCGAACATGGAGCTAGTGATGTAAATGAAGGAGGTGGGGAAGTAAATTCACCATTCATGACCAATGTAGACCCCATGCTCCTAGAGAGTGTGCATGTGAATATTCCATTCATTGCACTCCATAACTCTTCAGAACTATTCCCCTCCGAGGTTATATTACCTGATGGTAGAAGCCTTGCCAAAGTGCAAGAGGTTGAGCAATATATCCTTGCAACTAGGGAAAAAGAAATTGAAATCTTACGCAAGGTAGAGCAATGGAGAGAGCTAAAGGCGAAGGCCCCTATGTCAACATCCATGCTAGTCGAGCAATCGAGTGCTCCTGAATTAGCAACCACTAAGAGTCAGACCATAGAGAGCCACATTGCATCTAGTTCAATGGACACCCCTAGCACCTCAATACTAGATGGAGCATTTCTAAATGAAAATTGGGAGTATGAACTACAAACGGATTAACCGAACTATACACATGTCACACCTATCACGTGGGTTGATTAGATGTCGTACAATCCACATTGGGTGCTACTAGTGTAGAGGAGCAACAACAAAGAGTTTGTGATGTCATCCATAGGGTTATTGAGCTGGAGCGGCAGAACAGAGGGATCCACATGCCTTCAATGGGTCTCATGAGATTCTTGGATATAGGGAAGGCTAAGCAACTAACTTTATCACAAATGGAGACTTCCTCGGTAAGCCCGATGGATCCTCCATATGTTGTTTTTCTAGGGGTCTCAGTACAATCTGAGCCCATAAATGATAGCTTTACCTTTCCAAGTTTAGCTCATCTTTCTCTTGATGACACCACGGCTACCATGACTACCCTAGTGATGGGCATGACAAAAAACACGCCATGGTCCACCTCATTTATTATTAGTAAAGCACCGCTACATGGTGGCCCAATGCCTACAACATTACCTACAAGTGTGTATCAATCATATGCACCTCTGGGTCCTTGTGCTCATGTAGCTCCTACCCCTCCCATTATTTCAACAACTTATGCTCCACGACCACAACATCCAAGCCCTTATTTTGATGAGACCATACCAGCTAGCATTAGCATGTCACATCCCACATCTGCTATGCCCAAGTCCACACATATGAACCTTGGGCCACCGCAAGGTGCAACATCGTACCAAACTTGTAACCCAAGGGCTGCCTATATGCCAAAACCAATGCCAATCCCTACTCCACATGTACTCTCTAGAGCGCCTCCACCCGCTATGCCTGCTCTCTATGCGTGTTTGTATGAACATCATAGCTTTGTAGTATAGATAGGACAAGACGACATGGAAAAGACAATTGGTGTATACATGAACTAATGGTGCATGAATATATAACAAATGATAAATATTATGTTGACGATAAAATTTACTATATCGTGTACAAACACTTGCTCGGGTTTGTCCTTGCTCGGAAAAAATCTCTTGGTGCATGGTAACACTCAGGTGACTTGGCAACATTTGCCCACACTATTGTTCAATCTATTGTTGAAAATATGTGTGGCACTCTTGATAGAGATCCCAGAAGTAAGGCAGTACAAGTGGCCAAGCTCACACCAAAATACAGCGAGGACGGGGATGCTAGAAATCATATCGAAGTATTTGGACAAATATGCGATTCCCTAGGAGAACACAATGAACTACATAAGAGAAATTCTTTAAGCCTGACTTTGAGTGGGAAGGCTAGGGATTGGTATATGACCCTAAGGATGGAAGAGAAAACAATTTACCCCACTCTTAGGAGATTGTTCTTGAAAGGAAGGTGATTTATGCCACATTGATTACACATGAGTATCGAGATTGTAGATGTGCTTCCTTGATTGGTATGCACTAGTGTGGCATTCATTTGTAGTCTAATAGGACACTCAGCTACATGATGCAAACCTCCACACTTGTAGCATTGAAGAGGTGGTCTCTTGGAAGTGAGATTGATATTTTGGCCTCTTGTTGCAAGAGTAGCTACTTGATATACATGTTTGACTTGTCCCTAGTAGTCCTCCATGTAGTATTGTGGACACTCTTCAAATGCATCCATCCCATAGGCAATAGTAGGGTCTATATCTTCCTCACAGCCTTCCAAACAAGCACTAGATGTCTCGCAACCCATATGATTCACAGGGGTGACTCTTGGATGTGGGGGTTGTGGTCCTAGCACACTGGAGGTGGTAGCATTGTAGCTTGAGCAACATTTTGGGCACTAGGAACCATGTGTTTTGATAGTTGTTCAGGAGGTGGGACAGACATCAATGCAGAAAACCGAGGTGAACCCATCCAGGCCAAGGGTGCTCTATTTGTCATCACATGTTTGAACATTATGCAATCCTTATCTTGGTGATTGTACCTACCACATGCATTGCAATTCCCATTGAATTTTACTCGAAATGTAGGGCATTCACTAGTGCTATGTGTACCAAAGCAAACTGAGCACCATTGTTGTTCCCTTCTTGGATACATATGATTTTTTTGTGAGGCACGATTATCTCTAAGACTTTCTTGAATGACCTTGGTGAGATCTGCTAAAGTCATCTCAGATATCTTTGGCTCTTTAGCAATAGGCTTTATGGTCATTGGTTGTGCCCCGATGCTTGCGAGCTGGTAGATTTAGGCTCAAAAGACACTCTTTCTCCTTGAATCATTAAATTGTCCTCCAATTGGATCGCATTGATGTCTGTCCCACCAAGATAAGGATTGTATAATGTTCAAACATGTGATGAAAAATAGAGCACCCTTGGCCTGGATGGGTTCACCTTGGTTTTCTGCATTGATGTCTATCCCACCTCCTGAACAACTATCAAACCACATGGTTCCTGGTGCCCAAAATGTTGCTCAAGCTACAATGCTACCACCTCCAGTGTGCTAGGACCAAAACCCCCACATCCAAGAGTCACCCCTATGAATCATATGGGTTGCGAGCCATCTAGTGCTTGTTTGGAAGGCTGTGAGGAAGATATAGACCCTACTATTTCCTATGGGATGGATGCATTTGAAGAGTCCACAATACTACATGGAGGACTACTGGGAACAAGGAAAACATGTGTATCAAGTAGCTGCTCTTGCAACAAGAGGCCAAAATATCAATCTCACTACCAAGAGACCACCTCTTCAATGCTACAAGTGTGGAGTGTCTGCATCGTGTAGTTGAGTGTCCTATTAGACTACAAATGAATGCCACACTAGTGCATACCAATCAAGGGAGCACATCTACAATGTCGATACTCATGTGTAATCAGTGTGGCATAGATCATTTGATTTCCCAATGTCCTAATAATCCGAATGCACCAAGGATCACTCCATTGAACTTAATTGAGATTATTGAGGTGCAATCACAAAGTGCACCGTTGGTACCAATAAATGTACTCACACGGTCGATGCTCCAAAACTTATATTCTTGAAGAAAGATACATGACCTCAATTGCCCAATCCAAGAAGAAAAAGAAAACATGAAGGAAGAAATCACAAAAGGTAACAAAGTCAAACCCCAGTTCAAAGACTAACATAGGGACTGGTGACGACCCGTGTATATGAACGACAAAGAAAATGATTCTGATTCAGGTGAGATCATGGAGACTAAAACAACCATTGGAAAAGAAAAAACAAGGAGGATAATGATAAGCCATGTCATAATAACTAATATCTAATTCTCCTAAACGATTTTCTCATGTTAAACGGATCATTTAATATGGGGAAGTGCCAGGGGAGAAAAAGCTAGAATATTGGTTAAGCTGGCAGACCAGTCATAGTAGGGATCCAAAGGGGGGGCCATCTGCAAAAGAGCAATGTGCAGAAATGGGCTTAAAATACCCTAAGGTTCAGCCCATTAAGACTTCCAAAATGCTAAGGTTCCAAAATTCAAAGGTTGTGTCCAAAGGTCAAACGCTAGGAAAATTGGATGCTTAGTGTCTGTAAAAAAATTCTTCATAATCCCTACATAGGAGGGGGAGAGCCCTGGAAGTAGAGGACGAGAGAGGAACACACACACACACACACACACACACACACACACACACACACACACACACACACACACACACACACACACACACACACACACACACACACACACACACTCACAAGCTTCCTTTACACAAAGGGAAAGAGGGACAAACGTCAGCTCCCTAGCCCAGATGCCAACAAGGTGTACTCAAATCCTATTGGATGGCCATGGAGGTGGACCAATGAGAATTAGGCTAGAGTGAATCTAGTTTAATTAATTTAAAAACACTTAATAAAAGAACCAATAGGAATTAAGCTCTCTAGAGGACTATTGGACAGTCTCCTAAGGGGTCCAATGAGCATTCAGCAGCCAAATGGCTTGCCTGATTCTTATTGGCCAAGAGACAAAGGGGTCCAATGAGAGTTTAGTTGCGTTAATTAATTACCTAAAATCTCTCACAAAAGGGGAAAGGGGGACACATGTCAGAAGGCTATCACTTATACTCTTGAAATTCCATTGGCTAAGCCTCGAGAGGTCCAATAGGGTGTGAGCATGAGCAAATAGCAAGAGGGGTCGACCAAGAGAGACAGGGGGCTGATTTTCCCAATGCATTATTGCATACACACTCACACTAGTCCATGTGTGGAGTAAGAAGACTCTCTCTCTTCTTCTCACGCTTTAATGGAAAGCTTATCACCTACTCCAAGCTTGTGAGAAGGGAGGCCTACACCAACAACTCTTGGCTTTGTGATGCAAATCCAACCAAGAGCCAAGCTTCAATGCATGCTCATCTCCTCTACCATGATAATTACTAAGCTAAGGTATGCTAATATGAGTGATTATGTGAGGAGATGTACATCTTTCTCGTAAGACTACTCCTTCTTCCTCTCAATCTACTCTCATACCCCGCTAGCTCTCACCATCTTCGAAGGTGTGTGAGGTCTTGGGTCTGAGACCATGAGGGAATTGATGTTGTGTTTTATAAGTGTTTTTCTTAGTGCTTGAACTTTCCATCTTCATTGCACTAGCTAGTATTGAAGGAACACAAAGAAATGTATTGTAAAATGTCTCTCTTGATGGGAGAAACCATAATACAAAGCCTTTTGGAGGGGGGACTGGCTCCATGTAAATCCGGTCCTCAACTGTTGTCAGTATCTTAATTTCTCTCTCTTTTGAACTATTGTTCATGCTATCTATTGGGTGTTATACTTTTTGTTGCTCTCTCTACCCAAGCACTCTTGTTATTCTCATTAGGAATCTATTCTAATGAAATGCTTACTATGTTCATGCTATTTTCCGCTACACACAAGTAACTAGGCCATTAAATGTTACAAGCCACAATGGACACAACCCATGGAACATAGGAAGAAGATCGAAACTTACCCAAACCCTATAGAGGAGATGGAGCGAGTCAACAATTAATGAGTTTGGTAGAAGATACCCAAAGGGATCTAGAGCCAACACCTAGGTAGATCCAGATTACAAACATAGTTTTCCCTATGCAAAATCAACCTCACAAAGACCATAGAACACTAGCCATACCTACTTTCATCCAAGAAGAAAGTGACTTTAAGTCATTGGGAAGTGGGTGTACTCCCTTCTTGTTGGAGAGAATGTTTGCAGAGGGATTACCTGACCCTATCAAAGAAATGGAGATCCCATCTTCCCCATGTCAAGGGATTGAAGCCCAAAAAGTGCCGTTAAATATTGCCAAATTGATGGATTTCATGGATTCAAAAGTTAGAACCACCATCATGTCTAAACTATATGGAGATCCGAGCTAGTCTTAGCTCTTCAAGGTTTTCTCAATGGAGAACTGAAAGTCAAGCTACCACAATTTGCACAGATAGATGGAGCTAGGGAGGTGCCAATAGACGAGGAGCACTTAGATCCACAACCCAACCGGGATGAGAACACTATTATTGAAATACCTATTAACAAGTTGGGACAGTACTTTGAAGGCGATGAATCCAATGCAACCCTACCAATCACTACCAAAGGATTAACGGTGAAGGTAATCCTTGATGGTGGCGTTGGGGTTAGCATTGTAACTAAAAAATCATGGGAATCTACGGGAAGACCTCACCTTGGGATTACAAACATAGTGGTAAAGATGGCCAATGGGACTATTGTTAAACCTATTGGGATGCTAGAAGATCTCAAGATCAAGGTCCTTGGACACAAAATAAGTCATACCTTCATTGTTATGGATTTTTCCAAGCACACTATGTCATCTGAGATGATCTTAGGATGTCCTTTCATGAGGGAAGAAAAAATGGTGCATGACTGGTCTAAAAACCATGTCTACTTGTAGTTCTAAGACTCTATCACTCGAGTTGATCTTGTAACTGGTTGAGCACATCCTCTAGGAAATAGATTTATAATTGATCATAGATCTGACACCACAATTCACTCGGCCCCATTGCAGTATTGTTACACGTGTGAAAAGGACACTAATGTTGGGGAAGATTCCCCTTATATGGATGTTCTACTTGGGATGACTGAGTCTGAAAATGTGGATTGGGGAAAAAGGGGGATGACCTGGGTAACACTTGAGGGGGATGAAATTCTAGAACTCGTACCTTTACATTTGATAGGAGTAATGCATATAGCTTTCGATGACCTACCAGATGAAGGCTTGACTGACATTGGAACAAGTAGCCTCTCAAAAGACTGTAGCCCACACGATTTGGAGTCGGAATCATCAATTGAAATTGACTCTAAGGACGAAGAATCTGAGTTAAATCTTGGTGCAAATGTGGGACAAACCATTCAAGGCCCAGTAGTACCCTAGATGACAATCTATCCTGGAGAGGAGAAGACATAAGGAGCGATTCATCTAGAGACTCTACAGTAAAGAGCATCCATAATCAAAACTTAGACAAGAGGAGTAAGTGATATAAGAGGCAACGATATCGAGCCAATGTATGTGCTAGGATAAATGAAAAGAAATCTATCGCAAAATGGCTTAATTATGTGGGGGCATGTGATGCTCATCGAAAGTTGGTAAATAATTAGGGTGAATACCTTCAAAATATCATGTGGTGCAGTCCACAACCCATTGACATCGCACAGCTAGAAGCTACAGAGAAGCCAAAGTTTGAGCGGTACTGTAAGGAGACAAAAAAATCAAGAGCTATTTAAAAAACGAAAGGAAGCAAAAGAGAAATCGCAGTCCACAAAACAACAAGACCCCATAGATTTGCATCCTGCACCTGAGCATTTCAAATCCTACACCATGGAAGAGCGTAAGGTTGTGTATATAAAGGCCCAGAGAACACCTATCGATGGAAGTAATGGACTCTATGATGGTCCAACGATAGTTAAGGAAATAGAGTTAGCAGACTCAGGTGAGGAGTCCAAACCTGTTTTCATTGCCCAAGATCTAATAGAGTAAACCAGTCCAGCAACGACCCTACCCAATGAATCCTAAGTATGCAAAGGTTGTTCAAGAAGAGATTGAAAATTTTGTCAAATGCGGATTTATATACCTTATTGAGCACTCATAATGGGTGTCTCCAATACTTATTTTGCCAAAAAAGAATGGGAAACTCAAAGTGTGTGTGGATCTCAAGAAGGTCAATGCCGCCACTAGGAGAGACCATTACCCCTTGTGATATTCGAAACATGTGCTTGAAAGAGTTGTAGGAAAGGAAGCTTATAATAGCTTTTTGGATGGATACTCTAGTTACAATCAAATCATGATTGCGCTAGAGGACCAAGCTAAAACCACTTTTATAACCGAATTTAAAGTGTTCGCATTTCGTGTTATGGATTTTGTAGGAAATAAGACGTAGCTAAATAGATAATTGAGTAGATTACTTAATGGAGAGAGACAGATTTATATACACGAGATTATAGAGTAGAGAGAGAGAGAGAGAGAGAGAGAGAGAGAGAGAGAGAGAGAGAGAGAGAGAGAGAGAGAGTACACACGATATACGTGGTTCACCCAATGTGGGCTACATCCACGGGAAAGCAGCCACTCAATGGCTTTAGTACTTCAAAACAAAAAGTAGTTTACAAAGGGATTATACCCTTAATGGAGCTCCCACCTTGCTTCACTCTCACCACCTCACACTCACCTTGTTGCATCAACTTCACACTATGAAATGTGTGTAGAAATGGCCTCCTTTTATAGGCCAAAAGGGCTGCCCTCTCTTATGAGAGACAGCCATGTGTAGCCGCCCTTGTGCGAATAAGTCCAAATCGGACCCTCCAATCCGCCCATGTGTGGCCGCCCTTGAGAAGACAAGTCCGCTTTTGAATTCGGCCACCGGCCATTCACTTCCGACCACCGGCCACCGGCCATTGACTTCCGACCACCGGCCATCGGCCATTGACTTCCGACCACCGGCCATCGGCCATTGACTACCGGCCACCGGCCAACCGACCGGTTGTTTTCCGACCACTTTCCGGCCGCCGTCTGGCCATAATATTCCGGCGAACAAGAATATTCCGGCGAAAAAAAAGTCTCGGGGGCCTCCGCCCCCGAGGCCTTTAAAGTTGCCCCTGATTCTTGTATGTGAAAATTTTGGTTTCCGGTGAGTGATTTTTCTTCACGCACGATGGCTTCTCCTCATAATGGGGGCCTTACAAATGTGCGCTTTTACCACAGAAAATTACAAGGGTAAATCAGGCTCCATACTTAACAGATTTTGGCTTAAACAATATTCTTGCTACCTTCCAAAGATTAATAAACACTGCTTTGATGGAATATTTGAGGGAGTTTTGCGAAGCTTTATTAGATGGCCTTTGTGTTTATTCTTCTTGGAAAGAATATATATCAAGTCTACAAACAGTTTTTGAAAAGTGCAGATTGTATCGCATCTCATTAAACCCTTTCAAATGCCAATTTTGGGTTAAACATGGAGTCATTTTAGGGCATATAATGTCCAAAAATGGGATTTTCATAGATGAGAGGAAAATTAAAGCCATTTCCAATTTGCCACCACCTACAAACTATAAAGGAGTTCAAAGGTTTATGGGCGGTGTTAGTTATTACCGGCGGTTTATTTTAAACTTTGCCAAGATAGCTCGCCCATTGTAAAGCTTCTTTTTGAGTTCCACCGGACCGCGTAGCGTGACCATGCTTATGACTTATTAAAAAAGGCCTTGACAAGTGATCCCATCCTACGAGTGCCTGATTGGAATGTAATTTTCCATGTGCATATTGATGCATCAAACTTTGCTATTGGGTGTGTTCTAGCTCAACAAGGAGAACATACATTGGACTACCCCATTAGCTTTGCAAGTCGTCAATTAAATGATGCTGAGAGGAACTACACCACTATAGAGCGGGAAGGTTTAGATATGATTTACGCAATTAAAAAATTTTGCTACTACCTTCTTGCCAACAAGTTTGTTTTCTATGTGGATCATCAAGCGTTGTTGTATCTAGTGCATAAACCTTGTTCCACGGGAAGAATTACACGATGGTTATTAACTCTTCTTGAGTTTGATTTTACCGTTGTGGTGAGACCCGGTAAAAGACATGTCATGGCGGATCATTTGTCTCGTATACCCAATTGTGAAGCCCCTAATGGAACCGATGATGAATTGCCCAATGCTTCCTTGTTCCTAGTCGAGACCATGCTTGAATGGAGTGAAAAGATTGTGAACTTTTTAGTTAACGGTTTTCCACCCAAAGAGCTTCGTAAGGATATAGCTTGAAAACTATTAAAGGAATGTGAACCTTATTCTCTGATTGCAACAATTCTCTACAAGTTAGGGAAGGACAATATTCTTAGACGTTGTGCTCGTGAGGATGAGTATTTATTCATACTGCAAGAAGCCCACATGGGTATAGCCGAAGGATATTTTTCAGGGGAACTAAATGCTAGAAAGGTATTGCAATCAGGCTATTGGTGGCCTACCTTATTCAAGGATGCATCACTTCTTGCAAAAGGGTGTGATGAATTCCAACGTTACAAGATCACACAACGAAAGGATAAGGTGCCCTTACATCCTATTAAAGTGACTCAACCATTTGAAAAATGGGGTTTAGACCTTGTAGGCTCAATCAGTCCAGCAGCTAACACTCAATCTCAATATATTATTGTTGCCAACTAACTATGTGACACTGTGGACGAAAGCCAAGGCGACACGTAAGGTTGATGCAAGGTCAACTGCTACGTTCCTCTTTGAGAACATTATTACACGATTTGATTGTCCCCTTGATATTGTGAGTGACAATGGTACTCATTTTATAAATGGAGTGATAAAGGAACTCAAAACAAACTTCATGATAGCACACCATAACTCTACACCTTATTATTCACAAGCAAATGGCCAAGCTGAGAGCACTAACAATACTCTAATTTCTATCTTCACCAAAATAGTGGAAGCTCATCGCACAAATTGGGATTTGAAGATGACTTCAGCTCTATGGGCTTATCGTACTGCTCATACTGCTCACAAAGTGGCTATTAATTGTACACCATTCAACATGATATATGGCCAAGAAGTAGTTATGCCATGGGAGTTTGTAATTCCTAGTCTGCGGGTAGCTTCACAAGAAGGTTAGGATTGTAACCCTTTAGTTGAGCGTTTATATATCCTTGAGAGGTTAGATGAAGAAAGTCAATTGGCTGTGCAAAATGCACTTGTGGAGAAATATAGGAGAAAGAAATGGTTTGAACGTCATTTAAAGAACAAGGATATCAAGGTTGGGGATAAATTTTTTATGTATGGAATGCGTAACGAGAAGAAAAAGTTGAAATATGCAAGAAAAGGATCATATAGAGTATGCGAAATCACCCCACAAGGTACCATTTGTGTGGAAACTCTTGATGGATTTGAAACCATTGGATTCCTCAGTGGAAGTAAATTTAAAAGATACTATGATCCTTTAAGCCAAAAGGAGCTACGTGCCATCCATCAAAAAAGGCAGCCAAGGCACAAGCAGACTTGAAAAAGATACAAGATCTAGCTGAGGCTAAGGAGCGACAGCAACAAATTAGATGCCAACGAGAGGCTAACCTTGGAGTTACACATGCGTTTCAAGTTGAAATGAAGGATGATCGGTTGGACTCTAACACACCTCTATGATACCCTATTGAGTTAAATAGCACCTATGAGAAAGTGCTATATAACGCCTTATTGGACACAGGTGCTAAATATAATCTGCTATCATATGGAGTGTGGTGTCAATTAGGAAAGCCATCTCTATGTGAGCATACCATCCACGTCAAGGGTATGAACAAGAAAAAAACTATTGTTTTTGGAACCTGACACACTTCTGTCAGTTATGACAACAGGGTCGTAGCTCAAGACCTTTCGGTCATGCCTATTGGAACTATGGAAGGCAATATTAACCTAGGATGCAAGTGGATGTTAGCAACCAAATGCACTATTGATTAGGGAACTGGGAGTGTCACAACACAGAAACCAACTCTTAGCCTTGCCACTCAAGCGATAGTCCCTAAGATATCACCTCTTGAGGGAATACAACCCAAAACATTGCATGTCCAAGAGGTTGAACCATCTGTACATATAGCCCAACCATCTAGAGCTTCAACTTTTGTAGCCGAAACAAAAAGCATGAGACACACAAGACTCATCGTAATATAACAAAGAAAACATAAAAATGGTCCCTAAAGCTTCTTTAAAGACCATTTTTGACACTTAAAAAAATAATCCTTGTAAGAGACGTCCCACTCGCTCCACGAAATGTAAGAAAATGTTGCGTTGGATTCCTAAACGACTATCGGAAGCCCAAATCTACTATGAAGGGAATGATCAAATCTAGGTGCCTAAACATAAATTGTGTTCTTACCTGTCACCTATAGACCCATGTGAGTCAAATCATGTAACGATAAAGCCGATTGAAGACTGTGGGAAGGAAAAGATCACAGAATACTATACACCTGATCCGGACCTAGTTTGGGTATCCAAGCGAGAACGACTTGTATCGCTCGGCTCAAATATAGAAAAAACAAATGAAGCTTCTTGCTCTTCATGTAGTTTGTAATGGAACTGGCTTATGAACTTTGAGAGTAGCGGAATTAGGAAATTAGGTGAAGCACTTTTGTGAGATTTACTTTGTGAGCATAGCGGGTGAATTTAATTGATGGTAGCAACATAAACATGGTACTTAGCTAACTTGGCATGAACAATACTTTTGTAAGAGAGAGATTTTAGAGAACATGAAAACAATTGAGGACCCGATTCATACGGAGCCGGTCCCCCCTCCAATAGGCATTTGTATTATAGTTTCTCCCATCAAGAGAGACTTGGTACAATAAAATCTTTGTGTTCCTTGTGACCTTGGTGATGCAATGAAGATGGAAACCTTCATGCATCACAAGCATAACATAAACTTTGTAGAAAGCATTAACTATCCCAAGCCTTAGTCCCAAGTCCTCAAACACCTTCGAAGGTGGAGAGAGCTAGCAGGGAATGAGGGTAGGGAAGAGGAAGAAGAAACATTCCATAGGAGAAAGAAATAGTTCCTCACTTATCATCACTCCTCTTGCTAGCATACATAATAGCATAGTAATGAAGATGGAGAAGATGAAAAACTTAAGCATTGAAGCATGGCTCTTGGTTGGATTTGCATTCCATAGCCAAGAGTGTTGGTGTAGGCTCTCACTTCTCACAAGCTTGGAGAAGGAGGTGGAGTTCCTCAACTTTCACCAAGTGAGAATGAATCCACAAAATGAGTGTGTGTGTGTGTGTGTGTGTGTGTGTGTGTGTGTGTGTGTGTGTGTGTGTGTGTGTGTGTGTGTGTGGTGTATATCCCCCCAGCACCCCCCTTGCTTGCTTGGGGTGAGTTGTAGCTTTTACACATGTTTCAAGCTCATTGGACCCCTCTGCCCCTTAGCCAATCACATGCAACATGCATTCAAGTACATGGGTATTCTTTGGACAAGTGTCCTCCTTACCCCTTAGAGAGAGAGAGCTTGAAAATATATAGATATTTGTTGGATGGAACTAGAAGCTCATTGGACCCCCAACCAATAGCATTCAAGCACACCATGTGGCTAAGCATAGGGAGAGTCTGACATGTGTTCCATGTGCCTCTTGAGAAAAGGGGTGCCCTTTGGGTGAGTAGGAGTTTAAGTCAAATATTCCACTAACTTTGGGACTTTCATGCATAGGAAGCTTCTCAAGCACCTTCCTCATTAAGTTTTTAGGGTCTCTTTTTGACTCAAGCACCTTTCCCCCCCATGCATAGGAAGCTTTTGAAGCACCTTCCTCATTAAGTTTGTAGGGTCTCTTTTTTACTCAATCACCTTACCCCCCATGCATGAGAAGCTTCTCAAGCACCTTCCTCATTAAGTATGACAAGAACCTCAAATACCTTAGTCATCAAGCATGACAAGCACCTCAAGCACCTTAGTCATCAAGCATGACAAGCACTTCAATCACCTTAGTCATCAAGCACGACAAGCACCTCAATCACTTGAGTCATCAAGCATGACAAGCACCTCAATCATATTAGTCATCAAGCACGACAAGCACCTCAAGCTTAGGTCCGGTTCCCACCTCAAGCTCAGTCCTAGCGTGCCTAAGGTCAAAGGACTTTTAACACTAACTATTGGAGGTCTTTAAGGAAGCTAACCCTAAGGTCTTTTAAGCTCCATTAGATGCACGTTGCTCTTTGATAGACTACCTCCTTTTGGACCCGTATTGAGATGTAACCATCTCTCCTCTTGGTCTCCTGTTGAGATAAGTCTAGAAGTACTTATTGCACATTGCTCTTTGGTAGACCGTCTCCTTTTGGACCCCTATTGAGATGCAACCATCTCTCCTTTTGGTCCCCTGTTGAGATAGGTCTAGAAGCACATGTCTCTATGCTAACTCTTGTTCCCATTTATTCTCCCACATTAAATGATCAGTTTAATATGAGAAAATTGTTTGGGTTAGCTAGATATTAGATTTTATGACATTACCTCTCTCTTGAAATTATAGTCGTCCTCGACTATCAGGTAGAGAAGATAAATCCTACTCATTAATCCATGTTACTTAGCGGGTAGAGGATCCCTTTTTACCCTTCGACATCATTCCAAGATGGAGGACTAATCCATTTGGTGCTTGGGAGGCGTAGCTGCCGCAAGCATGTCTTCTCTTTAGTCCATATCATACTTCCAAAGTAGAGTGACAAGTTCTACTTTGTGAGACGTGGGCACAACAAACATGATCCTAAGCATGCATACTATTTAAATTTGTGCACAATAAAAAGAGAACTAGTCTTATAAGACAAAAACATCGTTCATTTAAAATGCATTTTCATATGCTTACTCTAGTGTAGCATTGTAAGCATTGACAAGGTTCATATTAACCTTTAGCTAGGTTCCTTGCATCCATTTAGCATCTTTAAAAGGATAATTCTTTAACTTAATAAGATATCGTCAGATAATCTTACCGTTTCTTAATACCTTGTCTTCATGTCATAGGATGAACGCAAATTGAAGTACTTCTTCTTGATCTTAGATTTTTGGAGGGTCTGCAACTATTGCTTCTTTTGATAGCGCTCCTTTGTAAGGCTTACGTAGGCTCTCATGGAAAGTATTGTGTATGAGCCAATATTTGTGCAACTTTAATTGATAACCCATCTCATTGATTGGCTTAAGAATTTAAAAAGGACCATAGTATCTTTTTGCTAGTTTAGCATAATACTCTTGGTGGCCCGAAGGATTCCTGCCCGTAGTATGCCTTAGATGAGCCTTGAGAAACTTTAGCAAGACCCAATCATTTTTCTTAAAGGCTAAGGCTCTTCTATGCTTATTAGAAATAGCCCTTTTTGCCTTTGCTTTGAGATGGATATAACCTCTTTAATCTTTGGAAAAGATTCTTGTGAGTCTCGACTATATTCATCAGCAGTGAAGATCTTCCCGTGTACTTTAAGTAGTAAGGGACTTTTGGATCTTCCCTCTTTAATCTCGAAAGGTGCTTTCCCCATAGAAGTATGCACATTGTCATTGTACGCATACTCCATAAGAGGTAGGTACTTCTCTCATTGAGAACATTGATCCACTTCCATGACATAGGCTTTTAGTAGATCAAGAATTGTTAGATTAGTTATTTCATGTAATGAAATTGGCCTATTTAATTTGAGAGTAGCGAAAATTAATGAGAGTACTTTTGAGAAATGACTTTGTGAGCATAGCGGGTGAACATAATTGAAGATAGCAACATCATCATAGCAATTAGTTAACTTGGCATGAACAATACTTTTGCAAGAGAGAGAATTTAGAGAACATGAAAACAGTTGAGGACCGGATTTATGTGGAGCCAGTCCCCCCTCCAATAGGCATTTGTATTATGATTTCTCCCATTAAGAGAGACTTGTTACAATACAATCTTTGTGTTCCTTGTGACCTAGGTGATGCAATGAAGATGGAAAGTTTCATGCATCACAAACATAACATAAACTTGAAGAAAGATTTAACTATCCCAAGCCTCAGTCCCAAGACCTCAAACACCTTCGAAGGTGGAGAGAGCTAGCAGGGAATGAGGGTAGGGAAGAGGAAGAAGAAACATTTCGTAGGAGAAAGAATTAGTTCCTCACTTATCATAACTCTTGTTGCTAGCATACATAATAGCATAGTAATGAAGAAGAAGGAGATGGCAAGCTTAAGCATTGAAGCATGGCTCTTGGTTGGATTTGCACTCCATATCCAAGAGTGTTGGTGTAGGCTCTCAACCTCTACTTGCTTAGAGAAGGAGAGGGAGCTCTTGTACTTTGCATAGCACACAATGAGAGTGTTTGTGAGTGTGTGTGGGTGAGTATACCCCCTAAGCAACCCCCTAGCTTGCTTGGGTCGACCCCCCCTTGTAGCTCATGCTTGAATCTCATTGGACCCCTCCAGGCCTAGCCAATCTCACAAGCAGGAGGCATTACAAGCAGCAAGGGTAGCCTTGAGACAAGTGTCCCCCTTTCCCTTTTGAGAGAGAGGGCTAGATAAATTCTAAATCAATTAATTAAATCTCCTAAATTATTATTGGACCCCTCGGGTGGCCAACCAATAGGCTTCAGGCATACCATGAGGGCAACATGAGGAGGAACTTGAAAAGTGTCCCTTTTGCTTTCTTTGTACCATGCATGCCTTGTGTGAGTGTGCGGGTGTTCTCTCTCATCCCCCCTCATGTAGGGCTCGCCCCCTCCTTGTAGGGATTGAATCTTTGACTTTTTGACACCTCAAGCCCCTCATGCATAGGCACAGTTCCCACCACAAGCTTGGCTCATAAGCACTTTAAGCTTGGGCTGGGTTCTCACCTCAAGTGCAACCCTAGCATCTCAAGCATGTCAAGCACCTCAAGTATCTCAATAATTAAGCACCTCAAGCATCTCAAGCACCTCAATTATCAAGCACCTCAAACACCTTAGTCATCAAGCATGTCCAGCAGGACAAGCACCTCGAGCTGGGTTGGGTTCCCGCGCCTCAAGCTCATTACCTAAGGTCAAAGGCCTTTTATACACATTATTGGAGGTCTTCAATGAAGCTAACCCTAAGGTCTTATGCTCCATTTGTTAGCCTTGATCTTTGATAGACCATCTCTCATTTGGGCCCCTTTACCATTGGCCCCGTGTTGAGATAGATCTCTACGCACATGTCTATATCTTAACACTTGTTCCCGTTTATTCTCCCACATTAAGTGATCAATTTAATATGAGAAAATAATTTGGGCTGGTTAGATATTAGATATTAGATTTTATGACATTACCTCTCTCTTGAAATCATAGTCGTCCTCGACTATGAGGTAGAAGAGATAAAGCCTTAGTCATTAGTCAATTTTACTTAGCGGATAGAGGATCCCTTTTTACCCTGCGACATATCCATTTGGTGCTTGGGAGACATAGCTGCTGCAAGCATGTCTGCTCTTTAGTCCATTTCATTCTCCCAAAGTAGAGTGACAAATTCTACTTGGTGTTTGAGAGACGTCGTCATCACAAACATGATTCTAAGCATGCATACTAGTTAAATTTGTGCACAATTAAAAAAGAGGACTAGTCTTATAAGACAAAAACATGAGACATTTAAAAGAAATTTGTACATTTGCTTACTCTAATGTAGCGTTGTAAGCATTGACAAGGTTCATACTATCCTTAAGCTGTATTCCTTGCATCCATCTAGCATCTTCAAAAGGATAATTTTTGAACTTAATAAGATACCGTCGGATAATCTTACCATGTCGTAGTACCTTGTCTTCATGTCGAAGAACAGCTTCGGGTTGTAGCACCTCTTCTTGGTCTTCAAATTCGGGAGGGTCTTCAATAATTGGTTCAGTTGGTGGCTCTCCTTTGTAGAGCTTAAGTGGGCTTACATGAAAGGCATTGTGTATGAGCCAATGGTTGGGCAACTTGAGTTGATAATCCATCTCATTGATGGGCTTCAAGATTTGGAAAGGACCATAGTATCTTTTTGCTACTTTAGCATAATACTTTTGATGGCCCGTAGGATTTTTGCCAGTCGTTTGCCTTAATCGAGCCTTAGAAAACTTGAGTAAGACCCAATCATTTTCTTTGAACATTAAGGCTCTTATGTACTTATCAGCAGCAGCTTTTTGCCTTTGTTGAGAGATGGATATAGCCTCCTTAATCTTTTGAAAAGATTCTTGTAGGTCACGGCTATACTCATCGACGACGAAGATCTTCCCATGTACTTGAGTAGCAATGGACTTTTAGGTCTTCCCTCAATGATCTCAAAAGGTGCTTTTCCCGTAGAAGTATGTACAGTATTATTGTAGGCATACTCTACAAGAGGTAAGTACTTTTCCCATTGTGAGCGTTGATCTACTTCGGTAACATAAGTCTTGAGTAGATCCAGTATCGTAAGATTGGCTATCTCACTTTGGCCACCCGTTTGTGGGTGATAGGCCGAAGAGAAATTCAATCTTGTTCCTAGATTCTCAAAGAGACCTTTCCAGAAATTACTGGTCATTCTAGGATCTCTATCTGACACGATGGATGTGGGTAATCCATGGCGCTTGAAAATCTTAGATATGAAGAGAGTTGCCATTTGATGTGCCTTAATAGTCTTTTTGACAGGAATAAAATGTGCTTGCTTGCTAAACCTGTCAACTATTGTCCATATTCTTGTATTCCCATGGATAGACTTGGGTAATCCAAAGATGAAATCCATGGATATACTCTCCCATGGTGAATTTGAGATAAGCAATGGCTGGAGTAATCCAGGTTGCTTCCCTCTATCATACTTGGTCTTTTGGCATACTATACATTTTGAAACATACTCTTGTATGTCCACTTTCATGGTAGGCCAATAGAACTACGTCTCTACTTCTCGAAGAGTAGGTTGAATACCTCTATGCCCCGCATATGCAGGAGCATGGGATTCATGCATAACTTTCTCACGAAGGGAATGGGTAACACATAGCCTATTGCCGTGGAGAAGATAACCATCCTGCAAGGTGAATGGTTCCTCTTTCTTCCCCAAAGCAAGGGTTGACATTATGTCTCTAAAGTCAGGGTCAGTAGCATACTCATCTATGATAGAGGATAGATCATTGTGAGTAGCTATAGACACCGCATTAACTTTGGGTCGTCGTGAAAGTGCGTCGGCCACTTGATTGTGCTTACCAGCTATGTGACCAATATGGAAATTAAATTGCGAAAGAAAATTTTTCCACCTCATTTGTTTGTCAGAAAGCTTGGTTTGCGTCATGAAATACTTGAGGTGGTCGGTTCCTAGGATAAATGGAGTCCCCAATAGGTAGTGCTTCCATGTGTCTAGGGCATGTAGAACAGCTAAAAGCACTTTCTCATAAATGCCCAAGACTCGTTCATCAATATTGAGCCTCCGGCTCTCATATGCTATGGCATGCTCTTCTTGAAGCAAAACTGCTCCAAGGCAATCACCACAAGCATCACATTGGACCTCAAATGGCTTTGAGAGATCCGGAAGCACGAGGACTGGTTGGGAAGTAAGCTTCTCTTTGAGCTTTTCAAAATCATTTTGCTCCTTAGCAGTCCATAAAAACTTAACGTTTTTCTTAACTAAGTCGTGTAGTGGTCTTGCTACTTGAGAGAATTTTGCTATGAAGCGTCTATAAAATGCGCACATACCAACAAAGCTTCTTAGCTCATGTAGATTTCTTGGGTTAGGCCATGCTTTTATTACCTCTAACTTTGATGGATCCATTTGGATACCATCTTTAGAGATAATATGACCTAGGTATTGAATCTCTTGAAGGAAGAATTCGCTTTTCTTTTGGTTGAGAAAAAGCTTGTTCTCCCTCAATGCTTGAAAAATCACTTGGAGATGTTGCTTATGTTCCTCCAAAGACTTGGAGTAGATGATGATATCATCAAAGAACACTCCAGTGAATTTGCGGTATGGTCTAAAAATTTTCTCCATCAAACGATTGAACGTAGCTGGTGCATTAGTCAAGCCAAAAGGCATGACTAGATATTCATAAAGACCAAACGTTGTGCGAAACGTGGTCTTTAAGATATCTTCATCCACTATCCTTATTTGATGATAGCCACTCTTAAGGTCAATCCTACTAAAGTAGGTCGAGCCTTGTAGCTTATCAAATAGATCTTCTACCCGAGGTACGGGAAATCTGTTTTTGATAGTGATATGGTTTAGTGCTCGATAGTCCACACACATACGGTATGTACCATCTTTCTTTTGCACTAAAAGGACTGGAGAAAAAAAGGGAGAGGAACTACGCCTCACCATCCCTTTGTCTAACAGCTCTTGTACTTGCCTCATGATCTCCTCTTGTTGACCTTGTGAGACTCAATAAGGAGGCTTGTTAGGTGGTGAGCTTCCAGGAAGGAGCTCAATACGATGGTCATCATCCCCTCGTTTTGGAGGTAAGTCCATAGGGATATCATCGATCAACACATCTTGGAATCCTTTTAGAAAATTAGACAAGTCTAACTCTTCTTGATTCCTACCATTTACATTTGATGAAACATTAGTATCTTTTAGAGACTCTTTGTTAAAAATCATGTACGCAGAAACTGAGCTCTTCATTGACTTATCAAAAGCAAGAGGATTTACAAGTGGAATAGTGCGACCACGCTCACTAGCATCTATATACATGTTCTTTCTCCTGTGGGTGAACATTAGGAGAAATATGGAATTTGCATGGGCTTTGTAAGGAATCCTAATTTTTAGGGATTAAGGCTAATGTTGTGTAGGGTTAAGGGGACAAGGGCATTCAAGAAGCTAGTTTTGAGTAGGATGTGGACCTAAGAGGTCACTTTCTCTCTCTAGCTTTTGGAAAGTGAAGGGAGTAAAGGGGTGTGGCCACATCAGCAAAAACGTGGGTCACTAAGAGCCAAAATTTGACTTTTTTTCAAAAAAGTTATTTTTACTTATTTTTTACTTAAAACTCCCTCCCAACATATATACACATCAAAAAATCATTTTTTGACATTTTTTTAAACCTACAAACACTAAAAGTCCACTTTTTCAAAAACAAATCCCAAAAAAAAAAAACCTTTGTTCTCTCCTCCTCCTTCCTTCTCTCTCCCTCTCCTCTCCCTCCCTACCCCCTTCTCTCCTCCTCCTCCCCTCTCTCTCCCTCTCCCCCCCTGCCCCCTTCTCTCCTCCCATGTTCCTCCCTCTCCCTCCCCCCTCTTTCTTTTCATTCTTTGCTTCCTCACGCAACAGCTGCCATGGTGCTCACGGACATCACAAATCCTATACCTCCACCACCATGTACTCCGCACAACAAAAGTGTACATATTCCTTGTCCGCGGTGTTTGCACCGAAGGCCGCACATGAGGGTGAGCAAAGGTCATCCCAAGATCGTCATACTGTCGGTGAGACGAATGTGTATGGTTCTTCAATATCTTGGGAGGGGAGAAGTAGGCTTGTTAGGCTATTTCAATTGGTTGTGTATGGGTGCAGGTGCTTCTTTGCATTCGTGGATGCACGAATGTCAAGCTCTTCAACTCAAAACAGTGGCATTACAAGAAACAGTGGGTGCAGGTTAGAGAGGTCAAGTGTCACCACTTTTCCTCTAAAACAGCCTTCTTTGTTACATCTTGCAGGTAGGTGCTTCAAATCCATCCTTATTAGAGGTGGGTAATCTCTTCCTAATGTATATTTTAGGATTTTTTATTCCTAGTTGGATGGAAATACTTGCAAATTTGTACAACATATACTTAACAAGTTTCTTTATTATACAACTTAAAAATGTTGAATTCATACATATTTTTGTTTGAAGAACATGTCTCTAATGCGTCATGATACAAGGTGACCTCTTACTATGCTAGTTAAGTGGCGTTGTTTGCAAGAATGGCTCAAGGAACTGGCATAACATGAAGATTTTACGGTGGCACAAAGCTCTCCTCAAGCAATGTGGCTCCCACTACACCAAAAATCACTATGCTAACATGGAGAGATCCCTAGTAGGACAATACAACAGCTTTTCATCAGCAGCACACCCTTTCCTAACATGAGGGCACCCCCACCAGAGATATTTTTATATGATAGGTCACCCCATGAGCATACCATGTCATGGAATGGATGTAAGAACTATGACTACACTACCCCTTGGAAGTTGTTCACAAATGTATGTTTATCAAAGTTAATGAGAAGAAGTTTGGACTTTTTTGTTTGTTGATGTGTAAGAGCACTCTTGGTCTACCATATTTTAGATTGTTTGATAAGTTAAATAAGATTTGTAGTCATTTAAAGTGTCATTTTTTTTTTTGGTAAGATTGTACATGAGAAGACATGATAAAGTACAAGAGATCTTGACGGAATAAACCCCGATGAGATTCCCACCATGCACTTGTGACACCATACCTCTCCTTGAACCCTTTGACTTCTATCGTTGTGCAGAGTCCAAGGGGGGGCTATTTTCACATTTTTAGTATAACTTTTTTTTGAAGGAAATTTTAGTTATTCTAAAGTTTATACACATTTTAGGAGTTCATTCTGATTGTTTTTCTTCGGTTTCAAATTTTGACCGAGTGCACTCCTTGGAAGCCACTTTTGAAGGTGTTAGGGCGAGATTTTGGGAAAGTTTTGTATGTAGGAAATACAGTCCTTAACACAATAAAAAAACAATGGTTCTTTGAGTATTTTCAGATTCCATGGTTTTAATGCTCGTTGGAGCCCGTAGATTAAGAAAAAAGTAAAAAATGTATGTTTTACATCATTTTTAAATAAATTGTCAACTTGCACGTTGATTTTTGGAGAATGCGAGCAAGATATGATTTTTTCTCATCACATGATGGTCGAAGAACGTGATGAGATGAACAAATTCATGTGAGACAAGCCCAGACAGATTCGGAGCCGATTGAAATCTAGAAGCTGTTGAAAACAACCGAAAAGTTCAACACTTGAATCATAGCCATGCATCAAAAATATGCTCACACGGTGAAGGACGTGCTTCAAAGCTATGGAAATCAGTATAAAATGCAAGCAATAGCGTTGGAGGCTATTCAAGAAGTTGTAGAGGCTCACATCATTTCAGATGACTTTGCAATGACAAAATGATAAAGAGTTGTGTCTACTGTCTCCATAGTGATTTGGCTTTTCGGTTTATCCATGTGTTTTAAGTTAAGTGGTTCTGGCCATGAAGAGTTAAATTTAAATCAAATATTAACATTTTTGCCATCCTAAGAGGCAAAAAAAGCTAGAAAATGCAAAAAAACGGTGGCCACAAGGGCGCGCAGATGGCCCATTCAGCAGTTTTGGATGGCTCATCTGCGCGCCCTTGTGGCCACCCTTTTTTTTGCATTTTCTAGCTTTGTTTGCCCCTAAGGATAGCAAAAATGTTAATAGCTGATGATTCCAGATGTTTATGTAGCATGAGACTATATTTTTATATTATCCAATGTGATTTGGCCTTTTGGTGTAGGGAACTAGTAAGTTGAGTTGAAGGAAGGCATAATGTGCTTGAAAAATTCAATTTTACATTCATCTCACCTTTTCCAAGGTCCTGGAGTGCAACAATAGCCTAATTATGCAAAAACAAAGGGTGGCCACAAGGGCGCGCAGATGGCCCATCCAACAGTTTTGGATGGCTCACCTGCGCGCCCTTGTGGCCACCCTTTTTTTTGCATTATATGGCCTTGTCTGCCCCTTATAATAGCAAGAATGTTAATATTTGATGAAACCATATGTTTATGCAGCATGAGACTAGATTTTTATACTGTCCAATGTGATTTGCCCTTTCGGTGCAGGGAACTAGTAAGTTGAGTTGAAGGAAGGCATAATGTGCTTGAAAAGTTCAATTTTAGGTTCATCTCATCTTTTCCAGGGTCCTGGAGTGCAGCAATAGCCTAATTATGCAAAAAAAGGGTGGCCACAAGGGCCCACATATGGCCCATCCAGCAGTTTTGGATAGCTCACTACGCGCCCTTGTGGCCACCCCTTCTTTTGCATTATATGGCCTTGTCTGCACCCCAGGATACCAATTTTTTTTAAGATTAAGTGAAAGAAAATCTTTATGCAACATGACAGTACAAATTCCACTTCTTTTCACTCAGATGTAATTAGAGTCTCCCCCCCCTCCCCCCCCTTTCTTTGTGTTCAAAGGTCCGGAGCATTCACTATGTAAAATTTTCCTATATCACGTGCGTTCACTAGAATGGATTAAAAGTACCCCTTATAGGCCTTATCTACACATGTTTCTGCAACTTTAAAAGAATATAAAATCCCTCTGTTGAACACATGTGCTATGTTACATATACTTTAGTGAACTCCCCATGTCAACGGCCTCACAAATCCTGTGCACTAAACATTAAACACTAGAAATCGACCAAACAAGGAGTCAATTTTTACTTCCTTGTGTCCACCTAATGTTCTTGGGAATATTTTCGTTAAGCCATTTCTTTGGTATTTGAAACCACATGTGACCCCTATTGTTATAGTATCCAACCAAAGGTTTCTTGATTGGAAGTTTACATAGGCTCGAGTGGTACATATCTTCTATGTTAACAATGCATGTATCTATAATTTATGTTTAGAATTTCTCTATCCAAATGAGATACATGGTAAAAATAAAATCTGGAATTTAACAGTTATGTTCACAAGGTGATAGCTATTGGTATCATCTTTAGCAATACCAAAGAAATAGCTACCAATAGCTAATGAATAGGGATATTTAAGAAGATTTCATACCAAAAACTTGTCAACACTACTCAAAAAGTTGGAAACTCAAAGGCTTTACAATATATGTATGATGAAACAAGAATCAATAATAAGTCACCCCTATACATAGACACCTCCATCTCAAGTGATCATTTCTCTAATCAAGCTTTGCATATGCATAGTATGGAAGCAATAACATGTTGGAAAGCAAGAGTTTAACTTTCTTAACTTGTGAAACATTGCTAATGATATATATTCAACATCCCCAAATGAGGACATCTTGACAAAGTTTATGATCCACTTTAATAAGAATAACCATTAATAATTAAACTGAAATCAAAATATTGCTTGAATTTCTTCAAGGTGGAGTGATTAAGACTTGCGACTTGAATCATCGTACAGGCAAATCAAAATATCCATAAAAGTACACAATATTTCTCAGATCTGTATGAAACTTCAGTAATCTAAATTAAATACTCTCACTCAATGCGACACCATTTAACAAAAAAATATATTTATATTGCATTTATAGAGGAATCCAGCCTCATGAAAAATAATTACAAATGGAGACAATGTTGTTGCTGTTAGGCTTCTCTTACAAGTATTTGTCTTCCTCATCTAGAGATTCATATACACTTGAGTATTTGTGTGTCTATGACACTAGGGAAGATAGTAGTACTATATGGATGGCTTCTATGAGAGCTCCTAGAGAGTCCCTATTGGTTCAAGATTCTAAAAAACACCTACTATTCTTATCAAATCTTTTAACATGGTAGTGAAAGGTTCCTCAAGGAACAAAAATAGAGTGATTTCCATCTCTGCACATGGTTGCTTGCTCATGTCCTCTTAAAACAAGTTGAATCTGTAAGTAAACAAAAGATTATGTGAGCACAAAGTTATAAAGTACAAAATGATATCATTCCAATTATCTAATGACAATTATACGAAGAATAAATTACAAGAAAAATCTTTGACGACTCTCCATAGATAACACAACTTACTTACATTGTGAGACTCAAATCACATGCTACACAACTATAGATGGTGCACCAAAGCCATCAACAAAATAGCACCACCCAGTGTTATGAGGTGTGAAGCCTAAACACTGAAATCCATAAAGAGGTTAATCCTCTCCAGCATGATAAACTTAAAGATGGAGATGATGTTAAGCTCTGAATGTAAGCTACAAGGGTAGTTTTCTTACCATTCTATCTTTATTTTGGAGATGAACCCTTGCAATGCCCACGTGATATTCACACCTCCTATTGTTGTGGTATGCAACTCATGTGAGCTCATAATTTTGCCACCTTCGGAGTAGAGGTTTCCATGTAGTGTGAGTGAATGAAAGTAGAAGGAGTAGAATCTTGTTTCATGTTGTAATGGAGGTGAGACAAGGGAGAGGAGCTAGCTTGGTGTGAAACTATGTGGTGGGCAGGGGAAGAGATGGAGGAGGAGCTTGCTTGGTGCTACAATGGAGGTGGGAGAAAGCTAGCATAGAGATAATGATGGACTATAGGGAGTGCATGTGGTTGTTGCAGCAATGGAGAGCTTGGAAAAGGGTTTGTAGAGAGAGAAAAACACTTTTTAGCTATAGAATAGGTTTGGAAAGACTTTGGAGGGTGAAAATGATGTTTTGATTTGTTTTTTAAAAAAATCAGTTTTTTGGATTTTTTAGTGCACGTTTTCAACTTTTGAAGGTCAAAAATACTTTTTTGACCATGAAATAGGTTTGGGGACCTTTTAAGGTGGGAAAACTTGAAATTTGAATTTTTTTTGAAAATTTGAAATTTTTAGTGTATTTTTAAATCCAAGCCAAAAAGTGGGGGAAAAGAGGTCAAAGTGGTCCCCCCCCTCGCCCTCTTTCCCCTAGACACCTCCCTTACCTTCTCACTAGGTAAGAGGCAATTAAGAGGTGTAAGGCTACCTTGTCCCCCTAGTTTTTTGAGGGTATAGAGTGTGCCCACCACCCTCTTCCTATTGGTTGACCTCTAATTAACCTTAATCCCAAAGGGCCCCTAGAGGGTTCATATTTTTCCTAATGATTAGATTCTCCTTTCAGGGAACTTCATGTTGGTAGCCATGCGATCAAACCATGGTACCCCTAGGATAACATCCTCATGTTGGAGAGGAGAGATGAAGAAGTTTTCCTTGTCGACATAGCTTTGGACATGAAGCCTCAACTTCCCAATCAAGGGAGTAATGGAGGCTTGTTGTCCCTTGAAAGCTGCATCAGCTATATCTCCCATCTCAAAAGCTTGAATGCCCAACTTGGTGGCCAACTCCATAGATATGAAGTTAAGAGTAGCGCCAGGGTCAAACAAGATGAAGAAATCATGCTCTCTTACCTTTTCCCAAGCATAGGAAAGTGATGATCCTTTGCAATGAGCATCCTCTTTTGCAGCTTCGATGGTGGAAGCCCTAGGATTCTCATGGAGTATTTTTGGGGCAAGAAGTACCATGCCTTGCTTACACTTGAATCTCTTCAGGTAATCCCGCATAGAATTGCTTGCTTTGCTCGGCAAAGTCTATCTTTTGAAAGACAGTAGCCTTGAGATGTAAATCCCAAAACTTGTCTACATATTTGTGGATAGACTCATGGGAGAGGAGCTTCAAGCTGCACCATTCGGTAAGCACTTTGTCCTTTGCATCACTTGCAAGGAATTGCTTCATGATGGAAACTCGTAGAGTTTTCCATGTCTTTGGGGCTTCACCATTTCCACGAAGGCTAGCCAGCCCACCATTGACGAGCTACATGGCGTATCTTAGAGGACTCTGTGAAGCCCTCATCTCCAAAGGCCGCATCAAATTGTTGGATGAAGGCCAACACTTTGTCGGTAGCACCGAAGGTGCCATCATAGGTGAGAAAAGAGATACTCTTTTCTCCATCCTTGAACTTCTTTAGCTTTTGTAAACTTCGCCATGCAAGAAATTATTTGCGATGTCCTCTCCTCTTGTATTCTCTAGGAGAATAACCATAACTTTCGTCAGAAGAGGAGGAAGGTGAAGAAGAAGGAGAAGAGGGTGACCTCTTCCTAGCCCTTTTCTTCCTTTGTTTCCTCTCTTGCCTTTCAAAGTGATGAGGAGAAGGACTATGTGTTGATCTTTTCCTCTTGGGAGGAGTGGGCAATCGTCTAGACCGCCGTCTTCGTGGCGCACATCTTCAGAGGAACTTAAACTTTCATTGCTTTCTTGCTCTTTGGATTCCTCCTCTCGAATGGGAGAGAGTCTTCTTTTGGGGGTCTCTTCAAGAGGCCTCCTAAGCTCTCTCTCCTCTTGGAGAGGAAGGGAAATTCCATAAGCACGAAGTTGTTGAGTAACTTCGGCTTGCAAAGCAGGGTTTCCCATAGCTTGCTGCAACCTAGTGACGAGATAATTCACAAACATGGGCAGTCATCATTAGCACCTTCATGTGCAAAATCAAAGCTATCAATGTTCATTCTACTCTCTTGATTATTGTCAGCCATGTTAACAAAATTTATGTATGTACTTAGTGTATGCTTTGGCAATTCAAAGCCTTAGTTGCCACTCCTCTTAGCCTTTGAAAATCGTCTCTTAAGTATCTACACCCACGGCTCGAAGTGGTTAATTATAGAGAGTAGAGGAGTAGGTCTAACATAGCAGAGTTGCCAAGGGCTAGCTCCTTTCGGACTTCTTATGGCTCAATAATGGTAAAGCTGTAGACAGAGTCTAAAAAGACTCCATTATTAAGTCCAAAGCTCCCGAGGTGTGCACCATCCCCCACATAATGGACTCAACAAAACCGATCATAGATCCCAGTTCCACTTACCCTAATATAATTAACAACATCAACCATTTATAGGCTACTTAAGGACCTCTCTTCTTAAGCAAGAAAAGAGAACAAATGCTCTGATACCAATGTAATGAAATTGGCCTATTTAATTTGAGAGTAGCGGAAATTAATGAGAGTACTTTTGAGAGAAATGACTTTGTGGCATAGCGGGTACGACGGTGAACATAATTGAAGATAGCAACATCATAATCATAGCATTAGTTAACTTGGCATGAACAATACTTTTGCAAGAGAGAGAATTTAGAGAACATGAAAACAGTTGAGGACCGGATTTATGTGGAGCCGGTCCCCCCTCCAATAGGCATTTGTATTATGATTTCTCCATTAGAGAGACTTGTTACAATACAATCTTTGTTGTTGTTCCTTGTGACCTAGGTGATGCATGAAGATGGAAAGCTTCATGCATCATTAACATAAAATAAACTTGAAGAAAGCTTTAACTATCCCAAGCCTCTCAGTCCCAAGACCTCAAACACCTTCGAAGGTGGAGAGAGCTAGCAGGGAATGAGGGTAGGAAAGACGAAGAAAAAAACATTTCGTAGGAGAAAGAATTAGTTCCTCACTTATCATAACACTTGTTGCTAGCATACATAATAGCATAGTAATGAAGAAGAAGGAGATGGCAAGCTTAAGCATTGAAGCATGGCTCTTGGTTGGATTTGCTCCATATCCAAGAGTGTTGGTGTAGGCTCTCAACCTCTACTTGCTTGGAGAAGGAGAGGGAGCTCTTGTGCTTTGCATAGCCACAATGAGAGTATTTGTGAGTGTGTGTGGGTGAGTATACCCCCTAAGCAACCCCCTAGCTTGCTTGGGTCGACCCCCCCTTGTATCTCATGCTTAAAGCTCATTGGACCCCTCCAGGCCTAGCCAATCACAAGCAAGGGAGGCATTACAAGTAGCAAGGGTAGCCTTGAGACAAGTGTCCCCCTTTCACCTTTTGAGAGAGAGGGCTAGATAAATGCTAAATCAATTAATTAAATCTCCTAAAATTATTAGTGGAACCCTTGGGTGGCCAACCAATAGGCTTCAGGCACACCATGAAGGCAACATGAGGAGGAACTTGACAAGTGTCCTTTTGCTTTCTTTCGTTGTACCATGCATGCCTTGTGTGGTGAGTGTTGCGGGTGTTCTCTCTCATCCCCCCTCATGTAGGGCTCACCCCCTCCTTGTAGGGATTGAATCTTTGAACCTTTTCGACACTTCAAGCCTCTCATGCATAGGCCCAGCTCCCACACAAGCTTGGCTCATAAGCATTTAAGCTTGGGCTGGGTTTCTCACCTCAAGTGCAACCCTAGCAATCTCAAGCATGTCAATCACCTCAAGCATCTCAATAATTAAGCACCTCAAGCATCTCAAGCACTCAATCATCAAGCACTCAATCATCAAAGCACCTCAAGCACGTTAGTCATCAAGCATGACAAGTAGGACAAGCACTCGAGCTGGGTCGGGTTCCCGCGCCTCAAGCTCTGCCCTAGCTTACCTAAGGTCAAAGGCCTTTTACCACACAATTATTGGAGGTCTTCAATGAAGCTAACCCTAAGGTCTTATGCTCCATTTGTTACCCTTGCTCTTTGATAGACTATCTCTCATTTGGTCCCCTTTACCATTGGCCCCGTGTTGAGATAGATCTATAAGCACATGTCTATATCTTAACACTTGTTCCCATTTATTCTCCCACATTAAGTGATGAATTTAATATGAGAAAATCATTTGGGTTGGTTAGATATTAGATATTAGATTTTAGATTTTATGACATTTCACTTTGGTCATCCGGTTGTGGATGATAGACCAAAAGAGAAATTTAAACTACTTCCTAGATCTCAAAGAGACCTTTCTAGAAATTATTGGTCATTCTAGGATCTTTGTCCGACACTAAGGATGTTTGAAAGCCATGATGCTTGAAAATTTGAGATCTGAAGAGGGTTGTCATTTGATGTGCCTTAATAGTCTTTTTGACAGGCATAGAATGTGTTTTCTTGTTAAGCCTGTCGACTGAAACAATCCAAGTTGCTTTCCTCGATCAAATTTCAACTTTTAGTATACCACGCATTTTGAAACATGCTCTTGTATGTTTACTTTTCATGGTAGACCGATAGAAATACATTTCAACTCCTTGAAGAGTAGATTATGGATTCCCTCTTTGCCCCACATAAGGAGAAGTATGGGATTCATACGTGACTTTCTTATTGTACGGGTGAGTAACACATAGCCTATTGTTGTTTGGAAGATAACCATCCTTCAAGGTGAATGGTTCTTTTTTCTTCCCTAATGCAAAGGCTCTAATTACATACTTAAAGTCTTGATCGGTAGCATACTCATCTATCATAAAAGATAGATCATTTTGAGTTGCTATAAACACCACATTTACCCTTGGTCGTTGTGAAAGTGCATCGACCACTTGATTGTGTTGGCCAACAATGTGGCAATATGAAATTTAAATTGCAAAAGAAAATTTGCCCACCTCATTTGTTTGTCGGAGAGCTTTGTATGCGTCATGAAGTTCTTGAGGCTTTGTGATCCATTCGTAGGATGAATGGAGTCCCCAAGAGATAGTGTTTCCACGTGTTTAGGGCTTATAGAATAGCTAGTAGCTCTTTTTCTTATTTTCCCAATACTCACTTATCGAAGTTGAGTCTTTGACTCTCATATGCTATGGCCTGCCCTTCTTGAAGCAAAATAGATCCAAGGCAATTACCACAAGCATCACATTAGACCTCGAATGGCTTTGAGAGATCTAGTAGTGTGAGCACACGTTGAGACATAATATTCTCCTTAAGCTTCTTCAAAAGCTTCTTGCACTTTTGCACTCCATGAACACTTAACGTTCTTTTCTGTTAAGTCATGTAATGGGCTTGCTATTAGCTTAAAATGAAGCATCCATAGTATGCACACATACCTATGAAGCTTTGTACCTCCTGTAGATTCCTTGGATTAGGCCATCCTTTTATTATCTCTAACTTTGTTGGATCCATATGGGTGCCGTCTTTAGAGATAATGTGACCTAAATATTGAATCTCTTGTAGGAAAAATTCACTTTTATTTTGATTAATGAAAAGCTTATTCTCTCTCACAACTTGAAAAATTACCTGGAGGTGTCGCTTGTACTCTTCAAGATAATTTGAATGCCCTGAAGATTTTTGTCCATCATGAGTTTGAATGTGTCTGGAGCATTTGTTAGGCCAAAACTTGTAAATTATCAAATAGATCTTCTACCAGCGGCACGGGACATCTATTTTTAAAAGTAATCTTATTTAGTGCACTATAGTCGACACACATGTGATATGTGTCGTCTTTCTTTTGCACTAAAAGCAATGGTGAACAAAATGGAGAGGAGGTAGACCTCACCATCCCTTTTTCCACACCAATTCATGCACTTGCCTCATGATCTCCTCTTGATGATCTTGTGAAACTCGATAAGGAGGCTTCTTGGGCAGTGAGCTCCCTGGTAGGAGCTCAATTGCATGGTCATCATCCCTCATTTTAGAGGTAGCTCACTAGGGATGTTATCAACGAAAAAATCTTGGGATCCATTTAGGAAATTAGACAACTCTAACTCCTCTTGATTCCCTTTATTGCAAGGATATGGTGTTCCCCAACTCATTAGCATCTATGTACCTGCTCCCTTCCTTGTAGGTGAAGTAGATTCTCCTTTCAGGGAACTTCATGTTGGAAGCCATGCGGTTAAACCATGGTGCCCCAACGATAACATTCTCATGTTTGAGAGGGAAGATGAAATATTTTTTGTCCACATAGCTTTGGGCATGAAGCCTTAATTTTCCAATTAAGGAAGTAACTGAGATGTCTTGTCCCTTGATAGCTCCATTGGCTTTCAATGCATCTCCCATATCGTGGGCTTGTATGCCTAGCTTAGTGGTCAACTACGTGGCTATGAAGTTGTGAGTTGAACCAGGGTCAAACAAAATAAATGCATCATGCTCTTCCATCTTTCCCCAATCATAGGAAAGGAGAAATCCTTGGCTATGAGCATCCTCTTTTGGAGCTTCAAACATAGAGACTCTAGGAGTCTCATTACGGGCAATTCTCTTGGGGCAAAGACAATAACCATGGCCTTGCTCCACACACTTAAAATATTTGTGCTTCTTTAAAAAAACTTCTAGCTCTTTAGGAGAGAGTTTATATTTACCTTTGTAAACTCCCTTCTCCTTGGACCGATTGTTGTTGTTGTTGGAATAGCCTTGGTAAGAATTTTGGGCATTGGTTTTCCTCTTGGCATCACTTTTGTCTTTATTTTCCATGGGCTTGACATTCCGTCTAGCCCCTTGTTGGAAATTGATGCTCGAAGCAACCATGGTGTGGTAAATTATTTGGGTGATAGAACCAGGCCGTTAAGAGTTGACATACTCGGCCATCTCTTTGGGTAATCCCGCACAGAATTGTTTCTTTTGCACGGAAAATTCTATCGTTTGAAAGACAGTAGCCTTGAGATGTAAATCCCAAAACTTGTCCACATATTTGTGGATAGACTCATGAGAGAGAAGCCTCAAACTCCGCCATTTGGTAAGCACATTGTCCTTTGCATCGCTTGCAAGGAATTGCTTCATGATGGAAACTCGTAGAGTTTTCCATGTCTTTGGGGCTTTGCCGTTGCCACAAAGGCTAGCGCACCATCGACGAGTCGATTTTTGGAAGTGCATAGCTACATGGCATAGCTTGGAGGACTCCGTGAAGCCCTCGTCTCCAAAGGCCGCATCAAATTGTTGGATGAAGGCCAATACTTTGTCGGTAGCACCAAAGGTGCCATCATAGGTGAGAAAAGAGATACCCTTTCCTCCCTCTTCAAACTTCTTGAGCTTTTGTGACCTTCGCCATGCAGATTAAGAATTGTGATGTCCTCCCGTCTTGTATTCTCTAGGAGAATAGCCATAGCTTTCATTGAAAGAGGAGGAAGGTGAAGAAGAAGGAGAAGAGAGTGACCTCTTTCTTTCCCTTTTTTTCCTTTGTTTCCTCTCTTCTCTTCTGGAGTGACGAGGAGAAGGACTATGGGTTAACCGTTTCCTCTTGGGAGGAGTTGGTGATCGTTTAGTTCGCCTTCTTCGTGGAGCCACATCTTGGAGGAATTTAGGGATTCATTACTTTCTTGATCTTTGGATTCCTCCTCTCGTATGGGGAGAGAGTCTTGTTTTGGGGGTCTCATCAAGAGGCCTCCTAAGCTCTCTCTCCTCTTGGAGAGGAACGGAAATCCCATAAGCACAAAGTTGCTGAGTAACTTTGGCTTGCAAAGTGGGGTTGCCCATAGCTTGTTGCAACCTAGTGACAAAATAATTAACAAACATGGGGGCATCATCATTAGCACCTTCATGTGCAAAATCAAAGTTTATAATGTTCATTCTACTCTCTTGGTTATTGTCAGTTTTGGATCGTTCCTCTCGTATGGGGAGAGAGTCTTGTTTTGGGGGTCTCATCAAGAGGCCTCCTAAGCTCTCTCTCCTCTTGGAGAGGAACGGAAATCCCATAAGCACAAAGTTGCTGAGTAACTTTGGCTTGCAAAGTGGGGTTGCCCATAGCTTGTTGCAACCTAGTGACAAAATAATTAACAAACATGGGGGCATCATCATTAGCACCTTCATGTGCAAAATCAAAGTTTATAATGTTCATTCTACTCTCTTGGTTATTGTCAGTTTTATTAATTAAACTTATGTGTTTACTTAGTGTATGCTTTGGCACTTCAAAACCTTAGTTGCTACTCCTCTTAGCCTTTGAAAATAGGCACTTAAGTATTTACACCCACGGTTCAAATTGGTTAATTATAGAGAGTAGTGGAGTGAGTCTAACATAGCAAAGTTGCCGAGGGATAACTCCTTTCGGACTTCTTATGGCTGAATAATGGTAAAGCTATATACAAGTCTAAAAGACACCATTATTAAAACCAAAGCTCCGGAGGTGTGAACCATATCTTACATAGTGGGCTCAACAAACCGATAATAGATCCCAGTCCCACTTACCCTAATATAATTAACAAAAACAACCATTAATAGGCTACTTAAGGACCTCTCTTCTTAACCAAGAAAAGAGAAACCAAATGCTCTGATACCAATGTAATGGAAATGGCCTATGAACTTTGAGAGTAGCGGAATTAGAAAATGAGGTGAAGTACTTTTGTGGGATTACTTTGTGAGCATAGCGGGTGAACTTAATTGATGGTAGCAACATAAACACGGTACTTCGTTAACTTGGCATCAACAATACTTTTGCAAGATAGAGAGTTTAGAGAACATGACAACAATTGAGGACCGGATTCATACGGATCCGGTCCCCCCTCTAATAGGCATGTGTATTATAGTTTCTCCCATCAAGAGAGACTTGGTACAATACAATCTTTGTGTTCCTTGTGACCTTGGTGATGCAATGAAGATGGAAAGCTTCATGCATCACAAGCATAACATAAACTTTGTAGAAGGAATTAACTATCTCAAGCCTTAGTCCCAAGGCCTCAAACACCTTCGAAGGTGGAGAGAGCTAGCAGGGAATGAGGGTAGGGAAGAGGAAGAAGAAACATTCCATAGGAGAGAAATAGTTCCTCGCTTATCATCACTCTTCTTGATAGTAATAGCATAGTAATGAACATGGAGAAGATGGAAAGCTTAAGCATTGAAGCATGGCTCTTGGTTGGATTTGCATTCCATAGCCAAGAGTGTTGGTGTAGGCTACTTCTCACAAGTTTGGAGAAGGAGGTGGGTTCCTCAACTTTCACCAAGGAAGAATGAATCCACAAAATGTGTGTGTGTGTGTGTGTGTGTGTGTGTGTGTGTGTGTGTGTGTGTGTGTGTGTGTGTGTGTGTGTGGTGTATATCCCCCCAGCACCCCCTTTGCTTGCTTGGGGCGAGTTGTAGCTTTTACACGTGTTTCAATCTCATTAGACCCCTCTCTCCCCTAGCCAATCACATGCAGCACGCATTCAAGTACATGGGTAGTCTTTGGACAAGTGTCCTCCTTACCCCTCCCTCCTCAGAGAGAGAGAGCTTGAAAATATCTAGATATTTGTTGGATGGAACTAGAAGCTCATTGGAACCCTCTTTAGCCCAACCAATAGCATTCAAGCACACCATGTGGCTAAGCATAGGGAGAGTTTGACATGTGTCCCATGTGTCTCTTGAGAAAAGGGGTTCCCTTTGGGTGAGTGGGAGGTTAAGTCAAAGATTCCCCTAACTTTGGGACTTTCATGCATAGGAAGCTTCTCAAGCACCTTCCTCATTAAGTTTTTAGGGTCTCTTTTTGACTCAAGCACCTTACCCCCCATGCATGGGAAGCTTCTCAAGCACCTTCCTCGTTAAGTTTGTAGAGTCTCTTTTTGACTCAAGCACCTTACCTCCCATGCATGGGAAGCTTCTCAAGCACCTTCCTCATTAAGTATGACAAGCACCTCAAGTACCTTAGTCATCAAGCATGACAAGCACCTCAAGCACCTTAGTCATCAAGCACGACAAACACCTCAAGCATCTTAGTCATCAAGCACGACAAGCACCTCAAGCTTAGGCCGGGTTCCCACCTCAAGCTCATCCCTAGCTTACCTAAGGTCAAAGGATTTTTAACACTAACTATTGGAGGTCTTTAAGCAAGCTAACCCTACGGTCTTTTAAGTTCCATTAGATACACGTTGCTCTTTGATAGCTACCTCCTTTTGGACCCGTATTGAGATGTAACCATCTCTCCTCTTGGTCCCCTGTTGAGATAAGTCTAGAAGCACTTATTGCACATTGCTCTTTGGTAGACCATCTCCTTTTGGACCCCTATTGAAATGCAACCATCACTCCTTTTGGTCCCCTGTTGAGATAGATTTAGAAGCACACGTCTCTATTCTAACTCGTGTTCTCGTTTATTCTCCTACATTAAATAATCAGTTTAATATGATAAAATCATTTGGGTTAGCTAGATATTAGATTTTATGACATAGTTCTTCTATAGAAACACAAACTTCTTCACAACCTCCACCTACCACCAAAAATGTACAAAAAGATAAGGAAAGAATAGCACCTCCCATTGTAAATTCATCACCTAGAACAACATTTCAAGTAAAATCATGGGAGAGTACCTCAGCACCCCTGCAACTAGATGAAACGCCTAGGGTGGTGAAAAACTATTGGTCAAAGTCTTCACCCATTACAACTTGGAACAATTGGTTTCAAAAGGTGACGACATCGTTCCAAAAGGTATGATCTACCCAAGGAAGGGGGGAGTGTTTTCTGACATCCATCATTCACTTGCTCCCCTCTTAACCTTCCTCCTTGATCTCTCAATTTCTCAATCTTAAGGAATGTATATATATACACCTATACTCAAGAAAAAAAAAATTAAAATGTAAAAGAGCAAGAGCCCCATGAAACAAAAAGCTTGAAACCTACGAATTCTAGTACATGACCCAAAAAATCATAATAACACATTATGCACAAGGACACGAACTTTTGACATGACCCTTATAATATTTTCACACTAACCAAAATCTATCTGTGTGTACAGATATGGCTAGTACGCTAGAGTCATCATCTCCTACCTTGGATGAGAGGTATCCTCTTTATTTTTCACAAGTGTTTCACATAGTCTACCCGTTGCTTGCCTGTGAATGGGATTTGGTAGATACACTAGCATATGAGAAAAATTTTGAGAAATTAGAATGGCTGATACATTTTTTGACCACGACGGATCCCTACTTAGTAGAGAATCTCCAATTGTACAAGCTTACCCTTTTAAGAAATATGACTATGCACGCCTAGTGACATTCTTAGTGAACATATGTGCATCTAATGATGAGAAAGGTTTACATGATTACACGGATGACACGTATGGTCACATTGATGATGACTTTATTTTTCTTGAGATGATGACAAGGATAGGGGTTTAGACTTAGGGCTACCTACCCATCTATACAATATCACGTTCCCTTGACCCTCTAAGGGGGTGCAAATTTCTTTATGTTGTTTTGATTGTGTTCAATAAAGGTTGGTGCATCTTCCCACTGATGTGCCTCCTAGAGGTATTCCTTGTGTTTTCTAGTGTGTACAAGAACACATTGCAGTAGTTGGGATTTTTAACTTTATGCAATCTTTGTCTAGTTCACTCTATGAATCGAGGGCGATCATCAACACGAACATGTGTTTCTTGTCCATTATCATTGCCTCTTGTCTTTTTTAGCATCCATGTTTGTCTGCTTTAACTATGATTGGTAGCACAATATTAAGCACATTTGCTTAGTATTAAACATTAGATTCAATTATGTCATAGTCACTTGTCTAGGTTTATGAATCAAGAAGTCTGACTAAGTTAGTTTGACCAAGATAGACATTAGAGATCTTCTCTTAATACCATGGGAAATGCCTTCCTAATTGTCAAGGGTTACTTTAAGTTCTTAATCCAATATTATGAAGCATTGTGTGCAATCTACTCGTGCTTTTTAGTGGGCTTAATCCCTCTTGAGCTTTAGCTGGAAGAGAATACCTAGCTTAATTTGGTACTTCACTCACATGTGTTGCCTATGGTACTAGAGCCCTAGAGGTTTCCAGTGTGGGTTCTTTTCCTTGAGAAGCAAAAATCCCAATGTATACAAAATAATCACACGTCAAAAAGTGAATCAATGTGGACAACACTTTGGGGGGTTAAACAAAGGGAATAATTGAAGCGATGATTTCATATGCAATTCCTTTTATCGTAGCTTAACTAGAAGGTCTTCTAGGTATAAACACTTTGGGGGGTTAAACAAAGGGAATAATTGAAGCGATGATTTCATATGCAATTCCTTTTATCGTAGCTTAACTAGAAGGTCTTCTAGGTATAGCCTCTAGTCAGCCCTTGGACATGAAATACTTTGCTCTTCTGATTAAACAGCTTAATTGACAAGAAAAAATTGAAAATCTTTCCCATGTATTAATAATTAACCTCTAGTGCCTCTCAATCATTAAATTAGTGACCCTGGACTTGTTTATTTTTTGACCTTTACAAGTACTTATGTGTTTGATTATAATACACTTTAATGTTTATTGCTGAGAAATTGTTTATATCTTGTTACCAACCAATCTATGTGCCTATTCATTGCATATGTTTTTTAATTCTATATGTTCTATGAGAATGCAATTATTGTGACATTTTTGGTTGATTTTTCAGTGTTTGAAAGAAAGCTAAAGACATTCAATCTCAGATGCTCTTCCACCTCAACAAACAAGCTTCACCTCACTAGCTTCCGAGGACGGAATCTACATCAGGAAGGGGGGACATGTTAACCACTTATGGACACCCTATCACCTTTGACAGATGCCTTATCACTTTATTTGAGTCATGGACCGGGTTTCTCGGTCCTATAGGTGCATAGGTGATCGTCGATGAGAGGCACACCACTTATCTCATTTTTACATTATTTTTGCTATGATCGGTAATTGTGGGCACCCATGTGTGACTGGGTCAGGTTCATATAAAAGGTCAATTTTGACATAAAATCATCATTCTAGAGGTGCATGCTAAAGAAGTGCTCTTATTCTATCTCTACCTTCTTCTCCATTGTGTGCTCACGTGTGCGTGCGCGCTTGAGAGAGAGAGAGAGAGAGAGAGAGAGAGAGAGAGAGAGAGAGAGAGAGAGAGAGAGAGAGAGAGAGAGAGAGAGAGAGAGAGCATTGCGACAGCATCGGCAAGGCGATTGAGCGTGGCGGTGGCGGTGGCTCCCTCTTCTTTGCGGCACGAAATCCTTCACGACGGCAAGCATAGAGCAGTGAGTGACACACCATTGGCCCCTTTGAGCTTACTAGGATAGTCTAGTAGTGTGCTTGCAGCTATTCGTGGCTCGCACACAGTATTCGGCAAGTCCCCAATCTCTGACACGTGCGGTAAGAGCGCACATTACCACATAGAGAGAAGTCGTGTAGATTTCTCGATTGCTTGGGAGATCCGGAAGCATAAGGACTCCTTGGGAGGTAAGCTTCTCTTTGAGCTTGTCAAAAGCATTTTTCTCCTTAGCTGTCCATGAATGCTTAACGTTTTTCTTTGTTAAGTCATGTAATGGTCCTGCTATTTGAGAGAATTTTGCTATGAAGCGTCTATAGTATGCACACATACCAATAAAGCTTCTTAGCTCATGTAGATTCCTTGGATTAGGCCATGCTTTTATTACCTCCAACTTTGATGGATCCATACAGATATCATCTTGAGAGATAATATGACCTAGATATTGAATCTCTTGAAGGAAAAATTTGCTTTTCTTTTGATTGGAGAAAAAGATTATTCTCCCTTAATGCCTGAAAAATCACTTGGAGATGTTGCTTGTGTTCCTCCAAGGACTTGGAGTAGATGATGATATCATCTAAGAACACTCCAGTGAATTTGTGGTAGGGTCTAAAATTTTTCTCCATTAATCTATAGAATGTAGCTAGTGCATTATCAAGCCAAAAGGGCATGACTAGATATTATAAAGTCCAAATGTTGTACAAAACGCGGTCTTTAGGATATCTTCATTCACTATCCTTATTTGATGGTAGCCACTTTTAAGGTCAATCCTACTGAATTAGGTAGAGCCTTGTAGCTTATCTAACAGATCTTCTACCCGAGGTACGAGAAATGTTTTTGTGATAGTGATATGGTTTAGTGCGCGATAGTCCACACACATGCGGTATGTACCATCTTTCTTTTGCACTAGAAGGACTAGATAACAAAAGGGAGAGGAGCTAGGTCTCACCATCCCTTTGTCTACCAATTCTTGTACTTGCCTCATGATCTCCTCTTGTTGAGCTTGGGAAACTCAATAAGGAGGTTTGTTAGGCGGTGAGCTTCCTGATAGGAGCTCAATTTGATAGGGATATCATAGATGAACACATCTTGGAATTCTTTTAGAAAGTTAGACAGGTCTAACTCTTCTTGATTCCTACCATTCACCTTTGATGAACATTAGGACCTTTTAGGGATTCTTTGATAAAAATCATGTACGTAGAAACTGAGCTCTTCATTGATTTATCAAGGTCAAGAGTGTTTACATGTGGTATAGTACGACCAGACTCATTAGCATCTATATACATATTCTTTCCCCTGTAGGTGAAGTAGATTCTCCTTTCAGGGAACTTCATGTTGGAAGCCATGCGGTTGAACCATGGTGCCCCTAGAATAGCATACTCATGTTGGAGAGGAGAGATAAAGAAGTCTTCTTTGTCGACATAGCTTTGGACATGAAGCCTCAACTTCCCAATCAAGGGAGTAACGGAGGCTTGCTGTACTTTGGAAGCGGCATCGACGGTTACATCATCTCCCATCTCAAAATCTTGAATGCCCAACTTGGTGGCCAACTCCATTGATATGAAGTTGTGAGTAGAGCCAGGGTCAAACAAGATGAAGGAATCATGTTCCCTTAACTTTCCCCAAGCATAGGAGAGAGGTGATCCTTTGCAATGAGCATCCTCTTTTGGAGCTTCGATAGTGGAAGCTCTAGGAGTCTCATTGCGAGCATTTCTTTTGGGGCAAGAACGATAACCATGTCCTTGCTCCCCACACTTAAAACATTTGTGATCCTTGCAAAAAGTTTCAAGCCCTTCAGGAGAGAGTTTATTTTTACCTTTGTAAACCCTTTCTCTTTGGACCAATAGTTGTTGTTGTTGTTGTTGGAATGGCCTTGGGAAGAATTTTGGGCATTAGTTTTTCGCTTTGCATCACTTTTGTCTTTATTTTCCATGGGCTTTACATTCCGTCTAGCCGCTTCATGGAAATTGATCCGCGAAGAAACCATGGTATGGTGGATTACTTCGGTGATAGAACCACGCCATTGAGAATTGACATACTCGGCCATCTCTTCAGGTAATCCCGCACAGAATTGTTGCTTTTGCTCGGCGAAGTCTATCTTTTGAAAGACAGTAGCCTTGAGATGTAAATCCCAAAACTTGTCCACATATTTGTGGATAGACTCATGAGAGAAAAGCCTCAAACTCCGCCATTTGGTGAGCACTTTGTCCTTTGCATTGCTTGCAAGGAATTGCTTCGTGATGGAAACTCGTAGAGCTTTCCATGTCTTTGGGGCTTCGCCATTGCAACGAAGGCTAACCCACCATTGACGAGCCAATTTTTGGAAGTGCATAGCTACATGGCATTGCTTGGAGGACTCCGTGACGCCCTCGTCTCCAAAGGCCGCATCAAATTGTTGGATGAAGGCCAATACTTTGTCGGTAGCACCAAAGGTGCCATCATAGGTGAGAAAAGGGATACTCTTTCCTCCCTCTTTGAACTTCTTTAGCTTTTGTGACCTTCACCATGCAAGGTAAGATTTGCGATGTCCTCCCGTCTTGTAATCTCTAGGGGAGAGAGAGAGAGAGAGAGAGAGAGAGAGAGAGAGAGAGAGAGAGAGAGAGAGAGAGAGATGGGGGGACGGAGAGAAAGAGAAGGGGGAAGAAGGGGCCAAAGAGAGGGGGGAGAGGGAGGGGTGGGGGGAGCAGAAAGAGAGAGAGAGAGAGAGAGAGAGAGAGAGAGAGAGAGAGAGAGAGATAGGGGGCTGAAGAGAGGAAAGTGGGAGGGGCGAGAGAGAGAGAGAGAGAGGTTGGAGAGGGCAAGCAAGGATAATGATCGATGGAGAGAGAGAGAGAGAGAGAGAGAGAGAGAGAGAGAGGGGGGGGGGGGGGGGGGGGGGGGATTGGAGAGGGCAAGCAAGGAGAGAGATGATCGAGGAGAGAGAGAGAGAGAGAGAGAGAGAGAGAGAGAGAGAGAGAGAGAGAGAGAGAGAGGAGGGGGGGGGTTATATAGTGATAGGGAAAGAGAGAGGAAGAGGAGGAGGAGCATGAGGAAGGAAGGGCGGTTGCTGGAGGAGGAGATGGAGGAGAGAGGGCGACTAGATGAGTAGATGTAGAGAGGAGGTGGAGGAGAGGGAGGATGTTGGAGGAGGAGGCTAAGGAGGAGGAGGAAGCACATGGGTGGCAAGAGGAGGAAGGGGAGGTAGGGAAGGCGGCCCTATAGTAAATAAATAAAAGCTCACTCCGTTGAGCTCGCTCAAAGACCTATCTCCCACCTCTCTAACTGGCTAGTAGAGGAGCTCGAGAAGATCTAGCAAGACGTGATGTACCACATAGTAGCCAACAACACCTGATTGGCCACTACAACTCTGTTTGTCAAAGAGAGCCGCGTCAAACTCCAATGACGTAGTTTTCTCCTAATGAACAAGAGGAGGGGAGCATTGTGCTACTGAGGGGACAATTCCAAGCCAATTCCAAGCCAACCTGACAACCCAGATAACGTACTAGAGTCCCTAGGGAAATCCACCTGAATCCTTCACCCGACAACCAATCAGGTATAGGATCACTGCCAACCCATAAAGCCACTGCCTTCCTCCAGTTGATCAATGCTCTTGATGCACAACAAAACACCTCAACAGAGCCTGCTCAAACCTATGCAGATTGGCCTCTTAGTCCTCCAAAGCAAACTCAGTGTCAAGTAGCTCCTCTCCTCTAATAGGGAGCTCTGAACCACACAAGCCAACCTGTTGTGAAGTCAAAAATCTGCTCATCACTTGAGCATAGAAAAGAAAGAGGAAGGGGGCTAGAGGGAAAACCTGTCTAACCAAACGCCTGAGCATGAAGCGTTCCCCCTTTTTCCCCCTGCCAAGAGCATCTGGCTATGCGCACACCTGAGAGAGCTGGCACACCTCCGATCCAAGCATCTAAGAACCCCATCCTATGTAAAGTGCCCTCCAAAAGTTTCAGTCAACTCTATGGTAAGCCTTCTCAAAATCCAAAAGGAGTATCACAGGACAGGCGCCTCACAAAAGGTGAAAATGTTGTCAAGGATACTCCGCTCCTTAACAAAACTTGTCTGGGTCCCATGTATAATGCTCTGAAGTAGTAGTTGGATCCTCAAACTCGGAGCCTTTGCTAGAATTTTGTAGGGTGAGTTGAGAATGGTGATGGGTCGCCACTGCCGAATCTCATCCAAAGGGCCTCCCTCCTTGGGAATAAGGTAGATCAAGCTCTCACTCATGCTATCAAGCGTCTCTCCAATGTGCAAGATGTGTTGATAGGCACTACAAAGATCCGAACCAAGCAAGTCCCAATACTCCAAAAAGAAGTTGGGAGTCAAACCATCCTCCCCTGGATAGCTACCTCGAGGGAGTGCTCTGAGAGCCTCATGAAGCTTCTCTAACTGGAGAGAAGCTCTAGTCTCTGACACATCTCCTAAGTAACAAGGCTAGGCATCTGAGCCCAAACCTGCTCTCTGCATGTATCTTGACACTCTGATTGAGGCTCATCTAATAGAAAATCACGATAAAAGTTGGTAGCCACTCCACGCATATCCTCAAGCTCTAAAAAACTCACCCGTTGCGTCTCCTCAAATGAATGACACTGGTGTGCATGCGTGAGGCCCCACTATCTCAAAGAACTCCCAAGTAATGGGTCCACTCTAATGGGTCCACTTAGATGCCTGCCAATGGAAGGCAAACTCATGACGCTGCTCCTCAATGCTAGTCAACTCCTGTCGAGCCTGCTGCATCTGCTTTTCCAACCAAGGACTGACTAGGTGGTTCTCTTGCATCCTCTGCTAGGAAATAATGCCTTGTTGGAGACACTTCTCCACCTCCTTGACTTCAGCCAAGCGATCTCTAGACTCCTGCAGGAAGAAGCGACTAAGCTAAGTGAGTCCAAAGGCCACTCTACCAGCACGGGTGTCTTGACTATCCAAACTCTCTGTCCAAAGTGCCACCAATGGCTCTAAAAGCTTTGGATCCGACAAGACCCTCTCAAGGATGCACATTATTGTACTCCCACTCCTGTGTCAGTCTATCACAGTGAGAATCACTGGAGTCTGGCGCATGGTTGGAAAAAAAAGTCCTTGCCAAAATGCAAACAGATCCACCCAAGTGACAGACGTGGTAGATTCACTCCTCCTACTCTCCGAGTAGAGGTCATACATAGATGCTCCCAAGATGCCAACTCTGCCCCACGCAAAGTAGCATGGCTACCTTCAATCATGTTGTCTGAGGGATCCTGCAACATGTTGAAGTCTCCCCCAACACACGATTTCTTTGCATGCGGCAAGGACTCTACAATATGCGATCAAAACTCAGCTCGTGCATTTTCCACAATCGGCGCATGAGGCAACCCTGGACCAGCATAGTAATCCATTGAACCCTGCTTGGCACAATAATACCTCTACCCACAATGGCATGCTACATGAGCCTGCAATAGTCATACATACCCCTCCCTGAATGCCTCAAGGCCTAAATGTCGCTGAACAAAATGTCTCATAATGACCACACAAAATCTGACCACATCGTCTAATGCAACGCTCACAAAGATGGTGCTCCTAAAGCATAAGAATATCAATCACACCACCCACAAGGCATCGTTGAAGCTCCTGATTCAAGCAACCCTGTTGATGCTAAAGCTGGGATCCACCTAATCCTTGTACATTCCATGAGACAATCCTCATGGAGTTAGTGAGAGAAAACCAATGTTGCAATAGCAGCCAATATTTCTATCTCTGAGACCGGCTTGGATGGGGAGTAATCCGCATTCGAGCGACCCCAAGATAGTCGTGATTGTAGAGTTTGTCCAACCTAGGCCCAAGAAGAATGTGTCGTCCGTCAGGCTACCTCCTCTACCCAGGAGTCCTCATGTGGATATACATAGCATGGTGGACTCTACGTGTCAGCAAAAAAGTGTACCACAATGTGGCTACAACCTGCTATGTCTAGAGGTGTCACTGAGAACTTGGCCAACGGCCACAGATTCTGTATCAGATCTGTCACCCCCAAATCTCCCACGTGATGAGAGAACTCAAGAGCATGAGCTTGAAGCAGTCCATCACAGAGTTTAGAGCACTCAGTCTGGTGTTGCCACCTCGCTACCACATAGAGGGAAAAACCAACCACTGTGTCTAGGACCTCTATCCCTCTAGCTCCTAGAAACAATACATGGACTCTGAAGCAAGCCACCTCAAAGTCTGGTGAAGAGTTGCCGAGGAATCGTGTGAAGTCATAAGTGAAGAAGTCCCACCGGGCAATGGATGTCCAAACTCGTCAGTCCTCGAGGGACTACCCCAAAAAGTGACGTCTGCACAAGAAGGGGAGTCTGCAGGAACATATGCTCCTCTCTCTCTAGGCGGCTCATGGCCAAAAAGCGCTGCCAAGAGACGCCCTAGCAGACAATGAAGGTCCTATCCCTTGAGCCGGCTGTGAGGCAGGAGCAAGAGAGCATGATGGAGCAAGCGGGCTAGTGGGTTGAATGGGAGGGGAGGGGGCAGTAACGGGGGGAGGTGGAGAAGATGGAGGCGCGCGGGGGGGGGGGAGGGGGGGGGTGTTGGTGGTGAAGCTGAGGTGGAGGGGATTTGTGGGCTCGTCTTACTATAAAGGGTTGAAACGATTCCCTTTGGGAACCCACTGCTGCTCGCATGGTGTAGGACGACCACCAGGGGTATTGAACTGGCATGGTGGTCCCTGGCGCAACGTTGAGTCTCCACTACGGACCTGATGTCCATCCTCCTCTGCGTGGGCACCAAGCTCGGAGGAGGAACCCGCCCCCACTCCCTATGTCTCTATCTGTTGTGTCTGGCCAGCCTTTGGAATCTGAGTTGAGGTATGTGCCAAAGGTGTGGGCCTCCTCCGTGGATAGGCCTTGGCTAGATGGCCCATCTGTCGACAAACGAAGCACAAATTCAGGAGGCCCGAATACTCCACATTCTAACGGAGCCAACCACCACTCACCCGAGGTAGTAAAACGACCTTCGGGAGGGTGTAGAACTCGTATTGTAGGTATGCCAGCTACCTTGGCAGCTACTAAAGTTGTCTTTAAGACAATGCCAATCTCTGAACCAATAGTAGAAAGGAGCGAGAGGTACTCCCTCCTCAAGCCTAGGATGTAGACTAAGATGGGTAGGTCGGCCACAAGAGCATCGATAGCCGGATCAAATCCACGGTGCCACTATTGAAAATGAGATCTAGCTGCTTGGATGACCAAGGGGCTCATTGCAAAGACCTTGGACGCCAACTCAAAAGTCTCAAACTCTATCACATAGTATCCGCACCCGAGAAGCTGAACATCAGTGATCTTGCCCACCTCTCTGCTAAAAGGCGGCCCTAGAGGAGATCACCCCCCCCCCCCGTTAGGTTGGGTGTCAATAATCTTGCAGATAAAAGAGGTGGCCTAAAGGCGCCCCACCTTTGCATCTAAGCTCTCTTGCTATGTCGACGAAAGAGCAAGTTGGAATGTTGGTTCCGCTGGGTCAGTCAAGGGGGACTTTCTTCAAATCTCTCTAAGGCAAAGCAAAGCCCTCCATCTGTGTATGTTGCTGAGGAGCGAGATGAAAAGACCTACCCTCAAGGAGCAGGAGTTGGGGAATGGGGAGTTGGGGGGGGGGTTGTGGCAATGGCGAGGCTAGGCAGTGAGCACGCGAGGGAACAACAACAACGAGCCAGATGAATATAATATTGTTTAGATTGATCTCACGTGCGTATTCATTCTAAATTAGGGAGTAATAACCTAGGGATAAACTAAGATAGTGTACATATGGTCCATTTTTCCCACATAGCCATGTGACACGATAGCATCATGTTAAGGGTTTCGCATGGGCACAATTGGGCTCTGCATTCGACCCCATCCGATGCAAGGGCTTTGACTATGGAAAAACTAGGAGTGCCATCTTTCCCCCCTTAAAAGGATTGGCCAGTCGAGATCACTAGGTGATCAAGGCCATTGATCCCTCTTGAGGGACCCCTGGGGAGATAGTGTCCATTGATCCCACTTGAGGGACCCCTATGAGATAGTGTCATGGTTTGGCAAGGGCAGGGAATTGGGGCACAAGAATATTGACACCAGTGGTGCATTGGATGGGGTGGTGGGCTGTAGTTGGAGTCTGAATTTTACATCCAATGTTTACTTTTGCCTACACTTGTTTAATATATACGATCCTTAATTTCCTTGAAAGTGTGGTTAGTCGCCAACACAAGGACAGTGAGTTCGTTTTGTGGGGTTGGAAGCTCCAATGCTTTCTTTTAACCATGTCCCATTCTCAAAATCTGTGCTTTCACTCACCATTGACAATTTCATGATGAGTGATCCCATGACATGCGTTTCGTGACCTTTGGTAAAGTGGTTCATGTTAGGTAAAGGTGGTGTGCCTCACCGTGCTTTGCCCGTGTCCACCGGCCAATGTCTGGCCACCCACATTTATCTCCTTATTCTATATACATACAAAGAATAAGGAGCTCTCACTCATTCTCACATTGTGCTCATACAGTGAGATTTGGCAGCTCCATCCACATTCTGCTCTCGCTCTCTCTCTCTCTCTCTTTCTCTCTCTCTCTCTCTCTCTCTCTCTCTCTCTCTCTCTCTCTCTCTCTCTCTCTCTCTCTCTCTCTCCGTCTCTCCGCACACGCACTGCATTCGTGCACTCACAATTGGTATCAGAGCTACGGCTTGGTGATCACGGAGAGCACGACGGCTTCGTAAGCTTCAAGGTGATAACTCGCTCGATCTCTATGTTGGAGGATCAAGAAAGCTTGAAAGCTTTGTGAAAATGTAATGGGAGCTTGTGAGCTCAGTTGAGAGTGATGTATGCTCTTGTGGAAGCTTAGAAAGGAGTGTGAAAGATTGTGTGTAAGTGAAGGTGCTGCGTTAAAAACTGTGTGTGCAGTAGCATTGTTTTCAGATTCATTTTTCTCCTTATAGAATGCAGATCTGAGAATTTTGCCCTGAGGCCCATCCATTTCGACTGGTCTAGAACTTTGCCGAAGAAACTTTTTGCAGATTCCTCACCATTTTGCTTATATTCATCTCAGACTGACTGTATATAGAAATTGCAGGTTTTTTGTTTTCGCATAGTGTGCGAGTTCGATGCACTTTTGGAAGCACGGCAGGTGCTCAAAGTTAGGTGCATAAATTTTTCGCTGAAGATGCAATTTCAGATTGTGCAAAGCTTGTGGTTTGAGGGTTTTTGGTAGATTTGTGCAAAGAGTCATGGAGGCGTTTAGACACCATCGAAGCGGTCTCTTCAGAGACACTTTTTTTTTTTTTGGAGCACATTGGTGGAGCTTCTTTCATAGGTTTTCACATGATAATTTGGCAGTGATTTTGTGCTTGGATTCATGGTTTTTGCGGATGGTTTGCATATGGTGATGGCATATGGTTGATGCCCAATGTACATGCATTTTGGCGAGTACTTTTAAGTGCCGGTAATCTCTCTTGAGAGCATTGGTTTTGCATTGATCAAGTTTTCGGATTGCAACTCTTTTGGCGCTTGCTTATGCATGGTCACTCCATTGATGTACGTTGAGTGCGGATTTCCATCGTATGTGAAAATGTGAAGCCATTTTGGCATTTCTACTCATTGGCATTGAGTAGTGTTATGGTTTATGGTAAAGATTGTACTTGAGTCTTTGCTCAGTTTTCAGGGAAAACTCTGTCGTATTTTTCCCAAATTCTCGCCATGGTTTATGCGTATTCACAGTTTGCTCTCTGATGGTATAGTGAAGTGTTTACTCTCACTTTGACAGGTTTTGTCAATTTGGACACAGTTTGGTGTTCTTGTACCCACTCTTGTAGGAGTAAGGAGTTGTGTATACTACGGTTTTTTGGCACATTGTTCATTCATTGACACATTTTGACATCAGTTTTTCACTCACATATGTATGTCATTTGTGGCGTCGTTGAGTGATACTCCGGCTAGAGCGGTTTGGCTTAGTGTGTGACTTTGTGAGGTGGTTTCGGACGAGTACATTCTCGGATTGGCCATTTGTGGCATTTATTGTTGTCGCCATTCCGATTTACTGTTGAGTTTTTTGCTCCAGTTTACAGAGGAGACTGCCAAAATTTTGCCAGATATATATGCCTATTGCAAAGGCTAGTGAGCTTGATCGTTTGCTCATCTTCTTTGGTTTGCTCTTGGGTGGGAGAGTCTTGCCACGTCATGATTGTTTTGCTCTTTCTCTAGCGGGAGACTTGGTTGTGTGCAGTTTGCTAATGGTTCAACATATGACATAGAGGGTGTTAGAGTCTCATTTTAGTGCGTCAATTTGTAGAGTAGTGGACATGTGTACTGCTTGGAGAGCGGTCATTTCACATGCATAGGGGATTAATGGTGATAGCCAGAGGTGCTAGGAGTGGTGGTATACCCTTTGCACATTTCGGACACATGAGACGGTGTAGTTTCTGTTTGCAGCCATGTTCAGAGAGAGCGAATCGGCACGTCTCTTTTGCGATGTGCTGCATGGAGAGCAGGTTGTGCATTTGTTTTGTGGTGATGTTGACACAGACAATGGTATCTCTGGGGATGCACAACTTGGTCAGTCATCAGTTGAGCCAGAGACCAATGCATTGTTCTATGATGCGTCTGATACGTTTGAGGGCGACAGTGTCCTTCAGACAACTGTGTGTGATTGCAGCAGTGCTGATTTTTTGGTTTTGCAGTCATTCCTAGCAAATATGCCTTTGCCAGACGATGTTGGCATGGTGATGCATAGTCAGGTGGTTCCTAATGAGGATGCATATGGAACTGAGGATGCTGACAGGGATACGTTGGTACACATAGTGCATGTTTTGTCATCTTTCGGGTCTCTCATGTCTGACCTTTTGGTCTCGAGACCTGATCTTGCTTATGCGGTTGGTGCGTTTGTAGTGGGAGTTTTCAGTTGTGCAATGAGTGACACTGGCATTGTGCATTGTGGAGCCATGCAGGTTGTCACATGATACCTGCATCAGGAGTGTCATCGTGGCTCTAGCCCTAGTGGTATGCATATTGCATTTTCACTAGAGCAGTTACAGATGCACTCACGTGTTTGGAGTGAGCCAGTGGGCATACGTTGACAGCCATCTTCTCTCACCTCTTGTATATACTAATTGTAGGCTAGTCTTCTCGCCACTTATCGGTACACAACCTTTAGTGGGAGAATGTTAGGTAAAGGCGATGTGTCTCACCATGCTTTGCTCGTGTCCGCCGGTCAGTGTCCCGACCGCCCATATTTATTTCCTTATTCTTTATACATACAAAAAATAAGGAGCTCTCTCTCATTCTCACACTATGCTCATACAGTGCGATTTGGGAGCTCCACCCACATCTTGTGTTCTCTCTCTCTCTCTCTCTCTCTCTCTCTCTCTCTCTCTCTCTCTCTCTCTCTCTCTCTCTCTCTCCCTCTCCCCTTCTCACTTTTCGCACACGCACCGCATTCGTGCACTCAAAGTTCATGACAACCTAAAGGATATAAATTTGTTTGCCTTATGTTTTTATTCTTTGTAGCCTTCATAAGACCTTAGTAGGCTCTAGAACCCTTTGGGAGAAATTGTGGACCACTCTGGAGTTGAGTAATTATGGATCATTGGATTAGCTGAATAGGGCCACATAGAAAAGTCCTCTTTTAAAAAGAAAAAAAACTATAAACACGAGGAAGAATATATTAAGAAGAGAAAAAAATTACATCAGTAGGTGGGGCATACACCAAGGGCAATTTACAACCTTCTGGCCTTGTTTGTTCTATAGATTGTGACCTGATCATTGGCAACCTTCAACGTCTGTAGAAAAGTCCTCTTTGTGATGGCATGTACATTAAATGAGGGAGCACATAGCCTCTCTCTAGCACGAACAAAAACTAACATTAAAGTGTATTTGGGTACGACAATATTGGAGAAAATTGACAAAAGCAAAATCTTGCTCTTATAATGTATCATGGCTAAAACATAGATAGATAATACATATCAATGTAGAGATAACAAGGTCATCTGTGACACACGACTCATTGCTCAATGCCCCTCTTGATAGCATAGGAAAACAATTGTCATCTCTCTCTCTCTCTCTCTCTCTCTCTCTCTCTCTCTCTCTCTCTCTCTCTCTCTCATTATAGCCTACTTATACATAAGCAAAGCTCCTTATATGAATAGGACAATAATTGTAAACTCTCTCTCTATGGCTACAAATACATACATCGATGCTTAATTAATGGCCCTCTTTGTAAGAAATAGTAAGAAAACAAATATGTCATCATCTAGTTGCACTTTATTCAACAATCCACAATTGCTACCAAGAATTTCATGGTTCACTAAGGCCCTTAAGTTGGCCAAAACACTGGATTTAGTTTCTTCTCACATTTTTCTTTCTAGAGTCTCTAGAAGTGCTTATGGAGTGGAATTTGTGCATGGATTGGAAATTGAAGCTTCCACCTCAGCCACAACCAAATCCATCATCCATGTATTACTATTCATGTGCTTCCTATGGCTTAATCGCTTGCTCTTTTCAATGGTCCAACAATTGAGAGCAAAACCTTCCACCTCTAGACAATAAGCAACGAGCTACGCATGTCTTTGTAAGCAAAATTTTAATAGTTTTGACAAATGGATATATGATTTGGTTGGCTATGTCACGGTCACGATTATTGTTTTCTATATTTGCATGAAGGGTATGTAGCAATTGTTAGGCACTTGGCCATATTATTTGGCCGTGTGTGTCACTTAAAACAAGTGGTGCTCAGTTTGCCACGTGGCCATATGACTTGTCATCTTAAATTATGTTTTGACTATCTTAAAACTCCATAGTTTAACCTACATGTCTTGTGCCAAATCTATGGTGCTTAATTTGAGACAAGATCATAAGGCTTGGTAAGGATTCATTAGTAATTAATACCTCCATTATTAGATGGGATCTATGGTCCAAATTAGGTAACACGGCACAATCAAATCTCCATCATCCAATGCCATTTTAAACCACATCAAAATATCACGAGAGTGAAGTTCAAGTGAACTCAATGTGATCACAAAGTAAATTTAAAAAGAACCAAGCGTTCGATGTGATCTCGTTGTTTCTAGCACGAACGCCAAGTGAACATATAATGTAAACATAGCCCCTTGGCTCTAATGAGTAAATGGAGCAAACAAAGACATGGAATTTAGCATGGTGTGCAGTGAAGAGAAGCAAAAACATGCTTGTGACAATGGTACACTATGTTCTATCCAAAAATTTGTATGCAACGCAAGCGAAGCATGCTCAAATCATAGTAAAAATTCAAGAGAAAAATCACTTTCATTGTAGAAGACCTATGTAGATGTTGCTAAGAAACTCCAACAAATCTTTGATAGTAGACATTCCACATGGTGGAATGTCGGTGCTAGCTCCTTTGGACATTGTTTCTTAAGTCAAAATACACGAAGTTTCTTTCGGAGTGATGTGACGTCACTGTGCGAGACAAATATGAGAGATTGCTTAAAGGTATCAATCATTTCAAAAATAGACTAACATCAATCTTTGACCAAACAATAGACCTTAAGCTTAATAATGTGAATTTCACCTCGCTTTTATACATCAAATGGGTGTTATTCTTTGTTACTCGTGTCCATTCAATGGTATATTGGACTCAACATTTTTATCCGACGACCGGAATTATTCACCAGGATGAGACCCATGAAGCTAGGAGTTAGGAAGCACAAGTCTCAAAATTGCCTTGACAAAAACTTGCTCTAGAATAAACACCATGAGTGTATATATCTATATACACAGTAGAGTAGAAGTTACACTTTGGACTGGCTTATTGTCCGAATAATCACCAAAGAGATTACACTTCGACTGGCTTATGGTGTGAATAATCACCTTTTGCACTGTTGACACTTCAAGCAAGGGTTCTAATCTCCTCTTAACGACCTGCACTTTAAATAATCTTATTTGCAACAATGCCAAAACAAATTGACACAATAATGTCTTCTAGTAGTGCTAAGAATATCAACCAAATCTCCACAACTAATGAAATCAAGGCTCAAGCTCTCTTGAGAAGTTGTCACTATTTGCTAAGCCTTCTTAAGAGCAATGCTGACAAGCCTTTAGGAGAGGCAACACAGAAGAAATTGACTACCACCACCACCTTCGTTTCGACCAATATCATAGTTCCACTATTAATAATTCTTTTGTGAGAGACTATCAGTTTCAAGAAGTATCGAAGCTAGCATTCAAAATCTTCTTCAGAGTAGAACTGATACAAAGAAGCTTACACACCACTCCAAAAAATCATTGTTGCTAGCTTTTGAAGTAATGGTGAAAGGTGTGGAACTCTTCTTGATCAGCTAAATCACAGATTACCACCTTTAATGTGCCCTCCCGATGAAATAATAAATGATGGAATTGTTGGCTTCACCTGTGGCTCCTGCAATAGTTTCCATAACTTATAGATGGAATTTCGGCAGATGGCGAGCATGGCTTTGACCTTCGCTGCAAAATTTCTCCTTTGAGGGAGCAGCAATGAGAGAAGTTATGGACCAACGACTCAGTGCGCTCCCGCTCTTTGCTCTTGTCAAATAGTGTTGATCTGTCTTTGTGAGAATAGAGGGCTCTGCAGTCCAGCCAGGAGCACAAGTCAACCAGGCTGCCTCCTGCGATTTGCACGTCCCCAAGGTCCCCTAAGCGCAGGGCTTGAAGGGGGTTTTTCATCTTGCTAGCATTGTGCTGTAATGACTGCCAGAACCTTCTTCCCAAAACCTGATTAGAATCACATTCTACTCCTAATTTGGGAAAAACCAGGTCTACAAATCTTGAGGCAGAAATTCGGGCTCATGAGGGCTTCTGCCCGCACCTGCTCCAGCTCAATCTCATCAGAGTCATCAATAACATATTGGGGGGCCCACCATGAGTACAAGAGGCACAGGATGAGAAGGCATTGGAATGTGTGGCCTGAGAGTCCAGAAGAATTAGCTTCAAGTCAGTGGCACTCCTGATGCCCACACCCAAGTTTGACGAGGATGTATTTGCAGCAAGTGCCTGCAACGATGTATTAGAATGAATTGTGAGAATGCTGGTTCCATCAGGCACAGAAGAAGAACAGAGATTGACGTGTGAGAGATGGCATGCAGGGTCTTGAAGCACTGATGTCACAGATGACAGGATTGGCATTGGGACACTGGATTCTGCCTCCATTCGAAGTTGCATCAAGTAGCCAGTACTGGAATTCCCTTGTGCAAGAGTTCGAATGAGGGCTTGTGCTTCCTTTTCAGCCATCTGATTTGGCAACCTAACAAGCACAAAAACAAGATCAAACAGTGTCAGACTTAAACAACTGTGATGCTAGTGTGCTCATTTCCACATTTAAAATCAATCACACAATAACAAGGCACACAAATGTTCTCTTAATTTTCCTTCAGTAAAGTTTGTGACATTTGGCCTTTCATACATGCAGGAGACTTGAGTAACATAATAGAAGAGAGGAAGACAGACAAGAGAAAAGAAGAGCTTAGTTATGCATGTCACCTACTTCTGAATGTTGTTAGTGCAAGATCACCAATTATGTGGTGGCTCCACCGCTCAAGCACCAATTCCTACCAGGTTTCATCATTCTAACTCCTTCGAATAGAGTTTTAACTTATTCTATACACGCGACTCGTGAGGGCATTGTCTTTTTTCTTTACATTAATACAATGTTATTTAAGTTGCAGATTTGAAGTGTTGGGCTTGTTGATGAATGCATTCCACTTTTGTAAGCTTGCACATCGCCTCAAGGAAGGAAGGAGAAAAGGTAGGTAATCTAGAGCATTTCTCCATCGGAGGCGGATCATAGCATAGAAAGATGTTATACTGGTGCCAGTTGTGGTAGGACACTTTACACATGCCTCTAATCTCTATCAAATTTGGTTTGTCTGATTGTACTTTTGACATATGCAGATAGAATCGGGAGGAAAAAATGAGACGCATACTAGTCGGGGTCCTGGACGATGATCGTAATTAAGGGACTGCTGGAGGATTTGTTGAAGGTCTAAAGGCAAAACTTGATTAAGTAGGACAAATGGATGATACGAAAACATGATTCAGTAATTGCTATGAAAAATTCATCAAAACTTGATCAATGATGGTATGAAAACACAATTAGAGCATACAGGCAAAGAACTTACATAAACCGCCGCTGAGTGATTTTGTGGCAGACTAGTGGAAGGGTTGGGGGCGGGACAAAGCTGAGACCGAGCCAGGCGGTCCACCACGAGGTTAGACAGAGGTTGGAGAGCCTCCACAAGCTGCAGCTCAGCGGCATGGACAGATTCACTGAAAATTTGTAAAAAGAGGTGGAGATAGGGGGGAGGCGCAGCTGCAATGTCTTCCATCTGGGGTGACGGTAAGGCCTCGCGTGGGCGAAAGCAGTATGGCCTTGGGAGGGAGATGTGGGTCGGCATATAATTCAGTAGCTCAAATGCATCAGCATCAGCTTGAGCTCTGCTAGCCATGCCCTCTCAGACGCAGAAGAGAGAGAGAGAGAGAGAGAGAGAGAGAGAGAGACAGACGGATCTAAAGTCACGGCTGAGGCCATGCCTTCTGAAGGATATAGCCAATCAAAATTCTCACCCATTTTCCACACTGGGCCAGCGGACGGGTTTTCTAAGGCTGAGCTGGAGGTTAGATGGTCGGATGGTCAGCCAAACCAGGTCGGCCAATCTATGAAATTTCTACAACAGCCAGTCAGCAAGCAGCACCGCTCTCTACACCTCTCTCTTCGAATATCCGCCTCTAGAGTCTAGGATGCCCCAGTGTGACAGCAAACCAAGCCGGCCAATTTGGGGCGCTTTTTGGCCTGGTGGACATCTTTGGACACCTCAGCATGCCGGATGTTCGCACGCGACCCGCATTATCGCTCTCCAAGAAAACCATTTTGTTGGCCTTGATTTTCAAGAGCCGTGTCTCACTATGCTCTAGTGGCATTAGTGAGATTTATGTAATACCACAAAAAGGTAGACACCCATCCTTTCAAATGTTTTATTTAGTGGCACTAAGGAAACATCTTCCGTGAAATTTTAAGTGCAACTAGGTAGGTCCTCCCAATTTCCAAAATGGGTTTATTAACAAGAATCTAGCAAGATGCTCACATTGGTTGAGGAGAAAAAACGGAGAGAGAGAAAGAGATAACCTGTGCGTCAATAAAATGACATAGGTGGAAAGAGGTTTTCTTGGGCTTCTGCTTCGTGCTGCTGCTGGTGATTGTGTGAGGTCGCAGCCAATGCTGAGAGGCATTGCAGACATAGGGGTGAAGGGAAGGGGGCCATGGCCAGTAGGCGGTTTGATGAAGTGAAGAGGCGAGCGGTAGCACGCGTAGCTACAATTAGGACATCGCAAGGGCACCTCCATGAGAGGAATGTGAGAGAGATGGAGTGTGAGACGGAGCTTTGTCCAATAGAGACGCGATGGCCAGCAGACTCTCTCTCTCTCTCTCTCTCTCTCTCTCTCTCTCTCTCTCTCTCTCTCTCTCTCTCTCTCCGTGTTGGGTCTGGTCCTGATGTCGTTGTCTGACGGCCCGACTGCAAGTGCCCGCTTGCTTGTGTATGCGAAGGATTGGTTAAGTGGCCACAAGCAGGGTATTTCATGGCGAACTAAGTTTTCTATTCTCTGCTGTTTGGAGGTGATAACAACATACAAGTGCCCACCTAGCCAAGGCGCCCGTTGGGTCAGCAGGCCAAAGTTTTGATGTGGTCACATTATTTTTCCAATGTTTAATACATCAAACCCTGTAAAAGCCTAATGTCAATCGTTTATGTCAAGTCTAAGTCAAAGATGTAATTTTTCCAATGATGTATGTAAAGGTCCATGAGAAGTTGGCCGCCGGCCACTTTAGAAAGCCCTAGGTATATAATACACTAAGGTTAGTGTGAAGGGGGGATTATTTTCGAAGATAAGTGACTATTGCGTTACGCACAGAGAGCTACCTCATTGCTCCAACTTGTAATCATAGCTTCTGTGGCTACGGTAATCCAAATTCAGTTTTGTTTCTTGCATTGTGTTCCTCTTACTCTGCTCTTTCATTCAAGTGTAAGCATTCAAGATTCGGTGAAGGTTTCAAACACATCCGTTTAGGCCTTAAATCACTGTTTCGAGTGTTTATATGCGTATTTTATGTTGTTTTGACTCTAATTAAGAGAGGTTTTAGGTACCCAAAAACGACTCTTTAGGATCATCCGTTTACTTTTTTTGCGTACTGTGGGACGAACGATCGCGACCCATGGACCTTCCCAGAATGCTGTGACAGTCATAGGATATGTTCCTGATAGTCCCCTGTAGCTTCCCTTCAAGTTTCGTGCGATTCCGATATGATTTGCATGGTGAACAGACGTGATGACTATAGAGTTGTGTAGAAGGACATAGGCAGATTACTTGGCTTTAGTGCGATTGATTTGCTTGGAGAGTTAGTAGTTGCATCTCTTCGAGTTCACTTCATTAGGGTTGACATCCTAATGAGTTTCCATGCTTCATCCGAGTCGCTTCCCCTGTATCGATAATTTTATGTTGATGCTTGAGAGCTATGCTATGGACGTCCGTCGCGGCGACCCGCAAACATCTGCATGCCGAAGGAGGACAAAAGGGGCAGGCGCAGCAGTGAAGTTGAGGGCAGAGCTGCAAAGGCAGGGAAGTGGAAAGGGACAAGCTTTCCATTGCACAACATGGACAGGTTTGTGCTCCTGTTTGTGGCCTACTTATCTTCAGTATCTCGTTGTCGTGCGTACAGAGGTGCCAGAAGGAGGGTCGCGAGACCAAAAAAGTCACAAATTCCTGACTTAGAGAATTGACCAGGGGCAAAAAGGGATTGTGTGCACTAAGCCAAGGTGTTCTTATCAAGGACCATCTTGCGAGTATTGAGTGAGGCTTAAAGATGACAACTCATCCATCATTAGGGTTTCCCACTCAACTCGAAGCTATGCCACCTACACAAACTGCCAGAAATACTGCAACACCTATAACAAGAGGGTTGAGACAAGACCATGAGGCTTATCAATCATATCAAGCCAAACCTCAAGGCATGGCTCATGGATATTTGTCAAGTGATCATGTAGCTCACTAGAAGCCAAACCAATCAACTAAAATGCGGGAGTTTGAAAGAGCAAAAGTGGAAATGGCTGGAGACTTAGAGGAGAAGCATCCTCTAATCAACAAACCCAACGTGAGGTTCATCAAAACCAATGAAGCCACGAGAGTTCTAACGGATTACACTTATGATGGCCTTTATAGTTTACCTATTGGGGATCAAAACAACTTCTATAGATGTTTAAATTCCATCATTGAAGAGTTGACAGACTACAAGAACCTCTATGCCTTCACATACACAGATGACCAGGGAGTGCAAGTTCTAATGGTAGATAAGTATGGACGACATTACAAACTTATCAGCCCAATTGATCTAGAAAGATATACATACATGGGTACTTCAATCTCTGCTTACTACTTTCAATCGAGTGTAAGCGTACCAGGGTTTTTTGAGACTGATTTGCAAGAAGCTAACATTGAAACTATGAGATCAAATGGACCTCAAACATCCAAAATAGCTATTCACGGGAGTGTAGCTCCTACCTCATTGAGTGGAACCAAGAGACCACCAATTAGACTTACAAATCCATCAACATTTCCAAAACATGTCTCAAAAGGGATTCCACTGGGATTTGCTCCAAGACGAGAAGAAGGAACGAGGGATGTCTTTGTGAGAGACCCCAATACGCTAAGATACATGGTTGAACCAGAACCAATGAGACCATATCAATTGGCCAAATGTGTCAAGAAGAAGTATGATGGATTAAGGGATCCATACGTACATGCATCCTTGTTCAAACAAGTGTTAAGAGCCGAACATGTATTTTATTTTCATACATAGTATGAGGGATTTGGCTTAACCTTGGAAGGGATAGCATTGAATTGGTTCCAACCGTTGGACAAAAATGCCTTCTCAAATGTTGAACAACTGTTGCAAGAATTTGTTGTGGAGTTCTCTAAAAGGGGAATCAAGCATAACACAGTGTCCCAAATCTATGCATTCAAGCAAAAAGAAGATGAGAGAGTGAAGGAAGCATCGCTACACTTCAAACAATATATAGAGAGATGTCCAGAACGCGAGCTACCACAGGATGAAAGATTATCAATTCTCTTCATAGAGGGTTTGAAAAATGAAACTCTCAAGAAAGATTTGCACTTAAAAGGATGTACTTCCTTTGAACAAGTCAGGAGAGAAGCGTTATACCTAGTTGACAATTGTAAAGCCTATGGCGAGGAAATTGGTGATACAAAGATCACTATGGATAATGCTCCTCTAGCATCTAGTGAAACCAACACAAGGCAAGTGGTTATGTCTCAATTAATGACCAACTTAGATGAGCTAGCAACGCAAGTAGCCCAACGAATAAAATGGTGTGCCATTGAGCAAAAATGGACCAATCATGAGATGAGTGAGTGCTACTATAATCAAACCTACACGAGGGGGGTACTATTTGGACATAAAATAGAAAAACAAATGTCATTACCAAATCATCCATTATTTCAAAATAGGGTTGTATCAAGGGCTTTACAAAGAGCTGAGGTATCACAACCTAGGCTAGGGCAAGAACCTATGAGAAAACTCTATTCATTGAATGAGGACACTTTGATGTTCATAGCCAACCAAGAGCGTAGACCAGATACCATTCTGGCTAAGCAAGAACAACCATCAATTGTGCCCCCAGTGACTCAACAAGATGGACCATGCTACAAGTGTGGAGGTAATCATTGGGCCAAGAATTGTTCTCGTGTAGAGATAATTGGATATTGTTTGGAGTGTGCCATTACACACATTGTTCCTAATTGTCCAAAACACCCAGACAAATAGGGGAAAACAACAATGAATGTTGTGGGAGTGTTACCTTCTCCAAGTGGATCAGAGGTAGAACCCAAAATTCCTGTGAAGGTAGTGACTAGAGCCCAAGCAAAAGAAAATGCTGAGGACCAAGCTAATGAGGAGAAAGATCAACAACCCAAACAAGGGGAAACAACTAGTGTGTCAGTGAGGACTAGGAGAAAATCCTGAAAAGCCAAAAGAGACAGAATTAAAGCAAAAACAATTACAAATCAATATGCACTACAAACAGAATTACAAGAGACAAAGGAACAGTTAAAACAAGAACGGGAAAACAAAACGGTGGTGAGTGATAAGAAACCAAGGAAGGCGTCTTCCAAAGGATCTGTTGGTAGACAAAGTCCTAGAGCCATTAGATGCTGCACTGGAAGCATATGAGGCTAGATTGAAACCCAACCAAACCCTAGAGCAACGAGGGATGAAATATCCTCATGCTGAGGTAGAGACTGAGAGGTTGAAAATGTGTAAGGAATTGGTAAAAACTGCACAGGCAATAATGGAGCCTGAAGCACCAATTCCACCTCTAGAAACGAAACCAAAAAGTGTTGGATTCGAAATGCCTAAGGCAAAGGTTGTTGAAACATTAACTCAAAGAAACATTGAGCTAGAATCACAAAAGAATGTGCAAGCAAAGACTGCAACACAAAAAACCAACAACCTAGAAATTCAACTAGATGATCAAGTGATCAAGTAGTGGCCAACACCACTAATGATGCAAGGTCAAGATCACAATTTATCGCACCTATCCCAGAGATAGATGAGCCATGGCCAAATGAATTGTGGGAAGCAATTAGAAGTGCAAAAGATGGAAGTGCAACTTTCCAATCTGCACCCATAACTGAGATCAATACAGGGCATGAAGTCTATCAGGGAGACATTCAATCTCTAAATGGAGATGCAGGGACGGAAGTTTCAATTGAAAGCGAACCAGAGTCCTTGAAGACCTTACCCTCATACATAGGAGAACATGAGGCAGACTCAGAGACTAGAGTGGTGCCATCTCAGAGGAAAGCCATATCCAAGATGATGGATACAAAGAGTATGCAAGAGTTGATGTCAGCTTCAATACAGTCCACCATTACTCTATCTGAACTGCTTAAGATTAGACCACATGTATGGGATGAAGTAGGCAACAATTTGGGGAAGATGGGTTTCAAGATACCTCTTCAAGATCTACCCTCAAATGAACAATCAAACAAAACTCAACAAGAAAGTGCAAACGCTGTGTCAATAAACAAGGTGGGGGAATATTGTGCAGGAGAAGAAGGAAACACCACCTTACCTGTGGAATGCAAAGGAGTTAAAACATTGGCTATACTTGATAGTGGGGCTAGAGTAGCCATAGCCACAAAAGACATTTGGAAAAAATGGGGTAGACCAGTGCTTACGAAAACTAGAATGAAGCTGCAACTTGCAGATGGATACAAGGAAAAACCTCTGGGTATCCTAGAGCAAATTATTGTGACTTCTTGTGGAATTGAATATGAACATACATTTTCAATAGTAGATTTTGGAAAAGAGAACAATTTTGATATCATTTTAGGAAGACCTTTCATGCGTCAACTTAAGATGGTTCAAGATTGGAGCTATGATTATATCTACTTGAGACATAAAAAGGTCACCACAAAAATAAGCATAAAAGACCATAGCTATAGAGATGTGAATAGAACTTCTTTAGAAGAAATTGACTCTACTATAGTCAATGGGAAATAGATACCTGTGTGGCTACAAACCAAACAAGAACTTTGGATGTGTGGTGCTTCAAAGTGTGGAAGCTCAGTGAAGGAGGATTGCATCCTAGAAAGATCAATGGACGATGAAGCTTACATACCGGAACCCTTTCTAGAGCAATTATTTGAGCCATTTGGATGGACTCAAATATTGGCAACCTTGGATGTGTGTGTAAATGAGCTAACTCCAACCAAGTTTTGTGACGAAAAAGGCTACGACCTAGTTTCATGTTTTATGTTGAAAGTGCTGAGAAATGCTAATGAGATTTGTGAGAATGAAAATAGAGGGACAAATAGCTATGTCATGGAGGATGCTGCACAAACACAAACTAGGAGAGCAATACAACCAGGTGGAGATATCATCATTAACAGTCAACATCTACTCCAAAGAAACTAACTCCCAATGATGCAGAGTTGAAAGTACAAGAAGAATCAGACGTGCAAAGCTCCACGTCAACAGATGTTCTACAAACTCAAGATCAAAAGAAGAATGAGGAAGAAGCCAAAGATGAAAAATATCCCACATTGATCAAATTCAATTTATGCGGACAAACAGGGCTCAAGGTTATATGTTCGGCCGCAATTGATCCTTATGCTACTAAGAATATAATGTCATATGACACTTGGATAATGATGGGAAAGCCGACAATTAAAGAAGTGGAGGAAAGAGTATACACCACTGCCAAAACACCAATCCCAAGTTTTGGCATAGCGGAGGCAATACTCAAGTTGAGTCATGGGGATTTCAAAGACAACTTCAACATAGTTGACTCACATCACATCAAAGAAAGTCTAGTCCTAACAAAGAGTTGGAAGAATATCTTCTTCGGGCAACAACAAAAAGCATCAACAACAACAACAAAGATGGTCCAAGAGACATCAACAAAAAAGACACAACCATCTGCAAAATAGAAAAAGCTAAGGCCAAACTAAACATTGAATAAGATCATCCTCGCAAGTCAGCTTTACCTTCGACAAGCCCACGTCAAAGCTCAAGCGAAGCCTCTACGTCAAGAGCCACACCATCGACAATACAATGGAAACCAAAGCAAAAAGTCTATCAACCAAAGTTTCCATCACAAAAAAGCATCCAAAAGAAGCCAAAGAATGTCAACCAAGTGTTGGTATCCAAAGAGCACATCAAAGTCAAAGACCCAGTTTGGATACATGAAGCACAAGTTCAACCTCAACAACAAAAGGTGACAGGGTGGGTAGCATCAAATGAGTCAATCACTGCTCAAGGCTACTTCAAAGGAAACATTGATGTTTGGGCCAAAAAAACTAAAGTAACAGCCTGGATGTACTCACCTCAAGAAAGAAGTTCTACAATGAGCGAGCCAAGCTATCAACCAAATAAAAACAACTCAAGCAAGAGAAAGAACAAACAAAAAGGACAGAAGAAAAGACCTTCCAAGAAAGCAACACAACAAGTATGGGTACCAAAGTCAAACTTCAACGAAGCTACCCAAGACAAACAAGTGAAGCAACAGATGATCCCAGTCAAGCTACTCAAAGCACAAGGATTTTATGAAAGTAACATTCAAATATGGTTACCAAAAATTGTAACTCACTCTGGAACAACCATGAAAAACCATGCAGCACAAGCTTCTACCCCAAAGCAAGCAAAGACAACCAACATCCGACAGAAGCCAATTGCAACAAAGGCTCAACTAAGTTTTCCGTTCTCTGTTGTTTGGAGGTGATAACAACATACAAGTGCCCACCTAGCCAAGGCACCCGTTGGGTTAGCCAGCCAGAGTTTTGATGTGGTCACATTATTTTTCCGATGTTTAATACATCAAACCCTGTAAAAGCCTAATGTCAATCGTCTATGTCAAGTCTAAGTCAAAGATGTAATTTTTCCAATGATGTATGTAAAGGTCCATGAGAAGTTGGCCGCCGGCCACTTTAGAAAGCCCTAGGTATATAATACACTAAGGTTAGTGTGAAGGGGGGATTATTTTTGAAGATAAGTGACTATTGCGTTACGCACAGAGAGCTACCTCATTGTTCCAACTTGTAATCATCGCTTTTGTGGCTACGGTAATCCAAATTCAGTTTTGTTTCTTGCATTGTGTTCCTCTTACTCTGCTCTTTCATTCAAGTGTAAGCATTCAAGATTCGGTGAAGGTTTCAAACGTATCCGTTTAGGCTTTAAATCGCTGTTTTGAGTGTTTATATGCGTATTTTATGTTGTTTTGACCCTATGAGAGCCTTTAGGGATCCAAAAACGACCCTTTAGGATCATCCGTTTACTGTTTTTGCGTACTATGGGACGAACGATCGCGATCCATGTACCTTCTCAGAATTCTTTGACAGTGATAGGATATGTTCCTGATAGTCCCCTATAGCTTTCCTTCAAGTTTCGTGCGATTCCGATATGATTTGCATGGTGAACGGGCGTGATGACTGTAGAGCTGTGTAGAAGGACATAGGCAGATTACTTGGCTTTAGTGCGATTGATTTTCTTGGAGAGTTAGTAGTTGCATCTCTTTGAGTTCACTTCATTAGGGTTGACATCCTAATGAGTTTCCATGCCTCATCCGAGTCGCTTCCCCTGTATCGATAATTTTATGTTGATGCTTGAGAGCTATGCTATGGACGTCCGTCGCGGCGACCCGCAAACATCTGCATGCCGAAGGAGGACAAAAGGGACAGGCGCAACAGTGAATTTGAGGGCGGAGCTGCAAAGGCAGGGAAGTGGAAAGGGACAAACTTTCCATTGCACAACATGGACAGGTTTGTGCTCCTGTTTGTGGCCTACTTATCTTCAGTATCCGTTGTCGTGCGTACGGAGGTGCCAGCAGGAGGGTCGTGAGGTAAGCGCAAAGGAAGCGAGTGCAAGCGATTGCGTTCAAGGAGGAGGCGACCTCGCATGTGCAGAGCCAGAGGAGCTGCTGTTCAGAAGTAGGCGACGAGTTTGCCCTCAATTGCGATGGAGCTGTTGAGCACGCGGGGGAAGACAGAGGAGAGATGTACGAGAAGAGAGAGAGAGGAGAGAGAGGGGCTATTTTACTGGATCTGTCGAGATTCTGCTTAATGAGAGCGTCTAGACCGAGTAATAGTTGAGGTCTTATAGTTGTATTAAGCCTCTTTTAAGAACATTAACCAATGAGAATTAAGCCTTGTTTACATATAAACATGCACGTTCACTTTTTGGAATATTTTTGGCAAGTTCAGTGAGTTAATATGTTTGACTTTCTCTTTCCACTTTTCAATGGGACATACTAGTTGAGGTCTTAGAGCCGAGTCGCACTCGGGGCTAACAGGAATAGTGGGGAGAGTCAAATATCAAATTCTGTAGAGTTTGTGTCTGGCTGCGAAGAAATCGAAGCCTCCTAATAGCTCTGCTAATGCGTTGAAATTTGAGGGGTTAAGCTACAGATACGGAAGGCCAACGTTCCCCTCATCTTGCAGGCTTCCTAAGCCAATCCTGATGCTGTTCCGGAGATTTCTCCTGGAAAATCTTGCTGCTCTCTGTTTTTCTCTGTGTGAGACCATGCGACCATCGTACAAGTTTTCCTGGCGTTGCCCCCACTAGTGCTTGGTGCGACCCAACTCTTATAGTTGTATTAAGCCTCTTTCAAGAACATTAACCAATGAGAATTCAGCCTTGTTTGCATATAAACTTGCACGTTCACATTTTTGGCAAGTTAAGTGAGTTAATATGTTTGACTTTCTCTTTCCACTTTTCAATGGAACTCCCATTGGGTCCATTTCACTAGTTTTCATTAATTAGACGCGTAGATTCTCTTCACTCAGATAGGCAAAAGTCTGCCTTAGAGCTTGGCTCTCGTTCATGCGTCCATACCCCATCTCTCCCCCTAGCCTGCAGGTCGCGATGACAAGCAAGAAAGGGCATGCTGCTCACAATGACAATCCCTTGCAGCAAACCACAGTCTATGCTACTTGCACGATGACAATCCCCTGCAGCAAACCACCCTCTATCCGGCCTGGATCGACAGAAGTTTCCTGTTGGATCGGGATCTTCCTGTTGCATCCAGGGAGCTGTCGGCCTGTCCATCAGCTGTGCAGCTAGTGCAGAGGACGTCACAAACTTTGTGCATGCAGACGCCCTCTGCATCACAGCCACACCCTCACCTGGCACCACCGTACCATTGCCATTGAATCTCTCTGCCCTCAACCAAGCTGGAACACAATGAAGTCGTCTATCAGCTGACGTTCGTCGAGAGCTGCACGTCTCTCATCGGCAGCTTGGCGAGTCTCAGCCCTGCAACTATGTCACGAGAAGCCCAATTTGCAAGTCGGCATAGCAAGCATGATCTATCTCTCCCTCTCTCTCTTCTCGCGTTGATGCACAACATTGCTCTTTCCTTGTCTCTGGCTCTCTAGCATTGCACACGCAATTGCTCTGGTGGGCTCGCCTCCTCTACGAATGGAAAAAATATCCCTCCCTATGTGTCGACTCTGACGCCTGCCACATTGCCTGCACACTCCAAAAGATATCTCCCCGTACCTCCAACCCGTCGACGACAGGTGGCATCTCTCTCTCTCTCTCTCTCTCTCTCTCTCTCTCTCTCTCTCTCTCTCTCTCTCTCTCTCTCTCTCTCTCTCTCTCTTTGCTCCACGTGCCATGTGATCCATTTTTGCCTTCAAAGGGATGAGAGGATCTATTTAGATTCCTTTTAATAAGACCCAAAACAACGTTGTGGGGACATACTTGCTTTCCATTTTACCTTCTAATGCCACTAATTATATTGATCACAAGCGGGACTCGGCTCTAAGCGGGTATTCAATTAAGATCCCGATTCCCCGTCCCAGACTCCCAAGGCTGGAAATCTCCATTGCATCAAAATGCTCACGTCTCGCTGAGTGGCTGCAACTCTTAAAGATAGCTCTAGCACATGTAGTCGGGCGGCCACTTTCCAGCCATCAAAAGATCCCATGGAATCATAGCCGGTCGTCCGATCAATCTTGAGCACAACTGCTCCGGCCGGTTGACGGCCAACCATTTTTTTGACCAAACAACCTGTCGGTCGTGGGATTGCCGTGATGCTTGAGCACAATGAAGGCAACCGGCCGGCCAACCAAGAGACACTCCTACGATTATATAGAGCCCCTTTTTTTTGTAGTTGCTTAGGAGCGTGCTACGGGGGGATCGAATCCATCAAAGACACCCGAGAATTGAACTCGGCCCCTCCACAGGCCATGCTCACATTGTCCATGAGGGCTGCTCAAACCTCCATAGACTGATGTGAACACGTGCGTACACACACACACACACGCATCCACACACGTAACACAATGCAAAGATTTTTGGTTCTTTTATGATTAAAAAGCATGCACACATGGCACGCCATAAAATGTTTTTGAGTTTTTCCAAGAATAATGCTCTCACATGCGATCATCCTACACGTAAAATGCAAAAAAAAATTGATACATTTGCAAATGTACAAGAACACACAAGTGCAATCTCGCCCCCTCCCTCAAGAGAGAAACAAAATGTTAAGGTGGCGTACCTTTGATCGATTTCCCAGCGCTTTACCTATTTCCGCATGTACCCGCATGTAGATGTCCATCCATTTTGTGTCCTCCTCTTGTCTTACCTTGAACAGTCTCTCCTCATGCTTTAGCTCCTTTTGCCATCCTCTCTTCATGATGGCCTCTGGAAATTTTGATGGGTTTCATGGTGTCCGACATTCCTTTCCACCCGTCACCTAGTGCACGAGCAAACGTCCCTAGTGATGCATGCTTAGGCTCCTTCACTTTTTGTGAGTTTACTCTCGCACCCAAAACCTCACTACTATCCTGAACTATTGTGCCATTGCTTCTCTCCCCTGTGGTGCCACGTGCCTCCCCATCCTCGTCTACATCCACCTTCTGCACCTCCTCACCATCTCCCTCACCATCCACCTCATGCACGTCAGGGGTCTATGAGCTCAAAAGCACCTGGAATGCCTACACAACGTGGGGTTGTTGACCATAAGTCAAGAAACTCTAAATATTCCCAGGTCGACCTCACCCCTCCTGTGGTGGTTGTCTTTCCCTTCTCTTTTTTGTACTTTTTACACAAGGTGTCTATTTTATTCTTCACTTGCTCACAACTATATTCCATTTCAACCTCTTTGCTCAATTGCTTTGTTACTTCATCTCAATCTTTTTGTCTCAAATTACCTTTCCTTACATGCACCCACCTCTCTTCGTAATGCTTAATGCATGCTGCCATAGTAGCATCAGTCCACTTTGCATCGATGAGGCGGGGCCTCTTTCCCTTGTTTTGTGACCTAGAAGTATTCAAAGGTGCTATGATTTGGGTAGACATTGGAGCAATTGGGGAGGTTCTAATAGTAGTAGGAGGTTGAGTCTCTACAACATGGGATGCAATACCAACCTGTGCAATTGGAGGTCACCACTACCAACAATAGAAGGCCTAATGGAAGCACTGGTAGAAGAAGGCCGAATAGAAGCACTAGCAGAAGGCGAAGGGGCCACTCCAATAACTTGCACATAAGAGCCCGAACGTCCACCAACCGGCAAATGCATGGAAGGCCTAAGAGGCAAGGTTTGGTCACTGGGAGCAGTAGTTTGCAATTGGGGCGGTCGACTAAGCGTAGCAGCGATAGGAAAGTTTTGGGACTCAACAAGGTTTACACGATGGTTTGGGATCCGACAAAGGTCTCATCAACTTGAGATTGCAGCCAATTTTCTCTTGAAGCATACTCATGAAAGTAGAGTCAATCCCCAGTTGTGTACCCTATCATAATAATCAATATCTAATTCTCCTAAATGATTTTCTCATATTAAACTGATCATTTAATGTGGGGAAGTGCCAGGGGAGAAAAGGCTAGAATATTGGTTAAGCTAGCAGACCGGCCACAGTAGGGATCCAAAGGAGGGAAAATAGGGATCCAAAGGGGGGGGCATCTGTAAAAGAGCCATGTGCAACAATGGGCTAAAAAGACCCTAAGGTTCAGCCCATTAAGACTTCCAAAATGCTAAGGTTCCAAAATTCAAAGGTTGTGTCCAAAGGGTTAAAGCTTAGGGGGAATTGGACGCTTTGTGTGCTCTCCAAAGTCAACACATATCCCTACATGGGAGGGGGCGAGCCCTTCTTCTAGGGGATGAGAGAGAAAGCTACACACACACACAGGCTCCCTTTACACAAAGGGAATGAGGGACACATGTCAGCTCCCTAGGCCAGATGCCCACAAGGTGTGCCCAGTTTCTATTGGATGACCCTTGAAGTGGACCAATGAGAATTAAGCTAGAGTAAATCTAGTTTAATTAATTTATAAAACATTTAATAAAAGAAACCAATGAGAATTAAGTCTCCTAGAAGACTATTGGGCAGTCTCACAAGGGGTCTAATGAGCATCCAGGAGCCCAATAGCTTGCCTGATTCCTATTGGCCAGGAGGCAAAGGCGTTCAATGAGACTTTAGTTTAATTATTTAATTACCTAAAGCTCTCACAAAAGGGGAAAGGGGGACACATGTCAGAAGGCTATCACTTATGCTGCTTAATAGTCATTGGCTTGACTTGGGGAGAGCCAATGAGGGCTCAGCAAGAGCAAATAGCAAGAGGGCTTGCCCAAGAGAGAGAGAGGGAGCTGATTTTTGCAAGGCATTATCACACACACACTCACACAATCTCATGTGTGAAGAAAGAGAAGACTATCTCTTCCCAAGATTTAATGGAGAGCTCATCACCTACTCCAAGCTTGTGAGATAGAAGCCTACATCAACACACTCTTGGCATGTGGATGCAAACCCAACCAATAGCCAAGCTTCAATGCATGCTCATCTCCTCTACCAAGCTAATTACTAAGCTAAGCTATGCTAATATGAGTGATTATGTGAGGAGATGTACATCTTTCTCGTAAGATACTCCTTCTCCCTCTCAATCTACTCTCATACCCTGCTAGCTCTCACCATCTTCGAAGGTGTGTGAGGTCTTGGGTCTGAGAACGGGGATAATTCAAGTTGTGTTTGCTAAGTGTTTTGCTTAGTGCATGAAGCTTTCATCTTCATTGCACTAGCTAGTCTTGAAGGAACACAAAGAATTGTATTGTACAATATCTCTCTTGATGGGAGAAACCATAATATAAAGCCTTTTGGAGGGGGGACCGGCTCCATGCAAATCCGGTCCTCAACTGTTGTCATTAGCTTAATTTCTCTCTCTTTTGAAAGTATTGTCGATGCTATCTAACTAGGTGTTATGCTTTTTGTTGCTCTCTCCACCCAAGCACTCTTGTAATTCTCATTAGGAATCTATTCTAATGAAATGCCCACTATGTTCATGCTCATTTCCGCTACACACAAGTTATTAGGCCATTAAATGTTACATTGGTATCAGAGCACAAGGTTTCTCTTTTGTTGCTCAAGAAGGGAGGTCCTCAAGCTAGCTACAAATGGTTGGTATTATTAATTGCCTGTGAGTAAGTAGAATAGGGATTTTTCAGCCTTGCAGTGCGCCTGCCTTTGTGCAGTTAATGGGGCATCACCGTCGAGAGCTATGGTCTTAATAGTGGAGTCCTACGGGGCTTGCCTACGGCTTAACCACTATTGAGCTATTAGAAGCTTGACAGGAGCCGGTGCTGTTTTGGTGTCGAAAGACCCTCTCTTCTATTCCTTGCAATTAATGGTATTCGAGCCGCGAGTACAGTAGCTTGAGTGCTTTTTCTAAAGGGGTAAAGAGGAGTAGCAACTAGGGCTTGAAGTACCAAAGTACACCTAAAAAGTTTACACCTAAAAGTTGTTAGAATGGGTGACAATAGTAAAGAGAGTGAAATTAATGTTGATAACTTTGATTTTGCTCATGAGCAAGCTACTAATGATGCTTCAATGCTTGTTAACTATCTTGTTTCTAGGCTTTAACAAGCCATGGGCAATCCATCTCTCCAAAGTGAAGTGCAACGGCAGCTCCGTGCTCACGGGATTCTCCAAGCTCATCACCATGACGAGAGAACACCTAGGAAGCCTCCTTGTGAGACTACCAAAAGAGGTCTCTCTCCGATTTGGGAAGAAGAAGAGAATCCATATGAAGGGCTCAAGAATTTACTTATTGATGATGCATCTCCTTCCCAAAGGAGAACTCAAGAGCCTCCACCGAAGGAACGAGAAAGAAGCGAGTCTCCTGCCACCTCGGCGGAGATGGCTCCACGAAGACGGCGGGCTAAACGCTCTCCATCACCACCAAAGCGGAGAAGACCATCACACTCTTCTCCACGCCATAATTCAAAGAGGGATGATAAAAAGCAAGAGAAGAAAAAGGTGAGAAAGAGGACACCCTCTTCTCCATCTTCTTCATCCTCTTCCTCTTATGAAAGCGATGGTGAAGACGACAAAGATCAAGACAAGAAAAGGCGAGAAAGAGGTCACCCTCTTCTCCACCTTCTTCAAATTTTTCATCTTCTAAAGAAAGTGATGGTGCAACCTTTGAACCATCAAAAAGAAGAGGCCATAGGAAATCCTATGCCGCATGGAAGAGGTCGTCCAAATTGAAGAAATTCAAAGAGGGAGGGAAGAGCATCTCTTTCCTTACTTATGATGGTACCTTTGGTGCTACGGACAAAGTCTTGGCCTTTATCCAGCAATTTGATGCGGCGTTTGGAGATGAGGGCTTCACGGAGTCCTCCAAGCTACGCCATGTAGCTATGCACTTTCAAAAGTCCGCCAGACAATGGTGGTCTAGCCTACGAGCCAACGGTGAAGCTCCACGAACATGGAAAGCTTTAAGAGCTTCCATTACGAAGCAGTTTTTGGCCACTGATGCCAAAGACATGGTACTCACCGAATGGCGAAGCTTAAAGCTCTCTCCCAATGAATCCATCCATAAATATGTAGACAAGTTTTGGGACCTACAACTCAAAGCCACTGTCTTCAAAAAGTTGGATTTTGGAGAGCAAAAGCAACAAGTTTGTGCGGGCTTAACCGAAGAAATGGCGGAGTATGTCAACTCCCAAAGGCCACGTACCATATCAGCGGTAATACACCATACTATGGTGGCCTCTCGAATCAATTTCCAAACAGGGGCTAAAAGAAATAATAAGCCCCCGGAAAACAAGGGTTCCAATGAGCCTAAGGGGAAGGACAATGTCCAAAAGTCTCCTAAGGGCAACTCCAACAAAGCTAAAGAGAAGGGAGTTTACAAAGGTAAGAACAAACTCTCTCCTGAAGAGCTTGAACGTTATCGCAAGGATAACCGGTGTTTCAAGTGCGGCGAACAAGGGCATGCGTACCGCGCTTGTCCCCAAAAGAACAACCGCCAAGATCCTCCTAGAGCTTCCTTGGTTGAAATCCAAGAGGAGGAGACTCACCAAACTCATCACAAAGGATCTCCTCTATGCCATGCTTGGGGAAAGGTAAGAGAACATGATGCTTTTATTCTCTTTGACCCTGGTTCTACTCACAATTTTATATCTATGGAGTTAGCCACCAAGCTAGGCATACAATCCTACGAGATGGGAGATGTCCTACCCGCAGACAGTGCCTTCAAGGGGCAAGAAGCTTCAGTCACTCCCTTAATTTGTAAATTGAGGCTTCATGTCCAAGGCTATGTGGACAAAGAGGACTTCTTTATCTCTCCTCTCAAGCATGAGGATGTAATCCTAGGGGCACCATGGTTTGACCGCCTGGCTGCCAATGTTAAATTTCCTGAAAGGAGAATCTCCTCTAAGTTCAGGGAAAAAGACATGTATATAGATCCTAAGGAAATGGGTAACACTATCCCCATTGTACATACACCAGCTTTCAACAAGTCAATAAAGAGCTCTATTTCCGTGTACATGATTTTTGTTAAAGACTCTCAAAATGAACCTAATGCTTTAGCAAAAGAAAATAAAAGCAACCAAAAGGAATTAGAGTTATCCAATTTTCTCAAGGGGTTTCAACATGTTTTTATTGACGACATCCCTTGTGAGCTACCTCCTAAACGAGGTAATGATGACCATGCAATTGAACTTCTTCCAGGAAGTTCACCGCCTAACAAACCTCCTTATAGAGTTTCTCAAGCTCAACAAGAGGAGATTATGCGGCAAGTGCATGAGTTAGTTGAGAATGGTATGGTTAGGCCAAGCTCATCTCCATTTTGCTCACCTGTGCTACTAGTGCAAAAGAAAGACGGCACATATCGTATGTGTGTCGACTATAGAGCACTAAATAGGATCACTATCAAGAATAGGTTTCCCGTTCCACGGGTAGAAGACCTATTTGATAAGCTACAAGGATCGACCTACTTCAGTAGGATTGACCTAAAAAGTGGCTATCATCAAATAAGGATAGTTGATCAAGACATTGTAAAGACCGCATTTCGCACCACATTTGGTCTTTACGAATACATTGTCATGCCTTTTGGCTTGACCAATGCACCAGCCACATTCAACCGCTTGATGGAGAAGCTGTTCAGGCCTCATCGAACCTTCACTGGAGTGTTCTTTGATGATATTATTATCTACTCTAATTCATTGGAGGAACACAAGCAACACCTCTAGGTAATATTTCAAGTTTTAAGAGAGAATAAACTTTATGTTAATCGAAAGAAAAGTGAATTTTTCTTACAAGAGATTCAGTATTTAGGTCATATTATCTCTCAAGATGGCATCCAAATGGATCCATCTAAGTTAGAGGTAATAAAAGGATGGCCTAAACCAAGGAATCTTCATGAACTAAGAAGCTTTATAGGTATGTGTGCATACTATAGACGCTTCATAGAAAAGTCCTCACAAATTGCGAGACCATTACATGACCTAACAAAGAAAAGCGTTAGGTATACATGGTCTGCTAAGGAGAACAATGCTTTCGAAAAGCTTAAAGAAAAGCTTATCTCTCAACCTATGCTTACACTACCGGATCTCTCAAATCCATTTGAGGTCCAATGTGATGCTTGTGGTGATTGCCTTGGAGTTGTTTTGCTCCAAGAAGGGCATGCCATAGGCTATGAGAGTCGAAGGCTCGACCCTGTTGAGCAAGCTCTAGGCATATACGAAAAGGAACTCTTTGTAGTTCTAATTGGCTTAGACTCATGGAAGCACTATTTATTGGGGACTCCTTTCATTTTGCGAACGGATCACCAAAGTCTTAAGTACTTCATGACGCAGACCAAGCTCTCCGACAGACAAATGAGGTGGGCAAATTTCCTTTCGCAATTTCATTTTCATATTGTTCACATTGTTGGCAAGCATAATCAAGTAGCAGATGCACTCTCAAGACGGCCGAGAGTGAATGCGGTTTCCATAGCAACTCACAATGATCTATCTTCAATGATAGATGAGTATGCTATTGATCCGGATTTTAGAGATGTGATTTCAACCCTTGCATTAGGGAAGAAAGAAGAACCATTTACCTTACAAGATGGTTATCTTCTCTATGGCAATAGACTATGTGTTACTAACTCACTACGTGAGAAAGTAATGTATGAATCTCATGCTCCACCTTATGCGGGGCATAGAGGGATTCAGTCTACCTTAAAGGGAATTGAAACATATTTCTATTGGCCTACCATGAAAGTGAACATACAAGAGTATATTTTTAAATGTGTGGTATGCCAAAAGACAAAATTTGATAGAGGGAAGCAACTTGGATTGCTTCAACCCTTGCCAATCCCTAATTCACCATGGGAGAGCATATCCATGGATTTTATCTTTGGATTGCCTAAGTCTATCCATGGGAATACGGGAATATGGACGATAGTAGACAGGTTCAGTAAACAAGCTCATTTTATACCTGTCAAAAAGACTATCAAAGCCCATCAAATGGCAACCCTCTTCATTTCACAAATTTTCAAGTACCATGGCTTGCCAATGTCCATAGTGTCGGATAGAGATCCTAGAATGACCAGTAATTTCTGGAAGGGTCTCTTTGAGAATTTAGGAACAAGGCTAAACTTCTCTTCGGTCTATCATCCACAAACAGATGGCCAAAGTGAAATAGCTAACCTAACAATTCTCGATCTACTAAAAGCCTATGTAACGGAAGTAGATCAAAGATCTCAATGGGAGAAGTACTTACCCTTAGTGGAGTATGCTTACAATAACACTGTACATAATTCCACGGGAAAAGCACCTTTCGAGGTAATTGAGGGACGATCAAAAAGTCCCTTGCTACTTAAGGTACATGGGAAGATCTTCGTTGCAGATGAGTATAGCCGAGACCTACAAGAATCTTTTCAAAAGATTAAGGATGCTATCTCTATCTCACAACAAAGACAAAAGGCTGCTGCTGACAAGCACAGAAGAGCCCAAGCCTTTAAAGAAAACGATTGGGTCTTGTTAAAGTTTCCCAAGGCTCGATTAAGGCACACGACGAGCAAGTATCCTACGGGCCACCAAAAGTACTATGCTAAACTAGCAAAAAGGTACTATGGTCCCTTTCAGATTCTTAGGCCAATCAATGAGATGGCCTATCAACTCAAGTTGCCCAATCATTGGCTCATACACAATGCTTTCCGTGTGAGCCTCTTAAAGCCTTACAAAGGAGAGCCACCTCAAGAACCAACTATTGAAGACCCGCCGGAGATCGAGGACCAAGAGGAGGTGCTGCAGCCCGAGTCCATTCTCCGACATGAAGACAAGGTGCTAAGAGGCGGTAAGACTATCCGACTATATCTTATTAAGTTTAAGAATTATCCTTTTGAAGATGCTAGATGGATGCAAGGCATACAATTAAAGGATAACCTAAACCTTGTCAATGCTTACAATGCTTCCCAATGAGTAAGCAAATGTACAAAATGTTAAAAATGAACAAAGTTTTTGTCTTATAAGACTTTCTTTTTCTTTATTGTGCACAATTAAAAATGAAGTAGTATGCATGCTTAGATCACGTTTGTGGAGACGACGTCTCCCAAACACCAAGTAGAGCTTGTCACTCTATTATGGAAGACTGATAGGACTAATGTGCAGACATGCTTGCAGCAGCCTAAGGCTCTCAAGCGCCAAATGGACTAGTCATCCATTGTGGAATGATGTCGTAGGGTAACATAGGGATCCTCTACCCACTAAGAAAAGGACTCATGAATATGCTTTATCTTCTCTACACCATAGTCGAGGACGACTATGATTTCAAGAGAGAGGTAATGTCTTAATAATCAATTTCTAATTCTCCTAAATGATTTTCTCATATTAAACTGATCATTTAATGTGGGGAAGTGCCAGGGGAGAAAAGGCTAGAATATTGGTTAAGCTAGCAGACCGGCCACAGTAGGGATCCAAAGGAGGGAAAATAGGGATTGAAAGGGGGGGCCATCTGCAAAAGAGCCATGTGCAACAATGGGCTAAAAAGACCCTAAGGTTCAGCCCATTAAGACTTCCAAAATGCTAAGGTTCCAAAATTCAAAGGTTGTGTACAAAGGGTTAAAGCTTAGGGGGAATTGGATGCTTGGTGTGCTCTCCAAAGTCAACACATATCCCTACATGGGAGGGGGCGAGCCCTTCTTCTAGGGGATGAGAGAGAAAGCCACACACACACACACACACAAGCTCCCTTTACACAAAGGGAATGAGGGACACATGTCAGCTCCCTAGGCAGATGCCCACAAGGTGTGCCCAGTTTCTATTGGATGATCCTTGAAGTGGACCAATGAGAATTAAGCTAGAGTAAATCTAGTTTAATTAATTTATAAAACATTTAATAAAAGAAACCAATGAGAATTAAGTCTCCTAGAAGACTATTGGGCAGTCTCACAAGGGGTCTAATGAGCATTCAGGAGCCCAATGGCTTGCCTGATTCCTATTGGCCAGGAGGCAAAGGGGTCCAATGAGAGTTTAGTTTAATTATTTAATTACCTAAAGCTCTCACAAAATTGGAAAGGGGGACACATGTCAGAAGGCTATCACTTATGCTGCTTAATAGTCATTGGCTTGACTTGGGGAGAGCCAATGAGGGCTCAGCAAGAGCAAATAGCAAGAGGGCTCGCCCAAGAGAGAGAGAGGGGGCTGATTTTTGCAAGGTATTATCACACACACACTCACACAATCTCATGTGTGAAGAAAGAGAAGACTATCTCTTCCCAAGCTTTAATGGAGAGCTCATCACCTACTCCAAGCTTGTGAGATAGAAGCCTACATCAACACACTCTTGGCATGTGGATGCAAATCCAACCAAGAGCCAAGCTTCAATGCATGCTCATCTCCTCTACCAAGCTAATTACTAAGCTAAGCTATGCTAATATGAGTGATTATGTGAGGAGATGTACATCTTTCTCGTAAGATACTCCTTCTTCCCCTCAATCTACTCTCATATCCTGCTAGCTCTCACCATCTTCGAAGGTGTGTGAGGTCTTGGGTCTGAGAACGGGGATAATTCAAGTTGTGTTTGCTAAGTGTTTTGCTTAGTGCATGAAGCTTTCATCTTCATTGCACTAGCTAGTCTTGAAGGAACACAAAGAATTGTATTGTACAATGTCTCTCTTGATGGGAGAAACCATAATACAAAGCCTTTTGGAGGGGGTACCGGCTCCATGCAAATCCGGTCCTCAACTGTTGTCATTAGCTTAATTTCTCTCTCTTTTGAAAGTATTGTTGATGCTATCTAACTAGGTGTTATGCTTTTTGTTGCTCTCTCCACCCAAGCACTCTTGTAATTCTCATTAGGAATCTATTCTAATGAAATGCCCACTAGGTTCATGCTCATTTCCGCTACACACAAGTTATTAGGCCATTAAATGTTACATACCCAATACCACATCTTAGTCCGGAGACTCACTCTCTTCAACCCTATTCGGCCTAGCTCCCCCTCGTGCATGTTTCGATACACGGACATTGAAATGGCTCGTTTGACAACCCTAGCCATCCACACACCCGTCCAAGTCACAAGGTGTTAAGGTTCAATAAAATAATTTTTATTTTTTTATGTGTGTGTGTGAAGCTTTATGATCACAAGAGTAATTTGAATAAAAGTATGAGAATCAGCTCACACTTTAGAATGGACAAGCATAGAATAATAAAGATTTATAATAATCAAGCTTTAAGAATGGACATGCGTTTTTGAGAAAGAGCACTCCATTAATACCATTTTCCTTGGCAAGCACAAATTGAAAACACTAACAAATGATTGCAGCAAATAAACATTTTGCAATAATAATATTTTGAAGCAACTATTAACCTGGTTGTGCGACGAGCTGCCTAATTTTTTCTAAAGACCTGCAACTCGATTTGTTGAAGGTGCTGAGAAATGTCTTGCATAAAGTCGCATAGCAAGCCGAGTGAGAACACCTCACAACAGTCACGAGCACAGGCATACACAAGTGGGTGATCTCACCTCAAAATGAATCAAAAGCAGCTGCATTGTGAAGCGTTGTAGGCTTGCATATGATATGGAAGCTGCAGTATGAAGGCTCAGTATGAAGCATTGCAGGGGAAGCGAGGAGGCATTTTGTTTGTGGACGTGCGACTAAAGTAGCCGGGAGAGGCAAAGAAGACCGTTTCCAGGAGTGTGTGCTGATTGGTTGGGAGGGATGGCCTCCCTATTGCTAGGAGGTGGGGCGTGGGCTACAACGGCCAGCCAGCCACTTGCCGGCCAACAAAAAGCATAGGCCACGTAATACCTCGCCCCTGCATAATTCCTTTTGGCTGGCCGGCCTCACCAGTTATGCTCGTGCTAAGAGCCTCGTGCTCATCCTGCAACCACTATAAAGTGACATACTTTCACCAATTTTTGTAGCGTAAACAACTTGTCAATATGTTGACACTCCTTTTAGCCAACTCTAGCCGAATGATTCATTAATAAAAGGTGCAACCACAACGTGCTGCTCTCATTTCGCTTTGAATTGCTTATTTTTAGTGTGTAGCAAAACTGCTAGTGCAATCTATGCACCTATGGTGAGATTGCTTTGCCTCACTTCCAGAGTGTCAAGGCACTGCACTACAATCCCTCTAGCCACCGGGTGGGTTTGCAAGTTTTGTACCTTTGAGCTAGCAAAATTCAAATGCCCAAAGCGTGCATGCAAAAGTTTTACATCTAAAATGGCCTTTGAATCCACAATTGTATTTGCAAAATTCTTCCCACATTTGTCACACAAAGTGAGCTTATACGGGCCACAACACAAAGTGCCAGATGCAACAATTTCATCGCCAAAACTGAGAGCATGAACTGTCACCTATCATCCACAAATTTGACAACAAGACTAAGTCTAGCAAGTGTAAAGACAGACAAAAGGTTCATTTTGATCCCAGGTACATAAAGTGCATCAACAAGTGTGAAAGAACTTCCATTTGTAGCGGTCAGCACAATCTTTCCTATTCCCTTGATTGGATAAGAGGCATTGTTGGTACAAGTGGCTGTATTCCCATGAGGACAGACTTGAGAGGGCTAAAAAAGTCACAATGTGAGGTGAAGTGCTTTGTGGCACCAGTATCAAAGTACCACACATGTGAATCTGTAGCAACTGACATACATGCATCATGGACAGAAGGATCATAAGTGCACTCTGGACTAAATGCCCACTCTGCATCTACATTAGCATCACAATCTTTTTCATAGAAGATTCTACAATAGTTGAACTTGTACTGGAACTAGCCTCTTTCTTCTTGCCCTCTTTTACCTTCAATTTAGGACATTGGTTAATCAAGTGATCATTAGCTTTCTAATATTGGCAATGCATCTTCTTCTTGTCTTTTTCACTTGAATTCCAAAATGAGGTGATACTAGTAGAATCATTAGGAATAGCTGATTTTCTACTCACCAAAGAACCATGAGAAGTGGCTACATTGATGTTACCACCTTTTCTTTGAGCAACAACAAAAGCTTGCTCAATTGCACACTGTTTAGCCCTATTATTTCTTGAAAGTGACTCTTGCAGAAGCAACAATGTGCATAATACATCAAACTTGACAACATTAGGATTTCCTTGGGTCATAAGTCTCTAAGTACTGCCAAAGTCTGGTAAGAATCTCGCAATGCATCAAGAACAGTATGCACAAGTGAACTATCAAAAATGACTTTGCCTACAAAAATGAGTTGCTCATTAATATGCTTAATATTAGCAAGGAAAGTTTCCATGTCATCTTCCTCATGCATAATCTTTCACTCCATCTCTTTACGCAACAATGCAATTTTAGCCTCCTTGTGACTTGCATAAAGACTAGTCAGAATATTCCAAGCCTGTTTTGCTGATTTAGTCGAGCGAATGTGAGGAGTAATAGTGCGCTTCACAAAGAATGCAATTAATTAATGCGCCATTGCATATCTAATATCCAAACAAGACTGCTTACTCATAGGAAAAACAACTCTAGCAACAACAATCGTGCCACCAAAACCTCCAACATCCACAACAGAGCCTGTATCCACAAAAGGCGAATGTACATCAATGTTGCACAACATTCCAAACTCCCTTTGACACAAGAATATGTTGGATCACGTAAGCCCACATTGGATAGTTATCCTCATCCAGTTTATCCTCAATAACAAACATCTTGAAAATATATGTCTTATTGTCAGCCATGGCAAGTGACTGAAAACTGCCCAAAAAGACGTAAAACAAAGTAGGACCAACAAGTGTTGTATAGCACAACCCAAAGAGGATTATGAGGGACTTGTTCTACAAAAAATTTCACTGACAAAAATTTTGCACAAATGGACAAAATTGCATGCGCAATAATGCTTGTATTGAAAACGGAGGCCAAAATGAGCCCCAATCAAAATTTTGAGCAAACCCTACTCTTGGAGCTCACCCATAGTAAATGTCACCCTAATGAAGCTCACCAAAGCTCACCCAAATTGGAGAAAGTGAGCAAGTATGTGTTGGCTAGGCAGCGACTATGCCCGAGAGGACACAACCTGCTTTCATACCAATTGGAAATAGACTTGTAGGGAAACACACATAGCTTGGAGAAGATGAAGACGCTCAAGGAACACAACAAAGAGTATATTGCTTAGTGCACAATGGAAAGATAAATTAGCCCTAGAGGGATAGGCTTATATACAATGCACGGGGGAAAAACCTCTTCGTGAGGAAAAAAAAATGCCTCGACGGTCCTAAGCGTATTCACACACATCACTACCACATATATATGGTAACAAAAATGGGTCCATACTTGTTGACACATAGTTCTATTGAGAGTAGAAGGGGGCATCCCCCTAAACGCAAAGTTGTTGGTAGAAGACGGCAAAAGTCTCAACATGTTGAAATAGTTGATGATTTCCATGCTACTAATGTGGATGATGAGCATCATGTTGCCACCGGCAAAGCTCAAACTAGTTATGCTCGTTGTAAGGGATACAATCTTCTCAAGAAGCAAGGCAAAATGCGAAAGCCTATTGTGTAAAATGCTCGCAATTCAAATATGCAAGAAGTAGATGATTCTAGTGATGAACATACATCCATGGGAGAGGAAGACGAATGTGAGGATGAACTTTTGGAGGCAAAAGAGCCAGTTTTGCATGAGAGTAATGATTACTCTGATTTGTTTGATGTATGCATGCAAAAATGGAGGAGTGGTGAAAATATGCATGTGGATCCAAATGGGACATTCAAGATGCTTCCATCCGTTCCATCCTTTGTGGATATTGCAGGTCCGTACATGGGAAAGATATTAAGAGAGTTTATTGAAATTCAACTCTTTTTGCCTTTGTTTCCATTGGAACTTGGTGAACATGATTGTGTAAGAGACTAATAGATATGCCTTAGAAAAGCAAGAACATGTCTTATGCAAGAATGGATCTACAAGAAGGTGGTATAACCTTGATAGACAAAACTTTTTTGCAGTTTCTTGGAGTATCTATCGGCATGGCTTTGCAGTATATGCCTGACAAGAATTACTATTGGAAAGGGGAGACATGTGGGGTGATGCACTGGTAGATGAGAGGATAATACCTTCAAAGTGCAAGTTGATACGACATGGTTGTTCATATTTCATCGATCACAAGTGGGCCATTACCTTGCTTTTTTAGTTTCTTAGAGTGTTGCTTCAAGGTATAGACTAATACATAGTCTCCCTTTTGAAACTCCTTGTTGATTACGTGTTGGTCATGAAATTCTTTTGTTTTTCATTTTTGTGCATAGATGGATGCAAAAACTTTGAGTCAAGACTCATCTAGTTTGGTTAGCTGCTTTAGTCTTCTAGACAACTCGTGTGCAGTCCAGCCTAAGTCTTGTGCAACTTGTGGTGTAGGGATCAAGAATCCTATGGGCAATATGGCATTTATCCAAAATACAAAGTTGAAAGGTATTGTATTCAATGGATTTTTGTATGCTAACCTATATGCCCATAAAGTTGAGTATAGTTTCTAACCCAATCGGCTCTTGATTTGTTTACAATTTTTGTGAGCATCATGCATAGGATTTTGTAGAGTATATATCCCAACAAGTCACACAAATTTAGTATTCAGTTGTGGACCTTGTGTGATTATAAAATTGGCTACAACTACATATTTTGTGTGTATAATAAGGTAACATGCGTTGAGTTGTCTTATCGTTGTCTTGATGCTCAGATAAATGATTTGAAGCAGAAAGTTCATCATGTGTTCTTTGATAGATGGTACATAAGCCAAAATTTTGATGCATTTGACTTATGAGGGACATGGAGCCATATGTACATACATGACAAACAGAAAGAATTTTCCAAATGTACAGATGTTGAGTCTTGGTTGTTGTGAGGATGGGTCCTCCCGATTTGCATATGATGCGAGGAAAAGTCTTATGCATGTAGTAGGATGTATAAAAAGCTTCCAAGGAAAATTAGAAGTGGCCATAAATTTGCATTTGTGTCATGTCCAAAGATAGCTATGCAATACAATGAGTGCAAAGTTGGGTGTGATGTCTTTGATAGTATGGTATTGGGTTTCGGGTATAGTTTATAGACTACTATACATGGCTGAAAGTGGTGGCATGCATTATTTCGAGGGATTTTGGATTTGGTTTTAGAAAATGCATATATTATTTGGAAGATCTTGCATGGCAAGAAGAATACAAGCCAATTTCAATTTATTTTGAGGTTATAAGAACAATTGGTTGACAACCATACTGTTGGGCACATTGTACCTAGAAAATTTATGTATGCTAGTGGTCCAATAGATGGGCATACTTTGATGAAGTTGAGCTCAAAGGAGAGTGACCAAAAGCTGAGCACTCTAGTAATGGGTGGTACTCAGCAGACTCTCAAACTTGCAATGAGCATAATGTGCATAGTCAATTTGACTCTTCTCCATTGCCCCAACACCTTGTCTCGCATCGAAGGGAATGAAAGTGTTAGCAGCAAGCTAACTCGGATACCATTTTTCAGAGCTCTCATTGTAAAAACATTTATCATTTTGATGAATCGAGAATATTGTAACTCCTACTTTCCAGATAAACTTTGTAATTGATGAGCCGGGGCTACAAGCTTCCAGATTGTATCAACCCGTCTTTAGTAAGAGCTCCCAAATTATTAGTTTTGACCACCAAAAACCTTGGCTAAGGTATAAAAGCCAATTTTTGTCAGTTTTTTATAAGTTTTGGATAATAGAAACACAGCGTGAGCTAACGACGCTCACTTCTCTCCTTCTCGCGCTTCCTACTCCCTCCCCGGTTGTCACATTGCAGTCATGTTTGTTGCGTTGCAATCGCAGGTAAGAGCTCTTTGCATTGATGTAAGCATTTCACGGTATTTCGTAGCTTTTGGCATCACCAACCCGCGGCCTAATTTCATCATAAGTAGGAATTTACACTTCAAAATTAAAAACTAAGTATAGGCGGGGTATTGGGGCATCATTGCTAAGCATTTAGATGCATTCTAGGTTGAAAATGACTAGGTCAAAAACTCACTCCTGTTAATAATCATGATTTTTGCACTTGACCTAAAGTGAGATTTGAGACCATAAGCATGTGTTCTTAGGTCTTATAAACATGTCCTAGAAGTTTCGTAACATTTGGATGTCGTTTGATGCTGTAACGGATGTGATTTGTTTGCCAATGAGCGAGAAGCTTTTGGTGATTTCAGTCATTTGTGTGTAGCCAGAGTTAGATGCGAGTTGTTTGTTGTTTTCCAAGAGATTGACAATCTCTTGTAGCCTCTATGCACTAGTCAAGTCAGCTTCATCGCATGGATTGACAATTATATTCGTGGTTCTCGCTATGTCTGCAATAAGATAGGATTGAGGTTAGACACTCGTCCCACATTTTGCGTCGCTGCTGGGGATCAAAGAGACCTAAACTAGGCCAAAACAGGAGCGTCTTGTGAAGTTATCCTTTAACTTCCTCTAAGATCTCCTAGAGTCAAAACTTTCTTTTTAAAAACCGCATAGCTTAAGATTGTCGTCTTTTGCTGTGTAGAGGTAGCTTGGAAATAAGTCGTACTTGCTAACTACCTTTAGGATTGTAGGATTGTAGGATTAGATTAGGATTGTGAGAATGATTGATGGACAAGACAAGTCTTAAGATCAAGGCTCAGAAAACCATAAAAAACAAAAAAACGAGTGTTTGTGGACACTTTTCACAACCCCATTGCAATAAAGCCTACGAGAAGAGTAAGTAGAATCCGAGGCGGATTTCAAGACATTGCTCTCTCCAAAGAATCAATTGTGAGTTGTTATGTGAAGTCGCAGAATTTCAGGTTTCGGGCTAGAAATAGCACCAAAAGACTGTCAACCACTTAATCCGACTGGGGAGTAATGAACCAGTGGATAAGCTCAAGGACACATTGAGGTAAAAATTTCAAGAGTTTGCAAAAACTCAGATTATTTACTTTTTGTTGACATTTTAGGCCAAAATAAGTTTTGACTTGACTCAGAGGCTTAAAATAGCTCATGAAAAGACTATCTAGTGAAAAAGTTCAAAAAAGTGTTCATTTTAAGCTTAAAGTAAATAATAGCACGATTATTTCCTTTAAGCTCAAATGTGACCAAGGTTGATACAAGAGACTCTATGCATGTGTACAAACAACTTTTGTAAAGGCCCATAGAATTTGGATCACCAAATTGACCAAAAAGTGGTCTTATAGGCTTATATTGATGTGATAGTCAAGTGTACATGCTCACTTGACCAAAAAAATGCAAAAACTTGTCAAAAGTAAATAATCATGATTATTTACTACTGTCTCATTTTTCAACTTTTTTGACCAAATCAGCATACCACTAGCTTTAGCATGTTGTATTAAGCCTACAAACCAAATTTGGTAAGATATGGATCATTGGATTGAAAATTGTGGCCAAAATTGCAAAGTCAGTCTGCAGACACAAAACTCTTAACCATTTGAACTAAAATTGTCCAAACTTGATGAAACTTGGCTAGGAAGCTTAAGTTAAGCTACTTAACAGATATGTGTCAAGATTGTTGCAAAAACTTACAAAAAATAACATAAGTAAATAATCTCTACTATTTATATCTGCTAAAAAATTGATATTCTTGCACATTTGAGTATACCACAAGGTCAAGCATGTTAAGTAGACCACACAAATCAATTTTGGTGAAATTTGGATCACAAAAGTGAGACTTAAGCTAGATTCTTGAAAATTGAGTCTGCGGACACAAAATAGTTGATAACTTGAACAAATTTTGTTCAAACTTAGTGAAACTTGTCTAGAGACCTTAACAAGTTGCATACTTGGCAAATCAAGCCAAAAAGTGCAAAAATTTGAGAAAAGTAAATAATTGTGATTATTTGCTACTGCTACATAGAGACACCATTTTTTACTTTTGAACTTGTACAGTGTTAGACAACATAATACAAAGCCACTGGGCAATTTTGGGTTCAATCGGATCCAAATTACTACATGTTCACTCAGTTTCTAGGTTGCAGATTAGTCCTTTGGCTTTTTGCAAAAGTGGAATCTGAAAGTCTCAATTGCCGACTCACTTAGCTCAATTTGAAGTGATACACATAGACTGGTCACAATAGTTAGCAAGAATTGTACAATCTTTGTGAAAGAATAGCTAACTTTATTAAAACTGATACAGAAATCAGATTGCCGACAAGAAATTGAAAGCTTGACAGAAATTGACAACAAGTCGATTCGACGGTAAGTACTCTATCCAGGGCTTCACAAGTCTATATGAACCTTAGATCTGGTCGTATATTAGGAGATCAAGGCATATTTGGAGAGACTGCTAGTATAGTGTCCACCAAAGAAAGTGTAAATCAAGGCGATCACTTGCACACTATCCTTGAAGAAGTCTCAGACACTTTTTCAGAATCAACATCTGAAATGTCTTCCTATTCGATTCATTCAAAAACCGGAACGACAGTGCATTATAAGCATATACTCTCTTTTTATAAAACTAATCGCCATGGAGCTCAGGTTTACCTGGATCCTAATGAAGAGTATGCCATTCGCATCGATGACCATGACATAGAGTTTCAAGAGGAAATCAGGGCAAACAAACAAGGAAAAGTGTACATGGATAAAAATGAAACTCAGTATTTACAAGTTGAAAATCCTGACATGATAGACAAATGGACGTTAAAAGTAAATACCATAATTCTAGATATGGCAGCAAAAGAAGGACCACCAACTTTAGAATTTCAGAGATACGATCAAGGTGATTTGAAGCCTTTGAAACGGCTTAGCACACATAATCCTAGGATCGAAGTCTATTGTTGGGAGGATAGAAACGTCAAAGATCTTCTATGGTTCTCTTGCCGAATCAGGACAGCTAAGGCCCATGAAGATCATTTATATCTTCAAAATCAAAGACAAGGGTTTAGCAGATCTATCGACCTACCTGTTTAGGGATTGTTATAGCAATAACTTTGTTATGATGACTCTTAAAGAGGTGGAACAAACCAAATACCAAGGGTACTCCATAAGGGATTGGATAGTGAGCCAAGGACTAGAAACTATTCCAAGAGAAGAACTCCGCAAGAGATCTTTCAAGAGTAATGTTAAAAAACCAAAAACCACCTCATCATGAAGAAAACCGGGTGACACTAAAGCCAGTCCAGGGCTACATGAGTCACTATTTCCAACAAACTGGTTTGAAGGACTCAAAACAAGATCAACTGCTAGGAGACCAGGAGTTGAATCAAATAGACATGTTAGACTATCTGATTTTCAAAAATGGGTCAGAAAATACAGTGGATCTAGGGATCTATATGACCACTTAGCAAGCTTTACTCAAGTGCTAAGAGCAGAACGCATATTTGATTTCATAATTTGAGGGATTTGAATGACATTAGAAGGAAAAGAATTGACATGGTTCCAAAACATTCCACCAAGGTCAATCATGGACTTAAATACATTAGCTCAACGATTTGTAGCTACATATTCCAAAACGGGGATCAAACATAATACGGTAGCTCAAATCTATAGCTTCAAACAGAAACAAGGTGAGTTTGTTAGGGATTGGGCAACTAGAATGAAACAATACATTGCAAGATGCCCAGAGCTAGAGATACCTGCAGAGAAAAGACTAGTATCATTATTTCTAGAGGGACTACTAAACAAAGAACTTCATGCTATACTGTATAGCAAGAAGCATACGACCCTAGAAGAGTGTGTGTCAGATGCTATTGACTTAGGAGACAATTGTGATATTTTCAATGAAGAAGATGTCCATAAGGATAACCAAAGCAAGAAAACAACATCCACCAAACCAACACAAGTGGGAACAATTGCTGCAGCACCGCTTTCGTCCATAGAAGACATGCTCAAAAGGATGAATGACATGATGAATAACATGCAAAAAGCACCTATGAGAGGACCAAGACAAGGGATTCCTCAACAGGGACAACCAATTAGGCCGCAAAAATGGTGTGTAATTGAGGAAAAATGGACCAACCATGAGACCAATGAGTGCTATTACCGACCAAAGTATGATGGGAATGTTCAATACGTGCCTATGAGGCCACAAGGACAACCCATGTACAGATATCAGCCTAATATAGCCCCAGCTCAAAGACCACCGATGTGTATGGAAAGACCTCAACCCGTGCTGGGTCAACAACCTTCATATCCTTGACATAATGCAGTGCATGTAAAGTACATGCATCCGGAGGGAGTCATAGATGAACAAGCATTAATGTCTGTTACACCCTATGCTAAGCCTAGTCCATCTACAGTAATGGTAGAAGGAGATTGGTATAATTCACATCCACTACCAATGGAAGAATCTGTGACTTATACTACACCAAAGCTTGCATCGATGTACTATGCAGTTAATCAAGGTGTTAGACCTCCTATGGTTAGACCCATGATTAAACCAAGAACAAATTTCCATAACTGTGGTGCAGATGATCATTGGAAAAATGAATGTCCAGAGCCTGACAAGAACCTTAAGCCAGTTGAAGCTTAATGCATACAATGTGCAAAAAGGGAGGACACTTCCCTAAATTGTTTAAAAATTCTCAAAACAAGGGTAAAACAGTATTGAACATAGTCCAAGTGATACCTAGTAGCTCATCCGAGAGTGAACTGATTGTTCCAATCAAGGTAATCACCAAAGCCCAAGCTAAGAAAAAGAAACATAACTCCTTTGATGATTCGGAGAATACTAAAATTTTCTGTCAAAAGACCAAAAGAAACAGAAGCAAAAGGTATGAAATGAGAAAACAGAAACAACGGGCTGAAATCGAGGAGAAAGCAAAGAAACTATTCCACAAAAAGGTGAAAGAAACTGGAAGTAAAATCAAGGAAACCACCGTGAAATGTGGAGGATCAATTTTGGTAGACAAAATTTTTGAGCCAATCAATGCAGCCTTGAAAGCTTACCAAGCGGGACTTAAAGCAGGCCAAAACTTGAAAAACAAATGAAAAAACTATCCTTCTCCAAACATAGAAGCAGCTCAGCTTGAAGCTTATCAAAATCTGGTAAGAATTACTCAAGAAATGCTGGAAAAACAAAAACCAAAGCTCAAGAGTACGGCAAAACCTGAAGAGCTTGTGGTAGAAACCAGTAAAGAAAAATCCTAAGTGGTATTAGAACCCCACCTTGAAATAAAAGCCGTAACTTATAGTGCCGGACAACGAAGATGCCTTAGACGGAATTCCTTTCATAGAAGAAGATTGGCCAGGACACTTATGGGAAAAAGTTAGAGAGATTAATGTTGAGAGCCTAACTTTGAAGTCGAATCTTATAGAGGAAGTTTGGTTAGACAACCTACCTCCGGATATGGACATGGATGTACAACCCTCCCTTGTATGGGGATTATGGCTCTGAAGCTTCAGGAATGTCTAAACCATTGTCTTTGAAAACACTACACTCTTACTTGGGAGATAACGAAGATGAATCCATAGTGTGTAAAACCACTTGAATAAAAAGAGAGGAACAGACCCTGGAGGTAGCCAACATCCATTCAATCATGTCCCATTCAATGCACTCTTACTTTAGGAGAACTGTTAAAAATCAAACCATATTTATAGAATGAAAAATAGAAAGCTCTAGAGAAGGTGGGGACAACAAGGCTAATCACAAGGAATGAGGTGGAAAAATTGAAACACGAATTGGATAAAAAAGAGATTAGATATGTTCCAATGAACAAAGTCAGAGAATACTACGAAGGGGAATAAGGAAACACAACCCTTCCAGTGAGATATAATGAAATAGAAACCATGGCAATACTGGATAGTGGGGCAAGCATAGCCATAGCCATGAAAGCAGTATAGGAATCATGGGGACAACCAACCATTAGACAGACTCGAATGAAATTGCAATTGGCTCATAGACACATTGAAAGACCCTTAGGACTGCTTGAAAAGGTGATAGTTAATTCCTGTGGGATTGAATATCAACACACTTTTGCCATAGTGGACTTTGGAAAGAAACTCAATTACGAAATCATCTTGGGAAGAGCTTTCATGCGACAAGTACAATTCATCAAGGATTGGGAAACAATTATTTGTACTTGAAGCAAGGGGATCAATAACAAACGTTAATCCAAAAGATCACACTTATAGAGATGTCATGAAAACGCCCATACAAGAATTTGACTCAATCTCTTCGGCTGAAACTAAGCTTCCATCTTGGTTGAACAAAGACACACCTATTTGGATGTGCGGAGCCTCAAAAAATGGGAGCTTAAAACGAGAAGAATGTATCTTAGAAAGGGATTGCACAGACGAAGCCTATGTACTTGAACCCTTTCCAGAGCATTTGTTTAAGTCATTTGAGTGGACTCAAATTTTAGCAACAATGGATGTATTTGTAAATACGTCTATGCCTACTTAATTTTGCAATGAGGACAGCTATGATATAATTCCCATACAAATGATCTTAACACTTCACATCAAAGATGAAATTCAAGAATTTAGGGACTTGATGAAAGCTCAACAAGTCTTTTCAGACCTCTACTATGATGCAACAGATGAGTTGGAAGAACATTCAGCTACCTCAGATGATTCGGGGTCAGAAAAAGAACATGTGAGAGCTAAACTACTCACGAAAGAAGGGGAGGAAAATTTTTCTGACTTTCCAAAGCAGAAACGGAGAAGACAGAAATGGTATAGAATAAAAAGAGACACAAGAAACTTGAAAGCTAGACCTATGCCATCAGTTTCTAGTAGAACACAGTTCCTTATGCAGATAGATGCACATGATTGTGTCAAGAATAAAATCACTGGTAGATATTCTTTAAACAAAAATAGGGAATGTCGAAAACGTTGAGAAAAACGAGAAAGGAACTCAAGCAAAACCTAAATACCAAGACAAGAATTCAACCATGACCAAGTTGAACGGAGAAAGAAATATCAAGAGTTGAAAAAATCTCTAAAGGAGATATATACAACTGAAATGAAAACTACAAATGTTAACCCTCATGGCTCACGGACACCCTATCACCTACGAAACGGATGTTGTAACCTACGGTGGACATTGTATTATTTATTTGGTAGAGTCACGTACCGGGCTTGTCGGTCCAATAGGAAAAGGGTAAGAGTGATCACCAATGAGAGGCGCACTCTAATTGGGACATTCAAGGGATTAGTTGGCAAAGCATGGGCGCCCAAGTGTGAATGGGGTGAGCTCATATAAAAGCCAACTAAACCTAAAATTCACTCATTCTCTCATTTGTGCAATAGAAGAGTGCTCTTGCTCCATCTCCATCTCCATCTTCTTCTTCTTCACCTCCTTGTGTGTGTGTGTATGAGAGAGAGAGAGAGAGAGAGTGCGATCGAGCATTGCGGCGGCACGACGGCGGTGAAGCGGTTGAGCGCGACGTAGCGGCGTCTCCTTCTTCTTCGCGGTGAGGAATCCTCCACGGCAAGAGCATAGAGCGGTGAGTGACACACCATTGCCCTCTTTTGAGCTTACTAGTTAAGCTAGTTGTGTGCTTGGAGCCGTCTGTGGCTCGCACACAGTGTTAGGCAAGTCCCTTGCATCGATAGTGCGGCAAGGAGCGCACATTTTTGGCGTCGTTGCCGGGGAATCGCCCTGCACTAAGCCCAAGAGGCACTTTGTGCTTCTCCTATGAGTTGTTTGTAGTAGGAAAGAAGAGGAAGAGGAAGAGGAATGAGTTATTTTTCTGCAAGTTGTTAATTTTTGTATTGTCTGCAAGTTCTGTGATTTCTGCATAATGTTGTGTTTTCTGTTTGCACACAGTCTTTGCACAATTAGTAGTCGTTAGCTTGTTCACAGTGAATGAATAAGTAGGTAGACAGTTAGCAATTTCTATTTACACACAGTCTGTACACAGTTTTCTGTCAAGGTTTGCCTGCACGCAGTCTTTGCACAGTAAGGTAGTGAGAGAGGAAGTAGGTGGACAGTTAGCCCACTGTCAGTAAGCAGTTAGCAGAGTGGTTAACAGATTAGTTAGTAGATTAGTTAGTGGTTAGCAGCATTGTTAGTAAGTAGATAAGGTAGTGAGCTGTCTGTGAGCTGTGATCTGTTGACAGAGAGGTTAGGTAGGTGTTGACAATGTGTGTGGCCAAGAAAGGGTCACCTAAACCGCGCGCGGTCGTCGCCTCAAAAAAAAACCTTTTTTTTTTTTTTTTTTTTAAAAAAAACCACGAAAATATTTAAGCGTGAGTGACTAGGGGCTACACTAAAATTTTGATCGGGATCGGGATCGGGATCATTTCCCCAAGCCCAAGCCCAAGCCCAAGCCCAGGCCCAGGCCTCAGGCCTGAGTCCTCTGATATATACTAGACTCACTCTTATATATATACCCTACCCCCTCAAGAGGGAATGAGAGCATGTGGGGCAAGTCCTCCACTCTCCTCCCTTCTCTCCCCACTTGCACCCTTAGACTTTCTAAGTTGGGCCTAGTTCCCTACTAGAAATTGACGGTTTTAGGGATTCCGAGGGCATAAAGTGACCAAACGGAGGGCTGTAAAGCACAGCACGTCCCTCTGATCGAGACGCTCATTTTGAGCTATCATACGTTCTATTATATAGTTGGGTCAGAAAAAAAGGACCAAAAAATCAAAAAATAAATAAATAAGAAAAGACTTGGGTTGCAAAACACCCAAAATTACTAGGTGAGCAACCTTCACGGGCACTCACTGACACTTCTAGGGGATCCAAGTCATATGAACCTACGCTCTGGACGAGTGTTAGAGCACGAGCATATTGGTAGTGCCTCCATTTACGCGGGCACCCATTATTCCTCCACCCTAGGTTCTGGACCTTCGGCCGGGACTCAAGGTAGCGCGACCCAAGATCCTCATATCGCGTCTAGTGATTCTTCCTCTGACTACGAAGTCATGGAGGGGTATCCTACACCAAACCCTGATAGTTCAAGTCAAGACATGCATGCCATGGGCCCACAGCCCGGGTCCAGCGTGTTTAGCCACTTAAAAGAGACCCTTAGTAGAGCTACTCGCTCCGAACATGCGGTTAATGAAATAAATGAAGGGAGTGGGGAAGTAAATTCTTCATTCATGCCTAAAATAGACCCTATGCTTCTTGAGAGTGTGCATGTGAATGTTCCATCCACTGCACCTCCTGATCCTTTAGGACTATCTCCCTCTGAGGTTTTACTACCCGATGGTAGGAGTCTTGCCGAAGTACAAGAGATCAAATGCTATATGCAAGCAACACGGGAGAGGGAAATTGAGAACCTACGAAGGCTAGAACAAAATCGAGCCCTGAAAGCAAAGGCTCCTATGACAACAATCATGCCAGCCGAGCAACCGAGTGCTCCCAAGGTAGCAGTCACGGAGGGACAAGCGATGGGGAGCAATAATGCTTCCACTTCGAGGGAAACCTCCAGCACGCCAAGCCTAGATGGGATATTCCTAAACGAAAATTGGGAGTATGACCTACAAGCAGAAGCTTTAACTGATCGGTACACAGGACACACCTATCATGTGGGTTGGTTAGATGTTCTACAATCCACATCGGGTGCTACTAGCATAGATGAGCAACAACAGAAAGTCTGTGATGTCCTCCATAGGATTGTCAAGTTAGAAAGACAGAACACAGGGATCAACATGCCTTCAACAGGCCTAATGAGATTCTTGGATACGGGAAAGGCCAACCAACCAACCCTATCACAAATGGAGACTCCCTCAATGAGCCCCATTGATCCTCCATATGTTGTTTCGCCAGGAGCCTCAGTACAATCTGAGCCCACAAGTGGCAGCTTTACCTTCCCAGATCTAGCTCATCTTTCTCTTAATGACACTACGGCTACCATGCATATCCCAGTGGTGAGCATGACAAGAAGTACACCATGGAGTTCATTTGTTAACACTGCGCTGATGCCTAGTAGCACAGTGCCCCCAACTATACCTACATGTATGTATCAATCATGTGCACCTGTCGTACCTCAGCCTCATGTAGCTCCTACACCTCCGATTATTCCAAGAGCTTACAATCCACAATGGCATTATCCAAGCTCTTATACAAGTGGAGCCATGCCATTTAATAATAACATGCCATATCAGGCACCCCCTATGCCTAGGGCCACGCCTGTAAACTTTGGACCACCATCTGGTACACCACCATACGAAATATGGGACCCAAGAGCCGCGCGTATGCCAAGGCCAAGGCCAACTCCCATCTCACATGTGGTTCCAGGAGCACATACACCCATTATACCTGCTCAAATAGGAGATTTGGCAGCATTTGCTCAAACTATCGGTCACTCTATTGCGGAAAACATGCGTAGTGCACCTGATAGAGAGCCTAGGAGCAAGGCAGTTCAAGTAGCTAAGCTCACACAGACATTCAGTGGAGACGGAGATGCTAGAAAGCATATGGAAGTCTTTGAACATGTGTGCGATTCCTTGGAAGAGCACAATGAGCTACATAAGTGTAAGGCTTTGAGTTTGACCCTAAGCGGAAAGGCTGGAGATTGGTATAGAACCTTAAGAGTAGAAGAGAAAACGATCTACTCTACTCTTAGGAGACTGTTCTTAAAAGAATACATACGAGAGGGAGTACTTTGGGGTGTAGCCTCTCAACTCCAGAAAGCCCAACGAGAAGAAGGTGAATCCATGGGAGACTTCATTAGTCGCCTAAAGAATTTGAATTCCCGATGTAATCCAAACGAGCGATTCAACAACAACCAATTGCTCGAGAGGTATCACTACTTGGGAAGCAGTCACCATGAATGCAATCCAATTGGAGGATAATTTAATGATTGCAGGAGAAAGAGTGTCCGCCGAGCCGAAGTCTAGTAGCTCGCAAGCGTCAGGGCATGAGCCAATGAAGATAAAGCCAATCGTGAAAGAGCAAACGATATTTGAGATGACTTTGGCAGATCTCACCAAGGCCATCCAAGAAAGCCTTAGGGGTAATCATGCTCCACAAAACACTCATATGTATCCAAGAAGGGAGCAACAATGGTGCTCAATTTGCTTGGGCCCACATACTACGAGTGAATGCCCTACTTTCGGAGTAAAGTTTAACGGGACTTGTAATGCGTGTGGTAGGTATGGCCATCAAGCGAAGTATTGCCTAATGCTTAAACGCATCATGGAAAATAGACCGCCTATAGCTTGGGCAGACTCACCTTGAGTTCCTGCATTGATGCCTACCCCACCCATGGAGCAACAGTTGCCATTACAGCACATGGTCCCTAGAACCCAAAATGTGGTCCAAACCATACCGTTGCCACCTCCAGTGCTAGGACCACAACCCCCTCATCCAAGAGTTACACCTATGAATCAAATAGGTTGCGAGTCATCTAGTACTTATGTAGATTGCGAAGAGGACATAGACTCTAGTATCACCTATGGAGTCGACATGCTTGAGGAGTGTCCCATGTACTATATGGAAGACCATTGGGGACAAATCAAACCGGTATATCAAGCTACGGCGCTAGCAGCAAGAGGCCAAAACATTATTAGTTTTGCCAGGAGACCACCTCTTCAGTGCTACGAATGTGGTGGACCACATTGAGTAGCTGAGTGTCCCATTAGAATGCAAAAGAATGTTGCACTAATGCAAACAAGTCAAGGGAGTGCATTGGCAATGCCAATACTCACTTGTAATCGTTGTGGCATAGATCATTTGATCGCACAGTGTCCTAAAAATCCAAACACACCGAAAATCACACCATTGAACTTAATAGAGATTGTTGATGGGACACCACCAACTATAAACATAGCACCAGTGAATGCACTCACACGGTGGATGCTCCAAAAGAAAAATTACATCCTCGAAGAGAGAGATGCTGCATCCATTGGCCAAGCGAGAAAGAAGAAAACACGAAGAAAGAAATCCCTTAATGCTTCTAGCTCAAAACCTAGTTCAAAGACTAACATAGGGACAGAAGAGGATCCCGTGTATATGAATGACCCTGAGGATGACTCAGATTCGATAGAGACCACGGAGACCAAAACTGTTACTACAAAGGAAAAAGCCAGTGAGGAGGATCACGAGAGGGAATTACGACGAACACCAAAAGAGTATTTAAAGTTAAACCACCCAGTTGTGAACCCCCAAGATAGGCCACGAGAGACAAAAAATGATGATTGCAAGAGAAATATTGAAACCTATCCAAACCCAACAGTGGAAATTGAACGAGTCCAACAACTGAGGGGTTTGGTGGAAGAAACTCAACGAACATTAGAACCTGAACCCACACATATCCAGATTTCAGACACAGTGTTTCCCACACAAGTTCAACCTCACAAGAACTACAGGCCGTTAGCTATACCCAGTATCATTCGGGAAGAGAGTGAGGGTAGGACATCTGAAAGTGGACACACACCTTTCCTACTAGAGAGAATGTTTGGTGAGGGAATGCCCAACCCCCTTGAGGAGGTGGAGATTCCATCTTCACCATTCTCTTGTCAGGGTCCTACGTCCCACAAGATGCCATTAAATGTTGCCAAATTGATGGATTTCATGTCTTCAGAAGTTAGAACCACCATCATGTCCAAACTATATAAAGACCCCGAGCTAGTCTCAGCTCTTCGAGCCTTCCTCAATGGAGAATTACAGGCCGGATTACCACAGTTTGCACATATGAACAAACCTGACTCGGTAATGAATGATGAGGAACATTTAGCACCATCATCTGACCTAGCGGGACATGAATCTGTAATTGAAATACCCGTTAACAAGTTGGGGCAATACTTTGAAGGTGATGAATCTAATGCTACTCTATTAATCACTACTAAAGGATTAACTGTAAAGGGGGTCCTTGACGGTGGTGCGGGAATCAGCATGGTGACAAAGAGTTGTTGGGAGTCTATGGGGAGACCTCACCTTGAAGCCACAAGCGTAGTGGTAAAAATGGCTAATGGATCTATTGTTACGCCTATTGGAATGCTAAAGGATCTCAGGATCAAGGTCTTGGGACACAAGGTAAGGCAGACTTTCATTGTTATGGATTTTTCCAAGCATCCTATGTCATTTGAGATGATCTTAGGGCATCCATTCATGAGGGAAGCAAAAATGGTGCATGACTGGTCCAAAAACCATGTCTACTTACAGTTCCAAGACTCTGTCATTCGAGTTGATCTTTTAAGTGGTCGAACGCATCCTCTAGGAAATAAATTCATCATTGATAATCAATCAGACACAACAATTCACTCAGCTCCATTACAGTATTGTTACACGTGTAACGAAGACACGGATATTGGGGAGAACTCTCCTTATATGGATATCCTACTCGGAATGGCTGAGTCAGACAATGTCGATTGGGTGCACCTAGCGGCAACTATAGATACATGGGGAGCTAGAGGAACAACTTGGGTAACACCAGATGGGGAAGAGATACCACACATTGCACCAGTAAACATGTTAGGTGTAGCGCATGTAACATCCGATGGTAAGAAAGAGGCACACCTACCTGAGAGTGAAACCAATGATTCCTCAAAGGCTTCAGGCCAATACACATCAGAAACGGAATCTCACGGAGAAATGGATTCAGAACCTGAGGAAACATCGAGTGAACCAAGTATAGAAACTGAACACTCAAGGCCTAGTACGACCATCTATGGTAATTTATATGAGAGTGAAGAAGATACAAGCGAAGACCTATCAGGCGAGTCGAGTTCAAACATTTACCAAAATCAAAACCTTAACAAGAAACAAAGGTCATATAAGAGACGACGATATCGAGCAAATGTGAGAGCTAGGATAAACAAGGAAAGATCTACTGCAGAATGGCTTAGCTATCTAGGGGCATGTGATGCTCATCGAAAGCTAGTAGACAATTGGGGTGAACATCTGCAGAGTGTCATGTGGTGCAGCCCGCGACCCATTGACCTCGCTCAATTGGAGGTTACAGAGCCGAAATTGATTCGAACTATAAGAAGATGTCAAAATCGAGAGTTAGCACAACAACAAAAGGAGGCAGAACTAAAAGAAAGGTCTCCGTCAGGACAAGAGCCTGCTGACTTACATACGGCTCCTGAACATTTTAAATCTTATACCACAGGGGAGCGAAAGGTTGTGTATGCCAAAGCCCAACGAATACCTACCAATGGAAGCAGTGGAGTCTATGATGGTCCAGCGGTAGTTAAAGAGATAGAATTAGCAGAACCAGGTAAGGAGTCTAAACCAGTCTTTATTGCTCAAGACCTTACCGAAACTGAAGAGGCTGTACTTAAGAAGCTCCTCAAGGAATACAAGGATATCTTTGCTTGGACATATCATGACATGAAGGGCGTTCCACCTTCTGTGGTGCAACATACAATTCCCATGATCAACATTGCTAAACCCGTCCAGCAACGACCGTATCCAATGAATCCTAAGTACGCCAAAATTGTACAAGAGGAGATTGAAAAACTTATCCAATGTGGATTCATATACCCTATTGAGCACTCAGAATGGGTTTCTCCAATAGTCATTGTGCCAAAAAAGAATGGGAAACTAAGAGTGTGTGTCGACCTCAAGAAAGTTAATGCAGCTACTAGGAGAGATCATTATCCCTTGCCATATTCAGAACATGTGCTTGAAAGAGTTGCGGGCAAGGAAGCTTATAGCTTTTTAGATGGGTACTCTGGTTACAATCAAATCACAATTGCATTAGAGGACCAAGCTAAAACTGCTTTTATCACAGAGTTTAGAGTGTTTGCATTTCGTGTTATGGCTTTTGGCTTAACAAATGCCCCTGCTACATTCCAACGATTAATAAACACTACGTTTAAAGAATTTCTAAGGGAGTTTTGTGAAGCTTTCCTAGACGACCTTTGTGTTTATTCTTCTTCAGAGAAGCATTTGTTATATCTACGAAAAATATTTGAAAGGTGCAGATTTTATCGCATCTCATTGAACCCTTTCAAATGCCAATTTTGGGTTAAGCATGGAGTCATTCTAGGGCATATAGTGTCCAAGAACGGGATATCCACAGATGAGAGTAAGATTAAAGCCATTGCCGATTTGCCACCACCTACTAACTATAAAGGAGTTCAAAGATTTATGGGCCAAGTTGGTTATTATCGAAGGTTTATTTTAAACTTTGCCGAGATAGCGCGTCCATTGTACAAGCTTCTTATCGAGTTTCACTGGACGGAAGAATGTCATCAATCTTATGAGTTATTAAAGAAGGCCCTAACAAGTGCTCCAATCCTGCGAACACCTGATTGGAATGTACCTTTTCATGTGCATATTGATGCATCAAATTTTGCTATTGGGTGTGTTCTAACTCAACCAGGAGAACATAAATTGGACTACCCTATTAGCTTTGCAAGTCGCCAATTAAATGATGCCGAGATGAACTACACTACTACAGAGCGCGAAGGTCTAGCTATGATTTACGCAGTAAAGAAATTTCGCTATTATCTTCTTGCTACCAAGTTTGTGTTTTATGTTGATCATCAAGCATTGCTATATTTGGTAAACAAGCCGTGTTCCACAGGTCGAATTACACGATGGTTGTTAATTCTTCTTGAGTTTGACTTCACCGTTGTTGTGAGGCCTGGGAGGAAACATGTCATGGAGGATCATTTATCTCGTATCCCTAATGGCGAAGCTCCTACGGGGGTTGATGATGAATTGCCTGATACTCCTTTGTTCATTGTTGAGACAATGCCTCTACATCCCATCAAGGTAACCCAACCATTTGAAAAGTGGGGCTTAAACTTTGTAAGACCGATTAGTCCGGCTGCACGTAACACGCAATCACAATATATCATTGTGGCTACCGACTATGTAACCAAATGGGCTGAAGCAAAAGCAACATGAAAGGCGGATGCAAAAACAACAGCTAAGTTCCTCTTTGAGAACATTATCACACGTTTTGGATGCCCCTTTGAACTTGTGAGTGACAATGGAACTCATTTTATAAATGAAGTAATAAAAGAACTCACATCAAACTTCATGATATCTCACCATAAGTCTACACCCTATTATCCCCAAGCAAATGGCCAAGCTGAGAGTACCAACAAAACTCTCATCTCCATTTTGACAAAGACAGTTGAGGCTCATCGCACTCATTGGGACCTAAAGCTTACATCAGCTTTATGGGCTTATCGTACTGCGTATAAAGTTGTTATTAATTGCACACCGTTTAAGATGGTGTATGGCCAAGAAGCAGTTATGCCATGGGAGTTTGTCATTCCTAGTCTTCGAGTAGCTTCTTAAGAAGGTTGGGATGGTAACCCCTTAGTGGAGCGATTATATATCCTGGAAAGGCTAGATGAAGAGAGGCCATTAGCTGTGCGAAATGCTCTAGTGGAGAAGGATAGGAGAAAGAAGTGGTTTGATAGCCATTTAAAGAATAAAGACATCAAGCTTGGTGATAAAGTTCTTATGTACGGGGTACGTAATGAAAAGAAGAAATTGAAATACGCTGGTAAGGGACCATATCGAGTGTGTGAAATTACCCCGCAAGGTACCATTCGTGTGGAGACTCTAGATGGAGATGAAACCATTGGATTCCTTAATGGGAGTAAATTCAAAAGATATTATGATCCTCTAAGCCAGGAAGAGTTGCAAGCCATCCATCAAAAGAAGGCTGCCAAGGAACAAGCAGAGCTTAAAAAAATCCAAGCAAGAGTTGAGGCTCGAGAACGACAACAACGTCTTAGACGCCAACGAGAGGCTAATCTGGGAATCACGCAAGCATTTTTCGAGGACACAGATGATGACTCATTAGAATCTGAGCCACCCCTACGATACCCAATTGAGCTAAATAGCCCCTATGGGAAAGTACTATACAATGCCTTATTAGATACGGGAGCTAAACACAATTTGTTACCCTATGGAGTTTGGTGTCAATTAGGGAAACGGACCCTATCCCCGAGTACGATGCAAGTCAAGGGCATTAATAAAAAGAAAACTGCTATTCTTGGAGTCCTTCAGACCCCTGTTGTCTATGACAATGGAAGCATAGTGCAGAGGTTTCTAGTCATGCCCGTGGGAGCTATGGAAGGCAACGTAAACCTGGGACGCACGTGGATGTTGGCAACCAAATGCACTATTGATTGGGATACTGGTAGTGTCACGACGCGACCACCGACTCTTACCCCTATCATTCAAGCAAAGTCACCTACGTTGCAAACTCTAGCAAAGTTGAAGGATAGCCAACATTCACAAGCCAAGGTGGTTAACTCGTCCTTGCCGGCTACCCATGAACCTAGCACTTCAACACTTGTAGTTGCAGCAAGCAGTAATATTGCAAGTACTCAACCTGCACAACCTAAGAGTACATATCAATGGGTCCCCAAGGCCTTACTTCCAACTACCTCAACCCTCCCATCCATTCCAAGAAAAAATTCCCCTGGAAAACCAAGAGTGCGCTCTAGGAGAGTCAAGACCAAATCACGATGGATTCCAAAACGACTATTAGAAGCCCAAGGCAACTATGATGGAAATGAGCAAATCTGGGTACCTGAACGTAAAATGTGTCCTTCCCTATCGACAGCAAACCCATATGAGTCAAACAGTGTAACGCTAAAGCCAATGGCAGACCGTGGGAAGGGAAAGATCACAGAATGCTACACACCTAGTCCAGAGCTAGTTTGGGCTCCAAGGCAAAACCAATTTATTCCACCTAGCTCAGGAAGGGGGGAGTTCCATGAAGCTTCTAGCTCCTCATGTAATACATCCATAGAGGTAAAAGCTTCTACACAACCTCCACCTACAATAGTGGACCTCCATGAAGCTACAAAGGAATCCACACCTTCCAGTGTTCAAGAATCACCTGATGAACCACTTCAAGTTTGATCCTGGGAGAGTACCTTACCACCCTTGCAACTCGACGAGGCACCTAAGGTAATAGAAAACTACTGGCAAAATTCTTCACCTATAACAACTTGGAACAACTGGTTTCAAAGGGTGACAACATCATTTCAAACGGTATGATCTACCCAAGGAAGGGGGGAGTGTTTGTGGACATCCATTATTCACTTGCTTCCCTCTCAACCTTTCTCCCTGACCTCTTAATCTCCAATCTTAGGGAATGTATATATAAAGCCTTATACTCACAAAAACGAGATAAAAAAGTAAAAGAGCAAGAGCCATAACACAAAATCATAAAAACAAATTATGCACAAGAACACAACCCTTGTAATATTTGTACTCTAACCATCATCTATTTGCGTGTATAGATATGGCTAGTACGCTAGAGTCATCCACTCCTGCCTTTGGTGAGAGGTACCCTCGTTACTTTTCACAAATATTTCACATGGTCTTTCCAGTGCTTGCATGTGAATGGGATTTGATAGGTACGCTAGCATGTGAGAGGAATTTTGAGGAGTTAGAATGGCTGATACGTCTCTTGACCACGTCTGATCCATACTTAGTAGAGAGCGTTTCTCCCATTGCACAAGCCTACCCTTTTGACCAAGATGACTATAGGCGTCTAGTGACCTTCTTAGTAAACATGGGCACCTATGATGAAGAAGAAAATTTACAGGACTACACGGATGGCACATATGGTCTCATGGATGATGACTTTGTTTATCTCGACGACGAGGATAGGGGTTTAGCCTTAGGGTTTCCCCCCAACCTCTACAATATCCTATTCCCTTGACTCTCTAGGGGGAGTGCAAATAATTAGGTTAGGGTTCCTTATGTTTTTTGTTGTGTTCAATAATTGTTGGTACCTTTTCCCACTAATGTGCCTCCTGGAGGTATTCCTTTTGTTTCCTAGTGTGTACAGGAGCGTGTTGCTATTGATAGGATTTGGACCTTCATGGAACCTTTATCTCGACTCACTCTTCAAATCAAGCGCGACCATCGACACAAACAGGTGTTTCTTGTCCATTAGCATTGCCCCTTATTTTTGCATCTATGATTGTCTGCTTTAATTGTGATTGGTAGCCTAATATTCACCGCATTTGCTTAGTATCAAACATTTAATTCGATGTAATTTTTTGTCATAATCACTTGTCTAGGTTTAAAAGTCAAGCAGTCCGACTAAGCTAGTTTGACCAAGTTAGGTGTTAGAGATCTTCTCTTAATACCATGGGGAATGCCTTCCTAATAATCAATGGTTACTTAGGTTCTTAATCCGATTTAAGCAGCATTGTGTGAAATGTACTAGGGCTTTCTAGTGGGCTTGACCCTATTGACCTTTAGCTTAAGTATTATAAAGGGAGTTTACTAGTGTGATGAGCATGGGGAGGTGTATCAGTGTTATATGACCCCCCAAAGTTACAAAATTAAAATGTTGAAAATGAACAAACAAAAAATCAAAGTGCCACAATGTAAAATCTTAAGCTGGAAGAGAAATCTCAGCTTGATTTGGTACTTCACTCACATGTATTGCCTATGGTACTAGAGCCCTAGAGGTTCCCAGTGTGGGCGCTTTTCCTTGAAAAGCAAAAAACCCAAGGCATACAAAATAAGCACACACATCAAATTGAATCACTGTGAAAAGACTTTGGGGGGTCAAAGAAAAGGTAATCAGTCAGGTGATGATTTCATGAGAAATTCCTTTTATCGTAGCTTAACTACAAGGTCCTCTAGGTATAGCCTCTAGTCAGCCCTCGAACATGAAATACTTGGCTCTCGCGATTAAACAACTTAATTAACCAAAGAAAATTAAGAAGCTTACCCATGGTATTAATAGTCGATCTCTAGTTCCTTTCGACCGTTAAATTTGCGACCCCATACTTGTTTAATTTTTTACCTTTACATCTGTTTATGCATTTGATTACATTGCAATTTAATGCTTATTGCTGACAAATTGTTTAAAATTCTATTACGAATCAATTGTCTGCCTAAAATTGCATATGCTTTTTAATCGCTTATGAAAATGTAATTACTGTGCGGGGACTAATGAAGGCTAAGGACATTCATCTCAAATGCTCTTCTTCCTCGACCAACGAGCTTCTACTCAATAGCTTCCGAGGACGGAATCTACATCACGAAGGGGGGCATGTTAACCCTCACGGCTCATGGACACCCTATCACCTACGAGACGGACATTGTATTATTTATTTGGTAGAGTTAAGTACCGGGCTTGTCGGTCCAATAGGAAAAGGGTAAGAGTGATTGCCGATGAGAGGCGCACTCTAATTGGGACACTCAAGGGATTAGTTGGCTAAGCATGGGCGCCCAAGTGTGAATGGGGTGAGCTCATATAAAAGCCAACTAAACCTAAAATTCACTCATTCTCTCATTTGTGCAATAGAAGAGTGCTCTTGCTCCATCTCCATCTCCATCTTCTTCTTCTTCACCTCCTTGTGTGTGTGTGTGTGTGTGTATGTGAGAGAGAGAGAGAGAGAGAGAGAGAGAGTGTGATCGAGCATTGCGGCGGCACGACGGCGGTGAAGCGGTTGAGCGCGACGTAGCGGCGTCTCCTTCTTCTTCGCGGCGAGGAATCCTCCACGGCAGGAGCATAGAGGGGTGAGTGACACACCATTGCCCTCTTTTGAGCTTACTAGTTAAGCTAGTTGTGTGCTTGAAGCCGTATGTGGCTCGCACACAGTGTTAGGCAAGTCCCTTGCATCGACAGTGCGGCAAGGAGCGCACAACAAACAGAGGAGGAAGGTAATATATAATGAGTGTTCCATCCAATTACAAGAAATATACTCTCCAAGACCGAAGTATCATAGTTGAACAACCTGTCAGGGAACTATGAAAACAGGTTGAGTTCTACGAAAGACCTAAAAACGCAAAAAAGATAGATCTGGCCAAACCAAGAGAAGAGCCTATACCTGCCTACATTGCAAATGACCTAATGAAAGAAGAAGAAGTGCTTTTGTTAAGCTTGTTGAAAGAATACGGAGATATCTTTGCTTGGTCTTATAAGGATCTCAAGGGTGTTGATCCACAAATCTGTCAACATACCATACCCATGAGAGATGATGCAAAACCAAGTAGACAGAGGCCATACACATATAATGAAACATTTGCCACGAAGATCAAAGAAGAGATAGAAGAGCTAAAGGAATCCAAATTCATTTATGAAATTGAACATACAGATTGGGTGTCTCCAATTGTGGTAGTACCCAAGAAAAATGGAAAATTACGGGTGTGTATCAATCTCAAAAAAGTGAATGCAGCTACGATGAGAGACAACTTTCCCCTTCCACTCACTGAGCATGTTTTAGAATGGGTTGTAGGAAAAGAGGCTTATAGCTTTTTAGATGGCTTTTCGGGATACAATCAACTTTTGATTGATCCCAAAGTTCAGCATAAAACTGCCTTTGCAACTGAATGCGGTAATTTTGCCTATCGGGTTATGCCTTTTGGGTTAACTAATGCTCCTGCCACCTTTCAAAGATTAATGAGCCATGCTTTTAAAGAATATCTTTGGAATTTCTTGGAAGTATATATGGATGATCTATGTGTACATTCATCAATCCGGGCTGATCATTTTGAACACCTCAAAAAGGTATTCGAAAAATGTAGACTTTAAAGGATTTGCTTAAATTTTGAAAAGTGCACATTCATGGGCAGACAAGGAAAAATTCTTGGACATATAGTGTCTAAAAATGGCATAGCTACTACTGATATGGATAAATTTCATGTTATTGTTGATTTGCCTAGACCAACAACAGTCAAAGGGGTTCAAGCCTTCATGGGACATTGTGGATATTACAGACGGTTCATTTACATGTATTCTATAATTGCAAAACCCATGTACAGCTTGATTACACACTTTGAATGGACTGATGAGTGTGAAGAATCCTTCATGAAGCTTAAGCAAGCTCTCACTTCATCTCCAATATTGAAAGCACCAGATTGGAATAAGATATTTCATATACATGTAGATGCTTCCAATTTTGCCATCGGGTGTATCCTAGCTCAACCAGGAGACGGGAAAATTGATTTTCCTATTTCTTATGCTAGCCAACAGTTGAATATGGCAGAGAAAAACTATACAACCACTAAAAGGGAAGGATTAGGGATTATCTATGTCGTAAAAAAGTATAATAATTACCTATTAGCTAACAAATTTGTGTTCTTTGTGGACCACCAAGCCTTATTGTACTTGGTCAACAAGCCATGCAACACAAGAAGAATAGGAGATGGTTCATCATTCTTCTGGAATTTGATTTTACTGTAATTGTGAAAAAGGGCATCACTCATCAAAGAGCATATCATTTGTTAGGGATTGTTTTAGGAGAACCACCTAAGGAAGTAGACGATGATCTACCAGATGCATATCTGTTCTCGTTGAAATGATACCTCTATGGTTGGAAAGCATGGTATCCTTGATGACCATAGCTCAAGTGGATTCGCAAATACCACTTCCTATTACAATCAGATCAATTGAGCAATGAGCTATGTATCAATTACTAGTTGGAAGGTTGTACAAAAGAAATCGAGATGGAATATTGCTTTTATGCATTAATCCTGAGAGAAAATCCAATACTTGAGTCAAGCACATATTACCATAGTAGGACGTCACTTTGCGGAAGATCAAACTATGCAACTAATCTTAAGACTTGGGGTATTTTGGCCCACTATGAGGAGGGATGTTCATTCATTTGTAAAAACTTATCCTCAATGTCAAAAACAAGCACCCGTTCCAAATATCACTTCTTCCTAAGTGGAGTAACTATCTAGTTACTTACTTATCAAGCCGAACATTTCTTGAGGATATGAGTAAACGCCGTCAAAGAGCAATTGAAACTGAAGCAAGAGACTATGCTCTTATTGGAAACCAACTGTATCGGAGAGGAAAGGATCAACATTTGCGTCTTTGTGCAAATGAAGACGAATATATTCCCATTATAGAACAAGCACATGCTGGAGTAGCTGGAGGTCACTTCTCTAGTGAGACCACCGCAAGAGCAATCTTAATGGCAGACATATGGTGGCCAACACTTTTTGTTGATGCTAATGAATATGTTTGAAGGTGTGATGCATGTCAACGAGCAAAAATGCCAACCCATGTAGATAGCATGCCCTTGAGACCAATGATGGGGGCTAGAGCTTTTGCAAAATGGGGTATAGACTTTGTTGGGCAAATACAGCCACTTTCTTATAGAACCCAAGCTCAATATATCATTGTAGCTACGGACTATTTGACCAAGTGGGCCGAGGCTAAAGCAACTCAAAAGAATGATGCCAGAACCACAACCGCATTCTTATATAATTACGTGTTCACAAGATATGGACTGCCAATAGAAATTGTCAGCGATAGGGAAACTCATTTCCTCAATGAGGTAATTTTCTTAATGAATTTATGGTCATCCATAACAAATCGTCTCCCTATCATCCACAAGCAAATGGACGAGCTGAGCATACGAATAAAATTCTTAGCTCGGTATTGACTAAAGTGGTTAGTTCAAGAAGGATAGATTGGGAAATGAATCTCCACGCTGCTCTATGGGCTTATAGAGTTTCATTCAAAACAGCTTTAAATGCTACACCCTTTAACCTTGTTTATGGTCTTGATGCCATACTATCGATAGAATTTCTATTGCTAACACTAAGGGTAGCTAAGGATCTCGAGTGGACTGGACATGAATTGTCAGAGAGACTTGAAGATTTGGAAAAGCTTGATGAGTGAAGGCTAACTGCTGTAGCTCACATCTATGCACAAAAGTGGAAACAAAAACAGTTTTTTGATTCCCATCTAATAACAAAAATCTTCAGAAAAGGGGACTTAGTTATAATCTAATCCCTTAAGCAATACATTTCCAAGTTTAAGAAAAAAGAAAACGGACCGTTTATCATTGAAGATGTATCTCCAAGTGGAGAAGTTAGGTATCCACCCTAGATGGTGAACCAACGTCTAATTGGATTAGTGGATGTCGTTTGAAGAAGTACAATTTGCCACTAACAATGAATTGCTAGAAAGAATACATGCAGCAAAGCAACGAACGAAAACGACAGCAGGTAATTGATGAAGCCCAAGAAGAAGCTCGGCTTTGAGTACTCAAAAGAAAATCTCCTCTAAAAAACCAACAAATACCTATTCCCATCAACACTCTGGACCTAGATGACCAACAATGGAAATTACAGAAAGATGCAGTGTCAATAGATGATGAATGGTTAGATGGAGTGGACCTTCGCATCAAAGCATAGCCGAACAATCATATCACAAACGCATTGGTCGATACAGGAGCTTAAGTAAATACAGTCAGTTATTCCACGTTGTCGAGAAATTTGCGGTCTTGCCAGGAAAGCACCGGGCTTATGGCTGTGAGAGTTTGTGAGAGAAATCAACAAAAACTATATGAAGGAGTTAAACCATAGATGCTATGAAGACTAGGGTTTGGAAAGAAGTGCAATCAAAGAAGACTCACTCTTTCTCTCTTGCACTCACACACACAAACAAACAACACAAAAGAGAATGTCAAAACAATACGAAAATGAAAACATCAAGGCTATGGCCATATCGTATCATGGGTAATATGAAGGGTTAATAGATGAGTTAATGGCATTCAATCTTGGCTGACCAAATAGGCTACGAATTGTTCTTTGGAATTGTAGTTTTGTGCTTACCATAATGTATATATTTTGTCTAGTGATTGGGATTAATTGTGTATACAAATCCTCTTGGTTCATAGCAAGATAACTACGCTTACGTCAAACGAAAAGTTATAGATTATGAGAGGTAGTATGATGGGATCCGGTGATAGAAGTATTTCATTAAGCCTTTCTGGGCCAAAGAGAAACACTATACGTTGTTGGAAGTGTATTTTACGGCTAATCCATACGTTAATTCTAATAGATCGTACAGAGTGAAAGCGATAGAAATTATCATCATGTGGATTATTCATCTAGGATAGTATGTGAGAAATGTAGATATGAGAGAAGTGAAGAGATGAGAAGTTTCCCTCCCAAGCCCTATTCTTACCCGTAGGCAATAAGGATACTGCGGGGAGACATGTACCTGTAGAAAAGAGAACCTAGAATTTGCAGAGAGGATGAATTACTAAGAATGAGAGAGATAGGTTGGTTAAGGAGATGAGATTAGATACACATATATAAATATATGTCGGATTAGAGATGAAAAAGAAAACAACAAGAAATCAAGAAAACATCAATGTAGAACACATCTTACTTGACAAACCCTTCTGCACCATTATTGATGGAGAGAGAAGAAGAGGGGAGCACTCCACTTTGATTGATACGCCAAGTACAACACCTTCTTTGATTAGAGTTGATCTTCCAAGGATAGCGTACAAGAATGGCTAGTCTTCCTCTAGGAGAAAGTGTAGGCTTGGGCTTATGTTCATGGGGCTAAGTACAATTAGGCATTACTACTCACTCCCTCAAGAATTCCTCTCATCAATGGCTTGAATGCTTGAGTTTCTTTCAAGGAAGAAGAGGTCCCCTTTTATAGGTGAAGGAAACCCCCAAGGGTTTACACAAGAAGAGAGGAGCCAGTGTGAACAGGAATTGGAAAAGTTGGAAATGAGTTGTCCCTGCATGATGTGGGCAGACTGGGGTCCAGTATTTTGATCATATCTCCTCAGCCGTGGCTCCAAATAAAAAAAGTAAAAGTATGGGCAGAAACTTCAGCTCATTAGCTACGATTTTCATTTTAAAATCGTTTTTCAATTCGGATTGGAACCTTGTGTAAAAAAATCATCAAAATAGGGTCCATTTCTGGCAGCAAAAGTCTTCCCGTGGTCCCCTTAGCCTAGACTTTCATTTAATTCCAAAGGACACCTCATGCCATATGAAAGCATGACATTGCTCCTTGACAAAGTTTTGTAATCATGCTTGCAATAATGCATTAAAATAAGTGTATCTTTGAAATCATGCCACCTAGTGTTCCACTAGGATTTGATTCCCTCCTAGTAGCTATTTAAAAAGAAATATAAGAAAAGTATAAAAAATACATAGAATATATATATATTGGCGTTTACCCTAGATATAGGATCTAGCTAGGGTGTGAGATGATAATGAGATAGTAGAAATAAAGAATCAATGATTTTTGCCCCAAGTTAAAGAGGCGGAGCTATTGAGCTTTTTCCATAGTATTTTCTGATGGTAAAGTAAGGATAGGTTACCCTTGAGAAAAATAATAGGATGAGATAGAAGGCTTATTATTATACTTAAATATGCATATGTACATTATAGGAAAGATAATTATGTATCTAAAAAGTTACAAGATAGATCTTGTAGCATGCGTTCCCACTATGTACGTGTTACAGCACGACATCCACCCCCTCTAAACCTGCACATCCTCCGGTATGTGCCACATTACTTCTTTGTAAGATCAGCCCTCTTGTACATCTTCCTTGCTTTCTTCTTCACTGGATGATTCCAAATCTTCATCTTCACTTTGATCTTTACCTGTGGTTTGCTCTTCTTCCTCATCAACATCTTCTGGATCATTGTCTCCTCTTCTCTTAAACATTTTGATCCTTTTTCTTGCAATGGGAATCTTTACTTGTGTACCATTTAGTTCAGACAAGATGTAAGTAGCATTTTCATGCACATGCTTTACAACATACGGTCCAAACCATCTTTTTGAAAACTTACGCATAACTGTGTGCTGGTTATCAAGGCTACTATCATACACCAAAACCCAGTCACCTTTGTCAATTGCTTTGCTCCTGAGTCGATGTCACTTATCAAAGTAGTCCTTGTTTTTCAACCTTGCATTTTTGAGTAGTTCTTTTGCAGCTTCAATGTCTCCAGGTCTTCTCTCTAGCTGCCTTATACGCAGTGATAGGAGATCTTCCCTGCTAACCCCCTCTTGCCAAGGTAGTACATTCCATGTGGGAATTGTATCTTCAATCGGCATCACTGGCTTTTGACCATACATTAGCTCCGCAGGCATGTAGCCAGTTACTGAGCTATGTGTTGTACGATCAGCCCATAAAGCATATGGTAACAGTTTTGGCCACTCACCAACTCTTCCTTCACAAGCCTTGGCCAAAGCTTTGATGATAGGAGGATGCCCTCTTTCACTCTTTCCATTGCCTTCAGGGTTGTAAGCTGTAGTAAGAGAAATCTTGATTCCTAATCTAGAAAAGAACTCCCTTGCTTCTTCGGCATCGAGTTCACCTCTATCTGCAGTGATTTTTCTCACACAACCATAACGGCAAATCACCTCATCAAGAAGGAATTTGCACACAGCTTCTGTGGTTTTAGCTCTTAATGCTCTTCCTTCAACCTAGTTAGTTAGGTCCTCTCGTGCAAGAACCAAGTATCTCATCTGCCAGAGTCCTAGAGGCATTGTGACTAGATCCACAACCCATTTATAGTGCATGGCTAGTGGATATGTAGGGTGCAATCCATCACGATGTCGAACATTTGAATACACTTGATAAGTTACACATGTCTCTACAAACTGAGATACATCTTTATACATACCCTTCCACCAGTATTTTTCTTTCAACTTGGAGAAAGTTGCCCATACACCCCTGTGTCCAGCCCATAGACTCTCATGAAACTCTTGCATGAGCTTTACTTGAGTCTCTTTTTTACATATAACCCTTTGTGGTGTAGCACCCTTTTGTTTAGGATGCTTCCACAAGTAACCATCCCTCAAAAAGTACCCATATGCATTCCTGCGTATCCTCTTGAATTCTTGTTCAGACCAATCATCATGTTTTGTTAGAGTACTCAAGTAGCTTCCAATAAGAAGCCAATCACCTTCATAAAGCTCTTTCAAGAATGAATCAAGTAGATTAGTCATGCAGACATTGTTACCTTTGACATGAGAGATAGAATAGAACTTTGTGCCTACATCATCTCCCTCGTCAATCATTTGTGACTCATCTTCATACCTTGCCCTTGATAGCATATCTGTCACTGTATTGTCTTTACCTGCAATGTGCTTAAACTCGGGATTTAAGGACTTAATGTAGGCAATCCACCGCAACATAGCAATGTCTGGAGTTGAGCAGCTTGTAATCATCCCAAGAAGTGGTAGATAATCTGTTTCTACAACCACACATGCACCAATTAGGTACTCTTTCCCACTTTTCAAGGCTGTAACCATACCCCATAACTCTCTCTTTATCTGTGGATAGTTTCTTTGGCGAGCACTTAGCACCTTTGCTCCAAATCTTACCACATACCTTTGTCCTTCTTTGTCATCTTGCCCTATGTCCCATCCAATCCTTGTAGGACTGGTGTCTACTGTCACAATTACTGGCCTTTGACACTCATAGTCTACCTTTCTCAAAGTTGTTGCTGACTGGAGCAACTCCTTTAGCTTTTTCATGGATTTTACATGTGCATCTGTCCATTTAAACTTCTGATTCTTTCTAAGCAACTGATAAAAAGGATTAGCTACATGTGCATAATGTGGAATCCAAATAACATAGATAACACATGCTCCCAGAAACCTTCTAACCTCAGTGATGCTAGTGCACGTTTCTTTCATTCTTTGGATGGCATCTACCTTTGTTGGACAAGGTTTCCTACCATATGGCCCGCACATGTGCCCCACAATAAGCACTTCATTGACACCAAACATAGACTTTTTCCCTGACAATGTAAGATTCACTTCTTCCAACCTAGACAAAATTTTATCACAATCATTTATGTGATTTACCACAAATCTGCGACATCCCTTGAGATCCAAAGCTTCATCTTTGTCACTTTCTTCACATCCTTTGATAGGCAAATCATCAATGAAAGGCATTGTGATTTGAGGAATAAGGTCACGTAAGACCTTATTCATCCCATTCATCATATGTGCAACCGAGTTGGTTGCTCCCTGTGGCAGGGTACACATCCTTACCAAACCCAAAGGTGTCCTCATGGTTGTCAAGTCTCTGCTTTCGATTGCAAGTTGAAATTGATCATACCCTGAGTAGAGATCCCCCATTGAGTAGATTTCCCTCCGTGCAAATGCCTCTGCAAACTCATCCACAATTGGACCTATACCTACATTTCTAATTGTCACCTTGTTCACTGGCTGCATATCTTGGATGAAGCGTAGAGAACCATTCTTCTTCGGAACTGTGAATCACCTGTTTGAGTATGGAGCATAAGAAGGCTCCAAGATTCCCATTTTGATTTTCTCATTCAGTAGCTCTACTAACTTTGGCAAATGAGCTTTTGGAACCGGAATAGGCCGCAGATTCCAAGGCACATGAGGTATTGTGAAAATTACCATAGGAGCTACAATAGAAGGATCAACACATCCTATCTCATGTGGCTCAAATGAAACGAGTCCCCAATAAATAGTGCTTCCATGAGTCTAAGCCAATTAGAACTACAAAGAGTTCCTTTTCGTATATGCCTAGAGCTTGCTCAACAGGATCGAGCCTTCGACTCTCATAGCCTATGGCGTGCCCTTCTTGGAGTAGAACAGCCCCAAGACAATCACCACAAGCATCACATTGGACCTCAAATGGTTTTGAGAGATCCGGTAGTGTAAGCACAGGTTGAGAGATAAGCTTTTCTTTAAGCTTTTCGAAAGCATTGTTCTCCTTAGCAGACCACGTATACCTAACATTTTTCTTTGTTAGGTCATGTAATGGTCCCGCAATTTGTGAGAACTTTTCTATGAAGCGTCTATAGTATGCACACATACCTATAAAGCTTCTTAGTTCATGAAGATTCCTTGGTTTAGGCCATCCTTTTATTAACTCTAACTTGGATGGATCCATTTGGATTCCATCTTGAGAGATAATGTGACCTAAATATTGAATCTCTTGCAAGAAAAATTCACTTTTCTTTCGATTAACATAAAGTTTATTCTCTCTTAAAACTTGAAATATTACCTGGAGGTGTTGCTTGTGTTCCTCCAATGAATTAGAGTAGATGATAATATCATCAAAGAACACTCCAGTGAAGGTTCGATGAGGCCTGAACAGCTTCTCCATCAAGCGGTTAAATGTGGCTGGTGCATTAGTCAAGCCAAAAGGCATGATAATGTATTCGTAAAGACCAAATGTAGTACGAAATGCGGTCTTTACAATGTCTTGATCAACTATCCTTATTTGATGATAGCCACTTTTTAGGTCAATCCTACTGAAGTAGGTCGATCCTTGTAGCTTATCAAATAGGTCTTCTACCCGTGGAACGGGAAACCTATTCTTGATAGTGATCCTATTTAGTGCTCTATAGTCGACACACATACGATATGTGCCGTCTTTCTTTTGCACTAATAGCACAGGTGAGCAAAATGGAGATGAGCTAGGCCTAACCATGCCCTTCTCAATTAACTCATGCACTTGCCACATAATCTCCTCTTGTTGAGCTTGAGAAACTCTATAAGGAGGTTTATTAGGCGGTGAACTTCCTGGAAGAAGTTCAATTGCATGGTCGTCATTACCTCGTTTAGGAGGTAGCTCACAAGGGATGTCGTCAATAAAGACATCTTGAAACCCCTTGAGAAAATTGGATAACTCTAATTCCTTTTGGTTGCTTTTATTTTCTTTTGCTAAAGCATTAGGTTCATTTTGAGAATCTTTAACAAAAATCATGTACACGGAAATAGAGCTCTTTATTGACTTGTTGAAAGCTGGTGTATGTACAATGGGGATGGTGTTACCCATCTCCCTAGCATCTATATACATGTCCTTTTCCCTGAACTTAAAGGAGATTCTCCTTTCAGGAAATTTAACATGGGCAGCCAGGCGGTCAAACCATGGTGCCCCTAGGATTACATCCTCATGCTTGAGAGGAGAGATAAAGAAGTCCTCTTTGTCCACATAGCCTTGGACATGAAGCCTCAATTTCTCGATTAAGGGAGTAACTGAAGCTTCTTGCCCCTTGAAGGCACTGTCTGCGGGTAGGATATCTCCCATCTCGTAGGATTGTATGCCTAGCTTGGTGGCTAACTCCATAGATATGAAATTGTGAGTAGAACCAGGGTCAAAGAGAATAAAAGCATCATGTTCTCTTACCTTTCCCCAAGCATGGCATAGAGGAGATCCTTTGTGGTGAGTTTGATGAATCTCCTCCTCTTGGATTTCAACCAAAGAAGCTCTAGGAGGATCTTGGCGGTTGTTCTTTTGGGGACAAGCGCGGTACGCATGCCCTTGTTCGCCGCACTTGAAACACCGGTTATCTTTACGATAACGCTCAAGCTCTTCAGGAGAGAGTTTATTCTTTCCTTTGTAAACTCCCTTCTCTTTAGCTTTGTTGGAATTGCCCTTAGGAGACTTTTGGACATTGTCCTTCCCCTTAGGCTCATTGGAACCCTTGTTTTCCGGGGGCTTATTATTTCTTTTACCCCCCGTTTGGAAATTGATTCGCGAGGCCACCATAGTATGGTGTATTACCGCCGATATGGTACGTGGCCTTTGGGAGTTGACATACTCCGCCATTTCTTCGGTTAAGCCCGCACAAAATTGTTGCTTTTGCTCTCCAAAATCCAACTTTTTGAAGACAGTGGCCTTGAGTTGTAGGTCCCAAAACTTGTCTACATATTTGTGGATGGATTCATTGGGAGAGAGCTTTAAGCTTCGCCATTCGGTGAGTACTTTGTCTTTGGCATCGGTGGCCAAAAACTGCTTCATAATGGAAGCTCTTAAAGCCTTCCATGTTCGTGGAGCTTGACCGTTGGCTCGTAGGCTAGACCACCATTGTCTGGCGGACTTTTGAAAGTGCATAGCTACATGGCGTAGCTTAGAGGACTCCGTGAAGCCCTCATCTCCAAACGCCGCATCGAATTGCTGGATAAAGGCCAAAACTTTGTCTGTAGCACCGAAGGTGCCATCATAGGTAAGGAAAGAGATGCTCTTCCCTCCCTCTTTGAATTTCTTTAGCTTGGACGACCTCTTCCATGCGGCATAGGATTTCCTATGGCCTCTTCTTTTTGATGGTTCAAAAGTTGCACCATCACTTTCTTCAGAAGATGAAGAATTTGAAGAAGGTGGAGAAGAGGGTGACCTCTTTCTCGCCTTTTTCTTGTCCTGATCTTTGTCGTCTTCACCATAGCTTTCATAAGAGGAAGAGGATGAAGAAGATGGAGAAGAGGGTGTCCTCTTTCTCGCCTTTTTCTTCTCTTGCTTTTTATCATCCCTCTTTGAATTATGGCGTGGAGAAGAGTGTGATGGTCTTCTCCGCTTTGGTGGTGATGGAGAGCGTTTAGCCCGCCGTCTTCGTGGAGCCATCTCCGCCGAGGTGGCGGAAGACTCGCTTCTTTCTCGTTCCTTCGGTGGAGGCTCTTGAATTCTCCTTTGGGAAGGAGATGCATCATCCAGAAGTAAGTTCTTGAGCCCTTCATATGGATTCTCTTCTTCTTCCCGAATCGGAGAGAGACCTCTTTTGGTAGTCTCACAAGGAGGCTTCCTAGGTGTTCTCTCGTCATGGTGATGAGCTTGGAGAATCCCGTGAGCACGGAGCTGCCGTTGCACTTCACTTTGGAGAGATGGATTGCCCATGGCTTGTTGAAGCCTAGAAACAAGATAGTTAACAAGCATTGAAGCATCATTAGTAGCTTGCTCATGAGCAAAATCAAAGTTATCAACATTAATTTCACTCTCTTTACTATTGTCAGCCATTCTAACAACTTTTAGGTGTAAACTTTTTAGGTGTACTTTGGCACTTCAAGCCCTAGTTGCTACTCCTCTTTACCCCTTTAGAAAAAGCACTCAAGCTACTGTACCCGCGGCTCGAATACCATTAATTGCAAGGAATAGAAGAGAGGGTCTTTCGACACCAAAACAGCACCGGCTCCTGTCAAGCTTCTAATAGCTCAATAGTGGTTAAGTCGTAGGCAAGCCCCGTAGGACTCCACTATTAAGACCATAGCTCTCGACGGTGATGCCCCGTTAACTGCACAAAGGCAAGCGCACTGCAAGGCTGAAAAATCCCTATTCTACTTACTCACAGGCAATTAATAATACCAACCATTTGTAGCTAGCTTGAGGACCTCCCTTCTTGAGCAAGAAAAGAGAAACCTTGAGCTCTGATACCAATGTAACATTTAATGGCCTAAAATCTTATGTGTAGCGGAAATTAGCATGAACGTAGTGGGCATTTCATTAGAATAGATTCCTAATGAGAATTACAAGAGTGCTTGGGTGGAGAGAGAGCAACAAAAAGCATAACACCTAGTTAGATAGCATCGACAATACTTTCAAAAGAGAGAGCAATTAAGCTATTGACAACAGTTGAGGACCGGATTTGCATGGAGCCGGTCCCCCCTCCAAAAGGCTTTGTATTATGGTTTCTCCCATCAAGAGAGACATTGTACAATACAATTCTTTGTGTTCCTTCAAGACTAGCTAGTGCAATGAAGATGGAAGCTTCATACACCAAGCAAAACACTTAATCAAACACAACTTGAATTATCCCCGTTCTCAGACCCAAGACCTCACACACCTTCGAAGATGGTGAGAGCTAGCAGGGTATGAGAGTAGATTGAGAGGAAAAAGAAGTATCTTACGAGAAAGAAGTACATCTCCTCACATAATCACTCATATTAGCATAGCTTAGCTTAGTAATTAGCTTGGTAGAGAAGATGAGCATGCATTGAAGCTTGGCTCTTGGTTGGATTTGCATCCACATGCCAAGAGAGTGTTGATGTAGGCTTCTATCTCACAAGCTTGGAGTAGGTGATGAGCTCTCCATTAAAGCTTGGGAGGAGATAGAGTATTTTCCCTTCACACATGGTCAAGTGTGAGAGTGTGTGTGTCAATGCCAAGCAAAAATCAGCCCCCCCCCCTCTCTTGGGCGAGCCCTAGCTGCTAAATAAGTCTGGCCTTTGCCTCATTGGACCTCCCCAGGTCAAGCCAATAGGAATTAAGCAACATAAGTGATAGCCTTTAGACATGTGTCCCCCTTTCCCCTTTTGTGAGAGCTTTAGGTAATTAAATAATTAAACTAAACTCTCATTGGACCCCTTTGCCTCCTGGCCAATAGGAATCAGGCAAGCCATGGGGCTCCTGAATGCTCATTGGACCCCTTGGGAGACTGCCCAATAGTCTTCTAGGAGACTTAATTCTCATTGGTTTCTTTTATTAAATGTTTTTAAATTAATTAAACTAGATTTACTCTAGCTTAATTCTCATTGGTCCACTTCAAGGGTCTTCCAATAGGAATTGGGCACACCTTGTGGGCATCTGGCCTAGGGAGCTGACATGTGTCCCTCATTCCCTTTGTGTAAAGGGAGCCTGTGTGTGTGTGTGTGGCTTTCTCTCTCATCCCCTAGCTTTGGGGCTCGCCCCCTCCCATGTAGGGATGTAGAAAGACTTTTTGGGCACACACTAAGCATCCAATTTTCCCTAGGGTTGACCTTTGGACACAACCTTTGAATTTTGGAACCTTAGCATTTTGGAAGTCTTAATGGGCTGAACCTTAGGGTCTTTTTGGCCCATTGTTTCACATGGCTCTTTTGCAGATGGCCCCCCCTTTGGATCCCTATTTTCCCTCCTTTGGATCCCTACTGTGGCCGGTCTGCTAACTTAACCAATATTCTAGCTTTTTCTCCCTTGGCACTTTCCCACATTAAAATGATCAGTTTAATATGAGAAAATCATTTAGGAGAATTAGATATTGATTATTATGACATTACCTCTCTCTTGAAATCATAGTCGTCCTCGACTATGGTGTAGAGAAGATAAAGCATATGCATGAGTCCTTTTCTTAGCGGGTAGAGGATCCCTATGTTACCCTACGACATCATTCCATAATGGATGACTAGTCCATTTGGCGCTTGAGAGCCTGAGGCTGCCGCAAGCATGTCTGCACATTAGTCCTATCAGTCTTCCATAGTAGAGTGACAAGCTCTACTTGGTGTTTGGGAGACGTCGTCTCCACAAACTTGATCTAAGCATGCATACTACTTCATTTTTGTGCACAAATAAAGAAAAAGAGAGTCTTATAAGACAAAAATTTTTGTTCATTTTTAACATTTTGTACATTTGCTTACTCTTGGGAAGCATTGTAAGCATTGACAAGGTTTAGGTTATCCTTTAATTGTATGCCTTGCATCCATCTAGCATCTTCAAAAGGATAATTCTTAAACTTAATAAGATATCGTCGGATAGTCTTACCGCCTCTTAATACCTTGTCTTCATGTCGGAGAATGGACTCGGGCTGCAGCACCTCCTCGTGGTCCTCGATCTCCGGTGGGTCTTCAATAGTTGGTTCTTGAGGTGGCTCTCCTTTGTAAGGCTTTAAGAGGCTCACATGAAAAGCATTGTGTATGAGCCAATGATTGGGCAACTTAAGTTGATAGGCCATCTCATTGATTGGCCTAAGAATCTGGAAGGGACCATAATACCTTTTTGCTAGTTTAGCATAGTACTTTTGGTGGCCCGTAGGATTCTTGCCCGTCGTGTGCCTTAATCGAGCCTTGGGAAACTTTAACAAGACCCAATCGTTTTCTTTAAAGGCTTGGGCTTTTCTGTGCTTGTCAGCAGCAGCCTTTTGCCTTTGCTGTGAGATAGAGATAGCATCCTTAATCTTTTGGAAAGATTCTTGTAGGTCTCGGCTATACTCATCTGCAGCGAAGATCTTCCCAAGTACCTTAAGTAGCAAGGGACTTTTTTATCTTCCCTCAATTACCTCGAAAGGTGCTTTTCCTGTAGAAGTATGTACAGTGTTATTGTAAGCATACTCTACTAAGGGTAAGTACTTCTCCCATTGGGATCTTTGATCTACTTCCGTTACATAGGCTTTTAGTAGATCGAGAATGGTTAGGTTAGCTATTTCACTTTGGCCATCAGTTTGTGGATGATAGGCCGAAGAGAAGTTTAGCCTTGTTCCTAAATTCTCAAAGAGACCCTTCCAGAAATTACTGGTCATTCTAGGATCTCTATCCGACACTATGGACATTGGCAAGCCATGGTACTTGAAAATTTGTGAAATGAAGAGGGTTGCCATTTGATGGGCTTTGATAGTCTTTTTGACAGGTATAAAATGAGCTTGTTTACTGAACCTGTCTACTATCGTCCATATTCCTGTATTCCCATGGATAGACTTAGGCAATCCAAAGATAAAATCCATGGATATGCTCTCCCACGGTGAATTAGGGATTGGCAAGGGTTGAAGCAATCCAAGTTGCTTCCCTCTATCAAATTTTGTCTTTTGACATACCACACATTTGGAAACATACTCGTGTATGTTCACTTTCATGGTAGGCCAATAGAAATATGTTTCAATTCCCTTTAGGGTAGACTGAATCCCTCTATGCCCTGCATATGGGGGAGCATGAGATTCATACATTACTTTCTCACGTAGTGAGCTAGTAACGCATAGTCTATTGCCATAGAGAAGATAACCATCTTGTAAAGTAAATGGTTCTTCTTTCTTCCCTAATGCAAGGGCTGAAATCACATCTCTAAAATCGGGATCAATAGCATACTCACCTATCATTGAAGATAGATCATTGTGAGTTGCTATGGAAACCGCATTCACTCTCGGGGGTCTTGAGAGTGCATCGGCTACTTGATTATGCTTGCCAGCAATGTGAGCAATATGAAAATGAAATTGCGAAAGGAAATTTGCCCACCTCATTTGTTTGTCGGAGAGCTTGGTCTGCGTCGTGAAGTACTTAAGACTTTGGTGATCCGTTCGCAGAATGAAAGGAGTCCTCAATAAATAGTGCTTCCATGAGTCTAAGGCATGTAGAACTGCAAGGAGTTCTTTTTCGTATATGCCTAGAGCTTGCTCAACAGGATCGAGCCTTCGACTCTCATAGCCTATGGCGTGCCCTTCTTGGAGTAGAACAGCCCCAAGGCAATCACCACAAGCATCACATTGGACCTCAAATGGTTTTGAGAGATCCGGTAGTGTAAGCACAGGTTGAGAGATAAGCTTTTCTTTAAGCTTTTCGAAAGCATTGTTCTCCTTAGCAGACCACGTATACCTAACATTTTTCTTTGTTAGGTCATGTAATGGTCCCGCAATTTGTGAGAACTTTTCTATGAAGCGTCTATAGTATGCACACATACCTATAAAGCTTCTTAGTTCATGAAGATTCCTTGGTTTAGGCCATCCTTTTATTAACTCTAACTTGGATGGATCCATTTGGATTCCATCTTGAGAGATAATGTGACCTAAATATTGAATCTCTTGCAAGAAAAATTCACTTTTCTTTCGATTAACATAAAGTTTATTCTCTCTTAAAACTTGAAATATTACCTGGAGGTGTTGCTTGTGTTCCTCCAATGAATTAGAGTAGATGATAATATCATCAAAGAACACTCCAGTGAAGGTTCGATGAGGCCTGAACAGCTTCTCCATCAAGCGGTTAAATGTGGCTGGTGCATTAGTCAAGCCAAAAGGCATGATAATGTATTCGTAAAGACCAAATGTAGTACGAAATGCGGTCTTTACAATGTCTTGATCAACTATCCTTATTTGATGATAGCCACTTTTTAGGTCAATCCTACTGAAGTAGGTCGATCCTTGTAGCTTATCAAATAGGTCTTCTACCCGTGGAACGGGAAACCTATTCTTGATAGTGATCCTATTTAGTGCTCTATAGTCGACACACATACGATATGTGCCGTCTTTCTTTTGCACTAATAGCACAGGTGAGCAAAATGGAGATGAGCTAGGCCTAACCATGCCCTTCTCAATTAACTCATGCACTTGCCACATAATCTCCTCTTGTTGAGCTTGAGAAACTCTATAAGGAGGTTTATTAGGCGGTGAACTTCCTGGAAGAAGTTCAATGAACTTCCTGGAAGAAGTTCAATTGCATGGTCATCATTACCTCGTTTAGGAGGTAGCTCACAAGGGATGTCGTCAATAAAGACATCTTGAAACCCCTTGAGAAAATTGGATAACTCTAATTCCTTTTGGTTGCTTTTATTTTCTTTTGCTAAAGCATTAGGTTCATTTTGAGAATCTTTAACAAAAATCATGTACACGGAAATAGAGCTCTTTATTGACTTGTTGAAAGCTGGTGTATGTACAATGGGGATGGTGTTACCCATCTCCCTAGCATCTATATACATGTCCTTTTCCCTGAACTTAAAGGAGATTCTCCTTTCAGGAAATTTAACATGGGCAGCCAGGCGGTCAAACCATGGTGCCCCTAGGATTACATCCTCATGCTTGAGAGGAGAGATAAAGAAGTCCTCTTTGTCCACATAGCCTTGGACATGAAGCCTCAATTTCTCGATTAAGGGAGTATCTGAAGCTTCTTGCCCCTTGAAGGCACTGTCTGCGGGTAGGATATCTCCCATCTCGTAGGATTGTATGCCTAGCTTGGTGGCTAACTCCATAGATATGAAATTGTGAGTAGAACCAGGGTCAAAGAGAATAAAAGCATCATGTTCTCTTACCTTTCCCCAAGCATGGCATAGAGGAGATCCTTTGTGGTGAGTTTGATGAATCTCCTCCTCTTGGATTTCAACCAAAGAAGCTCTAGGAGGATCTTGGCGGTTGTTCTTTTGGGGACAAGCGCGGTACGCATGCCCTTGTTCGCCGCACTTGAAACACCGGTTATCTTTACGATAACGCTCAAGCTCTTCAGGAGAGAGTTTATTCTTTCCTTTGTAAACTCCCTTCTCTTTAGCTTTGTTGGAATTGCCCTTAGGAGACTTTTGGACATTGTCCTTCCCCTTAGGCTCATTGGAACCCTTGTTTTCCGGGGGCTTATTATTTCTTTTACCCCCCGTTTGGAAATTGATTCGCGAGGCCACCATAGTATGGTGTATTACCGCCGATATGGTACGTGGCCTTTGGGAGTTGACATACTCCGCCATTTCTTCGGTTAAGCCCGCACAAAATTGTTGCTTTTGCTCTCCAAAATCCAACTTTTTGAAGACAGTGGCCTTGAGTTGTAGGTCCCAAAACTTGTCTACATATTTGTGGATGGATTCATTGGGAGAGAGCTTTAAGCTTCGCCATTCGGTGAGTACTTTGTCTTTGGCATCGGTGGCCAAAAACTGCTTCATAATGGAAGCTCTTAAAGCCTTCCATGTTCGTGGAGCTTGACCGTTGGCTCGTAGGCTAGACCACCATTGTCTGGCGGACTTTTGAAAGTGCATAGCTACATGGCGTAGCTTAGAGGACTCCGTGAAGCCCTCATCTCCAAACGCCGCATCGAATTGCTGGATAAAGGCCAAAACTTTGTCTGTAGCACCGAAGGTGCCATCATAGGTAAGGAAAGAGATGCTCTTCCCTCCCTCTTTGAATTTCTTTAGCTTGGACGACCTCTTCCATGCGGCATAGGATTTCCTATGGCCTCTTCTTTTTGATGGTTCAAAAGTTGCACCATCACTTTCTTCAGAAGATGAAGAATTTGAAGAAGGTGGAGAAGAGGGTGACCTCTTTCTCGCCTTTTTCTTGTCCTGATCTTTGTCGTCTTCACCATAGCTTTCATAAGAGGAAGAGGATGAAGAAGATGGAGAAGAGGGTGTCCTCTTTCTCGCCTTTTTCTTCTCTTGCTTTTTATCATCCCTCTTTGAATTATGGCGTGGAGAAGAGTGTGATGGTCTTCTCCGCTTTGGTGGTGATGGAGAGCGTTTAGCCCGCCGTCTTCGTGGAGCCATCTCCGCCGAGGTGGCGGAAGACTCGCTTCTTTCTCGTTCCTTCGGTGGAGGCTCTTGAATTCTCCTTTGGGAAGGAGATGCATCATCCAGAAGTAAGTTCTTGAGCCCTTCATATGGATTCTCTTCTTCTTCCCGAATCGGAGAGAGACCTCTTTTGGTAGTCTCACAAGGAGGCTTCCTAGGTGTTCTCTCGTCATGGTGATGAGCTTGGAGAATCCCGTGAGCACGGAGCTGCCGTTGCACTTCACTTTGGAGAGATGGATTGCCCATGGCTTGTTGAAGCCTAGAAACAAGATAGTTAACAAGCATTGAAGCATCATTAGTAGCTTGCTCATGAGCAAAATCAAAGTTATCAACATTAATTTCACTCTCTTTACTATTGTCAGCCATTCTAACAACTTTTAGGTGTAAACTTTTTAGGTGTACTTTGGCACTTCAAGCCCTAGTTGCTACTCCTCTTTACCCCTTTAGAAAAAGCACTCAAGCTACTGTACCCGCGGCTCGAATACCATTAATTGCAAGGAATAGAAGAGAGGGTCTTTCGACACCAAAACAGCACCGGCTCCTGTCAAGCTTCTAATAGCTCAATAGTGGTTAAGTCGTAGGCAAGCCCCGTAGGACTCCACTATTAAGACCATAGCTCTCGACGGTGATGCCCCGTTAACTGCACAAAGGCAAGCGCACTGCAAGGCTGAAAAATCCCTATTCTACTTACTCACAGGCAATTAATAATACCAACCATTTGTAGCTAGCTTGAGGACCTCCCTTCTTGAGCAAGAAAAGAGAAACCTTGAGCTCTGATACCAATGTAACATTTAATGGCCTAAAATCTTATGTGTAGCGGAAATTAGCATGAACGTAGTGGGCATTTCATTAGAATAGATTCCTAATGAGAATTACAAGAGTGCTTGGGTGGAGAGAGAGCAACAAAAAGCATAACACCTAGTTAGATAGCATCGACAATACTTTCAAAAGAGAGAGCAATTAAGCTATTGACAACAGTTGAGGACCGGATTTGCATGGAGCCGGTCCCCCCTCCAAAAGGCTTTGTATTATGGTTTCTCCCATCAAGAGAGACATTGTACAATACAATTCTTTGTGTTCCTTCAAGACTAGCTAGTGCAATGAAGATGGAAGCTTCATACACCAAGCAAAACACTTAATCAAACACAACTTGAATTATCCCCGTTCTCAGACCCAAGACCTCACACACCTTCGAAGATGGTGAGAGCTAGCAGGGTATGAGAGTAGATTGAGAGGAAAAAGAAGTATCTTACGAGAAAGAAGTACATCTCCTCACATAATCACTCATATTAGCATAGCTTAGCTTAGTAATTAGCTTGGTAGAGAAGATGAGCATGCATTGAAGCTTGGCTCTTGGTTGGATTTGCATCCACATGCCAAGAGAGTGTTGATGTAGGCTTCTATCTCACAAGCTTGGAGTAGGTGATGAGCTCTCCATTAAAGCTTGGGAGGAGATAGAGTATTTTCCCTTCACACATGGTCAAGTGTGAGAGTGTGTGTGTCAATGCCAAGCAAAAATCAGCCCCCCCCCCTCTCTTGGGCGAGCCCTAGCTGGAAGAAAAAGGAGCACTTATCTTCTTCACAAACTGTAAAACCAATCAAGCAATGGAGAGAAAAGACTCAAAAGACTCAACCACAACATTCTGATCAAATCAAACCAAGATACCAATGGCGGATAAAAGCTCAACAACCATCATTATTGATACTTAGGAAATCAGCATACCAAAGCATCCTGAGGGTACAATCAAGCAAAGAGCACACAAGCTACAGGATTTGCTTTTTGGAAGACAGCAAAAGTAACCTCGACATTGGAAACCCTTGAGTTAATAACTCAAGACCCAACTCTTGCACAACATAATTGTTTAAACTACATTGATCTTCAAAGCACGGTAGAGCCAACCAAGGCTATGCATCGACACGATTGTTCAGCCCGTGCACAGAGTCGTCTCGGAGTACACCATCTAGGAGGGGTGGAAGGGAACTAAGTAATTAAGGGCAATGTTTGAAGAGAGAGAAAAAAGTTTGATGTTAACGTGTGGTTTTGCCAAAATTACATAATAATGCCCTTACAAATCATCAACAAGGTAAATTTAATTGATAACATCTCCGTGATGAGTGTAAATATTGTATATACTATCAGAAAATCATCAAAAAATGATCTTTTTTGGTTATTTTTCTTGATATTGCGACTTAAAAATTGAGAAATCCAACAAAAAACAATAAAGCTGTGTTTTTCAATGAATTTTATTAATTATTGAATTTTCACTTTGCTTTTTTAGCACATTTTGTTATTTTCCTTGATTTTTTTAATAAACATGTCAAAAATTAATAATAAAGAACAAAGGAGCTCATATGGAAAAATTGAAGATACGCTGATGATCAGAAGGACAAAACAGAAAGGCGCAAAAAAATCAATCAAATCGGCAGATGAAAGCGGGAAGCCTAAATTAGGCGGCCAAGGCCTACTTTTGCAGAATTCTTGCAGAATGAGCTACAGGAATCCGATTGAAGAAACTTTTGAGTCTAACGTAGATTTCACAGCCTAGTAGGACTAACAGGGGAATTTGGGGAAAAATGGTTTGGGAAGTCTGAGTATAGATATCCAAGGTAGTCTAAAAATCACCTCATTTCCACTTGTCGCCCTTGGAGAGAGAGCTTTCGACCTTTTTCGAGCGTGATTTTCGAAGTCCACAATCACTCGTTTACAGTGTCGTCTCACACGAGACATGATGGGTAAGTTCTATACTTATCAATGATGCATTCTGTATGGCCGGTAGCTAGCCTAAGCCCAAGGAAAAAACCCTAGAATCCGAGCAGTGCACGAAGTCCTACGACCAAAAATTGACCATAGCGGCCTGTTAGCTCAAGCAAATCGGATGAAACTTGAATTGTAGCATTCCCCTATGTAATAGAACACTTCTATATCACCAGATGACCATTCGGTAGGGGTCGAGGGGGGTCCCAAGTAGAGAAGCTAGGTTTTTGGCAGATGCCAGAATTGGATTCTGACTCCACAGACAGCTTATAGGCTGAGTCTATACACAATGTATATGGTTGGTTTCATAAAAACAATCAAGGCAAGCTCTCGAAAAGCAGAAAACCGCTCGAAGGCTACAAAGCATCAAATTTGACATATGAAGTCAAACTGACTCCAAATGGGCCAAAATTGAATGGGTAGGTTCGGGATTATGTAGTGGACAACTCCATAGCTTCAAAAGTGACTAACCAACTCCACGGGCCATGTAATCATAAAAATCGGTGATTTTTAGAGTCGACAAAGCAAGAAGTGATGCCGACACGACAAAACTTTACCAAATTCAATTTATGACTTGTTTTAGGTGTATTGAATATGTTTAGGTCAAAATTTATCAAGTTTAGCGAAAAAAGGTGACTGCTGTAAATAATGCGATTATTTACTTTTGCAATTCTTTGGCTTGAAAATGGTACCATCACTTCTCCTATTTGTACACACCTATTACATGCCACATTTCAAGTATGACCCAAAATGATCAATGATAACTTGGAAAATTGTCAAAAAATGCAAAGAACTCCTTCCAATGCAAATTTTGAGCTATCTACCATATTTTTTTATCCAAATCACCTCATATCTCATACACAAGGTCTACATCATGCCTAGAACCAAGTTGCACCAAAAAATGTTCATTTTGATGAAAAAGTTAATAATCACGATTATTTACTTTTTTGCCAAGATGGCGGAAAATTGCAACTTTGACCTTATGGGACCAAATTAAAGCATATGATGTCCCAAGCCCACTGACCAAGTTAGAGCAAATTTGGATCTCAAAATCTCAAAAAACCTTTATATCTACTATTTCAGAGAAGGAAAGCCTAAATCTAACACCATTTCCACCCTGTGCACTCAAATGAGCCCAAATTTAGCTCAGAGTACCTAAATGCTATATATTTCGAGCCTATCATGCCAAAAATGCAAAAAGTTGGAAAATTTCATCAGCTATAAATAATCACGATTATTTACTTTTGTTGCAAATTTTTGCTTAGACTTTATGAATTTGATCTTTACATGTGTTTATGCATCTATGCATGTTCAAAAATTGATTTGAAGCAAATTGGACTCAATTTGTCAGCGATCCAGACTCAAGGACATTTCAGAGCGGAATTGAAAAAAAAAATTAACTTTGGCACTGACTTCCCCTAACTGGAGCAATGCAAGCTGCGGAGAAGGCCAAGAAGAAGGTGTCCCAAAAAGAGAAGCTGCCACCCTACCAACTGGACCCAAGTTCAGTAAAGATGGCCAAGGCAACATATCTGTCCAGAGAACAGCTTGAAGAAAACAGCACCACGGTTTTCACAGGCAGGTTTGAAAGTGAAGAAGGACACCAAGTAGAGTTGCAGCTGCTACCTAAAGAGATCTATGATGCTCGGCAAAGCCAGACACGAAGGAGGCCAACAAAGTCTCGGCCTCAAAGAATTCTACGACCAAGAATCGTGTGGTGTAGATTTCTAAAAAGCTTATGAGCTGTTATTTACAATTAAAGAGGATGGATCGGCCCAAACCACCTACCAACAAGGGCAGAAAGTAGTAGTGGTTATAACAAAGGAAATCGTGGCCGAGGCACTGAAGTTGCCAACATAAGGATGACAATGAGGGCCCGAGAGAGGAAGAGAATAGGCACCTTCACCAACGAGACTGTTGCGGCAACCTTTGTCGACCTCATCCAAAAGCAAGTGGAAGAACCAGCATGGTTGTATCATCAACACTTCCATTTTCTAGCAAAGAGCCACCAAGGTACACCACACCAAATCATGCAGTTGCGACCACATTCTCCCAAGTGTTGAAATCGACAACCAGGCAACCAATTGATCACGCTCAGTATGTGCTATCAACACTAAAGGGAACCAAGAAAGAAGGTAAAATCACGTATATGGGTGCACCTGAAGTACTGACAAGAATACCATACCATGCTATTGGCATGGTAGACAATTTGTCGCCTGCCCCAGATCAGAACACATGGATTGTGTCTGCACAGCCTTCTCCTAGAACCACACGGTCAACAAAGAGAGTTTACAAATCTGATGAAGAATCTGTTGGAAGCTCCCATGAAGCTCATGGTAGTGAGAGCTCAGACAATGAAGAGAGGAGAGCCAGAATAGAAGAGATGAAGAAAAAAGCAATGGCTGCACACCAAGAGGAACCTCAGCAGAAGAAGGTGGGTTTGAGAGAGAAAAATAAACCTACGAAAGAAGCCGCCAAAGCTGCAGGTGAGGACCCAAAAAAGTGGGTTCCAAAAGAGATAAGGGGTCCCAGAACCAAGAACCCTGCAAGGAAAGAAGCAAAGGACCCCACAAATTTTCTTGAAAGAATGTATGCAGAGGCAGAAGCACTAAAGCTAAAAGAAGCTCAAGAGGTTGAGAGAAAAGGCAGAGAAGATACAGCAGAGCAACAAAGATAGGCAGAGGCAACGGAACAAGGAGTGACACAGCATGACCAGAAGAAAATGTCTCCAAAGCCCACCTCACTTGCTATAGCCATAGATCACCCAATGCCAAGCCCTCCTCCTTCACCAACAGTTAGACCCACTGAGGGCGAGGAAGCCAAAGAGAAGGAGCATGAACCATAGGAGGCAGCAAGTTTTGAGCAACCCAAGGCAACAGAAATAGAAACCACCCCTTCTACAACCACCCAATAGGAAACGGCCAAGGCATCCATGAAGCCTCAAGAAGACAAAACAACCGAGGCAACCACCCTCAAGGAGAGGTAGAACCCCTGCCACAACCACAAGCCACCGCAGAACCACCCAAGGAGCCACACACAGAGACTGCTCAAACATCCACACAGTCTATAGAGCCTGAAGATTGGCAGACAAATGATGAAGTCATTCTACAAGTAAACGAATATGCCAAGCAGATGCAGGTAATGACCGAGAAAATGCGAACATGCGGCAGCACTTAGCCGCCACATTGCTAAAGCTAGAGAGCTGGAGATGGTCATCGATGCTCTACAAGGAGAGCTAGATGACAAGATGAATGTCATCTCAGATCTGCAGAGACAAATCCAAGAGCTGAGAGCTGAAGCTGAACAACACCAGCTAGCCAAAGAGAAGCAACAAAAATAAATGGAGGAGCTAGGCGAACTTCTCACCAAGTTAACAGATGCTTGCAAGATCAAAGACCAACAGCTGACAGAGGTAACAAATGAGCTCTTAACCACAACTCTGTCAGTACAAAAGATCCAAGTGCAGCTCAACATAGCGAATGCTTCACTGCAATATTCAGAGCAAAGGATCAATGATCAGGCAACCTTCTTGAGACAGATAAGGGAAAATTCCATAGTTGCCTCAATCAAAGGTACAGACAAAGTCTACAAGGCTTTGGAAAAGAAGAATAAGGATCTCGAGCTAGAGCTAAAGCTAGAGCAATCACAGAGAAGAGACCTTGCACTAAAGCGGGTACAAAGAGAAGAACAGGTGCTCAACGAGATAGCAGAGTTAAAGAGAGGCAATTAGTTGCTGCGAGAGGGACAGCGAGAGACATAAGAAGAAGCTGGTACCTCAGAGCAACCAAGTATTGAAATTCTCTCAGTCTCTTTTGTTGAGATGGAAACACAGCGACAGAAGGGCTAGGAGGAGAGGAAGATTTCCAGGTACCACTAACAGATGCTGAGCAAGTGCCCATGGTCGAGCTTTCCAAAGCTGAGGAAGATGCACTCAAAAAATAGGTTGCTCAGGAGACAGATGAACAATGGAAAGCAGTGATGGATTGGGAGTTGAGGGTTCTCCATTCAGCCAATGTCACTCATCTCACTCCCAACCAAATCAATGCACAATGGTATCAACAATCATTGCCATATCCCTTGATTAAGGTAGAGCTGTTATACAGGTAAAAGAAAGACTATATAAAGATATGCAGGAAGAAGGCGCAGAGGATGTCCACTCCAAGTGGAGAAAGAGTTGGCTGAACAAGAATCCACGATATTTGATTCTGTTCACAAGAGCACCTGTGCATACCTTCAGAAAGACCCAACCTTTCGTCCTATATCACGGGTAAGGACATGGCAAGCACATGAAGCACTAAATAAGAAGCTCCAGCTCCCTATATGGCTGAACTATCCAAGATTGCCAGCTCCAGAGCAGGGACCGGCAACAGAGGAGTACATGGTGAAAACCCTAATGGGCACCATGACGTGCTTCAAAAGCCTCCCTGATCTCTCATGTGCCATTCTCTATTATAAAAAAAAATCCGAATGCTGCTCACATGCATTGAAGCTTTTCACGAGCCAGAGCAAACAGCAGAACCATGGATATCATTCCTTGAAGGTAATAAGGGTCTTTGCTACGACCTAAGTGGCCAACCTTTCCAAGAAGTCCTTTATGGCTTCTACGCCCAATGCATGTTCTTGCCATTTAACATATTGCCATTTAGCAATATGTTGGCATTTGAGCAGCATTTTATACAGGGTTCTTCACTTGGTGAACGAAGATATTTGGGCCAATCATAAGCAACCTAACCTCCAGCTTTGTTGGCTACTCACCCATTGAGCTCAAAAACAGAGTCACAATGTAATTCTTGCAGGTTCTAGACAAAGAAAGAAAGATCAGATATGAGAAAACCTTAGATGAACTGAAAGACCGCCTTGCCAGACGTCAATCCAAAGATTACTTCAGCCCATAAAGCTGTGTCAAGGGACGACACAGGCGAGGAGGGGGGGAATGTTAGCAGCAAGCTAACTCAGATACCATTTTTCAGAGACATTTATTATTTTGATGAATTGGGAATATTGTAACTCCTACTTTCCAGATAAACTTTGTAATTGATGAACCAAAGCTACAAGCTTCCAGATTGTATCAACCTGTCTTTAATTAGAGCTCCCAAATTATTAGTTTTGACCACCAAAAACCTTGGCTAAGGTATAAAAGCCAATTTTTGTAAGTTTTTTTATAAGTTTTGGATAATAGAAACAGAGCATGAGCTAATGGTGCTCACTTCTCTCCTTCTTGAACTTCTTACTCCCTCCTCGGTTGTCACATTGCAGTCACGTCTATTGCGTTGCAACCGTAAGAGCTCTACGCATTGATGTAAGCATTTCACGATATTTCGTAGATTTTGGCATCACCAACCCGTGGCCTAATTTCATCATAAGTATGAATTTACACTTCAAAATCAAAAACTAAGTATAGGCAGGGTATTGGGGCATCATTGCTAAGCATTTAGATGCATTTTGGGTCGAAAATGACTAGGTCAAAAACTCACTGCTATTAATAATCGTGATTTTTACATTTGACCTAAAGTAAAATTTGAGACCATAAGCATGTGTGCTTAAGTTTTGTAAACATGTCCTAGAAGTTTCATAATGTTTGGATGTTCTTTGATGCTATAACGGATGTGATTTGTTTGCCGATGAGCAATTAGCTTTTGGTGATTTCAGTCATTTGAGTGTAGCCTGAGTTAGATGCGAGTTGTTTGTTGTTTTCCAAGAGATTGACAACCTCTTGTAGCCTCTATGCACTAGTCAAATCAGATTCGTCCCATGGATTGACAATTATATTCGTGGTTCTCGCTATGTCTGCAATAAGATAGGAGTGAGGTTAGACACCAATCCCACAGGAAGATAAACCAAATGGTTGCAATAGTGTGTATCGTCGACAAGGGGTTAGGCTCAAGCATGTAAGTGTGAGTATGGTTTCCTCTTTCAACAAAGAACATAGTTTTGTAGTTGGGGGCAATATGGATGGTGTAATGTGAGAAGTGTGACCCGTCGGATTTCTCCCAAGCTGTAATACATTGGCGTTGTAGAAAAGCTTCATTCATTCACCCGCGGCCTAATTTCATCATAAGTATGAATTTACACTTCAAAATCAAAAACTAAGTATAGGCAGGGTATTGGGCCATCATTGCTAAGCATTTAGATGCATTTTGGGTCGAAAATGACTAGGTCACAAACTCACTGCTGTTATTAATCGCGATTTTTGCACTTGACCTAAAGTGAGATTTGAGACCATACGCATGTGTGCTTAAGTCTTATAAACATGTCCTAGAAGTTTTGTAACGTTTGGATGTCGTTTGATGCTGTAACGGATGTGATTTGTTTGTCGATGAGCGATTAGCTTTTGGTGATTTCAGTCATTTGAGTGTAGCCTAGTTAGATGCGAGTTGTTTGTTGTTTTCCAAGAGATTGACAACCTCTTGTAGCCTCTATGCACTAATCGAGTCAGTTTCCTATGGATTGACAATTATATTCGTGGTTCTTGCTATATCTGCAATAAGATAGGAGTGAGATTAGACATCTGTCCCACAGGAAGCTAAGACGAATGGTTGCGATAGTGCGCATCACCGACAAGGATTTAGGCTCAAGCATGTAAGTGTGAGTACGGTTTCCTCTTTCAACAAAGAACATAGTTTTGTAGTTGGGGGCAATATGGGTGGTGTAATGTGAGAAGTGTGACCCATCGGATTTCTCCCAAGCTGTAATACATTGGCGTTGTAGAAAAGCTTCATTCACTCGGGAGTCAATTGAAGCATCATGTAGCAAGTGTAATGCATCCCATCTCTCAAACCATTCTTTATGTTTTGCATCCATCTCGTGCTCAAGATTTTGCTTTTATGTGTCTTTTAAACTTTTTTGCTTGCTTCCCATGCAATTGTAGGAAGTCGATGTGAGGGGTTTTGATGGATCTTTATCATGTACTCCACAGCCCTTTCCATGCCCATAACCTCAATTAGAAGAGATCCCGACTCAAGAAGGAGGAGCATATATGGTGTTTGTGTCTTAACTTGGAGAAAGTTTGTAAGAAAACACTTTTGGACATTCTCGAACTCTTTCCAAGTAGACTTTGAGATACTCCCACCCCACACTTCAACTCCATAAAGAAGAACCATCCTAATGTATCAAAAAGGTACTTCTTGAGAACCCGACACTTGATGTTTCCCGCATTACACATGTTCTCAAATGCATAATATATTCTCTTTCCCGCTTCCAAACGACGCATAGCACATTCATGCCACTTGTGATTGGACGGAACCTCAAGGCCAAGGTACTTAAAGCTCTCAACAACTTCAAGTGTCTCATTGTTGTACACAATACATAGAGAGAGAGAGAGAGAGAGAGAGAGAGATTTTATTGTAGTCCTGAGAGGTCAAATATGACCTATGGGACCAAAGTTATATGTGATGTAGTATGTGTGCGGCTGTGAGAGAGAGAGAGAGAGAGAGAAGGAGGAGGAGAGAGATATAGAGAGACAAGGGAGGGGGGAAAGAGAGAGAGAGAGAGAGAGAGAGAGAGAGGGGGGGGGGGGGGGGGGGGGGGGGAGGGAGGATAAGAGAGGGAGAGAGGAGGTATATAAAACGGGGGAGGGGATGAGAGGGGGGGCGGGAGAGAGAGAGAGAGAGAGAGAGAGAGAGAGAGAGAGAGAGAGAGAGAGAGGAGAGGGAGAGACACATAGAGAGATAGAGAGAGTGAGAGACACGAGAGAGAGAGTGAGAGAGAGAGAGAGAGAGGGGGATCTTTAAAAATCTCACTCCAAAAACTCTTTTTGGAGCGAAGTGAGCTTTTTTTAAAAAAATTGGTCAGTTGAGAAATATCTGAAAAAAGCTCACTCCAAAGCTCGCTCCATTCCTATCCCCAATTGCCATGGCCATGTGAATTTCTCTCTTTTAATTTTTTATTTAGTCCAGGTTGGGCACATCCTACAATCAACATGTTTTGAGAGACTACATTTCGGATACAAAGCTCGTTAAGAACTTTATGCGTTTTTCTAAGGGTACCAAAGTTGGTATACGTATTGAATAAAACATTGCCAAGCACGACATGTTTCTCGAACAACCCCTGGCTAGCAATGTCACCATGAATTCTCTCACCCACATGACAGTCTTGGGTAAGGCTACAAGTCTTCAAGGTGCAAGCATACGTAATTGCATTTGGCAAAAGGCCTTTCCTTTGCATTTGTAAAAACAACCTAGAGCTTCCTTGTTATAGTCATGCTAGGCATATCCTACAATCAATGGAGTAGGGGAACCAAGGGAGCTTTTTACGGAGAATGGATCGTTTGGCAAAATTATTGAGAAGCACATTAAGGTGCATTACCACTACATTAGAGAGAAACTCTCAGTAAAAGAGATCAACTTGGCTTATGTGCCAACACATGACAAACTTGCAAATCTTTTCACAAAGGCATTGTCTTGTGAGAAGTTTGAAGCTTTGTGCAAAGCTTTAAGGGGCTTACTCTCCTTTGTGGACTGATCATGTCCTTAGGACATGGCACTTCCCTATACTCTATGTTCAAGCTCTTGTTCACCGTATCACTCCTCCTAGGGGGATTTGTTACCATACATATGTGGTAGTGATGTGTGTGAACACACTTAGGACTGCCGGGGCATTTTTTCCCTCACTAGGAGGTTCTTTCCCACGTGCATTGTATATAAGCCCATCATCGTAGGGCTAACTTATCATTCATTTGTGCACTAAGCAATACTAGTCTCTGTTGTGTGCCTTGAGCTTCTTTGTATTCTCCAAATTGTGTGTGTTTCCCTCCTGCAACCCTATTTCCAATAGAAACTACTTTTGCAAAAGTATTATCAAGCCCCTCCGAGCAACGGTTGGCCCACCCTAATGCATACACAAATCAACGATAGAAAATCCTTGGAGTGTTCTCAACCTGAGAGTGGAGAAGCCAAATCAGAGTGCTAGTCCAACTAAAGATGCCCTACGTGCAACCTAAGCGCCCTATGTCGTAAGGCACCTTGATCATCCGTCTTGCACCTTTGCAAGCTGCTCAGAGAGAAATCGGTAGGTCCAAATTCTTCCTTTTTATTCTTAAGACTTATTCATATAAATCCAGCTTATTCTAACCCTTTTTTTCTGCTAAAAGAAAATAAACATCAAATCTAAAATGGATTCTATTATGTTTGTTTTAAGAGAAACAAGTGAAAACTCAATTCATACCAATTTCATTAAAGAAAATTTAGCTCATGGCACAAACTCATCATCATTTGGGACATAAGGAAAAGCAAACCCCCCCTCCCAACACAGTGTCTGAGAAAATTGCTTATCACCTTGCAATCATGTATCTTTGACATTCAAAAGTTTTGGTTGAGAGCAAGAGGAAAAGCAAAATTCCCATCTAGATTTTGAGGAAAATGGTGTAAAAATAGTACAAGCTAGCTCAAATTTTCAAATTTAACTTTTGGAGAAATTATAAATAGGATTTATGTACGATTGGAAAATTGATCTATCTCGAGCACCGCCGACACATAGAGAGTCCTTCCCTTCTCAAGCCAAGTGTAATACTCTTCCCATTCAAGTTTTTTTTTTCTCTTGTTCTAATGTACCTCTATACTCTGGTTTTAAGCACCTTATACATTGCTTATGAAAAGTATTTTAATAGTCGCTTAGGGAATTCTTTTGCTTATATTAGACACAAGTGGGACACCCACCGCCTCTAATGGAATTGTTGCCAAGAAAAGAGAAGAATTCCTTGGATGCAAGTGCTTTGACTTTTCTCCAAAAATAGAGAAATCATTTAGAAAAATCCACAGAAAGTCTGTCAAATAAGGGCCAAATATCTATTGACATGCCCTTGGAAGGTGCTTGATGAATTTTTAGTCCAAACCACATCACTATACAAGCAAACACTCCCCATGAAATCATGAATGTTGTGTTTGGTTGATCTGCAAATTGCCATCCATACTTGATTATAACCATTGTATTCATCCGCATGAGAGTATATCGGTTGGCTTGTAGCTTCATCCCATGTAGAGTCCAAAAATGGGAGCAAAAAGGGATTCAAAACCGTTCGTAGTTTCTTATTCTTTTTAGGGATCACAACAATGGCTGAAATCCACTCTAGTTTTTCAATTGGAGCAACAAATCTTGCCTTCAGTAATCTATCAAGGTCCTCTTTTCCTTATTTGACAAAAATTGGATTCATATAATACCTGGCTTGCTAGTTGGCAGGTACCACACCCTTCTTTAAATTGATATGATGTTGGTAAAATCTGGGGTCCATACACCTCATGTCAAGATAATACCATATGAACACGTCCATGAATTCTGTTAATAGCTTTAAAAGGTGTGCATGTATGTCGCACGTGTCAATCCAAGGAACTTGCTGATACACCATGTGCGAGCCACAAATGGCTCCAAGCACACAACAAGCCTAAACTAGTAAGCTCAAAGATGGCGTTGGTGTGTCACTCACCGCTCTACCCTTCCTGTCGTGGAGGATTCCTCGCCGCGAAGAAGAGGGAGACGCCGCTACGCCGCGCTCAATCGCCTCTCCGCCATTGTGCCGCCGTAATGCTCGATCGCACACTCTCTCTCTCTCTCTCTCTCTCTCTCTCTCTCTCTCTCTCTCTCTCTCTCTCTCTCTCTCTCTCTCTCTCTCTCTCTCTCTCTCTCTCTCTCTCTCTCTCTCACGCATACACACACACACAAGGAGATGAAGAAGAAGAAGATGGAGATGGAGCAAGAGCACTCTTCAATTGCACAAATGAGAGAATGAGTGATTTTTAGGTTTAGTTGACTTTTATATGAGCTCGCCCCATTCACACTTGGGCATCCATGCTTAGCCAACTAATCCCTTGAATGTTCCAGTTAGAGTGTGCCTCTCATCGGCGATCACTCTTACCCTTTTCCTATTGGACCGACAAGCCCGCTACTGACTCTACGAAGTAAATAATACAACGTCCCTCGTAGGTGATATGGTGTCCGTGAGCCGTGAGGGTTAACATGCCCCCCTTTCTGATGTAGATTCCATCCTTGGAAGCTATTGAGTTGAAGCTCGTTCATCGAGGTGGAAGAGCATTTGAGATAAATGTCCTTAGTTTTCTTTAGTCACTGCAAAATCAAACAACATTGGCACAGTAATTGCATTCTCATATAGAATTAAAAAGCATATGCAGTTGTAGGCAGACAATGTGATTGGTAACATAATTTTAAACCATTTGTCAGCAATAAACATTAAATTGCAATATAATCAAATGCATAAACAGATGTAAAGGTAAAAAATTAAACAAGTCTGGGGTCGCTAATTTAAAGATCGAAAGGCACTAGAGATCGACTATTAATACCATGGGTAAGCTTCCTAATTTTCTATGGTCAATTATGTTGTTTAATCACGAGGGCCAAGTATTTCATGTTCGAGGGCTGACTAGAGGCTATACCTAGAAGACCTTGTAGTTAAGTTATGATAAAAGGAATTTCTCATGAAATCATCGCCTGACTGATTACCTTTTCTTTGACCCCCCAAAGTCTTTTCACAGTGATTCAATTTTGATGTGTGTGCTTATTTTGTATGCCTTGGGTTTTCAAGGAAAAGCGCCCACACTGGGAACCTCTATGGCTCTAGTACCATAGGCGATACATGTGAGTGAAGTACCAAATCAAGCTGAGATTTCTCTTCCAGCTTCAGATTTTACATTGTGGCACTTTGATTTTTTGTTTGTTCGTTTTCAGCATTTTAATTTTGTAACTTTGGGGGGTCATATAACATTGTTACCCTCCCCAGGCTCATCACATTAGTAAACTCCCTTTATAATACTTAAGCTAAAGGTCAATAGGGACTGAGCCCACTAGAAAGCCCTAGTATATTTCACACAATGCTGCCTAAATCGGATTAAGAACCTAAGTAACCATTAATTATTAGGAAGGAATTCCCCATGGTATTAAGAGAAGATCTCTAACACCTAGCTTGATCAAACTAGCTTAGTCGGACTGCTTGATTTTTAAACCTAGATAAGTGATTATGACAAAAAATTACATTGAATTAAATGTTTGATACTAAGCAAATGCACTAAATATTATGCTACCAATTACAATTAAAGCAGACAAACATGGATGCAAAAAGATAAGGGACAATGCTAATGGACAAGAAACACCTGTTTGTGTTGATGGTCGTGCTTGATTTGAAGTGTGAACGAGAGAAAGATTCCATGAAGGTCCAAATCCTAACCACAACAACACGTTCCTGTACACACTATGAAACACAAAGAATACCTCTAGGAGGCACATTAGTGGAGAAAAAGAACTTTGCTAATCACTAAACTCTAAAACAGAAACACTTCTATCGTACTAATCCTACCTACCCTCCATCACTCGAGTGATGAGGATCAAAGGTATTTTATGACATAGGTCTCTGTTTCAGTGTACTGGACATGAATGTGTAGGTCTGGGTCAATGTTTTGACTTTTGTTGTGCATACTTGTTTGCTAATTGCTCTTGCTCTTTATTATTTTTGTTTTTTGTGAGTATAAGGCTATATATATACATTCCCTAAGATTGGGAGCTTGAGAGGTCAAGGAGGAAGGTTAAGAGGGGAGTGAGTGAATGTTGACTGTCAGCAAACACTCCCCCCTTCCTTGGGTAGATCTTACCGTTTGAAATGTGCTCGTCACCCTTTGAAACCAATTGTTCCAGTTGGTAATAGGTGAGGATTTTTGCCAGTAGTTTTATATCACCTTCGGTGCTTCGTCGAGTTGCAAGGGTGGTAAGGTACTCTCCCAGGATCGAACTTGAAGTGGTTCATCAGGTGATTCTTGAACACTGAGAGGTGTGGATTCCTTTGTAGCTTCATGGAGGGTTCACTATTGTAGGTGGAGGCTGTGGAGAAGATTTTATTTCCGTATAGGAACTACATGAAGAGCAAGAAGCTTCATTTGAATTCCTTGTTCTTGAGCTAGGTGGAACAAATCGTTCTTTCTTTGGTACCCAAACCAGCTCTGGAGCGGGTGTTTAGCATTCTATGATTTTTTTCTTTCCGCGATCGTCGATTCATTTTGGAGCTACGGGATTGGGCTCACATGGGTTAGGTGACAAATAAGAACACAATCTACGTTTTGGCACCTAGATTTGATCATTTCCTTGATAGTAGCCTTGGGCTTCCAATAATCGTTTAGGAATCCATCGCAACATTTTCTTACTTTTCTTGGAGCGAGTGGTACGTCTCTTACAAGGCTTCTGTTTTTTAGCACTAGCTATGGTCGCTAAAGAAGCTTTAGGGACCCATTTGTATGTTTTCTTTGTTATATTGGGATGGGTCTTGTGTGTCTCAAGCGTTATTTCAACTACATCAGGAGAAACTCTAGAGAGTTGGCCTATGGCGAGATATGGTTCAACCTCTTGGACATGCAATGTTTTGGGTTTTATTTCCTCAAAAGGCAATATCTCATGGACTATGGCTTGAGTGGCAGGGCTAAGAGTTGGTTTTTGTGTTGTGACACCCCCTGTCCCCCAATCAATAGTGCATTTGGTGGCTATCATCCACGTGCGTCCTAGATTTATATTACCCTCCATAGTTCCAACAGGCATGACCAAAAAGTCTTGAGCTACAACCCCATTGTCATAACTGACAGAAGTGTGCCAGATTCCAAAAATCGAAGTTTTTTTCTTGTTGACACCCTTGACTTGGATAATACTCTCAGATAGAGGTGGCTTCCCTAACTGACACCACACCCCATATGATAGCAGATTATATTTAGCACCCGTGTCCAATAAGGCGTTATATAGCATTTTTCCATAAGTGTTGTTAAGCTCAATAGGGTATCGTAGAGGTGTGTCAGATTCCAACCACTCCTCATCGGTTTCAATGTGGAATGCATGTGTGACTCCAAGGTTAGCCTCTCGTTTTTGTCTTATGCGTTGTTGTCGCTCCTTAACCTCAGCTTGAGCTTGTATCTTCTTCAATTCTGTTTGTACCTGGCTACCTTTTTTGTATGGATGGCACGTAGCTCCTCTTAGCTTAAAGGATCATAGTATCTTTTAAATTTTCTCCCATTGAGGAATCCAATGGTTTCAACTCCATCAAGAGTTTCGACACGAATGGTTCCTTAAGGGGTGATCTCACATACTCTATATGGTCCTTTTCTCGCATATTTCAAATTTTTCTTTTCGTTATGCACTCCATACATAAGGACTTTATCACCAACATTGATATCTTTGTTCTTTAGATGACAGTCAAACCATTTCTTCCTTCTATCTTTCTCCACGAGTGCATTTTGCACAGCTAATTGCCTCTCTTCATCTAGCATTTCAAGGATATATAATCACTCAACTAAGGGGTTACCATCCCAACCTTCTTGAGAAGCTACTCGAAGACTAAGAACGACAAACTCCCATGGCATAACCGCTTCTTGGCCATACACCATCTTGAATGGTGTGCAGTTAATGGCAACTTTGTACGCAGTACGATAATCCCATAGAGCTTATGTAAGCTTTAAATGCTAATTTGTGCGATGATCTTCCACCATTTTGGTCAAGATAGAGATTAAGGTCTTGTTGGTGCTCTCAGCTTGGCCATTTGCTTGTGGATAATAAGGTGTGGACTTATGGTGAGCTATCATAAAGTTGGTAGTGAGTTCTTTTATTACTCCATTTATAAAATGAGTACCATTGTCACTCACAATCTCAAAGGGACAACCAAATCTTGTAATAATGTTTTCAAAGAGAAACTTGGCAGTTGACCTCGCATGGGCCTTACGTGTCATCCTGGCTTCCGCCCACTTTGTCACATAGTCATTGGCAACGATAATATATCAAGATTGAGTGCTACGAGCTGCCGGACTAATTGGGCCTACAAAGTCCAAACCCCATTTTTCAAATGGTTGAGTCACTTTAACAGGGTGTAAGGGCATCCTATCCTTTCGTTGTGTGATCTTGTAACGTTGGCACTCATCACATACTTTTGCATAAAGTGATGCATCCTTAAATAAGGTTGGCCACCAATAACCTGATTGCAACTCCTTTCTAGCTGTTAGTTCCCCTAAGAAATGTCCTCCTACTATATGAAGGGGATCGGGGAGCACCACAGATGGAGAGTGAGAGAGAGAGAGAAGGAGACACACACGATGTGGGTGGGGAGACTCCAAAGAGTGAGCAGCCCCCTATACACTTATGCTATGTATAAGGTATACAAGTCAGTGGGCGCCCAGACTCTGGGCGGCCGGGCAAGGCACAGACGCCTATACCCCAACAACCTCCCACTTAAAGGCGAATGTGCCTTTAAGCAAGAGAACCTAGTCTAAAGACTACAAAAGGCGAGAGAAAACCGCTCTCAACCGATGCCCACGGGCTGGCTCTGATCGTGTGCATCCGACTGTCCTGCTCCCGTGTAAGTCCATACACCACCAGACGTACCGCACACGTACTGCAAGTATGTACGCAATACCTGCATATCTCCCTCGTGCACTATGCCATCATCAGTCAACAGACGAGTGGCAACCCCAACTGCAAATGCTCCCACTGCAGCTGCGATATCTGGTCTCAAGATCAGCATCTCATACATGAGACCACCGAATGCCGATGCAATGCTAGCGGGCCCTGCTAGCTCTACGGAGCATGCATCAACATATATATCCCTGGCAATAGGCATCTCTGACTTACAAGGCGCGTCACCCACATGCATCTCCTGACTGTCCTCAAAAGACGCATCAACCTGTCGTGCAACCTCAGAGCAAACCAGCTGCTCTAGGTGTCTGCTGGAAGACATATCCTCCACAACTATATCCCCATGCTCGCTGTCGAGCATAGAAAGGAATGATTGCATAATCGCTGACATCTCAGTCTCCTCTGCAATCATCCACTGCAAACATGACCACTCAATCTGTTGTGACTCACTAGAGCTCTCATGCTCTAACTCCGTATGCATAGACTCTTGCACAACGTCCTCCTGTCGTGACTTACTAGAGCAAGACCGCTCTACCTGTCTATCCTGCATAGAAGTATCTCGCACAACTGACTCTCTGCTTTGCTCAGTCACTAGCAAAGCATGCATGTCTGACTCTGTCACCTCTCTGTGTGACTGCTCAAGTCGTGCCCCAACTGTGTGCACAACGAGGTCACTACTCTGCACTCCATGCAAAGCATCCTGCAACCCACAAGCAAAAGAGACTCGCCTGCTCTCTCGCTCTCTACCTGGCTGCGTGATCACAGAGACAACACCGTCTCTCCCGTGATCCACATGCAATGGGTAACCTGTACCACTCCTGGCACCTCTCGCAATCACTAGCGAACCCAAATGCATCACAAAATCTCGCTCTCGTAGCAAAATCTGACATCCACTATCCCGTAACTGTCTGACTGAGATAAAATCCCGTCTCAGATCTGGCACATGACGCACATGACGCACGATAAATCTCATACCACTGGGCAAGGACAAACATACGTCTCATATACCCTCAATGTCATACACAGCACCATCAGCCATGTGCACACAACCAAGTCTCCCACTAGAAAACGTGCTAAACCACTCACGATGCGACATGACATGGAAAGTAGCATCTGAATCTAGTAACCAATGTGAAGACAATGTGCAATCTGATATGCAATCCGTAGACATAAGATCGTCTGAAGACAAGCTAGATGTAAATGTGACATCGCCGTCACAAGCATACCCAGTAACCACCGTACTGATCTCACTAGCATCTGTCATGCCCAAATTTGCATCACGCATATGTCGCCTCCGTTGTCTCAAACGCGTGAAACATCGACGCCTAATGTGCCCTCTATGTCCACAATGCCAACATGTCAAGTCTCTATGCCGTCGAGACTTGCGTGTGGGACCAATCTCTCCCATGGACATAGAAGTGGGACTAGACTCCCCTGTAGACATGGATGTCGCGTACATAGCATGTAAACTCTGCCATAAAGCATGAGTTGTAGTCTCTCTTGAGACCTGCTAGTCAACAGACTCAACCAGATGCAAACGAATCGTAGACATTGCCAACTCATCAAGATCCTGCCAATCATCATCACGCATAGACTTGGGCTTCGCCGATAAACCACGCAAGGGTTTATCCTGCCCCAAATCCGCCAATGCAACAAGCATATGCTCCTTCCAAGCAACAAAATCTGCACCATCAAACTGTGTCAGACCATAACGCTTGAAGTCAAATGAAAAATCAACCATAATGCTCTCAAAAGAGCAACCAACAATGAGTAGCAAATGTCAACTAAATCAGCCCTAAACTGGCTCGAATCGCATTAACAAAAGTCTGCAAATATGGCTGTAAAATATGCCTGCAAATCAGCCCCAAAATTCAGCTCTTAAACAGCTGCATAAACAAGTCACAAATGTGTCCCAGATCAGCCTACAACTGAGCCATACATGGACACCTGCAAAGAGGAAACAATGGTTGAAAATTCAGCGCCCAAATAAGTCCTCAAACCTGTCTGTAACTTGTAAACCTGTAGCTGAAACTTGCTGAAAAACCTCAAGCCATTAGTGCTCGAATCCGGCTACCTAGCTCGTAGCCACACAAGCATACATCACAACATTCACTCCTGTGAGTGTGCCAAGATAACTGTACGCCTGTCAAACCGTGAGCGAATCACCAAGCCCACACTGTGCCGTATCAATGCATACACACGCACAAATCTCCCACTTGCAGAGAACATCGCACGCAAATGTTGAGTGCACCCCGCAATCTCTACCTAGATCGCATAAATGATGCGCATAAAAATCCTGGGAAAATTTCGCCAGAATTTCGTCAGTAAAACGGCCACAAAACCAGTAACCAAACTCACTGCACGCTCAAAACCATGAGCAACCAAAGCGCATCAAACCGCACTCCAAATGCATGCACCAATCTCCACACTTTGCATACATCATTGCAAACACCTGCAAATCTAGTACACAAATATCTGTTCTACCTGTGACTGCCAAAAAACATGCTCGAGGCATACATTGCCGAGCTCAAAATGCAATCACATTAGTCTCTCTGAGCATCAAACCACATAAGGCATACATTGTATCCTCCCACCTGTGAGGAAACTTGTAGCAAATATCACTCTCACATCTGAGAGCAAACCATGTGTGGAATCCTCGAGACACAATAAACAACTGCTGCTGCAGAAAATTCAGCGTTCAGAATTTTAAAATTCTGATATGACGAGCGCGTCCGGAGCATGCCAAAACCCCAATGTAGACTCCTGGATCACATGTATCCGAGTCCGGGTGTGAAAGCTATGCCAAAAAACTTTCGTTTCGACCCAAAAACGCAGCATAAACTGCCAAAAGAGGGCTGAAAAATGCAGCTCCTCAACCGTAGCTCGAATGAAGTTTTTGAGGGCTCGAATGGCTTCGAAAGGGGGGTAAAACTTCAGGACACCTGACGGAAACACTCTCGGAAAGCTGAATTTTTCGATGCCGAAGTCAAAACCCTGTTTGCACTCTTGAAAGTGCGCGCTCGCGCGGACGCGATTTCGGGAATGAAACTGGCTCTCCGTTGTCGTCGTGACTGTGCACACACGCGCTCCCTCCGCACCTACACTCTGATACCAATTGAAGGGGATCGGGGAGCACCAGAGACGGAGAGTGTGAGAGAGAGAAGGAGACACACACGATGTGGGTGGGGAGACTCCAAGAGTGAGCAGCCCCCTATACACGTATGCTATGTATAAGGTATACAAGTCAGTGGGCGCCCAAACTCTGGGCGGCCAGGCAAGGCATAGACGCCTATACCCCAACACTATACACATGTGGGCTTCTTGCAGTATGTATAAATACTCATCCTCACGGGCACAACGTCTAAGAATATCATCCTTCCCTAGCCTGTAGAGAGTTCTTGCAATGAGAGAGTAAGGTTCACATTCTTTTAACAGTTTTCGAGCTATGTCTTTACGAAGCTCTTTGGGTGGAAAACCATTAACTAGAAAGTTCACAATCTTCTCACTCCATTCAGGTATGGTTTCGACTAGGAATAGAGAAGTATTGGGCAACTCATCATCGACTCCAGTAGGGGCTTCACCATTGGGTATGCGAGACAAATGATCTGCCATGACATGTCTTTTACCAGGTCTCACCACAATGATAAAATCAAACTCAAGGAGAATTAACAATCATCGTGTAATTCTTCCTGTGGAACAAGGTTTATTTACTAGATACAACAAGGCTTAATGATCAACATAGAACACAAACTTGTTGGCCAGAAGGTAGTAGCGAATTTCTTCACTGCATAAATCATACCTAAACCTTCTCGCTCTGTAGTGGTGTAGTTTCTCTCGGCATCATTCAACTGACGACTTGCAAAGCTAATGGGGTAGTCCAATTTATATTCTCTTGGTTGAGCTAGAACACACCCAATAGCAAAGTTCGATGCATCAATATGCACATGAAAAATTACATTCCAATCGGGCACTCGTAGAATAGGAGCACTAGTCAAGGTCTTTTTCAATGACTCATAAGTGTGGTCACACTCCGCAGTCCATTGGAACTCAATAAGAAGCTTGTACAAAGGACGAGCTATCTCGGTAAAGTTTAAAATAAATCGTCGGTAATAACCAACATGGCCCATGAACCTTTGAACTCCTTTATAGTTTGTAGGTGGTGGCAATTCAGCAATGGCTTTAATTTTGCTCTCATCTGTGGAAATCCCATTTTTGGACACTATATGCCCTAAAATGACTCCATGTTTAACCCAAAATTGGCATTTGAAATGGTTTAAGGAGATGCGATACAATCTACACTTCTCAAACACTTTTCGTAATCATGATAGATGTTCTTTCCAAGATGAATAAACACAAAGGTCATCTAAGAAAGCTTCACAAAACTCCCTCAAATATTCGCTAAAGGCAGTGTTTATTAATCTTTGAAAGGTAGCAGGGGCATTGGTTAAGCCAAAAGCCACAACACCAAGTGCGAACACTCCAAATTCGGTTATAAAGGTTGTTTTAGCTTGGTCCCCTAGCGCAATTGTGATTTGATTGTAGCCAGAGTACCCATCTAAAAAACTATAAGCTTCCTTCCCTGCAACTCTTTCAAGCACATGTTCTGAATATGGCAAGGGGTAATGGTCCCTCCTAGTGGAGACATTGACCTTCTTGAGATCCACGCATACTCTGAGTTTCCCATTCTTTTTTGGCACGATCACTATTGGAGACACCCATTCTAAGTGCTCAATAGGGTATATGAATCCGCATTCCGCAAGCTTTTCAATCTCTTCTTGAATGATTTTTGCATATTTAGGATTCATTGGGTAGGGTCGTTGATGAACTGGTTTAGCCATGCTATTCATGGGGATTGTGTGTTGCACCACGGAAGGTGGAACACCTTTCATATCGTGATAAGTCCAAGCAAATACATCCCTCAATTCCTTGAGAAGTTCTTTAAGTACACACTCCTCAGTCTCTATCAGATCTTGGGCAATGAAAACAGGTTTAGACTCTTCTCCTGGGTCTGATAACTCTATTTCTTTAACTATCATTGGACCATCATAGACTCCATTGCTCCCATCGATAGGTTTTCTTTGAGCCTTTGTATACACAACCTTACGTTCCTCTGTGGTATAGGATTTGAAATGTTCAGGTGCAGGGTGTAAGTTTGTGGAGTCATGTTGTTCTGTGGACTGTGATTTCACTTCCGATTCCTTTTTTTGTTGAGCTAACTCTCGTTTTGTCCTCTCCTTACAGTATGGCTCAACTTTGGCTTCTCTGTAGCCTCTAGTTGTGCGATGTCAATGGGTTGTGGACTACACCACATAACGCTTTGAAGGTATTCACCCCAATTATCTACCAACTTCCGATGAGCATCACATGTCCCTATATAATTAAGTCATTCTACGGTAGATTTCTTTTCATTTAGTCTAGCACGTACATTTGCTCGATATCGTCGCCTCTTATATCTCTTACTCTTCTTGTTTAATTCTCGATTACAGCCGATCTCTAGTGAAGAGTCACTAGATGAATCACTACTTGTGTCTTCTGCTCCCTTGGATAGATTGTCATCTAGGTTACCACTGGGCCCTGAATGGTTTGTCCCCACATTTGCACTAAGATTTAACTTAGATTCTTCGTCCTCAAAGTCAATTTCAACTGATGATTCTGACCCCAAATTGTGTGGGCTATTGTCTTGTAAGGTGCTGCTCGTTCCAATGACAGTCAAACTTTCATCTTGCAGATCATCAGAAGCTATATGCATTGCCTCTAGCATATTTAAGGGTACAAGTGGTGGCATTTCATCCCCCTCAGGTGTTACCCACGTCGTCTCCCTATTTCCCCAAGTGTCTATGGTTGCTGCTAGGTGGACCCAATCCACATTGTCCGACTCAGTCATCCCAGGTAGTACATCCATATAAGGAGAATCTTCCCCAACATCGGTGTTACCTCTAATGACTAGGCCATTGTAGATATCCTCATGTCGTAATCCCCTAATGAATCTATCAAGCATTTGGTTATTGTTAAAGCGCTCATTTGGATTACAACGAGAATTCAAATGCTTCAAGTGACTTATAAAGTCTCTCACCGACTATCCTTCCTCTCGTTGGGCTTTGTGAAGCTGAGAGGCTACACCCCAAAGCACTCCCTCTCGTATGTATTCTTTCAAGGACAGTCTCCTAAGAGTAGGGTAAATTGTTTTTTCTTCCACCCTTAGGGTTCTATACCAATCCCCTGTCTTTCCACTTAAGGTTAGGCTTAAAGCATTACTCTTATGCAGGTCATTGTGTTCTCCTAGAGAATCGCATATTTGTTCAAACACTTTGATATGCTTTCTCACATCCCCGTCTCCACTAAATTTTTGTGTGAGCTTGGCTATTAGTACTGCCTTACTTCTAGGCTCTCTATCAGGCGTGTTACGCATATTCTCAACAATAGATCGTCCAATAGCTTGAGCAAATGTTGCCAAGTCACCTAAGTGAGCAGGCACCGTGGGTGAAGGTGCTCCAGAGACTACATGTGGAGTAGGTATTGGCATTGGGCTTGGCGCATAGGAAGCCCTTGGGTTCCACGTTGGGAACGACGTTGTGCCATGTGGTGGTCCATAGTTCATAGGTGTGGCCCTAGGCATAGCAGACGTTGGATGTGACATGCTAATGCTAGCCGGTATAGTCCCATGGAAATAAGAACTTGGGTGTTGTGGTTGTGGAGCATAGGTTGTTGAAACAATGGGAGGGGTAGGGACTACATGAGTGCGATGACCCATAGGTGTATACGATTGGCACACACTTGTAGGTACTATTGCAGGCATTAAGCTACCATGTAGCGATGCTTTACTAACAAATGAGCTCCATGGCGTGTTTTTTGGCATGCCCATCATTGGGGTAGGCATGGTAGCCGTGGTGTCATCAAGGGAAAGATGAGCTAGACTTGGAAAGGTAAAGCTATCACTTGTGGGCTCAGATTGCACTCAGACCCCTGGCAAAACAACATATGGAGGATCCATCGGACTTACCGAGGGAGTCTCCATTTGCGATAAGGTCGGTTTTTTAGCCTTTCCTGTATCTAAGAATCTCATGAGACCCGTTGAAGGCATGTTGATCCCCTTGTTCTGTCTCTCTAACTCAATGACCCTATGGATGACCTCACAAACTCTTTGTTGTTGATCCTCCACACTAGTAGCGCCCATTGTGGATTGTAGGACATCTAACCAACCCACGTGATAGGTGTGACCTGTGTATAGGTCGGTCAGAGTTTCCGTTTGTAGTTCGTACTCCTAGTTCTCATTTAGGAACACTCCATCTAGGATTGAGGTGCTAGGGGTGTCCTTTGAGCTAGATGCAATGTTGCTTTCTAGGGGTTGGCCCTTAGCGGTTGCTAAGTCAGGAGCACTCGATTGCTCTCTTAGCAAGGATATTGACATAGGGGCTTTCGCTTTTAACTCTCTTCGTTGCTCCGCCTTACGTAAGCTCTCGACTTCCTTTTCCCTCGCTGCAAGGATATATCGCTCAACCTCTTGCAGTTCGGCAAGGCTTCTACCATCTGGTTATATGACCTCAGAGGGAAATAACTCTGAAGAGTGAGGAGGTGCAGTGAATGAAGTATTCACATGCACATTCTCTAGCGGTATAGGGTCTACATTGGTCACAAATGGAGAATTTACTTCCCCACCCCCCTCATTTACATCATTAGCTCCATGTTCGGAGTGAGTGGCTCTACTAAAGGTTTCCTTCAGGCGGCTAAGCACGCTCGGCCCGGACCGCAGGCCCATGGCATGCATGTCTTGGCTTGAGCTATCAAGATTAGGCATTGGGAAACCCTCCATGATGTCGTAGTCAGAGGAAGAGTCACTAGCTGCTATGTTCAGGTCTTGGTTTGTACTACCTTGGGTCCCTGCCGAGGGCCCGGAACCTAAAGTAGGTGGATATTGAGAACTCGCGTAAATCGAAATTCTCTCTAGTTGCTCCGTCTCTAGCACACGACCAGAGCGCAAATGCATGTGCCTTTGGCACCCTACAAGCGTCGGCGAATAACCTCGAAGGTTAACCGCTTACTTTTTTAAGCGTCCGTTTTTTCTCGTGTTTTTTATATTTTTAATGTTTTTAAATGATCGATTTTTTTATTAAAGTGTGTGATAGCTCAAAACGAACGTATCACTCAGAGGGTCGTGGTGTGCTTTACAGCACAATTTTCAGGCATCTAAAGTTCCGTTGGTCCTCAAAAAATCGATTTTTAGCTACGTGTGAAGCTAAAATTCATAATTTTAAAAGGCGATAGATACTTAAGCTTGAGCGTGAGCTTGGGCTTGGGTCTAGGAGATATTCTTGATCCCGATCTTACCTTTAAAAATTTTATTTTATTTTATTGGTTTTTTTTTTTTAAGGATAAGGTTGCCGCGGCCTGCGCGAGAGTACACACACACTCTACCTACCTACTTCCAACTAATACACCTACCGTTACACACTAACACACTCTATTAGCTCTCACAAATCTCCTTCCTACTTACTGTACATTACATTACACATAACTAACAACCTTAATACTAACACCTTACATAGAGAAAAAAACACAGTACCTTTGAAAACTCCATTAACAAAAAATACACAGTAGTAACAAAAATTCTTCTTCTCAACACACACACCCTCCTTCCTTACCTTTCCTACAATAGAAATTGCACACAAAAGAAGCACAGACTGCCATTCAAGCTTAGTGTATGGCATTCCCCGGCAACGGCACCAAAAATGTGCGCGTATGTCGCACGTGTCAATGCAAGGAACTTTCCGATACACCGTGTGCGAGCCACAAATGGCTCCAAGCACACAACAAGCCTAAACTAGTAAGCTCAAAGATGGCGTTGTTATGTCACTCACCGCTCTACGCTTCCTATCGTGGAGGATTCCTCGCCGCGAAGAAGAGGGAGACGCCGCTACGCCGCGCTCAACCGCCTCGCCGCCGTCGTGCCGCCGTAATGCTCGATCGCACTCTCTCTCTCTCTCTCTCTCTCTCTCTCTCTCTCTCTCTCTCTCTCTCTCACGCATACACACACACACACACAAGGAGATGAAGAAGAAGAAGATGGAGATGGAGCAAGAGCACTCTACAATTGCACAAATGAGAGAATGAGTGATTTTTAGGTTTAGTTGACTTTTATATGAGCTCGCTCCATTCACACTTGGGTACCCATGCTTAGCCAACTAATCCCTTGAATGTTCCAGTTAGAGTGTGCCTCTCATCAGCGATCACTCTTACCCTTTTCCTATTGGACCGACAAGCCCGGTACCTGACTCTACCAAGTAAATAATACAACGTCCGTCGTAGGTGATATGGTGTCCGTGAGCCGTGAGGGTTAACAAAAGGTACGACCAAAAAGGCTCTTCCAAGTCTGCACATATGTTAACCACCGGCGTCCACTTCTAGTAGTCATCGGCCGGGCTTGTCGGTCCAATAGGAAAAGGGTAAGAGTGATCACCGATGAGAGGTGCACTCTAACTGGAACATTCAAGGGTTAGTTGGCTAAGCATGGACGCCCAAGTGTGAATGGTCATAAAACTCACCTAAATACTTCTAGTAGTCATGGGCCGCGCTTGTCAGTCCAATAGAAAAAGGGTAAGAGTGATCGTTGATGAGAGGTGCACTCTAACTGGAACATTCAAGGGTTAGTTGGCTAAGCATGGGCGCCCAAGTGTGAATGGGAGAGCTCATACAAAAGTCACTTAAACCTGAAAATCACTCATTCTCTCATTTGTGCAATTGAAGAGTGCTCTTGCTCCATCTCCATCTTCTTCTTCGTCTCCTTGTGTGTGTGTGTGTGTGTGTGTGTGTGTGTGTGCGCGTGAGAGAGAGAGTGTGTGTGTGTGTGATCGAGCATTGTGACGGCACGGCAGTGGCGAGGCGATTGAGCATGGCACGGCGGTAGCTCCCTCTTCTTCACGGCAAGGAATCCTCCACGAAGGCGTAGGACAGTGAGTGACACACCCTTGCTCTCTTGAGCTTGCTAGATTAGTATGGTTGTGTGCTTGCAACCATTTGTGGCTCGCACACAGTGTACGGCAAGTCCCTTGCTTTGACACGTGCGACAGATGCGCACATTTTTGGCATTGTCGGGGAAATGCTCTGCACTAAGCTCAAATAGCACTCTATGCTGCTTTGTGGTGCATTACGGAATGTAGAAAAGGTAGAGAAAGAAGGTGTGTGGCTTGTTGAGAAGGATTTGTGACCTTTTTGTTTTTGCTGCAATGTATTGTTTTTGTTAATAAGGTGTTGCAATGTACTGTGTTTTCTATCGATAAGGTGTTACTTTAAGGTATTAGATCTATAATGTTAGATCTGTAAGGTACAGTTAGTAGATCTATTAGTTAATTAGTTTTTTGTAGTATTGTGTTAGTGTGTAACAGTAGCTCTATTAGTTGCAAGTAGGTAGGTTAGGTGTGTGTGTGTGCGCACACGCGCAGTGCGGCCGCAACGATCTTATCCAAAAAAAAAAGTTTTTAAAAAAATTATTTAAAAGGGAGGACCGGGATCGGGAATATTCCCCAAGCCTAAAACCAAACATTGTTCTGTAAACCACACTACAACCCCCTGAGTGATATGCTCGTTTCGAGCTATCACACGCTCTAATCTAAAAACCGATCGTACAAAGACATTAAAAAACATCAAAAAACAAGTGAAAACGGGGTGCAAAACGCCTAAAGAATCAAGGGATTAACCTTCGAGGGTATTCGCCGACGCTTGTAGGGTGCCAAAGGCACATGCATCTGTGCTCTGGTCGTGTGCTAGAGACCGAGCGACTAGCAAGCACTTCGACTTATGTGGGTTCTCACTACCCATCTACCTTAGGTTCCGGGCCCTAGGCGGGGACCCAAGGTAGTACAACCGAAGACCCACATATTGCGTCTAGTGACTCTTCCTCTGACTACGACATCATGGAGGGTTACCCAATGCCTAATCCTGATAGCTCAAGCGAAGACATGCATGCCATGGGTCCACGGTTCGAGCCGAGCGTGCTTAGCCACTTGAAGGAAACCTTTAGTAGAGCCACTCTCTCCGAACATGGAGCTAACAATGTAAATGAGGGGGATGGGGAAGTAAATTTACCATTCATGACCAACTTAGACCCCATGCTCTTGGAGAGTGTGCACGTGAATACTCCATTCACTGCAACCCCTGACTCTTCAAAGCTATTCCCCTTTGAGGTTATTTTACCTGATGGTAGAAGCCTTGCCGAAGTGCAAGAGGTTGAGCGATATATCATTACGGCTAAAGAAAAGGAAATCGAGAGCTTACGCAAGGCGGAGCAATGAAGAGAGTTAAAAGTGAAAGCCCCTATGTCAATATCCTTGCTAGGAAAGAAATCGAGTGCTCCTCAATTAGCGACCACTAAGGGTCAACCCATAGAGAGCCACATTGCATCTAGTTCAAAAGACACCCCTAGCACCTCAATCCTAGATGGAGCGTTCCTAAATGAGAAATGGGAGTATGAACTACAAACAGAGACTCTAACCAACCTATAAATAGGTCACACCTATCACGTGGGTTGGTTAGATGTCCTACAATCCACAACGGGTGCTACTAGTGTAGAGGATCAACAACAAAGAGTTTGTGAGGTCATTCATAAGGTTATTGAGCTAGAGAGACAGAACAAGGGGATCCACATGCCTTCAACGATCTCATGAGATTCTTGGATACAGGGAAGGCTAAACAACCAACCTTATCACAAATGGAGACTACCTCGATAAGTCCGATGGACCCTCCATATGTTGTTTCACCAGGGGTCTCAATGCAATCTGATACCCCTGGTCTCATATGGATCCTCCATATGTTGTTTCGCCAGGGGTCTCAATGCAATCTGACCCCACAAGTGATAGCTTTACCTTTCCAAGTCTAGCTCATCTTTCCCTTGATGACACCACGGCTACCATGCCTACCCCAATGATGGGCATGCCAAGAAACACGCCATGGACCTCATTTGTTAGTAAAGCACCGCTACATGGTAGCTCAATGCCTGCAACCGTACCTACAAGTGTGTATCAATCGTATACACCTATGGGTCCTCGTACTCATGTATCCCCTACCCCTCCCATTGTTTCAACAACCTATGCTCCACAACCACAACACCCAAGCTCTTATTTCAATAGGACCGTACCGGCTAGCATTAGCATGTCACATTCGACGTCTTTTGTGCTTAGGGCCACACATATGAACTTTGGGCCACCGCATGGCACAACACCGTACCAAACTTGAAACCCAAGGGCTTCCTATGCGCCAAGCCCAATGCCAATACCTACTCCACATGTAGTCTCTGGAGTGCCTTCACCCACGATGCCTGGTCACTTAGGTGACTTGGCAACATTTGCTCAAGCTATCGATCAATCTATTGTTGAGAATATGCATAACAGGCCTGATAGAGAGCCTAGAAGTAAGGCAGTACAAATAGCCAAGCTCACATAGAAATTCAACAATAACGGGGATGTAAGAAAGTATATCGAAGTGTTTGAACAAATATGCGATTCTCTAGGAGAACACAATGACCTGCATAAGAGTAATGCTTGAAGCCTAACCTTAAGTAGAAAGACTGGGGATTGGTATAGAACCCTAAGGGTGGAAGAAAAATCGATTTACCCTACTCTTAGGAGACTGTTCTTAAAAGAATACATACGAGAGGGAGTGCTTTGGGGTGTAGCCTCTTAGCTCCAGAAAGCCCAACGAGAGGAAGGAGAGTCGGTGACAGACTTTATTAGTCGCTTGAAGCATTTGAATTCTCGTTGTAATCCAAACGAGCGCTTCAATAATAAACAACTGCTTGATAGATTCATTAGGGGATTACGACATGAGGATATCTACAATGGCCTAGTCATTAGAGGTATCACCACTTGGGAAGCAGTCACCACCAATGCGATCCAATTGGAGGATAATTTAATGATTCAAGGAGAAAGAGTGTCTGTTGAGCCTAAATCTACGAGCTCGCAAGCATCGGGGCATCAGGAAATGACCCTAAAGCCTATTGCTAAGGAGCCAAAGATATCTGAGATGACTTTAGCAGATCTCACCAAGGCCATTCAAGAGAGTCTTAGAGACAATCGTGCTCCACAAAACATTATATGTATACAAGAGGGAGCAACTATGGTGCTCAATATGCTATGGTCCACATAATACCAGTGAATGTCCTGCTTTTAGAGTGAAATTCAATGGGAATTGCAATGCCTGTAAGAGATATGTTCATCAAGCTAAGGATTGCATAGTATTTAAGCGCACGATGGCCAATAGACCAACCTTAGCATGGACAGACACACCTTGAGTGTCTGCGTTAATGTCAGTCCCACCTCTTGAACAAACGTCACAACACATGGTCCCTAGGGCCCAAAATGTTGTTCAAACAACACCCTTACCACCTCCAGTGCTAGGACTGCAACCACCACATCCGAGAATCACTTATGTGAATCAAGTGGAATGTGAGTCATCTATTGCTTGTTTGGAAGGCTGTGAGGAAGATATAGACCTTAATATTGCCTATGGGATTGATGTGTTTGTAGAAAGTCCATAATACTACATGGAGGACTATTGGGGACAAGTCAAACATGTCTATCAAGTAGCTGCTCTTGCTGCAAGAGGCCAAATTATCAATTACACTGCCAAGAGACCACCTCTTCAATGCTATGAGTGTGGAGGTCCACATCGTGTGGCCGAGTGTCCTATTAGGCTACAAAAGAATGCCACTCTAATGCAAACCAATCAAGCAAGCATGTCTACAATGCCGATACTCATGTGTAATCGATGTGGCATAGATCATTTGATTGCCCAATGTTCGACTAATCCAAATGCGCCGAAGATCACGCCATTAAACTTGATTGAGGTTACCAAGGAGCCATCACAAAGTACACTTGTGATACCACTAAACGTACTAACACAATCGATGCTCCAAAAACAAGATTATTTTCTTGAAGAAAGAGACACGGCACCAATTGCCCAATCTCAGAAGAAGAAGAAAACACGAAAGAAGAGATCGTAAAAAGCAGCGAAGTCAAACCCCAGTTTAAAGACCAACATAGGGACTGGTGACGACCCCGTATATATGAACGACGCTGAAGAGTATTCTGATTCAGGTGAAACCATGGAGATCAAAATGACCACCAAGAAAGAAACCAACAAGGAAGATCTTCATGAGCAACAATGGCCAGGATCCAAGAAGAAGATAGGAACTTATCCAAACCCTACAGAGGAGATCGAGCAAGTCAAGCAATTAATGAGTTTGGTAGAAGATACCCAAAGGGATCTAGAACCAACACCTAGGCAAATCTAGATTACAGACACATTGTTCCCTACACAACAACAACCTCACAAAGTCCAAAGACCCCTAGCCATACCTAGTGTCATCCAAGAAGAAAGTGACTTAAAGTCATGGGAAAGTGGACGTACTCACTTCTTGTTGGAAAGAATGTTTAGAGAGGGACTACCTGACCCTATCGAAGAAATGGAGATCCCATCTTCCTCACGTCAAGGGACTGAAGCCCAAAAAGTGCCGTTAAACATTGCCAAATCGATGGATTTCATGGCTTCAGAAGTTAGAACCACCATCATGTCCAAACTATATGGAGACCCTGAGCTATTCTTACCTCTTCGAGCTTTCCTCAATGGATAACCGAAGGTCGGGCTACCACAATTTGCACAGATGGATGGAGCTACGGATATGCCAATAGAGGAGGAACACTTAGATCCACAACCCAACCTACATGAGAACCTTGTTGTAGAAATACATGTAAATAAGTTGGGACAATACTTTGAGGGCGATGAGTCCAATGCAACCATACCAATCACTACCAAGGGATTAACTGTGAAGGAAATCCTTGATGGTGGCGTTGGGGTTAGCATTGTGACTAAAAATTGCTGGGAAACTATGGGAAACTATGGGAAGACCACACAAGTAGCGATTCATCTAGTGACTCTTCACTAGAGATCGGCCGTAATAAAAAAATAGACAAGAAGAGTAAGAGATATAAGAGGCGACGATATCGAGCAAATGTGTGTGCTAGAATAAATGAAAAGAAATCTATCGTAGAATGGCTTAATTATATAGGGGCATGTGATGCTCATCGGAAGTTGGTAGATAACTGGGGTGAATACCTTCAAAGCGTTATGTGGTGTAGTCCACAACCCATTGACATCGCACAACTAGAGGCTATAGAGAAGCCAAAGTTGAGCCATACCGTAAGGAGATGACAAAATCGAGAGTTAGCTCAACAACAAAAGGAATCGGAAGTGAAATCAAAGTCCATGGAACAACGAGACCCGACAAACTTACACCCTGCACCTAAACATTTAAAATCTTACACCACAGAGGAACGTAAGGTGTATACAAAGCCTCAAAGAAAACCTATCAATGGAAGCAATGGATTCTATGAAGGTCCAACGATAATTAAGGAAATAGAGTTATCAGACCCAGGAGAAGAGTCCAAACCTGTTTTCATTGCCCAAAGTCTGGCAGAGACTGAGGAATGTGTACTTAAAGAACTTCTCAGGGATATATTTGCTTAGACATATCATGATATGAAAGGTGTTCCACCTTCTGTGGTGCAACACACAATCCCCATGAATAGCATGGCTAAACCAGTTCAGCAATGACCCTATTCAATGAATCCTAAATATGCAAAGATCATTCAAGAAGAGATTGAAAAGCTTGTGAAATGCGGATTCATATACCCTATTGAGCACTCAGAATGGGTGTCTCCAATAGTGATTGTGCCAAAAAAGAATGGTAAACTCAGAGTGTGTGTGGATCTCAAGAAGGTCAATGCCGCCACTAGGAGGGACCATTACCGCTTGCCATATTCAAACACGTGCTTGAAAGAGTTGCAAGGAAGGAAGCTTATAGCTTTTTAGATGGGTATTTTGGCTACAATCAAATCACAATTGTGTTAGAGGACCAAGCTAAAACAGCCTTTATAACCGAATTTGGAGTGTTCGCATTTTGTGTTATGAGCTTTTGGCTTAACCAATGCCCCTGCTACCTTTCAAAGATTAATAAACACTGCTTTTACAGAATATCTGAGGGAGTTTTACGAAGCTTTTTTAGATGACCTTTGTGTTTATTCCTCTTGGAAAGAACATCTATCATGCTTACGAAAAGTGTTTGACAAGTGTAGATTGTATCGCATCTCCTTAAACCATTTCAAATGCCAATTTTGGGTTAAACATGGAGTCATTTTAGGGCATATAGTGTCCAAAAATGGGATTTCCACAGATGAGAGCAAAATTAAAGCCATTGCTGAATTACCACCACCTATAAACTATAAAGGAGTTCAAAGGTTCATGGGCCATGTTGGTTATTACCGACGATTTATTTTAAACTTTGTCGAGATAGCTCGTCCTTTGTACAAGCTTCTTATTGAGATCCAATGGACTGCGGAGTGTGACCACGCTTATGAGTCATTGAAAAAGACCTTGACTAGTGCTCCTATTCTACAAGTGCCCGATTGGAATGTAATTTTCCATGTGCATATCGATGCATCAAACTTTGTTATTGGGTGTGTTCTAGCTCAACCAAGAAAGCATAAACTAGACTACCCCATTAGCTTTGCAAGTCATCAATTGAATGATGTCGTGAGAAACTACACCACTACAGAGTAAGAAGGTTTAGCTATGATTTATGTAATAAAGAAATTCCGCTACTACCTTCTTGCCAACAAGTTTGTTTTATATGTGAACCATCAAGCCTTGTTGTATCTAGTAAATAAACCTTGTTCCACGGGAAGAATTACACAATGGTTGTTAATTCTCCTTGAGTTTGGTTTTACCGTTGTGGTTAGACCTGGTAAAATACATGTCATGGCGGATCATTTATCTTGCATACCTAATGGTGAATCCCCGACTGGAGTCGATGATGAATTGCCCGCTACTTCCTTATTTCTAGTCGAGACCATGCCTGAATGGAGTGAGAAGATTGTGAACTTTCTAGATAATGATTTTCCACCCAAAGAGCTTCTTAAGGACATAGCTCAAAACCTGTTAAAAGAATGTGAACCTTATTCTCTCATTACGAGAACTCTCTACAGGTGAGGGAAGGATGATATTCTTAGACGTTGTGCTCGTGAGGATGAGTATTTATACATACTGCAAGAAGCCCACATGGGTATAGCCGGAGGACATTTCTTAGGGAAAATAACAGCTAGAAAGGTGTTGCAATCAGGCTATTGGTGGCCTACCTTATTCAAGGATGCATCACTTTTTGCAAAAGAATGTGATAAATGCCAATGTTACAAGATCGCACAACGAAAGGATAAGATGCCCTTACATCCTGTTAAAGTGACTCAACCATTTGAAAAATGGGGTTTGGACTTTGTAGGCCCAATTAGTTTGGCAGCTCGTAGCACTCAATCTTGATATATTATCGTTGCCACTGACTATGTGACAAAGTGGGCGAAAGCCAGGAGGACACGTAAAGCTGATGCAAGGTCAACTTTCAAGTTTCTCTTTGAGAACATTATTACAAGATTTGGTTGTCCCTTTGAGATTGTGAGTGACAATGGCACTCATTCTATAAATGGAGTGATAAAAGAACTCACCACTAACTTCATGATAGCTCACCATAAGTCCACACCTTATTATCCACAAGCAAATGGCCAAGCTAAGAGTACCAACAAAACTCTCATCTCCATCTTGACCAAAACGGTGGAATCTCATCGCACAGATTGGGATTTAAAGCTTACATTAGCTCTATGGGCTTATCGTACTTCTTACAAAGTGGCTATTAATTGTACACCATTCAAAATGGTATATGGCCAACAAGCAGTTATGCCATGGGAGTTTGTAATTCCTAGTCTGCACGTAGCTTCACAAGAAGGTTGGGATGGTAACCCTTTAGTTGAGCGCTTATATATCCTTGAGAGGTTAGATGAAGAAAGACAATTGGCTGTGCAAAATGCACTTGTGGAGAAAGATAGAAGGCAGAAATGGTTTGACCGTCATCTAAAGAATAAGGATATCCATGTTGGTGATAAAGTCCTTATGTATGGAGTGCATAACGAAAAGAAAAAGTTGAAATATGTGGGAAAAGAACCATATAGAGTATGTGAAATCACCCCACAAGGTACCATTTGTGTGGAGACTCTTGATGGAGTTGAAACCATTGGATTCCTCAATGGTAGCAAATTTAAAAGATATTATGATCCTTTAAGCCAAGAGGAGCTACATGCCATCCATCAGAAAAAGGCAACCAAGGCACAAACAGAATTAAAGAAGATACAAGCTCAAGTTGAGGCTAAAGAGCGACAACAACGCATAAGACGCCAATGAGAGCCCAACCTTGGAGCTAAACATGTATTCCACGTTGAAACAGAGGATGATTGGTTGGACTGTGACACACCTCTACGATAGCCTATTGAGCTAAATAGCGCCTATGGAAAAGTGTTATATAACGCCTTATTGGACACGGGTGCTAAGTATAATTTGCTATCATATGGATATGGTGTCAGTTAGGGATGCCACCTCTATCTGAGAGTATTATCCAATTCAAGGGTGTCAACAAGAAAAAAAATTATTGTTTTTGAAATCTGACACATTTCTGTCAGTTATAGCAATGGGGTTGTAGCTCAAGACTTTTTGGTCATGCCTGCTGGAACTATGGAGGGTAATGTAAACCTAGGATGCATGTGGATGATAGCCACCAAATGCACTATTGATTGGGGGACTAGGGGTGTCAGTTAGGGATGCCACCTCTATCTTAGCCCTGCCACTCAAGCCATAGTCCCTGAGATATTTCCTTTTAAGGAAATAAAACCCAAAACATTGCATGTCCAAGAGGTTGAACCATATGTCCCCATAGCCCAACTCTCTAGAGCTTCAACTGATGTAGTTGAAATAAAGCTTGAGACACACAAGACCCATCCTAATATAGCAAACAAAACATACAAGTGGGTCCCTAAAGCTTCTTTAGCGACCATAGCTAGTGCTAAAAGACAGGAGCCTGGTAAGAGACATCCCACTCGCCCCAAGAAATGTAAGGAAACGTTGCGTTGGATTCCTAAAAAACTATTGGAAGCCCAAAACTACTATGAATGAAATGATCAAATCTGGGTAGCAAAACGTAAATTGTGCTCTTACATGTCACCTAACCCATGTGAGCCCAATCTTGTAGCTCCAAAACGAATTGGCGATCGCGGAAAGAAAAAAAATCACAAAATGCTACACACCCGCTCTAGAGCTAGTTTGGGTACTGAAGAAAGAACGATTTGTTCTACCTAGCTCAGGAACAAGGAAGTCAAATGAAGCTTCTTGCTCTTCATGTAGTTCCTATACAAAAATAGAAGCTTCGACACAACCTCCACCTACCATTGTACATATCCATACAAACAAGGAAGAGTTTGCACCTTCCGTTGTAAGTTCACCACCTATGACAATGTTGCAAATAAAATCATGATAGAGTACCTTACCACCCCGGTCAAAAACTATAGGTTAAAGCCTTCACCCATAACAACTTGAAACAATTGGTTTCAAAAGGTGACGACATCATCCCAAAAGGTATGATCTACCCAAGGAAGGGGGGAGTTTTTGCTGACATCCATCATTGACTTGCCTCCCTCTCAACCTTTCTCCATGACTTCTCAATCTCCCAATCTTAGGGAATGTATATATAAAGCCTTATACTCAAAAAACAAAAAAACAAAAATAAAAAAGTAAAAGAGCAAGAGCCACCAAACAAAAATCTGGAAACCTACAAGTTCTATGCATAGCACAAAATCATAAAAACACATTATGCACAAGGACACGGCCTTTTGACACGACCCTTATAATATTTGTACTCTAAACATCATCTATTTGTGTGTACAGATATGGCTAGTATGCTAGAGTCATCCACTCTTGCCTTGGGTGAGAGGTACCTTCATCACTTTTCACAAGTGTTTCACATGGTCTTTTCGGTGCTTGCCTGTGAAATGGGATTTGGTAGGTACACTAGCATGTGAGAGGAATTTTGACGAGTTAGAATGGCTGATACGTCTCTTGACCACGACTGATCCGTACTTAGTAGAGATCGTTTCTCCCATTGCACAAGCCTACCCTTTTGACCAAGATGACTATAGACGTCTAGTGACCTTCTTAGTAAACATTGGTGCCTCTAATGATAAAGACAATTTACATGATTACATGGATGGCACATATGGTCTCACGGATGATGACTTTGTTTTTCTCAATGACGAGGATAGGGGTTTAGCCTCAGGGTTCCCCCCTTAATCTATAATATCCTATTCCCTTGACTCTCTAGGGGGAGTGCAAATAATTAGGTTAGGGTTCCTTATGTTGTTTAATTGTGTTCAATAAGGGTTGGTACCTCTTCCCACTAATGTGCCTCTGGAAGGTAGATGTTTGGTGGTGACAATTGTGCAGTTTGTGACTACATAAGGATGCCTTTGAAGGACAACGACAATGAATGTTTATATGTTATAGTGGATGTTCTCCGTTATATCAGGTGTACTACTTCCTTTTATCTATGCTTTCCACAGTTACATGTTTGCATCTTGTCATTTAAGTTTCTAACAATGCATGAAATTTATGAAGTTGTGATGAAATTTATGAAGTTTCCTAGAATATCATGTATGCATCTTATTGCACGCCTACACATGCTGCCTTTGAGCTTTCACAATGCTGTTTTTCTTTTGCTACAGGTACTCCTATCATGGATCCCGATGCTGCATTGTCATATTTCGAGGGCGGAATCTACATCAGGAAGGGGGGCATGTTAACCACCGGCATCCACTTCTAGTAGTCATGGGCTGGGCTTATCGGTCCAATAGGAAAAGGGTAAGAGTGATCGCTGATGAGAGACACACTCTAACTGGAACATTCAAGGGTTAGTTGGCTAAGCATGGACGCCCAAGTGTGAATGGGCGAGCTCATATAAAAGTCCCTTAAATACTTCTAGTAGTCATGGGTTGGGCTTGTCGGTCCAATAGGAAAAGGGTAAGAGTGATCGCCGATGAGAGGCACACTCTAACTGGAACATTCAAGGGTTAGTTGGCTAAGCATGTGCGCCCAAGTGTGAATGGGAGAGCTCGTATAAAATTCACCTAAACCTAAAAATCACTCATTCTCTCATTTGTGCAATTGAAGAGTGCTCTTGCTCCATCTCCATCTTCTTCTTCATCTCCTTGTGTGTGTATGCGTGAGAGAGAGAGAGAGAGAGAGAGAGAGAGAGTGATCGAGCATTGTGACGGCACGGCGGCAACAAGGCGGTTGAGTGCAGTGCGGCGATAGCTCCCTCTTCTTCATGGCAAGGATTCCTCCACGAAGGCAAGCATAGGGCGGTGAGTGACACACCCTTGCTCTCTTGAGCTTGCTAGATTAGTCTGGTTGTGTGCTTGCAGCCATTTGTGGCTCACACACAGTGTACAGCAAGTCCCTTGCTTTGACACGTGCGACAGATGCGCACAACATATCTTGACAATCCTTTGTCCCAAGGTTCACTCTTGAATTGCATCTTTCTTGACCAAAGAGACTTTGTTCATCTACTTCTCAAATTCACGTTCCCGCTGTAACAACTCCTTCAATCCCCTTATATTTGGGTTAGATGTCTCCTCTTTGCCCAGCTTCTCAATGTCCTTTGCTAACAAAACTCACATTTTTTCCAGGCATTCCTTGGTTGCACTTTGACACTTTGTGCATACAACCTTCCAAGTTCATTACTTATAGTCTTTGTTTTCCAAAACCCTAACTTTAGCACTCTGACATTCTGAAGTTGCAAATCTCTTGGATGCTATACAATTTTGCACAATTTAATCATCACTTGATGATTTTGACACTTCTAGTCACTTGGGACCCAAAATCTGTTAATTCTGTACCTCGAGGTCATGGATTGTGATCCATGTTTGGAACCCATTTTTCACCAAACTTGTGGAGAAGTATCTTAACATGTTCCCTAAGCCTTTGGTCAAATGGTCAGTGTCTCATTGATTTGTGTGTCAATGTGGTTATCAGAAACATGGAAATGTAATACGTGATTTGAACAAAATAAGAACCATTTTCTAACCAAACCTTTGAGGGTCGCAAATATCCTTAGAATGATGGAGCTGAAACTCCCCCACTTTCCAGTGTGAATATGATTCCACCTTGAGAGGATATGTTGTTTAACTTAATCCACTTGTGAAGAAGATTCCAATTTGAGAGGATCTCATAATTATTATATAGCACTGATTGTGGCTATAGGAGTGGTATTTGAAGGGGTATGACCTAGCTAATGCCAAATCACTCCATGAGTGTTGATGATCATTGATTGATCTCTTCACAGTTGTATCTTGGGGCTCTTCTTATTCCCTTGTTGGAAGTGAATCATCGAGGCGATCATCGTGTAATATATGACATTGAGATAGTTTTAGGCCTGTGTGAATTGACATACTCGCTCAACTCTTCTGATAGGCTGGCACAAAAATTATTTATTTTGCTCCACAAAGTTTATTTTCTTGTAGACAATGGTTTTGAGATGTAACTCCCAAAACTTATCTACAAAGTTTTTAATAACTCATATTAAGGTGTCATCTTCAAGCTTCACCATTCTGTGAGGATTTTATCTTTGGCATCGCTTGCAAGGAATTTCTTCATAACGGCAAGCTTCAAGGCCTTCCATGTCTTTGGAGCTTCACCTTGGACACATAGGCTTGCCCAACATCTTTTGGAAATGCATGGAGACATTTCGTACTTTGACGATTGTGAGAAATCTTCATGTCCAAAAGCTACGTCAAATTGTTGGATAAAAGCCAACACTTTATTGGTTGCTTCAAATGTTCCATCATAAGAAAAGTTATGTTCTTTCCTTACTCCTTGAACTTCTTAAGCTTGTGTGACCTCTTCCTTGCCGCATAGCTTCTACATTTACCTCTTCTCTTTACCTTCCTGGGTGGAGAGAGTGATCTCCTTATAAGAAGAATATGGCAAGGAAGAGAAGCAGAAGAAGAAGGAGAGCACGGTGATTGCTTTCTCCACTTCCTCCTTCTTGAGTTGTTTTCTCACTTCTTGGGATTGGCAATGGAGAGAGTACCTATTGACTTTGTCCTCTTCGTGAAAGGGCTAGGTGATCGCCTTGCCCGTCCCATTCATGGGGCCACATCACTTATAGAGGTAATCGGAGTGTCACTTTCATACCTCTCCCTTGAAAGTTCTTGATGCACGGCTTCTTCTTGAACAGTTTGCATTGGAGGTCCTTTTGGATTTCCTCTTCATTACCCAAAGAGATTCCCCTTTTGGAGATCTTACTACGAGGCTTCACATGAGCTCTCTCTTCTTAGGTATTTTGAACATCCGCTTGCAAAGTAGAGTTTCCCATAGCTTCTTGAAGCTTGACAACAAGATAGTTGACAACCCTTCGACCATCATTAGTGGCTACGCCATGTGCTAAATCCAAGTTGTCAATATTAATCATATTCACCTGATTATGTTGTGCCATGATTAGAGTTTCTTTTATGTGTAAGCTAGATCTTTCCTTGACACTTCCAAAACCTTGGTTACTGCTCCTCTTAACCTTTTGAAATAATCACTCAAGTAATTACACTCGTGGTTTAGAATATTGTTAATTGCAAAAGAGTAGTGGAGTGGGTTTAACAATGCTAAGCTGGCACCAATTCCTATTAAGCGATTAATAGCTCAATAATGGTTCAAAAAAGATTCCATTATTAAGACCATAGTTCCCGATGGTGTCCCACATACCCTATAAGCAAGCATGCCAATCGAGATAATAAATCCCAATACCACTTACCCATTGTAATGAACAACTCCAATCTTTCGTAGATTAATCAAGGACCTCTCTTCTTAGGCAAGAAAAGAGAAACCGTAGCTTTGATACCAATGTCAAAGAATCTAGTATTTTATAAACACAACAAAATTAAATTATGACAGGGGAGTTTTCCTTTAGGAGGATTTTTTAGAAGAGAACTTTAGATTGTGTGGGGTTGATATCATTGCACATTTTAGATACTAGAACATCATTTTATGCACATAACTTGAAGAGAGTCACACAATTAAGATTGACAACTTATTGAGGACCGGATTTGCTTGGAACCGGTACCCCCTCCAAACGAATTTGTATTATAATTTCATCAATGAGAGCTTTGATTATAATATAAGCTTGTGCTCTTGCAAAGCATTCTTTGAACCAAAAAGATAATGAACTTCATGATTCCATGGTGTAACCCTCATTCCCAAGCCATAAACACCCCAACAGAGAAAAAGAATTGTAGGGATGGAGGTAGATGAGAGCGATGAAATGTATTTCTCAAGCAAAGAAGTTTAATAGGCTTACTCCATAAGCAAGATCTTAGCATATCTAGCATAATAGAGAAGGAGAAGATGATGAAGAAGAAGTTGCTTGAGAGAGAGAGAGAGAGAAGACTTGCTTTGCCACAAGGGACACTTGAGAAAGTGTATGTGTGTGTGTGTGTGTGTGTGTGTGAGAGAGAGAGAGAGAGAGAGAGAATCTTCTACGAGTCCCCTTCCTTTTTTCTCATCCCCACTTGCCAAAATTCTCTAATTGGAATGCTATTGTATGGACTAATGACAGGTGAGCATTTTAAAATTCAACTAAGTGCACATGGGTGAAAGCGTGGTTTGGTGGTACAAAAAAAGGACCTATTTTACTTCTACCAATAAAAAAGTGGGGACTGGTAAATTTTTTGTAGTTTAGGTCAAAACTTTTCGGACTTTGTGTTTTTAGATTCTTCTTTTGAAGATCTATCCACTGATATAGTGTATGTTAGGTAGTTTTTCATGTGACATGTAGAAATTGTAACTCAAAGATTTGTCAAAGGTGCTGTCAAGGACACTCCTTTTTGTACCACCAAAGCATGCTTTTAGCCACATGCTAATGCATGTCATCTCCCTTACTTACTAATCTTGTACAACTCACTCCCTCTTATTTTTACTTGAATTTGGCAAGAGTACACATACACACACATACACTCTTGCCCAACTTTCCATAAATCAAGTGCAAGCGACTCCGGACATGTGGCCTAGCCAAATTTAGAAGAGAAGGACTAGAGTCAACTTTCTAAATATAGTAGGGCTTATCTAACTTTAGTCCTTTTCTTTTCTCTTTTATTAATTAAAACTATAGATTTACATTTGATTTAACTTGCTCATGTGCAAGAAATTTGCACTATCCTTAGGAGGATTTATGAAGCTAGCTCGGGCTAGAGACTACTTGCTAATTTAGAACTTGCTAAATTAGAAAGGACTTTGATAAATTCAAACTTTTCCTTGGGCTTCAAAGCTTTACCTCCTATGCACAACCTTAACACAATCCTTGTCTCAAAACTTGCTAAATTTAGATTTTCTTTAGTAAGTTTATAATTTATCCTAAGGCTTTCCAAACTTCATACTTGGAGTTTAATGAGTAAATTTGCTTACTTAAAATATACAAAATTAGTTTTTCTTTTTAGACTCCTATAATTGCTTTAATTGACCCCTTTGTTTTGTATCTCTGGTCAAGGTTGCTCAATATAGTTTTATCTTTCCTTGATCTGTACCTTTGACCAGAGATAATTAAATAGCAATTATTCTTGCTCTTTTATAAGCTTCTTTTTTTTTGTCCCAAGCCTTTGACCTAAATAAGTTTATAAGCACTTTAATCAATTCCTCTCGTTCATTTTTATTTTCCCCAAACTTAAGAGGCAATTTACAATGAAAATTACTTAAAAACGGCTAGAAATTAATTTTCATGGCAACTAAATTTCTGACTTGTTCAATATCGTGCATATACATTGCTGGCTGTGCCACCCTAGCCACTCGAGATCGCCAACCTCACCGTGCTTGTCTGCCCCAACATCCGTTCTCTCGCTCACTTCTTGCCACCCTCATCCTCATTTATAACTCCCTTCTTGGAGCCTGCCTTTGAGTGTGCAATGCGTGAGTATGTGGTGCAAGAAGGGGAAGAGGAGAGATGGCATGGTGTGTGCAGTGGACCAATCTCTTAGCAAAAGTGTGGAGGGAGAGGGCTCCCTTATTGTTTGTATATGTACAAGCCAAAAGGATAAAGTGTGGACGGTCGGATCTAGTGTATGGCTCGGGGTAAGGCACACGACCTTTACCCCAACAACCTCTCACTTAAAGGTGAATATGCCGACAAGTAGGTCCTACTAGCTAAAGTACTAGTATGTACAAGAAAATAGGTGAGAGACTCCCTCAAGCTATGCCCATTAGCTCGCTCACTCCATCTACATGCAACCATATCATCTCTAGTAATAGGCGATCATGCGTATCCACTCTAGAGCCTGCATGCAAATCTCGCAAACATCTCTATATGGTCTAGATAGTTTCACGATGCATTATGCTAGTGTCAGTCATTGTATGACTAAAAATTCCTGATGCAAATGCTCCCACTGCATCTGCTAGGTCGGGCCCCGACACTAGTAGGTCATACATGAGACACCTAATTGCCGAAGAAATCTGCACAAACATAATTTTACTAACCTCCTGCGCTCTATCTACATATGCTGCATCATTAGGACTACTCATCACATATGGATGTGTCATTGTCGACACTAGGATGGTTACGTCTCTCTCACCCATAGGTGGAACTATGTGTCCTGGCATCAACTTAGTAGCCTCTAGCATGAGCATATCAAAGAACTCCATGTCCGTCATCTCTGCATGTGTCTCTAGGGAGCATACGTGCTCTACCTCTGTCAGACTCTAACAACACCTGTTGTGTCTCACTAGAGCAATCTTGCTCAAAATTTGCATCTGCAAAGTCCATTGAAATGTCCTTCATGGCTACATGCTCTATCTCATGAGCATGTGGAGCTCACTCATGAAAGAGACACGTCTTGTTTCTCGCTCATAACATGGCAATAACAAAATCAAGACTATGTTGTCTCGTACCTCAGATACATGCATAGGATATACTAAGCCACTCCGTGCTCCCCTAGCAATCATTAATGATGTGCAATGCATCTAGAAATACTGTTATCTAAGCAATATCTGACACTCATTACTTGCTAATTGTCTTACTGAGATCAAACTCTGTTTCAACTCAGGAACATATTGCACATGTCCTAACATACATGATGCACCACCAGTAGTAGATAATGACAAGCAAACATCTAGTAGTGCACCACTAGTAGTAAAGAAAACATCTCTTGCCAAACGCCGAATCATCGGCCAAGTGCAAACGACCAAAGTTCCCACTAGAGAAAGTTCTAAACCACTCACAATGTGGTGTGCACAGCTTAGAAAACTGGAGTCTCATTTAGCAACCAGAGGGGAGAAGTGCCACCTCTCGAAGACATGTAAGCAAGAGGAATGTTAGAGGTAAGCATGACATCACCATCAATGGCATGTGAAGCCAGAGCTCTAGCATGTGTCAAAACCACATCTGAATCTCCCATACATCTCTAATGTTGCCTCATACGTAAAAAGCAAAGACATGTATTATGCCTTGTGTGACCACAATGGCAACAATGCATGTACTGGTCATGTGTGTAGACTCTGAAACGTCACACAAATCTGTTGTATGAATGCCAAGAAACCAAAAAATTTGGCGAGAAATATGGGGGAGTCTCGCTTGAAAGCTAAGAAAAATATCACCATAAACCATGCCAAAATGGCAACAAAATTGGAAATCACTCAACCACTACATCAATCCGATGCTTGCATATGCTCAATGTAGCTCTACCAATGGGATGTACAACAACAATATCCAACCTCTGCTCTAAATCAAGCAAAGTCAGTGCATAAAAAATCTAAAGATAAACAAATCTCAAAACAGTATAAAACGCATAGCCATATGCATAAATGAAGAGAAAACACGATGCTCAATATGCATCCCACAAAATTGCATATAAAATTTGACAACTGCATGTAACCTGTAGAACCAAATGAGCTAGCTACTTGTAACATATAGCCACAAGAGCATATGCAAATCTCACTCCTGCGAGAGTGGGACAAAATATCAATTTGTGTCCAAACTGACAAACATTGTCAAGAGTAAGAGCCAAAAACGCCATCACTATCCAAGTGGGAGTAAACCTTGACCACTAAAGCATCAGAGAGTAAGCCGCAGATACGTAGAATTCATGAAAGGAATCTGGGTAAAAAATGAACAAAGTTTCTCATAAAATTTGAGCAAAATCTCAAAAATCTCCCCAAAACCACATAGACCATAAACAGACAATTGGTATCTCAAAAGCAAATCCACATATGGCATACATAAACTGCCCAAAATTCTTGCAATCTAGCTCACCCTTGATCGAGCGGCTCTATGAATAATTGTACCCATCCAAAATGTTGTTGTGAATCTACCACTTGCGACCTGTAACTAGCTCACTCGGTATCGGCATATGCATACATAGCAAAAATCGTGCTGAAAAACTCTATGAATAACCCACATAGTCATACATGATCACATAATCTGTGCATAATAATCCACATAGGAAAACACGACCTATGAGCACAAAACCTCCATCAAAACTGTGATCCTTGGTCGGAACTCCAATGCTCTCCACTTGTGATGTCGACACCGACTCTTCGGCTCTGAGCAAGGTGCTTAGGAAAACCGTCTCTCAAGAGACGCGAGAAGAGCTATGGATGTGCTCTCCTCAATCACTCCCAGTGCACTCAATGTGGGACAATCTGGAGCTATCAATGATGAATGTGGTCAAAGGTAAGCCTGGATAGGGCAGTCAATTGTGAAGCTACGCCGAGAAATTTGCTCTCTCCCTCGCTCGAGGCCAAAGCAAACCCGATGGTAGACAAGATGCCAAAACTAAGAGCAAGGTTGTGCTAGAGAGCTAGATGTCAGGATGCCTGTAACACTTTGATGCCGATGGCCGGATGTTGAAATTTTGTTGGGTGGGGCCGTCAATGCTAAGGAGGTTGAGGATGGGCTCGCCGATATCAAGAGCTGAGTGGAGAGCCAATGCCGCTCTCTATCTCTCTTTGTCAAATTCAAGAGACTGCCACGTGAGAACATGGCAAAGTTGAGGACATGTTGAAGGAGAGCCAAAATGCTCTCTCTCTCTCTCTCTCTCTCTCTCTCTCTCTCTCTCTCTCTCTCTCTCTCTCTCTCTCTCTCTCTCTCTCTCTCTCTCTCTCTCTCTCATTATATATATATACATACATATAGAAGATGTCGATGTCGTCGTCCATCACCAGACGCAAAGCTCTCCAAGAAGCCAAAAAAATTGACTCTATGTCAGAGCTGCTCTCTTTTGCTCTTTGTCGACTCACTTGTGAATGGGGCCGTGGGTATGTGTATCATGCACACAAACACACCCCTTTTTGCTCTATCTCTGGCTACCTCTGACTATGTGTGTGTGTGTGTGTATCACATACACAACCGGTGCGCAATGTGCACATGTGTGGTGTAGGATGGGGAAGATGAGAGACGAGACAATGTGTGGGGTGGAGCGACCTCTCAATAGAAGTGTGAAGTGAGAGTACTCCCTAATTGTTTATATATGGTAAGGCACACTGCCTTTACCCCAACATTTCCTAGCAACATCTCCAAGTCCTCCCCCCTCTATACCCTCTTGCTTTCCACCAACACTCTATGGCCCCATCCTATCTAATCTCTCCCACCTCCTCTGTGTCGACCTATTCTCTGATGCCACCCTCGCCTACTCAAATTTCTTGTGGTCTCGCATGGCGTTCATCCTCCACTTCCTCAAACTCAGCTAGTAAACCTTCTTCGGCCCCTCTTCTTCTTGAATTTCCTCTCAAACCAAGAATTATGTGGTCCATCTTGTTCTTGATTACCATGACTATGCAGTAGGAAATGGACTATGGAGTAGGCATAAGTGGCTCAATTGTAGGATTACTCAAAAGAAAGAATAGATTTTATCAGGCTAGCAACTCAAGATGGATATGGAGCTTGTGCAAAAGTCAGAGGCCTGATGTTGCAACAACACAAGAAATTAAATTGAGACGAAAATGGAGACAATCATAGTAACGACAATGGGTTGATGAAGCTTTGAGGTGATGAGGATGCCAATCCATACAGCTTGTAGTGGAGAAATTTGTCACGGGAGCAAGGAGCAACCAAAGTGCTATTCGACCCTTGCTCACATCAAGTGCCTTTGTCTATCTATGGTGTACGACCAAGACCATGAATTCACACCCTGTGGGAAGTAGCTACTTTCCACACCAATTGGTGTGGCTATTGCCATCCTCATCAACAGGTTACAGAAAAATCAACATTGTTATCCTTGAAAGAAATAGACCACAAGAAAGAGAACAAATGCATGACGTCGTGCTAATTCAGAGTCCAGGCTCTTAGAGCTAGACAACAATCAATATACACTCACCCAATTAACAAGAAACAAGCAGAGAGTAAATGGGAGCATAGTGGCCATCTAGAACTAGATCAGGATGGCACAAGACTCCCCTTGCAAGCCTCACACATTGAAAATAGTAACTCGATAAGTTTGACAGATTATTAACTTATCCACCTCATCATGGTTGAGAAAGGTATTTTTAATACGGAAAAAAATGTTATGTCATATTTTTCATTAACAATGAAGTTGAATAGACTACAAGAAAGAGAACAAGTGCATGACGTCCTGCTAATTCAGAGTCCAGGCTCTTAGATCTAGACAACAATCAATATACACTCACCCCTTGAACAAGAGACAAGCAGAGAGTAAATGGGAGCATAGTGGCCATCTGGAACAAGACCGGATGACACAAGACTCCCCTTGCAAAGCCTCAAAAATTGAAAATAGTAACTCGATAAGTTTGATAGATTATTAACTTATCCACCTCATCATGGTTGAGAAAGGTATTTTTATACGACTTGTGACATAAAGAAAGGTATAAAAGCAATTATGAAAAGGTAATAGAGTGGAGGTTTAAGAACGATCTTTGTAGCATGCTTTCCTTCATACTAATTTACGCAATGAAGCAACTTTGCTAGTGTTGGCCATTGTGCAACCCATCTGATTCAATGCCTACATTTTGTTAGCCACTTGTCCAAGCCATAACAAGGCTAGAATTAACATGTAGTGCGTTGTTATTTGTAGTTTGCAATGATCTCTCCAAGTAATAGATACTTTGTCAAAATATTTTTGGTATTATGATTAGATGGAGTGTCATTTCTCATTCGACTTGTGTCCACATCAAATACATAAGTACCCCAATAACATTGCTCAATTGGTTGAGCCTTTGTGACGTAACCCAAGGTAGAGGCTCACGGGTTGTATTTGATGGGTGTTACCCACTTCCCCACTGGTGAGGTTGTCCTCGTGGTAGGGCCCCTTGTGGGTGTGATGTACAACAATATGGATATGTAAAAGTTCTCCCAACTTCCTCCCCCCATGCTTATGGTAAGAAAAAAAGAAGTAGCAATATAATCATTCTAAATATACAGCTTGGCTAATCGGTAAATGGTTGCTTATAGTTGGGCCACGAGATGTGTCAAGAAATGACAAGTCTTTGTTCGAAGTTGTGGGGGGGGTGGGGAATTCAAGATATCATAAGAAAAATCGCCATTGGCACAATAGAAGCAATAGGAGAGAGGAACGCCCTTGGTTGTGGTAGTGCTAAGTTTCTACATAGAAGTCATCAAAGCCTCTTCACCACCTTAGCTTCCATCAAGCTTTTGAACCGACCATCAAGCTTTACTTCACCATGTATGAACACAATAACCACCCCCTTGATTAAGCATGTTTAGCATTGGCATTTGTGTTGTGCCTTGCTTAGCACTTGCACCGCATACGTCTCTCTAGTTCATCTAATCAATACATGCCCACTAGACATATATTATCTCATGTCATTTTAATGTAGCATACTCACCCCCCCCCCCCCCCCCCCCCCCCCCCCCCCCCCCCCCCCCCCCTCTCTGTGTGTGTGTGTGTGTGTGTGTGTGTGTGTGTCTCACGCACACACACACACTCACTAGTAGCACTCTTTTGATAGAAGCTTAAGGCAACATAATATATACTCACTATTTGTAACATACAAATTAAGCTTACATGTGTTACCAATGCATTACATAATAGACTTGCCTTCAAAATATGATACGAATGGAAATTTGGTAGAGCTTCAAAGTAAGAAACTCTAATGTTCTACAATAGCCTGTAAATAGGATAGTTTCTAGAGAGCTCTACAACAACACTTTACACGCTGAAGATAAATTTTGAGTGCTCGCCTTCACTCCTTATATGCTCAATCCCCACTGCTATTTCCCCACCTTCAAAGCAAGAACATTACTACTCCATATCCCACACATGCTCAATGATCTCTACATATTTGCAAAGGAAATATGTCTATTCAAAGTTAACCTCCTACTCTTATGTATATAAACCACCTTGGCACATTTACCTACTTTGTGCTTATTACCCCTTGATATAGAAAGCCTTGTTAAAATGCACCCTAATTATTATCTACATGCTAATCAAACAAGCCTCTATTCTAATGCATCTATGTGCCACCTGCATAATCAATAAGTCTACTACCTTTTTGCACGAGCTCTTTCTTAATTTCTGCACTGACTTTTGGCCGATGGTTCTATAAATACTCACAAAAATAGCATTACATCTAATAAGTCTTAACGCAAGAAACTAGTTAAGGAATGTATCAATCTTTGGCTAATTATATACTCTATGTAGACTCATAAATGCTAAAAAAGTGATAAGTTTCCATTACTTATCCAAAGCACCTCAACTACTGCTGTGATAAAATCTAATATCTAGCTTAGCCAAATGATTTTCTCATATTAAACTTATCATTTAATGTGGGAGAATAAACGGGAACAAGAGTTAGAATTGAGACATGCGCTTCTAGACCTATCTCAGTAGGGGACCAAAAGGAGAGATGGTTGCATCTCAATACGGGTCCAAAAGGAGATGGTCTACCAAAGAGCAATGTGCAATAAGTGCTTCTAGATTTGTTTCAGCAGGGGACCAAGAGGAGAGATGGTTATATCTCAATACGGGGTCCAAAAGGAGGTAGTCTATCAAAGAGAAACGTGCATCTAATGGAGCTTAAAAGACCTTAGGGTTAGCTTCATTAAAGACCTCCAATAGTTAGGGTTAAAAGTCCTTTGACCTTAGCAAGCTAGAGCTGAGCTTGAGGTGGTAACCTAACCTAATCTTGAGGTGCTTGTCGTGCTTGCTGATTAAGGTGCTTGAGGGCTTGATGACTAAGGTGCTTGTCGTGCTTGATGACTAAGGTGCTTGAGATGCTTGTCATGCTTGACAACTAAGGTGCTTGAGGTCCTTGTCGTGCTTGATGAGGAAGGTGCTTGAGAAGCTTCCTATGCATGGGGGGTAAGGTGCTTGAGTCAAAAAGAGACCCTACAAATGAGGGAGAAAGCCCCAAAGTTAGGGGAATCTTTGACTTAACGTGCCACTCATCCAAAGGGTACCCCTTTTCCCAAGGGGCACATGGGACACATGTCAGACTCTCCCTATGCTTAACCACATGGTATGCTTGAATGCTATTGGTTGGGCTAAAGAGGGGTCCAATGAGCTTCTAGTTCCATCCAACAAATATCTAGATATTTTCAAGCTCTCTCTCTCTCTCTCTAAGGGGTAGGAGGACACTTGTCCAAAGTCTACCCATGTACTTGAATGCATGTTGCATGTGATTGACCAGGGGGAGAGGGGTCCAATGAGCTTGAAGCATGTCAAAAGGTTAGAACTCGCCCCAAGCAAGCAAGGGGTGTGCTGGGGGGGGTATACACCACACACACACACACACACACACACACACACACACACACTCATTTTGTGGATTCATTCTCACTTGGTGAAAGTTGAGGAACTCCACCTCCTTCTCCAAGCTTGTGAGAAGTGAGAGCCTACACCAACACTCTTGGCTATGGAATGCAAATATAACCAAGAGCCATGCTTTCAATGCTTAAGCTTGCCATCTTCTCCATCTTCATTACTATGCTATTATGTATGATAGCAAGAAGAGTGATGATAAGTTAGGAACTATTTCTTTTTCCTATGGAATGTTTCTTTTTCCTCTTCCCTACCCTCGTTCCCCGTTAGCTCTCTCCACCTTCGAAGGTGTTTGAGGCCTTGAGATTGAGGCTTGGGATAGTTAATGCTTTCTACAAAGTTTATGTTATGTTTGTGATGCATGAAGCTTTCCATCTTCATTGCATCGCCTAGGTCACAAGGAACACAAAGATTGTATTGTACCAAGTCTCTCTTGATGGGAGAAACTATTACAAATTCCTATTGGAGGGGGGACCGGCTCCATATGAATATGGTCCTCAACTATTGTCATGTTCTCTAAACTCTCTCTGTCTTGCAAAACTATTGTTCATGCCAAGTTAACTAAGTACCATGTTTATGTTGCTACCATCAATTAAGTTCACCCGCTATGCTCACAAAGTAATCTCACAAAAGTGCTTCACCTAATTTCCTAATTCCGCTACTGTCAAAGTTCATAGGCCATTTCCATTACAACTGCTACATAAAATGAGTCAATGAGCTAACATTTAGTTTTTAACTGGCTTATAATATGGGTATAGGCAGCAACAAATCGTGCCCGCTACTCACTAACAAAGTGATCCCTTGTCCGAGATATTTAACTTTACGAATCAGACAAAAGGGCGCCCTTTTGCATATTGCAAAGTGCAATTGAAGTATGCTATAGCTCCCATCGTTGCTAATGGCATTGCAAGCATTAATCATAACAAGGGTATGGTCACAAATAGTAATAGTGAACACAACTCACCTCATGTCACAGACTAGCATTGCAAGCTCATGATGATTACTCCACATCGTTGCTAAATGCATTGCATGCATTAATCATAAACTGGTATGGTCACAAATAATAATAGTGAGCACAAATCACCTCATGTCACATATGAGCATTGCAAGCTTGTGATGATTACTCCATATGCTTGCTTGAGGATATAGTCCAATTTGCTACATATGACAATATTAATCATGCCTTAGCTAGTCTTGACCTTGCTGACCATCAACCTCGGCTCCCCGAACCCTAGTATAAAAATTATTCCGGTAGCTACATCAATAATGATCACAATATTATTAATGTTGCTGGCAACATTGTCAATAATTTGATGGCGAATACCAACTCCAGCTCCTTGTTTGATCAACAATGTCACAAAAATTTAGCCTCCTGCATTAATGGATCATTAAGGAGTCCTATCTTCTTATAGCTACCCTCTTTGATTAATGTGGACACCAATGTTTCTCACGAAGGGGAAATATAGAGCCAATGTTGTATGCATCAAAGTCAACAACGAGCTAACTAGTCTCAGTGTATCAAATGCTTTGGGGTAGATTCACCAGCACAAAAGAGTAGAAACTTGCAACACTGGGAAGATTATGTTGATGATCCCGGGGAGATGATGTGCCCATTTGATGATATGGTAAATCCAATGGATTGACTGATATACAAAGGTGTTATATATCAAGGTAACCGGCTAGAGAGGCATCAATATTGGACCCCACTCAGGATCAATGGAGAATCATCACGTGTAGGAAAATTCAAAGAGTCGGGTCATCGACTTTGTAGAAATATTATGCATGAATGTGAGCTTGCCATTTTGTCAGAATTTTGCTCCAGCTTGTGATCAAGCTTCAATAGTATTAAAGCTGATGTAAGGTTGCTTAGAGAAGAAGGCATTAAGCAATTCCCAACTTCAGATGGACACCTCCACACCCCTTTTTGGTGAACCGTTGTCGCCTATGTGCAACATAATCCTCAATTTCCTACCTAAGCACCTGCCACCCAATTCCCTCCTTACCTGCTACCTCCGCCTTGACTGTTTGGCTACCCCAACGTCCTTCACTTCCCTCTGAGCATCTCCATGACCTGTGCCCTTACTTCTCAGCAACCTCTGTAGTCTTTGGACCACACATTGCTCATGCCCTACTTTGACACTTGGAAAACTCACTCGTAGCAAAGTGGGTGGTTGTAAAGAAGGGTAGGTGGCCCATGTTGCAGGAGGGAGCGAGCGATGGTAGATGCATGAGCTCCTTGCACAAAACAAGAGAAACATGAGGAACTAGCTATGTGGATTGGACGACTGGGCCCTGGGAGTGAAAATAACGTCTTCGGTTGGCATTGATGTACAAAGAAAGCTTGCCGATAAGGAAGAAATGTGGTGCTGTTTGTAGCAGGCTTAGCATTGAGAAAAACAAAAAATATTATTCTCTCTTTACACCCTTGTCTCCTCATAAGTGTACAATATCTCATGGAGACAATTACAAATTTTCAAAATCTACTTTTTTAATCCTATGTTTAGCCAAGGAAAAGGAGAAGGTATCTCTATGGCCTTTGCAAACCCTTTGGGCATGCCAAAAACCTATCAAGCAATTTACCCAGAGTTTCGTATCCACACATTAATAACTGCTATAACTTTTGTTTACACATATACACCAATTCTCACATTAAATTCTATTGGATCTTTCTAAAAGAAAATCGATATTGCTGATCTTTTCTCTCTCTCTCTCTCTCTCTCTCCCCCCCCCCCCCCCCCCCCCCCCCCCCAAAAAAAAAAAAAGGAACCCCTTAAAGTCTCGTCTCCCTAAGCTTCATCTACTGCACCCTCTCCACGAGAACCTCCTTTCCATCTCCTACATTGCACATTTTCCACCATCTCTAGGGTCATCCCACACAGAAACTCGCCAGACAAGATTGCATATCGGAGAGAGAGAGAGAGAGAGAGAGAGAGAGAGAGAGAGAGAGAGAGAGAGAGAGAGAGAGAGAGAGAGAGAGAGAGTTTTGTGCTAAGCCTAATTGAGCCCAATTCGGTGCAAGCCAACCGTCGGCCTATTGTGTGCGATTGAGAGATTGTATATTGGATGGGGGGGGGGGGGAGAGAGAGAGAGAGAGAGAGAGAGAGAGAGAGAGAGAGAGAGAGAATCTCAAAAGATTCTTCTTAATTCTGCTTTTCCAAAATCGAGTACCCAGTTGAGAGAGATTGATCCTACGACTTTAAAAGTTTTTCTTCTCTCTCTCTCTCTCTCTCTCTCAGATTCTTCTTAATTCTGCTTTTCCAAAATCGAGTACCCAGTTGAGAGGGATTGATCCTACGACTTTAAAAGTTTTTCTTCTCTCTCTCTCTCTCTCTCTCTCTCTATTCTTTTGGTAGGTTCTCCAATTTATTGGTTAGAATCTGCCTAGATGCCATTTGGTGCAAGCTCTCTCTTCAGAATTATCCATCAAAACTGAGAAGCATAGATTTGAACCCTCAACAGATCGTACAATAACGCTATGGGTTTTGGCCTAAGCCATCCGAATGCATGCCCATGTTGCAACAAACGATTTCATTTACTTTAAAAAATATATATTCCCCTCCTCGTGACCTGACACAGCTCGCTCCGCCTGTGTAGCTCCTGTGGCTTCCCTCCGTGTCCCAAGCCCCCACGCGTTCTACTCCCTCCGCCTTGCTGGTGAGGATGACTCTGTCGCCAATGCATCCCAATTGTTTCCTGAGCGTTCTCAAAAACCTTTCTCTACCGTTTTAATTGTTGAGGGCATCGCCTCATATTCGTGCTATTAACGCTTTTTTTAAAAATCATTGGCACATACTCTCTCTCTATTCTTCTTAATTCTGCTTTTCCAAAATCGAGTACCTAGTTGAGAGGGATTGATCCTACGTTTTTCTTCTCTCTCTCTCTCTCTCTCTCTCACACAGATTCTTCTTAATTCTGCTTTTTCAAAATCGAGTACCCAGTTGAGAGGGATTATTCCTACGACTTTAGAAATTTTCTCTGTCTCTCTCTCTCTCTCTCTCTCTCTCTATCTCTCTCTCTGTGTATGAACTTTGAGGTCTCTTCGCATTGATTTTAAATCTCTCTCTTTCTCTCTCTCACCATTTTGCTTCGTGAGCAAATTTAGGTTGGCCATGGCGGAGTCCGGATCTGCAAGCAACAGCGGCACCCCACCTCCTTCCTTGTCTTCGTCTGCTGCAGTGCCACCTGACTGGGAGGTGCTCACTATGTCCATGTCCGCTTCGGCTGTGGGAAAACCTGGCGACAGCGTGTCTGAGATTTTTAACCCTCAGTTGGAGAATTCTTCCAACCCTAGTCTGGCTGAGGGTGATTTTTCTTCTGGTATGTGGACGGACCCAAGTGCAAGTAGAGACGAGTCTTTCACAGCTGGCTGGAAACCCCACCTTTCTGCTTCTTCAGATCTGTATGGATATGTTGCAGAACAAAAGCACCAAGAAGATCCGTCCTTGCCCAGTGAAGGTGCAGAGACTTATTTTGACAGCAATGCATCCATAAATATGGCAGAGGGCTTGCTTGTGTCAGAGATTGTCGATGGAGATTTGGAAGAGAGAGTTCTTGCTCATGACCTTTCTATGGATGGAGTCAAGACTAGTGATGAAGCCTTGAAAGATAAGGTCAAGCGCAAAGGGCCCAAACGCCCCAATAGGTCTTCTACAGTTGTCTGGTCCGTTGCAGTAATAGCTAGTGTGGTGGGAATTGTTTTCTTAGGAAATCGCTTGCGTCTTGCATATTATCAAAATCAAGAGCTTCAAATCCAGCTTTCAGTAAAGGACGAGGTCAGTTTTACCTTGTATTCTTGAACATTGTTTGCATTTCTAGGGAATTTCGGAGGTTTTGAATGATTCCACGATCTATACTTATGCTATCCATGCAAGATGATCGATCCACTCTATATGCTTACAATGTCCACAAAATTTTGTCCTTGGTACTTGTGGGGAATATTGCATTGACCATACACTTAGTCTTGTAAGATGGAAGAGGAAGCGATGAGGGTGGGAAGGAGAGAGAAACAAGATCTATCTTACATATCTATCTCTTTCTCTTTGTCTTTGCACACACATACACACACGAATAAATATATAAATATGTATATGTATCTCTCTCTCTCTCTTTATATATATAGATGTGTGTATGTTTATCTATCTGTATATGTATGTATATCTTTATATGTATATGTATATGTCTATTGTTTTGTGGGGTGGCATGGATGGCTCTACTGACATTTGACCACGAGTCCATTGGGACACAATTATTTTGCCTAAAGAGGAGGGAGGCTTGGAGATATTGATACAGAGCTGCAGAGCAAGGCATTGTTTATAGTACGCGGATTGTTTCTACCGTACACTCCAAGGACTTGCCAAGCTTTCAAGAAATTTTTTGCCCGAAGTTACATGCCTTCAGACATCTTCCTTCGGATTGTAGCTCCTGGCAGAGTGGAGTATCTTAAAATGCTTGCCATGGAAACCCTAGCAGATTATAACTTTAACTTTCTCGACATCTCTCAGTAGGTGTCTCTTCTCGAGTTGGTAACCTTGGAGGTTCGGTGTGATTGTTATGTCTTGGGATTACCATCGTCGCCAGAGAAACACTGTCTGTCCAAGGGCTGATGGTCCATGCTGTGGTCGGCTACGACGTGATGGAAGGAATCTGACCCTAATTTTTGGTGCAGGTTTCAGGATGGAAAGTAAGTCGACTTTTCGAGCTCAGCTGATGTCGAGATTGCTTTTTAAGTTTGAATTTTGTGTGAGAACTTGTTTGGTGATGCTGTTTGGAATCTATTTGAAATGGATAGTATCTGTTTTGAACCTGTCTAGATGTCAATTTGAAGTGTTTGACTCTGGTTTGAATATTGGTTTCAATGCTTGGTGATTTACTCCCGGGTGAAGTAGTGAGAAATGATGTTTTTTTATATTGCTTGAACCTAGTACAACGTCGGTACTCCAATCCTTGCACCTTCACCCAGAAGCGTGCCAGAGATTGAGTTCTCTACATATATTTAAAGCTCTTGGGCTATGAAAAGCAATTACATGAAAAGCATTTGTCACAAGACAGGTACCACACCACATGCCAATAGAAAAGAACAGGCTTTTAGCATTTCAATAACAACTGAAACTGAAAGAGAGAGAGCACACGCGACACGGAGTGGCGGAATTCCACCCCAGAGAGTATTGGTTTGGGGCCCCTTCCGTGTTTCTTTGTATTACTTGAACTCAGTACAATGTTGGTACTCGCGCTCTGCACCTTCACCCAGAAGAAACTCAAAAGCAATTGGCCCAAAAGCTGATGTTGCTCAAAGTTGGTGTTGAAAACTGTCCAACGTAAATCACAAAAATCCTTACAGGCTGCCATGTCAGCACAGTCAGCGTGAAACGTGGAATTTCGTATAGACATCAAGTTAGCGCAAAATGCGGGCGTCTGTACAGTTGCCATGTCAACGCTTTGTTTGTGTAGGCGTGTAGAGGTTCTGCTTTATTTGATTTCTTTAGGTCGCTTGGCACGAGGTTCCATAAGTTGACATGAACTCCTCTTTAGAAATAGGCCACTCGACAAGACTTTGCAAGTTGGTAAAACTTCTTCCCTTCTTCTAGGGTTTAGGCTCCTCGGTCCAAATCCGCAGGTTGGTTTCGCTTTTCAGTGGCTTGACACGTCAGCAATTGTCAAAAAATTGCTGACGTGTCAAGCCACTGAAGAATGGAGTCAACTTGCAGATCTCGGCTGAGGGGCCTAAACCCTAGGTGAAGAAGCCATCGAACGGGGTCTCATAAGTTGGTGGGAACTCTTCTTTAAAAATAGGCCCACAACTGACTACAACTGATGAGTGGCTGCAAATGTACGGAATTCCGTAATTCATGCTGATATATTGACGCGGTAGACAATACGGAATTCCACAATTCACGTTGACATGTTGATGTGGCAAGTAGTGGTAGTGCCACGTGACACTTGTACGGATTTCCACGTTTTGCGGGCTGTTAGCTTTTGGACAAGATGCTTTTGGGCTAGTTGCTTTTGAGTTTACTGCTTTTCATGTAATTGCTTTTGAGGCCAAGGGCCTTTAAATATGTGTAGAGGGCTCATTCTCTGGCACGCTTTAGTGAGAAGGTGCATAGCGCGATGATTGACATTGTACTGAGTTCAAGGAATATAAAGAAATACCGAAAGAGGCACCAAGGTTTGGGGCCAATACTCTCTGGGGTGGAATTTCACTACTCAGTGTCGCGTGTGCTCTCTCTCTTCCAGTTTCAGTTGTTATTGAAGTGCTAAAATTCTGTTCAATCTGTTCTTTTCTATTGGCACGTGGTGCTCGTCTCGTTACAGCAGTTTGTGACACCCACCTTCAAGATGACGAATATCTCAAATCGTGTGTCGATTGGGATGTGGCTAATGCGAAGGCTATGTCAGCCATTGCGGAATCTCTTATCAAGGACCTTTCTCTTGCCATTCAGACTTTGAAGGCTGCCAACAATATGTGGTGTCGTTACAGCAGTTTGTGACACCCGCCTTCAAGCTGACGAATATCTCAAATCGTGTGTCGGTTGGGATGCGGCTAATGCGAAGGCTATGTCAGCCATTGTAGAATCTCTTATCAAGGACCTTTCTCCTGCCATTTAGACTTTGAAGACTGCCAACAATATGTGGTTCAAGCTCGTTGGAATGTTTGATCGGGATTCTACGATGCGAGCTATCACCCTTCTTGGACAATTATTTGCTATCCAGCTTCCACGAGGCAATCATTTCTTATGAAGACTAAAGCTATTCATGATCAACATTGAGGAGGAAGCCGTGTTGATAGTCAAGGCAAAATTTAGATTTCTGAGACGGGTGGGGAAGCACATGTTGCTTTGGATTCCAGAAGGAGGACCAAGAACCGTTGTTACAATTGTGGAAAGTGTGGTCATTTGGCTAAGGATTGCAGATCCAAAAGCAGAGATAGAGATTTTATAAAGGACAAAGGTAAAAACAAGCATCAGGAGGAAAGCAATGATAGTGACTCAGGGAAGGACAACAAAGCGGTTGTTGGTGTAGTGGAGTCTACATTGGCAAGGATTCCTGCCTTCGAGTCACATGGAGATTGGTGCCGTCATCAACTTCAGCCAGAGAGAGGCTTGTGAGTGGCAGAGAGGGGCAAGAAGTGCTCTGTATAATAAATTTGGACCCTTGTGTTGGAGTTCAAGTTATCGGTGTTTGAACCTGTAGGTCGGAGTTCAAGGCACATGCATCTGGCGAGGAACCAATCAAACGTATCTAAAACACTATAGATGATGCACCAATCCATTGTTGTTGGTCGGATCATGGATAGCATGTGTTCCATAGTTCATTATCTTGGAGTATTATATTTTGGACATGATGTGTTCACAGTTCACGAAATGGGGATTCTTGGACGTAGTGTGGTCTACAATTCAATTTTCTTAAAAGGCAACCGATGTACGAAGGGTGGGAGTGGCTAATAAGTTCGGGGTCGGGGCACAAAGATTTAAAAAAAAAAAACCTGCGTGTGTTGCAAAAGGATGGGATCCTCTCTAGAATCAAAATCTTTTTGAGCTCTGATACCACTGTAAGGGGCTTGGACACTCCAAGTGAGAATGAATAGCAACACGAACAAAAACTTCAAATCAATGAACTGAGAGAGAGAGAGAGAGAGAGAGAGAGAGAGAGAGAGAAGATTATTTTAACGTCGTAGGAAACTATCCCAAGAGACCTTAAAGATCTATCCGACGAGAGAGAGAGAGAGAGAGAGAGAGAGAGAGAGAGAGATGACATGGCCCGACAGAGTTTTGTGCCCAGAGGTATTGGCCCCAGAGTCTGACGCCCCTTTCAGTATTTCTTTATCATTAATCATTACAAAGTACAACTCGCGAGGAACCTCTGCTCTCAGACTCTGCGTCCATATGCTTTGTAGAGAGGCCCCAAGGATCTTTTTATTCTTACAAGGGATGCCCCAAAAGCAGTCAAATCCCAGAAGCATCTGGTCCAAAAATTGCCAAAAAAGTAGCGATCGCAATTGGTGGAAATCCGTACGACTTGCCACATGGCATAGCTAACGCAAAACACGGAATTTCCGTACAGTATGCCATGTCAGCTGTCAGTGCAATTCGCGGGTAGTCCGTATAGCTTTGCCACGTTAGCATGTGATTTCCTTCTCTTGTGTCCCTTGAGCCCCGTCAAAAAGGACCCATAAGTTGGGACAACCTATAAAATCATTTTCATCTGCTTGTCTTGGCAGTGGGTGGTCATGCCACGTCATCACTTTGTGACACCCAATGGGGTCCTAACCAACCCTCTCAAGGGCGGCAGGCCCCCCACACAGTTGCTGATGTTGTATTTGCTTTTGATTGCGTAAATGGAATTTACACACATGCAATACCTCAAGTGTATATTCTATTGACTTGAATGGTGAATGTCACTGTGCTAACTCTTCGAGACGAAGCACTCGGGGGCTGATTTGATGCACCATTGGATCCTTCTCGATGTGGGATTAGCCACTAAGGGGTAGATATAGGGTTGAATTGCGCTTTCGATGTAAGAGGAATGAAGGGCTGAAAACGCAGATCTTGATGATGTCAATGATGGACAGTAATGGGAGCACTTGATGCTGGCGAGGGAACGACCGAGGAGAGATGCAATGGGGTGCGGAAGTACCAGACTGCAACGGAGAGACCTTGAAAGGAGATCAAAGCCGCTTTTTAGCGACAGATAGGGCTGAAATCTGAAAACGCTGAGGTTGCTAGGGCTCTGTCGCCAAGCAAAAAGGCTAGGGCTGTTGACTAGCTGAAAAAGGCCAAGGCTGATCTGAGCAAAAATGCTGGGCTGAATTGCTTCTTCTGCTAGTGCTTCTCATCTGATGCAAAATGCTAGCTCCTTTGCCTCTTTTATAGGATCAAACTGCAGGTTATAAATTCCTTAAGGGGTAGGTAGGGCAAAACCTCTGTCAAATTTTAAAAAATAAATCCATAAAATGATTTATTAATAAGTTTGACGAGAGCTAAGTTTTTGGGTGAAATTGTTGCACATCTGCCCACCCGGGAATCCAATTGAGACTCATTGGATTTCGCTAACAATAAACTACATGCACGTCATCACCATAGTGTAATAACATTTGTCGACACGCTTGTACAATCCGTTTATGCAAGAGGGTTTCAACTTGGAAAATTGGCTCTAGAAGTCGATGAAGCATGTCCATGTGGCACATATAGCCATGTACACTTGACAATTGTCTGGTGAAGATGGTCATGGACATGGTTTTGTAATTGAAATGTGAAAAGAAAGGATATGGATCTGATAGTAACAAGATCAAGACATTTGTGAAAAGATCAGATGGTTACAATGATCGTGATTTATATTTGAGACCCTTGATAGAAATGTGATTGATCAGTGACTAATGTCTTTGTAGAAGTATTGGATTAGTGGAGTTTTGTGCATGAGTACGTAGAGTTAGTGTCTACGGAAGAAAGTTTCTTTCCTTTGTTGTTTGTTTTTTTTTGCGGGCGTAATCAAGGGCAATTACAATTCTTTCAAGAGGGGGAAATGTCATAAAGTGATGACGTGGTGCACTCAACTGGAAAGGAACGGTCGAGAGGACAAGAGAAACGAAATTGAGAAGATGGTCGATGGGGTTCAAGGGGTTAGAGTTTCAAAAACTTAACCCCTTGCAACTTAAAGAACTTAATACTGGTTTGGTAACGCAACAGGACATAAAAGTGTCCTTTCAGGGTTTTGGAAAAAAATCAAAACTCCTTATATATGTGTGAAGTTTCAAGCGTCCTTACATGAGCTTGAATCCATTCTACATGGGAAAAATAAGTATCATGTATTTTCTTGATTCCTTGGTCATGATAAGCTTCCAAAGCCAATATAGAGCTACATTTGACTAAAAATAGCATATTTTCACGATTAACCTCATGCATGCTACACCACATAGAGAATTTTTCACGCAACCAATCTATTTTTCTCATTAATTTCAATGGGTTTCGAATGTAAGTATAAGGTTTTTATAGCCCCATATTTTTTTGATTGTGTAGACAATCAAAAAGTACTTAAAAGTTTTATTTTTCGTATTTTGTATACCTATCCATTGGTGTTTGCATGACTACATCCATATTTACTCGTATATATGCTTTATATCAATACACCTTGGTAATTCACCTCATACTAACACCCATAAAGCATCAAAAACATCTAAACATGTTTTCTTATGACAATTCTAGACATAACTAGTAAGCACAAACAAAAAAAACTAGCTTCCACATTGTGGCCATTGCAATCTCTTTAACAAGTATGTATTGATAGCCAAATTGGTATTTGCGTTCTTAGGTTTGGACCTAAGCTACAAATTGACCACGTTCATTGAAGGAATTCAACAATATTGGACATAATATATTTCTAACTCCAAATGAGTCTGATTTTTGTAAATGGAATTTGTTTTTTCAACTTTGTGCTGTTAGGTATTGGGTGTATTAGGTGCTTCAAAACTCAAGAAAGATGAAATACATAGTGACGAGTCAATATGCACAATCAAATTTACTTTCTATTGCATAAACATTGCCAAAAAAATGATCTGTAGGGTGCAGTGGAATGAATGTTTGAACTTTGCTCAAGATGAGTGCTCTGAACTGTGCTCAAGGTTCCTTTTGTTATGATGGAAGGGAGAGCCTTTCGTTCTTAATGAGAGAGTGCAATGATCACAAACAAAGTGAATGGACACTGTGCGTGAAAGTGTATGAGACTGAGAGATAGAGATAGAAGAGATACGACACCAGAGACGTTGTAAAACCCTCCTCCGAAGGCCCCACTCTCTATGGCGAGAGCGGTCTACGTATGATTGCACAAATCTCTACAATGCTTGGACTTGTCGACGACGATGACGAGACGGGCTAAAATCTGAAAACTCTAATGGTTGAAATCTGCAAATCTTCTACCTGCTGAATTTTGACTCTATGTCGGTGACGATGTCGATGACGACGCGCTGAAAACGCAGATGTTGAAATCTGTGTTTTCCGGGCTGAAATTGTAAACCTTGATGGATTTCACCGTGCGGCGAGGATCTGCTGCGAGAAGGTGAGATCTGCGAGGTTCGGGACTCGATCTGCGGTGTCTAAACGCTGAAAACTGAAAACGCTAGTGGTTCTTGAGGTTCCGTCGCGGTAAATCTGCAAAACGCTGGGGCTGATCCGCAAATAAAAAACGCTAGGGCTGAAAATGGTTCTGCTGTCACCGGATGGCCTGCAACTGCAAAACCTAGGCTGATCTGCTGTGTCTTGACGACACCGGGGTTGATCTGCTGTGCACAAATCGCCAAGGCTGATCTGATGCAAAAACGCTAGGTCTTCTGTGGAGAAAACGCCAGAGTAGTCGCCGGGGTTGGTCTTGCTGAGAAGTTGCTTGTTGAGCCAGGTGCTCCTGGTGCCTCTTCTGCCAATTAGTGCTAGTCTAGGTTTGCTTATATACAAACTTACTCAATTTGCCCTACCTACTCTCCAACAAAAGTCACTTAAAAATAATAAGTGAAAAATGTCAAAAATAGGATAAATGCAGTGGAAAATTCCCATGAAGGATTCTGATGGGAATCTGATGGTCATGCTGTGTGCTACCAGAGGATATGCATCTACACTAAGTGACTGGTCATGCATGGTCTGTGAACAGACTCACAAAAGTGCCCGATCACTTGCTAATCTAGATTGATTAGACTGACTGAACCCTTGTCATGCTGTAGCTTGTCCACGGACACATAGGGTTGGATGTGTCACGTGACATCCCCTCCTTTCAAAGTGAGGTACTGGTACCGAACTGTATGGCGTCGAGGGAGATCGCCAATAACATCCGGAATCCTGGAAGAGACTCTTCGCCGGCCCACTTTGATGTGTGGGTCGTGCGGTACTTGAACTTCATAAAGGTTTGCAACGCTTGCTTCTTTTGGCAACGCCGAAAGCGACACAAAGTCTTGTGTGGCTCCTTCAATATTTAACTTCGTTGAGAGTCATGCTTCTTTCTTCTTCAAGAATCTCCATGGCTGAAAATTCTTGAAACCATTTCTAACACAAGAACATGAACATACCTATTCTATGTAAAGTGAGTGGAAAAAATCTTGTCTTCCTAATAGACTGTGCACGCAATGTAGATGAACAAAGAGACGGAGTGCCAAACCGTTCACCACACACACGCAAACAATGAGATCGAATCTTTCTCTTATGATCTAAAGCAATCAACTGTGGCAATTCACAATGGAAATGCCCATGCTTGGTGCTCATACTTTCATGTGCTCTTTCTACAATTGTGTCATGACAAGGAAGAGACATGGAATGTGACTTCCTTGAATGCATACTTTTCAGCTTTTCATGAACAATCCGCATACATTTGTGCTCATTCATGAGTGATACGTGCTCAATGTACAATATGTCATGCCTAGGAAAAGGGATCACATAAAGACGCTGACAAAAATACAGGAAACGATCACGAATGAAACACTCGTACAATGCGTGTTGACCAATCATGCGAACATATAGTACTTTCTGTAAGGGTTCTTTGGACCTAGGCTCGATAGCCAAGATCGGTTCTTCGGAATCTATCGAATCTTTCTGTGGGGGTTCTGTGGACCTCGACTCGAAAGTCAAGATCGATTCTTCATGATTGATTGAATCTACAACGAGGTTAGCTTCGCTAGAAAAAGCATCCACTAACTCATCATCCTTGTGAACAATCACGTCATCTTTATGCAAATCATCATGCACGTGAGAAATCACATCTTGATCATGCAAATCATCATGCTCATCATTATCATTTAAATCATCATGCTCATCATCATCATTCAAATCATCATGCAAATCTTGTGTTTCATGCTTGGGAGAAGAAAAGACTGAGAGAGTCTCCTTTTCTCGAATCTCTTGCATCTGTGCCTGAACTTGAGAAAAGAGTCGCAACAACTCTTGCTCACGCTCTATGGTTGCCTTTCTTTCTGCTTCTCTTTCTGCTTTTCTTTCTGCGTGTCTACGATCCATTTCTGCTTTTCTTTCTGCGTTTCTGCGATCCATTTCTGCTTTTCTTTCTTTGCATTCATGATCAAATTCTGCCATTCTTTCTGCTTGTCTTGCTTCGCGTTCTAACTTCCTTTCTATAAACATTTGGTCCAAAGTCTCCATTGGAGTTAGTGCAATCCTTGGCGTAGCTGGGGAGGGGGGAGGGTCGGAAAAACCTTCTGGTGGAGAAAATTCTTTTTCGCCTCTCTCATGCTCATCACCTCCAAGCGAAGTAGCCATTCCGCTTCGAGTGATGACTATCCACTGAAGTCGTGGGTTCTTGTGGGCTTGGGTTCTTAAGTTCATGAGGAACTTGGGTTCTTGTGGCTCTTGGCTCTTGGGGTTCTTGAGTTCTTGGGGTCTTGAGGTTCTTGAGGGTCTTCTTTTGCTTGCAATCTGTGTTTGAGAAGGATCTTCTCTTCACTCGAGTTCTGCTCTTTTCCGCGGGCGCACCCCTTGGCGGCTTTGCGCTCACACCAAGGTTGCTTTTCCCACCTCACGTTGATTGGCCGGCCGCTAAGTGCACGGTCCACTCTCAATGAGTGAAAAGAGGCACAAGGGGAGGTTGGACAAGCCCTTCTTTTCTGGGATTCTTGTCACTCTTCAAAAACACGATAAGGAATCGACACGCCTAAGCGAACTTGGGTTCGCGCAACCTCAACAAGCAAAAAAATTTCTTGTGATTCTTGTGGTTCTTTCCTTGAGTGATACAAACCACTGCCAAAGCTTTGATACCAATGTTAGGTGCAACGGAATGAATGTTTGAACTTTGCTCAAGTTGAGTGCTCCGAACTGTGCTCAAGCTTCCTTTTGTTCTGATGGAAGGGAGAGCCTTCCGTTCTTAATGAGAGAGTGCAATGATCACAAACAAAGTGAATGGACACTGTGCGTGAAAGTGTATGAGACTGAGAGATAGAGAGAGAAGAGATACGACACCAGAGACGTTGTAAAACCCTCCTCCGAAGGCCCCACTCTCTATGGCGAGAGCGGTCTACTTATGATTGTACAAATCTCTACAATGCTTGGACTTGCCGACGATGTCGACAACGATGAGGACAACGGCGAGACGGGCTAAAATCTGAAAACTCTAATGGCTGAAATCTGCAAATCTTCTACCTGATGAATTTTGACTCATTGTTGGTGACGATGTCGATGATGACGATGGGACGACGACGCGCTGAAAACGCATATGCTGAAATCTGCGTTTTCCGGGCTGAAATTGTAAACCTTGATGGATTTCATTGTGCGGCGAGGATCTGCAGCGGGAAGGCGAGATCTGCGAGGTTCGGGACTTGATCTGCGGTGTCTAAATGCTGAAAACTGAAAACGCTGGTGGTTCTTAAGGTTCCATCGCGGTAAATCTACAATACGCTGGGGCTGATTTGCAAATAAAAAACGCTAGGGCTGAAAATGGTTCTGCTGTCGCCAGATGTCCTGCAATTGCAAAACGCTAGGCGGATCCACTGTGTCTTGACGATGCCGGGGCTGATCTGCTGTGCACAAATCGCCAAGGCTGATCTGATGCAAAAACGCTAGGTCTTCTGTGGAGAAAACGCTAGAGTAGTTGCGGGGGTTGGTTTTGCTGAGAAGTTGCCTGTTGAGCCAGGTGCTCTTGCTGCCTCTTCTGCCAATTAGTGCTAGTATAGGTTTGCTAATATATAAACTTCTGCCAATTAGTGCTAGTCTAGGTTTGCTAATATATAAACGCCAGAGTAGTTGCGGGGGTTGGTTTTGCTGAGAAGTTGCTTGTTGAGCCAGGTGCTCTTGCTGCCTCTTCTGCCAATTAGTGCTAGTATAGGTTTGCTAATATATAAACTTCTGCCAATTAGTGCTAGTCTAGGTTTGCTAATATATAAACTTACTCAATTTGCCCTATCTACTTTCCAACAAAAGTCACTTAAAAATAATAAGTGAAAAATGTCAAAAATAGGGAAAATAGGCTAAATGCATTGGAAAATTCCCCTGAAGGATTCTGATGGGAATCTGATGGTCATGCTGTGTGCAACCAGAGGATATGCATCTACACTAAGTGATTGGTCATGCACGGTCTATGAACAGACTCACAAAAGTGCGAGATCACTTGCTAATCTAGACTGACTAGACTGATTGAATCCTTGTCGTGCTGTAGTTTGTCCACGGACACATAGGGTTGGATGTGTCACGTGACATGAGCAAAGTGTAAAATTCATCCATAAATCTGCATGACATGATTTTTATAAATAGGCTATAACTTTGTTGGCTTAAAGGCCCTAAATAACCCCTTATGTACACTTTATGTACATTTTTATACTTTGTCCAAATGTGAACCTGCAGACATTTTTTTAAAGAAACTTATAATAAAAGTGAAAAACCAACAACTCAACTTAAGTGAGTTTTCCCAAAAACGTACGAGCCTCTCTCTCTGCACTTTCAATCCCTAGCGCTAACCCCTTTCTGCATGTGTGACTGGCTCTACTCGACCCAATCCTGCACTCCTTCATGGTGCGCATCTCCCGGTAGCATCTGCTTCGTGCTTTCAATTGGTATCAGAGCTCTAGGGTTCAAAATAGGACCTACGCAGTGTGTTGGACTGCTAGCAAGTTAAATTTGCTCTCCCACTACCAATTTCACTTCCATCGTGAAGCCCCTTGCTTCCGGGGTCAAGAAGGTCACCAAAACAGTCCAAAACAGACTGTTTTTAGGTCAAAACAGGTGATTTACAGGTTATTACATGTTAAAACAGCAATATGCATGTGTATCAAATTTGTGGGATTACATGTATTGATGTTTTGTGTGAGGATTTGAGTGAAAAGCTGAGTATAGGTGATTTAAATCTCATATTCAGCTGAAAATTCAGATTTGGACAGTTTCATGTAAAGAAATTGTGGTCTATCGTATGCAAAGTCTTGTGGTTGCTCCTATTTGCTGAAATTTTCAGCCTATTGCATCGCTTCTGTATAAACACTTATGGTTGAGTTAAGATGGTTTCTACCTCTTCCGCATCTGACACAAAGTGTGATGGAAATCAAACGGTTCGATGGTCAAGGCTTCGATCTCTGGTAAGAACGCATGCAAGGTATCCTTTTCTTAAAGGATTGTGAAGATGAAGATGCATTGGAAGAGAATAAGCCAGAAGGTTTGCCTGACGAAGAGTGGGCCAAGTTGAATAAGAAGGCTATGGCTTACATCAAAATGGCTATCAATGATGACATTTTGACGGACATCAAGCGTTTAGACTCTGCTTATGCAATATGGCAAAAGCTAAAGTCCAATTATGAGAACACCACGCCTGTGAACCAAGTGCATTTGACGCGAAAGTTAAAGCTAAAGTCCAATTATGAAAACACCACGCTTGTGAACCAGGTGCATTTGACGCGAAAGTTGGTGAATATGCAGCTTGATGACTCGAAGTCAGCTTCTGATTATTTGAGTGCTTTTACAGGTGTGTTGAGTCAGTTACAGGACAATGGGCTTCAACAATTTGATGATAAGCTGAAAGCTATTTTCTTGCTTATGACATTGCCAGATACTTGGGAAACATTGGTTGTCTCCTTTAGTAACAGTCCCACCCTCACGTATGATTGTGTGAGACGGTCTATTCTCAATGAAGAGATTAGACGCAAGTCTAGTGGGGAAGGTGACAATTTTGCCTACAATGCAAGAGATAGATATCAAAAGCGTGATGCAGACAATTGGACTCAAAATAGAAGTAAGAGCAAGGGATCCTCGTGCTTCAGCAGGATTGATCTGAAGAGTGGATATCATCAGATCAGGATCGCGTCGGGAGACGTCTACAAGACAGCTTTTCGGACGACTTTTGGGTTATTTGAGTTTTTGGTGATGCCTTTTGACTTAACCAATGCTCCTGCGACATTTAACCGGATGATGGACATGATTTTTCGAGAGTACAGGCTATCTGTTGGCACTTTCTTTGACGACATCATTGTTTTCTCTAAGAATGAGGCAAAACACAGAGATCATCTGCTTCAGGTCTTTTAGGCATTACAAGATCACAAGTTAGTGATTAATGCAAAGAAAAGTGATTTTTTCCTACCAGAGATATACTTTTTGGGACACATTGTCTCAGCAGCAGGAGTGCAAATGGATCCGGCCAAGATAGAGACTATACGTGATTGGCCCGATTTGAAGAATATCCATGAAGTTAGAAGCTTCTTGGGACTGTGTTTGTACTACAGGCGGTTCATTCAAAAGTTTGCAGAGGTTGCTTCTCCTTTGCACATCTTGACACAGAAAGGAGTCCCTTTCTCGTGGGGATCCACAGAGGTGGACAGTGGCATTCAGTCATAACCTTTTCCCTCAACGGCTGTGTAATGCACAACATGGTTTTTCTCATGAAGTAGCCATCCCGAATGGAATATCCCGCTACTGTCTCCCCATCCCGCATCCATGTGAAAACGTCTGCAAAATCTGTATCTGTGGCATACTGGTTGACCATATCCTCGAAGCTCCTATGATGTATCGCGGAAATAGCCAGAACCAACGGCTGCCGAGACAAAGCATCTGCCACCACATTCTTCTGTCCCTACACATGGACAATCTGGAAGTGAAACTGTGACAAGATGTTCGCCCACCGCATCTGCTTTTCCGAAAGCTGCTTCTGTGACAAGAAGTAGCGCAAACTCTGATGGTCTGTAAAGACAGTAAAATCCGCTCCGAGTAGGTAATGCCGCCACTGAGTAAGAGCATGGATAACCGCCAAAAGCTCTCTCTCATAAATCTGTGCTGTCATCTCCGGCCTTGAGAACAATCGGCTCTCCTAAGCAATGACATGGCCTTCTTGCATTAAGACCGCACCAGACTACGACCACAAGCATCACAATATACTTCAAATGACTTCTGCAATTCCGGCAAAGTCAAAACTGGTCCCGTAGTCAATTTCTCTTTCAATGTCTGAAAGGCAGTCACCTCTGTGGGTTCCAACGAAAAAGGTACTCCTTTCTGTGTCAAGGTATGCAAAGGGGAAGCAACCTCTGCAAACTTTTGTATGAACCGCCTGTAGTACGAACACAGTCCCAAGAAGCTTCTAACTTCATGGACATTCCTCAAATCGGGCCAATCACGAATAGTCTCTATCTTGGCCGGGTCCATTTGCACTCCTGCTGCTGACACAATGTGTCCCAAAAAGTGTATCTCTGGTAGGAGAAATTCACTTTTCTTTGCATTAATCACTAACGTGTGATCTCGTAATGCGTGAAAGACTTGAAGCAGACGATCTCTGTGTTCTGCCTCATTCTTGGAGAAAACAATGGTGTCGTCAAAGAAAGTGCTAACAAATAGCCTGTACTCTCGAAAACTCCTGTCCATCATCCGGTTAAATGTCGCAGGAGCATTGGTTAAGCCAAAAGGCATCACCAAAAACTCAAATAACCCAAAAGTCGTCCGAAAAGCTGTCTTGTAGACATCTCCTGGCGCTATCCTGATCTGATGATATCCACTCTTCAAGTCAATCCTGCTAAAGCACGAGGATCCCTGTAACTTGTCGAGTATATCATCGATCCTAAGAATCGGAAATCTATTCTTGATGGTGATTTCGTTGAGAGTGCTATAATCGATGCACATTCTCCAAGATCCGTCTTTCTTCAAAAACCAACAACACTGGAGAGCAATACGGTGAAGTACTAGGCTGGACAAGACCCTTTTCCAAGAGGTCTTTCACTGGGTTCATAATCCTTTCATTCTGTACTCGGCTCACACGGTAAGGTGGCCGATTCGGTGGCGTGCTTCCAGATATTAGATCAATGGTATGATCTTCAGGCCCTCTCAAAAGCAATCGGCATGAGCGTGGAGAAAAAATCTTGGCGTTCTTTTCTTCAAGTCAAAACATATTCAACCTTTATCCATCGTTCAGTTCTCCCAAAAGAATGAGTAAGAAAATTGAAGTTTATCAAGTACAATCTCTAAGCCCTTCATTTATCAAAGTCGCTTTCTCGGCTTGGTAGTCAACCACGGCGTAGTTCTTGTGGTACCAAGGGATCCTGAGTAGAACGTCACTCGCGTGCCCTGAACACCCCTGTCATTGCAAACGAAGTTTGCCAATGCTCGGTGTAATGGCAACATCCCATCCGGGTGCCAGTCGAACTACCTCCGCCTGTGGCGTCAGTCTGTCGGGCGTAGTTCCAAATCGAGCCGCGAATTCCAAGCAAAAAGAAGTTGGCCTTGGCTCCTTCAAAAGAGCTTCCTGATCCTTCACTTTGCCCCAAAAGCGGCAAAGTTTGTACTTCCATTCATTAGATTCGGTGCAGGTTCCATGCCATGTTGTCACCTATGTGGGTTCCCACGAGAAAGGGACTCCCTTTTGTGTCAAGATATGCAAAGGGGAAGCAACCTCTGCAAACTTTCGAATGAACCGCCTGTAGTACGAACACAGTCCCAAGAAGCTTCTAACTTCATGGACATTCCTCAAATCGGGCCAATCACGGATAGTCTCTATCTTGGCCGGATCCATTTGCACTCCCGTTGTTGAGACAATGTGTCCCAAAAAGTGTATCTCTGGTAGGAAAAATTCACTTTTCTTTGCATTAATCACTACTTGTGATCTCGCAATGCCTGAAAAACCTGAAGCAATTGATCTCTGTCTTCTGCCTCATTCTTGGAGAAAACAATGATATCGTCAAAGAAAGTGCCAACAAATAGCCTGTACTCTCGAAAAATCCTATCCATTATCTGGTTAAATGTCGCAGGAGCATTGGTTAAGCCAAAAGGCATCACCAAAAACTCAAATAACCTAAAAGTCGTCCGAAAAGCTGTCTTGTAGACGTCTCCCGACGCGATTCTGATATGATGATATCCACTCTGCAAATCAATCCTGCTAAAGCATGAGGATCCGTGTAATCTGTCGAGTATATCATCGATCCTAGGAATCGAAAATCTGTTCTTGATGGTGATTTTGTTGAAAGCTCTATAATCGATGCACATTCTCCAAGATCCGTCTTTCTTCAAAACCAACAACACTGGAGAGCAATACGGTGAACTACTAGGCTGGACAAGACCCTTTTCCAAGAGGTCTTTCACTTGGTTCATAATCTCTTCATTCTATGCTCGGCTCACGCGGTAAGGTGGCCGGTTCGGTGGTGTGCTTCCAGATATCAGATCAATGGTATGATCTTCAGGACAAGCAGGTGGTAACTCGCCTGGTAGGCCCTCTGAGAAGCAATCGGCGTGAGAGTGGAGAAAATCTTGGCCTTCTTTATCAAGCTTAGACATATTTGTCCTATCCTTATCACTCAATTCTTTCATATATATCGAGTAAACAAACAGACTGGATTTCATTAATATAGAAATGGTCGAAGCCGATACGGTAGGGACAGACTCGTCCTTCAGTTTAATGTCAAGTACAATGGTTCTGTCCTTCTCTGTAGTCAATGTCGCTTTCCTCGCCCGATAATTGACCATGGCGTTGTTCTTGTGGTACCAGGGAATCCCCAAGACAACCTTCCAAAGGCATCATGAAAAAGTCCTCATGCCCCACATACCCTTGACAATGCAACCGAAGTTTGCCAATGACAGGTGTAATGGCTACGTCCATGTCGGGTGCCGCTAGAACTGCCTCCGCAAGTGGTCCCATCCGATCGGGAGTGATCTCGAGCCGTGCCGCCAATTCCGGTGAAATGAAGTTTGCCTTGGCTCCTCCATCACAGAAGATCATGGCCTCTTGGTATTTCACTTTGTCCCAAGCTCGGCAAAGTTCTGTACTCTCGTCCATGGTGTTGGGATCGGCACCCACACAATCTAGAACCAATCCTGTTTTCATCTTGCCTTTTCTTCCACGTTTCTCAGTTGCTCTCGAACTCTCAGGCCTTTCGTCGTCGTTGTCATTCTGTTCTTTCTGTGCCTTTTTAGGGCACCTCGCGGAGATATGTCCATGTTCCCCGCATCCAAAGCACTTTTCCTCCCTGATGAAGCGAGCTCTCTCTTGAGGAGTAAGCTTGGGTCGTGCATCCTTCTTTAATGGGTTGCTCTTTCTCTTTCTACTTTCATTCGTTGAAATCTGTTCGGCTCGTTGTGTCATGACCTCATCGGTAGGGTAGGTCAGACTGCCAGAGTGAATGGCAAAACCCCGTTTCGCATGACTCATCAACTCCTGAATAGAAGCCGACTTCTGTTCCAAGCAGTGATCTCGGATCTCTGTAGGTAGACCCAAGGTAAACCGCTCAATCTGTTCTCTGAACGAAATCTTCTTGAATGAAGAGGCGGGTAGAAAAGAGCTCCATAATCTCTCGCAATAAGCATCCACTGTATCTCTCTTGGTCATCCGAAGATGGTTCCAAGCAGCTCGTATATCGCGTTCATACTCTTGAGTCAGCCAAGAAGAAATAAAAAGCTTGCCATTTAACTGGCGCAGTCTTGTTTAACACTAGAACGGTAACAGGACACTTTTATGTCCTTGGACACTTTTGTGTCCTGTTAAGTGACCATTTTGCTTGAATTATTTGAAGAGTATGAAAATGAATTTCTAGGTGCTATATATCCACAAAGTTGCCTTATGAGCTGAAAAAAACTTAGCATTTTTTTTGGAGTATCGATCTCACCATTAACCTTACTCTTGCACAACATTTTTGAACCTAAAATGTGTGAAAAAACGGGGCCTGTTTTTGGCTTTTTTTCAATTTTTGGCAACTATACCACTCTAAACTTTATGTTTGTGAGGTTTAGATGGCTGGAGGTTAGGCCTTCATAGTTCTCAACATGTTTTGATGCTTATAGGGAGAGGTACGTGTTAAAATTGAAAGTTATGACCAATTTACAAGAAATGCATAATCCTGTTTTTTGGCCAAAATTAGTACTTTTATGATATTTTTGGTGGCTTTCTTGATATCCAAATTCAATTTTGATTGTGTAAGTGTAATGTATAACATAAAGCTAATCTTCCTTGAGTTTTGGGGGACCTAATATGCTATATAGCACAGTATATGATGATGGTTGAGTTTTTTGATTACTGAAGAATACGATACATTTTAGAGTAGCAAGTATAACTTTCTAATATTGCTAGTTTCTTAGGCCAATTGTGTGTATTTTGTAGGTAGTAACCATATCTAATCATAGACTACAAACTTGGCTAGATATTGAGTAGTTTCTATGGGTTTCTAGAGGTCATAATGCGAAACCCAGTTTTTTCATGTTTGCTGTATTTAGCACTTTATCATTGCCCCCAAGGTTCCAATTGTAAGAGATCCATTATCCTTTTGACATGCTCCATGGCTCCTTTTGAATCCAAAGGCCCAAAGGGAACTAAGAAAACATGTATATAGTATCTTTATTGAGCGTGACTATAGAAACTTTGATGATAGGTCCGCAGAATGATGAAAATGCAACTTTTTTGTGCCTATTTTTTTTGCCCAAAAAAAAATTAGTGAGGTGTAAGCAACCATATGTTTTGGTCACCAACCCATTGAAGTTAACGAGCCATTTTATCTCAGGTCCTAGAAGAATCCCCACTCTTATTTATATGCAATCAACCGTAAGAAATTGTTGTTTTGGGCAAAATGCACTGGTCCATCAACTTTGGAGGCTTATAGTGACCAAGGGATGAGAAAAATTACAAGTTTCTCATTTTTTCCATATGTAGTAGTTATTGAACTATAAGCTCATGAAAGGATTTTTCAAAATGAGTGGATCTACTATGGTTTTGGAAATTTTTCCCAAAACCCTGAAAGGACACTTTTATGTCCTGTTAGGTTACCATTCTAGTGTTAAAAGAAGCGTGGACCACCAAGTTCGAGCATTCCCCTGAAAATAAGAGGTAGCTCTCCCAATCTTGGAGTGCTCTGAGTAGCGTCCTCCCGCGAAAGTGATGTCAAACTGCTGTATAGAAGACAAAGCCTTCGAAGCATCTTTATATCCTGAAAAAGTGTCAAATTTGATTGAGTGTCCACCTTCCTTAAACTCTCGGACTTTCTTGTTTTTATCTTCCAAAAAGTCGTACTGGTTGGCTTTATAAAAATTCTTCTTGTTCGCATAAAAGTTGCCGTCATCAGAGTTTGAACTGTCTGTAGATGAGTCCTCTATAGAACTGTTACTCATTGGGCGAGATTTAGACTTCTTTGCCTTTTTCTTGCCCTTTCCGAAGCGTTGTTTCTTGCTTCGCTTTTTGCCTTTTCTGTCTTCTTTGCTCGATTTTGAAGAGCTAGAAGAATTGTCAGAAGAAGAAGAAGAAGAAGAAGAAGAAGTGGGTACTCCTTCAAATCGAACACGCTTCTTCTGTTTCTTTGCCTTATCAAATGTCGACTAACGACCCAAATAACCCGGGAAGTCAGTGCCTTTCTTCTACTTTTTGCCATGCTTTTTAGCTTTGTTCTGCGCGTCAAAAAGCTGAGCAGTCCGTGCATCAACCACCTCTTTTAATTCCTTCTCTGAATATTTCTTGTGAGCAGAAGGTTTCTTGAGATGGGGTTTCGGGGGTGGTGTTGTGGTTTTCTGCCATTGCTCGTGCACTTCGTAAAAAGAAGTCTCGCTCATATATTTTGCTAATTTTGGGTCCTTCGCAAAATTGAGCATCATCTTGGTTGCATCGCCGATCATTTGACGATGCTCCATCTCTCGTTGCTCCGCCTGAGTAGGCCGAGGCGGGCCATACTCTCTGTCGGAATCTTCGTTGTGATCCCTTCCCGCATCTCTGGATGCAGAGGGAGTCTACTGATCCTTGCGTGAAGCCATAGGTGCCGCGGGAAAAAAATTGGGAGCGGATTTCTCGTAGAAGAGAAATCGGCCGTGCTCTGATACCACTGTAACAGACTTGGACACTCCAAGTCAAGAATCAATCGCGACAGTACCAAATAACCACTTTAAAACAGTTCACAGTTTACAATAGATTTGCACTGGCCCGGCGGAGTTCGGTGCCTAGAGATATTGGCCCCAAAGACTGGCACCCCTTTCGGTATTTCTTTTTGTATTAATCAAAGTTCGACTCTGCGTCCAGATGCTCTGCAGAGTGGGAGCCCAAACCACATATCTCTTTACAAGGGTTGCCAAAAGTAGAGCCCCAAAAGCTCAAAATCAAAAGCCTAAAAATAAATAAAGTAGAGGCTCTTTCTCTCACAAGCTCTCTGGAGCTTCAAAACTAAAGCAAAAGATTTTCTCTCTCTTTCTTTGAAATTGCGTAGCATAAAAGGAAATTGCCGTAAAAGCATATCTTCGCAATTTTTGGAAATCTGCCATACAGTACGCCGCAAAATCCGGGATGCTGCCGTACGGTGTCACGTCATCATGTGTGCGCATTTTCCAGGATCTCTCCGCTGTCCTTAGGGTTAGGGTTAGGGTTTTTGCAGTTTTAGGGTTTTTGGCAGTTTTAGGGTTTGCAGGTTTTAGGGTTAGGGCTTCCAGAATTAGGGTTTTTGCATTCATGTCATCCAAACCCTAGCAATCCGGCAGCCACGTCATCACTTTGTGACATAAGAGACTTGGTCATATGAGCCAAAAGGGTATTGATGTGCTTTCCTTTTTGAAGAGGGTTGATGTAAAAGGCAAAAACTTGGATTTTTGTAACGATTGTCTTTATGGAAAACAAAAGAAATCTTCTTATTACTCTATTGTCTCTTGCAAAGCTAATCCTCTTGATCTTATTCACTCTGATGTATGCACTATGCCTGTTAAGTCTTTTGGTGGTGCATTATATTTTGTTACTTTCATTGATGACTGTACTAGGAAAGGATAGGTGCATTTGTTGAAAAATAAGAGTGAGACTTTTAATGCTTTTAAGAAGTTTCATGCTTTTGTCACTACCCAAAAGAGTGCTAAGCTTAAATGTCTTCAGGTCGGACAATGGAGGAGAATATGTATTTGCTGATTTTAGTGTTTTTGTGATGATAATGGGATTAAAAGGGAGTTGAGAGCCCCTTATGATCCGTCTTCGAATGGTGTGGCTGAGAGGTACAACCGTACTTTATGTGAGAGAGTGCGTTGCATGTTGTCCACCGCTAATCTTTCTCAAGAGTTTTGGGGAGAGGCATTAAAAACTGCAGTTCATATTTGCAATTGTTCTCCGAATAGTACGCTGAAAAATGACATTCCAGTGGAGGTTTGGTCTGGCAAACTTGCCTCTTATGATTATTCGAGAGTGTTTGGCTGCGAAGCTTTTGTTCATGTACGCAATGACGTGAGAACAAAGCTTGATATGAAGTCCATTAAAGAAGTCTTCCTAGGTTATGGGGAAGAAGGTGAAATGGGCTATAGAGTGTGGTTACCACAATTTAGAAAGTAATTTGCAGCTGAGATGTAGTGTTCAATGAGACAAAATTGCTTAAGGATGCTACAAAATCTGACAAAATCTGATCCTGACAAGAAAACAGTCAGAGCCACCCATTGATGTTGAAAAAGAGCCTCATAATGCATTACTGCAAGCTGAAATTGATAATCAGCCGGTTAACCTTGAGCCAGAAGAGGTAGGACATGATATTGATGCGCCTAATGAGGATGGACAGCCACTTGAATTGGTTGAAAATGATTTTCAGCAGCGTGATAGAGTTGAAAATGAGTTGCCTCATGATGTAGAACCGTTGCCTGAGAATGTAGACCATTGGGTACGCAGGTCAACTCGTTTGAGAAGGCAACCGCAGAGATTTAACCCCTCTTTGGATCATGTAATGTTGACAGATGAGGGTGAACCTCTAATATATAAAGAGGCCAAATCATGTAAGTCAAGCAGTAAGTGGGAGCTTGCAATGCAAGAGGAAATGAAATCCTTGTGTGCAAATGATACTGGGGATCTTGTGCCATTGGCTAAAGGAAGGAAGGCTCTTCCTAACAAATGGGTGTATAAGATTAAGATTGTGGATGAAAAACCCAAGTACAAGGCAAAATTGGTTGCAAAAGGATATGCACAGAAAGAAAGAATTGATTTTCAAGAAATCTTTTCCCCTGTTGTAAAGCTTACAACTTTACGTATCCTTTTTGCTCTCGTTGCGGTGCTTGATTTGTAATTGAATCAAATGGATGTAAAGACAATGTTTTTGCATGGTGACATTGAAGAGGACATATACATGAAACAACTTGAAGGTTTTGTAGTTCCTACACGCGAGGAACTTGTATGCAAACTAAAAAGGGCTCCGTATGGTTTGAGACAATTATCACGGCAGTGGTGTAAGAAGTTTGACACTTTTATGCTATCTCAAGGCTTCAAACGTAGCCATGCAGATCATTGTTTGTATACGAAAAGGGATGAAGATGACAGTTCTATCATACTTGTTCCCTATGTTGATGACATGCTACTTGCCGGGAAACATAAGATTAGTCTTGATGCTCTGAAATGTAAGCTAAATTCAGCATTTGCTACGAAGGATTTGGGTGATGCAGAGCATATTTTGGGCATGCGTATTAAAAGAGATAGAAAGCTGAAATTGCTGTTTTTATCTCAAGAAAGGTTCGTTGCAAAAGTACTTGACATGTTTAATATGGCTGATGCTAAGCCTCTTGGGATACTTTTACCTCCATACACCAAGCTTAGCAAAACAGATTACCCAAAGGATGAGGTGGTATAGAAAGCAATGAAGGGAATTTCTTATGCATCGGCTTGTGGTTCTCTTATGTATGCTATGGTTGCCACTCGTCTCGACATTGCTTATGCAGTGGGAGTTAGTCGATACATGTCGAATCTTGGCAAAGCACATTGAGAAGCTGTCAAATGTATTCTGAGATATTTGAAAGGCACACAATCAAAGTGTATTTGTTATGGTAAAAGTGACTTAAAGTTGCAAGAATATTGTGATGCTGACATGGCAGGTGACATGGATACCAGGAAATCTACCAGTGGATATGTATTTGCCATTGCTGGTGGTGTAGTCTCTTGGTGTCTAGGTTGCAGAAAATTGTACTACAAAGGAAGCCATTTGGTTGGGCAGACTTGCAAAAGAACTTGGCATGCCTGCTCATACTCCAGTGTTGGGTTGTGATAGCGAGAGTGCTGTCTATTTAGCCAAAAATGCCATGTTTCATGCGCGTACCAAACACATAGATGTGTGGTACCACTTCATACGTCAGGTATTGGAGGATGGTGTAGTCACTTTGACTAAGATCCATACACAGGATAGCCCTACAGATTTTCTCACCAAGAGTCTTGCTAAGGCTCAGTACGAGCATTGCATATAGTTGGTGGGAGAGCTTCAAAGGAAGACATTTGGTTGGGCAGACTTGCAAAAGAACTTGGCATACGTGCTCATACTCCAGTGTTGGGTTGTGATAGCGAGACTGTTGTCTATTTAGCCAAAAATGCCATATTTCATGCGCGTACCAAACACATAGATGTGCGGTACTACTTCATACGTCAGGTATTGGAGGATGGTCTAGTCACTTTGACTAAGATCCATACACAGGATAACCCTGCAGATGTTCTCACCAAGAGTCTTGCCAAGGCTCAACACGAGCATGCATACAGCTGGTGGGAGCTGGTTAGCTTAAAGGTGTCATTTATGCTTTTAAGTGGGAGGTTGTTGGGTTAAAGGCCCTAAATAACCCCTTATGTATACTTTATATACATTTTCATACTTTGTCCAGGTTCACATTGAACCTCGACACATTTTTTAAAGTCACTTATAATAAAAGTGGAAAACCAAAACTCCTTAAGTGAGTTTTCCCAAAAACGTACGAGCCTCTCTCTCTCTCTCTCTCTGCACTTTCGATCCCTAGCACTACCCCCTTCCTGCATCTGTGTCTGGCTCTATCCGGCCCAATCCTGCACTCCTTCACCGCGCGCATCTCTTGGTAGTCTCTGCTTCGCGCTTTCAAACTCAAATACATAGAGTATCCATGCATTAGAAGCATTTGAAAACCTTTATAATGATGAAGGATACTTATGTAGCATCCTAGAAATCACTAAGAAGCATTTTAGGATAGTCTATGGCCATTTTTTTTAAAAAATGTGCAAAAACAACACACGTTTTTTTTTTGGGCAAAATTTAGGTCGAAAAGTGCTTATGAAAGACAACTCTAGAGCTGGAATCCATAGCCCAAAAAAATTCCAAGTTTTTTTTCAGCTCCTAAGCTATCTTTGTGGATATCAAACACTCACCTCATTGGCATCCGTTGTAATAATTTTAGGAAATTGCTTGGTTAAGAGGACATAAAAGTGTCCTGTTACCGGTCTAGTGTTTAAAGAGCACTTGTCGAGGCTAAAAACTAAACAACTTGAACTTTGGGGTGAAAGTTCCGCAAATCGTGTTGGTTGATGACGTGGCAAGCCGTACAGATTGATGACGTGACATGATTGTACGGAGCCTGCAAGTTGCGCTGCAATGATGATGTGGCAGTTGTACAGATTTTCGTAATTTGTGCTGGCAGATTTGGTAATTTTTGTGCCTAGCTTTTGAGGCCAGCTGCTTTTGGGGTTTGTGCTTTTGAAATTGAATGCTTTTGGGGCTCTTCTTTTGGGCATCCCTTGTACAAGTGTCCCTAGGGCAAAGTTACCCGGAACAGGAGCAGGGGCCTCTGGAACGTTTTTGCAACGGGGGTTCCCCAAAAAAGCGGAACGAAAACGGGGACCGGAACGGTAAGCTTAAAATATACTTAAATTAGGTTGGATTTAACCTATATGTTAGTAGAGAGCCATACACACCCATTAGTCCAAGTAGAATCCTACTTAGGTATGCTTTGCAACGATTCTTCAGTCTTAAGGCTTACACGCGATTGCGCACTACACACAACACATGAATTGGGATCATCCTTTACCAAAGCATCTTGAATCTTGATTTGTCATAGAAAGAACGTCAACTCAACGTTGAATAGAGTCCAGACTCCACACAAAAGCTTGGATCAAAAAGATGATAGATTATAAAGATGGCTTACAAGGCCAGCCAAGGCGCTACAAAAAGACATGTAGAGGCTAGAGACTAGAGTGCTAAATAACAACCGTAAGAGTCACTAGGTGACATGTCAAGGCTTAAATCACTAATGTGGTAGTGCAATACAAAAAGGGGGCAAAGCCGGCGGCCACAAAGGAAACAAATATCAAAAACCAATGAGCAATAAGTCATGACTCATGCATGATGTTCACCTCTGGGTAGGGGCAGAAGAGCATCCCACCTCCCAATCTGTAGTGAAATCGTGGATGTTGTGAATATCATCCCAATCCTCCTGCATAGGCTCATCCTCATGCGTAGATCCTCTTGCCTCTCCAAGCACCTCTGCCTCTACCTCCATCTCCCATTGTAGAAAAGGATCTGTCACTCTGGATGCTGACTTGCAAAGCATTCTTAAGTTTGCACTGACAAAAACAGGGTCATTTGCTTTCTCCACTCCAAATTGGTCTCTCTTACTAGATGCAATGTGGCTGTATACACTCCACAATTGCTCCAAGCAAGAGGAGCTAACCGCTTGGTTGAGAATGCGGACGGCAAGTCGCTGAAGATTGGGACCATCTAAACCATTTTCTTGCCACCACAGGGTGCAGGAAATCTTGGTGCGATCAATTTGGGCATCGGCTGTCCCAAATGATCCTCACATATCCTTGTGAAATGCAAGTTGATCCTTGATTTTGCGCTGCATCCACATCCTCCTTCCTTTTTGGATCCCGCGTGCGTTGGTGAGATTTGGGAGTGGAGACCGTAGTAGTATTAGGCATTGAAAATGCCGATCGAAATGATGTTGCCGCCGTGACGGTCCGTCTCCATTGTTGCCGCATTACTATCACCATCAACCGGTGAAGAAGGTGTAGAAGTGGGAAAAACCAAGTCGTTGGGGTCAATTGCGGGATGCTTCGGCCTTGCCGCACCTTTCTCTTCTTTGTTGGCTTTGATGGCGGCATCCTTGGCTTCAAATGCCTTCAACAATTGCTCGTTGATCGCCTTGCATATTGCTACTTGTTGTCTCTCTAGCTTAAGGAGGTGAGCACGGACTTTGGTTGTGCCGGATTGTCGTTCGAAGACACACAGTTTGCACTTTCATGTACGTGCACCACCGGCCTTTCCTAACACTCGGGAATGCACTTCGTCCCACCATGAAGCTTCATCCTTCTTCTTCGTGGCCAGGGACACACGTTCACTTGATGCGGAAGCTTGGGCCATGAGACTCGTCACGAGAGAGAGAGAGAGAGAGAGAGAGAGAGAGAGAGAGAGAGAGAGAGAGAGAGAGGTTGCGGCGTGAAGCTTGAAACTTGAGCCTTGAGGCTTGAGCAAAAGAGGGAGAGACTTGAAGCTTGAGGGCTTGACTCTTGAGCCTTGAGGCCCAAGTGGCAAGAGAGAGGGGGAGAGATCGTAGACGAGACTCGAGAGAGGGAGAATGAATGGAGAGAGCTCCGAGCTTCAAGCTTGAGGCCCAAGGGATGCAGAGAGACTCGAGAGAGGCTTGAGGGAGAGGCTAGAGCATGTGAGGCTTGAGGCTTTAGCGACGTCACGGCGAGCCTTGAGGCTTGAGGTTGAGTCTTGAGAGCTTGAAGGCTTGAGGGATGGATGAGCCATTAAATAGAAAAGCCTCCCCCCCCTCCCCAAAACGTTCAATAATGTTGCCATGAACGGCTCTTTTTTTTAAAAAAAGGATAAAAAGATTCAAACTGCCGTTTCGGACAGTCCACCGTTCCGAAGCCGTTCCGATTACGCATTTGGACAGGACACTGTTCCGTGTCCGTTCTCGTTTCGGGTGGGAACGCGTTCTGGGAACGATAAGGGCCCATTCAGACGGTTCCTTGTTACCGTGCCCTAGGATCACTCTTTGGGAGCATCTGGACACAGAGTCGCGAGAGAGTTGGACCCTCTAGAGTTGTACTTTGCGAGCATAACAATAAGGAAATAGCGAAATGGGCGCCAATACGTCTTGGCTCGTAACTCTATCGTGCCGTGTTGACTCTCCTTTTCTCTCTCTTTCTCTCTCTCTCTCGTCAAGTTCAATGATTTTGCAATCTCTGTTCGTGTGTTGCTATTGATTTCTCGCTTGGAGTGTCCAAGCCTGCAACTTAGGCCGTTGGTTAGATGCCTCCTTGGTTGGTGTACAAGTTATTGGAGCTACCTATGGGGTCCGGAGAGGGGTTGCTACCCATACGAGAGAGATTGATGAGGCTATTCCACCTGACTAGCATGGCTACATTGGGTACATGCTCTTTTACCTTGTCATCAAGGTTGGTGGGTTTACTTCTACTTGATCAACAATTAACTGCCCATTGGCAACGTGTTAGTGGTAGGCTCTTTTCAGAGGAGACCATGTGTTGACATAGGCACCACTTTGGAGATTGTGGATTTGGCAAGGAAAGCCCCTCGTTTAGTTGGACTAGTATCTGGTGAGTGGCAGTGGCCTTCATGGTGCGATGATAGATCCCCGGGAGGAGGCTTCTTTTGCGGACCCGGCACCGACCTCACTGCTCACGCTAGTTAGAGGTATGGCAGGATCAAGGCATCCTCCCAACTTTCCAGCGATTGTTTTGGTCATGCATGTAGACCCTCAACATCTGTCACGGAGATGGGCACCACACGAAACGAACACACTGAAGACTAAAAGCACTTCAAATAACACCAAACTGAAAGAGAGAGAGAGAGAGAGAGAGAGAGAGAGAGAGAGAGAGAGAGAGAGAGAGAGAGAGAGAGAGAGAGAGAGAGAGAGAGAGAGAGAGACACGAGACAGGGAGTGGCGGAGTTTCACCCCGAGAGAGCATTGGCCCTAAACCTTGGCGCCCCTTTCGGTATTTCTTTATATTGCTTCAACTGAGTACAATGTCAATACTCCTATCCCTGTCTGTGCTAGAGAATGAGCCCTCTGCACATATTTAAAGCCCTTGGCCTTGAAAAGCAGTCAAACTTAAAAGCAACTGGTCAAAAGCTAATTACGGAAATCCGTACTTTTGCCACGTCAGCACCTGCAACGTAAAATGCAGACTTCTGTAATGTCTGCCACGTTAGCATGTCAACGCAAAATCCAGGATGTTCGTACAGCTGCCACGTCATCAGTTTTCCACACTAGTTGAGTGTGTGTGTGTGTGGGGGCTCCGCTTTATTTAATCTCTTAGGTCACTTGGGCCCCATCAGATGAGGTTCTGTAAGTAGGTGGAAACTCTTCTTTAAAAATAGGCCACTCAGCAAGACTTTGCAAGTTGGTAAAACTTCTTCTAGTGCTTATGTTTCTTCGCTTAGGGTTTAGGCCCCTCGACCAAGATCTGAAGGTTGGCTCCGTTCTTTAGTGACTTGACACGTCAACAGTTTGTGACAATATCAACCGCAGGACATGTTTTTTCATGTGAATGATAGCACACAGAGGATTTCTTGTTGGCACTTGAGTTGCAGTCATTGGTCATGATCCGACTTGTTAGAGACGTTCTTTGGAGTTGTTGTCACGTGCACATCTAACCCTATGTGTACGTGGACAAGCTACTTCATGACAAGGGTTCAGTTCAGTTCAATCAGCCTAGCTCAGGAAGTATTCTGGCGTTGTTGTGAGTCTGTTCTCAGGCCGTGCATGTCTAGGCACTTAGAGTAGATGCATATCCTCTGGTTGCACACAACATGATCATCAGATTACAGTTAGAACCCATCAGGAGAATTTTTACAGTGCATAGACCTATTTCCCCTATGTTAGCCAATTTTCACTTATTATTTTTAAGTGACTTTTGTTGGGAAACTGGGTAGGACAAATTGGCTATGAATATATATAAGAAAAGCTAGCGCTAGCATTCTCTGGCAGAAGAGGCAGGAGACCACCGTCAGAATGCACCTTCTCAGCAAGACCAGCAAGAAGACTCGGCGTTTTCAGCCATCCAAGACCAGCCAACGTTTTTCATCTACAACAGAAGGAACCTACCGTTTTTCAGCAGTAACAGACAACCTGGCGACAACAGTTCTAGTAGAGTTTTTGCAACAGATACAGTTTCAGCCATAGCGTTTTTGGACCAGATTTTCAGCCTAGCGTTTTTGCAGATCTCCGGAGTAAAACCCTTCCGTGCATTAGCGTTTTCAGTTTTCAGCGTCTAGACTCCGCACCACAGCCCCAGAACTTCGCAGATCTCACCTTCCCGCAGCAAATCCTCGCCGCACGGTTAGATCAGCCACCGTTTGCAGATTCAGCCCGGAAAACGCAGATTTCAGCATCTGCGTTTTCAGCGCGTCGTCGTCGCATCGTCGTCACCGACATAGAGTCAGAATTCAGCAGATAAAGATTTGCAGATTTCAGCCATTAGTGTTTTCAGATTTCAGCCCGTCTCATCGTCATCCTCATCGTCGTCGACATAGTCGGCAAGTCCAAGCATTGTAGAGATTTTTGCAATCAATAAAAGACCGCTCTCGTGCTAGAGAGTGGGGCCTTCGGAGGTGGGTTTGACAACATTCTGGTGTCGTATTCTTCTCTCTCTATCTCTTAGTCTCAACACCTTCATTCATAGTGTTTATCCACTTTGTTTGTGATCATTTGCACTCTCTCACTAAGAAACGGAAGGCTCTCCCTTCCGTAAGTAAAAGGAACCTTGAGCACAGTTTGGAGCACTCATCTTGAGCAAAGTCCAACATTCTCTTCCGTTGCACCTTACATTGGTATCAGAGCTTTGGCAGTGTTCTGTATCACTCAAGGGAAGAACCACAAAGTTTTTTTTTTTGCTTGTTGCGGTCGCACGTAACCCAAGTCCTCTTGGGTGTGTCGATTCCTAGTCGTGTTTTGGAAGAGTGACAGGAAACCCAAGAAAGAAGGGCTTGTCCAGCCTCTCCTTGTTTCTCTTTTTACTCATTGAGAGCGGACCGTGCACTTAGCGGCCGACCAATCGACATGAGGTGGGAAAAAGCAACCTTGGTGTCAGCGCAAGGCTGCCAAGGGGTGCGCCCGCGGAAAAGAGAAGAGCCGGGTGAAGAGAAGATCCTTCTCTAACACAGATTGCAAGCTAAAGAAGAATCTCAAGGACTCAAGATCCCAAGCACCCAAGTTCCTCGTGAACTTAAGAACCCAAGACTTCAGTGTATGGTCATCACCCGAAGCGGAATGAATACTTCGCATGGAGGTGATGAGCATGGAAGTGGCGGAGAAGAATTTTCCCCACCAGGAGGTTTCTCCGACCCTCCCCCTTGCCCATCCACGCTAAGGATTTCACTAACTCCTGTGGAGGCTTTCGGCAAGATGATGATGGACAACAAGTTAGAACATGAAGCAAGGAAAGCACAAAGAAGGGCAGAATTAGATCGTGCACACAACCAAAGAGTGGTAGCCATAAAGCGTGAGCACCAAGAAAGAAAAGCAGAAATGGATCGCGAGCACCAAGAAAGAAAAGCAAAATTGGCTCGCGAGTGCGAAGAAAGCGGGTTAGCCTTTGAGCGTGAGCGTGAGCAAGCGCGCTTGGCGGCCGAACAGAGAGTCCAACACATGCAAGAGTTGTTCCGACTCTTTTCTAATGTGCATGCATAGATTGCAAAGGATCAGGAGAAGGAGACTCTCTCAGTGTCTTCTTTTCCGTAGCACGACACACGTGATTTGCATGATAATGATAAGCATGATGATTTGCATGATCAAGATGTGATTATTCACGAGCATGATGATTTGCAGGATAACGATGTGATTGTTCACAAGGATGATGGTTTAGTTGATACTTTTTCTAGTGAAGCTAACCTCATTGTAGATTGGATTAATCACGAAGAACCGATCTTGGTTCTCGAGTCGAGGTCCAAAGAACCCCCACAGGAAGTATTATGTGTGCGCATGATTAGTCGACACGCATTGTTCGAGTGTTTCATTCGTTACGGTTTCCTGTATTTTAGTCACCGTCCTTATGTGATTCCTTTTCATAGGCATGCCATATTGTATGATGAACACGATTCACTCATGAATGAGCATGGATGTATACGGATTACTCATGAAAAGATGAAATGTTTGCATTCAAGGAATTCACATTCCATGTCTCTTTCTTGGCATGACACAACTTTCGAAAGAGCACAAGAAGGATTGAACATCACGCATCGGCATTTCCATTGTGATTTGCCACAGTTGATAGATTTAGATCAGAAAGACAAGTTTCGATTCCATTGTTTGCTTGTGTTTGATGAATGGTTTGGCACTCAGTCTATATGTTCATCTACATTGCACGCACAGTTTTTTTGAAGGAATAGAATTTTTCGAGTCATTTTACATGGAATGGGTATGTTCATGTTTTTGTGTTGGAAGTGGGTTCAGGAATTTTCATTAAAGGAGCCATAGATGACTTTGTGTCGCTTTCGGCGCGGCCCAAAGAAGCAAGTGTTGCAGACCTTTATGAAGTTCAAGTATGCACAACCCACGCATCAGAGTGGGCCAGGGAAGAGTCCTTCCCAAGATTTATCCAGACGTTGTTGGCGATCTCCTTCGACGCCATACAATTCGGTACCAGTACCTCACTTGAAAAGGAGGGGATGTCACGTGCACATCTAACCCTATGTGTACGTGGACAAGCTACTTCATGACACGGGTTCAATTCAGTTCAGTCAGCCTAGCTTAGGAAGTGTTCTGGCACTTTTGTGAGTCTGTTCGCAGACCGTGCATGTCCAGGCACTTAGAGTAGATGCATATCCTCTGGTTGCACACAACATGATCATCAGATTACAGTCAAAAACCATCAGGAGCATTTTTACAGTGCATTGACCTATTTTCCCTATTTTAGCCAATTTTCACTTATTATTTTTAAGTGGCTTTTGTTGGGAAACTGGGTAGGGCAAATTGGCTATGAATATATATAAGAAAAGCTAGCGCTAGCATTCTCTGGCAGAAGAGGCAAGAGATCACCGTCAGAGTGCACCTTCTCAGCAAGAATGAACACCTTCATTCACAGTGTTTATCTACTTTGTTTGTGATCATTTGCACTCTCTCACTAAAGGAACAGAAGGCTCTCCCTTCCGTAAGTAAAAGGAACCTTGAGCACGGTTCGGAGCACTCATCTTGAGCAAAGTCCAACATTCACTTCCGTTGCACCTTACAGTTGTCATGAAAACTAAAGTGTGTACTTAAATACTTTGGAGATTATTCAATTAAAAAGCCTCACGGAACAATGCTTAGAAAATATTGCAAAAAGAGAGCACGATACTAGGGGCCTGAAGATGGGCTGGTCCCCTTTCTTTTTGAGGAGATTTTGTTATCAATACTGAACTTTTACAAACACATGAACCTTTGAACGCAAATGGGGAGCTAGTAACGGAACCAGAGAGGCAATTACAAGTATTGGAGGGTCACTACTCAGGTATTCGCCGATACGGACGGTACCAGCAAGGATCCGCTTGCATGGTATGATAAACACGTGCGCATTTGGCCTAGTATGCCTGAGGTATGTGACCCGTTGAATTGATATGAAGTACGGGAGGCTTGTCGGCGGTTGAAGAGACACAAGGTAGCGGGTGGCGATGGTTTACCACCCGAATTCTATAAGCTGTGAAAGATAAGGGGCTTAGGTCGGATCCGTGTAAGCCACGATCGGAGATGGGCAAGGCATACTTGCACATGATTGAGGGCATTTACGACATTGCAGACATCCCGGCCGGCGCTAGCAACGTAGTGATTGTGTCAATCCCCAAGAAGGGCGATTTGACCAATACTGATAACTATCACGGGATTGCGTTAATCTCCGTTGCCATAAAAGTCCTCACTACGGTCGTGATTAGACGGATCATTAAGATACTTGAAAAGAGGAACTTCTTCAATCCCGGCCAAGCAGGATTCCGTACTAATGAGGAATGCATAGGGCAAGTTGCATGTCTGAAGGAGATCGTGAAACTCTGTCATAAGGATGGGAAACCAACCTATGCGGCCTACATTGATTTCAAGAAGGCGTACAACACAGTACCGCACAAGGCGTTGTTCCTAAAGCTCGTTGCGGCTTGCCTGCAAGGTCGAGCACTTAGATTTTTCCAAGCTCTCTACAGGTCCACCTCTGTTAAAGTCTGACATATGGAACAACTGTCAGATTCGATTCCGGTGCACCGGGGAGTCCGCCAAGGATGCCCGGATCGCCTTGTCTATTCAATATATACATTAACGATATTTTAGACGCAGATGGGGAAACATGGGGCCTTGGAAGTACCTAACCTCCTCAAGAGAATAAAAGGACTCCTTTTTGTTGACGACCTGGTTCTACTTGCTGACTCTCCTGAAAGTCTAGAAACGAGCCTTGACAAGGTAAGTGAATGGGCAAAGACCTTTGGAATCGATAAATGCATGGTCACGGTGTTCCACGGAGACCTTTAGGATCTCTCTATGAGGATCTTTATAGTGGGTGGTGAGATGGTTGTAGTAGGTAAAACGTACAAGTATCTTGGCATCGACGTAGACTCTACCTTTTCCATTGAACGCATCGTCAAGGAGCGAGCGGACAAGGGGAGGAAAAGCCTATTCTCATGTCAGCACCTATTGGCAAACCGAGCCATCCCTATATGGTCTCGACTGACTGTTTTTAAGGCGTGCGTATATCCAGTGATTTGTTATGGCGTGGAAATTATGGGGGCCCACGATCAGCGTGTCCTTCACGTCTTGTCGCCACCGGGATGCGAATGTTACTCAGAAAGGGAGCAAGGTCAACCTCTGTAGGGATGGCAACTCTCCCTCACGAGTTTAACATACCACCCGTACCTGCCTTTTGTGGGGGACAACGAGCAAGGGCTTTTGACAAGTACCGCTCGGTTTCATCTACCTGGATAGGCTCCTTGGTAAACAAGAAGCCTAAGAACCAACCGTTCAAGAAGTGGACTTGGACGACGAGAACCCAGAATTGGATGAATAAGTATATCCCAGCGGCTGACTTTAGCTCAGTCCGCTACCACGCATGGGACAAGTGGGACGAGAGGCATTCGTGCCTGGCGTTGGAGCCCTATAAGGAGGCCGGCTTTGAACCATAGTTACACGGAACGAGAACGGGGGGCTCTGGGACGTTTCCGAAACGGGGGGCCCTTGGGGTGGCGGAACGGGAACGGAGGCCGGAACAATAGCCTTGAGGGGAAGGGAGAGGGAGAGGGAGAGAGAGCCTTGAGGGAGAGGGTGAGGTAGAGAGCTTGAGAGAGAGAGGGTTTAAAGCCCTTATTTATATAGGAGAGGATGGAAATAACACCCCCCTCCCAAAAGTTCAAAAAACCTGCCTCAAACTCTGATTTTTTAATACTTTGGTGTTCCGGATTTGCCGTTCCGCGTTCCGGATGCCATTCCGGTTATGCCTGGGAAGGGAACGGCGTTCCGATCCCGTTCCCGTTTCGAGGAGGCGTCGGGCTTGGGAACCCGTTCCGGGAACGGGAGGGCACCGTTCCGCCCGTTCCCTGTTACTGTGCTTTGAACAAACACGTGGATACCTGCTGTAGCTCAATAGGAGCACTATAGTGAATAGGAAGGAGGAGAGAATGCTGGCTCTCGCCAGAGTAGGTGGGCTCAAACTGGCGGATAGTTACATGCGCGGACACAGCATTTGCACGCTGTGCTCCCAGTTAGAGGGTCGTTCGCTTTCGCATTTGCTGATGAACTGTTCGACGGTTGATGAATCTAGGGGGAGATGGCTAGATCGATTCAACTCCACCTTCAATGCAATCGACCCTTCGTTGGACCTTGAAGAAAGGACCGTTATCCTCCTTGGTGGGGAGGCTTGCGGGAAGCGGATGCCCTTCTGGGTATGCCGTGATCCGCACTCGAGGGACGGAACTGCAGGGCATGTGCCTGTGGCGAAGTTCCTCGGTGAAGTTGTATCCCGGTACTTGGGTGCTCTGCATAGGCGGATGGGGAGATAATACTCCCCTTCCTATGCTGTTATTTTGAATCCGATCCCTTCCGAGGGAAAAACGTAATTCTCCCTAAGCGAAGCCAGATGAGCTACAAGAGCGCTCAAGTGCCATTCCCCCTCGGGGGGGTCAACTTCACCTAAAAGGGGTGGGGAGGTGCAAAAGGGAGACACCACCAACCTCAGCGCCACCTGTGAGCCGACGCCCTTCCAAGCCGGTATGGCATTTCCTAGGGGAAAACTGTCGGGTTTCAAAGGCAGTTTAGTGAGGTGAACGATAAGTTACCTGGAGGAGGCAACTCCAAAGGGAAGACCGAAGCAAGTCTTGTAGTACCTGGGCCTCTGAACAGAGGTACTTGGTCGCTGTCACGCCCAAATCAAGTTAGCGAAATGGGTCTCTCAAGGAATAGTCATGGCCCTAAGAGTGTAGATAATTCTGGACTCTCGTAGTTTAGAGGAAACTAGTGACAAAAGCGTTTGCCTTCGGTTTCTGGGTGCATAGTCCTGGTCATTCTTCTTGTATACTTTTTTGGTGTATGAGGGGAGCGGCCGGGCGTGCCCTACCCGACTCCGAAAACAAAACAAAAAATGAACCAAAACAACTTGCACTGTTCTCTGTATGAAGCGCGCGACGAAGTTGAAGGATAGCCATTGGAGCTTGTGTGCGTCCTTGTGGGAAATAGCCGCACTCAGACAAGTGTAGTACGGGCTGTCCACACAAATTTTCAGCATTCTGACGAGTTCTAGAAGCAATTGCTAGCCAAGGTGTACTCGCTTGGGCATGCTATAAGGGAGCAGCCAACAATAGTGACTGCTCCTGCGTAGAAGATTGCAGAACGAAGCAGATATAGCCGTTTTCGGCTGTAGGTATATAAATTTTCAGCCAATAGGCTCATGATTTACATGCATTAGAATAGCCTCTGGGACTACACGCTGTTTTGGTCCATGTGTTTGTAAAAGTTCAGTATGAATAGAAAAATCTCCGGGGGGGGGGGGGGGGGGGGACCAACCAATCTTCTGGTCCCTAGTGCAATGTTCTCTTTCTGTAGTATTTTTTAAGTATTGTTCCGTGAGGATTCCTACACTATTTTAGTTGAATAATCTCCAAAAAATTTAAGTGCGCGCTTTCGTTTTCGAGATAGGAGCCTCAATCTTAAGGCATTATTTCTGCGTTTGTCCATATGCGCAACCAATGTGAATGACAATTTGTTGTTGTTTGATTAGAGCGGGCATCCATGAGGGATTCGTGATGTGGGGGTAAGTTGCATGGCTTTTGCAATTTCCAGGGTCACACACCTTTTTCAGGAATTGTCGACAAATTCGGTCTTCATGCTTAATCCCTTAGGATATAGACCGTCGGACACTCTACAAATGATTCTAGATGCAGGTCACCAGTTGGATTTTTACGAGTGCGTCATAATTTTTACCACGATATATAGCATCACGCTTTGGACCATGCATTCTGGGCTTACAGTCTTCCCCTACATCCACCACTTAGAGAGCCATTTGGGCTGAGCTGCTGTGTACTCTTCGCAGTCAGTGGGACTCTTCAGTTGGCTCCTCTAGGGCTGTGGAGTAGCATCGTTGCGTCTTTCTTCACACAAGGGCGAGATCGTCAGTTCTTTTTAGTTGGGATCATGCCCACATCACATGGCATTATGCACCCCTCATGTGGTTCATTTTACACACACCATACCAACCTCCTTGATGTTTACAACCTACACGTTTTTACCTTGCTTTTGTACTTGTTAGGTGCAATGGAATTTAAATGGTGAAGATTTAGGTTTTACACTTCCACAAATCCTTTTCCTTCTTTCCTTGCGTTATTGATTCCTTTTAGCTTGAATGATGGTTCCTTTTACCTTTCCCTGAAGAGAGGGAATGAGAGAGTGGTAGAGATGTGTAGAGAGAGAGAGAGAGAGAGAGAGAGAGAGAGAGAGAGAGAGAGAGAGAGGAGAATGACACCTGATGGGGTCCCAACCAACCCTCTTAAGGGCCCCCCACACCGTAGCCGGTGTGATATTTGCTTTAGATTGCGTAAATGAAATGTACACACACGCAAAAGCTCAAGTGCAGACTCTACTCACTCGAATGATGACTATCGCTTGGTAACTCCTCAAGATGAGGCACCTTCGGGGCTGATTTGATGCACCTCTGGATCCTTCTCGATGTGGGATTGCAGATGGCCTCCAAGTGGTAGATCTGGGGCTGAAAACTAGCCCAAAAACGCAGATCTTAAGCGTAAAACACAGCAGATCTATTGCGTAAAGCAGGGCTGAAAACTCAGTTCTTGATGATGCAGATGATGGACAGTGATGGAGCACTCAATGCCGGCGAGGGTATGGTCGAGAGGAGGCTTGATGGGCAGCCGAAGTACTGGACCGCATATGGGGAGAAGATAGCCTTCGCGGATCTCGCGCACCTGGCGACGGCATGAGCTGAAAACTGAAAACGCTGGCTGATCTGCTGGGCTTTGGCTAGCGCTAGAAAGTAAACTGCGAAAGGCTAGGGCTGAGGGCTACTTGAAGGAAATGGTGGCTGAATTTGTAGAAAACGCTGAGGTTGCTATGCTTTGCTAGCACTGGCAAATCTGAGATCTCTTGCTGTTCCTTTTATAGGGCTGAAAATTGGGTTATAAACTTATTTTGGGCTTAGGCGGGGCAAACTGTCCACCACATGATTTATTAATATGTTTGGCCAGGGGGTAAGTTTCTGGGTGAAACTGTCGCACATCGGCTCACCCGAGAATCCGATCGACGTGGGGAATGGCTTGTTGGATTCCTCTAACCTAGAACTACATGCTTGTCACCATAGTGTAATCAAAACACGTGTGCAAACCATTTATGCAATAGGGTTCCAAAATTGGAAAACCTAATCTAATGGATCCGGACATGCCGGTCTTACGAACAGGCTCAGAACATTGCCGGTACTAATGCTCCTAGGATTCTAGACACTCCTATCTAGGAAGAAGAGGAAAATTGGCTCTGGAAGTCGATGAAGCATTTCCACGTGCACATAGAGCCATTGGCACGTGACAATACTTCCTTTGTGTGATAGGCCTTTGAGCATCTCGAGAGGTCCCTTGTGTATACTGAAGATAGTCTCTTTCCTTAAAAAAAGAAAGAGAGAGAGAAGAGAGTTTTAACGTCATAGGAAACTATCCCAAGAGACCTTAAAGGTCTAGCCGACGAGGAGTTGAGAGAGAGAGAGAGAGAGAGAGAGAGAGAGAGAGAGAGAGAGAGAGAGAGAGAGAGAGAGTTATATAATTATATAAATTCTTTCAAGCAAGAGAAATCAGTTTTCGAAGAGAGTAACTCTCAGCTTTAGAGAGAGAAAACTCTGCAGAGCTTAGAGAGGGAAAATCTTTGCAAAGTTTAGAGAGAAAATTCTGCAGATTCTAGATAGAGAATATGCTAAGAGAGAATATTTGAAATTTGGGATTAGGGAGAGAAAACTAGAATGTTAATGCCTGGCTTGGGAGTATTCTGACCTTGACTAAGAGGTAGGATTGTACCACCTTTCTAGCATAGGAACAAGAAACACCGTTTTTTCCCTAGAGAAATGTTTCCCATTTTGCATATGCCTTTTATAAAAACATTTATAAGTTATTAATGTTTTGTTTAATCTAGTTTTGTTTAGTAGCAAATAAAGTGATTCAATTTTTTTTTTTCGTTTTCTTGTGTTGCTTGCTTTTGTAGTTTTTTATGAGTGTTTTATCCCCTCTTTTAATTCGTGAGTTTAGACTAATCTGAATTCAAGAAGGTATATAAACATTTTCCATTGTTCGGCTTTGGGAGAAACGTCTTTTTTGATCTTTTTTTAAAGACTAAAAAATCAGCATGTCACTTTTTATTCTCAATCAATTATCTTTTAGCCTCAGTATCATTTTTATCACTTGCATGTCTTTGTAGGCAGACTTTGCATTTTGTGCACACTGCTCTCTCTCTCTCTCTCTCTCTCTCTCTCTCTCTCTCATAATAGGTCTTGAGTTCAACTCTCGTCGGATAGATCTTTGAGGTCTGTTTGGGATAGTTTCCTAAGACGTTAAAATCCTCTTCTTCTTCTTCTCTCTCTCACCAAGGTTTGACATGTACTTGAGGGTGACTCTTGTGGCTTCTCTTTACACACTTATTGTTAGGTGCAGCGGAATGAATGTTTGCGCTTTGCTCAAGATGAGTGCTTCGAACTGTGCTCAAGGTATGAGACTGAGGGATAGAGAGAGAAGAGAGATACGACACCAGAGACCTTGTAAAACCCTCCTCCGAAGGCCCCACTCTCGTCGGCGAGAGTGGTCTACTTATGATTGCACAAACTGGTACAATGGGAATGCATGTGACTGATACAAGTCTAGGCTATGTCGGCGATGACGACGGGGACGACAAGACCGACCTAAGGGCTGAAATCTGCAATCTTTTATTTGCTGTCCAAAAACACTATGGGCTGAAATCTGCGGCAAGTCCAAAAACGCTGATTTTGGGGCTGTTTCTGTAGGTCTTTGACGCTGAAAATCAACAGGTTTAGGGCTAAAAACTGAGGTTCTTAAGGGCTGAAACTGATGGTCTTCCGGGCTGAATCTGCTACTCTTTTAGGGGCTGAACTTGCAGGTTCTTCATGGTTGAAAAACGTTGCATGCTGAGATTATATCTGCTGAGATCGCCAGGCTGAAGCCTCCAAAAACGCTAGGTTGCTGAGCTTCAAAAACTCTAGGTGCTATGGTATGCTTGCGGGAAGATCTGATGCAAAAACGCCAAGCTGATGCAAAACGCTAGGGCAAGGGTCTGATGGTGATGGCTAATGGTTGGAGAAAACGCCAATGGGGGAAGGTTCTTCTTTGCTTGGAGGAAAATCCACCAAGGTCTTGCTTGAGAAGTTGCCTGCCGAGCTTGGCTCTTGTTGCCTCTTTTGCCATTTAGTGCTAGTCTAGATTTGCTTATATACAAACTTACTCAATTTGCCCTACCTACTTTCCAACAAAAGTCACTTAAAGATAATAAGTGAAAAATATCAAAAATAGGGAAAATAGGCTAAATGCACTGGAGAATTCCCCTAAGTGATTCTAAATGGGAATGCTTATGATCATGCTGTGTGCAACCAGAGGATATGCTTCTATACTAAGTGACTGGGCATGCACGGTCTACGAATAGACTCACAAAAGTGCCAGATCACTTTTAATCTAGACTGACTGGATTGACTGAACCCTGATCATGCTGTAGCTTGTCCACGGACACACAGGGTTGGATGTGTCACGTGACATGCCCTCCTTTTCAAAGTGAGGTACTGGTACCGAACTGTATGGCGTCGAGGGAGATCGCCAATAGCATCCGGAATCTTGGAAGGGACTCTTCGCCGGCCCACTCTGAAGTGTGGGTCATACGGTACTTGAACTTCATAAAGGTCTGCAACGCTTGCTTCTTTGGGCCGTGCCGAAAGCGACACAAAGTCTTTTGTGGCTCCTTCGATGCTTCAACTTCGTCGAGTGTCATGCTTCTTTCGTCTTTAAGAATCTCCATGGCTGAAAATTCCTGAAACCATTTTCAACACAAAACCATGAACATACCTATTCCATGTGAAGTGACTAGAAAAAATCTTGTCTTCTCTAAAGACTGTGTATGCAATGTAGATGAACATAGAGACGGAGTGACAAACCGTTCACCAAACATATGCAAACAATGAGATTGAATCTTTCTCTTTTGATCTAAAGCAATCAACTGTGGCAATTCACAACGGAAATGCGCATGCTTGGTGCTCATACTTTCATGTGCTCTTTCGGGTACTGTGTCATGCCAAGGAAGAGACATACAATGGGACTTCCTAACATGTATACTTTTCAGCTTTTCATGAAAAATCCGCATACATTCGTGCTCATCTATGAGTGAAACGTGCTCAACGTACAATATGTCATGCCTAGGAAAGGGATCACATAAAGTCGCTGACTAATATACAGGAAACGATCACGAATGAAACACTCGTACAATGCATGGGTACTAATTATGCGAACACATAATACTTCCTTTGAGGGTTCTTTGGACTTAGGCTCGAGAGCTAAGATCGGTTCTTTCTGAATGATCGAATCGTCCTGTGGGGGTTCTTTGGACCTCGACTCAAAAGCCAAGATCGGTTCTTCGTGATTGATCGAATCTACAACAAGGTTAGCTTCGCTAGAAAAAGCATCCACTAACACATCATCCTTGTGAATAATCACATCATCTTCATGCAACTCATCATGCTTGTGAGAAATCACATCTTGATCATGCAAATCATCATGCTTGTCATTGACATCCAAATCATCATGCTCATCATTATCATTCAAATCATCATGCTTCTCACAATCATTCAAATCATCATCATGCAAATTCTGTGTATCATGTTGTGGAGAAGAAGAGACTGAGAGAGTCTCGTTTCCCCAAATCTCTTGCATCTGTGCCTGAACTTGAGAAAAGAGTCGCAAGAACTCTTTCATGTGTTGGTCGCTCTTTTCTTTGAGGGCTTTGTTCTCGCGATCAAATTCTGCTTGTCTTGCTTTGTTCTCTCGATCAAATTCTGTTTGTCTTGCTTTGTTCTCTCGATCAAATTTGGCTTCACTTTCTTTTTCTTCCAAGTCGTACTTACGCTCTATGGCTGCCACTTCTTCTTTGTAATCATGATCTATGGCTGCCATTTCTTCTTCGTAGGCCTTTCTGTCTGCTTCTCTTTCTTGGTCCAACTCCTCCATAGGAGTTAGCGCAATCCTTGACGTAGATGGGGAAGGGGGAGGGTCGGAAAAACCTCCTGGTGGGGAAAATTCTTCGTCGCCTCTCTCATGCTCATCACGTCCAAGCGAAGTATCCATTTCGCTTCGAGTGATGACCATCTACTGAAGTCGTGGGTTCTTGTGGGTTCTTGTGGTTTTGGGTTCTTAAGTTCACGAGGAACTTGGGTTCTTGTGGTCTTGGGTTCTTAAGTTCACGAGGAACTTGGGTTCTTGGGGGTCTTGAGGTTCTTGAGGTTTTCTTTCACTTGCAATCTGTGTTTGAGAAGGATCTTCTCTTCACCCGAGTTCTACTCTTTTCTGCGGGTGCACCCCTTCGCGGCCTTGCGCTCACACCAAGGTTGCTTTTTCCCACCTCACGTCGATTGGCCTGCCGCTAGGTGCACGGTCCAGTCTCAATGAGTGAAAAGATACACAAGGGGAGGTTGGACAAGCCCTTCTTTCCTGGGATTCCTATCACTCTTCAAAAACACGATTAGGAATCGACACGCCCAAGCGAACTTGGGTTCGTGCGACCGCAACAAGCAAAAAAAATTCTTGTGATTCTTGTGGTTCTTTCCTTGAGTGATACAGAACACTGCCAAAGCTCTGATACCAATGTTAGGTGCAGTGGAATGAATGTTTGCGCTTTGCTCAAGATGAGTGCTCCGAACTGTGCTCAAGGTTCCTTTTGTTCTTATGGAAGGTAGAGCCTTCCGTTCTTAGTCAGAGAATGCTATGATCACAAACAAGTGAATGGACACTGTGCGTGCAAGTGTATGAGACTGAGAGATAGAGAGAGAAGAGAGATACGACACTAGAGACGTTGTAAAACCCTCCTCCGAAGGCCCCACTCTCATCGGCGAGAGTGGTTACTTATGATTGCACAAACTGGTATGATGGGAATGCATGTGACTGATGCAAGTCTAGGCTATGTCGGCGATGACGAGACCGACCTAAGGGCTGCAATCTGCAATCTTTTATTTGCTGTCCAAAAACACTATGGGCTGAAATCTGCTGCAAGTCCAAAAACATTGATTTTGGGGCTGTTTCTGTATGTCTTTGACATTGAAAATCAGCAGGTTTAGGGCTGAAAACTGGGGTTCTTAAGGGCTGAAACTGATGGTCTTCCGGGCTGAATCTGCTACTCTTTTAGGGGCTGAACTTGCATGTTCTTCATGGCTGAAAAACGCTGCATGCTGAGATTGGATCTGCTGAGATCGCCAGGCTGAACCCTCCAAAAACGCTAGGTTGCTGAGCTTCCAAAGCCGCTAGGTGCTGTGGTATGCTTGCGAGAAGATCCGATGCAAAAACGCCAAGCTGATGCAAAACTCTAGGGCAAGGGTCTGATGACGATGGCTAATGGCTGGAGAAAACGCCAATGGGGGAAGGTTCTTCTTTGCTTGGAGGAAAATCCACCAAGGTCTTGCTTGAGAAGTTGCCTGCTGAGCTTGGCTCTTGTTGCCTCTTTTGCCATTTAGTGCTAGTCTAGGTTTGCTTATATACAAACTTACTCAATTTGCCCTACCTACTTTCCAACAAAAGTCACTTAAAAATAATAAGTGAAAAATGTCAAAAATAGGGAAAATAGGCTAAATGCACTGGAGAATTCCCCTAAGTGATTCTAATGGGAATGCTTATGATCATTCACTTCTAATCTAGATTGACTAGATTGACTGGACTGACTGATCATGCTGTAGCTTGTCCACGGACACATAGGGTTGGATGTGTCACGTGACACTTATCGTGGCTTGTGGGCATTTTGGGTGGCTCTGTGTATTTTCAAGTCTTGTAATAGTTTGTACACTAAGTTAATTTTTGGATTAGAAAAACGACGTTTCTTTATTGTTTCAACCTCGATCGAAACTTGGAAGCTCTGTTTTTTTTGTTTCCCTTTGTGCCGTTTTCGTTTCGTGGCGACTATGCTCACTAGGGAGAGAGTGTGTGAGTGCGCGCGATGCCACATGGGCACAATGTACACTTGAATCTTTGACCTCGACACAAACACCCTAACCCTAAAACCCGCCACACCTATTGATTGGTTGCACCTATGCTGTGTGTTTTATCTGAAGAGGTTGACCACTTTCTTGTTTTGGCCTGGCTTCACACAGTGCCGGACCTTGAAGGGCAATTTAGCGTCACTGAGCTGTAGAATTCTCAAGGTTTTTTTAAATAAATCAAACATGAACCAAGTAGGTTGATCAAACCCTACAAAGAGTATTGGTCCTAAAGTGACCCAGTGCTAGTTCTTCATCAATCGTCAAACAATGCATCCTCTCGGGAACTGTTTACTTGGGCTAGCCAGTTCGAGAGAGAGTTCTGCGAAGGTTAGAGAGGAGAAAGGATCTAGAGGGAGAAATTCAGTGTGGAGCTCTTGTGTAGTTTGAAAATGTGCTACATCACGTTGAGGCTTGAGCGATTCTTTTTTTGTCTTCTGTGATTATACTTGAGCAGTTTATGGCTATGCTTGCTTACGGTTAACATGAGGCTTGGTATTTTCTGTTATTCCATTTGTGCTGTTATTGTATACATGGACGCCCATTTTGTAAGCTTTTAGTGTTCCGTTGGTAGCTTGGCACACATGACTTGGCTATTGAAATTGATGGATTTATTGTGTATGTGTGATACAAAGGGGATGCTAGATGGGTGTCAGTGTTCAGGAAAAGTGTCTCCTCTTACAATATTGCCGCTTCAAGATTCAAAAAGGCCAGTTGATAGCAAGAGGTTTAGTCACAAGGGACGCGTCCCCAGAGTAGGGACGGGGGACGGAGCTCAAATGGATTTTTTAGTGTAAAAGGAGGGCGGGACGGCAAGTGGGGACGTTAAGCCCAAAAATGGGCGTCCCCTGTGACTATGGCAAGAGGAGAAGAAAAATTCCCATCGCTCGAATCTTCAAATTTTTATTTTTGGAAAAATGGTAAAGTAGGGATTATGTAGGGTCAAATATTGGTGGGTGGTTGATAATTTTTCTCTTTTTGCAGAAGTTGAATGAGATGTTGCTCCAGGTGAATCGCTTGAAGGAAGTGCTAGGTGATCACCATAAAGTGCCTGTCTCAGGGAACTAGGCTTTTGGGCATGATCTATGTGTGTAGGTGACCTTTGGTCCATGGGGAACTAGCTCACCCTGAAGCATTGTGGTGCAGCCGATCAGAAGGCTACTAGAGGGTTTGGATATGGTCAAAACTGAAGATATTGTACATGGTCTCTTTAAGCTGTGTCAAGTAATCTGCACATTAGTTTGAAGAATATTTAGAGTATGTGCAGTTTGACAATGGCAGCGCACAAAGTGGCATTTGTTCATATATACAGCCGGCATTTGCCGGAATAACGCAGGTTACATGTGCTGAAAAATCAGCATGAACCTATACAATCTTTACTGGCCTTGTAATTATTCTGCTACTCAAGTTGCTTGTTAACTTGACTTTTTACCAACCAGGGGGGTTTGCCTGAACTTTTCAGTGGATTCTCAAGCATGGGGGTCTGCTCTGGTTGTGGTTTCTTGGGCATATAGTTTTTGACGCTCCAGGTTTTTCTGTCCAGAACTAAGTGTTAATAAGTAAGTGTCATGTTTTTTGGTCTTGGTGGTAAGGTGTTTCCTTTAATTGCTCTTAGTCATAGGAGTTATGCACCTGCTCTATTTTTGTACTCTTGTTTAAATCTGTCATAGTCTTGTGGACGAATATATTTCAGATTCCGACGTCTTTATGTGGTGGTGTTAGCTATTTCTATCTTTTGAATGCTCTTATCAACCGCACCTGTATCAATACTTCCTATGTAGGCGTTATTATGGCGGAGTCTGCCCTGCATCTTGAGGCATGTGTGCTTCAATGTTTACTAAAACGAGAAGGGAGAAAGATATACAACTGTTTATGTGCATTCATTTGTTAGTGAATGGTTCCCTTCATTGAAAGAATGCCTACATGAACCTTCACCTTGTTTTGTTAGTAGTGTAGGTGGACAGAGTCACAGACTAGGTTTCAATGTTTCACATGTTGATTAAAACGTTCTATGCATGCGTGTTGTGTTTTCCCTTGTTTATTCATACCAGAAGACCATTGACAGGAAAGTGTGGACAGGGGTAGCTACTAGTGAGAGCATGTAGTCATTTGATGAGTGTCGAATTCAAAGATGGAATCTCATTCACACCTTGTGGAAACGGCATAAGGGAATACATATTTAGCCATATCATGTAGCAGAACCATTGGCATGCAACTAGATTTGATATGGGTTACATTAGAATTGTATGGCTTTGAAAATTAATTCAAATTGCATGTTTCAAACTTACTACTCAACATACTGCTTGGTTTTGGATGTTTCTTAGAGAGCTTCTAATTTTTGAAGGGGTCCCAGTGGAAGCATCCACTCGGATAGCAAGGGAAGGTCAGATAATTGCAACATCCTAGCTTGTAATTGTTTAGAATGCCTGTAACCACGTCATTCTACCTAGTCGAATTAAAACTGTTAATTCGTATAATTGCCTTTATCCGTAATGGCGTTCCCGCAAATTGCAATCTTTAGTCTTAACTACTACCAAAGTTCCTTGGCGTTTTCTTTTAATTCCCACCATTGCTTGCTTTTTGCAATTTTCCATAATGTGCGCCAGGATTTGATTGTCTATGGCTGGATTGCTTTACAAAAGTGGCTCCCATATTCCAAACTTAATTGCTTTATATTACCCATTTGTGTGCATTGGTCGATTGGATGCTTCTCTTGAAAGGTTTTGTGTCTAGTCTTCAAATGGCTTCTTTGTTTGAAGGTTTGCTTAGGACAACTGGATGTGCTCTCTACTATACATGCTTGCAATGGTTGAGACCCTCTTGCTTTACGAGGTTGAAGGATGAAGTGATAGCACTTTTAACATGACCTGGGAAGACTTTGAAAATGTTCCAAGGCGTTTTCTCAAAAATTTTCTTCAAGGGAAGATACAGAATCATACAATCTTGTTCTTCTCGAGTGATGACTTCTTCCTATTTTAGGTTTTGGAAGGTGGGGAAAGAGGGGCGGGCATAAATAACTTTGGCCCAGCCAATCAATAGAGATGAGCAGGTCAACTCACAAAGGCCCAAAACTATCTCAGTGGTCATTTATCACACGATGGTCGCCTCGATGATTCACTTTCAGTAAGGGAATAAGAAGAGCCCCAAGATACACTGTGAAGAGATCAATCAATGATCATCAATACTCATAGAGTGATTTGGCATTAGCTATGTCATACCCCTTCAAATACAACTCTTATAGCCACAATCTGTGCAATATAATAATTATGAGATCCTCTCAAATTGGAATCTTATTCACAATTGGATTAAGTTAAACAACAGATCTCTCAAGGTGGAATTGTATTCACATTGGAAAGTGGTCCATCATTCTAAGGATATTTGTAACACTCCAAAGGTTTGGTTTGAAAACGGTTCTTATTTTGTTCAGAACACGTACTATATTTTCATGTTTTCGATAACAACATTGACACACGACTTGACAACACCGACCATTTGACCAAAGGCTTAGGGAACGTGTTAAGATACTTCTCTACAAGTTTGGTGAAAAATAGGTTTCAAACATGGATTGCGATCCATGACCTTTAGGTACAGAGTGTATGAAAATCATCAAGTGATGAAATAAATTGTGCAAAATTGTGCAGCATCCAAGAGATTTGTAACTTCAGTGTTAAGAGTGCTAAAGTTAGGATTTTGAAAAACAAAGACCATAAGTAATGAACTTGGAAGGTTGTACGCAGAAAGTGTCAAAGTGTAACCAAGGAATGCCTAGAAAAAGTGTGATACTTGTTAGAAAAGGACATTGAGAAGCTGGGCAAAGAGGAGAAATCTAACCCAAAGATAATGGAATTAAAGGAGTTGTTACAACATGAACGTGAATTTGAGAAGTAGATGAACAAAGTCTCTTTGGTCAAGGAAGATGCAATTCAAGAAGTGAACCTTGGGACAAAGGATAAACCTAAACTTGTGAAGATATGTGTAGACCTGGAAGAGCCTTTTTGGTCATACATTTTAAAGCTATTGACATAATTCATGGATGTGTTCATATTCGATTATTTTGACATGAAGTGTTTGGACCCTATATTTTACCAACATCATATCAATTTAAAGAAGGTGCACTACACACCAAGAAAGCCAAGTATCATATGAATCCAATTTTTGTCAAATAAGTAAAAGAGGAGTTGGATAGATTGCTGAAGGCAAGATTCATTGCTCCAATTGACAACCTAGAGTGGATTTCACCCATTGTTGTGATCCCTAAAAAGAATAAGAAACTACAAATTTGTGTCGATTACCAAAATGTGAACGTTGCTACAGTTTTGAATCTCTTTTTGCTCCCATTTCTTGAAGCTACATTGGATGAGGCTACAAGCCAACCAATATACTCTTATGCAGATGGATACAATGGTTATAATCAAGTACGGATGGCAATTGCAGATCAACCAAACAAAACATTCATAATTGCATGGGGAGTGTTTTCTTGTATAGTGATGTGGTTTGGTCTGAAAAATTCATCAAGCACCTTCGAAAGGCATGTCAATAGATATTTGGTCCATATTTGACATACTTTATGTGGATTTTTCTAAATTATTTCTCTATTTTTGGAGAATAGTCAAAGCACCTGCATCACCTTCGGCTCTGATTCTAGAAGGGTCGAGAAAGCAAGTTAAGTCTTAATTCGATAAAGTGTGTGTTCGTTGTGGAGAGTGTGATGTTATTGGGATACATCATTTCCAAGGAAGGTATTGCGGTGGATCTAAGTAAAATCGTGGCTATCAAGCTAGGAATCCATGATTTTGACAGAGGGGATGTCGTGAAGATAGATGGAGATTTCAAAGGGCAAGAGGCCTCAGTCACTCTGTTGATTGGGAAGCTAGGGCTCAATGTGCAAAGCTATGTAGACAAAAAAGATTTCTTTATTTCCCCATTCAAACATGATGATGTTATCCTAGAGGCACCATGGTTTGATCGCATGGCTGAAACTATGAAGTTTCCTAAAAGAAAAGTTTTCTTTTCTTATATGACAAGGATGTTGCACTTGATGTAGATAGTGTGGGTAACACTATACCACTTGTACATACTCAAGCCTTAGACAAACTAATGAAAATTTCCGTTTCTTCTACATGGTTTTTGTTAAAGAGTCTAAGGAAGATGCATGTGTTCTTAAAGAGAGTAGTCGGGATTTTCTAACTTTTTGAATGAGTTTCAAGATGTGTTTATGGATGACATCTCGAGGGAGTCATGTATTTTTAGCCTTTGGTGAAATTGTTTAGCCGTATGTGCATCCCATATAAACCACCTTGCAAGTTTGATGGTTGACAACCGTCAATAGTAAGGAAAGTCTATACTTGACAATTTTGAAGGGGTTCGAAGCAAACAAATTTTTAGATGGGTAAGTGGATATACATACACGAGCTAAAAACAAAAATGTATAATAAGAATATGTAGCTAAACTAGCAAATAACTAGAGATGCAACTTTACAAACGAGTAGGAAGAAAAACATATAGACATGGTTGGTAAAAATGATGGCAAATAATTATCCAATCACGGTTCAAACAGGTAGATACTAAAGGTATACATATTGGACAAGAAAGATACCAAAAACATGGAACCAAGAGTAGATTTGTGGATGCTTGAACTATTACATAGGCAATTGGCAATGGCCATGAATAGAAAAGAATGTTACGATATGACTTTAGAAGATTTACACCACTCTCAAATGTATATGTGGGAGTCTTCGGTGAAAAGTGAAGGTTAGTACCTCTCTCCTTTCTCAAATCTCCATGCAAAAGAAACTTGATTGTCCTCACCATATATGACATGTCAACCCCCCCCCCCCCCCCCCCCACCCACACACACCTATCTGTAGGTTTTGTGAAGATGGTCACTACTCTCTTTGCTCCTCTCCTTCATCTTAGTCTTGGCGAAGGTGCGACATTGCCAAGCATGAGACTACATTTGGATCACACATTCTGGATGGCTAGCAAGGTATGCTTCTTAGGGGGTTTCTCGGGGAAAAATGGTGTGCTACACCAATAAGCATGGTGTCCTTATGAAAGGGGAAAAAAATTCTCGATGATCTTTGTATTCAAAATTGAGTAGCTTCTCTTTTCTTGGTAGCACTTCCATTAGAGGGGGCAGGAGTCCCACTCGTGTCTAATATAAGCAAAAGAATACCCCGAATGACTATTAAAATCCTTTGCATAAGCAATGTATAAGGTGCTTAAAACTAGAGTATAGAGGTAGAGTAGAAAAAGAAAAAAAAAACTAGAATGGGAAGAGCATTACAGTTGGCTTGAGAAGGGAAGGACTCTCTATGTGTCGACAGTGCTCGAGATAGATCAGATTTTCCATACATAAATCCTAATTAACATTTCTCCAAAAGTTAAATTTGAAAATTTGAGGTACTTTGTCCTATTTTACACCATTTTCCTCAAAATCTAGATGCGAATTTTTCTTTTCCTCTTTCTCTCAACGAAAACTTTTGAACGTCAAAGATACATGATTGCAAGGTGATACACACTTTTCTCAGACACCGTGTTGGGGAGGGGGTTTACTTTTCCTTAAGTCTCAAATGACGATGAGTTTGTGACATGACCTATTTTTTCTTTGTGAGTTTTCACTTGTTAAACAAACATAATGGGATCCCTTTTAGATTTGATGTTTATTTTCTTTTAGCAAGAAACGAGGGTTAGAATAAGTTGGCTTTATATGAATAAAGGATAAGAAGGAAGAATTTGGAGTTGCCGACGTCTCTCTGAGCAGCTTGCAAAGTTGCAAAGCCGGATGATAAGGGTGCCGTACAACATAAGGCGCTTAGGTTGCACGTAGGGCATCTTCAGTTGGACTGCCACTCTGATTTGGCTTCTCCACCCTCAGGTTGAGAACATTCCAAGCATCTTCTATTGTTTATTTGTGTACGCATCAGGGTGGGCCATGATGGGGCGCTAATACGGAGTGTACAAGAGAGGGAAGCATGCAAGAGAGGGGAGAAGAGAATTGGGGAAGGGGATGAAGCATAGTCTGTTTGGGTTAGTGGAGAGGAAAGTGAGAGAGTCAACTCTCTCACTTTCTCTCCCTATATTGATTAGAGAAAGTAAGGGTAAGGGTGGTTTCCCACGGCCACCTGGCCTACATCCCAACAACCTCCCACTTGAAGGTCATGGTGGCCAATAGTGGCATCAGTATAGTTAGTCTATACAAAGTTGATGACGCATCGCCTAGGCTTCATCCTATACCCATAAGTTCTATTCAATGTGTAAATCACTCCGAGGTTAGGCTCTTCATGAGAGCATTTGCGGGGTTGTCATCAGTGTGAACCTTGACAAGTTCCGCTTGCCAGCCAATGCATCTCGTATGACATCGTATTTGACCTCTATGTGTTTTGATTTTAAGTGAAACACCGGATTCTTTGCCAAAGCAATGGCACTCTGACTATCACAATGCAGTATTGGAACCTCGTGAATGCCCAAATCTCCCACTAGACGAGCTAACCATATGGCTTCCTTGCTTTGCGTCAGACGCAACAAGATATTCTGCCTGAGTGGTAGATGAAGACGTGCAGTCTTGGAAACACGATCTCCAAGAGATAGCTGCTCCAGCAAACATGAACACATAGCCAGATGTGGATCTTCTATGATCCACACAACCCGCATAATCCACATCCGTGTAACCTACAATAGATGCATCACTGTTTTCGAAGCGTAAACACATACTAGCTGTACCCTTTAAGTATCTTAGGATTTTCTTCACTGCTTCCCAATGCTTCTTGCCAGGATTTTCCATGTACCTATTAGCCACTCCCAGTGCATGTGCATGTCTGGTCTTGTGGCTACCATAGCATACATCAAACTACCTATTGCTAAAGAATATGGCACTTTCGCCATTTCCTCTTTCTCAGCAATTGTCTTGGGAGAATCTTCCTTGGTAAGTTTGGAGTATACTTCCATTGGGGTACTCAGTGACATCCCCCCCGTACTAAAACGTTGCAAGACTTTGTGGATGTACTTTTCTTGAGATAATTCAAGAATTCCACATTGTCTGTCTCTCTTGATGCGTATACCAAGAAAGTGATTGGCATTTTCCAAATCTTTCATGGAAAACTAAGTGCTTAGCATCTTTTCAACTGATTGATCTCATCAATTGATTTGCCTACAAATATCATCTACATACAAGATCAAGATGATTAAAGAACCATCGTTCAACCTCTTTGTGTATAAGTAGTGATCCTTTTGACTTTTTATGTAACCCCGAGTGCATGAATTTGTCGAATTTTTGATACCATTGCCTTGAACCTTGCTTGAAGCCATATAGTGCCTTTTCAAGTCTACAAACCAATTCTGCCCTCGTTGGCTTTTGGGTTTCACATAGCAAGCCCTCTAGTTGTTTTATGTAGACATCTTCATCTAGATCCCTGTGAAGAAATGCTGTGTTCACGTCCATTTGGACAAGTTCCAGGTCCTGGATAGCAACCAAGCCAAGCACAACGCGAAGTGTAGTCATCTTGACTACTGGAGAGAAAATCTTATCGAAATCCACACCTTTTTGTTGCTTGAAACCCTTGGCAACTAGACGAGCCTTATACCTAGGCTCGGGATCTTCCTCTGTATACTTCTTCTTGTATACCCAATTGCAAGGTAAAGCATTTTTGTCTTTTGGTAATTCAACCAAATCCCATGTCTAATAAGCCACAATCAAATTGTATTCTGAGTGCATAGCCTGCTTTTTTCCTGATTGGTTCTCAACCATGGCGAGGAATTTCTGGAACGTAGAAAAGACCTCTTCCTTACTCTTAAGGAGATACACCCACACCTTTTTGGTAGAATTATCTATGAAGGTGAGAAAGTAGTTTGCCCCCCATAGAGTTTTATGTGGCATTGGACCACACAAATCACTGTGCACTAAGTCTAGGGGTTCGGCTAGTTTCTTGTTCAGTGGCGAAAATGTCAACCTAGTCTGTTTGCCGTATAGACAATGCTCACACAATGCAAAGTCCATGTAATCTAACACAGGTACGTAGCCAAAACTTGTGTTTTCATTCCATTTTGGCTAATATGCCCTAGCCGGCTATGCCACAACTCAGTAGAGACGCCATCTCGACAACATACATAGAGCGTTCGTCGACACTCGAAAAAAACATAGAGTATAGACATCCGTTTTTACGACCTTTTATCATGACAAGGTTGTTCTTGCGGATCAGGCAAGAATGATTACCAAAAACTGTAATGTAGCCAAGATCATCCAATTGCTCTATAGAAAGCAAGCTCTTTGTAAGCTTGGGCACATGTCTGACATTCTGCAACACAAAAGTAGTGCCATTATGCATTTGAAGTTTCACATCACCAATGCCAATAATGTCAAGCTCATACGAATCACCAAGCTTGACATGCATGGATGCATAAGAGGAAAACCACTCTCTATGTGGTGTGACATAAAAAATTGCACCAGAATCAAGAATCCAATTATGTGCATAACCCTCATCCTATGCAACCACAACATTTGGAGTGAGATCTGAAGTGAAAATGAGAACATCTGAGGGATCTGCTGTCACCTCTGCATTAATCTCCGTTGGTATAATGTTCATCACTGAAGAAGGAGCATCCTCTAATGCAACGGTAGGTATGGGAGACTCAACCACATTGACCTCCTCAATCTTTACCGAACTTTTACCTTTGCCAGAATTATGTTTTTGCATGTTTTTCTGATCTCTTAGGAAACCGCGACAATCCTTTTTGTAATGGCCCTTCTTATGGTAATAGTAACACTCGATATTTCTAGCACTGCGCTCTCTACTTGAGTTCCTGTGTCTGCTAGGACTATGAGTATTTCGCTCTCTACTTTTGCTTTTGCATTTGTTCCTGTCACAACCTCTTGCCTTCGTTGAACTGCCAGCTGAAGGGGATCGGGGAGCACCACAGACGGAGAGTGAGAGAGAGAGAGAGAAGGAGACACACACGATGTGGGTGGGGAGACTCAAAGAGTGAGCAGCCCCCTATACACTTATGCTATGTATAAGGTATACAAGTCAGTGGGCGCCCAGACTCTGGGCGGCCGGGCAAGGCACAGACGCCTATACCCCAACAACCTCCCACTTAAAGGCGACTGTGCCTTTAAGCAAGAGAACCTAGTCTAAAGACAACAAAAGGCGAGAGAAAACTGCTCTCAACCGATGCCCACTGGCTGGCTGTGATCGTGTGCATCCGGCTGTCCTGCTCTCGTGTAAGTCCATACACCACCAGACGTACCGCACACGTACTGCAAGTATGTACGCAATATTTGCATATCTCCCTCGTGCACTATGCCATCATCAGTCAACAAACTACTGACAACCCCAACTGTAAATGCTCCCACTGCAGCTGCGATATCCGGTCTCAAGATCAACATCTCATACATGAGACCACCGAATGCCGATGCAATGCTAGCAGACCCTGCTAGCTCTACGGAGCATGCATCAACATATATATCCCTGGCAATAGGCATCTCTGACTGACAAGGCGTGTCAGCCACATGCATCTCCTGACTGTCCACAAAAGACGCATCAACCTGTCGTGCAACCTCAGAGCAAACCAGCTGCTCTAGGTGTCTGCTGGAAGACATATCCTGCACAACTATATCCCCATGCTCACTGTCGAGCATAGAAAGGAATGACTGCATAATCGCTGACATCTCAGCCTCCTCTGCAATCATCCACTGCAAACATGACCACTCAATCTGCTGTGACTCAGTAGAGCTCTCATGCTCTAACTCCGTATGCATAGACTCTTGCACAACGTCCTCCTGTCGTGACTCACTAGAGCAAGACCGCTCTACCTGTCTATCCTGCATAGAAGTATCTCGCACAAGTGACTCTCTGCTTTGCTCAGTCACTAGCAAAGCATGCATGTCTGACTCTGTCACCTCTCTGTGTGACTGCTCAAGTCGTGCCCCAACTGTGTGCACAACGAGCTCACTACTCTGCACTCCATGCAAAGCATCCTGCAACCCACAAGCAAAAGAGACTCGCCTGCTCTCTTGCTCTCTACCTGGCTGCGTGATCACAGAGACAACACCGTCTCTCTCGTGATCCACATGCAATGGGTAACTTGTACCACTCCTGGCACCTCTCGCAATCACTAGCGAACCCAAATGCATCACAAAATCTCGCTCTCGTAGCGAAATATGACATCCACTATCCTGTAACTGTCTGACTGATATCAAATCCCGTCTCAGATCTGGCACATAACGCACATGACGCAGGGTAAATCTCATACCATTGGGCAAGGACAAACATACGTCTCTTGCACCTTCAATGTCATACACAACATCATCAGCCATGTGCACACAACCAAGTCTCCCACTAGAAAACATGCTAAACCACTCACGATGCGACGTGACATGGAAAGTAGCATCTGAATCTAGTAACCAATGTGCAATCCGATATGCAATCCGTAGACATAAGATCGTCTGAAGACAAGCTAGATGTAAATGTGACATCGCCGTCACAAGCATACTCAGTAACTACCGTACTGATCTCACTAGCATCTGTCATGCCCAAATCTGCATCACGCATCTGTCGCCTCCGTTGTCTCAAACGCCTGAAACATCGACGCCTAATGTGCCCTCTATGTCCACAATGCCAACATGTCAAGTCTCTATGCCGTCGAGACTTGCGTGTGGGACCAATCTCTCCCATGGACATAGAAGTGGGACTAGACTCCCCTGTAGACATGGATGTCGCGTACATAGCATGTAAACTCTGCCATAAAGCATGAGTTGTAGTCTCTCTCGAGACCTGCTAGTCAACAGACTCAACCAGATGCAAACGAATCGTAGACATTGCCAACTCATCAAGATCCTGCCAATCATCATCACGCATAGACTTGGGCTTCGCCGATAAACCACGCAAGGGTTTATCCTGCCCCAAATCCGCCAATGCAACAAGCATATGTTCCTTCCAAGCAACAAAATCTGCACCATCAAACTGTGTCAGACCATAACGCTGGAAGTCAAATGAAAAATCAGCCATAATGCTCTCAAAAGAGCAACCAACAATGAGTAGCAAATGTTAACCAAATCAGCCCTAAACTGGCTCGAATCGCATCAACAAAAGTTTGCAAATATGGTTGTAAAATCTGATGCAAAGTTGCACCAATAACCGTGCAAAGCCTTGCACAAAATCACAAGTCAATATGACTCAATCGCGCATAAATATCTGACAAAATTTTGGCAGAGTCTCCTTTGTAACTGGAGCAAAATCTCAACAGTAAACCTCAAAGAGACAATAATATATGCCACAATGGCCAATCCGGGAATAAACTCGACTGGAATCACCTCACAAAGTCATACATATGAGCATACCCGCTCTTGCCGGAGTACCACTCAACGGCACCTCAAATGACATACATGTGAGTGATGATTGCTGCCAAAATACCTTTCAATCGATGAGCAAATGTCTGCCAGATAACTATAGCAACATTTCGCAAAACCTTGCAAGATCTGTTGCTATGCGCAATACGAAATACGGCACACAAGGGCATACACAAGTGACTCCAAACTCCAACCAAATGATGACTGAAAATCACCTGTCAAAGTGGGAGTAACCTCAACCACTAAACTGTCAAAGAGCAACCTATGGATACGTAGAAGCTATGGCGAGAACCTGGATAAAATCCAACAGAGTTTCTTCTATAAATTGAGCCAAATCTCAAATAATCTCAGCCACAAACAAATACACAAATCCATATATGGCATACATAAACCGCCAAGACCATGGCAACATAGCTCACTCTCGCATGAGTAGCTCTCTGGACACATGCATATCCAAAAACCTGTGTACACCTATGAATTTGCTGGTTGCTGCAGAAAATACTCTGTGTGTGTGAGATATACCAAAAACAGTGTTTTTGGGACCCGAAAGTGCACAAATAAACCTGCTGCTGTACCTACTGTAATTCAAAGCAGAATTTCAGCAAATAGACATCACCATTGCGTCCAGAGCGTGCCAAAACCCTGACCTAGACTCATGGATCATGTAGATCTGACTCTGTATGACGGAGCTACGCAAAAAACTACGTTTTAGAGCCCGAAAATGGCAAAAACGAGCTGCACACAGTCTTGAACCTGGTCCTGCTCCACTCTGCGTGATGCAATGTCCTCTCAATGCAAGCTCCAACGCAAGAGCTCTGCCACAACAACATCCAAGCACTCGAATGTCAAGCTCTCCTCCGTCGAGCACTTCTCTAACGAGCTCCACCGAGCTCAAAAGCTCCTCTCACCAAGGAAGCCGCAACCGCCTCCTCGACCAAGCTTGACCACACCAAGCTCCTAAGCTCCAAAGACAATGCTCCTCAAGCTAAAATCGCTCTCCGTGAAACTCCGCGATCGAACTCCACCGTCGAGAGCGAGCGAGCTATCGCCTCGAACCTCTCAAAGCCGTCGTGCTCTCCGCGGTCACCATAGCTCTGATACCAATTGAAGGGGATCGGGGAGCACCACAAACGGAGAGTGAGAGAGAGAGAGAAGAAGACACACACGATGTGGGTGGGGAAACTCAAAGAGTGAGCAGCCCCCTATACACTTATGCTATGTATAAGGTGTACAAGTCAGTGGGCGCCCAGACTCTGGGCGGCCGGGCAAGGCACAGACGCCTATACCCCAACACCAGCCATATATGCGTCTCCATGACTAGCACCGTCAAGAGATTTACATCAAATTTCTTCAGTGAGAAATGAATTTGTGACGTCATTGAACACTAACTTGCCATTTGGAGCTGAATTGCTAATGGATGTACAAAAGATGTCCCGTGAACTAGGTAGAGAGCGTAACAAGAATATAGATTTGAGTTTGTCATCAAACTCCTTAAAGCCCTAAGATGTCAACTGATTGAACAAGGAGTTGAACTCATTTAAGTGACCCGAAATTGTGCTACCTTCTTTCATGTTGAGCTTCATAAGCTTTTTCATAAGAAAAACTTTGTTGGATGCACTTTTGCTCTTCCATGTCGTAGCCATGGCTCTCGCATCCAAAAGCTCCCACTGAGGTTGTGTATAGTTATCATCCTCTGCACGCTCTTTCAACGGTTCTGATAGGCCTTTCTTTGTCAAAACATCTTTCATGCGCTCTTTCCACATGGCAAAGCTGCTGCTATAGAACTTGCGAATGAAATACTCCTCTTTTTCTGAAGAAGAAGCTATCGCTTACAAGAGGGTTTGAGAGATGCCAAACTATGGCAAGAAGCTCCAGAAATTTGGACAGAGTAACCTTTGTATCGGGAGTAAAATCTCAACCGAAATAGGCTCAAAGGCGCCAACACTGAAAGTCATGACTCGCGGGAAGGAAATCCTGTAGAGTCTCCTTTGTATGAGGAGTCAAAACTCAACTCAAAATGTACATAGCACTAACTGGGCATAAAAAACTAATACTTTCACTGTCAATGTGATCGCCAAATCGGCATCAAAAGCATATGAAACCGTTTAGATACATTTCCTACGGTGAGGGTATCGAAAGTGGGGAACTCCATCTACTTGTATCACCGAAGGTGTCTCAACATTCAAACACACCCCAGCTCAAAGAAAACCTCACGCTATCAACCCTCCAAAAGCTAATGCAGACACAAATGCACTAGCCACAGTCTCAGAAAGGGCTTTTCCGGTCAGAGTCTCAGAAATGATCGGGAAAAACTACTAAAATAGACAAAAATGACCCCACGTAGTACAATGGGCAGTGTCTACAACTCAATGTACATGAGTAAACTGCGCTCAAACAGGCACCAAGAATTGCTGCATGTAGTAAAAGTGATCCCTGTGGGGATATCTGCTTCAAAAGAGCTCAGTAGCGCTAGAAGTGCTCACACAAAAATGCATCTATCAATGCATCTATCCGCAAAGAAACTGCTACCAAAAAGACTGCTAAATCGCGTGTGAAAGCGTTGTTTCTAGAAACCTAGAGAATCTGTGTGTAATTCGGCTCAAAAGCCCCCTCGGCACATAGCGAGACCGACACACAGGTTACTGTTACATTTCCGCCGCCCGATAAAAATATTCTAGTCGAATAGCCGCCAAAGGTGTCGTAGTCAAAAATCATGCCATAGGGAATGATTGGTGTGCACGGTGCCGATGCCGGGTATCACTCCTCTATGGTAGAGGCACCTCACCCGTGCATGTGGCAAGCACAACTGTCGATTGCCGAAAAAAGTCGTCCGCGTGAAACCGAATGTCGAGCCGGATACCAAAAATCTGCCTGTAATGGAGTAATGTCGAGGCGACGCCAAAACGTGAGAATCGGTGTCGAAACGTCTCTTATTGTCGATGTCAATGTTGTCTCCCACCATCGGATGGGAGTGGCTAGCCGAATAGCCATAGATCGATGTCAAAAACCGATGCGCTAATTTGAGCCGTCAATGCTCGATGCCGTAAAGAAGAACGTTGAAACGCCGATAAAAAATGCTAAAATTGGTGTCGAAACCGATATTGGGTCGTCAAAAACCAAAGTTGAGAAGAGGGAGAAAAATTGTCAAAAAAATCAATGAAATCGGACCGATGCCGGGTGATGTCCAAGCTTACTCGCCGGTACCTGCACGTGCTTGCCTATGTGCATGAGCGTGCATCAAAAGAGACGGACTCAATCTCTATCTCTCACTAGCTTGCTATTTCTCTCTCTCTATCTCTAGAACCGGCTCTTCACACCTTGTCCAAGTTTATGAACACACCCTTGTACACACTCTTCTTCAAAAAAAAAATAATGGCTTCACTTCTCTGCTTATGGTCAAAAACCTGTGTAAATATGTGTGTGCATCACACACACTTTCTTTCGGGCTTGATTTGTTGCCCTCTTTAAGCCTTTTATTTTGATAGGAAATGGCTTCCAAGCTTTTCAAAAGCCTAAGGTTAACTTCAAGGCAAAAAAAAAATCTCCAATTTCCATTTCTATGATCAGACATACCTCCAAAAAATCCCCATTTGCTTCTAAGCTTACCTTCCTTTTTGCTTCCAAGCTCACAGTCTTTAAGCTTCTCTGCCATGGCTTCTCTCAAAGATTCGCTCTTCTCCTCAAGAGGAGATGCGCACGCAAGAGAAGCCAAGATCCGCAATCTTGTCCAATCCGTGCCGGATTCGCCCTGAATCACTCTGATCCGGTGCCGCGAAGCATCGAGCTTCGTTCGAGCTTCGTTGCCGCTGAGAGACCTCTACCGTTGCCTAGTCGTAGCTCTAATATCAATTGATGGGACGCTAATGCGGAGCGTGCAAGAGAGGGAAGCATGCTAGAGACTGGAGAAGAGAATTGGGGAAGGGGATGAAGCACAATATGTTTGGGTTAGTGGAGAGGAAAGTGAGAGAGTCAACTCTCTCACTTCTCTCCCTATATTGATTAAGGGTAAGGGTGGTTTCTCACGGCCACCAAGCCTACATCCCAACAGGCTAACCGTTCCTGGGAGGGGCTTGAGAATCCTTTTGCAAAACTAGCTTCTATTGGAAATAGGGTTGCAATGAAACACACACAGCTTGGAGAAGACGAAGAAGCTCAAGGCACACAACAAAGAGTAGTATTGCTTAGTGCACAAATGAAAGATAAGTTAGCCCTAGAATGATGGACGTATATACAATGCATGAGAGAAAGAGCCTCCTATTGAGGGAAAAATGCCTCGGAAATCCTAAGTGTGTTCACACACATCACTACCACATATGTATGGTAATAAATTCCAGCGAGTGATGAGATGAACAAGAGCTGGCACAAAGAGTATAGGGAAGTGCCATGCGCTGAGGACATGATCAATCCACAAAGGGGAGTAAGCCCAAAGCTTTGCAGAAAGCTTCAAATTTCTCATGAGACAATGCCTTTGTGAAAAGATATGCAAGGTTGTCCTGTATTGGCATGTAAGCCATGTTGATCTCTCCTACTGAGAGTCTCTCTATGACATAGTGGTAATGAACCTCAATGTGCTTTGTGTGAGCATGGAAAACTAGGTTCCTCGCAACTGCCAATGCACTCTCAATGTAGATGATGTTGGCAATGTCCCGTCCAACACCTAAATCAACCATAAGAAGGCATCGGAGCCATATACACTCAAACATAGCTGTGAAGAATGTCCTATACTTAGCCTCACAAGTGGAAGTGACCACAATAGGTTGCTTCTAGCTCAACCATGGTATGCATGAACTGTCAAGCATGAAACAAAAACCAGTTGTGGACACTCGCGTGTCATAACAACCAGCCCAATCTGAGTCAAAAAAAACATGTAAATCTAGCGACAATGATCCCCCCTTGGGATAAAACAACCCAATATGTAGAGTGCCACTTAAGTAGCAGAAGATCCTCTTGACAACCTACCATTGCTTAGACCTTGGGCTATCCATAAATTCGCTGACCTCTGAAACTGCAAAGTAAATACAGCCTCATATTGCATACATAAATAAGGCATCCAATAGAAGTTTGGTAAAGAGTGACATCGATAGGATCACCAACATCATGAAGACTCAACTTCAAACCCGTTTCCATGGGAATGGCAATAGGCTTGCAGTCCTCAAGTCCAAACTTACATAGCAATGTCTCTATGTAACGTGTTTGACACAACACAATACCACCATCACACTGTTTAAACTGTATGTTCAAGTAATGATGCAGCGACCCTGAATATTTCATCTTGAAAGTAGCATTCAAATCATCCTTAAATTCAGCATTATGTACCTCATTTGGTCTAGTGATCAACAAATCATCAACATAAAGAACAATGATGAGAAATACATCACCCTCACGCTTTACATACAAAGTGCTTTTTGTTGGATTGTTACAAAAGCGTTGTTTAACCAAATGAGTGTCAATTTTCTTATACTAAGTACGAGGAGACTCCTTCAACCCATACAAAGCTTTCTTACATTTGCTCAATTTATCTTCTTGTCCTTTTGTGACAAAACCATGAGGTTGTGTTACAACTACTTCCTGAAATATGTCACCATTCAAAAAAGGATGTACATCCCATCCAAAATGAGCTGCCAATGCACATAGAAAACGAATAGTACTCATATGACAAGTGGGACAAAAAGTCTCTTCATAATCTATGCCTTTCTACTGTGCATAACCTTTTGCAACAAGTCAAGCCTTATAATGATCAATCTCAGCATCCGGCTTACGTTTCAATTTGTTTTTCCACTTTGTATCAATGGCCTTTTTGTCGGGAGGCAGATCACATAGAGTCCATGTGCCATTGTCTATAAGTGCATCATATTTTCATTGCGTGGTAGCCATCCAATTTTTTGAATGTTGTGCTTCATCAAAAGACAGAGGTTCCTCCACATCACATAAACTAGAAACAACCAAAGCATAACAATTTGATGCATAAGATGCATGGCGAGAACCTAAACAAATACAACTAGACAAAGGTGCATCGAATTTACTATCATGCAAAGTATGCACCGGCCATTTTGGCATACCTCTAGTCTGCTCACTCTCTGCCCTTTTCATATCAACTACATCATGTACATCTGCATAAAAAATAGGATGATCCGTAGCATTTTCAGAAACCCCCATAGGCTGTACATTTGCCTCATTGGAATTTACATTAAGTTTCCACCACTGAAAAGGGGCAAGAAACTATCATAAATGTCATGTGAGCTTACCTTACTGTCTCTAGTACATGACACAAAGGGCTGAACAGAATCTTCCACAAACACAACATCTTGTGACACCAAGATAAGTTTCGTTTGTGCATGGTATAACCTATTACCTTTGCTCTGAGTACTGTAACAAAAAAATTTGCCTCTATAACCTTATCATCCAATTTTCTATGCTACGTTTGTGGCACCAAAGCATAAGCCAAACAACCAAAAATGCACATGTGATCAACAGATAGCTTCTTATCATGCCATGCTTCATAAGGAGCAATAGACTGCAGGGCATTCATATGACACTTTTAAGTATATAAGTAGCACACATGACAACCTCAAGCCAAAATGAATGTGGCAAAGCTTGACTCTTGATCATACCTCGTGCCATCTCCATAAGGGACCCGTTTTTCCTTTCAGAAACACCATTTTTCTAAGGTATATACGGCACTGTACATTAGTGTTTTATCCCATGAATAGCCCAACCTCTCAATCTCCCAATCTTAGGGAATGTATATATATAGCCCTATACTCAAGAAAACAAAAATTAAAAAAGTAAAAGAGCAAGAGGCCACCAAAACAAAATCTTGAAACCTACAAATTCTAGTACATGACCCAAAAATCATAATAACACATTATGCACAAGGACACGATCTTTTGAAACGACCCTTATAATATTTTCACACTAACCAAAATCTATCTGTGTCTACAGATGTGGCTAGTACGCTAGAGTCATCCACTCCTACCTTGGGTGAGAGGTACCCTCCTTACTTTTCACAAGTGTTTCACATTGTCTATCCGGTGCTTGCGTGTGAATGGGATTTGGTATATACACTAGCGTGCGAGAAAAATTTTGAGAAATTAGAATGGTTGATACGTTTCTTGATCACAACTGATCCCTACTTAGTAGAGAACGTCTCTCTGATTGCACAAGCCCACCCTTTTGAGTAAGATGACTATACACTCCTAGTGACATTCTTAGTGAACATATGTGCATCTAATGATGAGGAAGATTTACATGATACATCTATGGCACGTATGGTCTCACTGATGATGACTTTATTTTCTTGATGATGACAAGGATAGGGGAGACCATACGTGCCATAGATTAAACTTAGGGCTACCCGCCCATCTATACAATATCATGTTCCCTTGACCCTATAGGGGACGCAAATACTTAGGTTATGGTTCTTTATGTTGTTTTGATTGTGTTTAATAAAGGTTGGTGCCTCTTCCCACTAATGTGCCTCCTAGAGGTATTCCTTGTGTTTTCTAGTGTGTACATGAATGCATTGCAGTAGTTGGGATTTTGAACTTCATGCAAGCTTTGTCTAGTTCACTCTTCAAATCAAGCACGATCATCACGAACATGTCTTTCTTGTCCATTATCATTGCCTCTTCTCTTTTTAAGCATCCATATTTGTCTGCTTTAACTTTGATTGGTAGCACAATATTTAGCACATTTACTTAGTATGAAACATTAGATTCAATTTTATTTTATGTCATAGTCCCTTGTCTAGGTTTATGAATGAAGAAGTCTAACTAAACTAGTTTGACCAAGATAGACATTAGAGCTCTTCTCTTAATACCATGGGAAATGACTTCCTAATTGTCAATGGTCACTTTAGGTTCTTAATCCGATATTATGAAGCATTGTGTGCAATATATTAGTGCTTTCTAGTGGGCTTAATCTCTCTTGACCTTTAGCTTAAGTATTATAAAGGGAGTCTACTATTGTGATGAGTCCGGGGAGGGTAACAATGTCAATATGACCCCTCAAAGTTATAAAATTGAAAGGCAGTGAAAAAAAAAGCGCCAAAAATATAAAATCTTAAGATGGAAGAGAAATCCTAGCTTGATTTGGTACTTCACTCACATGTATTGCCTATGGTACTAGAGCCCTAGAGGTTCCCAATGTGGGTGCTTTTTGTTGGAAAGGAAAATTCCCAAGGTATACAAAATAACCACAAACGTCAAAAATTGAATCAATGTGGAAAACACTTTGGGGGGTCAAACAAAGGGAATAATTCAGATAATGATTTCATATGCAGTTTCTTTTATTGTAGCTTAACTAGAACGTCTTCTAGGTATAGCCTTTAGTCAGTCCTCGGACATGAAATACTTTGCTCTCACGATTAAACAACTTAATTAACCAGAGAGAATTGAGAAGCTTGTCCATGGTATTAATAGTTGACCTATAATGCCTTTCCATCGTTAAATTAGCGACCCTAGACTTGTTTATTTTTTGACCTTTACAAGTGCTTATGGGTTTGATTATACTACAGTTTAATGTCTACTGTTGAAAATTATTTAATATTGTGTTACCAATCAATCTTTGTGCCTATTCACTGCATATGATTTTTAATTATATATGTTCTATGAGAATGCAATTACTGTGCCATTTTTGGTTGATTTTGGAGTGTTTGAAGGATACTAAAGACATTCAATCTCAGATGCTCTTTCACCTCGACGACGGGCTTCACTTAACTAGCTTTCAAGGACAGAATCTACATCAAGAAGGGGGACATGTTAACCACTTACGGACACCCTAAAACCTTTAATGGACACCTTATCACTTTAAGTCAAGAACCACGCTTGTCGATCCTATAGGTGCGTAGGTGCTCGCCCATGAGAGGCGCACCACTTATCTCATTTTTACATTATTTTTGCTATGACCGGCCACTATGGGCGTCCATATGTGAATGGGTCAGATTCATATAAAAGGTCCATTTTGACCTAAAATCCCCATTCTCGAGGTGCATGCTAAAGAAGTGCTCTTGCTCTACCTCTACCTTCTTCTCCATCGTGTGCTCACGCTGTGTGTGTGTGTGTGTGTGTGTGTGTATGCTTGAGAGAGAGAGAGAGAGAGAGAGAGAGAGAGAGAGAGAGAGAGAGAGAGAGAGTGATCGAGCATTGCGGCAAGACGGTTGAGCACGGTGGTGGCGGCTCCCTCTTCTTCAGGGCATGGAATCCTTCACAACGGCAAGCATAGAGTGGTGAGTGACACACCATTGCCCCCTTTGAGCTTACTAGGATAGTCTAGTTGTGTGCTTGCTGCCATTCATGGCTCGCACACAGTGTTCGGCAAGTCCCCAGCCTCTGACACGTGCGGTAGAAGCGCACAATATGGGTGGTGTAATGTATGAAGCGTGACCCACTGGGTTTCTCCCAAGCCGTAACACATTGATTGGAATTGTAGAAAGGCTTCATTCACTTGGTAGTCAATTGAAGCATCATGTAGCAAGTGTAGTGCATCCCATCTCCCAAACCACTTCTTTATGTATTGCATCCATCCCGTGCTCAAGATCTTCCTTTATGCATCTTTTGAACTTTTTTGTTTGCTTCCCATGCAATTGTAGGAAGTCGATGTGAGGGGTTTTGACGCATCTTTATCATGTACTCCACAACCCTTTCCATGTTCATAACCTCAATTGGAAGAATTCTCGACTCAAGAGTAGGAGCATATATGGTGTTTATGTCTTAACTTGGATAAAGTTTGTAAGAAAATGTTTTTGGATATTCTCAAACTCTTTCCAAGTAGACTTTGAGATGCTCTTGCCCCACACTTCAACTCCATAAAGAAGAACCATTGTCACCAATGCATCAAAAAGGTACTTCTTGAGAACCCAACACTTGATATTTCTCAAAAATTAGGCCTATGTCCTATTTCATCACTCTAGTTCATCACACCATTTTGATGGCCAAACGAACTCGAATTGCCATGAAACTTTAAGGAGAGATATACTTCATCTAAGGGTAGAAAATCCTACAAATTCTAGCCGTCATCCAATGAGGTACTAAAATCACAATCCATCATGATCACGGCCAAAAAAATTGCAACAAAACACTTCAAAAAGGTCGTCCTATGATCTAGAAACACAAAGAAATAACCATTTTGGCACTCAAATATGCAATTATAGCTCACAGACAAGTAGTTGTGAACCACAACAAAACTGAGAATAATTATACTTAGATCAAAGAGCAAGAGACAAGGAACGTAATGCAATGCTTGAAAATTGAACTTGATTATCAGATCAAGAAAAATATCAGGTTACAAGATGCTGCTGGGAGGCTTCTCACATTTGTATGCTCAAAATCTCTTCTCCTCTTCATATAATGTTACAATGGTGTGTTCAAACTAAAGCTTATTAGGCTTTATACCTAGGACTTTTTCACATGGCCACTGAACAAATTACAAGACTTGGGCTCATGGAAAAAGAATACAACTTAGAATTTACAGATCCGACTCAAATCATCATCATGATTGTTCTTTTACAAGGCTTAGCGGAAAAAATGATAGATATTACATTAAAATTTGTGGTTGGGTCAAGTGTGGTTAGCTAGCAGGGCACCCGTCCACTGCATCGGTCAAACAATTTGGTACGTCTCTTAGCAGGCCGAGGGTAGCTCTTAATGTGAGTAGCATGTATGTTTTTGAAGGCAATGCATGTGTGGTAGGGCTTGCTAGTACCAGATAGTTGAGAAAAAATTTTCTCGTCCTTCCATGTTGCAAATGGAGCCCAAGTTCTTTTGATAGGTACAAGGTAGTAGGTGGAGTTGGGCTCTATTTGTAATAATGTGGCCTTGTACCTTGTTTTGTCCCTTCGTCTTTTCTCTAGCCATTAATTTTTCCATAGGAGTTGGTAGTCTAGACTCAATTGGGCCTCCTCCATTGTAATGGCTACACCTTCATAAGTGCCCTGAGGGTTGGGCTCAAGGTTTGGGAGCATTTTCTTTTTCCATAGGTATACTTCATGCTTGAGTAATGGCAATTGGAGACTATTATGCCCGATGTTCCTCGCTTGCTCTTAAGGTTTAATGAATTAAAGGGCTATTAAACATAGTACTTTTAGTTTCCACTTCATGATTTGATTTGCTGACACTTCAAGCATATCTTCAATCCATTTGGCGAGCTCTTTCCTAGAATCTGCCATTGTGCCTTTGAATTAATTTCTAGTGGTGGTTCAATCTGTAATGTCTCTGGCACACTCTATGTGGCTTTGATTTGAGTAGTCAGTAGCTTGAGTGGTTCCAAAGGGACAAACTCTACAACCGATTGCTGTGTATATTCTATTTTGGCACTTCCAGTGAGTCGATCTAGGGTGGGAAATAAGAAATGTGGCCTCTAAGCACCTCTCAAGGCTCCCATGCTGCTCATTGGGCTTGGGTTCTAATACAACACACAACCCCCCGAGAAAACAACAACCCAACCAAAACACAACACACACAATTTTGGCAAACATAGAGGCACCACCTAGTTTTTGAACTCACAAGCTAGGATGGAGAGAGAGAGAGAGAGAGAGAGAGAGAGAGAGAGAGAGAGAGAGAGAGAGAGAGAGAGAGAGAAGGACTTAACCACTTTGCAAATCAAAGATCCCATGGTCAAAACAATGAATGCATCTTCCACTTTGCAATGAGAGAGAGAGAGAGAGAGAGAGAGAGAGAGAGAGAGAGAGAGAGAGAGAGAGATACACAACACCTTAGCCACTTCTTGACAAAACTTAAGTACTAAACTCAAAGCTTCAAACAAAGTGAGAGAGGATGTGAAGAGTATGGTTGCAAATACACGCATAAATGGGGAAGATAAAGGAGAATCTCAAGGGCACACAACACACGTAGTATTAATGAGAGTGCTAATACAAAGATAACGCTTTCCCTAAAGTGATGGGCGTACATGAAAGCGAGGGGAAAAACCTCGTATAGAGGGAAAAAATGCTCCCAAGTTCTAAGTGTGTTCATACACATCACTACCACAATATGGTAACAAATCTTGATAATCATGATTCAACACTCTTGTATAAAGAAGTGTATATGTAATCAATCCAAAAAGGGGAGTAAGCCTAGAGCTTTATGAAAAGCTTCAAAATTATCATTCGGAGGCAAGGCCTTTGTGAAAAGACGAGTAGGATTGTCCTACATAGGCACATAAGCCAAGCTGACCTCTCTTGTAGTGAGTCTCTTCGTAACATAATAATAATACAGCTTGATATGTTTTGTGCAAGCATGTAACCTCAGAACTAGGTTTCTCACTAGTGCTTAGTGACTCTAGGTTCCTTGCAGCTGCAAAAAGCACTCTGACTATTAATGAAGATCGTGGTGGTAGACGGTTGTCCAATACCCAAGCCAACCAAAACGTGCCTCAACCAAATGCACTTAAATATTTGTGAAAGATGTTTTGTACTTAACCTCACAACTAGAAGTGGCCCTCACTATAGCCTACTTCTTCCTCAACAATGGCCACAAAAGCTCCCTTCTACTCACGTTCGCAACTAGAAGTGGCTCCCACTATAGCCTACTTCTTCATCATCAACAATGTCCATGAAATCTCCCTTGTACTCGACCTCACAACTAGAAGTGGATAATGTAAGTTATTTCTTGCCCAACCAAGATATACATGAGTTTCCATGCATGAAACAAAAATAACTAGTGGACACTCATGTGTCATATTAACTAGTCCAAGCCAAGTCTGAAAAAGCATGTAAATTTGGTAGCAATGATGCCCCCTTGGAATAAAACAATCCAAGATGTATTGTGCTACTCAAGTAGCGTTGTGTTGGGCTATGCAAAAATTTGCTCACCTGGGAGATTGCATCTTGCTATTTGGCCTCATAATGTACACATAAATCAAGCAACCAACATCCTGTTGATAGAGAGACATCAAATTCAACTCCAAGACCATGAAGACAGATTCATACCTTTCTCAAGGAATAGCAGTAGGCTTGCAATCTTCAAGGTGAATCTATGCAACAAAGTCTCAATGTACTTTATCAAATAGAAAGAAATACCTCCATCTACTTGCTTAAACTGTATGCTCAGATAATTATAAGAAATCCCCAAATCTCACATTTCAAAAGAGGCATTCAAAGCAACCTTAAAATCAGTAATATGTCTCTATTTTGGCCCATCGAGCAACATGTCATAAATGTAGAGCATAATGCCCAAAAATACATCATCGGCATGTTTGACGTACAATTTTCTCTTAGTTAGGCTATTTTAAAAACCATGTGCAACCAAGTAAGCATGAATATATTTATACCAAGCGTCTGGAGCTTGCTTCAAACCATTAAGCCTGCACATCTTGTTTTTGTATCATTTTTTAACAGAACCACTGCTAGAGAATTAAGATTAAAGTGCAACAAGAATTACAGACTAACTAGAATAATTTATCAATTGTGTAACACTGAGCATATTTAAGCATGATAATTGCAATGCAAGCATTAACTTAGATTCAAATCACACATCACATACATGTGCTGAGAGAGAGAGAGAGAGAGAGAGAGAGAGAGAGAGAGAGAGAGAGAGAGAGAGAGAGAGAGAGAGAGAATTCAACACCACTTGAGGGCCAGACTTTTTGGAATCAACCCCCCCATGGAAGGACTTTGTATTAATATAATTTTTCTTCTTCAAAAGATCTTTTGATCAATACAAGTGGCTAATCTCACTTCTAAGTGTACAAATTGAAGAGATGAAAGCTCTAAAATTTGACAGAGATTGAGATTAGGCTTTTCACTCAAAACACCTTGTTGAACTCAATCCCAAGGCCCTAAACACTTCATGGGTGATAGGATATGTGGGGAATAAGATACAATCAGGTTGGAAATAAGATAAACATTAAGAAGTAGTAATGTGCTAGTTAATTATGCATACGTTTGAGCAACCATAGCTATGGAGACTTGTGTTTGTGTGTGTGTGTGTGTGTGTGTGTGTGTGTGTGTGTGTGTGTGTGTGTGTGTGTGTGTGTGTGTGTGTGTGTGTGTGTGTGTGTGAGAGAGAGAGAGAGAGAGAGAGAGAGAGAGAGAGAGAGAGGATGATGATCTTGAGAAGATCATACACACCTTCCTTTTGAATGAGGATTGTATAGAGATTCAAGATCTAGGAAGATAGGAGTACCCTTGCTCTTTCCAGTGGCCTTGGTCTTGTTTTGACCTTGTGCCCATGCTCTTTGGGAGAGCTTCTTGAAATGTAGCATTGAGGAGACTTGGAGTCGACTTGGCTGCAACTACTTAGAGATGGGAGACCTTGCAGGTGGCGTTTCTAGGTGCATTTTGAAGCACCTCCTAAAAAGGGACCTTTTTTTGGCAATAGACTTCCTTGCAATTGTCAAGCGATAACATTTTAAAACACTTGTAAAAGAGGGCAGTTTAGGCGGCATGCTTGCGAATAGTGGGGGGCAAGGTGTGAGATTTTGACCTCCGTTTCAAAACGTAGTGCCCTTGAGGGCTTGGAAGGCAAAGTTCCCACAAACCCTTGGGCACACAAAGCACTTTCTTGGTGCGATTGTGCGTGGGAGCATGTATGTGTGAGTGTGGTGTAGTGCAAGAGAGACCACATCATTCAGCTAGTAATGGGCAGCCGACCACTTGGCTTAAACCCTAACAATCTCCCACTTGAAGGCCAATGTGGCCCATGTGTCTATTAGTGTATGGGTTAGTATGTACAACAATACAAGTGTGAAGCATGAACATAGCTTCATCCTATGCCCATCATTTCTATGCAATGTGCAAACCGCTATGAAGATGGGCTCTTTGTTAGAGCATCTGCTGGGTTCTCATCCATGTGGATTTTGGCTAACTCAATGCATTTTTGTTGGCCAAAATATCATGTATCAATGATACCTGACCTCAATGTATTTTGATTTAGAATGAAACATGAGGTTCTTCGCTTACACAATTGCACTCTGATTGTCACGATGTAGCATTAAAGTTTGGTGTATATCAAGATCTTCCACTAGACGAGATAACCACACAACTTCCTTGCTAGCACTGAAACCTACAAGATACTCGACCTCCGGAGTGGAAGACTAAGTGTAATTTTGGGGACATGATCTCCAGGAGACTTCCACTCTAGCAAACAAGAAAACATAGTCAGATGTGGATCTCCTAGTTTCCACACAACTCACATAATCAGAATCAATGTATCTGTTACCATATACATGTGGTAGTGATGTGTGTGAACACACTAGGACCGTCCGAGCATTTTTTCCCTTTTTAGGAGGTTTCCTCCCCCCCCCGTGCATTGTATATACGCCCATCACTCTAGGGCTATCTATCTTTCCATTGCACACTAAGTAATACACTCTCTATTGTGTGCCTTGAGCTTCCTCCATCTTCTCCAAGCTGTATGTGTTTTTCTGCAACCCCTAATTCCAACAATTGGTATCAGAGCAGGTTGCATCCTCTCGAGCTTAGTCGCCAGCAGCTCTAGCACATGCCTGCTCTCTTTCTTCGATTTCTGTGAGCTTTGGAGAGCGTTCGCAGGTCGACAAAAACTTCGAGAAATCTCGTAGAGCTTAGTCTGCTCAGATTTCTGATTTGGGCTCATTTCAGCCTCCGTTTCCACTACAGGCAGGTCTGCACAAGTAATTTCATCATTTAGTGTAGAATTTTTGTCAATGCCATTTTTTGCATAGCAGGTTTTATACAATCTATTGCGGATTGTGCTATATAGCACATGCTAGTCTCACTCAGTTTCTCCTCATTTTGGGCAGTTTTCACATCAGGTGCAGGCATTTTCCATGGCTGACAACAACACAGATGTTTTCAAGATGTTTGCTGCTAAGGATAGATTAGATGGGGACAAGGACAATACCCTATGTGGGCTTACATGATGCAACATGTTCTTGTGTCAAAGGGCGCCTAGAATATTGTGCAGGGCATTGATGTACATCTTGGTTCTGAGGATGTAGGTGATGTTGAGGATGTTGCAGGTCTTGCTGCAAGGATTGCTACTATTAGAGTTTTTTTGCGTACAATAGAACAAGCTCGTTAGGATGTAAAGGATATGCAGGCTCATGCATTGATTTTGTTGTTTGTGAAGCGCACCATTACTCCTCACATTCGTTCAGCAAAATCTGCAAAACAGGCTTGGGATATTCTAGCAGGTCTTTATGAAAGCCGCAACGAGGCTAAAATTGCTTTGCTATGTAACAAATCGAAGATTATGCATGAGAAAGATGATATGGACACTTTCCTTCCTTGTGTCAAGGATATCAATGAGCAACTTATTTCTGCAGATGAAGTCATTTCAGACAGTTCCCTTGTGTGGACTGTTCTTGATGCCATACCAGATTCTTACTAGACTTTTGCTAGTACTTGGAGACTTACGACCCAAGGAAATCCTGAAGTTGTCAAGTTTGATGCATTATGCACATTGCTGTTGCAAGAGTCACTTTCCAAAAAAATAGGACTAGGCAGCGTGCAGTTGAACATGCTTTTATTGCTTCTCAAAGAAAGGGTGGTAACAACAATAATGCAGCCACTTCTTATGGTTCTGCTGCGAGTGGAAAAACTTATGTTTCTAATGCTTCTGCTGGCAGCAGTTCGTCTGGAAATTCTAGTGATAAGGGCAAAAAAAAAGACGCGTTGCCATTATTGTAAAGCTAATGATCACTTGATCAAGCAGTGTCCTAACTTGAAGGCCAAAGAGTCTAAGAAGAAAGAGGGTGATTCCATTGCAAATGCTGGTTCCACTACAAATGAAGCCATTTTTTAGTCTTCTGTGAAAGGAGACTGTCATGCTAATGTTGATGCAGAATGGGCTTTTAGTGCACAGTGCACTTACAATCTTGTTGTCCATGATGCATACATGTCAGTTTCTGCAGATTCACATGTGTGGTATTTCGACAGAGGTGCTACAAAACACATTACCTCACATCGTGAATTGTTCACCTCTCTCGAGTCTGTCCCTCATGGGAATTCAGTCACTTGTGCCAACAATGCCTCTTATCCGGTTCAGGGAGTTGAAAAGATTGTGGTTACCGCTGCAAATGGCAGTTCCTTCACACTTGTTGATGCACTTTATATACTTGGAATCAAGAAGAATCTTTTGTCTGTATCCGCACTCGCTAGATTTGGACTTGTAGTCAAATTTGTCGATGATAGATGTACAGTTCATTATCTCAATTTTGGTGATGAAATTGTTGCATCTGGCCTTTTGTGCCATGGGCTGTATAAGCTCACTTTGTATGATAAGTGTGGACTAAATTTTGTAAATGCAGTTGTAGATTCAAGGGCTGTTTCACATGTAAAACTGTGGCATGCACGTTTTGGCCATCTGAATTTTGCCAGTTTGCTACGTTTGCAGAAATCTGATATGGTTGCTTCTTTGCCGCCTCTTGAAGCACCTGTCAAACATGTTTGTGAAGGCTATATTTTGGGTAAGATGCAGCGTTTGAAGTTTCCAAAGGATGGTTCAGTTAGGGCACATGTAGGTTGTAGCTTGTGCATAGTGATGTTGTGGGCCCATGCAAACTCTGTCCTAGGGAAATTACCTTTACTTCGTGATTTTCATTGATGATTACTCCACGCATGCATGGCTATTTTTGCTTAAAGCGAAGTCCGAAGTTTTCATGTGCTTCAAACAATTTCTGGCTATGGATGAAAATGTATCAAAATGTACTATGGGCACCCTTCGTTCCAATCGAGGGGAGGAGTATATGTCTCATGAGTTTAATGCATTTCTAGCTAGTCGTGGATAACACACCAATGTACAGTGCCTTATACACCTCAGCAAAATGGTGTTGCTAAGAGGAAAAACAGGTCACTTACAAAAATGGCACGATGTATGGTCAAAAGTCAAGCTTTGCCGCATTCTTTTTGGCTTGAGGCCATCATGTGTGCCACTTATGTACTTAACAAGTGTCCTATGAAAGCTTTGCAATCTATTACTCCATATGAAGCATGGCATGATAGAAAGCCTTCTATTGAGCACATACGTGTTTTTGGCTGTTTGGCATATGCTTTGGTGCCACAAACACAACGCAAAAAATTGGATGATAAGGCTGTCAAATGTATTTTTGTTGATTATAGTGCTGAAAGCAAAGGTTACAGGTTGTATATCCGCAAACAAAGCATGGGATGTAGTGTTTGTGGAAGACTCTGTTCATCCCTTGATGTCATGTACTAGAGACAGTAATGTAAGCTCACAGGACATTTATGACACTCTGTTGCCTCTTTTCAGTGGTGGAAGTTCGAATGTAAATTCCAATGAGGCAAATGTACAACCTATGGGGGTTTTCGAAAATGTTACAGATCAGCCTATTCGTGATGTAGATGTACATGATGTACTTGATGAGGAAAGGGCTGAAAATGAGCAAGCTAGAGGTATGCCAAAATGACTGGTGCATACATTGCGTGACAGTAAATTGGATGCACCTTTGTCTAGTCGTACTCGTTCAGGCTCTAGCCATGCATCTTATGCATCAGATTGTTATGCTTTGGATATGTCTAGCTTACATGATGTTGGGGAATCTCTGTCTTTTGGGAAGCACAGAATTCAAAAAATTGGATGGCTGCCATGCAATCAAAATATGATGCACTTATAGAAAATGACACGTGGACTTTATGTGATTTGCCTCCTGGCAAAAAGGCCATTGGTACAAAGTGGGTTTACAAATTGAAACGCAAGCCGGATGGTGAGATCGATCGCCATAAGGCTCGACTTGTTGCAAAGGTTTATGAACAACAAAAAGGCATAGATTATGAAGAGACTTTTAAACAAGCATTTCCTTTGCAAATGGGTGTAGGCATAGATTTTGATAAAATCTTTTCTCCAGTGTTCAAGATGACTACATTGAATCTCGTGCCTGGAGAACGTCTAAATGGATGTAAAGATGATGTTTCTTCATGGGGACCTAGAAGAAGATGTCTACATGATGCAGCCATAAGATTTTGAGATAAAGCATAAAATCCAACTAGGGTAGAATTGGTGTGTGGACTCAAGAAAGCTTCGTATGGACTAGAGCAAGGCTCAAGACATTTGTACATCAAGTTTGATAAGTACATTCAATCCCAAGGTTATGTACAGATCGAAGAGGATCACTACTTATATACAAGGAGGTTGAATAATGGTTGATCTACTTCTATAACATAAGTCTTTAGTAGATCGAGAATCGTAAGATTGGCTATCTCACTTTGGCCATCTGTTTGTGGGTGATAGGCCGAAGAGAAATTCAATCTTGTACCTAGATTTTCAAAGAGACCTTTCCAAAAATTATTGGTCATTCTAGGATCTCTATCTGACACGATGGATGTTGGCAATCCATGGCGTTTGAAAATCTCGGATATGAACAGGGTTGCCATTTGGTCCGCCTTAATAGTTTTTTTGATAAGAATAATGTGTGTTGCTTGCTAAACATGTCGACTATTGTCCATATTCTCGTATTTCCATGAATAGACTCGGGTAATCCAAAAATGGTTGGAGTAATCCATGTTTCTTCCCTCTATCAAGTTTGGTCTTTTGGTATACCACACATTTTGAAACATACTCTTGTATGACTACTTTCATGGTAGGCCAATAGAAGTACGTCTCTACTCCTCGAAGAGTAGGTTGAATGCCTCTATGCCCCGCATAGGGAGGAGCACGGGATTCATACATGACTTGCTCACGAAGGGAGTGGGTAACACATAGCCTATTTTCATGGAGAAGATAACCATCCTGCAAGGTGAATGGTTCTTCTTTCTTCCCCAATGCAAGGGTTGACATTATGTCTTTAAAGTCAGGGTCAGTAACATACTCATCTATCATAAAAGATAGATCATTGTGAGTTGCTATGGGCATTGCATTGACTCTTGGTTGTCGTGAAACTGCATCGGCTACTTAATTATGCTTACCAGCAATGTGAGCAATATGAAAATAAAATTGCGAAAGAAAATTTTCACACCTCATTTGTTTGTCGTCGGAAAGCTTGGTTTGCATAATGAAGTACTTGAGACTTTGGTGGTCCGTTCGCAAATTAAATGGAGTCCCCAAAAGATAGTGCTTCCATGTGTCGATCCATACGGATACCATCTTGAGAGATAATATGACCTAAGCATTGAATCTCTTGAAGCAAAAATTCGTTCTTCTTTTGATTAATAAAAAGCTTATTCTTCCTTAAAGCTTGAAAATTACCTGGAGATGTTGCTTGTGCTCCTCCAAGGACTTGGAGTAGATGATGATATCATCAAAGAACACTCCAATGAACTTGTGGTAGGGTTTAAATATTTTCTCCATCAAACGCTTAAATGTGGCCGGTACACTAGTCAAGCCAAAAGACATGACTGGATATTCATAACGACTAAACGTTATACAAAACACGGTCTTTAGGATATCTTCATTCACTATCCTTATTTGATGATAGCCACTTTTAAGATCAATCCTACTGAAGTCGCTTAAACCTTGTAGCTTATCAAATAGATCTTCTAGCCGCGGTACGAGAAATTTGTTTTTGATAGTGATATGGTTTAGCGCTGGATAGTCCACACACATTCGGTATGTACCATCTTTCTTTTTCACTAAAAGGACTGGAGAACAAAAGGGAGAGAAGCTAGGCCTCACCATCCTTCTGTCTACCAATTCTTGTACTTGCCTCATGATCTCTTCTTGTTGAGCTTTGGAAACTCGATAAGGAGGCTTATTAGGTGGTGAGCTTCCTGATAGGAGCTTAACTCAATGGTCATCATCCCCTCGTTTTGGAGGTAAGTCCATAGGGATATCATCATTAAAAACATCTTGGAATCCATTTAGAAAATTAGACAAGTCTAACTTTTCTTGATTCCTACCATCTTCATTTGACAAAACATTAGGACCTTTTATGGATTGTTTGGCAAAAATCATGTTCGCAAAAATTGAGCTTTTTATTGATTTGTCAAAAGCAGGAGAATTTACAAGGGGTATGGTACGACCAGGCTCATTAGCATCTATATACATGTTCTTTTCCCTATACTTGAAATACAACCTTCTTTCGATAAACTTTACATTAACAACCATACGGTCAAACCATGGTGCCCCTAAAATGACATCTTCATGCTTGAGAAGAGAGATGAAGAAATCTTCTATGTCAACATTGCCTTGGATATAAAGCCTCAATTTTCCAATCAAGGGAGTAACTGCGGCTTCTTGCCCCCTGAAGGCTCCATCGGCTACAACTACATCTCCCATCTCATGAGCTTGAATGTCTAACTTGGTGGCCAACTCCGTGGATATGAAATTGTGAGTAGCGTCAGGGTCAAACACGATGAAGGCATCATGCTCCCTTACCTTTTAGAAGAGAGGTGATCCTTTGCAATGAGCATCCTCTTTTGGAGCTTTGATCATGGAAGCTCTAGGAGTCTCATTGTTGCGAGCATTTCATTTGGGGCAAGAACGGTAGCCATATCCTTGCTCGCCACACTTGAAGCATTTGTGGTCCTTACGAAAAGCTTCTAGCTATTCAGAAGAGAGTTTATTTTTATCTTGTAAACTCCCTTCTCCTTGGACCGACTCTTGTTATTGTTGTTGTTGGCATTTCCTTGGGAAGCACATACATTTGGCAAGGAACCAGCACGACATATACAAAACAGTAAGGATGTGCAAGCAAATTCATTGTTGCTGACCCGCTTATGGACAAGATATGTTCTAGAAGTTCTTTGTCTAAGAAAGTTTGGACGTGGTGTGTTCGTTCACACTTCACGAATGGGGATTCTTGGATGTAGTGTGGTCTACATTTCAATATTCTGTGAGGCAACCGATACTCAAGATAGCTATCTTCTCAAGAACAAGCTGGCGGTTCCATAGCTAAGGTGTATCCAAGGGACGGATCCCTTGCTGCGATAGCTTCTTCATCGACTTGGTCTTCATATATATGTGGACTATGAGCTGCAAGAGGGTGTTAAAGTTATAGCATCTAAAGAGAATAGCCCAATGTGAATGTGATACATTATTTTGTCTTTAGCTATTTATTTTACTTATTTGACAAGATTCCCTAGGTTAGCACAGCTCTCTCTCTCTCTCTCTCTCTCTCTCTCTCTCTCTTGCATTCTCTATGCTTCCCCATCGTCGACACAAACCTGCCCACTTTGCTCTATCAGATGGAGCTTGTTGAAAGAGATGCAGACACAGAACAATTTTTTTAAAAAAAAATCAATTACTGCATGCACAAACGGCGGAAATTGCCTATGCAAATCGAAATACGTGACCCCAAGGATATTAGCAACTGCATTTTTCTGATGCGCCGCAGCTACACTAACTTGGACCTTTTTTTGCCAGTGTGATTAAAGCATTACACTGCTGTTTTTTGTGCAGGGCAGTGCCAACAAAAGACAAGTATTATTGATTTTTCCCAAGTGGAAAGCATACACTAACTCATAACTCCTCTTAATACAATCCATACAATGAGGTTGACATAGAATGGTTAGAACATGTCTCTATCTATTCACCTCATATGAGGCTCATGCCAACAACCTTATGCAAATGAGACAATAGGCATCAGATCACGTAGATTTCTCTTTTGGCGGAACGCCAGCTACTTGAAAGGATTGGCAATAACTTTCAAAGGAGCACCTCCTAACATATGCTTCTCACACACCCAATGTGCATCTTTGCCAGCAATGCTGTTAACATTGCTAAAGGAGACTCGGTGGAGGGTAAAATCTGATTGCATATCAATATTCTCATGCTTTAGGATACCTTGGATGGCTTCCTTGACCTCACCTGTTTTGAGCATGGCCCCTTGTGTTAGCAGGTTCTCGTAATTGATGTCGGACACTCCCTTGAGTAAGGCATCTAGAGCTTTGGGCAATATCACTTGTTGAAGCCCATTTTGACTGATTCCTAATCCTTCCAATGCATCCGGAGAAGGTATGAAGACATTGGCACTTGGCATGTACACCGTGGCTGCAATTCTCAAGAGGCAGCATATCACTCTAAACGCTGGCAACATCACCCGTGCTAGCTTTGTGAGCCACTCTTTTGTCTCAATTGTCACCACCTTCCCCTTCTGGTCCTGAACTGGGTGTGGCCCCTCAGATGGAGACTCACACATGAAATGCAGCCTTGCTTTCTTCACTAATAAAGCCTTCAAAGCACCCAGCTTTCCTGTTTGTGCATCCACTAAGTAGGGGTAAAGTGGATGTGCATGCTCTCTTGTGAGCTCATGTCTCAAAAGGCGAGTGGAGCAGTTGAAAATGATGTTACGTTTCACTAGGCGCAAGCACTTTGCCAATGCATGTATATCCGTTCTAAGCATTTGAACATTCACATTTATGTCATGCATCTGAGAGTTTAAAGTCTGATACCTCAACTCTTGCCGTAGATCATAGGATTCCAGTTCTTCTTTTAGAATCCGCCTAAACAATGATTCTAGTGGAGATTCATATGCCACGATGCCAGCACCATCATCTTGGGGCTGCGCTGGTGGCACTACATTGTTTGCATGTTCCACTATATCGTCACCATGTTCCTTACAATGTAAGTTTTCTGGTGATTCATGATCATTGATGCTCAAGTAGAATTCAGCTGTGATGCTAGCAAGAGGGGTGAATTGCCTACTTATAACATGTTCTTCCAGCTCTGCCGGCAGCAAAAGCTCCACTATGGGTGTTGGAGGTATATTGAGATCTCCCCAATTTACATAGCATCCTTCAAGCCCTTGGTTTTTCATTTGCTCTCTCAAGAGGGAAAATTCAACGGCGTAGGGTCTTGTTCCTCTGCTATTCAGAACCCACTCTTGTAGCACCACTGTTGGAATGCCGGAGCAATCAATTGACTGGCACATCTCATAGATAAGGTTTTTTATCTGGGTCATCAGATTTTCTGCAGCAGTTAAAGACTCAAAGTTGTGACTTCTCTCAAATCCTTGTAGTTGATCGACATCACGACTGCTTATGGTGGGGTAAAAGACAAGAATGTCGATCCATTCTTTATTCTCCCATGGTTCAGTGGCATCCCCTCCAAAACGCACCACAGCACCAATATTGCCTTTCATGAAGGATGCCCAACAATAGCCAAGCTTATAGCACTTATAACTGTCGCAGAGGGTGCGTAACCTCACTTGCAGCCTGCTAAACACTCCAGATGGTATAAGATGAACTGAAGTTTCCTCACATTTCAACCTCCTCCCAAAGAAGGCTTCATGTTTGTGACTGTCTGAGAGACCCTCGCCGATATGATATAATGAATTGGGTACCAATTTTGGATACACAACCTCCTTCTGCTTTACCAGTGCAGGGAAAAGCAACATTTTCTTGTGATGCGATGCCTGAGCATGTGTTGTACTTTCCTCAAGAACAAAGCAAAGTTCAAGACCTTGTAAGTAGCGCACCATCTCTTCAAGCTGCCACTCGTCCTTGCATCCTTGCTTTCTCAACAAATCTTTGATGTCCTCTATCCTCCACACGGACAGATCTTTCACACTTGAAGTACACGAAGATGCTCTTTGTTCTAGATGGACTGCCAAGAGATCGCCTATAAACTTATGGCAAAACCACCCATTATCTAATATTACCAGTGTATTTCTCATAGCAATTGCTATATGATCATTGCCAGAACTCTTCCCTTCCTTGGGGAAGAAGAACAACTCTCCCTGATTGTGTAGCTCCATCATTGCTGCAATAATCCCACTGCCAGGGGTATTTGCATCAGGGAAAATCTCATAGTATTTTTGAGAAATGGTTGCCAAGGGTAAGAACATTGTCGGCTTTGATCTAGATATTTGAGGCATCGAAGAAAAACAAGAGACTGCATGATTTTCGTGCCTGAGGGATGGCAGCACTTTTTCTACAATATCGCTGCACAATTTGGGAATGAGGCGCCCACTTTCTGCAAGCTGCTCTTCAAGCAAGGCTCTTAATCTCTTCTTAACTACCTGCACTTGGGCAACCTTGTTTACAGCAATACCAAAAAGATTGCTAAAATGATGTCCTTCTATAGGAGTGTTGCGCATATCCACCAGATTTGACCTGCTACTGAAATCAAGCTCTCTTGAGAAGTTTGTCATTATTTTCTGAGCCTTATCACAAGCGATGCTGGACATGTCTTCAGGAGAGGCAGCATAGAAGAAATTGACTACCACCATCACCTTCGGCTTGATTGATGTTATGGTTGTACCACTGCTAGCTCTTTTGTGGGAGACTATGAATTTCAACCAATATCGAAGCTCGCGTTCAAACGCTTCTTGAGAGTGGTATGGTTCATGAAGAAGCTTGCACACCACTACAAAAAGGTCATTGTTGCTAGCATTCATGAAGTAATGATGAAAGGTGTGGAACTCCTCTTGACCGGCCAAATCACAAATCACCAGCTTTAACCTGCCTTCCTGGAAGAGAAGTGGATGGAGCTCCATACCTCGTGTCCGGCTAATTGGCTTGTGAAGCAAACGCCAATACGCTGGAATTGATGAAACAACGGATATGGGTGACAATAGTGCTCGGCAAAGTGTTGTTTTACCAGCCTCTCCATGGCCACAGAGGAAGACCTTGGCAGCAGATGGCTTCACCTGTGGCTCCTGCAGGAGTTGGCCAGACTTGTAGAGGGAATTTCGGCGGATGACAAACATGGCTTTGGCCTTTGCTGCAGGATTTTTCCATTGAGGGAGTGTCAATGTGCACATAGAGAAGTTGTGGACCAAGGACTCGGCCAGCTCCCACTCTTTGCTCGAGTCAAAAAGTGTTGATCTGTCTTGGTGAGAATAGAGGGCTCTGCAGTCCAGCCAGAGCAGGGAACAATGAGGGGAGCACAAGTAGTCAGCCAGACCACCTCCTGCGATCTGCATGTCGCTAGGGTCCCCGAAGCGCAGGGCTTGAAGGGGGTTTTCCTTGTTACTAGCATTGTTTCGCTGTAATGACTGCCAGAATGTGCTTCCCAGGACCTGCTTAGAATCACGTTCGGGCACTCCGAATTTGCGAATAACCAGATCTAGAAACCTGAGGCAACAGTTGGGGCTCATGAGGGCTTCTGCTAGCACCTGGTCCAACTTAATCTCAGCAGCATCATTGATTACATATTGGGGGGACCACCATGAGTATCGCAGGCGGAGGATGAGGAGGCGTTGGAAATATGTAGCCTGGGGGTCCAGAAGAATTAGCTTCAAGTCAGCGGCACTGCTGATGCCCACACCCAAGTCGGTTATGGATGTATTTGCAGCAAGCGCATGCAACAATGTATTAGACTGAATTGTTAGAATGCTGGATCCACCAGGCGCAGAAGAGGAACGGAGATCAAGGCGTGAGAGACGGCATGCAGGATCTTGGAGCACCGATGCAACAGCTGATAGGACTGGCATCAGGACTGTGGATTCTGACTCCACTCGAAACTGCGTCAAGTGGCCGGTACTGGAGTTCCCTTGTGCAAGTGTTTGAACGAGGACTTGTGCTTCCTTGTCAGCCATCCGATTTGGCAACCTAACAAGCACAAAAACAAGATTAAACAGTCTGACAGTTAAACAACTTTGATGCTAGTGCGCTGATTCCAAATTTTAAAATCAATCACACAATAACAAGGTGTACACAAATGTTCTCTTAATTTTTTCTCAACAAGACTGTAATTTTGCAACTTGAATGGCCTTTCATACATGCAAGAGACTTGAATCTAATAATGTAAGAGAGGAAGAGAGACAATAGTTTAATTATGCGTGTCACCTACTTCTGAATGTTGTTGGTGCAAGCTCGACAATTATGACTAGGCACCAACTCTTCAATCGTATTACAGACTTGTCAAACCAAAACGTCTACCTGGTTTCATCAGTCTGACTCCTTCGAATAGAGTTTTACCTTAGTATAAGCATGTCAGGTCATTGTTCCTTGGTCAACATTAATGCAGTGCTATTTTCTTTAAGTTGTGCTTTGGAGTGTTGGGCTTCTTGAGGATTGCATTCCACTTGCCTCAAGGAAGGTAGGAGGAAAGGTAGGTATTCTAGAGAATTTCATTGCATAATACAGATGGATTAGATATGGGTTTTCCCACTTGCTCATATGGTTTGGCCAAATTTATGCTTTGTTTTGGCGTGTGGGTTTGCAGTAAGGTTCGGTGAAGCAAAAAACAATTTGTTAGCTATCAGAGATCCCAAAGTCTCACATTATACATGAGGAAGAAGGTGATGATCATGGTTTCCTATAAACATAGTTGGTCATAGATGTGGCCCATTGGATATGTGTCAAGACAAAAGTCCTACAGCTAAGAGCCTGGAGACTAGGAGCCCATGGGAATGGCTCTAGGAGTAGATGGAGGTTGTGCTTGGCCATACCCATGTTCTTACAATGGTGTCATAGAGCGATTTTAATTTTCTCCTTCACAGTTCTCTGCAAGTGGCACTCATAGGTGCTACTTTAAAGCACCTAGTGCCATCTTCACTACAACACTCCAAGTGTGGGCACCATGAACTGCACTGTAAACATAAAATTCTTAAACTTGAAAGAGAATTGAACAATGAAGATGAGTCACAATGGAGTGGAGTTCCTCATCAGACGCAGTGGCCCCTAAATTAGGTGCCCCTTGCCCACATACCCAGGCAATCTATTGGAACTATTGATGCACTAGATTCATATGCTTCACAAAATGCTTTACAAAGACACAAGATTCACATGTGCAAATACAGAACATAAAGACATCCAGATAGAACCAAATTGCTCCCCAAATTGAAGTCTATGTCATTCAGAGGATTCCATATAGAAATAAATGCTCCCCAGACCACAGCCTGCGTTGTTCAGAGGGTTCCATCTACACCTAAACCCTCCCCAGACCACAACCTGCATCATTTAGAGGTTCCAAATAGAACGAAACGCTCCCCACACCATAGTCTGTGCCCATTATCAAACAACATTGAAACCACAATCAACTAAATTCAAGCAGCACCAAAACAAGTTCGAAACAAATATAATTTATTCCAAACAATTTGCAAACAGTATTCAAAATCTCGACCAAAATTCGAACAAGTGTTCTTCTTGTTGGTTTTCCATCTCCCATGCTTGTAATTCCATGTTCCTCCATCGTTGTCTGCAAAAATGCACCCAAAAAATAATTTTGACACATACTGCACAAACCTAATTTGCTGTTGAAACCCTAATTTTTCAAAATTGTCGGAATCAAAATCTGTTCACGTCAATGCGTAGGACTCCTCGAGAAGATCAACTTTGTCTTCTGCCTCATATCCAAATTCTCATCCATTGAAAAGATTTTCAAAAGCCTCTGCAACACAAAAAAGGATCACAGAGCACATGTTTTTTAGAGCTTTTAGGGCAAAAACAAACTCCTATTTCTTTATCTCCTCCTTTCGTTGTTGTTTCTTCTTCATCCAACTCCATAGATTGATGTTGTAGGCTCATGTAGGACCAGTTTGCTTGTTTGAATATACCTAGATGAATCTAGGATAAGCCCAGATTCACCCTTGAAGGAGAGTGCAAGGTATAGACCCATGGTAGTCACCCACAAGACAATATAACCATCAGCTCCATCATGCATAGTATTGACTAAATACCACGACATCCCCACTAACGTCGTCAGTGCCCAATAGTGGGTGTAGAACTAGGTACTAACATATGCTCCCCAACACAACACACACCACACGCACACACACATGAGCATACATCAACACAAAGTTCAACGTACTGAGTTTCTGTCATGACTCCGGAGATCAAGGGCAGACTCGGCCATAATGAAGCCTAGCACTAAAAGAAGCATGAAATCGAAAAAATTAGCACAAACGACTGATTCTCGCATACCATTGTAACAAGAGGGCACCACGTGCCATCTGAAAAGAACAGACTGGAAACACTACTAGCACTTCAGACAACTAAACAGAGAGAAATGAAATGAAATGAAATGTTATATTAACGTCTTCAAAAGGCCAAAGTGACCTATGAGACCAGAAAGTTACAATGCGGTGTATCTGATTCAAAGTCAGATTAACAAAATAAATTGAGCTAGGATAACAAAATATCAAAATATGAATATTGCGGAATCCTAAACTAAGCTGATAGGTGTGAAAGGTGGAAGGCGTGAAATGTGTGAACTAAGCAGTACAATGTGTAGACAATATGGGAGGGAGGTAGCGATCCATCTTCATAGAGGTCCATCTTCATCTGCACTCTGGACGATGAACAAGTATGGCTCGAATCCTTTGCTGTAACCTCCTTCAAAATTGTGTAGCTCCTCTTCTCCATCGGGGTCGTCTAGATCTCCCTAGCTCCAATGCTCGGTCAATGAGAATGCCAATAGTGCGGGCCGACCTCTCCATTGTTGGTTGCTCCTCTGTCTGTTCTTCTGGGTGTACATTATCTAGTGTAAAGAAATCTGTGATCTGTCTCTGGGGTTGTCTCTCTCTAGCTCTCCTCAGTAAAGTTTCTCTATACCTGTGTAACTCAAGTAGATATAGCCCAAGACATCTCTAATCCTCATAACTCATGACCCTAGATAGAGGCCCAAAACCTTCTCGGAATAGACAATGAAAACGGCCTCGTATCTCATAGTACACTGTGCAATGACATATGTAATGTACCTCTGTCTCTGGCTCTAGATGGCATAAGCAACATAAGAGAGAGAGAGAGAGAGAGAGAGAGAGAGAGAGAGAGAGAGAGAGAGAGAGGAAGAAGAAGAAGAAGAGGAAGAAGAAGATTGTTTTAACGTCGTAGGAAACTATCCCACGAGACCTTAACCGATGAGGAGAGTTGAACTCAAGACATGTTATTCAAGAGAGAGAGGGACTCCAAATGGTAGACACAGAGTGGCCGAGTTCCACTCCAACACCAAGCGCCCGTTGCGGTATTTCTTTTATATTGCTTCACAATAGGTACAACTGTTTAGGGACTCTACCTTTGCTTCTCCACACGCAAGAATGCCAAAGTGAGCCCCCAAGGCTTGTATTCAAAAGCACTAGGCTCAAAAACATCAGGCATGAAAAGCTTGTCCCTCAAAAGCTTCACTTATGAAAAGCTATCACCCGAGGGGCTCTTTCCACAAAACGAGGAGCGTCCATACGATGCAAAGTTGAAGTGGGATCGGCTTTCTTCTCTATATGATCGAGTCTCTCCAATGAAGCGGATAGCCCCCAAGGTGCAGTTGAGAACCTTGGATGCGAAGAACACTTCCATGCACGATCATATCAACAAGATGCAAGAGCTTCACAAGGAGATAAAGCTTATCAATTCAGAGGACATGGCCATTCAGCTTTTGGCTCAATTGCCTCCCCGGTATACCAACTTCTACTCTTCTTTGATTACCAGTGGACGGTTGAATACTATCACATGGGAGGAGCTAGTTTCAATGGTTTTAGAACAAGAGGAGCGGTTTCAAAAGGGGAAGAAGTCAAGCTCCGAAACCTTGACCGGTTCTTCCAACAACAACAATAAGAAGCAGAAGGGTAGGAAGAAAAGCACCAACATCAAAGACAAGAAGAGTGATGCCGAGCGTGACGCCTTGAAGGCGGAGCAGCATTGCAACAATTGTGGTGAGAAAGGACATTATTGGATGAAGTGTCCAAAGCGAGTTGGAGAGGCTTTGACCTCCTTGATGGTAGTAGTACAGTCACCAACCTTATTTGGAGATTCTCCCTTCGACACTCTCCGAGGACATTGGAGGCATTGGTGACCCATTCTCCTCAAGATGGTCGTGATTGGATCCTTGCCAGTGGTGCCTCACGGCACATGATACCTACGAAGGATCTACTGTCCAACATGCGGCGACACTGTGGTACTATTTTCATCGGCGACAAATTTGAAATTCCTATTCAGAGCGAGGGTTCCATGAAGCTCATTCCCGACGTCAGAGGAGGTATGCATACCTCCAAGGTACTTTATGCTCCGAAACTAGGTTTTCATCTTATGTCAGTACACGAGGTGTGCAAGCTTGGCATGGAGGTGATCTTCACGGAGGACTCAGTATCTATATGGGATCAGCAACCAGTATAGAAGTCAGAAGGGGCTCGGTAGAGAACGGACTCTATCGACTCAATGCTCTTTCTTCCTCGACTCGGATACCCACACGTGATTTATGGCATTACAAGTTTGGCCATTTGAACAATGATGCCCTTCAACTTGCTTTTCGAGAACAATTGCTTCAAGGCTTACCAGACGTTGGGAGTAATTATGGGAAATGCATTTCTTGCATTCGTAGGAAACAACATCGAGAATCCATCCCGAGGCTTTCTACACGCCGAGCCACTGCCGTGTTGGAGTTGGTTCACACCGACCTTTGTGGACCTATGCAGACCCCTTCCCTCGGCAAGGCTCTTTACTTCATGTTATTCGTGGATGACTTTAGCCGCTTTACTTGGGCATATTTTCTACAACACAAGCACGAGGCTTTTGGCCTCTTCAAGAATTGGCATACTCTTGTGGAGAAGGAAAGCAATCATGTATTGAAGACCATTAGATCGGATAAAGCTGGGGGGTTTGAAACCGGCCAGTGGGGTGGTAGGCTTTGACTTTTACCAGAAATTCTTTACTTTAGACACACAGAGAACACTGTTGAAAGGTAACCTGCAACGGGAATAAACACTTAAGCACACAAACGGCTCGGAAGCTAGAATGCTCGGAGCAGACGCCGATGACCTGTAGGCCCCAAAATTGGCGCCCCTTTTTCGGTATTTCTTTATACTTTAAAGGGTAAATTACAAGAAGAGTCCTGGGAATTCTTTACCTATATCCAACTAGATACCACCTGTTCTGAAAAATTTACACACACGGCTCGGAAGCTAGAATGCTCCGAGCAGACGCCGACAACCTGTAGGCCCCAAAATTGGCCCCCCTTTCGGTATTTCTTTATACTTTAAGAGGGTAAATTACAAGAAGAGTCCTAGGAATTCTTTACCTCTATCTAGCTAGATACCACCTGTTCTGGAAAAATTTCGGCAACACTACAACCCCAAAACTTGCCCAAACAATTTCCCCTGCTGGAACTCGCTTCCACTGACTTAAACACTTTGATTTCTGCCCATAAACAGTAAATTCAGCACACTGTATTTACTGGTTTTTGCCCTGTTTTCAGCCCTAAACAGTCCCTGAACTGTCCTCTAACGGTGGGGCACTGTTCCCAATGGTTCTAGTATCCGTATGGCTAAAAAAGAGTCAAAACTAAGTGCATAACCAGCGCTAAAAACGCACCTGTACGGTTTATCACTGAAACCGGCCTGTTCAATCCAAAAAGGGCGGTAGACTTTACTTCAAACCTTGATTTAGCTTTCACCCATTATTAGTCGTCTATTTTACCTGTACTTTCAAGACACAACAAAGGGGAGAGGGATACAGGCTGCTAGATTGCACCTGTATGAGTAGACGGACACCAGATTGGCCCCTAACTTAGGCGCCCCTTTCGGTATTTCTTTATTGTTCAAAAGAGGGAATAAACGCTGCGGTTCCCTACAAGCTGCCCCGCACAAACTCGGCTGAATTTCCACTGTTCCAGCCCGATTTCGGCAGCATAACTGTACTAGAACCCTTCACAGTCAGTATTCCCACGCATTGGCCGACTTTCCTGACGCATACGGGCACTTTGCAAAACCTGGCGAGAATCTGCAGCACGCTGAATTCTCTGTTTTCAGCCCTGAAAATGCGCCAGATCACCTGTACAGCGGTCCCCTTGCATCCCCGAACCTCCTGGTGGTATTAGGGTCCGTTTAGGGCCAAAACCCTAAACCTGCAAAAATACACAGCAGGCTGTAATTCACTGTTTCGGGCTCCGTTTCGCGTGCCGGTCGCATCCGTAGCAAGCCCTCGAGCTCCCGCACCTGTAGGGCTACTTGCCCTTTGAATCGGACGAGATTTCTGGCGTGAAACCTCTCCGAATTCACCTGTACCTGCGGGGGGATTAGCCGCTAGCTAATCCAGTACCTGTACAAGAGGCTCTTGCCTCGGCAATCGCGCATGAACCCACACAACTGTACATTGGTCAAATGAAGAGCCCACTAGAGGGGCATAACATACTGCCAAAGGGGAGAGAGAGGGCAGTGCGTAGCGTGCAGGGCATCACTCCTGGCACCGCACTGTGCATAAGAGGGAAAGCAAGCACTCCATAGCTCTTAACCTGTGACAAATCTGAAAAATGAGCCTCTCCCTCCTTCAAATTCAGCGCCACTTCTTGTTGCATGAGGCAAGTGCACCAGAATGTGCCACTTGGCACATTTACAAGCATTTTCCCGTTTCGGGGTTGCCGTCTAAAAATATCCCAACCAGTTGCCCAGTTGACTTCACGGCAGAGTAAGAAAATGTTCCCTTTGTCATTCCGGAGGTAATGATGCCAACACATTTTCAGGTCCCAAAATAGCAGTTCCCTAAATTTTAGGAGATGCTGCCATTGTATCTTTCTAGGTCATCCGACCCTCTTTGTACACTGCGGCCACATCCAGAACTGAAATGTAGCCTCTGTAGCAAAGGATTCCACTTTGGCTAGTCAATGACCCCACTTGGCTAACCATAGTCCTTGTCCAACCTTAGTGCTCTCTTGCCCTCAGGCCTGGACTCCCTCTGGACAGTTCCACACTAGCTATGCAATGCAGGGCAGTTAGATTTCCCGAGGGGTGTTTCCAAAAAGTGAAAGTAAATAGATAATAAGAAAGAAATCAACAAAAAGGATAGATAGTAGTCACACGCTGGTGACAATCACCCTCACCGGTGCATGCTTTTGGAGCAATAGTTAGCTACTCCTGTTCCTGCTCAGAGAGGCTCTTGCCTCAGCAAAAACGCATGTAACCACACAGTTGTACATGAGTCAAATGAAGAGCCCTCTTGCGGGGCATCACATTACTGCACGTAGGGGGGGGAGAGAGAGAGCAGTGTGAGGTGTGCAGGACATGACTTCTTGCACCACACTGTACATAAGAGGGAAAACTTGCAGTCAATAGCTCTTAACCTATGAGACAGCTTGCAAATGAGCTCTCTCTCAGCTAGAAATCGAGCGCCCCTTGTTCTGCACGAGGAAACTGCACCAAAAAGTGCCACTTGGCACATTTACAAGCATTTTTTCGTTTTGGGCTTCCCGCTTAAAATCTCCCGACTGGTTGCCCAGTTGACTTTGCAGCAGAGTTCTAAATTGTTCCCTTTGTCATTCCAAAGGTAATGACGCGTACAGATTTCGTGGCACAAAATGCAGTTCCCTAAATTTTAGGGGATGCTTCTGTTGGAGTCCCACTGGTCATCTGACCATCTATCCCCATTGGGACCGCATTCAAAAATGCAATGTGGCCCAGCTGTCGGGTACTTTTCCTCGGTGACCCACCTTGGCACTATGCCTTTATTGAGTTCACTTCCTAGTATCCACCAACTTGCTAAGTGCAACGGGGGGATCTACATGATCTTGAACTGAGCGTAGACATCCTCTTACTATACGAATTCCAGTGCCGACCAACTTCTCGTCTGCGGGTGAAACTACCGTTCACATTGGCCATACAATGTCCGACCATTTGTAGCTTCAAAAAGAGGGTCTTAAAATCATTGGAAAGAAACCAACAACTAAGGTTAGCAGTTGCCACGTCCTCGTGACATACCCCCCTCTTGAAATCGCAAACGTCCTTGATTGCATATCATAAATACATGCCACTGATGATCTTGTGTTGTTAGCACTCTTTTATCATCGCATGTATCCGAAAGAAAGGTCGTAACACATAGATACAAATGACTTAATGAAACCTTCATACTTTTGTCATTTCCATCTATTACACTGAATTTATATATACATTTAATGTGCTAGCTCTATCATTACCCCTCCTTTGCACACGTTGGGTTGGGGTATAAGTAGGCTGTAACCCAAAGGCTTCAAGGTAAAGCTGCAATACATTTGGTGACTCTGACAGTTCATACTCTTCCATCCACTTTGCATCCATAGGTGGATAGTTCTTGAACTTCACCAAATAGCGTCTTGCAACCTATCCTTTAACTTTTTTGTCCTTATGTGCCAAAACTTGCTCAGGTATCAGGATCTCATCAAGTTCCTCAACTTCTGGCTGATCCTCATCTGGCATATCTTTTGGCACATCACCCACGAAGGGTCTAAGAAGACTCACGTGAAACGCATTATGAATCTTCCACGCTCAGGCAATTTCACCCTGTAAGCCACATCATTGATCTTGTCAAGCACTTGAAAAGGCCCATAGTAACGCATGCTGAGCTTACGAAACAACCATTCCTTGCCCTTCATCTTTTTTAACCTTGCCTTTTCGAACCTTAGCAGAACCAAATCTGATAACAACATTCACGACGGTGATGATTAGCAACCTTTTTCTGCTTTGCCTAAGTCTTCTCCAAGGCAGCTTTAATTTTCTTATACTTTCATCCATGTTCTCAACATATCGATCTGCCTTAAAAATCTTGTCCTTTGTATGCAAAATGGGAGGAACCTTTTTGCCGCCTTCAACAATCTCAAAAGGTGCCTTGCCAGTCAACGAATGCACCGTATTGTTGTACGCATACTCAAGCATAGACAAATTACGTTCCCACTTGCCCTTATTATCTGACACATAGCATTTCAGCAGCTCCAAGACACTAGAATTAGCCTCTTCTGACTGTCCATCAGTTTGTGGATGAAACGAAGACGAGAACTTGAGCGCAGTGCCCATGTTCTCAAACAATCCTCTGCAAAACAAACTTGTCATGCAAGGATCACGATCACTGACAATCGATTGTGGCATACCATGGTACTTAAACACATTGTACATGAACAAGCATGCCATCTAATCAGATTTTATCTTCTTCCCGACACAGATAAAATGGGCGTGCTTGCTGAACCTGCAGATGATGGTCCATACACCATCCTTCCCCGTTGGCGTTCTTGGAAGATCAAAGATAAAATCCATAGCAATGCTTTTCCATGGCTTATCCGCAATCGGCAGTGGTTGTAACAGCCCTGGTGCCTTTTGCCTGTCAAACTTGACCTTTTGGCAAATCACGCATGCTCGCACAAAGGCATCCACATCTCTCCTCAAGGTAGGCCAATAGAAGAATGTCTCTACAGCCGCTATAATTGTCGCATCAATACCATAATGCACTGCATACGGTGGGACATGACTCTCTACCATGACCTTATGTCACAATGGCCTAGTGACACAAAGTTTGCCATGCATCATCATAAAACCGTCTCTGAGGAGGTAATGCTCATGATGTTGCCCCTCTTGCAACTGTTCAAAGATCCTTGCAAAATCTTCATCAGTAGCATATTGTTCCTTCATGTCATCAAGCTCATGATGATAAGGAAGACACAGCTGAAATTTGTGGCTTTCTTGATAACGCATCAGCCACAACATTCTTCTTGCCTTCCACATGCATAATCTGGAAGTGGAACATAGAAAGAATGTTTGCCCATCGCATATGCTTTTCGGGTAGCTTTGATTGTGTCAAGAAGTATCGCAAGGTCTGATGATCTGTCTGGACAACAAAATCAGCACCTAAGAGGTAGTGCTTCCAACTAGAAAGCGCATGAACTAGAAAGCGCATGAATCACAACCAAAAACTCTTTCTCATAGACTTGCATAGTCTTCTCTGGCCCTTGCAAAATTCGGCTTTCATAAGCTACTACGCATCCATCTTGCATTAGCACTGCTTCGATGCTACTGCCACACACATCACACTGCACCACAAATGGCTTCCTGAGATCTGGCAAAACAATTACTGGATTTGAGGTCAACTTTTCCTTGAAGAGTCTAATTTGGGTCCATCTAAAAGTGACCTCTTTCTTTTGCAATGCGTGAAGAGGTGATGCTATCTCAGCAAAGTTCCTGATAAACCTTCTATAGTAGGACATAATCCCAAGAAGCTTCTGACATCATGCGCAGTCTTCAAATCTGGCCATGTTTTGATAGCTTCGACCTTTGCGGGATCCATTCTGACACCATCCTTTGAGACTGTGGCCGAGAAAGTGGATCTCTTCTAGAAAGAATTCACTTTTCTTAGGATTGACAAGTAGCCTGTGATTGCGCAGCTCTTCGAACACAATGGTCAAGTGACGTATGCTCCTCTTCATTCTTCGAATAGACTATCATGTCATCGAAGAACGTTTCAACAAACTGTTGATGCGAGCGGAAAATCCGGTCCATCATCCCGTTGAACGTGGCAAGAGCATTTGTTAGACCAAATGGCATCACTAGAAACTCATAAAGACCAAATGTCATTCTAAACGCAGTCTTGTGCACATCCTCTGGCTTTATACGAATCTAATGGTACCCACTCTTAAGGTCTATCCTGCTGAAAATTGCAGCACCCTCTAAACGATCGAGAAGACCATAAATCCTTGGAATAGGAAACCTATTCTTGATGGTATTCTTATTTAACGCATGGTAATCAATACACATGCGCCATGAGCCATCCTTTTCCTCTACTAGGAGTAATGGGGAGCAAAAGGGTGAAGAACTAGGTTGGATCAGCCCCTTCTCTAATAACTCCTCAACTTGGCCCATAATGTCTTTCTGTTGCGCCGCGCTAACCCTGTAGGGAGGTCTATTTCGTGGGCTACACCCTGGCACAAAATCTATCCGATGGTCCTCAGGTGTCTCTGGCCGCAATTGCGACGGTGATGAATTTCAAAAATAGACACTAAAGTCTCTTTATCTAACACAGATAAATTTGATTGACAATTATTTGAGACATCACGTGCAAAAATCAAGTACACAGAAAGATGATTCTTTATTACAGAAGTGATAGCCGAAGCAGATACAATAGGGACAGACTCCCCTTTGAGCTTTTCATCCAAAACATGAGTTTTGCCCCTATGCTTAAGGGTGATCGTCTTGCCGAAGGCATCCAGCACGCCATGTACTCTAAACATCCACGGAATTCCAAGTAGCACATCGCACCCTTCCAATGGCATGATATAAAATTCTTCTGTGTCTACATATGACTGAATATACAGATGCAGCTTTCCAATAATGGGAATAACACACTCTGAGTGACCAGGACATGCCAACCCTACCTCTGCCTTGTACCCCATCTCTTCAGCTCTTATGCCCAGCTTCATAGCTAGCTCTGGTGAGATAAAGTTGACTTTGACACATGGATCAAAGAAGATGAGTGTCGTTTGATCTCTAACTTTACCCCATGCTCTGGATAACTTGCTGGCATCTGTACTGGGCCTATCACCCACCATATCTAGCACCAAACCTGCCGTGGGTTTAGGCTTTTTGCCTTTTTGGTCCTCTTTATTATCTGAGTCAGTTGGTCTTTTCCTTAGTGGACAATTGGTAGCAAAGTGATCAGGCTGCTTGCATATAAAGCATTTATTTTCAGCCATTAGGACCTTCTGTTCCTCGAGCGACTTACGCACAAAAGGCTTCCTTTTCTATTTCTTTGTGTGCGCTCCAAAAATCCCGGATGAATCCTTATCCTTGTTGGCCTTCTCTGACCCCTGTGACGCTTCAGGAGCCGTTTTTACAAAGGGCTTCTTCGCTGAATTTTTCTTCTGCTGCCCTCCTTTTTCGTTGCTTGGAAACCCACTATCCTCTCCTTTCAACAAGGCAACAACAGTGTTAGCAACTTCCATGAGCTGGGTGAGGATAGCCACTCTGTTCTTGATACAGTAGTCCCATAGCCCTTTAGGCAGCCCACAACAATACTTCTCTATCTGCTTTGTCAAAGGCACAAATCTGTAGGAGGTTACTGAGAGTAATGCTTTGCAAAACTTCCAATTGTACTCCTATAGGCTCTTGCAAGTAGCCGCAGTGAGTTGGTGCCAATCTGTCATGACGTTGGCTTCAAATTCATTTGACAGCCAAGAAGATGCAAACATTTGTTTGAAGTAGACCCAAGTGGCGGGTGCCTGTCCTTGCATTAACAATGTCGTCCACCATGTAAGCGCATTGTCCTGCAAGAAAGTGACAGCTTTCCTGGCCTTGAAGGCCTTTGTAAAATTCCCTCCTGCATAAGCTGTATCAAACTGCTAGAGGAAAGTGAGAGCCTTTGCCTTATCCTCGAAGCCGCTGAAAGTACTAAACTTTACAGCTGCACCACCTTCTTTGTAAGCTTTCGGCTGTTCCAGTGCCCCCAAATTGTCATAAGGAATAGTCTGCAACATGGGCATTGTAGTAGGAATCGTCGGCACATAGTGGCCATTGACATTTTGCGTCACAGGTGTCATATCTGGCTGCTGTCCGGAAAAACTAGCCATGCCAAAATGAGCCTGTGGCACCCCAAACTGGCCCTGGTTGCTCTGAAAACCTTGCTGCATGCCGATGCTACCATACATGGGGTTTGGCATCATGCCTTGCATACCCCCAAACACTGTTCCTAGCATGTACGGCTGGCTTCCAGGCGCATAACCAGCCATACTCTGGAACACAGATCCACCCCCAAAACATCCAGGATGTACCGTGGGTGGTGGAAAAACTGGATGCATTGCCTGGTAACCAATTCTCTGTCCATTAAACACAGCATGCGGGCTCTGAAAAGGTGGCGGGCTGAACTGGGATAGCCTGTAAAACAGGCCTTCTAACCACCTATTCAAGGGCGGGAGGAACCTGTTTTGGAGTCCTTGACTCAGCAACATGCGAGTGCTCCCTATCCTGTGGGGCGCATGAAGTACTTGGGCTTGAGCCTCAACAAGCTCTATTCGCGGTGTAGGTTGCCTATTGCTGTGGCATTGGTGGCGCTTGCAAGAACTCCATAAACCTTGGGTTCTGCACTAGTTGTGAAAACACATTCACCGCGGCAAGCCGCAACTAATTGAGTCCTGAACGCATCATCCTCAAGTTGCCGAGTCATAAAGCCCAGTAATGGAGGAACATTCACATCAACAAGAGGTACAGACAGGCGTGGCAGTGAGCTCTCCCCAATCTCGAACACCATAGGAACTTCCTGTCTATCTTTCGAAGAGGAACCCTCTTCCATAATGCCCTTCCCTTTGTCGGCCATAGTGTAATCCCGCGTTTCTGTACTCTGTCTCTTTACCCAAAACAATCGAGGCTCACTTCTTGAGGAAAAGGTGATTTATGTCCCGGCAATGGAACATTGAAACCGGCCCATGGGGCGGTAGCGGTAGGCTTTATCCGAAATTCTTTACTTTAGACACACACACAGAACTTTTGATAGGTAACCTCCGACGGGAGCAGACGCCGACAACCTATCTTTATACTTTAAGAGGGTAAATTACAAGAAGAGTCCTGGGAATTCTTTACCTGTATCCAGCTAGATACCACCCGTTCTCAAAACTTGCCTGAAACCAATTCCCTTGCTAGAACTCGCTTCCACCGACTTAAACCCTCTGATTTCTGCCCAAAAACAGGAAATTCAGCACGCTGTATTTACTGGTTTGTGCCCTGTTTTCAGCACTAAACAGTCCCTGAACTGTCCTCTAACGGTAGGGCACTGTTCCCAATGGTTCTGGCATCCGTATGGCTGAAAAACAGTCAAAATTCAGCGCATAACCAGCACTGAAAATGCACCTGTACGGTGAGGTTATCATCCTCACCGGTGCTTGCTTTTGGATCAACAGTTAGCTACTCCTGTTCCTCCTCAGAGAGGCTCTTGTCTCAGCAAAAACGCATGTAACCACACAATTGTATATGAGTCAAATAAAGAGCCCTCTTGTGGGGCATCACATTACTGCATGTAGGGGAGAGAGAGAGAGCGCAGTGTGAGGTGTGCAGGACATGACTTCTTGCACCACACTGTACATGAGAGGGAAAGCTTGCAGCCAATAGCTCTTCACCTGTGTGACAGCTTGCAAAATGAGCTCTCTCTCAGCTAGAAGTTGCCCAGTTGACTTTGCAGCAGAGTTCTAAATTGTTTCCTTTGTCATTCCGGAGATAATGATGCGAACAGATTTCATGGCCCAAAATAGCAGTTCCCTAAATTTTAGGGGATGCTTCCGTTGGACTCCCACTGGTCATCTGACCGTCTATCCCCATTGGGACCGCATTCAAAAATGCAATGTGGCCCAGCTGTCGGGTACTTTCCCTCGGTGACCCCACCTTGGCACTATGCCTTTATTGAGTTCACTTCCTAGTATCCACCAACTTGCTAAGTGCAACGGGGGGACCTACATGATCTTGAACTGAGCCTAGACATCCTCTTACTATACGAATTCCAGTGCCGACCAACTTCTTGTCTACGGGTAAAACTACCGTTCACATTGGCCATACAATGTCCGACCATTTGCAACTTCAAAAAGAGGGTCTCAAAAATAAAACAAAAATCATTGAAAAGAAACCAACAACTAAGGTTAGCAGTTGCCACGTCCTTGTGACATAGTTAACAGTTGCCACGTCCTCGTGACAGAGTTTACCTCCAATGCTTTCATTCAGTTTTGTACGGACCATGGTATCAAGAGAGAGCTTGCGAAGACCAATACACCTTCAGAGAATGTAGTTGTGGAACGGAAGAACAAGACAATAGTAGAGATGGCTAGGACCATGCTTGAGCATCGAGATTTACCTAAGTCCTTGTGGGCTGAGGCAGTTGCGACGGCTGTCCACACCCTCAACAGATCTCCAACCTCTTCGTTCCAAAGATGACACCATTTGAATCCTATTTGGAAAAGAAGCTACCCCAGGACCCGCAGCATGATCTTTGTCAGCTACAACTCTCTTTTAGTGGGATATCAACTTTATGATCCAAAGAAGAAGGAGATTGTTCTAAGCCGTGATGATGTCTTCAATGAGACCTTACCTTCAAAGGGGGCTTCCACTCCCAAGCCTTCCACGACAACTCCTGATCTTCCGATTCTTGGAGATCCAGATTTTGACATGTCCTATGATGAGCCCTCTTCTCCTACCCCTGTCCCTCAGGCCACGGAGGAGGAAGCACCCATTCACAAAGATACAGTTGACAGTGGATCTCATCACAGTGCCGATGTAGAGACAGATTTTCCAATGGCTCCCCAAGCCTGACAAGTTGACGAATTGGTTATTAAAGACCTTGTGAGATTCAGCAACCTCAGATTTTCCACCCGATTGGTGAGAAGCCGGTACCTCACGACGCTCTCATCAACTTCGAATTGCCGAGGTAGATGACCCGTTACTACAAGTGAACTATGCATTGATGTCTTCAGTGCTCCATGACAGAGTTCCTCTTACAGTTGAGGAGGCACTTTCACTACCTCAGTGGAAGTTGGCCATGCAGAAAGAGATTGATTCCATCAAGAAGAACAACACATGGGTGTTGGTTCCGCGGCCTCCCAAGCGGAAAGTGATCAAGGTCAAGTGGGTCTACAAAACCAAGTATAAAGCTGATGGTTCTCAGGACAAGCACAAGGCGCAACTTGTTGCCAAAGGCTTTTCCCAGAAACCCGGTGTAGACTTCGAGGAGACCTTCGCACCGACCGCACGGATGGCAACTATTCGGATTGTTTTTGCCCTTGCTACCCTTCGCGGGTGGCCGGTTTTTTAGATGGATGTGGTTTCGGCATTCCTCAATGGCGACCTAGAGGAGGAGGTTTACGTGGAGCAACCTCCAGCATTCGAGGATCCAAAATTTTTACACATGATTTCTACGTTGCTTAAGGCTCTCTATGGCCTCAAGCAATCGCCTAGAGCGTGGTACTGGAAGATTGATTCCTTTTTCCTACGACGCTCCTTTCAAAGATCTTCTGTTGATCCAGATTTGTACATTTTTCATGAGAGAGGGTTAGTGACACTTGTTATCCTCTACGTCGATGATCTTGTGATTACAGGTAGATCTTGTGATTACAGGTAGCCATGGTGAGCACATTCGCAGTATTATAGCAACCTTATGGAAGGAGTTTGAGATGACAGACCTTGGCTTGCTTCATCATTTTCTTGGATTGGAGGTTAGGCAAACAGAGGAGAGCATCTTCCTCTCTCAGGAGCGGTACATCCAGGAGTTATTGGAAGCATTTGGTATGACCGAGTGAAAATTCATCTCTACTCCCATGAATCCCAATCAAAAGTTGTCACAGTTTGATCTTCCTCTTCTAGCAAATGCAACAGAGTATCGGAAACTGGTTGGTTCTCTCATTTGGGTACTCAATACTCGATTTGATGTCAGTTTCCCGGTGGGTCTACTCAGTTCCATTATGCAGAAACCTGCCAAGTCACACATGCAGCGGGCCATCAGGGTCCTACAATATTTGAAGGCGACCCAGTCATTTAGCATTCACTATGCAGCTGGAGGTTCGGATCACCAGGTCATTCTACGAGGATGGAGTGATCCAGATTGGGGAGGTGATCTAGACGGACGATGGTCGACCACAGGTTTTACCTTTTCTTTTGGCTCGGGAGCAGTTTCATGGAGCAGCAAGAAACAACCAACAGTTGCCTTGTCTTCCACAGAGGAAGAGTACCGTGATGTTTGTAGTGCTACATGTGAGTCAGTTTGGATACGGAGGCTACTTTTGGAGATGGGCTTTCCGCAACAGACGACCATTATGTACTCAGACAACCAGAGTTGTATTGCCATTGCGAGGAATCCGATGTTTCACGCCCAGACCAAGCATATAGAGATTCAATACCATTTTGTTCGTGAGAAGACACAGGATGACTCTATCCGCCTAGAGTACATCCCGACTTCGGATAACCCTACTGACATCTTCACCAAACCTCTTCCACAAGCTACACTATCCTCTCATGCCAGCTCCCTCGGACTCCTTCCGCGTCCAGGAGCTGAGAGGGGGTGTTAGAGTTCATCTTCTTGTCAGGTGGCTGGTATCTCCTAGGAGCAGAGTAGGGAGTGAGGGCTGATTTGTGGCTGTGCCCGGCCGTACTTGAGGTAGGTAGACCAAGGTTGTCCACGTTCGACGTACGGACGTTCCGTACGGTACCGTACGACTCGTACGTTCCGTACATGAGTCGTCCGGGTTTTTTTTTTTTTTTTTTTTTTTTTTTTGGCGGGGCGATTTTTGGTGTGGGAATGTTTTGCATCTCGACTGCATTTGAACAAGAGCCCAATGGCTGCATTGGCTCAAACCACCATGACCTATGTGCGACGAGGCTTGGGTAGCGGATCTACTATGGCCGCCACCACTTTGGAGATCATGATTCTTCTTTCTTCGGACATTGCCGTTTCCAATGTCCATGGACAGATCTTTCATGTTCTAACTTTTAAGACTTAAGTTACAAGTATTTAGTACTAAGCAGTGTTAGAAAAAAGCGGGGGTCTAGTGTATTTTAACCGGTTGAAATTATAAAATCCCGGTTAGATTTTGAGCTTGCCTCTAAGAAAACCGGCAAATTTACACAAGTTTTAGTGTAATTACCGGCAAAAGCTTCAAATTTTGACCTGAAAACTCAAGTTTTCCCTTGTTTTGATCGGTTAGGAAAAATGTTTGTTTCTAGCCCTGGTACTAAGTACTAAGGTCGATGTCATGACTGATATGATCTATCATGTGTAAGACGCATGATTTTTTTTTGCATCGTACGTTACGTCACCGTACGTCTATTTTTTTTTAGTTCGATTAGTACTGCACGTCTTCGTATGTGTACCCGTCGTACGTGACCGTACGTGTCAACTATGGGTAGACGTACCTATTCTCGACGGTGCACATCATAGTATTGCTCACCCGATAGGCTGGCATGAGGCAGGACCCCTATTCCTAGGGTTTCCCGAGGTCAAAGTCTCGAGTCATTTGCACTATTTACACTAAGGCCACTAAATATGTGTTCCAGGTTACTTTTAGTGAGTTTTCATATTTATTAGCAGAATCGTGGGGTTTTCTAGCTGAGTAGGGCAAACTGGAGTTTGTCCTATATAAGCAGTCCCCCTCCTTGTACTTTTGGCAAGTTGTTGAATGCAGATTACCAGTGTTTGGGCTCTCTCCTCTCCTAGCGTTTTCTCTCTCGCGTTTGCAGTATCTGGCGAGCACTCTCTCTCTAGCGTTTTGCACATTCTCTCTCTAGCGTTTTCTGCAGAGGTGACATCGGCTTGCGATCTCTCTCTCCTAGCCCTAGTGCTTCTCTTTTTGGCCTATTACCACGCTCCGCAGCAGTTGTGCATCCCCGGCAAGATCCTGTGCCCGTTCGGTGGGCGGTACGCGCTTGTGCCTACACGACGAGGAGATTCATCGCGATAGATTCGAGATCTATTTGTTGTCCGTCACAGAGAGGGCTTGATCGCAGTTGTAGACAAGTTCCTCATCTGATTCACCTTCTTTCCGCTGCACCTTTGACACTCAACAGGTGTCTCTTCTCGAATTGATAACCTTGGAGGTCCAGTGTCATTGGTATATCTTGGGGCTACCATCACCGAACACTATCTGTCGAGGCTTGTTTCGACTATTCAAGAGCTTAGGGACCATGATGCAGTCAGCTACAACCTTATGTAAGGAACCTAACCCTGATTTTTGGTGCAGGTCTCAAGATGGAAAGTCAATCGACTTTTTGAGCTCGACTAATGTCGAGATTGCTTTTTAAGTTTGAGTTCTGTTTGAGAACTTGTTTGGTGCTCCTGTTTGGAATTTGTTTCAAATGGATGGTATCGGTTTTGAACCTGTCTTGGTGTCAATTTGAATTGTTTGACTCTGGTTTTAATAATGATTTCAATGTTTGGTGATTTCACTCCCGGGTGGAGTACTGAGAAATGATGTTTGAGAATGTTTGTTCATACTCATAGCCCGGACCCTTGTGGTTATTTGCCGGGGGGGGGGTTATATATTGAAAAGTGTTGTTTTTACTCGTGGCCCGGACCCTTGTCGTTATTCACAGGGGGAGGATTAAGAAGTCTGAGCAGTGGTTACTCTCAGCACCTCCAAACGACACAGGCTACGGTCTAGGGGGCGTTGAGTTATAAAAGGCCTCTATATCTCATGGCCCGGACCTTTTTAGGTTATTTGCGGGAGGAGTGATGAGGGACTCGTTGAACTGCTCATGGCCCAGACCAAGATGGTTATTTGCGAGGGAGTGTTCATCCGCAGCTTTATGTTTCAATGTCTTGTCATGCATATGTGAGCATTTGTGTTGCGTTGTGACGTGCCAACCATTGAATATTCCTTATTGGATGAGATACTTCGGGGAAACCAACGAACCTGGATATCAAGAGTCCCGATACAGAATGAAACTACTTATTGGATGAGATACTGCTAGGAAACCAACGACCCAGGATATCAAGAGTTCCAATATGGAATGAGACTCCTTATTGGATGAGATTCTTCTGGGAAGCCAATGACCCAAGAAATCACGAGCTCCGATATGGAATGAGAAAACTGATCGTCCCTTGGAATGACCCCCGGAAATTTTTGAGCTAACTTTGAGTTGTTTTGCAAATATGCTATAATCGAGAACGATTACTTTCTTTCAAGAAGGGGGGATGTCACAATTTGCTGACATGTCAAGACACTGAAGAAGCAACAGAAGAAGTAGAAGTTCCACCAACTTTTGGGACCCTATCTGATGGGGCCAGAGGACCTATAATGCTGGTCCACACACACTCACCTACGTAGAGGCTGATGACGTGGCAACGCTATACAGAATCCCAAAATTTTCGCAATTCGCGCTGACATGATGGCGTGACAGTTGTACGGATTTCCGCAAAGTGCGTTGCTTGCTATTGGGCGCCAGCTTTTGAGCCAATTGCTTTTGAGTTTCAAGCTTTTCATGTGATTGCTTTTGAAGGCCAAGGGCCTTTAAATATGTGCAGAGGGCTCAGTCTCTAGGTGCAAAGCGCGAGTACCGGCATTGTACTGAGTTCAAGTAATATAAAGAAACACCGATAGGGGCGCCAAGGTTTCGGGCCAGTACTCTCTAGGGTGGAACTCCACCACTCCGTGATGCGTGTGCTCTATCTCTTTTAGTTCAGTAGTTATTTGAAGTGCTTAAAGTTGACAATCTGTTCTTTTTTGTTGGCACGTGGTGCCCGTCCCAGTTACAAGGGGCCTCAACCTTAAGAAGAACAAGCAGTGTCACGTGACACATCCAACCCTATGTGTCCGTGGACAAGCTACAGCATGACAAGGGTTCAGTCAGTCCAGTCAGTCTAGCTTAGGAAGTGTTCTGGCACTTTTGTGAGTCTGTTCGCAGACCGTGCATGCCCAGGCACTTAGAGTAGATGCATATCCTCTGGTTGCACACAGCATGATCATCAGAATCCAACCGAATCCATTAGGAGCATTTCCAGTGCATTAAACCTATTTTCCCTATTTTTGACATTTTTCACTTATTATTTTAAGTGACTTTTGTTGCTGGGTAAGATAATATATAAGGAAACCAGGGCTAGCACCATTTGGCAGAAGAGCAAGGAGAACACGGGCCAAAGCGCAACAGGTTCCCCCTCTCTCTCTCAACAAGACTCGCCCCCCTTTTTGCTACCGTTTTTCCACCAATCTGCCTCAGCAATTCAGCCTTGCCTTGGCGATTCCCATTAGCCTTTTCAGCCAGGAACTCTCGCAACAAAGACTCCTTCAAATAGCGTTTTTGTAACCCTGCTGTCTAGCGTTTTTCAGCCAGCACTTTCAGCGTTTTACAACAGCCCGCCAGCGTTTTCAGCAAGAGCGATTACAGCCAGCAAGTGCACAGTATAGCCGCATCTTCAAGCAGCCCCAACAGCGTTTACAAACAGCCCAATCCAACGTGTTGTTTCAGCCACAAATAGCGCTTTTAGGCAGCAGCACGAAGCATTTTCAGTGAACAATTTAGCAAGCAAAACAGTAGTAGCAGATCAGTCTGACAGCCCAATCCAGCGTGTTGTTTCAGCCACAAATAGCGTTTTTAGGCAGCAGTAAGAAGCATTTTCAGTGAACAATTTAGCAAGCAAAACAGTAGCAGATCAGTCCGACAACTTCGACCCCTTGCAGATTCACCAAGCATTCGCTTTTCAGCCATAGTCCCGTCATCGTCGGCATCACCGTCGGCCTCGACATAGCCCATTAGACTTGCATCAGTTAGCTTCCAGATACACTTGTACCAGATTGTGCAATCAATAGTAGACCACTCTCGCCATCGAGAGTGGGACCTTCGGAGGAGGGTTTTACAATGTCTCTGGTGTCGTATTCTCTTCTCTCTCTATCTCTTAGTCTCATGCACCTTCACGCACAGTGTCAATTCATTTTGTTTGTGTCCATTGCACTCTCTCATTAAGAACGGAAGGCTCTCGCTTCCGTAAGTTAAAGGAACCCTTGAGCACAGCTCGGAGCACTCATCTTGAGCAAAGTTCATCATCATTCTGCTGCACCTTACATTGGTATCAGAGCTTTGGCAGTGTTCTGTATCACTCAAGGAAAGAACCACAAGTTTTTTTTTTTTTTTGCTTCTTGTGGTCGCACGTAACCCAAGACCGGCGTGTCGATTCCTAATCGTGTTTTTAAAGAGTGACAGGAAACCCAAGAAAGAAGGGCTTGTGCAGCCTCCCCTTGTGCATCTTTTCACTCATTGAGAGCGGACCGTGGACTTAGCGGCCAGCCAATCGACGTGAGGTGGGAAAAAGCAACCTTGGTGTGAGTGCAAGGCCACTAAGGGGTGCGCCCGCGGAAAAGAGCAGAACTCGGGTGAAGAGAAGATCCTTCTCTAACACAGATTGCAAGCGAAAGAAGAACCTCAAGACCCTCAAGAATTCAAGACCCTCAAGAACCCAAGAACCCAAGACCCACAAGAACCCAAGTTCCTCGTGAACTTAAGAACCCAAGATAACAGTGCGTGGTCATCACCCGAAGCGGATTGGATACTTCGCATGGAGGTGGTGAGCATGGGAGTGGCGAAGAAGAGTTTTCCCCACCAGGAGGTTTTCCCGACCCTCCCCCTTCCCCATCTACGCCACGAGTTGTACCAAATCCTATGGAGGCGATGGTCAAGTCGATGATGGAAATGATGGCACAACAACAAGAAACGACTCGCGTTGCGATGGCACAACTAGAAAGAAAAGCAGAACGACAGGAAGCCTTGGAGCGTGAACGCCAACTCAGACAAGACACCTTTGAGTGTGAGCGTGATCAAGCGCGCTTGGCCGCTGAAGAACGACAGGCCGAGCGTGCAGCACAGAGTGAACAACGCATGCAAGAGTTGGTCCGACATGTTCTCGCTTCGAAGTCCGAGCCAGCCAAAGATGTTGGTAGTTCATCAAGTGGCGCAAACCGAGATTCGGACTCCAATAACCGAGTCACAGAAAAGTTGACCTTCAGTAAGTATGATGGTAAGATAGATGCCACGGTTATTCATTCTTGGTTCCATCAATTTAATGCTTATTTTGCAGCAACTAAGAAGACAGGAAATAGTAAAGTTTTGACGGCAACCATGTACCTTGCCGGTGATGCCATAAATTGGTACCACGCATGGCAAGAGGCACAATTGGCCGCGCACCTAGAGGAAGCCGACGAATTCACGCCCCTTTCCTTCAGTTGGGCTGATTTCCAAGACAAGCTCAAGGCGCGGTTTATGCCACCTCAGTACCTCGCACGATTGAAGGACGATTGACGCGCTTCAAAGCAAAATGATATGCCAGTTATGTCTTTCTCTAATCGTGTTTTGCAGCTCGGCACTCAATTACGCAAATCGGATGCAGAGCGCAAGGAGGCATTCCTTTATGGATTGGACGAGTATATCAAGTTTAATGTGGAGGTACTTGATCCAATCAATTTCAACAAGGCGGTAGCGATTGCTCTCGCACAAGAGATGAAGCACAACAAGGGAAAGCCTAAGGAGAACAAAACTTCTCAAGGAACCTATCAGACTTCTCAAAACCCACAGAATGGTAAGAACGGTAAGAATGGTAACTCTTCTAGCCCATCTTCCTCTAATTCGTCGGAAAAGAACTCTCAAAATGAATCTAAGGGTAAAGCTAAAGCACCTGCAAAACCTAAGCTAACCCCGGATGAAAAAGCTGCACGAGGAATTATAGGAGGATACATCACGGCTGAAGAACAAGTGATTATGCTAAGGAAGGTAGATGTTATCAATGTCACGTCAAGGGTCACATTAAGAAGGCTTGCCCTAAGACAACCCCACCTAAAGAACCAAAGGACCCACAGCAACCACAAGCACTTTAATGAACCAAGCTGAATCTTCTCATGTCTCTGACACACATTGATGAGCCTCTCATGAAGTGTTATGGTCATGTAATCATATTGTTTTATCCAGGAAGTATGCATGATGTGATTAGTACCTCTTTTGTTGAGAGAGCCCGTCTAGAGGTTAGTCTAGAGGTTAGTCAGGAATCTCCTCTCGAGGTTTCTGGCTTCGCTCCTGGTATGGACTCTCTCGTCACAAAAGAGTGCCTTGATGTGTTGTTTACAGTTCAGCAAGCTGCTTTCCGTAGGAAATTTCTCGTGTCTCCTCTTTCAGGATGTGATATGCTTTTGGGCATTAGATGGTTTCGTGAGCATAACCCTCTCATTGATCAGGAGGCCAACACTCTCACATTAAATGCCAAGATTGACTCCCTTATCATCATTCGTGTTGCGGAGGGTCTCCATTCTTTGCCTCTCATTTCTCATGTGCAAGTCAAGCATGAATTACGACGGGGAGCACAAGCGGCATTCATCTATGCTGCTCCAATTTCCCAGAGCATTCAGACTCCAACTAAGTATTCAGATTTGTTTACCAAGTTTAAGCATCTCTTTTTGCAAAATGATCTTCCACCCCGTCTCCCACCCGAGCGGCAAGAGGACCATCGCATTGAGCTTATGCAGGGGGCACAGCCAGTCAGTAAGGCTCCCTACCGTTTGAACAAGACACAGGAAGAAGAGTTAGAGCGACAACTCACGGAGTTGGTGGCCAAAAGATTCATACGTCCTAGTGTAAGTCCTTTTGTTGCTTCTATTTTGTTTGTGATGGTTCGTCTCGTTTGTGTGTTGATTATAGGGCTTTGAACAAGATAACCGTCAAGAACAAGTTTCCAATGCCTCGCATTGAGTATATTCTTGATAGGCTCAATGGGGCAAAGGTTTTCAGCAAGGTCAATCTCAAGAGTAGATACCATCAGGTACGGGTATTCAAAGGCGATATCTTCAAGACTGCTTTTCGCACCGAGCAGGGCAATGGGAGTATGTTGTTATGCCTTTTGGATTGACAGGTGCTGTGGGTACATTTAATTGTCTCATGGTAGGCCATTTCGGCGATATGGTCGGTGTACGTGTGCTCATCTTTCTTGATGATATTCTCATTTTTTCTGCATCGTGGGAACAACATGAAAGGGATGTCGAAAGGGTCCTAACCCGTTTGGATAAGAGTCAGTTGTACATTGCAGCTAAGAAGTCTGAATTTTTTCTTATTGAAGTCACTTATCTAGGTTATATCATTTCTGCAGAAGGGGTCAAGCTAGATCTCGCGAAGGTGGAACAAGTTCGTAATTGGGATTTGCCCAAAACTACATATGATGTGCGTTCTTTTCTTGGTTTATGTCGAGCATATAGTTTGCACATAGAGAATTTTGCATGCATTGCCGCACCTATGACTGATGTTTTGAAAGGGGTCAAGACTCGCCGTCACCACGTAGGCTTGCCCGAAGCAACCATTGAGGCTTTCGCAGCTCTCAAGGTTGCGGTGACAGAAGCACCGTGTCTTATCCTTGCCTCTTGGGATGATCCCTTTGAGGTATGGACGAATGCGAGCAATGTAGCCATAGGCGCTGTGCTTCAGCAGCATGGTCGTCATGTAGCTTTCCTTAGCCGGAAGCTCAATAGTGCGGAAAAGAATTATTCAGTTTATGATAAAGAACTTTTGTTTGTCATTCACTCTCTTAAGCATTGGAAGCATTTTCTATATGGTAGAGAGTTTACAATTCGCACAGATCATCAAGCCCTCAAGTGGCTCCACTCTATGCCTAGTGCACATTGGAGTGATCGCAAAGTACGGTGGTCACAATTTTTTGAGCAATTTGGAGGTTTGAGTGAGTATGTGCCTGGAAAAGCTAACCCTCTTGCAGATGCGTTGAGTCGCAAAGAACAGATTTTGGCTCTTGAGTCAAGGTCCACATTTTTTATTGAGGGTGTGTCTTTTGAAAGTATGAAGAATCACTATGCGGATTCCGAATTTCGTAAGCATTGGTTGCAGGCTCTTGCTTCCCAAGGGCCAAGCAACTATCTCATTCGTGATGGTTTGTTGTATTTTCGTTAACGTTTATATGTGTTGCCCTCTCTCAGGCCAACCACATTGCATAATGCACATGATTCTCTCACGGGTGGGCACAGGGGAATGAACACCACTTTGGAAAAAATTAAAAGATTCTTTTATTGGCCTAAAATGTGAAAGGATGTGTTTCGTTATGTCACTCAGTGCACTATATGTCAAAAGGTAAAAGCTCCTCGGGGTAAGCAACAAGGCCTCTTGCTTCTGCTGCCTATTCCCGATGGACCTTTTCAAATTATTTCCATAGATTTTGTGACTAACCTTCCACCAAGTTTGCATTCAAGGAACACTCAATGTTTGACAATTGTTGATCGTTTCAGTAAGTTTTGCATGTTGATTCCTTGTAAAGCCACAGTCACCGCACAAGATGTAGCACAGTTGTTCATTAAGCATTGGTACCCCCTCTGTGGTTTGCCAAAATCGGTTTCATATAGGGATCTTAAGTTCACGTCCAATTTTTGACGCGCACTTTTTGAAAATTTTGGCACTAAGTTGAATTTTTCATCGGCTTTTCATCCATAATCAAATGGTCAGACAGAGATTTACAATCACTTGGCTTTTGATGTTTTAAAGTCATATGTGTATGATCAACGGTCTCAGTGGGAGCTCTATCTCCCATCGGTCAGCCTATTTTGAACGACTCTTTTTCCTCTGCCATTCGTTGAACTCCGTATTAGGCAGTTTTTGGCCGTCGTTCTAGTCACTTTTGACTCGTTCGGTCAGTCAAATACCTGATGCCAATGTTGAAAGTCAGTCATTGGATGAGATTTCTGAGAGTGTGAAGCTTCGGCTAAGCAAGGCTCAGGAATCTTATTCACGGCAGGCTAATAAGCATCGTCAAGATGTTTCAATCAAGGAAGGGGATTGGGTGTATTTAAGAATCATGAAGCAACGTCTTAAGCAAGTTGGAAAGAAGCGTCCCAACTTCTCCCAAAGTTGTCTTTTCGAATGTATGGTCCATTTCGAGTCATTAAAAAGATAAATGAGGTTTCAATGAAGTTACAGTTGCCTAACTCATGGTCAATGCACAACGTTTTCCATGTTTCTTGGTTGAAAGTGTTTCAGGGAACACCTCCATAAGATATTTCGGAAGAAGAAGAACCGGAGATCGTAGATGAAGCTGAAGTCATGGAGCTGGAGCAAGTGTCGTTGCATCGGTTTCGACACGGTTCAAAGAAGCAAGTGAGACAATACTTTTTGAAGTTCAAGGATCGAGGAACCCACGAAGCAGTGTGGGTCGACGAAGAGTTTCTCAAAGATTACCCAGAGTTGTTGGCAGACTACAAGGAAGCCATGCAGCTCGGTACCAGTACCTCACTTTATAAAGGAGGGGATGTCACGTGACACATCCAACCCTATGTGTCTGTGGACAAGCTACAGCATGACAAGGGTTCAGTCAATCCAGTCAATCTAGCTTAGGAAGTGTTCTGACACTTTTGTGAGTCTGTTCGCAGACCGTGCATGCCCAAGCACTTAGAGTAGATGCATATCCTCTGGTTGCACACAGCATGATCATCAGCATTACCATCAGAATCCAACCGAATCCATCAGGAGCATTTTCCAGTGCATTAAACCTATTTTCCCTCATTTTTAACATTTTTCACATATTATTTTAAGTGACTTTTGTTGGAAACTGAGTAGGGCAAAATGGGTAAAGATAATATATAAGGAAACCAAGGCTAGCACCATTTGGTAGAAAAGCAAGGAGAACACAGGCCAAAGCGCAACAGGTTCCCCCTCTTCTCTCTCAACAAGACTCGCCCCCCTTTTTGCTGGCGTTTTTCCACCAATCTGCCTCAGCAATTCAGCCTTGCCTTGGCGATTCCCATTAGCGTTTTCAGCCAGGAACTGCCGCAACAAAGACTCCTTCAGATAGCGTTTTTGTAACCCTGCTGTCTAGCGTTTTTCAGCCAGCACTTTCAGTGTTTTACAGCAGCCAGCCAACGTTTTCAGCAAGGGCGATTACAGCCATCAAGTGCACAGTATAGCCGCATCTTCAAGCAGCCCCAACAGCGTTTACAAACAGCCCAATCCAGCGTGTTGTTTCAGCCACAGATAGCGTTTTTAGGCAGCAGCAAGAAGCATTTTCAGCGAACACTTAAGCAAGCAAAACAGTAGCTGATCAGTCCGACAACTTCGACCCCTTGCAGATTCACCAAGCATTCAGTTTTCAGCCATAGTCCCGTCATCGTCGGCATCACTGTCGGCCTCGACATAGCCCATTAGACTTGCATCAGTTAGCTTCCACATACACTTGTACCAGATTGTGCAATCAATAGTAGACCACTCTCGCCATCGAGAGTGGGGCCTTCGGAGGAGGGTTTTACAACGTCTCTGGTGTCGTATTCTCTTCTCTCTCTATCTCTCAGTCTCATGCACCTTCACGCACATTGTCCATTCATTTTGTTTGTGTCCATCGCACTCTCTCATTAAGAACGGAAGGCTCTCCCTTCCGTAAGTTACCCTTGAGCACAGTTCGGAGCACTCATCTTGAGCAAAGTTCATCATTCATTCCGCTGCACCTTACAAGCAGTAAGAGAAGTTTTACCAACTCACAAATTCTTGTTGAGTGGCCTATTTTTAAAGACAAATTCCCACCAACTTACAAGACCCCGTCCAATGGGGCCCACGAAACCTAAAGCCATTAAAATAAAGTGGGACCCACACACAAAGACTTGCGTGGAGCCTGATGACGTGGCAGGCCACTGCCAAATTCCTCATTTTACACTAACTAGCTAACATGGCAACCTGTACAGATTTTCGTGCTTCACGCTGACTCGGTTGATGCGACAACCTGTACTAATTTTCACGCTGATTGATTTTCAGCGCCAGCTTTTGGGCCAAATGCTTTTGAGTTTCAAGCTTTTCACGTAACTCCTTTTCATTGGCCAAGGGCCTTTATATAAGTGCAGAGGGCTCAGTCTCTGGCACTCTTTCGAGTGAAGATGCAAAGCGTGAGTACCGGCATTGTACTGAGTTCAAGCAATATAAAGAAATACCGAAAGGGGCGCCAAGGTTTGGGGCCAGTGCTCTCTCGGGGTAGAACTCTACCACTCCCCGTCTCGTGTGCCATGCTCTCTCTCTCTCTCTCTCTCTCTCTCTCTCTCTCTCTCTCTCTCTCTCTCTCTCTCTCTCTCTCTCTCTCTCTCTCTCTCTGTGTGTGTGTCACAAAGTGATGACGTGGCTGCCCGAGAGGAAACCCTGACTGCTTTTGAAAACCCTAATTCTAGAAACCCTAGCCCTAAAACCTGCAAACCCTAATTTTTGCCAAAAACCATAACCCTAAAATCTGCCATGACCTAACCCTAACCCTAAAAAGAAGCAAGACTGAATTCCGTGAAACGCACTGGCATGCTGACGTGGCATCGTACAACAGTCCCGTAATTTGCGGAGATTTTCAGCATTTGCGGCAGTTTTGCTTTCCTCTACGCGAGAGAGAGAGAGAGAGAGAGAGAGAGAGAGTAGCTTTTGCTTTATTTGAAAAACTCAAGAGAGTTTGAGAGAGAAGAGAGAGAGCCTTTGCTTTTATTTTAGGCTTTTGATTTTGAAGCTTTTGGGGCTCTGCTTTTGGCAACCCTTGTAAACAATAAATAAGTGGTGAGGGCTTACACTCTGTAGGGCATCTGGACGCAGAGTCTGAGAGTGAAACCCGAACCACTCTCTTATACTTTGAACTGATTAATACATAAAGAAATACAGAAAGGGGCGCCAGTCTTTGGGGCCAATATCTCTAGGCACGGGACTCCGCCGGGCCAGTGCAAATCTATTGTGAACTCTGAACTGTTTTGAAGTAGTTATTTGGTGCTGTCGTGATTGATTCTTGACTTGGAGTGTCCAAGTCTGTTACAGTGGTATCAGAGCACGGCTGATTTCTCTTCTACGGGAAATCCGATCCCCAATTTTTTTTTTCCCGCGGCACCTATGGCTTCACGCAAGGATCAATCGACTCCCTCTGCATCCGGAGATGTGGGCAGGGATCACAACGAAGATTCCGGCAGAGAGTATGGCCCGCCTCGGCCTACTCAGGCGGAGCAACGAGAGATGAAGCGTCGTCAACTGATCGGCGATGCAACAAAGATGATGCTCAGTTTTGCGAAGGATCCGAAATTGGCAAAATATATGAGCGAAATTTCTTTTCAGAAAGTGCACGAGCAGTGGCAGAAAACCACAACACCACCCCTGAAACCCGCTCTCAAGAAACCTTCTGCTCACAAGAAATATTCAGAGAAGGAATTAGAAGAGGTGGTTCATGCACAAATTGCTCAGCTTTTTGACGCGCAGAACAAAGCCAAAAAGCACGGCAAAAAGAAGAAGAAAGGCACTGACTTCCTAGGATATTTGGGTCGTCAGTCGACTTTTGATAAGGCAAAGAAACAGAAGAAGCGTGTTCGATTTGAAGGAGTACCCAGTTCTTCTTCTTCTTCTTCTTCTAACAGTTCTTCTAGCTCTTCAGATTCGAGCGAAGAAGACAAAAAAGGCAAAAAGCGAAGCAAGAAACAACGCTTCGAACAGGGCAAGAAAAAGGCAAAGAAGTCTAAATCTCGCCCAGTGAGTGACAGTTCTACAGAGGATTCGTCTACAGACAGTTCAGACTCTGATGATGGCAACTTTTATGTGAACAAGAAGAATTTTTATAAAGCCAACCAGTATGACTTTCTGGAAGATAAAAGCAAGAAAGTCCGAGAGTTTAAGGAAGGTGGACAGTCGATCAAATTTGACACTTTTTCAGGATATAAAGATGCTTCGAAGGCTTTGTCTTTTAAACAGCAGTTTGACATCGCTTTCGCGGGAGGACGCTACTCAAAGCACTCCAAGATTCGGAGAGTTGCCTCTTACTTTAAGGGGAATGCTCGAACTTGGTGGTCCACGCTTCTTTTAAACAAGACTGCGCCAGTTAAATGGCTGAAATTTAAGAAGCTTTTTATTTCTTCTTGGCTAACGCAAGAGTATGAACGCGATATACGAGCTGCTTGGAACCATCTTCAGATGACCAAGAGAGATACAGTGGATGCTTACTCTGAGAGATTCTGGAGCTCTTTTCTACCCGCCTCTTCATTCAAGAAGATCTCGTTCAGAGAACAGATTGAGCGGTTCACCTTGGGTCTACCTACAGAGATCCGAGATCACTGCTTGGAACAGAAGTCAGCTTCTATTTAGGAGTTGATGAGTCATGCGAAGCGGGGCTTTGCCATTCACTCTGGCAGTCTGACCTACCCCACCGATGAGGTCATGACACAACGAGCCGAATAGACTTCAGTTCAGGGAATGAAAGTAGAAAGAGAAAGAGCGACCTAGAGAAGAAGGATGCATGACCCAAGCTTACTCCTCAGGAGAGAGCTCGCTTCATCAGGGAGGGAAAGTGCTTTGGATGCGGGGAACATGGACATATCTCCGCGAAGTGCCCTAAAAAGGTACAGAAAGAACAAAATGACAAGGACAACGACGGGCCTGAGAGTTTGAGAGCAGCTAAGGAACGTGGAAGAAAAGGCAAGATGAAAACAGAATTGGTTCCAGATTGTGTGGGTATCGATCCCAACACCATGGACGAGAGTACAGAACTTTGCCGAGCTTGGGACAAAGTGAAAGATCAAGAGGCCCTGATCTTCTTTGATGGAGGAGCCAAGGCCAACTTCATTTCACCGGAATTGGCACCGCGGCTCGAAATCACTCCCGATCGGATGGGACCACTTGCGGAGGCAGTTCTAGTGGCACCCGGCAGGGACGTAGCCATTACACCTGTCATTGGCAAACTTCGGTTGCATTGTCATGGGTATTTGGGGCATGAGGACTTTTTCATAATGCCTTTGGATGGTTGTGATGTTCTCTTAGGGATTCCCTAGTACCACAAGAACAACGCCGTGGTCGATTATCGGGCGAGGAAAGCGACATTGACTACAGAGAAGGGCAGAACCATTGTACTTGATATTAAACTGAAGGGCGAGTCTGTCCCTATTGAATCAGCTTTAGCCATTTCTAAATTAATGAAATCCAGTCTGTTTGTTTACTTGATCTTTATGAAAGAATTGAGCGATAAGGATAGGACAAATACTTGATAAAGAACGCCAAGACTTTCTCCACTCTCACGCCGATTGGTTCTCAGAGGGCCTACCAGGCGAGTTACCACTTGCTCGTCCTGAAGATCATACCATTGATCTGATACCTGGAAGCACACCACCGAACCAGCCACCTTACCGTGTGAGCCGAGCACATAAAGAATAGATTATGAACCAAGTGAAAGACCTCTTGGAAAAGGATCTTGTCCAGCCGAGTAGTTCACCGTATTGCTCTCCAGTGTTGTTGGTTTTGAAGAAAGACGGATCTTGGAGAATGTGCATCGATTATACAAAATCACCATCAAGAATAGATTTCCGATTCCTAGGATCGATGATATACTCGACAGATTACAAGGATCCTCGTGCTTTAGCAGGATTGATTTGAAGAGTGGATATCATCAGATCAAAATCACGCCGGGAGACGTCTACAAAACAACTTTTCGGACGACTTTTGGGTTATTTGAGTTTTTGGTGATGCCTTTTGGCTTAACCAAAGCTCCTGCGACATTTAACCAGATGATGGACAAGGTTTTTCAAGAGTACAGGCTATTTGTTGGCACTTTCTTTGACGATATCATTGTTTTCTCCAAGAATGAGACAGAACACAGAGATCATCTGCTTCAGGTCTTTCAGGCATTACCAGATCACAAGTTAGTGATTAATGCAAAGAAAAGTGAATTTTTCCTACCAGAGATACACTTTTTGCGACACATTGTCTCAGCAGCGGGAGTGCAAATGGATCCGGCCAAGATAGAGACTATCCGTGATTGGCCCGATTTGAAGAATGTCCATGAAGTTAGAAGCTTCTTGGGACTGTGTTCGTACTACAGGCGGTTCATTCAAAAGTTTGCAGAGGTTGCTTCCCCTTTGCATATCTTGACACAAAAAGGAGTCCCTTTCTCATGGGGACCCACAGAGGTGACTGTCTTTCAGACATTGAAAGAGAAATAGACTACGTGACCAATTTTAACTTTGCCAGACTTGGAGAAGTCATTTGAAGTATATTGTGATACTTGTGGTCGTAGTCTGGGTGCGGTCTTAATGCAAGAAGGCCATGTCATTGCTTACAAGAGCCGATTGTTCTCAAGGCCGGAGATGACAGCACAGATGTATGAGAAAGAGCTTTTGGCGGTTATCCATGCTCTTACTCAGTGGCGGCATAACCTACTCGGAGCGGATTTTACTGTCTTTACAGACCATCAGAGTTTGCGCTACTTCTTGTCACAGAAGTAGCTTTCGGAAAGCAGATGCGCTGGACGAACATCTTGTCACAGTTTCACTTCCGGATTGTCCATGTTTAGGGAAAGAAGAATGTGGTGGCAGATGCTTTGTCTCGAAAGCCGTTGGTTCTGGCTATTTCCGCGATACATCATAGGAGCTTCGAGGATATGGTCGACCAGTATGCCACAGACAGAATTTGCAGACGTTTTCACACGGATACGGGATGGGGAGACAGTAGCGGGATATTCCATTCGGGATGGCAACTTGATGAGAAAAACCATGTTGTGCGTTACACAACCGTTGAGGGAAAAGGTTATGACTAAATGCCACTCTCCACCTTTTGCGGGTCACCGCGGCATTGCTACCACCATGAAAGGGGTAGAGAGATACTTCTTTTGGCCGAGACTCAAGAAGGATGTGGAAGAGTTTGTGCGCAGTTGCTTAGTATGCCAGAAGGTCAAGTTTGATAGGCATAAAGCACAGGGATTGTTATAGCCTCTGCCCATACCCACCCGCCCCTGAGAAAGTATTGCAATGGATTTCATTTTTGATCTCCCAAGAACAGAGAGTGGTCACGAAGGTATCTGGACTGTTATTGAAGGAGCAAACGGGCTCATTTCATTCCAATGAAGAAAACAGTCAAGCTGGATCACTTAGCGATACTGTTTGTGGCCCAGATTTTCAGAGTACATGGCATGCCTGAGACGATTGTCTCCGACAGAGACCCCAAATTTACGAGTTTGTTTTCGAAGGCTATTTGGAAGAGCATTGGCACGCGGTTGCAGTTCTCATCATCGTTCCACCTGCAGACTGACGGGCAATCTGAGATTGCCAATTCAGTGGTTCTAGATTTATTGAAGTCTTATATCTCAGATCAAAAGACTCAATGGGAAAAGTACTTACCTTTGATGGAATTTGCCTACAATAACACGATACACTCTTCGACGGGGAAGGCGCCATTTGAGATTGTTGAAGGTGCTGCGAAGGTTCCACCCTTCCTAAGCACGAAAGATAAGATTTTTGAAGCGGATGAATATGCGCGAGACTTAGATACGGCTTTTGCCAAGGTTCGCGAGACTTTGCAGAAATCTCAAGAACGACAGAAAAAGGCAGCGGATCGCCATCGTCGCGACTTGAAATTGAAGGAGGATGATTGGGAAGGCACGCCTGAGAAAGAAAAAGGGAAAGGAGAGGCTTTTTCCAAAGCTTAGTATGCAATACTACGGACCTTTCCAGATCACTGAAAAGATAAATGATGTCTCCTTCCGACTGAAACTACCTGATACTTAGAGGATTCACAATGCATTTCATGTGAGTCTCTTGAAACCTTTTAAAGGTGATGTGCCTAATGATGGGGAGCTTGATGAGCAACCCGAAGTGGAAGAAAATGAGAAGATCCTTGTTCCTGAACAGATTTTGGCACATAAGGATACGAAGAATAAAGGTAAAGTTCGAAGGTGGTTCTTGGTTAAGTTTAAGAACTATCCTACATTGGATGCGAAGTGGATGGAGAAGGAGGACCTAGCAGATACTCCTCAGATTGTGAATCTTTACCTCGATGCTTTTGGTTTAGCATAGTCTACTCCAAATAGAACCCAAAATTCACCTTGGCCGGAAATCTAGTGCAGTGGGATGCACAAGAGGGGAGTCACTCCGCTCCTTTGTCAGCAGATGCCATGATTTAGATACTAGTCACTGATGTCTCTTTGAGCTTCAAGGATACTGAAAGCTAACAGTATTCTGCTAAATGGGAATTCCTGATTATGATACTGATTTGTTCTTGACTTCTTTAAGTGCAAGAACTGATAGACGAAATGACTGCAGCATTTTGGTCTAATTGATCTCGAATAGACATGGTTGCAATAGGGGTTGGTCAATCGGACATCGATGAGGTCCCGATTGGATCTAGATGCGATTGCTAGCTACATTGCCGAGATAAATCATGGTCTAAGATCCGAATGAATGTTGAATGTCATGTGATGTCTAGTGATGTCGTGTGATGTGACTCGATTGGTACATGTGCTAGATGAGTGTTCCTAGTACGTAGGTACTAATAGTCAGTGTCTGCTAAGACGGTTTATAGCCTCTGTCTGTTTTGCAAGCGTAATCGAGGGTGACTACAATGTTTTCAAGAGGGAGGTATGTCACAAAGTGATGACGTGGCTGCCCGAGAGGAAACCCTGATTGCTGCTGAAAACCCTAATTCCGGAAACCCTAACCCTAAAACCTGCAAACCCTAATTTCTGCCAGAAACCCTAACCCTAAAATCTGCCCTGACCTAACCCTAACCCTAACCCTAAAAAGCAGCATGACTGAATTCCGAGAAACGCGCTGGCATGCTGACGTGGCACCGTTCAGCAGTCCCATAATTTGCGGAGATTTTCAGCATTTGCTGCAGTTTTGCTTTTCTCTACGCAAGAGAGAGAAAGAGAATAGCTTTTGCTTTATTTGAAAAACTCAAGAGAGTTTGAGAGAGAAGAGAGAGAGCCTTTGCTTTTATTTTAGGCTTTTGATTTTGAAGCTTTTGGGGCTCTGCTTTTGGCAACCCTTGTAAACAATAAATAAGTGATGAGGGCTTACACTCTGCATGGCATCTGGACGCAGAGTCTGAGAGTGAAACCCAAACCACTCTCTTGTACTTTGAACTGATTAATACATAAAGAAATACCGAAAGGGGTGCCAGTCTTTGGGGCCAATATCTTTAGGCACAGAACTCCGCCGGGCCAGTGCAAATCTATTGTGAACTGTGAACTGTTTTGAAGTGGTTATTTGGTGCTGTCGTGATTGATTCTTGACTTGGAGTGTCCAAGTCTGTTACACTCTCTCTAGCTCGGTGTTATTTGAAGTGCTAAAAGTGTTCAGTCTGTTCTTTTCTGTTGGCACATGGTGCCCGTCCTGTTACACTGGTCCCCATTACTGTGCCGATCTTCTCACTCTCTCTCTATGTCATTTGGCTTCAGAGTTAAGTGATAAATTCTGTTTTTCTGAGTATATTTTATATTGCCATGCGCTCCCATTTGTGACACATATCCTCGACAAGAGCACTCCAAGAGACTTTGGATGGTGAGAAAGCCTCAATTCGCATCTGGTTAAATCAACGGAGAGCTACCTTGCGACAGCCATGTTGCACATACCCTGCAATCAACACACTCCTAGTGATAACATTTTGGAGATTGTGCCCAACAAGAACTTTTCATATTTTTGTAAGGGCACTTTGCAACTAATAAGAAAACAAGTAACAGTAAAGTTTTGACTGTTGCCATGTATCTAGCACGTGATGCCATTAATTAATATCAAGCTTGGCAGGAGTCACAGTTGGTTGAGCATGCCGAGGAAGGCATACTCCTCTCTCAGTTGGGGCGACTTCCAAGACAAGCTCAAGGCTCTCTTAATGCAACCACAGTACCTAGATCCGTTAAAAGAGGATTGGTGTGGTCTTAAGCAAAATGGCACTCTATTATGTCTTTTTCTAATCGTATTTTGCAGATTGGCGTCCAATTGCGCAAATCGGATGCCGAACGAAAGGAGGCTTTCCTTTATGGGTTGAATGAGTACATAAAGTTCGATGTGCAAGTCTCCAACCCTACGGACTACAACACCGCAGTGGCAATAGCTCTCCCCCAAGAGATGAAGTACAACAAAGGCAAAGCCTAAGGAGGCCAAGTCGTCTCATAGTATCTCTCACAACCCACAGAATAGTAAGAATGGTAAGACCAATGGTAAGAATAACGGTAACTCTTCTTCTCACTCTACCTCCACACCTAGAGCACAGAACTCTCACAATCAACCTAAGGAAAAGACTAAATCTCAAGATAAACCTAAGTTGACATCTAATGAAAAATCTACTCACGGAATCTTAGGAGGATAGTTAACTTTGGAAGAAAGAGCCACTTATGGCAAAGAAGGAAGATGCTATCAATGTCACACTAAGGGTCACATAAAAAAAGATTGTCCTAAGAAAGCACCCCCGAAATCAACCACAGAATCCACATCGTTTGTCAGCACGTTGATTAATCCAGCACGTACACCACACATTCCTGATGAGCACCTTGATGAGTCTCTCTTTAAATGTTATGGTCATGTGAATGGTCAACGTGTTGTGGTCTTGTTTGACTCTGGCAGCATGCATGATGTGGCAAGTGATTCTCTTGTAAAGATAGCTCACCTAGAACCAACGGCTTCTATGGAGGTTTCTGGTTTTGCTCCCGGCATGCACTCTTTAATCACGCATGAATGTCGTAGTGTGTTAGTCTCTGTTCAGCAGGCATCTTTTCCATAGTTACATGGAACGGCCAATCGGGGTCAGGAACAGGGACGGGACGGCAATAGTTAGGAAACGGGGATGGGGTCGGAATGGCAAAAAAAAAGGAGTTTTTTTTCCCTATACACATGCCACACACATAGAGCATCACTTTGACCACAAATTTACACTAAATAGACCAAAGAGCACGAGTCATATAGGCGCAAATGTGCTAATAAAAAATTCATGGATACAAAGTGAAAAGTGCATGCCGCAAGGGCTCAAAAAGGACAAGACTCAAGGATAACAAAAATTACAAAGGGCTAGGTAGACTCTAGAGGAGTAGACTCTAGACTCTAGAGTGATCAATGATTATCAAACTCCCGCTGAATCTCCACATCATCGTCGTAGTTGAGGTCGTCAGGGACATATGAGGCCTCGCGAGGCTCGCAGTCCTCCTCTAGCTCCTCCAAAAGTGTCTCGGCCATAGATGGATTCTCTTGTGCCATCTCCCACTCAGTGAAGGGATCTGCCTTGTGTGTTACGCTCTTTGCAAGCATGCACAAGTTAGTGCTCACAAACACCAAATCACCAAATCATTGTCCCTTTGGACCCTAGGACGATTCCTCTTCTTAGAGACAATGTGGCTGTACACACTCCATAATTGCTCCAAGCAATTAGTGGTACATGCTTGGCTAAGGACACCAAAGGGAGGGTGTGTGTGAATACGCGCTGCCACATCACTGGATTGTGACACACACACACACACACACACAGAGGTTTCGTTTTGATTGAATCTAACTTATGTGCTATTATAATATAACTCACCTTGTGCCACCCAACAAAAAACAAATTGACAAAGATGTTCACGAGCAGAGTGAAGTATAAAGCACTACATTCACACATCTTATGGGTCCATCATCTGGTTCCTATTTTATTTGCATATATGTAGTAGGATGGACAAGCACATAGGGTAAGGCTTTCATTTCTCATAAGACATTGTACCAACTCTTCACCATACTTATTTCAGCACTTTATATTTTTAACTTGCTCTATAACATTTTTGTAGAGTAAAGAATTTAACTCTTTGTTGCGAATTTTTAGTAATTAGATTCGCCATGTGGCATTATCTAAATTGCAAATATATTCAAGTGCACAAGAGCTTCATAATCAGGTAAGGCTCTAAGCTCCTGATAGTCAAGATTCTCCATGCACCTCGAAAACAAACATTCTAGATTTTTACTTAAAATGTAGAAACAGATGTCAAAAATTTGTTCCATAATGGTTTCCAATTACATTGCCAATCATGGCATATATTTTGTCAAGGGAATGATTGGGAGGGAGTTCTACTTGGTATTATTGTATGCTCTACCAGTTCTCCAGTTGAAGATAAAAAGGCAGACCCTGATTTGATGGATGATACAAAAAAGTAATTAATCAATTGCCATGAAAAATGCATCAACACTTAATCAATGATGTCCGACAACACAAGTTAGAAAATATAAGCAGAGAACTTACATGAAACGCAGGTGAGTGAATTTGTGACAGACTAGTGGAAGTGTTGGAGGCAGGATAAATCTGTGACCGAGAGGAAGAAGAGCGAGGCCACCCACCACAAGGTTAGGCAGAGGTTGGAGAGCCTCCACAAGCTGTAGCTCTGTGGCATTGACATCACCAGAAATTTGTAAAAGGAGATGGAGATGGTGGGCAGGCGCACCTGCAATGTCCTCCAACAGCGGTAGGATACTGTGAGTATCAAAGGTAACAGGGAGGCCTAGCGTGGACAGGGAGCGCAACATTGCCTTGGGCGGCAGGTAGGGACTGTGAGACTCCAGGAAAACGTGGGCCGGCACATAATTTAGTAGCTCAGCATCAGCTTGTGCTCCGCTAGCCATGCCCTCTACGTCATTACATTGCAGCTCATCAACATCACCCCCTCCCCTTCTACCTTCTATTATTTCAATTGCGGCATCTATGAGCACCGCAGATGAATAATCTGTACTTTTAGACATGCCACTGCTACTCTTGCCCTCTTTCATCACCTTCATCTGACCGCCCTCTCCATCAATTTCAAAATTCTGCTCCCATCTCATCCTTTCATCAAGCACAGGCACTGAAGAGAAGCCCGAGTCGAACAAGAGGCAGTCCGAGAGGCGAGCATCCGCAAGGGCTTTTGCGATGTCCACCGGCCGCTCCCACAGAACTCCTGACAATCTGATAAGTGTAGCTTCACGTATAGGGCGCAGCCATATGCCGGAGCTTGTCATAGCTCACCACGGTGACCCCGACCAGAGAGAGAGAGAGAGAGAGAGAGAGAGATGATGCAAACCAGGAGCGCAGAGTCTAATTTACCTCATCCATTTCTGCATGAGACGGTCATGACTTATTTGGAGGGAAGAACGAGGAGCGCGACAAATCTACGACGCTCGATTGATGTCAAGGCCCTAGATGGATACAGACCCCTGATCCCATCTCCCCATTCCCGTGTGAGCTATAGCTAAGGGGCAAGTGGCCACTGGCCAGTCGCAACCTACACGAGCTTTTAAATGGGCCTCGTCACTATAAGGGCGGGTTCAGACACGGCGGCAGAGAAAAAAAAAAGGACGTGTGTCCAAGTTGGCACGTTTCTCGTTTCCATGAATCTGGGCGTCTTCGCAAATGCACCATTAGAGCGCCTTCCCATAATCCCTCTAAAGATGCCGTTTGGGTGGCTGGCCTACCGACCTGGAAGGCCCTCTCGAGTCAGCGTAGCGGTCCCATACCACCCATTTTACCGGCTGCAGCCAGCGCTAGCTCCATCAAGCCCCCTTTCCGCACCTCCTGCATGCTCATCAACCTCCTCTGTCGTCTATCTTGTCCTCGTTCTCTCCCACTCTCCCAATAGTCCTCGCAGGTTTTTAATGAGTAAGGGCAAGGGAGAGAAGCAGTCGCTTGCATTGCAGCATCCCAAGCGGCATGGCAATGCCATTTTTACGAGAGGGTTGAGAGGAAGATGTGGCGATATGTATAGACGCTGCCATTTCCAGGGCTTGTCGCTCGGTGAGTTGGCTTTGTGCACTGGCAACTGCCGGTTTCGGAGGCGGAAGGCCCTTCTAGAGGGTGGTTCAACCACCCCCCAAACGAGGGGTACTTTTCGTTTCGGCTGGGGTTGCACCAGCCCTACAGGCATGGCTTTTTGATTGGGAGGCGCTCTCAAAGGCCCTTTTAGAGGGTCTATGAGAAGGCGTTCTTATAGGTTTGAATACATCCGCAGAGCTAAGATTGGTCGTCGTAGACCAGCATCTCACGATGTCCAAAACACAGCTTGCAATGATTATTATTTATTCAAAAGATAACGTTTGCACTAATCCTCCATCGCCCCTCGTCGTCAACCTACGCTGGCCTTCTCCTTTCCCCTCTGGATCTTCTCCAATGACAGCATGGCCCTACTTCGTTTTCAGTCTACGGCCAACTGCTTTCACTTCAATGGGCATCCTCAAAGATTCGAGCCAATTCTGGATAATGTAAGGGTTAGTATATATAACTTAACCTTTACACTCATGCCACTTTCGTGGCTTCGTATAAAGTGCAGTCTGCAAGCAAAAATTCTTCGCCTCGAGAGTGCCAACATCAAGGTGAGCACCATCGGGCGCTGCCCTCAGCCAAGCCCAAAGGTTGGACGCACCGAACCCATGAGAGAGACAGAGAACATCGCCACTACCTCTGCACCCAAGAGCCCCTCGACGCTCACATACACACACACACAGAGGATCGGGTCGCTTACAACCTCTTGCTTGCCACCCAACAACAACACACACACACACACAACCCTTGGGCTAGCCTGCCCTCACGCAGGATCGAGAGAGAGAGAGAGAACCGCAGGCGAGTGCAAAGGACACACCATGGGGATCACGAAAAAGAGAAGTCGCCGTGCAAACTGACTAATGAGAGAGAGAGAGAGAGAGCTCAAATAGAAAGTACTATTTAAATAATACTTTCAAAATAGAAAATAATATTTAAAGAGTTTCTTGAAGGCAACTCTTTTACTTTCATGGTGTTACCATATACATGTGGTTATGATGTGTGTGAACGCATTAGGACCTCGGGCATTTTTTTTCTCTTTAAGAGGTTTTTTCTCTCGTGCATTGTATAAACGTCCATCACTGTAGGGCTATCTATCTTTCCATAGCACACTAAGTAACACACTCTCCATTTATACCTTGAGCTTTCTTCGTCTTCTCTAAGCTGTGTGCGTTTCTGTGCAACCCTAATTCCAACAATTGGTACAGAGCAGGTTGCGTCCTCTCGGGCTTAGTCACCAGTTGTTCTAGCACACGCCTGCTCACTTTCTCCGATTACAGTGAGGTTTGACGAGCGTTTACAGGTCGACAAAAATTTCGGGACGGCTCATAGAGTTTAGTCTGCTCAGATTTTTGATTCAGGCTCATTTCGGCCTCCGTTTCCACTACAGGCATTACTGCACAAGCTATTTCGTCATTTTGTGCAAAATTTAAGTCAGTGCCGTTTCTGCAAAACGGTGTCTTGCAGTCTTCTACGGTTTGTGCTATATAGCACATGTTGTTACCGCTCCGTTTCTCCTTTTTTCGGGCAGTTTTCACATCAGGTGCAGCATTTATCATGGCTGACAACAACACAAATGTGTTCAAGATGTTTGCTACTGAGGACAAGTTGGATGGGGACAATTACCCTATGTGGGCTTATATGATGCAACACGTTCTTGTGTCAAAGGGCGTTTGGAATATTATGCAGGGCATTGATGTTGAGGATGTTGCAGGTCTTGCTGCAAGGATTGCTGCTATTAGAGTTGTTTTGCCTACGACAGAACAAGCTCGTTGGGATGTAAAGGCTGCGCAGGCTCATGCATTAATTGCGTTGTTTGTGAAGCGCACCATTGTTCCTCACATTCGTTCAGCAAAATCTACAAAACAAGCTTGGGATATTCTAGCAGGTTTTTATGCAAGCCGCAATGTGCAAGGATATCAATGAGAAACTTATTTCTACAGGTGACGTAAATGAGACTGTAATGTTGATGTTGATGCAGAATGGGCTTTTAGTGCAGAGTGCACTTACAATCATGTTGTCCATGATGCATGCATGTCAGTTGCTACAGATTCACATGTGTGGTATTTCGACAGTGGTGCTACAAGGCACATTACCTCACATCGTGAATTGTTCACCTCTCTCGGGTATGTCCCTCATGCGAATTCAGTCACTTGTGCCAACAATGCCTCTTATCCGGTTCAGGGAGTTGGAAAGATTGTGCTTACTACTGCTAATGGCAGTTCTTTCACACTTGTTGATGCACTTTATGTACCTGGGATCAAGAAGAATCTTTTGTCTGTATTTGCACTTGCTAGACTTGGACTTGTAGTCAAATTTATGGATGACAGATGTACAGTTAATGATCTCAGTTTTGGTGATGAAATTGTTGCATTTGGGCTTTTGTGCCGTGGGCTGTATAAGCTCACTTTGTATGACAAGTGTGGATAAAATTTTGCAAATGCAATTGCAAATTCAAGGGCTATTTCAGATGCAAAACTTTGGCATGCACGTTTTGGTGATCTGAGTTTTGCCAGTTTGCTGTGTTTGCAGAAATCTGATATGGTTGCTTCTTTGCCGCCTCTCGAAGCACCTGTCAAACATGTTTGTGAAGGCTATATTTTGGGTAAGATGTAGGGTTCGAAGTTTCCAAAGGATGGTTCAGTTCGGGCCACATGCAGGTTGCAGAGCTTGTGTATAGAGATGTTTGTGGACCCATGCAAACTTCATCCTTGGGCAATTACCTTTACTTCGTGACTTTCATTGATGATTACTCCAAGCATGCATGGGTATTTCCGCTTAAAGCGAAGTTTTTATGTGCTTCAAATGATTTCTGGCTATGGCTGAAAATGTTCTAAATGTACTATGGACACCCTCCGTTCCGATCGAGGGGGGGAGTATATGTCTCATGAATTCAATGCATTTCTAGCTAGTCGTGGGATAAAACACCAATGTACAGTGCCTTATACACCTCAGCAAAATGGTGTTGCTGAGTGGAAAAATAGGTCACTTATGGAAATGGCACGATGTACGGTTAAAAGTCAAGCTTTGCGGCATTCTTTTTGGCTTGAGGCCATCATGCGTGCCACTTATGTACTAAACAGGTGTCCTACGAAAGCTTTGTAGTCTATTACTCCATATGAAGCATGGCATGATAGAAAGCCTTCTATTGAGCACATGCGTGTTTTTGGCTGTTTGGCATATGCTTTGGTGCCACAAACACAGCCCAGAAAATTGGATGATAAGGCTGTCAAATGTATTTTTGTTGGTTATAGTGCTGAAAGCAAAGGTTACAGGTTGTACATCCGCAAACAAAGCGTATTCTGGTTTCACGGGATGTAGTGTTTGTGGAAGATTCTGTTCAGCCCTTGCTGTCATGTACTAAAGAGTGTAATGGAAGCTCACAGGACATTCATGACATTTTGTGGCCTCTTTTCAGTGGTGGAAGTTCAAATGTAAATTCCAATGAGGGAAATGTACAGCCTATGGGGGTTTTCAAAAATGTTATAGATGAGCCTATTACTGATGCAGATGTACATGATGTACTTAATGAGGAAAGGGCTCAAAATGAGCAGGCTAGAGGTATGCCAAAATGGTTGTTGCACACTTTGCCTGACAGTAAATTGGATGCACCTTTGTCTAGTCGTACTCGTTCAGGCTCTCACCATGCATCTTATGCATCAGATTGTTATGCTTTCGCTATGTCTAGCTTACATGATATTGAGGAGCCTCTGTCTTTTGATGAAGCACATAATTCAGAAAATTGGATGGCTGCCATGCAATCAGAATATGATGCACTTATAGAAAATGACACATGGACTTTATGTGATTTTCCTCCTAGCAAAAAGGCCATTGGTACGAAGTGGGTCTACAAGTTGAAACGCAAGCCGGATGGTGAGATCAATCGCCATAAGGCTCGACTTGTTGCAAAGGGTTATGCACAACAAAAAGGCATAGATTATGAAGAGGCTTTTTCTCCCACTTGTCGTATGACTATGGTGCGTTTTCTATGTGCATTGGTAGCTCATTTTGGTTGGGATGTACATCAATCAGACATTGTTACTTCTTTCTTGAATGGTGACATATTTGAGGAAGTTTGTGTAACGCAGCCTTGGGGTTTTGTCAATAAAGGACAAGAGGACAAAGTGTGTAAATGTAACAAGGCTTTGTATGGGTTGAAGCAATCTCCTCGTGCTTGGTATGAGAAAGCTGACACTCATTTGGTCAAACAAGGCTTTCGTAATAGTCCAACAGAAAGCACATTGTATGTAAAGCGTGAGGGTGATGTACTTCCCATTGTGGTTCTTATGTAAATGAGCTGCTGATCACTAGACCAAATGAGAGACATATTGCTGAATTTACGGATGATTTGAATGCTACTTTCAAGATGAAAGATTTGGGGTTGTTGCATCACTACTTGGGCATACAGTTTAAGCAGTGTGATGGTGGTATTGCCTTGTGTCAGAAAAGTTACATAGAGACATTGCTATGTAAGTTTGGACTTGAGGATTGCAAACCTATTGCCACTCCCATGGAAACATGTTTGAAATTGAGTCTACATGATGCTGGTGATCCAGCAGATGTCACTCTTTACCAAAATGTTGTTGGATGCCTCATTTATGTATGCAACACGAGGCCAGATATTCAGTTTGCAGTCTCACAAGTCAGCAGATTTATGCATAGCCCAGGGTCTAAGCATTGGCAGGCTGTCAAGAGGATTTTTCGCTACCTTAGTGGCACTTTACATCTTGGCTTGTTTTATCCCAAGGGGGGATCATTGCCGCCAGACTTACATGCTTTTTCGGACTCAGATTGGGCTGGTTGTTTTGACACGCTGTCAGGAGTTTTTTGGAGCAAGGGATTGCGCATATGTACATACACATGCATGGTGCATCAAATAAAGAATTGCCCATTTTCCAGAGCCAGGTGGTTATGTGGGGCCCACATGTGTACAGGTAGGACATCATGTACATAGTGCATCGATTTTCATCGTTACCAGTACCAGTGTGTTTTTTCTACAATAAGGAGGAGTTGGTAGCGCGTAAAACTTCTCGAGGAAGCTATGCGCGGGCCGACGACATGAGGTAAGCAGATGCGTCAGATGGCATCTAGTGGCGTCAGGAGGTCGAATGGGGTCAATACTTGCACGTGGAGAAGTACGGGCACAACGTGGATGTTTTCTTGTGATAATTATGCAGAAAGTTCATCATGAGGACCATATTTTGGGGCTACTTCACGTGGTGGCGGGAGACATTATTGAAAAAAATCGAGTGCCAGGTGTGCGTATGGATGCAGCAGGGTGACAACTATGCACTGCGGGGTCAGTTTTTGGCCTGTTCGGGGTCCGTTTGAGGTCATCTAAAAGGCCAAGGGTGCCCAAGTAATAAAGCTAAGTGTGGAAACTGAAAAAACAGAGAGAAGACCAGAAAAAACGTGGAGAAAAGAGGAGGAACAGCCGCAGGTGTGTTTTTGGGGTTTTTGGAGCTTGTTTTGGCCGTAAACTGTTCATCCGAGGTCGGATTTGAGCACTTTGACATTGTAGACTGGGGTTTTGGGCCGTTCCGGATGCGATGGCGCTATCCATTTTTCCAAATTTCTCACTCTTTTTTTGCTATTTTGGCTATGTAAGTTTCTCCTATGAGCGAAGCTTCTGCTCCAGTTTGTGATTGTATCTGGCTTATTTTACCCATATTGTGTGAGCTATTTGCCCCATTGGTGTTGGCCCAAGCTCATTTGTATCTAAACATCAGAAATTCTCCTCTTTTGAGTTGAGTTTTTGGGTGTGTGTGTGTGTGTGTGTGTGTGTGTGCGCGCGTGTCACTCTCTGTGTTGAGTGGGCAAGTGGGAAGTCTCTCTCCTCTCACTCCATTGGTGTGTTCCTTGTCTCGGCCAGGTGGATTGTATAAGCCGAGTGGTGCCCCATAGTGTGTGTGTGTGTGTGTATCATTCCAAGAGTGTGTGTCGGGTCATTATAGAGGCGTTCTGTGTGTTTTCATCCCGCTCAGATTCTTTTGGTGCCACCACTGAGGATCTTCTTCGAGTACCTTCTGCTTCGAGCTTCGAGCTTCGAGATTCGGGATTACAGGTTGCAGACTACAAGTTACAGGTTACAGGTTACAGGTTACAGGTACAGGTACAGGTGATTCACACAGGTATAGGTAGCTGGAGTAGAGCGATATACTGGCAGTGGAGTCACTGGCAGTTGTTGTGGGTATGCATCATTTGGCGCCTGTTTGAGCGCATTGTCTGCTGGATTGTACGTTACTTGTGGAAACTGCCATTGTACGCCTTTGTGGAGACATATTTGGTTTTATTTGGGAGTCCCAACCATTTCTGAGACTTGGTCTGGAAGATAGTCATTTCTGAGACTTGACTATACGAGATTTGCATAAGCCTTCGTGTGAGGTTAGATAGCATGAGGTTTTATTGAGCTGGGGGATTCTCAAATGTGGAGATCCTTTCGGTGATACAGGTAGCTGGAGCACCCTTTTCGTGACCTCGCCATAGGCTGTGTACTAGTGAATCCTAATTGATGCTCGGGTTCTATTGTTGGCAGTTTATGCATACATATACAGTCTATATTTTGGGTTCACACTGCTCTACTTCTGGGGAAACTCTGTCAAAATTTTTCCAAATGGTGATGGCTGGTTTTTTGGTCTTTTGAGACATTTATGCTGTTATGCTGCTGAAATTTTGGCAAAATTAGAGGATAAGACAGGTGTGCTTTCTTGGGAGCTGCATGGTTGACTTTAATGGATGATCAAAATGGTCCTCAATTCACTCCTTTTCATTTAACCCAGAGAATCCAGATAAATGTTCATGTGTCCAGGAAGATTTTTTTCTAGCAGCGCATAGTCTTTATGTTCGGGCCAAGAAGATTACGAGAGATCCCGGAATGTCCTTTGCCTGTTGTAATTCCAATGATCAACTATGAAAACTCATTTGATGTGCATGTGTTTGTCCTTATCTAAAGTTTGAGCGCCATTGAGGTTTCTAGGGATTGAGTCAGTCAAAAGTTTTGGGTTCTTGCACGTGTGTTCGAAGGGGTTCTCAAAGCATCGTAACTTGGGTAGCCATGGCTTTCTCTTATCCGGTGTTTCATGGAAGAAGTGATGAAGATGTGGAAGAATTTTTGGAAAAGATGGAGATTGCTTGCATTAGCAACCAGATTCATGACCCTGCGCAGATGTTACGTCTTCTCCAAATCTGTTTGAAGAGTGATGCATGAGTTTGGTCCAAAGCATTTGAAGAGGAGTTGCGTGTGGCTGATCCACCTGTAAGGTTGAGTTGGGACAATCTAAGGCATGGATTGGAAGTGGAGTTTGTGAAGATAGAAGATCCTGACAAAGTGTGGCAAGAAGTACAAGGTTTGGTGTAAAAGGAAGGTGAGCCAGTAGATGCATACATACGTAAGTTCTCATTGGCATGGGAGCGGATGTGCAAGGCCTTAGCACCACAGGTACCCCCACCTGATATGATGAAGAAGGACAGGTTCTTGGCTGGTCTTTGGGAGAATATACGTTGGAGAGTGGAGCTAAAGAAGCTTAGGACATATGAAGATGCACTAGAGGTAGCAAGGAACAAAGAGTGGAAGCTGGGGAAAATGAGCCTGTTAGGGGTGGAGTCTTTGCCCATGAGGTCTGAATATCAGCCTATGGACTCTTTACAAGGTCGCATGCCAGGGGTTTATCATGAACCGGTGGTTGTTGTTACTCCTCAGGTTATGCCAGTAGTGGTCACTACAGCAGTGCAAGATGATGGCCTAAGGCAAGACATGAGGCAAGTGGTAGATTTAATGAAGAATCTCAGCCTAAACATGCTAGGTCAAGTGGGAAATAATCGAGGTCGAGGAAGGTTTGTAAATCAGCCAGGAGGTGAAGAAAGACCCAGGAATGGTTTGGACAAAGTAATGGTAGGTTCTGGAGGCAGACGCCCACATGTTATAATTGTGGAGAGTTGGGACACATCAGCCTGCAATGTGATAAACCACCAAGGATGGGTGGAGATATGTATCCATTGCCAAGACAGGTGATAACTAGGTCAAATGATTATGGCATCGAAATTAAGGGAGATGAAGGAACCAATGGATTAACCCAGGAGGAAAAGGGAAAGACAAAAGTGCTAAGTGTAGTCACCTTGGAGAAGGCATCAAAGCTAGAGGATACATTAGTGATGCCTATTGGGAAGAGGACCACAGAGGAGAAGGAAGGAAGAAGTGCCCCAGGTCCTAGCAAGAAGAAGGGAAAGAGCCATGAAGGCGAAGATGTCAAGGCCAAGAGGAAAAGGAGGGCTCGTCGCAAGTTTCATGTTTCGGATTTTCCACTAGGGGATGGACAATTAAGCTATGACTTAAAGGAGGATATGACAAGCAGGAAGGTAGATGTTACTTTTGGGCAGCTCATAGAGATGGTTCCTAAACTAAAGCAACAGTGGAAGAGGATGGTTAACCCAATGGAGAAAGAGCCAGAGAGAGGTTCAATAATGGTGTTGGCGATGGATGAGCTACCAAACATTTGCCCAATAGTAGATGTGTGGCACAAAAGAAAAAATTTAGGACAAGGTTATGTTGATGGTGGAGCCCAAATATGCATCATAACACACTCATGCGTTGAGAAGATGGATCTTACAGTGACTGGGGTGTCAGGCTTTCGGATCAGATTGACAAACCATCAGAAAGTAAAATGTTTGGGTGTTGTAAAGAGCTTAGAAGTGGAAGCATATGATGCAAAGGCATATGTAAAGAGCTTAGAAGTGGAAGCATATGATTCAAAGGCAGTGGTTCATTTTCATGTGATGCCAGCGGGGTTGGGAGCATATCCTATTATACTGGGTAGACCATGGTTACGTGCAGTAGAAGCTCTTCAGGATTGGAGACATGGTACGATTAGCCTCTATGGAAAGACAGGTGCCAAAAAGCTATATAATATGGACACAAGGAAACGATTGGAGGAGCTTTGTAAAGATGAAGATGAGTCTAGTGATGAAGACTCTTCCACAGTGTGACTGAAGAGGACATTAATAGTACTACCAGCAGTGATGAGGATGTTGATGTTGCATTTCTTCTGATGGACAAAGAAACCCAGGAGTCTGGTTTAGTTGCATTTGCGAATGGGGTTGAAGATGAAAGTGAAGGGCCTTATGAAGTGATTGAAGGGCTAATGCAGACCAAGGTTAAATCGTCAAAGAAGTAGGAATTGATGACACAAATGATTAGTGGAGACCTCTCAGCTATGGAGAAGGAGATATATTTGCACATGCTAGCTAGTTTTCCTGATTTGTTCATTACTTCATATGAAGAGATCAGAGGGTTCAAGGGTGAAGAGATGCATATAGAGCTGAAAGAAGGTACTAAGCCAGTGAGACAAAGGCTAAGAAGGATGGGTCAAGAGAAAATGGAAGCCTTGCGGGAAGAGGTGGACAAGCTATTGAAGGCAGGGTTCATAGTCCCAGTGGAGACCACAGAATGGGTGAGTCTAGTAGTAGTCAGTCCAAAGAAGGATGGGAAGTGGAGGATTTGTGTAGATTTTAAACCCTTAAACGCAGCCACTAAGAAGAACCCATATCCTCTTCCATTCATTGATCAGATCTTGGATTCAGTGGTAGGTTATGAGAGGTACAGTGTGTGTGATGGTTTTTCAGGCTATTTTCAATTGAAGATTGCTCTTAAAGACCGAACAAAGACAACTTTTATTACGCCATGGGGTTGTTATTGCTACAAAATATTGCCATTTGGGTTGTCAAATGGACCATCCTTTTATCAAGAGAGAGCAAATTGGGTATTGGCACCATTCATTGGTAGTTGTGTTAAAGCTTTTATGGACGACTTCTGTGTATACAGCAGTAGGGCTGAGCACCATGAGAAGCTACAAATGGTATTGGCTCGATATGATGAATGTGGAGGACAACTAAATCCAAAGAAATGTCATTTAGCACAGCCAAGGGTGAAGTTATTGGGCCATATGGTGTCAGAAAATGGCATTGAGGCTGATCCAGACAAGGTGAAGTCTATTATTCTTCTTCCATCACCTACGAGTACGAAGCAATTGGCAACCTTTATACATAAAGTAAAGTACATGGCACGGTTTATTCCATTGTCTTCACAGCTTCTTTATCCATTACAACAAGTGGCAAAGCATGATCCATTGCAATGGGATGACAAGTGTGAAGAGGTGTTTCAAGAGGTTAAAGAGGTGTTAGGGGGTCTGTCAGCCATGCAGGCTCCTGATTGGGAGCAAGTGTTTTATGTAAATCCATCAGTAGGGGATGATGCCATTGGAGCCATGCTATTGCAAAAGGGGAAGTGCAGTCATTATATGAGGCCAGTGTATTGTGCCAGCCGAGTGAAGTTGGTAGCAGAGAGAAAGTTATCGGAAGTAGAGCTAGTGATGGCCAGTGTAATATTTGCTTGTCGATGATTTCGTCATTACTTGCTACCACGACCTTTTGTTTTTTTGACGAGTTATGCCTTTTTACCACAGTTAATTAATGGCACTAACATGTCAAATGTGGTCAAGAAGTGGGTGATTGAGCTGCAAGAGTTTGAGTTCTCTTTTCTAGTGGAAGACAGTACAAGAGCTACACTAGCTGATTTGTTGACTTACAAGGAGAATCCCCTCCTTGTTAAGGAGGAGGTGGCGAGAAAGGTAGTTGAAGAAGTGCCACAGATCAACAATGCACATGTTTTGTTCTTTGATGGCTCATACAGAAAGAGCCATGATGCGGCTTCAGGGAGTATAGCACTTTATGATCTAGAGGGAAAGCTAGTATGCAAGAGAGGGTTCAAATTGGATGCTCATAGTAACAATGAGGCTGAATATGCTACATTGGAAGCTGGATTACACATTTGTTTGAAGCATGGGGTTAGAAGGTTGAGCATAAAAGGTGATGATTTGTTAATTGTGAAGCAAGTGTTGGGTGTGTGGAAGAGCAAGAACACCTCATTGAAGGAAATGTGTTTCAGAATTAAAGGCCTGTTAAAAAAGGTTGAAGCATGGAGCATCAGACACATTGAACGTGCTCTAAATGGAGAGGCACATGAAGCAGCTCAAAGCATGATTGGGGAGCTATTTGTGTTGAGGACCACTTTACCTCTTTATCATGGCCGGGAAAGTTTGGCTCAAGAGGAGGAGTTTTTGCTAGCAGGAATCATTCCAAAGGAGATTCAGAAGTCTAAGAAGTATGGTTTTGTGCGTAGAGCATACAGGTACAAATTGATTGGTGATGTCTTATACATGAAAGGGGCTGATCTCGTGTTGAGACGTGTACCTTGACAGGAGGAGCTTTACAGAGTGTTGGAAGAGAATCATGAAGGCGCATGTGGCCGACATTTTGCTCTAAAGATCACCTTACATAAGATCTTGCAAGAGGGGTATGTATGGCCTAGTTTGCACAAGGATGTTCACCATTGGTGTAGGTCTTGCAATAGGTGTCAAGCATTTGGGAAGAGGGTGTTGAAGCCAAAGCTATGAAAAACCATTATGGCATTTGATGTGTTTGAAAAGTGGGGGATTGATGCAATCGGCCCGTTACCTATCACTAGCAGGGGCAAAAGCTATATTTTGACTGCAGTGGACTATCTCTCTAGATGGGTAGAGGCTATAGCAGTAAAACAGATCACTGCAAAGGATGTGGAAAAATTTGTGTACGATGAAATATGTTGCAAGTTTGGGGTGCCACTTGAGCTACTTTCGGATAAGGGTCTAGGCTTTAGAGCTAAGCTGCTAGACTTTTTATGCGCAAAGATGAAGATTAGGCACCAGCATACCACTCCTTATTACCCACAGTGTAATGGCTTAAATGAAAGATTCAATGGTGAGTTGGTACAAATTCTTTCGAAAGTGACAGAGCACCAAGGAAAGAATTGGGATTTGGAATTGCCTAGTGCATTATGGGCTTACCGTACGTCGATGAAGATAGGTACATGGTTTACTCCATTTCATTTGGTATATGGAAAGGAAGCACTATTGCCTGTGGAAGTAGAGTTGCCTACAGTAAAGATGCTAGAGAAGCTACTTGGGCTGTCTAGTGATGCATTCCAAGAGAGGCTCTTACAATTACAAGAGGTTCAGTTGGATAGGATGAGTGCATTGGAACATTATGGGCAGATGCAAGATAGGGCTTTAGCAAAGATAAATGAAAAGGTCAAAAGTAAGGGTATTAAGAAGCATGACTTGGTTTTGCGCTACAACAGTAAGCTGGACAACACCTTCCAAAAGAAGTTTCAAATTAAGTGGGAAGGCCCTTTCAAGGTAGTGGAATGTTTTCCGAATGGTACATATCAGCAGGCTAACCTGGATGGGGTTCTACATAAGTCAAGGGTAAATGGATTGCGTCTTAAATTATATCATGCCAGGTTAATGATGGTGGAGCAAGATGAGCTGTCTGTGGAACAAGTAATGTATACGAGGGATGAGGAGCCCTGTGATGCGGCGACTCTCATATCGCTTTTTGCTGCTGCTGATCATGAATGATCTAGCAGGCTAGGGGATGGGCAAATTATGTCAGGAGTTTTTTGGAGCAAGGGATTGCGCATATGTACATACACATGCATGGTGCATCAAATAAAGAATTGCCCATTTTTCAGAACCAGGTGGTTATGTGGGGCCCACATGTGTACAGGTAGGATAGCATGTACATAGTGCATCGATTTTCATCGTTACCAGTACCAGTGTGTTTTTTCTACAATAAGGAGGAGTTGATAGCACGTAAAAATTCTCGAGGAAGCTATCCGCGGGCCGATGACATGAGGTAAGCAGCGTCAGATGGCATCTAGTGGCGTCAGGAGGTCGAATGGGGTCAATACTTGCACGTGGAGAAGTACGGGTACAACGTGGATGTTTTCTTGTGATAATTATGCAGAAAGTTCATCATGAGGACCATATTTTGGGGCCACTTCACGTGGTGGCGGGAGACATTATTGAAAAAAATCGAGTGTCAGGTGTGCGTATGGATGCAGCAGGGTGACAACTATGCACTGCGGGGTCAGTTTTTGGCCTGTTCGGGGTCCGTTTGAGGTCATCTAAAAGGCCAAGGGTGCCCAAGTAATAAAGCTAAGCGTGAGAATTGAAAAAACAGAGAGAAGACCAAAAAAAACGTGGAGAGAAGAGGAGGAACAGCCGTAGGTGTGTTTTTGGGGTTTTTGGAGCTTGTTTTGGCCGTAAACTGCTCATCTGAGGTCGGATTTGAGCACTTTGACATTGTAGACTGGGGTTTTGGGCCGTTCCGGACGCGATGGCGCTATCCATTTTGCCAAATTCCTCACTCTTTTTTTGCTATTTTGGCTATGTAAGTTTCACCTATGAGCGAAGCTTTTGCTCCGGTTTGTGATTGTATCTGGCTTATTTTACCCATATTGTGTGAGCTATTTGCCCCATTGGTGTTGGCCCAAGCTCATTTGTATCTAAACATCAGAAATTCTCCTCTTTTGAGTTGAGTTTTTGGGTGTGTGTGTGTGTGTGTGTGTGTCTGTGTTGAGTGGGCAAGTGGGAAGTCTCTCTCCTCTCACTCCATTGGTGTGTTCCCTGTCTCGGCCATGTGGATTGTGTAAGCCGAGTGGTGCCCCATAGTGTGTGTGTATCATTCCAAGAGTGTGTGTCGGGTCATTATAGAGACATTCTGTGTGTTTTCATCCCGCTCACAACGCGAGTGTCCACAAGTGGTTTTTGTTTCATGCTTAGCAGTTCATGTATATCATGGTTGAGCAAGAAGCAACCTACTGTGGCCACTTCGAGTTGTGAGGCTGAGTACAGGGTAGTCTTTACAGCTACGGTTGAGTGTGTATGGCTCAGACGCCTTATGGCTGATTTGGGTGTTGCACATGACACTGCCAACACTATCTTTACTGACAGTCAGAGCGCATTGGCAGTTGCGAGGAACCTAGTTTTTCATGCTCACATAAAGCACATTGAGGTGCATTACCACTATGTCAGGAAGAGGCTCTCAGCAGGAGAGATCAGCTTGGCTTATGTGCCAACACAGGACAACCTTGCAGATCTTTTCTCAAAGGCATCATCTCATGAGAAGCTCGAAGCTTTCCGCAAAGCTTTGGGCTTACTCCCCTTTGTGGACTGATCATGTCTTCATTGGCATCACACTTCCCTTTACTCATGTGCCAGCTCTTGTTCACCGCATGACTCCAGGGGGGATTTATTACCATATACATGTGGTAGTGATGTGTGTGAACACATCATGTGCCAGCTCTTGTTCACCGCATGACTCCAGGGGGGATTTATTACCATATACATGTGGTAGTGATGTGTGTGAACACAGTAGGACCACTGGGGCATTTTTTCCCTCTTTAGGAGGTTTCAATATGTGTGGTGTAATGGCTGAAGCGAGAACCTCCAAATTTCTCCCAAGCCATGATACACTGGCATTGTAAGAAGGCCTCATTAACTTGGGAGTCGATCGACGCATCCTTGACCGAGTGACATGCATCCCATCTTCCAAACCATTCATTGATGTCAAGCATCCACCCCGAACTTAGTATTTTGCTCTTGCATGTCTTTTGGACCTTTTGACTTGCTTCATATGCGATTCTAGGAAGTCGATACAAAGGGCTACGTTGTGTCTTAAGCATGTACTCCACAACCCTTTGCATGCCCAAGACCTCAATGGGAAGCGATCCGGACTCAAGAAGTAGGAGCATGTAAGGTGTTTGTGTCTTGACTTGGAGAAAGTTGGTGAGAAAACGCTTTTGGACATTCTCAAACTCTTTCCAAGTAGACTTCCCGATGCTACCACCCCACACCTCCACTCCATAAAGAAGCACCGATGTCACCAATGTGTCAAAGAGGTACTTTTTGAGAGCCCAACACTTGATCTCTCCAGCATTGCACATATTCTCAAATGCATAATAAGCCCTCTTTTCGACTTCCAAGCGACGCATTGTGCAATCCTTCCATCTATGATTGGATGGAACCTCAAGGCCAAGGTACTTGAAGCTATTTACCACTTCAAGTTGCTCATTGTTGTATACAATGCATGGATTTTCATCATTGAGGGTCTTTACAAGCATAACCTTGGTTTTGGATCCATTCACGATCAGCCCGCTATGTAGGCAAAAGCGTTCCAAGACACTCATAAGCTTTTGTGCATCTTCTAAGGTATGTGCCAAGAGCACTACATCATCGGCATAAAGCAAAAGCATGATCACCGCACTTCCGATCTAAACCTCTTCTATGCCTTCTTGTTGCATAAAATCAAGAACCATGCATTCCAATTCATCAATGAGTAGCCCAAAGAGGGTTGGGGAAAGTGGGCATCCTTGTTTGACACCAATGGTGCTTGCAAAAAAAATCTGAAATTCCATCTCCCATACGTAGTCGACATATCACTTTTTGGTAGATGCGAAAGACTGTATGCATAAATTCTCTCAGCACTTGAAGGCTTTGCATACGTCTCCAAAGATTTCCTCGCGGTACCAAGTCAAAAGCTTTCTTGAAATCCACAAAGCAACAATACAACTTTTTTCCTTTCAATCGAGACGCTTCCATAAGAACTCGAAGAGTGACAAGGTGATCAATAGTGCTATGATGCTTTCGAAAACCTGCTTGGCCTAGCGCACGTTTCCCGTTCTTTTCAGCCCATTCACTTATCTTCATCTCCATGATACATCCAAATAACTTTGCCATCAAAGAACCAACCATTATAGTGCGATAGTTGTTCACATTGTTTACATCTCCTCCTTTGTGCAAAGGTTTGATCCAATTTTCACTCCAATCATGAAGCATGCCGTGCTGAAGTGCAAGGTTAAACATATCGCATATCCAATAGTGTTTTTTCTTTCTTGTCCATTTAATCATTTCGGCCTTGACACGTTGAAGGTCCCCTGCCTTGCGGGTAGCAAGTTTCTCAAGCGTGCAACATACATCTTCAATGCTAAAGAAGGGAGGCATAAACGGAAGGGAGCTACAACACTCCATCTTATCAACATTGGGTTGCTCATAGAGGTTCTTGCAATGCATATACATATCCTCAAGAGTCAAGTCACCAAAGCTCTCAACACGCTTGCCTTTTAGATTTTGCCAAAACTTGCCACATGCATGTGCCTTCTCTTGCGTTAAAAGAAGTTGTTTTTTGAATTCCCACCTTCTCCTCTTTTTTTGAACAAGTGCTTTGTATGTGTGAATGTTCCAAGTAAGTTTTCTTGTCTTTGCTTGCATTCAACCTTAGCAAGTGTTTTCGGGCTTGACTACATTCCATGTCGAACCATTTCTTCTTGGTGCTACCCTTCTTAGATCTTTTGCAAGACATGTGTTTCACCGAAAAGCATTCCCTTGCACAAGAGCAAATTACTTCTTTGAAGACTTTCCACTTGCATTCTAATGTTGGGCTCTCTTGATGCTCTATCATGCTTAACATTTGGTCCACCATATCAACATATATAGGTGCTCGTTTGAAGTCTAGACGTAGGTACAAATGATTCACATCATGATTGGAGGCTACATGCTCGGGTCTTTTACCACACTTGAGGTCAATACATAGCATCCTATGATCCGATTCCGGATTCCATTCACCAAGTGTAAAGCTTTGTATGCATTCTAGAGTGGCTTCCGAAAATAACATATAGTCGATCACACTATCACCATTGTGCTTTCTACATGTGAAGTCATTAGTGCCTTGCCATAAAGATACACCATTTGCAATGAGCATTCCGGTACTATTGCACATATGTAGAAGTGACTTTCCATAGTGATCCAATTTTTTTGCATCATTAGAACTTTGATTATACATGTATGAGTCATTCATTCTTCTTGAAACATGCGGCATGTCAACTTGTTGTGTGTCGTGTTGTAACGTATTCATGTGAGCATTCATGTCTCCAAAGACAGTGACTTCACCTTGGTCCTTGTAATGAGCAATGTCTTCCTCTAGTTCAACAAAGGGCTGATCTCTATCCATATCCAAGCGAGCATAAAAGTTGGAGTCATAGTGAGGAATGTAGCAACCAACCACAAATATGACTTGACCATTGGGTGGTCTGATTTTCAGCCATAAGTAGTGTTTATACTTATCTTCTTTGACAATGGAAACATCTTTCAAACCCTTTTTGATCATACATGCTATGCCTCCTTGGCCTCTACGTTGCTTTGCATTTTTGGTCCACATCAAAGAATGCACATCATATTTGTCAAAACCAAGAATTCGTTGCGCATCACGCTCCCATGTTTCGATAAGAAGTATCACATCGGAGTCGTTGGTAAGCTCATCAATGCCAATTCCTGCATTCCATGGATCACCGTTACAATTTCAAAAGCTTATTCGCAAGCGTGAGTTGGTCTCATAGATTATGTGTCCCTATTTGTTGGGTGGACTTGCATCCTCCTCAAGTGACTTTTCTTCTTGAGATGACACCTTGACCTTCTTGGTTCTTTCCTCATATGCTTTGCGACGTACATTTTGTTGCATAAGAGTGCGATCCTCATATACATTACAACCCGTTCCTTTGAGGTAGATCCAACTATTGTCAAGGATGATCTTTCTCTTTACCTCATCAACCATGGTATATACAATAGGTCTTTCTCCCGAGCGAGGGACTCCTTGTTTTCCAACTCAATGTGCACCATAAGTCATGATTCTAGACATGCCAAAGTGTATAGCAAAAAACTCTTCAATAGCAACCGCAAGATATTGGGGGTGTTTCCATGCTTTCCTCCTTGATTCCACGAATGACGATGTTCTTTGAGCATTTTTGCTGTTCTTGCAATTCTTGAGTGTCCACATTCTTTGCTTGGACAATGGCTTGAGTGATAGGAGATGTAGAAACCACATTATCCTTACATATATCAGCCCATGATTTGGATGCATTTCTCATCTCACATACATCGCGTCGTATTGTATCTATCATTTCCTCTTTCAATACATGATCACTCTCAACTTTGCTCAAGCGCTCTTTCAATACATTCATGTCCACAAGAGAGCGCTTACATTATTGAACTTCATTCTCAAGATGCAGGAAGTGTGTTGTTTGCATTTCAAGAACCTTCTTGAGGTGCTCATTCTCCACAACAACAACTCTTAAAGTCCCATTCTCCATTGCAAGTGCGCGCAACTCTTCACCTTGCTTGTTGACGGTTTCTTGTAATGAGATCAAGTAAGCCATGATCATTGCTTCCGTTGTTGTAGACGATGTGGTTGGATTAGCGTCCAACTTCCTTGGAGATTTTGCATCATTCTCCATGGCGAGTGTGGATTTTCCACCCTTGCGAGTTTTGTCCGACATTGCCTTCAAGTCGGTAACAAAAACACAAAGTTTTGACAGTTTTTTCAGTTCTGAGATGCTATTACAGCAAAGCCTTCCATTGCTCAGAAAAATTATGTCTTTACATCAATGCATAGAGGGCTTCGTGCTCTTCGATTGAGGCTATAGATCACCTAAATCGGAGTTCAAATGAAGAAGTTATGATCAAAAGAGTGAACTGTTGTCTACTATGTCAAAAAACGGCTGTGTGTGTGAGTTGAGCAAAAGAGAGAGAGAGAGAGAGAGAGAGAGAGAGAGAGAGAGAGAGAGAGAGGTATATATATATATATATATATATATATATATATATATATATATATATATATATATATATATATATATATATCCTCTATGGAAGGTCACATATGACCCATGGGACCAAAAACATGCATACAAAGGGTGTCTCCTCTACGACATAGAGGGTAATGGTTGTTACATTGGCATTGAGCAACCCGAGGGTCGATAGGGCTGGGATAGGATCTGATTGTTTGAAAAGGAAAACGTTTGAATGCCATAAAATTTTTTTTTAAAAGGATGGGGAAAACTAAGAGGCTAAGGGTTGATGTTTGGCATGATGGGGGCATTAGGAGAGCGAAACTCCAGTATGATGGCCTTCCCTTCGCCGTATACTGCCCACTTGCCTTGGCTCGTGCCACTCACCCTTTCTTGAGCTCCTCACCTTTGCATTTGATTTGAGCCAAGGTAAGTTCTTGAGCAATCCAAAATCCGGTGTCTTTTAGGAGGCGTGATTGTTGGAGTAGCAGAAGTCGTCCCTCCTTGTTCCCAAACTCAAGGATAGCGAGTGTGACTATGTGAACTTTGGTAACTTTAGCTTCAACTTCCTTGACCTTATCGGTGGCAAGTCTGATGATTGAGTCGGAGGTTGTAGTCTTCTCTTTGGTTTTCATGTCACCTACATGATGGGACTGGGTTGGCTTGTAGCGTAGGAACATAAAATGTGTGTGAGTGTGTAGACTAGTGTTAACCTAAAAGATATTGTATGTGGCAGTCGCGTGGGCTAGGGTCGAGTGCGAAGCACATCAAGGTTGAGCAGTGGGACGAAAGAAAATACATTTTCCCTAACCAAAGAAAATAAGGACAAATTTGAAATTCTCCCAGTTTTAGGTAAAAAATTGAAGGTTTTGTCGATATTTACACTAAAATATTTATTTATTTTGGTTTTCTTCAAGGATGGCTCAAAATATGACCGAGATTTTAATAGGGGGGTTGGAGAGGGCAGAGGGAGGGTAGACAGGGAGAGGTAGGGGTTAGAGGGGGGGTAGCAGAGAGAGGGAGAGAGGGTGGGGGGGAGGGGTGGGGGGGGGGGTGGGGGGGGGGGGGGGGGGGGGGTGGGGGGGGGCGGGAGTCTCTACCAGGCTCTAGGATATCTACTTGGGAGAGTTTTTTTGTTTTTTGGGCTTCAACTCCTTTTGACTATTTTTTCTCTCTTTATAATAAAAAAAAGACAATGTTCTCCCCCCCCCCCCCCCCCTTCTGTCTCTCTCTCTCTCATCATGCTCACCCTCTCCAACCCCCCTATTTAATAAAAAAAACCCCAGGGTATAGTGTTTTCAACGGTTTGAATTGTAAAATCTCGATTATAAATTGAGCTATCCTAAAAAGAAAACCGAGAAATTTACACAAGTTTTAGTGTAAATATTGAAAAAACCTTCAATTTTTGACCTAAAAGCTGGGAGAATTTCAAGTTTTCCCTTATTTTCTTTGAGTAGGAAAATGTATTTTCCTATCGCTGCCCCCCTCTCTCTCTCTCTCTCTCACTCTCTCTCTCTCTCTCTCTCTCTCTCTCTCTCTCTCTTTCCATTGTCCCTCTCTATTTCCTCTCTTTGGGCCCCCTGTCTCTCTCTCTACCCTCTCTCTCTCTCTCTCTCTCTCTCTCTCTCCCCCCCCCCCCCCCCCCCCAACCCCTCTCTTTGGTCCCACTCGTTCCCTTCTTCTTCCCCATTCGCTTTCTCTCCCTCCAGCCCTCCCCTCCCCCCTTGCTCTCTCTCTCTCTCTCTCTCTCTCTCTCTCTCTCTCTCTCTCTCTCTCTCTCTTCACCTCCCATCTCTTATCTCTTCCCATCTCCTCTTCTCTCTCCGCCGCCACCACCCCTCTTCCCTCTTCTCTCTCTCTCTCTCTCTCTCTCTCTCTCTCTCTCTCCAACTCTCCAACAGGGAAGAAAATGGTGGGGTAGCACGAGAATAGCCATAGCTTTCAACGGTAGAGAAGGTGAGGAAGAAGGAGAAGAGGGTGACCTCTTTTAGTTATTGTCAGCCATGTTAATTAAACTTACGTGTTTACTTAGTGTATGCTTTGGCAATTCAAAACCTTAGTTGCTATTCCTCTTAGCCTTTGAAAATAGGCACTTAAGTATCTACACCCACGACTCAAATTGGTTAATTGTAGAGAGTAGTGGAGTGGGTCTAACATAGCAGAGTTGCTAAGGGATAGCTCCTTTTGTACTTCTTATGGCTCAATATATGTAAAGCCGTAGGCAAGTCTAAAAAGAGTCCATTATTAAGACCAAAGCTCCCGAGGTGTGCACCATACCCCACATAGTGGGCTCAACAAAACCGATAATAGATCCCCAGTCCCACTTACCCTAATATAATTAAAAAAATCAACCATTAATAGGCTACTTAAGGACCTCTCTTCTTAAGCAAGAAAAGAGAAACCAAATGCTCTGATAGTAATGTGATGGAAATGGCCTATGAACTTTGAGAGTAGCGGAATTAGGGAATTAGATAAAGCACTTCTGTGAGATTACTTTGTGAGCATAGCGGGTGAACTTAATTGATGGTAGCAACATAAACATGGTTTAGTTATCTTGGCATGAATAATAATTTTGCAAGAGAGAGAGAGTTTAGACAACATGACAAAAATTGAGGACCAGATTCATACGGAGCCGGTCTCCCCTCTAATAGGCATTTGTATTATAATTTCTCCCATCAAGAGAGACTTGGTACAATACAATCTTTGTGTTCCTTGTGACCTAGGTGATGCAATGAAGATGGAAAGCTTCATGCATCACAAGCATAGCATAAACTTTGTAGAAAGAATTAACTATCCCAAGCCTCAATCCCAAGCCCTCAAACACCTTCGAAGGTGGAGAGAGCTAGCAGGGAATGAGGATAGGGAAGAGGAAGAAGAAATATTCCATAGGAGAAAGAAATAGTTCCTCACTTATCATCACTCTTCTTGCTAGTATAAATAATAGCATAGTAATGAAAATGGAGAAGAAGGCAAGCTTAAGCATTGAAGCATGGCTCTTGGTTGGATTTGCATTCCATAGCCAAGAGTGTTGGTGTAGGCTCTCACTTCTCACAAGCTTGGAGAAGGAGGTGGAGTTCCTCTATTTTCACCAAGTGAGAATGAATCCACAAAATGAGTGTGTGTGTGTGGGTGGTGTATACCCCCCCAACACACCCTTTGCTTGCTTGGGGCGAGTTCTACCTTTTTCTCATGCCTCAAGCTCATTGGACCTCTCTCCCTTTAGCCAATCACATGCAGCATACATTTCAAGTACATGTGTAGCCTTTGGACAAGTGTCCTCCTTACCCCTTAGGGAGAGAGAGCTTGAAAATATCTAGATATTTGTTGGATGGAACTAGAAGCTCATTGGACCCCTCTTTAGCCCAACCAATAGCATTCAAGCACACCATGTGGCTAAGCATAGGGAGAGTGTGACATGTGTCCCATGTGCCCCTTGAGAAAAGGGGTGCCCTTTTGGGTGAGTGGGAGGTTAAGTCAAAGATTCCCCTAAGTTTGGGGCTTTCCCCCTCCTTTGTAGGATCTCTTTTTGACTCAAGCACCTTACCCCCCATGCATGGGAAGCTTCTCAAGCACTTTCCTCATTAAGCATGACAAGCAACTCAAGCACCTTAGTCATCAAGCATGACGAGCACCTCAAGCACCTTAGTCATCAAGCACGACAAGCACCTCAAGCTTAGGTCGGGTTCCCACCTCAAGCTTAGCCCTAGCTTGCTTAAGGTCAAATGACTTTTAACACTAACCATTGGAGGTCTTTAATGAAGCTAGCCCTAAGGTCTTTTAAGCTCCATTAGTTAGCCTTGCTCTTTGACATGCCATCTCTCATTTGGACCCCTTTACCATTGGCCCCGTGTTGAGATAGATCCATAAGCACATGTCTATATTCTAACCCTTGTTCCCATTTATTATCTCGCATTAAATGATCAGTTTAATATGAGAAAATAATTTGGGTTGGTTAGATATTAGATTTTATGACATTCACTATCATTGTGGGAGCACTGTACAGACTAGGAATTGACGATGTGCTTCGAAGATGTGTGCCAGTAAAGGAAAGAATGCAGGTTATCACTGAAGCTTGTAATGGAGATGCAAGAGGCCATTTTTAAACTAACATCACCTATAAGAAAATTCTTCAAGCAGGATTATGTGGCAACAATGATGGCCGATGTGAGGGCTTTTTGTAAAACTTGTGATATATGCCAGAGGATGGGGAAACCTAGAATAGCATACATGACACCTTTAACTCCACTACAACCATTGGGAGTATTTATGAAATGGGGATTGGATCTCATGGGTCCGTTCAAGAAGGCAACTCCAAGAAAGAACATATATATAATTATGGCTACATGTTACGTAAGCAAGTGGGTAGTGGCTAAGGCTATGAACATATATATAATTATGTCTACACTGCAAGATCTACTGCTATGTTCATTTATGAGAATATCATATGCAGATATGGTTGTCCCATTGAAATAGTGTCAGACCATGGCACTCATTTCATCAACAACACAATTTAAATTCTCCTGGGACTGTTTTCAATAAAGCACATGAAATCAACGTCGTATTATCCAAGATACAATGGTGAAGTAGAAAGTAGTAATAAGACAATCACGACCATGCTCACTAAAATTGTGCAGAAGGAGCCGCATCAGTGGGATACAAAGCTTAAGACATCACTATGAGCATATAGAATTGTTCATAAGTTGACTACTGGGAAGACACCATTCAAGATGGTCTATGGTATTGAAGTGGTGGTGCCAATGGAATCTGTTATTCCTAGCTTACGACTGGCAGTTGAGCATAGATTGGACTTCAACCAGAATCTGAAATGTAGGTTGGATGATTTGTTGTGGTTGGATGAAATCAGAAAGAGGGCTCTGCTGGAACAATAAGTTTTTCAACAAAGAAACAAGCATCGACATGACAATAGGATCAAGGTAAGAGAGTTTCAAAGGGGTGATCTAGTACTTTTATATCAATTCAAACTAGGACCAAAGAAGCCGAATGTGAAGATAGCTTGGTCAAGACCTTATAAAGTAGACCGAGTGTTTCCAATGGGACAATGTGACTCAGAGACTTGTCAGGTTTACTGATGCTCGAAGTCTACAATGGGGCCAAAATCAAGTTATACTATTCCAAAGCAAAGGAGATTCCAGTAGAACCATTACCAAATGCAAAAGAAGAACCACTCCACTTATTTTATGTCGAGTCGATTCCAGAACCAGTGGCAACAACTTCATATCAAAATCCAAATGCGAAAAAACGAGCACCAGGTCAGCAACTCAATACCCTCCAGTAACATTCCATTCAAATCCCAGAAGTCAAACCAATCTAGTTCTAGTTTTGTACACCAAGGAAGCCAGTATTGAATCCCACCGAGTTAGCAAACAGGACAACATGCAACACAATGTCAGCATAAAGATAGCGAAGGCAAAGAAATTATCATTGAGACACCGATCCACAATACTCTACTGAATTGGCAGTCTTGAATAAGAGCTTAAGAAGGTAGAGGCATCTTTAGATTCAACAATACAAAGATGATGATACAATTTACTCAGCTCTGGAGACGTTTAAAATGTTGTATGTAAGAGCCATACGGATGGTGGTAGACTGAAAGTTGGGCTAGTTATCATGATCAAACGATATGCAAACTTCCACCACATTCGATTTGTATCCAAGTACTAGATGGGGTTCCCGTATGGTGCTTGACAAATGATGATGACAAAGTTGTACACCCAGCATGCAAAAACTTAACCACTGCGAATCTTCAATCTTTGGGAATACATGTAGAGTTATTACTGGGGCACCAGACCAACATACCAATGTATGAAAGATATCAGGATGCACTGATTAAAGAGATGCTCAGGGTATGGTATGAGGAGGCTTCCTCAGAATGGCGAGCATGGAATCAAGTGTTGTGGATTGCATTGATGAAGACTTTGGCAATTGAGCTAATCGTGGATCTACAAAACTTCAACTCTTAATGTACCAATGGAAAGTTTAGATCAGAAGGATCATTAAGATCACAAACCAGCTTCTTCAGCTAATAGTCGAGGCCTCCAAGATCCCGAAAAAGGACTTAGCAAATAAGGCAAGATCTGAACCCTAAGGGTACCATAAAATGGAATCGAGAAAAAAGGTTAGGGATTGAATAGAAAAAGGGTGTTTTTTTTTTTTAATTCATAGATAAGGAGTTTAAAAAATAGTTCTTGAATGCACGTGATATACATAGTGATGACCCCCCCCCCCGCCCGAGGTCCTATGCTGACACTGGAGGGCTTGATGCACAAAGTTCTTGAGCCCTTCATATGGATTCTCTTCTTCTTCCCGAATCGGAGAGAGACCTCTTTTGGTAGTCTCACAAGGAGGCTTCCTAGGTGTTCTCTCGTCATGGTGATGAGCTTGGAGAATCCCGTGAGCACGGAGCTGCCGTTGCACTTCACTTTGGAGAGATGGATTGCCCATGGCTTGTTGAAGCCTAGAAACAAGATAATTAACAAGCATTGAAGCATCATTAGTAGCTTGCTCATGAGCAAAATCAAAGTTATCAACATTAATTTCACTCTCTTTAATATTGTCAGCCATTCTAACAACTTTTAGGTGTAAACTTTTTAGGTGTACTTTGGCACTTCAAGCCCTAGTTGCTACTCCTCTTTACCCCTTTAGAAAAAGCACTCAAGCTACTGTACCCGCGGCTCGAATACCATTAATTGCAAGGAATAGAAGAGAGGGTCTTTCGACACCAAAACAGCACCGGCTCCTGTCAAGCTTCTAATAGCTCAATAGTGGTTAAGTCGTAGGCAAGCCCCGTAGGACTCCACTATTAAGACCATAGCTCTCGACGGTGATGCCCCGTTAACTGCACAAAGGAAGCGCACTGAAAGGCTGAAAAATCCCTATTCTACTTACTCACAGGCAATTAATAATACCAACCATTTGTAGCTAGCTTGAGGACCTCCCTTCTTGAGCAAGAAAAGAGAAACCTTGAGCTCTGATACCAATGTAACATTTAATGGCCTAAAATCTTTTGTGTAGCGGAATTTAGCATGAACATAGTGGGCATTTCATTAGAGTTGATTCCTAATGAGATTTACAAGAGTGCTTGGGTGGAGAGAGCAACAAAAAGCATAACACCTAGTTAGATAGCATCGACAATACTTTCAAAAGAGAGAGAGCAATTAAGCTATTGACAACAGTTGAGGACCGGATTTGCATGGAGCCGGTCCCCCCTCCAAAAGGCTTTGTATTATGGTTTCTCCCATCAAGAGAGACATTGTACAATACAATTCTTTGTGTTCCTTCAAGACTAGCTAGTGCAATGAAGATGGAAGCTTCATACACCAAGCAAAACACTTAATCAAACACAACTTGAATTATCCCCGTTCTCAGACCCAAGACCTCACACACCTTCGAAGATGGTGAGAGCTAGCAGGGTATGAGAGTAGATTGAGAGGAAAAAGAAGTATCTTACGAGAAAGAAGTACATCTCCTCACATAATCACTCATATTAGCATAGCTTAGCTTAGTAATTAGCTTGGTAGAGAAGATGAGCATGCATTGAAGCTTGGCTCTTGGTTGGATTTGCATCCACATGCCAAGAGAGTGTTGATGTAGGCTTCTATCTCACAAGCTTGGAGTAGGTGATGAGCTCTCCATTAAAGCTTGGGAGGAGATAGAGTATTTTCCCTTCACACATGGTCAAGTGTGAGAGTGTGTGTGTCCATGCCAAGCAAAAATCAGCCCCCTCTCTCTCTTGGGCGAGCCCTAGCTGCTAAATAAGTCTGGCCTTTGCCTCATTGGACCTCCCCAGGTCAAGCCAATAGGGATTAAGCAGCATAAGTGATAGCCTTCTGACATGTGTCCCCCTTTCCCCTTTTGTGAGAGCTTTAGGTAATTAAATAATTAACTAAACTCTCATTGGACCCCTTTGCCTCCTGGCCAATAGGGATCAGGCAAGCCATGGGGCTCCTGAATGCTCATTGGACCCTTTGGGAGACTGCCCAATAGTCTTCTAGGACACTTAATTCTTATTGGTTTCTTTTATTAAATGTTTTTAAATTAATTAAACTAGATTTACTCTAGCTTAATTCTCATTGGTCCACTTCAAGGGTCTTCCAATAGGAATTGGGCACACCTTGTGGGCATCTGGCCTAGGGAGCTGACATGTGTCCCTCATTCCCTTTGTGTAAAGGGAGCCTGTGTGTGTGTGTGTGGCTTTTTCTCTCATCCCCTAGCTTTGGGGCTCGCCCCCTCCCATGTAGGGATGTAGAAAAACTTTTAGGGCACACACAAAGCATCCAATTTTTTTCTAGGGTTGACCTTTGGACACAACCTTTGAATTTTGGAACCTTAGCATTTTGGAAGTCTTAATGGGCTGAACCTTAGGGTCTTTTTGGCCCATTGTTTCACATGGCTCTTTTGCAGATGGCCCCCCCTTTGGATCCCTATTTTCCCTCCTTTGGATCCCTACTGTGGCCGGTCTGCTAACTTAACCAATATTCTAGCTTTTTCTCCCTTGGCACTTCCCCACATTAAATGATCAGTTTAATATGAGAAAATCATTTAGGAGAATTAGATATTGATTATTATGACAATTGCCACCAGATTAACATGCTTTTTTGGAATCTAATTGGGCTGGTTGTTATGACATGCGAGTGTCCACAAGTGATTTTGTTTCATGCTCAATAGTTCATGCATATCATGGTTGAGCAAGAAGCAACCTACTAAAGCCACTTCCAATTGTGAGGTTGAGTACATGGTAGTCTTCACAACTACGATTGACTGTGTATGGCTCAAACGCCTTATGGCTGATTTGGATGTTGGATAGGACACTACCAACATCATCTATAGTGATATTCAGAGCGCATTGGCAGTTGCGAGGAGCCCATTTTTTCATGCTCGTTCAAAGCACATTGAGGTGCATTGTCACTATGTCAGAGAGAGACTCTCAGTGGGAGAGATCAACTTGGCTTATGTGCCAACACATGAGAACCTTGCAGATCTTTTCACAAAGGCATTTCCTTGTGAGAATTTCCAAGATTTTTGCAAATCTTTGGGCTTGCTTTGTTTTGTGGATTGATCATGCAATTAGGGCATGGCACTTCCCTATACACTATGTGCCAACTCTTGTTCACCGCATCACTCCCAGGGGAGATTTTTTACCACATATATGGGGTGGTGATGTGTGTGAACACACTTAGGACCGCCGAGGCATTTTTTCCCTCACTAGGAGGTTTTCTCCCCCGTGCATTGTATATACGTCCATCACTCTAGGACTAACTTATCTTTTCATTGTGCACTTAGAAATATACTCTCTGTTGTGCACCTTGAGCTTCTTCATCTCCTCCAAGCTGTGTGTGTTTCCCTGCAACCCTATTTCCAACAATTTCATGCATAACTTCTTCATGTATATCATGTATAGACATGGCCTACATCATAAGCGCATCATCCATCACATTCATAACATGCATCATGTCCAAATCAACACACATTGGTCCATTGGTGTCAAGATCCACATAAGGGAATACATTAAAACATCTCAATTCCCTCTTTTGGTTTGCCAAAAAATCAGCCAAAGAGAGGTCATCATCATCATCCAAAGCAGTGGAAAAATGCATATTAACTTCTATGTGCTCTTTGGCAACAATGTAATTTTGTAGACTAGATTCCCATCAGAGCATGTATGTGGTCTCATCTCCATCGGACTCACATTTAAAAAGCTTCTTCTTTGTATTGTATGCAAGAATTTCTCCCTTGTAAAGCTTTGTCTCCCAATCGAGGGGATTGGTTTGCTTTGCCCAATCAATCGCATAAGCAAAAGCAAGGTACATGACTTCGTGGCCCTCTAAAGTGCAACAAAATGCATTCGAAGGCAGCCCATTAACGGTAGAAGACCTTGCCATGGCGCGATGGAGTGTACTGGGGCGCTCCAAGGTTTGTTCTATGCATGCTCTGTTCTTTTTGTTGCACAGAGCCCAAAGGTGAAAATTAAGAGAGTGTAAGAGTTTTGAGGCTTTGGTCCTTTCCTAAGCATTTGACTGTGGCCCATTGACTGTGGCCCAACTTTGGGCCATTGATGCAAGCATCCAACCAACGATAGAGATTTTTTCTCCTCCCTCATGCTTTGGCTTCCATGAATTTGGCCCAATGATGCAAACATCCATCCAACGATGGATATTTTTTCTCCTCCCTCATGCTCTGGCTTCCATAGCCATAGAAGCTAGAACTCGACTCTCCTAAAAATGATTGTGTAATGAAGACTAGTTAGCGACAATTTTTTAGGCAAAACAAGATTTGTCGATTAATTTCAAGGCATGGGCTAGCAATTAGAAACAGTTGCATTCGGGTTTCGCTAAATTTGCATGTTGTAAAAATTAGGCAAAGTGGTTGTGTTTACAAGACACTTCAGTGTCCCAAGACACTTGATGTCCAATTGAAGAACTAGTGTTAACACATTCATAGTTTTCTGTATCTATCGGAGGCGATATGGTTCTCCTATTTTGTACCGCAACATTCAACCTATTATTTATATGTTATTTCAACTTGAAGCATTCAGTCATTTTTGTGATGCAACATTTTGACACTATACGCAAATGTTTTTACATTTGGCCCTGCCATTTTTTGTATTTGAAGCATTTATACAAATGAGAAACAATGTCGATATCAACTTTCAGGCTGACGCCTCGCAATTCTTTCAAGTTATGTTGTTGTTGGTCAATTTTTTAATGTCTTTGAAGGCTCAGATTTTTTTACAATGGCTAATTGAGGTGCTGCCAATCACCAAATTTGTACACTTGCAGGCGTGGATATGCACGTCGATATCTATGGTTATGCAGCATCAATATCACATTCAATATATGCATCAATGTTATAGCATAGCGACTCATATATCGATTGATGCTCTGGTTACGACGCTCATATCGACGTCTCGAGTCTAAACACCAAATTCATCTGCGTCGATATATGCGTCACAAGTGTGAAGAGCCTCTTGTAGTGCCAGTTTATAAGATTTTTGTTTTTGTGAGCTCTAACCTACTCCCTCCCGAGTCCCCATCTGCCTTTTGTCGTTGGCTTATAGTGCTCGGAACCGTGGAGAGTGATGCAAGGGGGGGTGTGACAAGCTCTTGATCTCCCATGTCGTTCCACATGGAGGCGTGCAGGCACAAAAGGAAGTTATATCTTGAAGCTACAATACTACTTGTCCTCCCTCATTGACTTGAGGACGCCCACTTAGATGCTCCCCTATACTCTCTCAAAATCTCCATTCTATTGAATGATTGTTTGTTTTAATACAAATGAACCCAACATTGAACAGTGCTCTAGTATTTGCTTTTTGTGTGAGAATTGCTTAGGTGCTTTTTTTAGAGGGAGGAAAGCCACGCTCTTGAAGCTTGGCCAACCTCTTTCAAATAACAGTGACATGCACACCAAGCGCCTGAGAGAGAGAGAGCGAGAGAGAGGAGGAGAAGAAGAAGAAGAGAGTTTTAACGTCGTAGGAAACTATCCCAAGAGACCTTAAAGATCTAGCCGAGAGAGAGAGAGAGAGCGCAAAGCAGCAGCAGCTATGACGGAGGAGGAGCTCAGGAAAGCTGAGGCAAAAGAGGAAGAAGAAATTATCTTCAGGTCTCAGCTGCAACCGGCACCTATCCCCTCCGACCTCTCCTTGCCCCAATTCGTGCTACAGCATGTTGATGACTACCCAGACTCCATCGCCATTGTTGACGCTGCCAGCGACAAACAATTTACGCACGCACAGGTTTGTCTCTCTTAGTGCACATATGCACATGATCTCTCTCTCTCTCTCTCTCTCTCTCTCTCTCTCTCTCTCACACACACACACACACACACACACACACACACACACACACGCACGCACTCAAATCGCTTCTCACACATGATACCTTTGCAGCCGTGCATACAAAGTTGTGTAAAAGCTAGATGAAGGTGAGTCTAGGTCATACTGGTGGAAGGGTGTTAATCCTTCTATGTCTAGTACTCCATGTGCTCCAAACCACTCTCTCACCTGAGAGTACCAAGGCCCTTGCTAGCCTGACCATGAAATCTGCATGGAGTTCTGGCACCCTCCCTCAAGTTCATGATGATGTGGTAAGTCAGAATGTGGGAAGCATTATGGCAATTTGTCTAAAAATTCTTGTGCAAATTTAGGCTAGTGCAGGCCATGGCCACCACAATTTAGAACACACAAATGGGTACATACAATTGATATGTGTATGCAAGAAAGTGCTTAGTGCATCTTGATGTAGTACTTTTTTTTTCGTATATGTACGTACAGAAACTAACTCCTGTTTGTTCGTGACGTAGGTTCGCTCGCTATGCTTTAATGTGGCTGTTGGGTTAATCAAACATTTCAACATTCAAAAAGGAGATGTGGTATGTTTGTTGCTTCCTAACATGCCCGAGTATCCAATCCTAGTCTTCGGCATTCTCACTGCTGGCGGTGTCTTCACGGGTGCTAATACATCCTCCCACCCTCAAGAGCTTGAAAAACAAATCAAGCACTCTGAGGCTAAACTTGTAATTACTGACACACACTCCTTTGCAAAAGTAAAGCATCTTGTAAACCAAGTGCCCATAGCTATTATAAGCAGTGATAATCCTCCTGAAGGCACCGCTAATGCAAGGGTTCTCTTTGATACTGACGCCACTTTTGTGACTCTCCCTCAAGTTTCTCAAGAAGATCTATGTGCCCTTCCGTTTTCATCAGGTACTACCGGCATTTCCAAAGGGGTTATGATCACTCATAGAAACCTCATTGCTAATCTTTGCTCCACTCTCTTCGACCTCGACAAAGTAAATCCGGGTGAAAATGTGACACTTGGACTAATGCCTTTCTTCCATATCTATGGTTTTACCGGAATTTGTTGCTCTACTCTGAGGACCAAGGGCAAGGTAGTGGTTCTTGCAAAGTTTGAACTTCGCCTCTTTCTAGATGCCCTCATCAAGCACGAGGTTAGATTTGCCCCCATTGTGCCTCCCATTATCCTTGCCTTGGTGAAAAGCCCTGTCGTCGATGAGTATGATCTATCTAAGCTCAAACTACTCGGTGTTATGAGTGCGGCCGCACCGCTTGCACCGGACCTCCAAGAGGGTTTCGAAGAGAAGTTTCCTGGAGTAGTCATTCAAGAGGTATGCTTCTCTGGGGTTTTTTGAGTAATTGTTGAAATGTCTGCACTCGAGTGCATGTTCAGTAAGCACTTGCTTTCATTGTAGTCAATGGGCCTTGACACAACAATTTCTGATGATAGAAAGCAACTTGTTGTTTTGAATATCAAGATTCTATAAAGTAAATCTCCTTCAAAACTGTGGAAATTTCTAAACATATGGTCTACCATGATTACAATTCTGTGATTCCTTTGAATGATGGTGGACAATGTCTGAACAGGCTTATGGGCTGACAGAGCATAGCTGCATTACGCTGTCACATTGCGCCCCAGACCACCCTCGAGGCATTGCAAAGAAAGGCTCTGTGGGCTTTATTTTGCCCAACTTGGAGGTGAAGTTTGTGGACACTCAGACCGGAAAGTCTATGCCTCGGAACTCTCTTGGCGAGCTCTGCGTCCGAAGTCAGTGTGTGACAAAAGGTATGTACTCACAGACACATACATATGCACATGTGTGCGCATAGAACATCTCTCTCTCCCTCTCTCTCTCTCTCTTCTCTTCTCTTCCCTGAGAAAAATAAGAGATACAAAAAATGGAGCGCCATGAGGCTGGGAAGGCTAGAAACAATCAAAATAAATCCTATAGGCATCAAAAGTGATGTCCCCAGCATCATAAGCGAAATGCAGCGCTTGACCAAGCGACAATTTGAAATAGGAAAACGAGTCAACATCAGTGCCTTGAAACATTAATGAGTTTCGGTGATGTCAAATGGCCCACAGAATCCAAAATCTGACCCAATCAAAAAACACTGTAAACTGAAATTGCAGAGACTGGAGCACCCCAGAAAGCCAAAACCGTCTATATGAAAAATGCCGGAAGGAAAATGCACCTGAAGAGCAGCAGATACTTGCCGAATGAAGGATCTAGGGAGCGATAACCCCACAATAGGTGTGGCACAGTCTCCTTAGCTTCATTGCATCTGAGACAATGAGAAGGCGCAATATGCCGTGCATGCAATAAGTTGCCAACAGGTATAGCTCCCACTAAGCAACGCCACAAGAAAATACGTTCCTTCAGAGGTAGATGACTCTGCCAAATGCTAGACAATGTTCGTTGCCACCACAAGGATGACTTGGACTGACTACTATGATGCACAATCAATGCATCAGATTGCAAGAGGGCATAAACATGGTGGCTGAAATGCATTCTAGTCTCCAATCAAAGAAGCGGGAGTCTACAACCAGAGAAATGGGTGCATGATCAGCAAGCATCCTTTGAAATTTTTCGACAAAGAGGAGAATAGTGGAGTCTCAACCGAAAACTGTATGCCGCATCAACAAACGAAAGAACATGACCTGTGTCATCCACCACCTGATGTACGTGGCATATTCCTTTTTGAGTTCTAAAGAAAATACGCTTGGCGAGAAGATCGTTGGACCAAAGTTGAAGAGAGTGCCTTGCTCCAATGCAGACTTTCCAATCAAAGGGAGTTTCCTAGAGAGGATTGTCGATCATGCCATGCAAAATGCGAAGTGACACCCTTCCAATCAACATTGAGAGAAGAAGCAAATTGACATCCTAGAATATGTTCTTCAAGCTTCCCAAAAATGACATCTAATAGGTCGGTCGCCAATGACCAAAGGATGGCATGACAATATGCACAGACAAATGTGATACTCTGAGTGTCCAGGGTTGTTGCTGCTCCACCAAGACTGGCAATAGCATAGCTTTCCGAGCCAAAACATGACTTCACAAATCTAAAATATTCATCCCTCCAAGGCGCTTGGGAGAACACAACTTGTCCATAGATAAAGGCCAAAGAGTCTTTCTGTTAGACGAGGTGCGCTAGAAATGCTCCACACTACTAGACATAAGGGACTGCAAGTGCAATTGAGACCAAGATAACAGAGGTGCACAAAATAAAACTGCACATAAGCCATGAGAATGCGCTGGACAATCCTGAGACGCACATGTAGTGGCAAAGTGGACAATTTCCAATAAATACAGATATTGGAGTACCCAGTCCAGTTTCTGCGCAGCTAATGCATCCCAACCCAGCGGATGACCCAAATGGCGAACTATGGTGTGCGGAGGAACAATCTACCCTGGCCACAATATCTTATGCCAGTCACACTTATTCAAAGGTAATAGCTTGGACTTACGAAAATTAACTTTAAGGCCTGCCGCCATTCCAAACAAGTGAAGAGCATGCATAATTTTCTCCACATCATCGTAATGATTGCAAGGCATAAATAAAGAGTCATCCGCATGGGCCTGTCCGATAAAGTGTTGCCCAAATGGTTATGTCAGGCCCTGCAATCTACTAGTGGAGTTCAAGAAATCCAAATACATAAGCAAGGGGTGAGTAGTGATTGCATAAAGCAAAGAACTGAGAGGACATCCTTGGCTTACTGAACGTCCCAGAGGCCAAGAATCTGTAAGAAATCCATCCAACAAACCTGCAGAAGTGTTGTGTGCATAAGAGAAAAATACCACGCGGGACAGCTTAGGCCCAAATCACAACTGTTGCATGGTATCTGCAATGTAGTCCCAAAGAATAGAATCAAAGGCCTTTTCAATGTCAACCTTCTTGACCAAGACATCCTGTTGAGTGTACTTCGCATATTTCATTCCAATGATGACATTCATGAGGTTATCAGTAATGTGACGTCGTGGAATGAAGCCATACATTTTGGCCATCAATTTATATACCATAGGCATGAGCGTAATTGGCCGCCAATGAGAGAATTCTTCACATAGTGCATGCTTGGGTATCAACTTGAGCAAGCCTTCTTTTCATGGAGGGCAGTTCCTGCTACTCCCAGGCCGTAGTCATCATGATCAGCAATGGCAGCTTTAGGTAATCCCAAAATGACACGAAAAATTCCATAGTAAGACTATTGTAACCGGGAGCTTTTCAACGTCCCAAATCAAGCAAGCTGGCATACAATTTCGTCTCGGTGAAAGCAACTTCCAAGTCTTGAGCCTGCTGCATGGAAAGAATGGGAGTAACATACAATAGAAACAAGCGGCACATTTGGCAAGCTTCTTGCGTGGGAGATGAAGGAGCCTCAAAGATCTTGCCATAATGAGAGTGCAGGGCCCGTGCCATCTCTTGTTAGGAGGAGGTCCACTCCGCTGATGATAGTTTTAAGTCTTTGGATAACTTTTAAGTGCCTAGAATGATGTAAATGCTGGAAGAATTGTTTAGAGGCACAGCCTTTATCTATAAAAGCCTGTTGACGAGCTCCACTTTGCCATTTGGCCAACTTCCTCACATCGTTATGTTGTAACATAGTGTGAGCGCGCGTGTGCAATCACATATTGAATGCAAATTTTCTTTATGTTCTTTGTTGCATGTGTTGCACACACACGAGCGGGCAGACAAGAACATGAAAAAGCAGCTATTTCCGTATTGTTTCTCCCTATAGTGCTCAACATCATGAGCTAACGCATACGTAGTTTGATGCGGTTAATTGGGACAGGGAATTGTCGTCTCCAAGGCCGGTAATTCCATGGCTCACTTCAATGGATTGCTGCTTCAAGGCCGTTGATCGCATGTCCCCAACCTGACAGAGCTAGTTGTGCAACTCCTCCATCCTAATAGCTCATGTCGCTGTCTTCATATGCAATCTGGGAATCATAGTGGAACTGTGTCAAGAATTTCAAACAGGCCCGTGTACGTGTGCGTGTGTGTGAGAGAGAGATTTGCTCAAATGTCGGTATGCATGCTTTATGCAACAGTCTGAAAAGGGTGACTTATAGAACAGAAGAAGAAGCCTTTTTGTGCATTATGTTCTTTTGAGAGGGCAGCATGTCAAAACCCAAAAGTGCATTCATTTGCTCTGCCTGAAGAGGGTTGATGATGATAGGCTATTACAAGAACCCGGAGGCCACCAACAGCACCATAGATGAGCGTGGCTGGCTTCACACTGGCGATGTTGGCTACATTGATGATGATGGGGACATCTTTATTGTGGAAAGAATCAAAGAACTCATCAAGTATAAAGGCTTTCAAGTAAGATACAGACTTTCTGCTTTTTTATTTTGCTAGAAAAGCATATTTTGTGAATTAAAGTGAAGCACTACAACAAGAGAATCCTGTAGCGACCCAAGGAATTAAACGAGCTGATTGTATGTTTGTGAGACTCAAAGGATTTGAAAGGTATCGATTGGATATATGAATTGCAGGTACCTCCGGCGGAACTAGAGGCTATTTTGATATCAAATCCAGAAATCAACGATGCAGCGGTTGTACCGTAAGCCCCCTCTTATAGCATGTATTTATAGTAGGTGGGAATGTGGAGGCTCTTAGTGTATGGTTCATTTTGATTCCTTTTAATTTCTTTTACAGCATGCCTGATGAAGAAGCTGGGGAAATACCTGCAGCCTGTGTTGTGCTTGCACCTGGCAGCTTATTGACAAAGGAGGATGTGATCAATTTTGTAGCATCAAAGGTAGGTGCAAACCTTTTTTCATCTTTTACACATTGTTTCCGCCCATTCAGATTAAATTGCTGACACCTTTGATGTATGGAAAGGGGATGTTTTATGTTTGGTTTTCCTATATTCTTCAACTTCAGGAGATAGATGCCACATACCCAGCTAGGGTAAAGGAGCCCCCAAGTTAGGAGCGGATCCACCCCCAGTTTAGAGACCAAAAACTTGGCTATTCTTAGAATCTTGCTTATGTGTCTTGTTGTGATTTGTTGAAAAGTGTACCATTTTAAAATCATGGAGATATACTCCTAATGGCTCCAAAAAAAAAAAACTCACTACCAAAGAAACTCTAAAGAGATGAAAAGGCTAGAGAAAAAGAAAACAAGAAAAAAAGTACAAATAAATGAATACAGACCCGAATCACCTAGACCCGAATCACCTCTTTATATATGGATATGAAAAGTCTTTTGCCTTTTGAGTGTTCATTTCTTAAACTCACCCTTCACTTATTCATTTGAGATGTTTTGAAAGGATATTTATTTTTCTGAAATTAGGGGACCCTCTTGGGCCTTGAGTGTTTCTAATGCTTCAAAAAACCTCAAAATTGAATTTTCTCAAACGGAGCATTGAAAAAGCAATTTAAAAATATCAATCTTGGTATCATTTAATTTGCCTTTTCATGAGGATTCTGGTGCAAAGTTGAAATATTCAAAATGATTAGATTTGTGAAATCCCCCCCCCCCTCTCTAAACCAGCGCCTTTACCCCGGGTGTCATACTTGGGGGCACGGGATTGCTCTCCTATTCTCTAGGCTAGCTTGTGTAGGCGGTCTTGTCCCCAACTACACTCTTAAGTATGTGGATCCTTCCTCGTAGTCGTTCATAATATTGTCCTGTATGGGAATTATAGTGGAAGCTTGTCAGGAGATTTCTTGTGATTGCAAGCAATGGGCATGCAGCATTAGACTCTGGAATGGTTTTCTTGCAATTGCAGGTGGCTTCGTACAAGAAGGTCAGGTTGGTGGACTTTGTGGACACCATTCCAAAAACAGCTGCAGGCAAGATTTTACGAAGGAATGTGAAACAGGAGCTCCTCAAGCGCCTAGTGCGGCCTACTGGTGATGCCAACATCAATATTAAACCTTGACAACTGATCAGAGCCTTTCTCAACCATGATTATTTTGTAGCAGACTAACAAGACGTTGTTAACTTATCTATTTTCTCTTTCATTCTGTTTTAATGGAGGAGCCAAGTGCGTGCCAACACTCCACGCACTATTGTGGTGATGCTCTCATGCAAATCTTGGCTAACTCAAGTGTTCCCCTCCCCTAGGCATAGCCTATCTCGAGGGGCGTACAAAACTGTAAGGTGTGAGTGTAGGAGTGATAAGGTATATGTGGTTTGTGGGAAGAGTGTAATCTCTCTCTCTCTCTCTCTCTCTCTCTCTCTCTCTCTCTCTCAGTGTTTCTGTTTAGTTAGTTTCTTTCTTCTTATCCAAATCTTGTATCAGATTCACCATGATGTAACTCTTTGGTCTCATAGGTCATTTTGGCCTTTAGAAGACATTAATATAATTGGTTGTTTCTCAGTCTTGTAAAGTAAACAAATGAGGATAGTTTGGAGGTGGTGTTAAGCTTGTGCAACAAATTGTTCAAATTGCCATTCACATCAATAGAGAAGCTATAGATGTGTACAATGATTTGTGAATTTCTTTTAATATAGTGTATGGAAGGACTTGCTATTTATTTGTCGCCAAGAGAGATCTGGAAAGAGAAAGATAGGCAGATGGTATGGGTCTTCTGACCTTTCTCTTGACCAACCTTTCAGGTTTCTTGCAACCTTCACTCTCCTTGGCAGTTAACTACCCACAAAGTTATCTTTGGGCACCCAATACATATTTAAATCTCAATAAAATTCGATAGTGCTGGTAAGCAGGGTATATTCACATAAACTGAAGGAGACATGGTGGGTTCTAGCAATTAGCTGAAGAGTGGTTATGGTCATGCTGGATTATAGCTTCAACAATGGTTAATGATATTATTAATGCTTGGCTAGGGTGCATTCTTCATAAATGTTGGGCTTTGTTTACTAATATCAGTCTTGTTGGTGAGTATTTGGTTTGATTAATATCCCAGCTAGTGTGAACTAGATTTCATTCATCTGTTGGGGCAACTTTTGAAGGTGAATTTGGACAGGTATTTGAGGGATCGAAGCATTTCGGGTATTTGGTTTGATTAATATCCCAGCTAGTGTGAACTAGATTTCTTTCATCTGTTGGGCCAACTTTTGAAGGTGAATTTGGACAGGTATTTGAGGCATCGAAGCATTTCAGCCACCAACCATCACATCTGGGATTGGGTGGCTGAAGATTTTGGTGAAGAGCTTTGTGAATTTTGCAAAGGAATCTACAAAGGAAGCAGCAGCATATTTCCCCTAAAATATACCCAACTTGGCCTTAAGCTGGCATCTACTTTGTTAACCTTTTTATAAGTCAGCTATACCAATTTTCCGCAATTGTAGCTATTGAGCTTGTAAAGTACTAGTTGTGTCATATAGATCTCTCAGGATAGGGTAATCACTCCACCAAAACAACCAAAGACGCCCGAGGAAAAAGGAAGTGAACCAAGGGCTCATGAGATACAAAAAGAGGATGACCCAAGGATAGTTGCTAACACAACTGAAAATTCTGATAGAAGCTATCCTCCTAAGTTCAAGAACAATGGCCTAGTGAGCTGTGGAAATCATTGGAAGAAGTCAAGGATGGGAGTCAAAACAGTGAATTCTTCTTCTATTACGGAATTTGAGATCGATCAAGCTCTAGAGCTAAGATCAGTGTATGGTGATGTAGATTCATATGCTTCAAAAGAGAGAAAGTCCAAACCTTGAGGACTTTACCCTCATTCACAGGATATTATAAGGCAAAGTCAGAAGTCAAGGTTGTATACACCCTTGCTGAGATTGGCTTTTCACCTAGAAATCTTGTCTACACCAGCACAAGAAGTTTTGAGCAGATTCTCACAATAATTCTCACATTGTGACTTACCTCAACATCATGAGCTTTTGTGAGGGAGGCACCGCATACCTAGCTAGGTACGATTGGGGTCGGCGGTCCCCTGCCCCCAATCATACCTAGCTACGTATGTGGTGCCTCCCGAGCAGAAGCTCATGATGTTATGCATTGTATGAAAAACACTGAAAAGGACTCCATTTTCTTAATGAGAAAATGTCTAAATCTTCTTGTGCATCAGTCTTCCTTGCATTTATCTTTGGCTCGCAGAGCCCTTATGGTCATACAGGCACTTCTTGCGATGGTTTGGTTGCTAGATCATACATGACTCTTCACTCTAGAGTCATAGCTCGTTTGCAGCACTTAGTGCACAACTTTCAATGGGGTGGTTCAGATGGATCTACTCACACACGGCCATGAGTCCATTGGGACACAGTGATATTGCCTAAAGAGGAGGGAGGCTTAAGGGATATTGATCTAGAGATCCAAAACAAGGCATTGCTTTCCAAGCTCATAGTACGCGGTTTGGTTCCTAGGGCTAAGCTTGCGGAAACAATTTCTATACCATGCTTTGTCACGTGCCTTTCCTTGCTTTTGGGTCTATGGCTCCCGCCGAACGCTTGGCACCCAACCATCAGATTCATCTTCATACATGCTCCTTTGGACATGTCTCATTTGTCACCCTTTATATGCTGCTTGTTGAGGATTTGGAAAGACTTGCACCTTGCTTTGATTCAACACCCACCTTCTAGTGTGGAGGAGGTGCCAAGACAACCACTAGTTTGGAATGCAGATGTGACAGATGTAGAAGGACGTCAGATAGGCAAGAGGACACGCATTGATTGGGCTAGATGGGGTGATGTCCCAACAGCTTCCGTATGTTGTTGTTCAGATGCCTCATTGGTTGGTGGACAAGTCATTGGTGCTACTTATGGGATCCGTAGAGGGGTTGTTGCACGTATGAAGGAGATTGATGAGGCTATTCCCCCTGACTGGCATGGATACACTGGAAGATAGACTGCTTACCTTCCCATCAAGGTTGATGAGCCTATTTTCATCCTCTCTCTTAGGTGGTCCGATTGTCATGTAGCATGGGACGTAGGTTTTTGATATTGCATTGTCTGTTCTCAAAAGGTAAGATAACCCATGATCAGGAGCTGTAGGCCCATTGGTAGCATGTTCGAGTAGTGGGCTCTTTGGGTAGAGGCTTGTGTTGACCCAGTTTTCACTACAGAGGAGGCACCCCTTTGGAGGTTGTGGATTTGGCAGGGACAACCACTGGTTGAGTTAGACTGGGATCCCCTCATTACTAAGTGACACGGGCGCTATGGGGTGGGATCAAAGGTTGAAATTAATCTTTTGTAATCTAGGGTACCCTAGATTACTTTTTGAGAAAAAGTGCACGCCGAAAGTTTTGTCTTTAAGCATTAAATATGGGAGAATATAGAACCTATAAAGTACTCAATGGAGCCTATTGCTAACAAATTTTTATGCTCTATATTGAAGGCCTATGGACTAATGTCATTACGAATGGTGGCTACCCAACTGTAATGTAGGGAACCCTAGATTACTTTTGTGTAAAAAATAAACTAGGGGGGTTTCAATGAGTCTCTCTCCTCCTTCCTCTGATTGTTGTCTCCACAAATTGATGCCATGAATTACTTTTGCTCCATTTCTTGAACATCTATGATTAGTCTACAATGGATTGGTTGATTACAAGTGAAGATAGTGCAAGTGTTACAAGCAATTCGGAATCGAGCTTTGACAATTATTCCCAAGGACCAACGTGGGGATATATACATAGAGTTGTGCCATCTAATGCAAAGTGTAACTGAAGATGAATTCAATGGGTGGTATGAGATGTTATATCAAAAGTACGATAACCACCCAAACATAATTCGATATCTAAGAAATGGTTGCTACGCCCAAGATTGCATTTGGAGCAAGCGATGGCCAAAGTTTGGGAGATTGTTTATGCATGGTAATGTATTTCTTGTTTTTGCTTAAAACACCGTAGCAAAGTAACCACCCATCCTATTTCCTATCTTGGAATCTCCAACTAGAGCATGTACCAACTCCAAGACCAACCGCTGGTTACTGTGTGCCTCCAAAAGTGTTTATTTTATGTAATGCCATCGCCACTCTACCAAATTTGTGGTGTCTACATTACCATCCATAAACAATCTCCCAAACTTTTGCCATCACCACTCCACCAAATTTGTGGTGTCTAGGTACCATTTCATATACTGTTTTTAAAAGTGCTACTTTTACATGCTTCTCTTAAAGTTTCATTTGCCTAAGTATTGATTTTATGCACTTTATATGTAGCTGATGCAGGGTGATATGGAGTTTTTGGATCCTCAAAGAAGCACACAACAAAGTTAAAAGATGGAGAATTGCTTATGAAAGGTTTCAAGATGACCCAACAACCTACAAAAGTAGTTGATGAATTGACGTTGCAATTCACAATAAAGAGCTCAAATAGTAGCAACCCCAGTGGTATTATGCTAACTTGCAAGGTAGTTATTGTGATTGACTGGACTAGAGCTTGGAATGTAAGCATCTATATGGCACGCGCTTGATAGTTATGGATCCACTTTCCCCAATTGACTGACATAATCCCAATAGTAGACAATGCCCATGAAATGACGAGGGATAGCAATGAAGATGCAACATGTGACACTCCACAACCGCTGGAAGAGGTCTTAACCACGATGGAAGAAATAAGAGCTTCTATGGTGTCCACCCAAGAAGACCTCCCCAAACAAAGAGATGGGTATTATTTTTTACTACCTTCAATATATCAGGGACACTCTTGGATCATTAGCATGCTCAAACAAGACCAAAATGCCAGAACAAGGCCACATTCATCAAATTCAAGTGCATGTGATGTATACTCTTGACTTGGCCATGGCACAAACATCGCTCATGACCACGATCAAATCATGATAGCCCCAAATCCTCAACATCAGACATGCATTTTATGAAGAAAACATCAACATGGTCGTCATCGTGTGTGCTTCAATGGGAGCCCAAGAATTTGGTCTCCCCATTGTTGTTCAAAAACTTTGTTGGTTACCTCCTGCGTGATTACTTGTCACACATGCCATGCATTATTGCCAATGGCAAAAAAGCATTGTCACAACCTCCTTGAATTAGGTATTTTGGGAAAAGCGGCCCACATTTGTGATGGACCCTCTAGTTTCTTTTGTACTAAAGTTTCATGTATTTATCTAGATGAAGAAGATGATGAGTGTACCTTAGATCTATGCAAGAAAGAAACAAAGGAGATAATCAGAGTATGTGCCTCTAACACAAAGATCTTACTTGTCTTCAAGGATCATATCCCTTCACAAAGTTTGTTCATTTAGCCCACCAAAGTAATCTAGGAAACCATAGATTACTTCACTAACTAGAGAGCAAACCCTTTGTTGTGTGGGAAGTACTCATAGGTAATCTAGGGTACCCCAGATTACTTCTTTTAAGTAATCAAAGGTACCCTAGTGTACTTGCCAAACCATCTTGGTATGGAAGGTACCCACAGGTAACCTAGATTACTTCACTAACCAGAGAGCAACCTTTTTTGTGTGGAAAGTATCCACAAGTAATCTAGGGTACCCTAGATTACTCACCAAAGGTAACCTAAGAAACCCTAAATTACTTCACGAACCAGAGAGCAAGCCCTTTTTTGTGTGGGAAGTACCCCTAGTAGCCAAGTACCTTAGATTACTCCCCATAGGTAATCTAAGATACCCTAGATTACTTCACTAACCGAAGTGTGTGGGAAAGGTACCCATAGGTAACCCAGGGTGCCTTAGATTACCTGTCAAAAGAAATCCTTGGTACCCTGGATTACTACTCATAATAAGTAATTTAGGGTACCCTAGATTACTTTACACAAGTAATCTAGGGTACCCCATATTACTTCGTGCAAGTAATCTAGAGTATCCTAGATTACTTCACAAACCAGAAAGCAACCCCCTTTTTGTGATATTGGTACCTACATGTAATCTAAGGTACCCTAGATTACTTCACAAACCAGAAAGCAACCCCGTTTTTTTTTATTTTGGTACCTATAGGTAATCTAGGGTACCCTAGATTACTTCTCACAAGTAATCTATGGTACCCTAGATTACTTAACACAAGTAATCTATGGTATCATGGATTACTTCCCGCAGGTACTAGAAAGCAATCCCCTTTTTGTGATTTTGGTACCTACAAGTAATCGAGGGTACCCTAGATTACTTCACAAACCATAAAGCAACCCCCTTTTTTGTGATTTTAGTACCTACAAGTAATCTAGATTACTTCATTAACAAGAGAACAATTAGATGTAAATTAGATTAGGGTGTCAAGTAATTTGGGTGAAGAAGATTGTGACCATCTAATGTAAGACATCTTACATTAATATTTTTTGCATGCAATTTTAGTTAGTGTTCTTCACTTCAATCTTGGTGTACAAGAGCTCTAATGCTTTGTGGGAGGGTGAGCTAATTTACGTGAGAGATAATTTGCGGTAGGAGGTTTGCTACATTTACAGCTACTTGGAGTGTGAGCCACTCAAGCATACTTCACTACGTACACATGGCAAAGAGAGCAACCTTCATATCTATTTACGCGCTCGCAAAGCATCATTAACACCAAGGTTAGTTGTATCATTAACACCAAAGTAATCGCATCTGACGCTAATGCACCATTAACACCAAAGCAAGAAGAATTTGCCTCCGATGTTTGGGCAATTGACACGTGTTGGCATCCCTTAACAAAAAAGCATTACTAACACCAAAGTAAACTGCATTTAACTCCGATGCTTGGTCAAATAGCAACATCTAATTCAAATTGAACCCATATGCCTTTACATATACCAAAAAACTAGGCAAAACTACCACCATCATCAATGGCAAATAAGTTCTCTTGTTGTACACATGATAAACTTGCACCAAAAATAGATATCTCCGATCAAAGCAAAGTCAATCTCTTTTTGCTACTCCATTCACCAGACACTTGATCCATTCACCAAGGAATTCCTTTAGACTTTCCATATCACCATGAGAGAACCAATCTTTGGATAGCTATTTAGTTACAACATGCTAAAAGAGGAAAACATGTTACGACTTGAAACACACCAACATAGCACTTTTTATATGTAAATAGTTTAAAAAAACATACCCATTTTCATGGTTTCTTTTGCATAATTGTACCGTCGATAAACTTTGACACGACAGCCATTGTGTAATACCCACAATCGGTACTATTAGGTTGTTTTGGCATCTAGGACCAAAACTATACTTCAATATTCAGGCTAAATCCGAATCCTTGTCAAAACCTTCGATAGTCTATTCGTAGAACGTGCATGCTCAGTCACTTAGCATAGATGCATATCCTCTGGTTGCACACAACATGATCATCAGTATTCCTCTCAATGGAATCGTAGTAGCAAAGATGCCTCGAATCTTCTAGCTCTACCTTCACATTGGGATGGGAACAAAATCAAGAGAAATCTTGCAAAACCCTAACAATCAATATAGAAACACGCTTCACTAATTAATATTTATAAAAAAAGTTAAATAACATCTCATTAAAAAAGCACACTACCTCAAAAACTCCTGAAAGATCTTTGTCATTAGGCCCATATTCATGGAATCAAAAAACAGAATCAATGACTGGTTTGGACTTGACCCAATCAGACGCCGAATATGTGCATTCTAAAACACGAAGAGAGTCCAAGGGGATCTACAAAATATCCAAGCAACACTTGTCAACCAAAACATCTTTATAATATGAAAATGGTACTGTTGTTGAGTTGTTGAAATAAGATACATACTCTTGGACTATGGGAAAGAAGGTGACCATATTACAACTGATATCCTTTCTTCTAAAATAAGTAGTCAATCTCTTCGCATTGGCCTTTGAATTTTTCAAAACAAATATGTACCACAAACTAACAAAAAAGTGGATTGGGAAAGAAGGTGAGCATAGTACAACCGAGATCCTTTTTTATAAAATAAGTAGTGAATCTCTTCGCATTGGCCTTTGAATTTTTCAAAACAAAGACATACCACAAACTATCGACAAAGTGAATCTAATTAGGATTCCAGGTGCAAGAGTATTCTCCTTCCACCTTTAATACATTCACGGATTGCGCACCTCATTATAGAACTACATGCACTTGCATAATACACGCTTGCACAATGAATTTATACTCAAATTAAATGCAGATTCCTTGAATAGCTAGAAGCTTCACATGGCAGGAGATCATCCACAAGCTCCACGGGGAAAATCTTTTTGAATGAATGTGACATAATAACCCCTCTTGTAAGCTGCACAAAAAATAAAACCCTTACTTGTGACTTTTTTGTTCAACAAGAACACATAATCTAAGCATGGAATATGTACCTCTCAACATCGCATCCACATGTTTACTAGTTGAACTTTTATAGTTGATCTTTTGGGTACCCACATCGATGAAAATTGACCTTGAGTTGCTACTATCCAGAGACATGATGTTTATGGGAGAGTGTATCACATTTGAAGCTCCTAAATTAGGCTTCATACCAACGGAGTCAAATCCTAACTCTCTAATACAAGGCGACTTCAACAATTTAAACTAACCTAACGTATTTGATCAAATCCTTTAGGAGAATAGGGCTCACTACTAGTTCTTGACTTGCAAGGAGAATTTGAATCTTTAAAATCCCCACTTTCATGATGTTGATCCTGAAAAGGAATACTTTATTGCACATATGGTCACAACATATCAAACCACATGTGCAATAGTGCAGAAAGCGAAAGACTTACAGGAGTTTCATTTTCATGCATATCTTTGTTTTTTCGACATTCTCCTTGGCACATTGCCCTTCACTCCGTGTTCTCATTTATTTACATAAATGGAATTATCTATTGGCCAACCATAGAAACAATAGCAGAATAAACAATGTAAGGGTACATACCAAAGCCTCGTAGCCATGCTTCATCTTTTCTTCCATCAAAGAAACGTGATGTGGCATCCCATCTTCCCATAGCTTCATCTCGGTTTCCATGTAGGCTTGAAACCATGTGTCATATGAGAGATCCTCCTTGTCTTGCACTTTGTCCTAGCAAAGGGGAGCTCTCTCCTCAAGATATTTCCTATGTTTCTTGAGAGCATTCTCTACTCTAACTTCAATATTGTTGAAACGCATCTCACATTGTGGTCAGACCCATTGAGGGGCATTGCTTGTCCTATATGAAGATTTAGGTTGCCCTCACAAACCTTTTGGAATGTCCACATGGATACCATGGACACCTTAAAGGTGTCACACCATGTCTATTTGCTTTTCAAAGGCTTTTCAAAGGCCCGTTTCTTGTTAGGACATGTTTCTCAAGCGCAACAATAACGTATAACCTTGCTATCTCAATCATGCTTCACTTCAATGTATGGCTCATTCACCTGTAGTAGCAATGAGATCAAACTTAGGTTAGGATAAGTGATTTATAAAAATATTAGGTCAAATTTGTCCCTAAAACTCCATCTTGCCAAGATGTTCTTCTTTGGTAAACCACATTTCTATATCACGATGCAAAATAGAGAAAAAGCTTAAGATTACCAAATACCTAAGATGCGAATGCATGCCCTAAGAACTCAACAAATGTCCCTTATGTGAGGATCGGTTTACGAAAATGGTCATGTTGATCCAAAGGAAATGACATCCAATACCCAGATCCACGCTCAATTGCAAAAGAAAGTACCTTCTTTTCAATGGAGAAAGGGATCAATTCTTTCGATTAATACAACCAGAACCTTATTTGAATGCCACTTCTTCTAGTGCATAACATGCATACATGCACATCCATCCTCATTTGTGGTGGAGAACCTTCTTAAAACAAATTGAATATCATACACATAACCCAAAATTGGATGGCCTTCCGCATTTACATCACCATTCATGTAAAGCCACATATATCTTCACTTCATACATACACCTATACACTCCAAATTGATACTTAGTACACCCATACATTGAAGTAGATAGAAAAATGTTCAATAATGAAAGCAAAGATAGCATAGCTTAAACCCACTGACCGAGGCATTCAATGCTTACCAAGTGAACAATAGGGGCTCATCAATGCCATCTCGATAGTGCCATTAAATAAGTTTCTATTCATTAAATAATACTACATTCTCATTCCCAAAGTGGACTTAAGTTAGCAAGGTCTTCGAGTGATGCCCAACTCAAAAGGCAGGATACCCACAAGGAGGTTTTCGTGAAAGATTAGCTCCTCCACCCTCCACACATTCATTATTTGTGGAGGCAGATGACCGAAGATGGCATTGAAGTTGAGATTGAGATGCTTCACGCTCTTCAATATAATTCCCAAAACCCCATAGAGATATTGCCCTTAAGGTTCATGATGGCCAAAGAGAGAGAAGTGACTTAGCCATCTTGTGCACATGACACGCATGTCCACAAACATGGAGTGGCATGGTCGGAGGCCCAATTCGTCAAGCTCATTCAAAAGGTTCAACAACTTAAACCATGCTCTTACATACAAGCAACTAAGAATTCCTCTCTCTCTCTCTCTCTCTCTCTCTCTCTCTCTCTCTCTCTCACACACACACACACACACACACACACACACACACACACACAAACACACACACACACACACACACACACACACACACACACACACACACACACACACACAGTGTCACAGCAGCTGACCATGGTAAACCTACTCATAGCTTAAAGATTTCCACCGGGGAAAAAAAACTCGGAAATGGTACTGCTAATCTACTATTTGCATGGTTGAGTAAAATGGTACCATATGGGTATCACCTCCTACCCCAGCTCCTACCAATTTCACTTAAAACCCATTTTAGGGCCCTTACCTGGGCATGTGTGGTGATTTTAATTTGATCGATGCATTTCTATCATTATGTCACGGCGCGCATAACACCTGCTCTGTTAACTGCGTTGGAGGTTAGGGTTACTTGGCTCGAGTTCTTTGCCTACCTCACCTGGAGGGATGTGTAGCTGTTATACCTCCTACATGCTTATTATGGATAATTGATTCTTGGCTGATGCAACACCCCCGCAAATGAGTACTTTTGGCAATCTTCCCTGCCTCCTCTACCATATAAGGTGAGGGGCTCTTCCCCTCACTTAGATGAGGTCTTGGTGTTTACTTTCTTGGTGTAGAGGATAGTCTGCAAGACAAGTTGATGATTGGCTCTATAGTAACAACTTTTTTTCGCTGCTACTGTGCTGACTGTTGGAGGGCTTCTACTTCAAGGTTTTCTATTCACTATCTTTAGGGTATACTTTGCATTTTTTCCACATTGACTTTTTACCACTATTCCATGACAGGAGCTTTTTCTATTAATGTATAAAAGATGGTTGTTTTTTAATGCTAACATTTTGATATTGGAAGATTAGGGGTAACTCACTCAAATGGTAACACTACATGTTCTGGTTATAAAAACTTACATGGCACAAATGATTCTATAATTATATGCTGGCCTATTACTTCTACTGGGAGGGATTAGCTGCTGAAACACTGGTTTTCTGTGAGGGCTTCTGTCCTGCTCATTGTTACTCTCTGAAGTAATGGCTTACCATGGAAACTTATGAAAAATTGGGGCTTTGTGCATTCACTTGATACTTATGGTAAGAATGGTATGGAAATCTTAGTTCTTCCCTTCACTTAGGCTTGGTTTCCCTTGGCTACATGGAGAAATACTTGGGATTGCGTCTGCTCACAGGTTTCTTTATCTCATTGCTTAAAAACCATGCTCTGTTATCTTATTATAAACACGAAAGAAAAAAACCTTTTGGAAGAACGGGTCTTTTGGGTTTTTTTGAGGAACTGGGTACTTTTTTACACATCAGCATAGGGTGGTTACTGGAATATGGTATACTGGTTATGCTGCCATATTCTGATACAGTTTTTACACATCAGCATAGGGTTTTGTTTGGCTTCTTGTTTGGTACTGACTGCATACTCACTTAACCCTCTGCTACTGTGCTAGAATATGACATCAAATTTATCATATATATGGGTACTATTTTGATTTTTTAAATCAGATGGTGAGTATAAGGCTGAATGCTTGGTAGTGGTGCTGGTTATGCATGGATTTTCTGGTTATTGGAATGTGGTATACTGGTTATGCTGCCATATTCTGATAGTTTTAGTTGTTTATGCTACATTCAAAATTGCAAAAATATGGAGATCTGGCCTGGTCTAACTGGTTATACACAGACTTTATATCTTCGGCTTAATCTTGGGTGTGATTGTATATTAGCCAGGTCTGATTTTCCATTATACAGATTTGATCTGATAAAACTGATCTTTACAAATGGATAGTGATCGGGTTTTTTTGTGCTTTGCTACCTTAGTTTGTTTCGGTATTGGGAGAAGTATGTTGTGACTTACAAGACTTCTAAACTTTACCTGATGCTTGGTTATCTAGCATAAATCTAGTTCCTCGCTTACATCTAGTGATGATGCTAAACATAAAATAAATTCTGGTTTTTTACTGCTTGCTCTGACTTAATGGAACCTTCTGGATGTCAGGCTTCGCTCTGGTCCAGGTTTGATGAAACTGTGCTAGGAAAACTTGGAGATTTAACCCAACTGCTACTGATGATTATTTCGTTTTTGATACTTAAGTTTATGCTGTTGGATAAACATGCCTATTATGATTTGGCGGGATTAGTGTTTTACATTACACTCTTCTGGTTTTTACCGAGTCTCGGGATAGGGCTTGCTTGGTCAAAAGATAATCCTAGGTGTTTCTAGCTATGAAGGGCTTGACATCGGAATACATTTTAAGGATGAAATTACTAACTAAGCTTTGCTTGTAAGCTTTTTATATTCAATAATATGGATTAGTCGACATTTTTTACATTACTAGATATTATATAATGAGAAGCTAAATGTATGTGTAACTCTAGCAAAAACATGATGGAGACTTTAAATATGCAGGACAGTAGCTAGTCTAAAATATTTTAAGTTTGACATGGATAACAACTGATAGATTTCTTGAAGCCTTCCATACGTAGCCAAGTCTAACATATCTATTGTCTTGACTATATGGATGCACGTGAGAATTCTATCTTGGCTTAAAGAGGTTTAGCTTGTTGCAGTCTGAATTTGGAAACATCTAATGATGCAATTGGGATAGTTTTTGATACCTTTGTACAAATTCCTTTGCAATGATACTTCATTCTTATTATGTTGTATAATTATGATTCAAAGACTTAATTGTTTATGTACTTATCTTTGCCTTGACATCTTTAGCCAGTCGTCTTTTTGAACATCTTGTTCATTGGTGTGTTATTTATTTAAATTAAGCAGCTCCACACACCCCTAAACACCATGCCCTCCTAGGCAACCGGGAGGACCACGATGCTGGCTTTAGATATATTTGTGTTTGTAGGCTTTGAGTGACCCACTGTCTTTAAATCCTTAACTGGTCGACAGGTGTTAGGTGGTCTCTCCTTGACTATACACTGGATTCCTCCTCACGACTATTGTAGTCTTTTGGCTCAGTCGATTTTAAGAAGCAGTTAATCCAACTCTACTTACCTATGCTTTTGCAAATTGTATTTTTGACATTTACAGGCACATGTTACCTATTACTCCTATGTTGGCTTTTTGGAACAAGAGGACTTCCTTGACGTTCTTTCAAACAACTACTAAATGACAACCATACTTATTTCAAACTGGCTGACAAAGCCTTAAAACTCCTATAGGAATAATGTCTTCCTTGAGGACTATATCTGTTATTGTACAGACATTTCTTCCCTTTTCAGGGTCACTCCTACTTAGCTCTTCTATGCTAATGAAAAATAAAAAAACTCATCTTTCTGATGAGGCAGTAGGCCCATACACGATGGGCCTACTGCCAAAACCCATTGTGTATGGCACCTGGGTTAGTGCGGGTACACACACACACACACACACACACACACACATACACACACACTTTGTCATAGTAGCTAACCATGGTAAACCTACTCATAGCTTAAAGATTTCCACCGGGGAAAAAAAACTCGGAAATGGTATTGCCAACCTACTATTTGCATGGTTGAGTAAAAGGGTACCATATGGGTATCACCTCCTACTCCAGCTCCTACCAATTTCACTTAAAACCCTTTTTAGGGCCCTTACTTGGGCGTGTGTGGTGATTTTAGTTTTGATCGATGCATTTCTTTATCATTATGTCGCGGCGCGCATAACACCTGCTCTGTTAACTATGCTGGAGGTTAGGGTTATTTGGCTCGAGTTATCTGCCTACCTCACTTGGAGGGATGTGTAGTTGTTATACCTCCTACACGCTTATTATGGATAATTGATTCTTGGCTGATGTAGCACCTCGCAAATGAGTACTTTTGGAAATCCTCCCTGCCTCCTCTACCATATAAGGTGAGCGGCTCTTCCCCTCACTTAGATGAGGTCTTGGTGTTTACTTTCTTGGTGTAGAGGATAGTCTGCAAGACAAGTTGATGATTGGCTCTGTAGTAACAACTTTTTTTCGCTGCTACTGTGCTGATTGTTGGAGGAAGTACTTCAAGGTTTTCTATTCACTATCTTTAGGGTATACTTTGCATTTTTTCCACATTGGCCTTTTACCACTATTCCATGACAAGAGCTTTTTCTGTTAATGTATAAAAGATGGTTGTTTTTTAATGCTAACAATTTGATATTGGAAGATTAGGGGTAACTCACTCAAATGGTAACACTACATGTTCTGGTTATAAAAACTTACATGGCATAGATGATTCTATAATTATCTGCTGGCCTATTACTTCTACTGGGAGGGATTAGCTACTGAAACACTGGTGTTTTGTGAGGGCTTCTATCATGCTCCTTTTTACTCTTTGAAGTAATGGCTTACCATGGAAACTTATGAAAAATTGGGGCTTTGTGCATTCAATTGATGCTTATGGTAAGAATGATATGGAAATCTTAGTTCTTCCCTTCACTTATGGTTGGTTTCCCTTGGCTACTTGGAGAAATACTTGGGACTGCGTCTGCTTATAGGTTTCTTTATCTCATTGCTTAAAAACCATGCTCTGTTATCTTATTATAAACAAGTTTTTTAAAAAAAAAACTTTTGGAAGAACTGGTCTTTTGGGATTTTTCGAGGAACTGGGTACTGATTTTACACATCAGCATAGGGTGGTTACTGTAATTTGGTATACTGGTTATGCTACCATATTTTGATACAACTTTTACACATCAACATAGGGTTTTGTTTGGCTTCTTGCTGGTACTGACTGCATACTCACTTAATTCTCTGCTACTGTGCTAGAATATGACATCAAATTTATCATATATATGGTTACTATTTTGATTTTTTAAATCAGATGGTGAGTATAAGGCTGAATGCCTGGTGGTGGTGCTGGTTATGCATGAATTTTCTGGTTACTGGAATGTGGTATACTAGTTATGCTTCCATATTCTGATAGTTTTAGTTGTTTATGTTACATTCAAAATTGCAAAAAAATGGAGATCTGGTCTGATCTAACTGGTTATACACAAACTTTATATCTTCGGCTTAATCTTGGGTGTGATTGGATATTAGCCGGATCTGGTTTTCCATTATACAGATATGGTCTGATAAAACTGATCTTTACAAATGGATAGTGCTTGGGTTTTTTTGTGCTTTGCTACCTTAGTTTGTTATGGTATTGGGAGAAGTATGTTGTTACTACAGGATACCCACAAGGAGGTTTTCGTGAAAGATTAGCTCCTCCACCCTCCACACATTCGCTATTTGTGGAGGCAAGAGACCAAAGATGGCATTGAAGTTGAGATTGAGATGCTTCAAGCTCTTCAATTCCCAAACCCCCATAGAGATATTGCCGTTAAGGTTCATGATGGCCAAAGAGAGAGAAGTGACTCAACCATCTTGTGCACATGACACGCATGTCCACAAACATGGAGTGGCATGGTCGGAGGCCCAATTCGTCAATCTCATTCAAAAGGTTCAGCTACTTTAACCATGCTCTCACATACAAGCAACTAAGCATTCCTCTCTCTCTCTCTCTCTCTCTCTCTCTCTCTCTCTCTCTCTCTCACACACACACACACACACACACACACACACACACACATATCTACAATGGAAGTGGAGGGCAGCTACCTCATGGTTTACATAACCAGTTGGCTACCAAAGTCCATCTCTCGGCAGCCAAACCTTTGCTTCAATAGCATGTATCGATTGTGGCATGAAATGCTATCCAACTGATCTCTCTCCACTCGTTGTACTTGCTACTGAAGATGTGCTTCAATCGGGTCCCTGTATTGAGTCTGTCTAGCCTCATCTACCTTATCTTGCTCGGCTTCATGCAGCTGCTCCCCTAGCCCCCATCTCTTTAGCTTCACTCACGAGCGGCCCCTCCATTGCTAGCTAGATGCAGCAGGTCGACCCAACGAGAGTCCCCTCTCTCTCGTGCTTCCTCTCCCTCCGTCTCCCGCACACAGACGAGCTGTCAAAAAAAGATGTACTAGCTTAATTTTGACCTCCATCCATCTACGACCATGATTTCTCGGTGCACTAGGGACGTTGATCCCACCCCATGCCCCCTGTGTCATTTAGTCCAGAGGTTGGGATCCTAGTGAGTGGCAGTGGCCTTGCTTACATGCTGATGGGCCCCTCTCTCATCTTTTGAGTACATTGTATCGCTTGGGAGGAGGATTCTTTTGATGACACAACATCCAACTCATGGTCCTTGTCAGTTAGAGGTATGGCCAATGCATTTCTCTAACTTTTTAACAACAATTTTCGTCATGCATTTGGACCCTTAAGTTCAGGCGCAAGATCTACTATTTCACATGGATGATTACACATACATGATTTTGTCATTGGTCGTGCATTTGGACACTCAAGATCATGTGCCCAGAAATTGAGCATAACAAGCCTTTCACATGCTCCAGAGAGAGATGCTACAAATTGTACTAAAAACTCCATTCCTTTGGAAGAGGTCCATGGGATGAGTTGTATCTTGAATCATCTGTAAAGTGACTGGTCTATATCCCAATGAGGTAAGCATGACGACTGGGTTTGTTAGAGAGCCCTCACAAAGGGTTCCTCTCTTGACAACCAAACTTATGCTTTAATAGCATGTATCGATTGTGGCACGGAAGGCTATCCGTATGATCTTTTTCCATTGGTTGTACTTGCTACTAAAGATGTGCTTCAATCGGTTCCCTGGATTGAGGCTCACTAGCCTCATCTGGCTTCTATTGCTCGGCTTCATGCAGCTGCTCCCTTGGCCTCGTCTCTTTAGCTTCACTCACCAGCGGCCCCTCCATTGCTAGCTAGATGCAGTAGGTCGACCCAACAAGAGTCCCCTCTCTCTCGTGCTCCCTCCCCCTTCGTCTCCCGCACAGATGAGCAATAAAAAAAAGTGTACTAGCTTATTTTTGACCTCCAGCCATGTACGGCCCTAATTGCTCGGTGCACTAGGGGCTTTGATCCCACCCCATGCCCCCTGTGTATTTTAGTCCAAAGGTTGGGATCCTAGTGAGTGGTAGTGGCCTTCCTTACATGCTGATGGGCCCCTCTCTCATTTTTTGAGTACATTGTATCACTTGGGAGGAGGATTCTTTTGATGACACAACATCCAACTCATGGTCCATGTCAGTTAGAGGTATGGCCAACGTATTTCTCTAGCTTTTTAGCAACAATTATGGTCATGCATTTGGACCCTCAAGTTCAATTGTAAGGTCTGCTATTTCACGTGGATGATTACACATGCATGATTTTGTGCATTGGTCGTGCATTCGGACCCTCAAGATCATGTGCCCAGAATGTGAGCATAACAAGCCTTTCACATGCTCCAAAGAGAGATGCTACAAATCATACTAAAAACTCCATGCCTTTGAAAGGGGTCCATTGGATGAGTTGTATCTTGAATCATCTGTAAAGTGCCTGGTCTAAATCCCAATGAGGTAAGCATGACAACTGGGTTTGTTAGAGAGCCCTCACAAAGGGTGTGTGACCCCTCAGGACTAATTGACACGAACCTCCCCAATGGGGATCAATGGTCCATGTCAAAAAGCACGGGTGGTGCTCATCTACATCGTTGGATCATGGATGTGCTCAATTGTGATCACAACATGATCATCACATGATGTGATCTCAATACGATTGTCACCTGAGCTAGAAATGAGGTGTGATCTACATGTGATCCCGATGTGATCTAGATGTTATTCCCTTGTGATCAACAGAAACATCAAAATTAACTTAGTCTTATATGTTTCCTTCATGCATTCCCTTTCAAATCACGACAAATAGTGAATCCCACGGGTACCCACCCTACCTGTGTAACCAAACATTTTGTTCTTGATCAAAGGATTCAATGTTTTGTATCTTCTTCATCCGTAATCAATTAGGTTCTTTATCTTCTTAATGTTTTTAAGTTAAATGGTGTATGTCTAATGTACAACCGTTGGGTCCACTAGTGTCAAAGGGGAAAGGGGATTATTTTTTGCATGAACACTTGAAACAAGCTAAGTTGTTCTTTTTGAGTGTCATGGGTGCACATAATCCAAGGAAATGCAAAAAGGGGGGTGGCCACAAGGGCATGCAGAACAACCAAACGGGGGGTCCCCCAAGGCCCTAATAGTGCTAGAGTCAAAGTTGAGAGGTTGCATAAACACTTGAAATCAAGCTAAGTTTGTGCTTTTTTAGTGTCATGGGGTGCACACAAGCCCACGAAATGCAAAAAGGGGGGTGGCCACAAGGGCATGTAGAACAGCCAAGCATGACCCCATATTTGGTTGTTCTATGCACCCTTATGGCCAACCCCCTTTTTTCTTTTCTTAGCCTTGTGTGCACTCTTGGACACTAGAAAAGCTAGTTTCCATCTGAAATTTAGGTGTCCATGCATCCATTCACCCCCTTCCCTTGAGTACACACACCCCTTACCAATTGACAACACAAGTTTGAGATTTTTTTAAAACTTTGAAACATAAACGAAAAGAATGTACAAGATAGAGAGGCAACTGTGTATGTTTCATTAAAACTTTGAAAGAAGGAGGTTACATCATTTGTTTGAGCCCATAATTTTCTTGGCCATTTTTTGGCCTCTTGTGCATAAGGTAACTCCCCGGGCAAGAGGGAGTGCGCTATTGCCTCAAGGTTAGTTGAGCCAACAGAGGCGTGTATCCCTATCTGGACAAGCACCTTGCCATGGAAGCCAGAGCCAAATGCATTGCATGCTAGTAGGAAGAGAAGATGAGCAGTTTGGGCGATGGTGCTCAAGCACAACACTTTTCTCAAGGCTTTCAAAGACCACGTCATGAAATGACTTTGGGGAGTGAAATTGTTGTGTACAATGGCTACATCACTAGGGGGAAGTTTTCTTATGTAATAAGCAAGGGAGGACTATGGTCCACCCAAGGCCATCCGCTTGCCGCCCATCGATGATGTAAACTCATAAAGCTCCAAGACATCCTACCATAAACCAATCAAGGATAAGAAAAAAACAATTATGATGAGAAAAAATAACTTTGAAAGTAAGATAGAATTTACCTCTTGCTCCTTGCCCTCCTCCTCTCTATTGCCCTTGGCATCCAAGTCAATGCACGACTTAGCCGCATCCACTAACTTTGGCTCATTAGAGGGGGGGTTGTGCACTCGAATAAGCGCCCTTGCAGCGACAACCTTGACTTATGTGGCCAAGAAATCTTCCTCTGCCACGTGCTCTACTGTCAAAACCTCCACACACACAAGTGTGATAGTGTCAATGACAGAGTCACTGAGTGGTAGGAGCTTGCTTTCAAGGGTATCTGGCATGGAGTCTATAGCTTAATGGTAAGGCATTGGATTGGTGAGCTCAGGTAGTGATTTTGAACCCTAGTGCCTCACTCGAGTGGCATTTTTATCTTTCCAAGGCCTTGAAGATTCCTAAGAATCTTAAATCATTCCCCTTGCCCATCGAATAGCTGTGGATGTAGCTTCCATGCACACCATTGATCCCACTGGGAAAAGGGTGTCAATTACTCTTGTGGGTGTGTGACCCCAAAAATTGAAAAATCCATGCAGCTGTCCTCCACGTCACAAACCCATCGTGAATGCTAACTCTGATTAGCAAATAATAAACTACTCTCCGCATTAGCTCCGCATACGAATAAACCTAGGAATAGTGCCTCAAGGACTGGAGCTCCAAAGTGTATATGTGACAATCGGATCATGACCAATGAAGGAAATCATGCATGTGTAATTAGATCCACATGAAATAGTAGATCTAGTGGAGAGGCATCAATACACCTTTCTACAAACATGGGTGAGATCTTCAGTCCTTTTCAGTCTGGGCCATGGTCGCATCACATGACACTACGCAATTCCACAGTAGTTCATTTTTGGTTCATTTTACATTCTTCATACAAGCCACCTTGATGTATACATACATAGCCCTCACATTGTATCCCTCGTCTTGTACATCCTCTAGAAGATAGGCTTTTGAGCACCTCCAAAGGTCGCTTTTGTACACAGTATATAGCCACTATTTGTGCCAAAAAAAAAAAAGAACGCTACGAAAGATATATTGAAAAAATGGGAAAAACTTGCCATAAGAGCAGTACATTTGAAGTTACAGTTCATAGATGGTCACATTGAAAAACCCATAGGATTGCTAGAAAAAGTAGTGGTAAAATTGTGTGGCATAGAGGATGAACATACCTTTGCCATAGTGAATTTTGGCAAGAAGAATAATTCTGGCATAACTCTTGGATGACCATTAATGAAGCAACTCAAGATGGTACAATATTGGGGTTATGATTATATCTATCTTTGCCATATGGAAACCACACCAAGGATCAACGTGCATGATCATGCCCATAGGCATGTCACAAGAACCCCTACAAAAAAATTTCATTTAGCAATTGTCGCAGATTCAAAAGTACCAGCTTGTTTAAGAAATTAACTATGGATGTACATTTCTTCAAAATGCGTAAGCTTGTAGAGGAAAGATTGTATCCTCAAGGATACATAGAGGATGAAGGTTATGTTGCTAAAATATTTCCAAAAGCACACCTTGAACCTCTACAATGGTCTCGGAGATTAGAATCTCTAATTGTACGTGTAAACAAGGTCACACCAAACCAAGTTTTGCAACAAGGAAGGTTATGCCATAGTTCCCTATCGATTGCCGAACGTAATCATGGACACAAATGAGGATTTTGATTTTGAACCAGGGAATTAGAGAATAATTCCAATGTCTAAGGATACGAGAAGAAGATTTAATATCAGATTTAAACCAAAAGGAAGACACGGAAAAAAAATTCTATGAATTTGATGAGATCTTAGAGCTTGAAGAAGATGTAGACAAGGAGTAATCGAGTGAATTGGACATTGAGACAAACATTAGGTCAAGAGAGGAGAAGTTTAATGATTTTCCCAACAAAAAACCTAGAAGGCAGAGGCATTACAAGACCAAAAGGGAGAAACAACCATATGAAGTTAGCAAAAAATCCTATGCCAAAGATCACAAGCAAGATATCGTTCCTTAGGATAGTCAATGCGAGTGATTCTATCAAGCTTAGTGTGTCAAGAATATATCTCAATACAAAGGAGGACAAACCAATAAAATCTGCCAAGAAAAGGGCAAAGTAAGATCCTAAGTTCAGGACCAAAGGAAAACCAAAAAATTCTTGGTGAGCTTATGATGACGAAGTCCGAGAGGAAAACAAAATACAAACAATTAAAGAAAACTCTCAAGGAGGTTTGGACAAACGAAATGGAAAGTGATTGTGAAGATAGTGATAAAGATGGATAAGTGTCCCTTTCCACTACAAGAAGTACACAATCCAGGATTGCTTTGCATTATCTTGAGAAAGAGATAGGCAGAGTAGTGCATATTGTGAGAGAGAACATTTGGCGATCCCTACTCTCAATCATAGTAACTAGAGAGCACATATCAATGCATATTGGGTTAATTTATACCCAGGATCCTCTAGAAGAGATCCTCTAGGAGAGAAAGATAGCAGAGATGGATCACATAGGTTTTCCAAAGATACCCTCCTGCATCTCCCAATACATAGCATGGATTCATTTTGGAAGGGGCAACCACGTTCAAGCCAACAAGGAGTTCCTAGATTCATATGTCATGCGCTCCACTACAAAGATATGTTAGAGAGAAGAACCAAATACACCAGAGAGAGAGAGGGAGGGGAGACTTGCCTAGCTCTATGGGGACCTAGGCGGAGTCATGAGAGTAGATTTTTCCATCCTATTTTTCATGGAGACTATCTTGTACCCAAAGTATGGCCCAACGTGGAGCTAGGTTGTACATTATGCTTGTACACCCAATGCATATAGTGTTTCCATTAGCCTCAGAGCTACATGCCATTGCTGAATTACTCCTACTCTCCATAGCTAGCAATTAAATTTATTTATTTTTACTCATAATACAAGTAGATAGTTCACAATTTTCAACTACATAGTGCATAGTCACAATGGAACAGGCAAACCACATTTGAGCCAGCAGGAGGGAGAGAGCCGTTGGAATCATACTTCCCATGCTTCTTCAAAATTAGGTAAGAGGATTCAAACCCATGGCATATTGTTCAACACTCTATGTATAGCAAGCTAGCCATGTAACCACTTTGTCTTGTATGCGTCCTTCCTCGGAACATAGATTCTTAACCTTGTTTTATAGAGCTAGGTTCTATAATTGAGCTCCTTAGTGGAGTGATCAAGGACTCTATGGGGAGACCTTACAAATTACTTCAAGCACACACTAGTGAGTGTTCAAAGTGAGCACTATGGGGTTTGATATGATATCTTCAATGCCTTCTTATTCCGTACAAACAAGTACCATGTGTTCCAATTCATAGATGGTCAACTCAAAGAGAGTTAATGACAGTGGCCACCCTTGCTTGATTCAAACAGGGCTTGTAAAGAATTTTGAAGCCCCTCTCCAATACGTGCAACACTTCACCTTCTTGTAAATACAAGAATTGTATGCATTTATTAACTTGGCACTTGGAGTTCCTCTATCATCTCCAAAGATTCTCTCAAGGAACCATGTCAAAAGCTTCCACAAATCAACAATACAGTCCTTAGGATAGTCAATGCGAGTGATTCTATCAAGCTTAGTGTGTCAAGAAGATATCTCAATATGAACGAGAACAAACAAATCAAATCTACCAACAAAAGGGCAAAGCAAGATCCTAAGTTCAAGACCAAAGGAAAACCAAAAATTTCTTGGTGAGCTTATGATGACGAAGTCTGAGAGAAAAAAGAAATACAAAGAGTTAAAGCAAATTCTCAAGGAAGTTTGGACAAACAAAATGGAAAGTGATTGTGAAGATAGTGATAAAGATGGATAAGTGTCCCTTTCCACTACAAGAAGTACACAATCTACGATTGCTTCGCATTATCTTGAGAAAGAGATGGGCAGAGTACTGCATATTGTGAGAGAGAACATTTGGTGATCCCTACTCTCATTCACAGTAACTAGAGAGCACATATCAATGCATCCTGGGTTAGTTTATACCCAGGATCCTCTAGGAGAGAAAGATAGCAGAGATGGATCACGTAGGTTTTCCAAAGATATCCTCCTGCACCTCGCAATACATAGCGTGGATCCACTCTGGAAGGGGCAACCACGTTCAAGCCAGCAGGCAGTTCCTAGATTCATATGTCATGCGCTCCACTACATAGATATGTTAGAGAGCAGAACCAGATACATCAGAGAGAGAGGGAGGGGAGACTTGCCTAGCTCTATGGGGACCTAGGTGGAGTCATGACAGTAGCTTTTGCAATCCTATCTTTCATGGAAAACTATCTTGTACCCAGAGTATCGTCCAACGTGGAGCTAGCTTGTGCATTATGCTTGTACACCCAATGCATATAGTGTTTCCATTAGCCTCAGAGATCCATGCCATTGCTGAATCACTCCTACTCTCCATAGCTAGCAATTCAATTTATTTATTTTTACTCATAGATACAAGCAGATACTTCACAATTTTCAACTACATAGTGCATACTCACAATGGAACAGGCAAACTACATTTGAGCCAACAGGAGGGAGAGAGCAGCTGGAATCATACTTCCCATGCTTCTTCAAAATTAGGTAAGAGGATTCAAACCCATGGCATACGGTTCAACACTCTATGTATACCAAGCTAGCCATGTAACCGCTTTGCCTTGTATGCATCCTTCCTCAAAACATAGATTCTTAACCTTAGTTTTATAGAGCTAGGTTCTATAATTGAGCTCCTTAGTGGAATGGTCAAGGACTCTATGGGAAAACCTTATAGATTACTTCAAGCACACACTAGTAAGTGTTCAAAGTGAGCACTATGGGGTTTGATATGATATCTTCAATGCCTTCTTGTTCCGTACAAACAAGTACCATGTGTTCCAATTCATAGATGATCAACTCAAAGAGAGTTAATGAACAAGTGGCCACCCTTGCTTGATTCAACAGGGCTTGTAAAGAATTTTGAATTCCCTCTCAAATACATGCAACACTTCACCTTCTTGTAAATACAAGAATTGTATGCATATATTCACTTGGCACTTGGAGTTCCTCTATCATCTCCAAAGATTCTCTCAAGGAACCATGTCAAAAACTTCCACAAATCAGCAATACAGTCCTTTGTCTTTCAACCAAATTTCCTCCACGAGAACTCAAAGAGTGACAAGGCAATTAATTGTGCTATGATGTTTATAAAAAATTACTTGTCCATAAGCATGTTTGCCATTCTTTTTTGCCCATTCACTTATCTTTCTTTCCATGACACATCCAACCAAATTTTCCATAAGAGAACCAACCTTATAGCCCGGTAGTTTTTTTATATGGTTCAAATCTCTCCCTTATATAAAGGCTTGATACAATTTGTACTCCAATCGTGGGGCATGCTATGTTGTAGTGCAAGATTAAACAAATCTCCTTCCAACAATGTGTTTCCTTGCGTGTTCATTCTAGCATTCTAGACTTGATACCTTGAAGATTGGTTGCCTTGCGAGTGGCCAACTTCTTAAGCCCTCACATACATCTCTGAGGGTAAAGAAAGAAGGCATATATGAAGAAGAACCAAGATATGAAATATTTTCCATATTTGGTTTCTCATCTAATCCTTGCGATGCCTATACATGTCCTTAAGATTCAAATTACCAAAACTCTCAGCATGCTTGCCCTTTATCTCTCCAAACTTTACATGTTTGTGCCTTCTCTTGAGATTGAAAAATTTGTTGATTGACTTCCCAAATTTTTCTCTTCTTTTGAATAGATTCTTGTGTGCGCATAATACAAGAGTGGTATTTTTTGTTTATATCTTGACTTTCAAAGAAAGAAAGAGACACTGAGTGAAAATATCTAGCTTGTGCTAAATAGTGCACAAAGGGATTGTAGGGTGGAATTGATTCATGCCCACATGCCCTTTAGCTATGGAAACTTTTTGCATATATACATATATATTTATAGGATAAGACCTATGCACGGTGTGTGCGGAGTGTGAGGGAGAAGAAGAGCAAACACAGAGTGTTAGTACAGCTCTTAGTGAGGATTCAGAATTGCCTCTGCAATGTGCAGATTGCTTGGAGAGTAGGCTCTTTGTGAGAGCATCTGCAGGGTTTCAATCTGTATAAACCTTGGCTAGCTCAATGCCAATATATCGTGTATCACATGATAACGGACTTCTATGTGTTTCGACTTGGAGTAAAACACATGGTTCTTGACTAACGCAATCACACTCTGACTATCCAATGCAACACTACAGTCTGAGTAATGCCAAGATCTCCCACTAGGCAAGCTAACCATATAGCTTCCTTGCTAGCATCAAAAATTTCCACATAATCTGCCTTGATGGTGGAAGATGACGTACAATTTTGGAGACATTATCTCCATGACATTGTTCCTCCAGCAAATAAGAAAACATAGCTAGACGTGGATCTTTGACTATCCACACAACCCGCATAATCAACATCCGTGTAACCCACAATGGATGCATCACTATTCTCAAAGTGCACACACTTATCTACCGTACCTTTCAAATATCTCAAAATGTGCTTCACTGCTTCTTAGTGCTTCCTGGCAAAATTTTGCCATAAATCTGCTAAGCACTCCTGATATGGTGTGATGTGGAATGCAGCATCACCATCTCATAACCATTGTGGAGAAAGTGTGTTATCCATAGACATATCTGCAAGAGGTATACTCAAGGCAAGCATGAAATCACCATCACTGGCATATATTGCCTCTATAACTGCCTCTCTGGTCTATGTCAAAACCGTCTCTGCATCATGCATACATGTGCACCATTATCTCATGTGTTTAAAGAAACGACATGTAATGTACCATGTGTGACCACAATGCCAACATCTCAAGTATCGACATGAATGAGACCGTTGTCTGACATGAGTCATCATCGTGGACTCAAAATTCTCACACATATTAATTGCCATAAGTGAATCTATGGCTCTACACCATGTACAAGAGCAATGTGCATAAACTAATGCCGAAGAGAAGTGCACCAAAACTTGGAATGAAAAAGAGCTCCTTGTAGGGAGAAAACGCTCTCAAAAGAGCTCACCGTCACCTCCTACCCTCTCTCTTTCCTTTTCACACTCTCTCTCTCTCTCTCTCTCTCTCTCTCTCTCTCTCTCTCTCTCTCTCTCTCTCTCTCTCTCTCTCTCTCTCTCTATCTATCTATCTATCTATCTATCTCTATCTCTCTCTCTCAACTACCAAAAGTACATGGAACCTGTGCCTAGAACCTGTAGAGTGAGTGGAAGAATAACTCAACCACTCCCAAAGCTTGACTGACTGTAACTCATAGCCACACGAGTATACATCTCATACACACTCCTGAAAGTGTGGGTAGGTGAACACGTGTCTGTGTCCAAAACAATTGTATGCCCATCAATGCCAGTGTATGGAAATCAAGCTAAAACTATGGCAAAAAATCTAAGGAAAATTGGACAAAGTCTCCCCTGTAAAATGAGAAAATTCTCAATGCAAACTCTCAAACCATAAACACATCATCCAAGATGCCAAAACGGCTCCACAATGTGACATACAATGGTTTTCTGCACTCAAAGTACATAAATGAAGGGACCACGCATAACAAGCGCCAAAATAGGTGCATACCAAAAAACTGATCAGTGCAGAAGCAATGCTCTCACACCAGCACTCAAAAGTTCTCACCAACATGCATGTACAATGGGCATCAACCATGCGCTATAACATATGCAAATTCGTTCGCAAAGATCATAAATCAAAGCACAAAATTACTGTAAAGCGTCCTATGAAAACCTGTGAGAGAGGAGCTCCACCTGTAGTACCAACGTTAATAACTTTACCTTGATCAGAAATCAGTATCCGTCGACCAAATCTATCCGCTTTTTCTTTACCTAAATCTACCAAAAAATCTCAAACCTCAAGGTCTGCACAAGCTGAAATTGCATCTTCAAACTCAAAATTTATGCACCTAAGTTCGAGCATATGTCGTGCTTCTAAAAGTGCATCAAACTCGCACACTCCACGAAATAGAAAACCTGAATTTTATTGCATATAGTCAGTGTGAGCTGAATATCAACAAAATGGTGAGGAATATATCTATATATATACATACATATACATATATATATATACATATATACATATACATATATACATATATACACATATATATATATATATATATATATATATGAAATGGAAGGGCATCACGAGCAAATTTTTTAGATTCACAATCTACAAGAAGAAAAACACCTTCACTTACACACTATCTTCCACATTGTCTTATGAGCTTCCATAAAAACATACATCACTCTCAGCTGCACTCGCAAGCTCATATTGCATTCTCACAAAGCATCCAAGCTTTTTTGATCTCTCCACCATCGAGAGCATGCAAGATATCACCTCAGAGCTCTTGACGCAACCATGCTTCCCACCATCGCCAAGCCGTAGTTCTAATACCAATTGTAATGTAATGCAAATAGCCTATGAACTTTGAGAGTAATGGAATTAGATAAAGCACTTTTGTGAGATTACTTTGTGAACATAGCGGGTGAACTTAATTGATGGTAGCAACATAAAAATGGTACTTAGTTAACTTTGCATGAACAATACTTTTGCACAAGAGAGAGTTTAGATATAATTTTCACACACAAGAGATTATAGAGTAGAGAGAGAGAGAGTACACACGATATACATGGTTCACCCAATGCGGGCTACATCCACGGGAAAGCAGCCACTTAATGGCTTTAGTACTTTCAACAAGAAGTAAGTTACAAAGAGATTATGCCCATAATAGAGCTCTCGCCTTGCTTCACTCTCACCACCTCACACCCACCTTGTTGCATCAACTTCACACTGTGTAATGTGTGTAGAAATGGCCTCCTTTTTTAGGCCAAAAGGGTTGTTCTCTCTCATGAGAGGTAGCCATGTGTAGCCGCCCTTGTGTAGATAAGTCCAAATTGATCCACCCATGTGTGGCTGCCCTTGAGAAGACAAGTCCGCTTTTGAATTCAGCCACCGGCCACCGGCCAACCAACCAACCGACCGATCATTTTTTACCACTTTCTGGCCGCCATCCGGCCATAATATTTCGGTGATCCATGAAAATTTTGGTTTTCGGCGAGTGATTTAGTTTTTCGGCGAGTGATTTTCTTCATGCACGATGGCTTCTCCTTATAATGGGGGTCTTACAAATGTGCATTTTTAACACCAAAAATTACAAGGGGTAAATCAGGCTCCATACTTAACACATCAGCCACTTGATTGTGCTTACCAACAATGTGAGCAATGTGGAAATTAATTTACGAGAGAAATTTTTTTCACCTAATTTGTTTGTCATAAAGCTTTGTTTGTGTCATGAAGTACTTGAGACTTTGATGGTCTGTTCGTAAAATGAATGGAGTCCCCAATAGATAGTGCTTTCATGTGTCTAGGGCATGTAGAACAACTAACAAATCTTTCTCATAAATGCCTAAGACCTGTCATCCGTATTGAGCAATATGCTATGGCATGCCCTCTTTGAAGCAAGACTGCTCCAAGGAAATCACCACAAGCATCACATTGGACCTCAAATGGCTTTGAGAGATTCGGAAGCATAAGGACTGGTTGGGAGGTAAGCTTCTCTTTGAGCTTGTCAAAAGCATTTTTCTCCTTAGCAGTCCATGAATACTTAACGTTCTTCTTTGTTAAGTCATGTAATGGTCCTGCTATTTGAGAGAATTTTGCTATGAATCGTCTATAGTATGCACACATACCAATAAAGCTTCTTAGCTCATGTAGATTCCTTGGATTAGGCCATGCTTTTATTACCTCCAACTTTAGTGGATCCATACGGATACCATCTTGAGAGATAATATGACCTAAATATTGAATCTCTTGAAGAAAAAAATCGCTTTATTTTTAAATTGAGAAAAAGCTTGTTCTCCCTCAATGCTTGAAAAATCACTTGGAGATGTTACTTGTGTTCCTCCAAGGACTCGGAGTAGATGATGATATCATCAAAGAACACTCCGGTGAATTTGCGGTAGGATCTAAATTTTTTCTCCATTAATCGATTGAATGTAGCTGGTGCATTAGTCAAGCCAAAAGGCATGAATAGATATTCATAAAGATCAAACATTGTATGAAACGTGGTCTTTAGGATATCTTCATTCACTATCCTTATTTGATGGTAGCCACTTTTAAGGTCAATCCTACTGAAGTAGGTAGAGCCTTGTAGCTTATCAAACAGATCTTCTACCCGAGGTACGTGAAATCTGTTTTTGATAGTGATATGGTTTAGTGCGCGATAGTCCACACACATGCGGTGTGTACCATCTTTCTTTTGCACTAAAAGGACTGGAGAACAAAAGGGAGAGGAGCTAGGCCTCACCATCCCTTTATCTACCAATCCTTGTACTTGCCTCATGATCTCCTCTTGTTGAGCTCGGGCAACTCAATAAGGAGGCTTGTTAGGCGGTGAACTTCCTGATAGGAGCTCAATTCGATGGTCATCATCCCCTCGTTTTGGACGTAAGTCCAGAGGGATATCATCAATGAAAACATCTTGAAATCCTTTTAGAAAGTTAGACAAGTCTAACTCTTCTTGATTCCTACCATTCACATTTGATGAAACATTAGGATCTTCTAGGGACTCTTTGACAAAAATCATGTACGCAAAAATTGAGCTCTTCATTGATTTATCAAGAGCAAGAGGATTTACAAGTGGTTTAGTACAACCAGACTCATTAGCATCTATATACATATTCTTTCCCCTGTAGGTGAAGTAGATTCTCCTTTCAGGGAACTTCATGTTGGCAGCCATGCGGTTGACCCATGGTGCCCCTAGGATAGCATCCTCATGTTGGAGAGGAGAGATAAATAAGTCTTCTTTGTCGACATAGATTTAGACATGAATCCTCAACTTCCCAATCAAGGGAGTAACGGAGGCTTGCTGTCCCTTGAAAGCGCATCGGCAGTTACAACATCTCCCATCTTGAAAGCTTGAATGCCCAACTTGGTGGCCAAGTCCGTTGATATGAAGTTGTGAGTAGAGCCAGGGTCAAACAAGATGAAGGAAACATGCTCCCTTACCTTTCCCCAAGCATAGGAGAGAGGTGATCCTTTGCAATGAGCATCCTCTTTTGGAGCTTCGATAGTGGAAGCTCTAGGAGTCTCATTGCGAGCATTTCTTTTGGGGCAAGAACGATAACCATGTCCTTGCTCCCCACACTTAAAACATTGTGGTCCTTAAAAAGAGTTTCAAGCTCTTCAGGAGAGTTTATTTTTACCTTTATAAACTCCTTTCTCCTTGGACCGATTGTTGTTGTTGTTGGAATGGCATTGGGAAGAATTTTGGGCATTGGTTTTCCCCTTTGCATCACTTTTGTCTATATTTTCCATGGGCAGCCATAGTGTGGTGGATTACTTCGATGATAGAGTTAGGTTGTTGGGAGTTGACATACTCGGTGATCTCTTCAGGTATTCCTGCACGGAATTGTTGCTTCTGCTCGAGGAAGTCTATCTTTTGAAAGACAGTAACCTTGAGATGTAAATCCCAAAACTTGTCCACATATTTGTGGATAGACTCATGAGAGAGAAGCCTCAAACTCTTTCATTTGGTGAGCACTTTGTCCTTTGCATCGCTTGCAAGGAATCGCTTCATGATGGAAACTCCTAGATTTTTCCATGTCTTTGGGGCTTCACCGTTGCCATGAAGGCTAGCCCACCATTGATGAGCCGATTCTTGGAAGTGCATAGCTACATGGTGTAGCTTGGAGGACTCTATGAAGCCCTCGTCTCGAAAGGCCGTATCAAATTGTTGGATGAAGGCCAATACTTTGTCGGTAGCACCAAAGGTGCCATCATAGGTGAGAAATGAGATACTTTTTCCTCCCTCTTTAAACTTATTGAGCTTTTGTGACCTTCGCCATGCTGGGTAAGATTTCGATGTCCTCCCCTCTTGTATTCTCTTGGAGAGAATAGCCATAGATTTCATTGGAAGAGGAGGAAGGTGAAGAAGAAGGAGAAAAGGGTGACCTCTTTCTTGCCATTTTCTTCCTTTGTTTCATCTCTTCCCTTTTGGAGTGACCGGGAGAAGGACTATGGGTTAACCGTTTCCTCTTGGGAGGAGTTGGCGATCGTTTAGTTCATCGTCTTCGTGGAGCCACATCTTTGGGGGAACTTAGGGATTCATTACTTTCTTGTTCCTCCTCTCGTATGGGAGAGAGTCTTCTTTTGGGGGTCTCATCAAGAGACCTCCTAAGCTCGCTCTCCTCTTGCAGAGGAAAGGAAATCCCATAAGCACGAAGTTGTTGAGTAACTTCGGCTTGCAAAGCGGAGTTGCCCATAGCTTGTTGCAACCTAGTAACAAGATAATTAACAAACATGGGGGCATCATCGTTAGCACCTTCATGTGCAAAATCAAACTTATCAATGTTCATTCTACTCTCTTGGTTATTGTCAGCCATGTCAAGATAATTAACAAACATGGGGGCATCATCGTTAGCACCTTCATGTGCAAAATCAAACTTATCAATGTTCATTCTACTCTCTTGGTTATTGTCAGCCATGTTAATTAAACTTGTGTGTTTACTTAGTGTATGCTTTGGCAATTCAAAACCTTAGTTGCTACTCCTCTTAGCCTTTGAAAATAGGAATTTAAGTATCTACACCCACGGCTCAAATTGGTTAATTATAAAGAGTAGTGGAGTGGGTCTAACATAGCAGAGTTGCCGAGGGATAGCTCCTTTCGGACTTCTTATGGATCAATAATGGTAAAGCCGTAGGTAAGTCTAAAAAGACTCCATTATTAAGACCAAATCTCCCGATGTGTGCACCATATCCCACATAGTGGACTCAACAAAATTTATAATAGATCCCAGTTCCACTTACCCTAATGAAATTAACAAAATCAACCATTAATAGGCTACTTAAGGACCTCTCTTCTTAAGCAACAAAAGAGAAACCAAATGCTCTGATACCAATGTAATGGAAATGGCCTATGAACTTTGAGAGTAGCGGAATTAGGGAATTAGATAAAGCACTTTTGTAAGACTACTTTGCGAGCATAGCGGGTGAACTTAATTGATGGTAGCAACAGAAACATGGTACTTAGTTAACTTTTCATGAACAATAATTTTGCACAAGAGAGAGTTTAGAGAACATGACAATAGTTGAGGATCGGATTCATACGGAGCCGGTCCCCTCTCCAATAGGCATTTGTATTATAGTTTCTCCCATCAAGAGAGACTTGGTACAATACAATCTTTGTGTTCCTTATGACCTTGCAATGAAGATGGAAAGCTTCATGCATCACAAGCATAACATTAACTTTGTAGAAAGCATTAACTATCCCAAGACTCAGTCCCAAGGCCTCAAACATGGAGAGAGCTAGCGGGGAATGAGGGTAGGAAAGAGGAAGAAGAAACATTCCATAGGAGAAAGAAATAGTCCCTCACTTATCATCACTCTTCTTGCTAGCATACATAATAGCATAATAATGAAGATGGAGAAGATGGTAAGCTTAAGCATTGAAGCATGGCTCTTGGTTGGATTTGCATTCCATAGCAAAGAGTGTTGGTGTAGGCTCTCACTTCTCACAAGCTTGGAGAAGGAGGTGGAGTTCCTCTACTTTCACCAAGTGATAATACCTCACAAAAATGAGTGTGTGAGAGGTGTATACCCCCCCAACACACCTCTTGCTTGCTTGGGGTGAGTTATACCTTTTTCTCATGCCTCAAGCTCATTGGACCCCTCTCCCCCTAGCCAATCACATGCAACATGCATTTCAAGTACATGGGCAGTCTTTGGATAAGTGTCCTCCTTACCCCTTAGAGAGAGAGAGCTTGAAAATATCAAATATTTGTTGGATGGAACTAGAAGCTCGTTGGACCCCTCTTTAGCCCAACCAATAGCATTGTATGATGCACATATCTATAGATAAATGTGTGTGTGTGTGTGTGTGTGTTGGGGGGGGGGGGGGGATGTTATTGCTATAAAAGAAAAGTAAGTAAGTGTGTGTGTGTGTGTGTGTGTGTGTGTGTGTGTGTGTGTGTGTGTGTGTGTGTGTGTGTGTGTGTGTGTGTGTGTATCTATGTAAAAATGCATGTGAACAGTCACACGTTTTAGGTGGACTACAAGGGTCACCTAGTTCAAGTCATGCTATGAATCCATGGAGTGGCAAGTTGAGTGAGAGAGTAAATCTTGCAAATTCATCAAATATGTCAAGTAAAGGGATAGAAAAGGTTGGTAATTCCCAAGGATGCCGAATTTAACTACAATTAATAGTGATTGAGAAATCTTTTGGCAACTACCTGCTTCATCTCCAAGAGATGAAGAAATCTATTTAAGATGAGATTAAGCTACACAGTGATATCCTTTCTTATGTTTGAAACAATGTAGTTAGATGTATTTGATATTTGACAAAACTTGTGTTTATGAGTCTTATGTATGGGAAAGTAGGTGATTTAGTCCTCAAGTTGAGAAGGGATAGAGTAGGGTAGTTAAGTTGACAAAACTTATAGCCAATGAGTCTTTCTTTGTAGAGAGTCAAACTAGTTTTTGACATAAAAAGAAAGCATTTTTTGCAACTTTATCTATATTGGAGTTATAGAGAAAGCTGCAAACAATGTTTGACATAAAAACAAAGCATTGTTTGCATCTTTATCTAGATTGGAGATATAATATTTCTTTGTCATTCTAGTATCTTAAGCATAGAATCTAGTATTGCCTAGTAGGCCCCTTGGGATAGCCAAGAGAAATCAAAGATCTAATGACAACATCATCAATGAAATTAAGATCCATGGTACATAAATGAGATCCAATACTACCAAAATCCTAAATTTACTATGTCTCATGCAAAAACAGGGAGGAGAACCTCACTTTTGAGAAACTTTCTACAAAAGATATATTTGATTGGTTCTAAATACTTACATCCAAACTTTCTACAAAAGATAGTTTTGATTGGTTCTAAATACTTCTATCCAAACACAACAGTCTCAAGAAGGTGATGATTGCCAAACGTTTTATACAAGACTTTTGCAGAAATAGGTGGATATCCATAAAAAATTTTGTTGACAAAAAGCCAACGGAAAAAACAGTAAGTTATTAGGATCCAAATTATCGATGAATGTTCTTCTTCCAAAGCAATTAGCCAAGACCTCTCTTTTTAAAAAAAAAAGTTTGGAATCAATGAGGAAGTAAGAGAGCTAGGCCTCTTCAAAGATGCAGTAGCTTCATCCTCCACACAAGGTTTTATCATACTTTAAATAACCTTAACCACAGTGAAGCTACTACAAGATTCTAAGAAAGTGCCAGATCCGTCAACTTTTATTTCTTTATCTCAAGCATCAATTTTCAAAGTGCATAAATGCCCAAGCAAGTATGAATGGTTGACCTTGGCCTTCCAACCAAGAACAGAATAAGGAGGGATGTATTTTATAGGTTTATCAAGCAAGATGAATTTGAGATGGTTGAGTATATACCAAATGGCATGATTATACCACATGATATTTGACTCACAAGGAGCCACATTAAAAGCATACTTGATATATGGCCAGTATATGTTTTGAATAGTATTCATCCATAGCTTTAAAGAACACTAGCTCCTTAGTTCTGTCGTAAAGTCCAGTGCTTGAAGAGCATTGTGCTACATCCAAAAAAACAACTCATGGGTAAAAGGGGTTTTGATGAACTCCCCTTTGGATGATTGGAGAGACTATGCAATGAAAGTCATGCCCCTTGGTAATGAATCTTAGTGAAACAAAAAGCCACCAACCACCTTTTTAAAAATCCAACACGTCATGGACTTTATACAACACCAATGGACATGGTAGATACAACTCGTCAAAATGTTGGCAAGCTCAAGATCATTACAAAAAATATGTTGATGAGAAGAGATGACAAGTTACTTTCAAGGAAGGTGATGAAGTTATTTCACATGTTCTTGAACATTCAATAATCTTTAGATCGAGATCTACACCAATGTATCACCAAGATAGTATGGTTTATTTAATATTTGCAAGAGAGTGGGAGAAATGGACTAAAGATGAGCTCTTCCATCACAATTTTGTGTCCATCTAGCATTTCATATAAATCTTTTATGACAATGCTTACATTGGGGCCACGATGTTGTTCATCAATCTTGGTTAACTTTATCAAACCTCTTGATTTGCCACATGAAGATGAACGAATCAAGGGTTCTCGTGAGTTACAAATACAACATCATGTTTGTTATCAAGTATTAGTCAAGTGGTAAGATTTTTCTTAAGAAGGTACCACTTGGGGAAAAAATTTATTGCTCTTAAGAAGTATTCATTACCATTTTTATGTTTAGAATATTGCCAGAGAAGTCGATGAGTGTATTCATGCTCGCGTGGCATTTGGACAAGTTCTTTTGCTGATTTGGTAGAACGAAGTCCTCATCAAAAGCTTTAGAATAAGTTAGAATAAAATGATCACTCAATACCTTAAAGAATTGTCCACTTTTGCATCAAGTAGTTTCATGTCATTATTTGGATTCTAGTAGGAACAAAATACTGTGCTACATGATTGTCAAACTCCATAGTTTGTAAGCATCAGCACAACCAAGACCCATACCTTTGTGATTTCTAAAACCATTTAAGTGTACTACATGATTGCCAAACCATTTAAGTGTACTACATGATTGCCAAACTCCGTTCTTTGTAAGCATCAGTTCAACCAAGACCCATAACTTCGTAATTTCCTTTTTTTTTTTGAGATTATATTCCACCAAAGGGTAGTGCAATTCTTGTATGAAGATAACTTTGTCATGCATTTGTAAGATGGCTATGCAACGCAGGATGTGCGCACCTACCCCTTTTCTACATAATAATCAAACATTTTTATTGCACAGTGTGTGCACATCATGCCCATGACTTTTGAATGCATTTGATCAAATTGCCACAAACCAACATTATTCAAAATCCTTACAATTTGCTTGCACTCATCTTTTCTTCAATTCTCTTAATAATTCCTTGCACCAGTATTAGCATATTACTGAGCTCAACATATTATTATAGAAAAAAAATCCAAGTGCTTGCACATCCCTAACACTTTGTACATATGACATTATATTTGGAATGGATTATGAACGGCAAGAAAAGTGAGTTTTTCCTTTCAGAGATTAACAACCATTGTGCCCAACCACGAGTGCGCTATGTTTCGTACAAGGGACAATTTTGTGCACTTCATAGTCACCTCTTGACATCAAGTCAAATAGCAAGAAGCCACCTCTTGAAAGGCCAAGCATTTCACCTTCACCTCATGCCACCAAGGTCAACAGAATTTTACCCCACAGGAGTAGAGCATAACATTCAACGCCTCAAGCCATAGGTGTTCACGAAAAACTACCCTCATTCAAGCCTTTAAAATCACAGGGGAAGCAACAAAGAGCCTACTACGTGTGAGCCTAAAGGCCCAAACTTTTTGACGATAGAAATCACCTAGTTCAACTAGAGTAAGCCCTACGATAAAAATGGAAGTTCAAGGGAGAAGGAAATTGATGTTCTTGATAAAAGGCCATCCAGAAAAATCAACCATGAAGAAAATTAAAATTTAATGCCAAAAAGCATGTGTGATGACTAGTGAAATACATCTTATAGTTTATAAGACAAACATTATTGACAAAACGTGTGAAGTCTTCAAGTAGAACAACAAAGAATACAAACGCAACACTAGAGATTCAAAGCTTGCCTCTAGAGTCAACTACCCTTGGTTTGAAGCTAAAGAAAGTACACCTACATAACCTGTTTTGAAAGCCTTACATGTCATCAATAAAAGCAAAGTAACAATTAAGGAAAGTCTACCAACCTGAAGAAAGTGCAAGAGCTGTCTAATACACGTGTAAGTTCGGGCTAGATTTGTGAATTCGGTTCTATGGCTTGAGCCTAGGACCTTGCCCTTAGAATCCTTGAGACATAGAAACTCCACTTCAATACATTTCTTGAGACACACACACACACACACACACACTTGTGCGTGTGTGTATAGATATATTATTATTAATACTTGTACACAAAAGAACTTTTCCTTCAAGAGACCACTGGCTTTAGACAGCTAGAAAAAGATTTGCACAAAAACGACTTAGCATTAGACTCATTTTTGTACAATATAGTCCAAATGAAGCCTCACTCAAGTATTTCGATCTACAATTAATCCCTAACATGGTATAAAGTCTTCAACATCGGACAATAGTCAAGCTAAACTTCTTTAAGCAAATATAGCATTCTCACCTACATCCACACAAACAAGACAACAAATTTGTTAGCCTTAAATACGTTTTACATGTGTCAACAAATCTGTCAATTGTTATCCTTGTCCTCGTTAAAAAGTTTTAAATTAAATCACTGTCCTAATTTTTATATATTAAAATATCTTTTTGAAGTATGTAAAATGTGAAGCATTAGAAAGCCATCACCCCTTCCGATGCAAATGGCAATCCTTGTAAAAAATATAATTTCTTGAGCCACTAAGCAGTAGTTTTTCACATACAGATCTGATACAGTTTGTTTTGCCAAAGTAATATGATGTCAATAAATTTGAGTTGATCAACTCAGTTTGTTTGACTAAAAAGAGTAATATTTTATATAAATCATGCTTTCCAAGGTTTTAGGATTATAATGACCAAAAAGATCAAGATTTTAGTGTTTAGATAGGCTTTTTGAGAGGACTGCTGGAGAATTTGTTGAAGATCTAAAGGCAAAACTTGATTAAGTAGGACAAATGGATGATATGAAAACATGATTTAGTAATTGCTATAAAAAATTCATCAAAATTTGATCAATGATGTATGAAAACACAATTAGAGCATACACGCGAAGAACTTACATAAACCGCCAGTGAGTGATTTTGCGGCAGACTAGTGGAAAAAAAGATCCATCTTGAACCAGCTTTGTTCGAAAAAATGCATGCAATAATGATATATCAATATCCACATAAACCAATAAACTTTCTTCCTCTCTTTTAAAAAAAAAACCATCAGACTAGTTACTATTCAAAGATTAGGCAATCGGTAGTGCAAAACAACTGCATATGGTTTTTATTTCGCTCACATGAATATTTTATAGTGAGTCGGTGACATTTAATATAATATTTTGCCACTACTGCCATTCAAGGTTTCAACATTTAAAGATTAAGGTAATACTATTACTAAAATACTATGACAAACAATTTTTAACAGAGCGGCAGGTAAGCAACAAATTACGCATCAAAGAACATAACCAAGAGTCGAAAGAACCTGTGGAATTCCATGTTAAGATGAAAGCGTTTTGCCGTAGCAAGAAGCTTCACGCACACTCTCCCTCACAAAAAGTTTTGGACAAATTCTCACAATAATTCCCACATCGTGACTTACCTCAACATCATGAGCTTCTGTGAGTGAGGCACCACACATACCTAGCCATCGGGCCGACGGTCCCCTGCCCCCAATCGTACCTAGCTGGGTATGCGGTGCCTCTCGAGTAGAAGCTCATGATGTTATTCATTGTTAGAAAAACACTGGAAAAGACTCCGTTTTCCTACATGAGAAAATTTATAAATCTTCTTGTGCCTCTCTCAGAAAGTATTGCAAGGCTAAGTGAGGTAAAAAGGGTTCCTTCACCTGCTATATAGACGCAAGTGGCCAATTGTAAGAGGCCTCCAGTTGGATGCCATAATCCCTTTTAGGTCAGCAACATAGGTAGCAGCTAAAGATCCTATAGATCAGCTAGGAAATCCACCAAAAAGGGCACCACATCTATAGTATGCCAATATATAAGGTACAACAAAATGGTAGAAGTATTCAATACCATGCAGAGATCTCATAGGACCCGCATAAGTTTCCAAGCAGTGAGAAGCGAGCCTACCATAGTTTTGGAGCAGGGAGGGAGAACAGGGGCAGTGTTAGAAAAAAGCCTGGGGTCTAGTGTATTTTAACCAGCTGAAATTATAAAATCCCGGTTAGATTTTGAGCTTGCCTTTAAGAAAACCGACAAATTTACACAAGTTTTAGTGTAATTACCGGCAAAAGCTTCAAATTTTGACCTAAAAACCAAGAGAATTTCAAGTTTCCCCTTATTTTGATCGGTTAGGAAAAATGTATTTTTCTAGCCTTGAATAGGGGTATCTAAAAAAAAATTCTCAAGAAGGGCGCATTAAACCCATCAAGCGGTCTTGGGAAGCACACACTTATTGAATATGGTAGGTCCAAGAGAGTCGGCGGTCCCCACACACACACACCCACTAGGTAAGGAAACCATAGAGAAAAAAACCAAGGCTAAGAGTTTAAAGTTACTAGATTACTAGGCAAAGAAGGAGGATGTGGAAGAAGAGGGGAAGAGGGAGTGGGGGATGGGAGAGAGATATAAATCCAAAAGGAGGTTGAGAGAAGAAAAACACAAAGAGAGGCACTGGTAAAAAGATATTAATTTTTGTTTAGTGTAATCAGGCCAAGCTAGTAGAGTATTTGTGTGTGTGTGTGTGTGTGTTGGGGGGCGGGGGGGGGGGGGGGGGGGGGGGGGGGGGCACCACTCTCATGGGTTTCGCATAAGTATAGAATCTCATGCATGACTCAAGTTTATGATTTAGTTTGGGATGTTTCAAATAAAATACTAAGCTCCATTGCTTGTGTAGTGAGTAAGAGGCTTGTTTCCCTTGATTGACCCTCTTGAGGGTGGTGATTTGTTTTTGTTTACACACATAAAAAATATCCTTGTTTTGCAACACAAAAGACTGAAGATCACAATAGAAAACTAACATCAGACTAGAGTGAAACAACTAAGAGCTGTCATTTGAAACTTGGATCAGTCTCTGTATGTTAGAACCTATGTCCCTGGAAACATACGACGTTCAATGCACCGTTATAAGAAACCAGGTGAAGCTTCATGTTGTCATTGTAAAATAATAAAATGAAAAAACTTCAATTAATGTAAGGCTATGAAATGAAGGAACCTTTTGACAAACTAAAAACAAGAGAAGACTTTAATGCTTTACATGAAAAAGTAGTTCCAATAAGCATAGGAATAACAAAATAGCAATCGTATGCCTAACTCTCTACTTCTCTAAGGATAATGTTTTGAAAAGCCAACAATCATAAAGTGTGTGCTGCAAATTTTTTTTGGCAAGAACCTTCAGACCATGGATACACTAGTAGTAGTAAAGAGACTTCACCCGGATGCAATAAATGCCCCTAAGTAATCCCTATATACAAGGCAGCACTTTGTAGAATACATCTTGTCTCCACATAATGACCCCCTTACACTCACATGAAACCATATGATAACTATTAGGAGTAAGGTGCTTGAGGTGCTTCAAGTCAACACATGTTCCTACAAAGGAGGGGCCAATCCCTAACTCTAGGGAGATGAGAGAGAACACACACACACACACACACCAAGTGTCACCCAAGCCATAAGAGGCAAAGGGGACACATGTCAAGCCCCTAGCTATGTTGCCCACATAGTATGCCAGAATCCTATTGAATCCCCCAAGCCTTGACATGTGGGTTCAATACACATTCCACACATCAGCAACAAACAATCTGAGCTTAAATTGTAAGTGCTCATAGAATTGCTTTCTGACATGCAATTTTACTTGTTTTAGGATATTTTCATTGGTGAAATCTGAGCTACCCTTTAAAAAACACACTAAACCCCCCAAAAAATTATAAAATCCTACAAATTTGAAGGGCAAGGGTGCCCGTCTAAAATCAACCCTGGAACTCCTCATGTGGGCATCTCTAAATTATTTCCTCTCTCCTCAAGAGATGTCATTATGTTGTGAAGCTCCAAAACTTACAACATGCATTACAATACAGCATGTAACTTGTGAAAATGTGGCTGCAAAAGCTGTGTGAATGAGAGAAATTATTGGAGCTCGATCACTAAAATTAAGCTCTTCAACGAGCATTGACATCTTGGACATTAACCCATTTTCAAGTCTCAAAAAATTTATCTTGCCTGCTCTTATTTATAAACTCTCCAGCTGGTTTGATATGACAACCCCCCACCCCCCCCCCCAAAAAAAAGGGGTATTGAACATTGTAAGATGATCTTTCGGCCAGATATTATAAGACGGTCTCCGTATACAACTGTGATTTGCAAACATCAAGAGAACCAATCAATGGTGCAATTGGGCTCCATAAACACCATGATGAATGATGATTTGCTTCAATCTATCATATACATCATCTGACAAGCGAACTCATGAGAAGAAAATATCTGTATGTGCATAACTTTGTTAACTGGTTAGAATTTGCAATAAGCGACATCCTACTCTAATAGAAAACCGTAACCACGTCCAAAAAGAATGTTTCATGAGCATTTCTTGCGACTGTTGGACAATGCATATACCCGAGCCTCTCTAGGAACGGCATATCTGTCCACGTCAAGTATCTAGATACAAAGAGTGAATGGTATATCATCTAAGAGGACGACATGCTCTCCATTTCAGTAAACTTTTGATATCTGTGGTTTTCAGGCGACATCATTGTGGAACCGCACAACGATGCATGTGATGTTGTCTGCACTTCCTTTTCGTAGGGCCTCATCTGTCAGCTTTCTTGCTGCTTCTTCTGCATCAGGAATTGATTGCACCATCGTAACTGCATCCTGATGCCACTCATAAATCCACAGCATAATTATTTCAGAGTTTCAGGTACAGGTAAGTGAACTAAGGCAGCAGCAGCGTCACGTACCTGGTTTGTCACAACGTCCCATAAACCATCACTAGCGAGCACCAAAAATTCAACCTCATTGTTGATGATCTCCTCCTGTACAACACACTCAGATTAAGAATAGAAGTTGCGAGCCTGCCTCAGGAAGAGAGAGACACCTTAGTATGGTCAAAAATACCTCCATGACCAAGTTCCAACAACAAATAAGACGACGACTTTTGCATTAACAAATGAAACAGATCAAAAAGTTTCAGTAGAGAGATTAGAGAGGGACTTTGAGCCCTTGACTCTTGATAGTTGAGAGATTGGAGAGGAAGCTTGAGCCTTGGCCCTTGAAGTAGCAAGGCAATGAGACTGGGAGCATTAAGAGATTACAGAGGAAGCAAAGGAGCATCGAGCAACTTGCAAGGTGGCTATGGGTCATGACATATATAACGTGAGGTTGAGACTTGAGCTTGTGATCTAGGCTTTGGCCTCTTGGAGGAGCCACAACTGACAATTGAAATAGGCATGACAATGCACTGTGACCAGTGGCCTAAAGGCTAAACCCTCCAAAGAAGAGGGCCAATGACTGTCGAAATTGACCTTTTAAAACCATTTTTCCATGCCCCACAACCGTCCCCATTCCCTGACGCGTCCCCGTCACCATCCCTCCATCCCCCGGCCCTAGGGGTCTGTTCCCCGTTCCCCTGTTTCTATGGGTTTTGAGTACAAAGTACAAAGTTCAAACTTCTAAGTCACTCAATAATCTTCCTGTCCCCACCTGTCCACATATGCGTGCACACATATACTGGTGATTGCATTTCAAGTTAATCTATCTTCAATCTGTTTTCGTTACGAGTATCTTATCTCCTACCTTGTGCACCACAGAAAACACACATATATTTGACGACAAAGCGACAAGCACATCATCAGATTGACAAGACTTCCAGGTTCATTATCTCTCTCTAACTCCCACGCCTATGTAGTAGGATAGACTACACACTTGACTATAGGGCAGGGTACGGATTCCGTTTCTTATAAGTTTTGGAGAGAGACGGTGCCAACTCTCCCCAATAATCCTGTATAACACTTTTGTAGTCATGCACTAAATAAAACAATATGTTAAGTATATCCATTGTAGTGTGAAGAGTTTAACTAGCCATATGGTCCTGTTTGTAGCTTATTGCAGCGGTGCCTTCTGAACAGCAAACTTAGTCGGGATATTTCTTGATCGTGTACACTTTTATAACTTTGTGTTTTGTTTTTCTCATTTTTGTTATCCATGAGCATATTGCACTACACGCAAAAAGGTTAATACTTGAACACAATACATTGAACTTTACACCTTGTTTTAAAAAGTAACTAACTATTCACTTTCTACCCTCTTAAACAAACTTTCCATGGAATTAACTATTATAATCCATGGAATTAACTATTATAACGAGGCCAACAATGTATGACTAGTCATCTGGCAGCCAATTGGAGTGCCCGAGGCCAGTCAATGTGTGCCGGAAATGGCTCATTTCACAACAAAGATACAGCTGCATACCTGAAGCTCAGGCTCTGCAACAACATACTGTTTCAGCAATCGGTCACCAAAAGCTCGAGAAACAGCAAGGACCCCTCCAACTCTCCACGTGCCTGCAATGTTAGGTTGATATGAATTTGAAGCCAGAAATACTTGATTTAACAAGACAACCTTGCACAATGAAGAACATACCAGCCCACATCACAACGCCTCCAGCCTTTTCGATTCGCTGACGCTCATCCTTGCGATTAGGTTTATGATCAGTTGACAATGCAATAGCTGTAATTCGAAAAAAATTCAATTTTATTTTACACGAATGTTAAATGTTTTTATTAGATTCTAGCATCTACAGACCATGTAAAAGGTGAGCAATTGAGCATGAACCTATATATATGTACTTACATATTTTCCTTTTTCAATGCATCCACCATCCGTATTCATGCTCCTTTAGTCTTCGCAATAATGTGCTGGAACTTTAAAGTAAGGGGATTTTGTCAAAAATCTAGCTTACCTTTACCAGCCCTGCAGATAACTGCTCTTGAATCACCAACGTTTGCAACAAGCAGGCGGTCGCCAACTAGCACTGCAGTTGATGCAGTTGAGCCAGCATCTCTGTGTTGACTATTCTCATGTTTCAAATATTCTGAGTCTGTCTGCTGATAAGTTTCGACTGAAACAATGGGTTCATTAATATTTAGGCACTCATACTGCACTGTGCCTAGCTGCTCTCACAACCTCACCTATTGCAGATTTTGTATCGGTTATAAATTTGGGGTGCTTGATCAGGTTCTCAAAGAGATTCTTTTGAACGTAATCTGCAGCACGAGAGCCACCATGACCTGGAGCATGTGCATTCACAATGGACACTTGTGAGGCATGATCCAATAAAAAGAGTTTCTTCGCTGTGAAGAAGCACTAGCATTGTATCCATACCATCAAATACTCCAAACAAGCCAACAGTGTGGTCTTCAACAAGGGCGAATCGAGCCTCATAGAAGTCTTCCATAAAAGCTCTTTTTCCCCGCATACTTGAAAAGCCGTAACTACATTTTGCATTGTCACTGATCAAATAAATCCAATTACATGCATTAGCAGGTACATCATTGCAGGGACAGTACCACATAGCATCACTGGTTTTTGAAGAAGAGCATGGAATAACAGTGGGCAGTCTACAACAAAGGAGGAAAAGCTATAACCAGAGATTTCAACAGTACATCACCTGTCTCAAAGACATGGATTTTGAGTCTTTTACACATGTAGACACCTTTATGCACATGATAATTTTCTGCCATTGTAATGTTACACTCTCATAATTCATGAGAGGCTTGAGGATATGTTTTTACAAGTGTACCTTTTTCCTTTTTTATGATATCCAAAGTGGAACTATAATGATGTATCTGTTCGGTCACATAGGTCAAGTTTGGCCTCCAAAGAATGTTAAAAGACCCTCTCTCTCTCTCTCTCTCTCTCTCTCTCTCTCTCTCTCTCTGTTTTTAGGGTTTCAAATCTGTGTTTTGCCACCTTAAAACAGTGGCAAAACCCTAATAAACAACAACAAATGATGACGAAATGTTAAAAACAGAGAGAGAGAGAGAGAGAGAGAGAGAGAGAGAGAGAGAGAGAGAGGGTCTTTTTAGGGTTTCAAATCTGTGTCTTGCTGTTTTTTAAGGTTTCACAAGCGTTTCTTGCTGTTTTATTTTTTTTCTGTTAAGGGTTTCTTGTGTTGTTTTACTCTCTCTCTCTCTCTCTCTCTCTCTCTCTCTCTCTCTCTCTCTCTCTCTCTCTCTCATGGGAAGCATCGGAGAAGTGCCAATGGCTTCCCCCACGTGTAAGAAGACGCATCCCTCACCGACCGCCCACAAAGCCTCTTCAATGCGGACAAGGAAGAGGATGTCGGCAATAGAGAAGAAAATGAGAAGTATCCAGCCATCGGACATCTCTGATGCGTCATAGGATGGGTGACATAGAGCATCACGAAGGAGATTGTACCTTAATTTCAGTAGGAAGTGACTAGGTGATGGGTATCCCTGATGCGTCACAAGGTGGGTGACAGGTGCATCGAAAAGGGGATATCCATAGTCAAGAGGAAATTCCAAACTGTGTTAGAATTGTGCAAAAGGAAAAGTAAGCACTTGAATGAAGATGGGTTCAGAGGAAACTTTGAGGAAAAACGAATGCTTTCTCAGAAAGCGGGATTGCTTGTCGGAAAGCAGATGTTTTCACGTGAGGAAGTCTATGTCTGCATTGCAACTGTGCGTGTGATTGCATCCGGGGACGCCTGGGAAGTGCTGTGACAGCATTGTTTTTAACTTATAAGGTTTAATTGAGTTTTTAGGCAGATTCCGACTATTTTAAAAATATGCCGGCCGCCCACTTAATAAGTGGGCAGCCATCTGATAAATAAGGCAACAAATCAGCCAGCGTTTTCTCTCTCTCTTTTCCTAGCTAAACAGCATGAGGGAAAAAAAAAAAAAACGGCCGCGATCTCTACGCGAGCAGCTATTCGTGCCGTGGCCAGGAGCTATAAAAGCATCACATGCCCTCACTCAAAGGAGGAAATCAGTTTTTGCAAGAAGAAGATGCTGCTACAGATTTCATCCGCAAAGAAGATGTTGCCGGTGATGCCCATGACTGCCCCAAGTGTACCAGACGTCGCCAAGACCCAGTGCGCGAGTTCCCTCGCAAAGAAGTGCCCACGAAGCGTGTTTCCATTGCGACAAGTTTCTTTTTTCTCTATTTTCAGCCCATAAACATCGTAGACCGGGTTGATTTACAAGAAGGAACCCAAGAACACACCTCTTTTATGTGTAGGATTGGAAGAGAGGATTTTTTATGTAGAGATCTCTTCCGGGGAATTGCCTTTTAAGAACCGAGTTGCGTTTCAAGCGTCGAGACTTTGAAGGTAACGATTTTCGTGTTATGAACTCCGAGCATTTGTTTGCAGGTGTATTTCCTCTTAGTGAGGGAGTAGGAGCAGAGGAAGGCATGAGCCTCTGCAGGAGAAAACACTCTGAGGAACTAGAGCCAGATCAGCCCAAGGGTTTCGCACCCAAGTTTGGGAAGTAGATCCACGGATCGGAGAGAGGTAGTCTTTCGAGTTGTGATCCGGAAGTTGAGATTCCCAAGTAAGGACTTCGCATCCGAAAAAGCAGAGTTGTTCTGCGAGAAGAGGACTCTGGAAACAGAGTCGGAAAAGAGTTGCAGGGATGCCATGCCCTGAGTCTGGAAGGTGAGATCCAGAGGCGAGAACCTTGATTCTCGAGGATTTGGAATAAGGAACGGAAGTTCCTTGGAATAGGGTTTTGCCCTAGGAATAGGAAGCCGAGGCTTCCGGGAACCATCAAGTCTTATTCTAGAACGAACGTTGTAATACGTTTGGTTCAAGTGCTTGTATAGACTTCTCCTCAATAATAAAGATACTATTACGGGGGGGGGGGGGGGGAGGGGGGACCAGCCCATCTTCTAGTCCCCACTACTGTGTCGATCTTCTCTCTCTCTCTCTCTCTCTCTCTCTCTCTCTCTCTCTCTCTCTCTCTCTCTACTCTGGCTTCAGTAATAAGTGATAAATTCTATTTATCCGAGTCTATTTTTATTGCTATGCGCTCCCGTTTGTGACACAAAGAACAATCGCCTTTCTCTATACTAGATGATGATATATGGGAGTTTTCTAGGGATGGTGATATCATCCTCCTAAGGGACTTCAAAGCCCGAACGGAACACTCTCAGACAGTCTTCTACAACACTGCGAATGAGATGCTTAGAGAGCTAGATGTGGGTGGGTTGGGCCTTGACAGATGCTCACATGACAGAGAGCAGACAGAGTATGGGAGATACCTCATGGAGATGACGACTACATATGGGTTAGCCATACTTAGTGGCTTACAACGATTTCCTGAAGCAACCGGTTTCACATGCTTTCCACACAGACACGGGGCCAGTACAGTGGACTATGTTATGGCACAACCGAGCTTTATTCCTTGTATTCAGGATTTCATAGTGGGAGCCAGACTAGTGGGCGTAGCAGAGGATCATGCACTTTTGACATTGTCTGTTTCATTTCAGTATAGTACAGCCCAGACATCAGGAGGCAGGTCACATACCCGTTATACATTTACACCAGAGACTGACTCGGTTTATACAGAGGAGATCTATAGACGTCTATGCACAACTGGTCCTGGCCTCTCAGTGGAGGAGCGCACCATTTTACTGACCGAGACACTGCATGGTGCAGCATCAGAGGCATACCCACACACTCAGTCGGGTCGGAGGCAATATTCTGGCCCAGAATAGTTGGTATGGTGAGGAGTACAGAGAGATGAGCGCCCAGCTTCAGAGGGATCTTCTTTTAGGAGTCATCACTTGCAGACAATCTCGGATTGCTTCCCGACGCCTTGTGCGACGGAAGAAACGAGCTTACTTGGCCCAGATAGAGCGAGAATTGTATCAGCTGTTCTTGAGTAGAGACTCAGGAGAGGCATGGTGATTCTTTCATGAGCACTCCCCTCCCCCAGTGATTACTTCTCCTAATGTGTGGGGCCAGTATGCCTCATCGTTATATATGGTTTCTGGACAGGACCCCCTTCCAGATCCTACAGAGCCATGCCCACCTACCAGCACCTTCTTTACCACTGAGATGGTAAAGAGAGCCATTGACAAGATGAGGACCAGCAGGGCATATGATCATGATGGTCTAGTAGCAGAGCACTTTACACATGCTAGAGATATGCTGGTAGAGGTTCTTGCAGTGTTGGTTCAATCATGCCATGTGTGAGGGGTTACCTGAGACTTGGAGGTTGTCTACTATTTTGTGTATCTTCAAAGAAGGTGATCCTACAGAGCCTGAAAATTACCACACTATTATGGTTGGGCACACATTGGCACAGTTGTATGCATCCATTCTTGAGCAGCAGTTGAGTAATTGGGCAGAGGGTGAGGGTATACGAGCAAAGGGCAAGGCCGGTTTTAGGAGGGGTTTCTAGAACAAACTAGGACACTCCAAGTCAAGATTCTACCGGGGCACAATAGAGATTCACTTCAAAATTGTTCACAAAGACGACACCGCCCGGCGTAGTTCCGTACCAAGAGGTATTGGCCCCAAAGACTTGCGTCCCTTTCGGTATTTCTTTTTATATTTATCTGTGCGCAAAGTACGAAGAGAGTCGGCGGGGACTCACACTCAGACTCTACGTCCAGATGCTCTGAGTAATGAGGCCCAACCAACTTATTTATTGGTACAAGGGATGTCCAAAACCAGAGCCCCAAAATCTCAAACTAAAAAGCTGTTATTTTCAAAAGCTTTTAGAATTTAAAGCATAATGCCCAAAAAGCTTCCAGCACAATTTTTCAAAATCCGTATTGTTGTCCGTACGGCCTGCCACGTCAGCATGTCAACGCGTTTTCCGGCTTCCCACATCAGCCAGCCTACTGCAGCATTTTTGGACTTATCAACTAACGCCAGCAAGACAGCAAGTTTCAGCCAGCGTTTTGTTTCATCACAGATCGCTGCAGATTCAGCCCCAAGATTAGCTAGCAATTGCCTTGTTGCAGATCCTTACCACAACGGTGTCTTCGCGAAGGAAACCTTAGCACTCCTAGCGTTTTTTCAGCCTGCTGTCCAGCGTTTTCAGCCTGCTACAGCAGCGTTTTTCAATCCATAAGAAGCAGCGTTTTCAGCCATCAAGTTAGTCATCTTGGTGCAACAGTACAGATTCACAGCATTTAGTTTTCAGCCTTAGCATCGTCATCGTCGTCCTCACCGTCGACATCAACATAGCATCATTTAGACTCAACATCAGCACCTTGTATCCGATTTGTGCAATCAATAGCAACAGACTTCTCTTGCCATCGACAGAGGGGCTCTTGGAGGAGGGTTTGACAACTTTTCTGGTGTCGTATTCTTCTCTCTCTATCTCTCAGTCTCAACACCTTCATTCACAGTGTTTACCACTTTGTTTGTGATCATTTGCACTCCCTCACGAAAGGAATGGAAGGCTTTCCATTCCATAAGTAAAAGGAACTCTTGAGCACAGTTAGGAACACTCATCTTGAGCAAAGTTCAACATTCACTTCCGCTGCACCTTACATACGCACTCTCGAGGGGATATCTGATTTAGTTCACTCCACCATTGGGGTGAAACAGGGTTGCCCATTGTCTCCTACTCTATTTGATATGTATGTTGATGAGGTGTCTGATTACATTGACAGAGAGGGTGATAGAAGTGCCCAGCTGGCAGGGACGTGGATCCCATTGTTGTTATATGCTGATGATACTGTGTTGATCTCTAACTCACCAGAGGGTATGCAACGACAGTTGGATGCATTACACAGTTTTGCAGAGGATAGTGGATTGTTTGTAAACCTTGATAAAACCAAGGTTATGGTGTTTAACACCACACCACAGTGGATCAGAAGATCAGCACCGACTTTCACATATGGTCAGGAGATTGTAGAGCATACAGATGCATACACTTACGTTGGGATTGCCTTCACTAGGCCGAGGTTTTCTTTGGGGAGAGCAGTAGAGACTAGACTGACTAGAGCTTTTGCGACCTTGGGAGGCTTGGAGAGAATGTGTTCGCAAGTTCATTTCTAGGAACCTCGGACAAAGTTATGGCTCTTTGATACTTTAGTAGCCTCAGCTTTGTTGTATGGGGTGCAGATATGGGGACCTTCTGTAGGCTAGGATGGTTGGAGACGTATGGAGAGGCCCTTGGTATCTATGATCTCTCGACTGATTAGAGCCAAGGCCTCCGTACCTCACACTATCATTCGTGCAGAGCTACTTGCCCCTCCTATGGAGATTGAGGCGCTTACCAGATCAGTCTCCTTTGTGCACAGCTTGTGGGATACTACTCGAGATAGATATGCTAGACTAGCCCTCGAGTCTTCCAGACAGTTAGCTCTTTAGGGGGACACTTCATGCTGGTATGCACATATGACATCATGGTTTTAGACACATGGCTTCACCATCGACAGGCTGCCCCCTTTCCAGCACTATCTTCAAGCACCCTTGATGTCTCTTACACGGGTGAAGATTACTAGACTCATTCGTCAGGACCTGATCCAGCTTGATACCAAGAGAACATGGATAGGACCGCCACAGGAGTTGAGCACGAAGATGGATTTCTATAGAGAGCATCTTCTCCACCTCACAAGAGATGGGTTTGTGATTCGACCCAGCTACATGGACACACATATGTCTCATGGTTTGCAGTGTGCCATTGGTCAAATACGCACATCCTCACATTAGCTGGAGATTGAGACTGGTAGATTCAAAGGGATACCAGCAGACAGCAGGATATGCCACTTATGCCGGCTAGAGCCAGAGACAGAGCTACATTACATATGTCATTGCACAGTGTACTATGAGATACGGGGCCGTTTCCACCAAGGTGGAATCCGTACGTACGTACCTTACGATTCCGTACGGTACGGTACGTATCGTACGGAACAGGTTTTTTTTTTTTTTTGGGGGGCCATCTTCTCCACGGACCACTCGCACTAGAGCTTTCAGATTGGGATAATAGGGTGAGAGGGAGAGAGGCTTAGGCTTTTTTAATCGACCAAGATTACAAAAGACTCTCTTTTGAAAGGTATGTGAACTTAAATTTGGTGTAATTTTCTTTTTTTACAAATGGTACGTACCTATCACGTACCTAAAGGTTGGTTCAGTACGGAAGTACGTTCCGTACGTACCTAAACCGTACCGTACACTACGTACCTTTCCACCTTGGTTTCCACTGCTTATTCACAGAGGATTCGGTCCTTTCCCTAGGGCCATTACGTATGATAATCAGAGATGTCTTGGGCTATATCTAATTGAGTTACACAGATATAGAGACACTTTACTGGGGAGAGATAGACAGAGACACACTACCGGCACTCTCATCAACCGAGCACTGGAGCTACGAAGATCCAGACGGCCACGATTGAGGAGAGGGGCTACACAGCATCGACGGAGACTACAGCAGAGGATTCGAGCCATACTCTCTTGACATCCAGAGTGCAGATGAGGATAGATTCTAGTAGTAGTATCTTTGTTCTAGTACTTTTGTACCCAGACATGGTATTAGATTCACCCATTTGTAACAAATTGGTCTCATAGGTCATTTTGGCCTTTTGAAGACGTTGATATATCATTTCATTTCATTTCATTTCTCTCTCTCCACCGACCGATAAGGGATTTCCTCTAACCCCCCGAATCCGCCTACCAACCCATTGTACCATTGTATCAGCTCTCATCCCCCCCTCCCCCCTTTTTTAGTTGTACTCAGACATTGTACTAGATTCACCACTTGTAACTTTTTTCTGGTCTCATAGGTTACTTTGGCCTTCTATAGACGTTAATATATCATCTCTCTCTCTCTCTCTCTCTCTCTCTCTCTCTCTCTCTCTCTCTCTCTCTCCATGACATTATTCGAGTAGAGCCCCCACTAGTGGTTGAGGCGCTCACCAGATCAGTCTCCTTTATACACCGCTTATGAGACCTCCCCATAGATAGATATGCTTGCCTAGCACTTGAGTCCTGTCAACAAGCTATGCAACATGCCGGTATGGGGAGATGACATCATGGTTTCAGGTACATGGGTTCAGCATTGACAGATTGCCCCCCTTCCAATACCATTGGATGCACCCTCTCTGACCCTTACACAGCCCAAGATCACCAGGCTCATCAGCCAAGACCCGACTCAGCTAGATACCAGGAGTACCTGGATACAGCCAGCACAGGAGAAGATGGCTTTCTATAGAGAGCATCTTCTCCAGCTTACAGAGGATGGCCTTGTAACAAGGCCCAGATACATGGACACTCACTTATCTCATGGGATACGATGTGCTCTTGGCCAGATACGCACATATTCACACTGGCTTCGGATTGAGACTGGAAGATACAACGGAGTACCTGCAAAGGCCAAGACATGTCCCCTATGTCACATGGAGCCTGAGACTGAGTTGCACTACACATGCAAATGCCCAGTTTACAATGAGATACAAGGCCGGTTTCACTACCTGTTCAGGGAGGGTTTAGGACCACTCTCTAGAGTCATGAGGTATGAGGACAAGAGATGTCTCCGACTGTTTTTGCTCGAGCTGCGCAGACACAGAGAGAGCCTGACGAGAGGAGAGGCTGGCCAGTCTTAAGAGACGGATCACAAACTTCTTTAGAGCGGACATTGGCAGCCGGACAAGCAGCTACTACAACAGAGATTACATTATCCTCACGCCAGAGGCGCACTAATCGATCGAGCGATCAAGCTAGGGAGATCCACACGCCCACGACTGCGGAAGACTAGACAACATCGATGGAGGCTGCATCAGAGGATTCGGATCACTTTGGCCTGACATGCACGACGTCCGGTCAGAGACTACTGACCATGGAGGAGATTGATGAGATCTGCCAACGACCGATGATGGATCTAGATCTCCTGTGATTTAGCTCTTTTTGAGGATACACCCACATTATGTTGCATTAGCCCTCATTCACTACTCTCACCCCCCTACTCATATCTTGCTTAGTTTGCATCTAGCGATTTAGGATCCTAATACCTATAGTACCCCCTTTTTTCGGTACCTTTTATTTTTGGTACTTTTTGGTATACAGACATTGTATCAGATTCACCACGTTGTAACTTTTTGGTCTCATAGGTCATATTGGCCTTTTGAAGATGTTAATATAACATTTATTTCATCTCTCTCTCTCTCTCTCTCTCTCTCTCTCTCTCTCTCTCTCTCTCTCTCTCTCTCTCTCTCTCTCTCTCTCTCTCTTTTTTTGGAAAAATCAGGGCTGTATATTACTGAGTACAATATAATCCCCAGCGGATGCCAAAATAGCCTGTCACGTGGGATGTACAAGCTGAATGTAAGGGTGAGAGCCACTATAGTGACAACTCGACTAGTACAATCTCATGGTGGTCTATGTGATGAGTGGAGGAGAAACCACTGAGGGGGGGCATAATGCCATGTAATCTAGCCACCTGTAAGTGTGAAAAAGAGTGGAGCTCGGGCCCAACGCCGAAGGAAGGCAAATCGTCGAGCCTCGGCTGCTCTAGATGTACCTCAGGAAGAATCCCACTGCCAAATCAGGGTGTGAATGATGTCCAGCCAAATGGCAGTAAGGGTATCCTGAAGGAGCTGCGGAGCCGCACTAAGAATGTGAAGACAACGAGCTCTCCAAATATTCCATAGTGTAATGCTAGTGATGACTGAAAAGACTTCATCACGTGTCTGTAGATCCCCCTGCCATGCGATCTGTGGTAACATAGCCAAAGTCCCTCACCGATAACCAGTCGAGGTAAGCATAAGAGCTGGATCTGTGTCTGAGCCCTCGTAGAAAAGATGCGGTCCGGGCATCTCTCTCTCTCTCTCTCTCTCTCTCTCTCTCTCTCTCTCTCTCTCTCTCTCTCTCTCTCTCTCTCTCTCTCTGTGCGCGCGCGTAATAAAAGTGGCGCTTTGACCCTTTGCATTACATAAGAATCGACCATTAGTCCATATACAAGAAATATGGGAAAACAGATGTACAACGAGATCATGGGGGAAAATCCCATAAAAAACCATAGGATACATCTGGGGATCAAGAACGCTAAAAGAAAATCTCTCTCTCTCTCTCTCTCTCTCTCTCTCTCTCTCTCTCTCTCTCTCTCTCTCTCTCTCTCTCTCTCTCTCTCTCTCTCTCTCTCTCTCTCTCTCTCTCTCTCTCTGTGTGTGTGTGTGTGTGTGTGTGTGTGTGTGTGTGTTGCCGATTAAATGTTGCCGATTAAATCACTGAACTACAAAGCAAGCCCGAAGGCAACAATTTGGAAATTGTAAAAGTTGGAGACAACTAGCCACGTGGCAAATTGTAGAAAACTAGAAGGCAAGGTAAAACCTCTCCTAAAGGGAGTAAAAATTGCCTTGGAAAGCTGGAGCCTCTGAAAAATAGGCACTTGCACCAAAAGCATACTTTGTGACTGTATATTAAAAACGTGAACCAAGCTTGGAGGCTTTGTCAGCAACAACTTTTAGAAGCCAAAGAATTCAGCAGGAGGCAAACTGTGGGAGCATGTCCATGATTGGATTCGATCATTTAGTATCCTCAACCCTACACCATCTATCATGTTAGACTTACACCACTCTACTGCTTTACAGGTCTAGGGCATACTTGTACTGTCACAAACTGCTGACGTGTCAAAGCCCTAAAGAAGGGAGACAATTTGAAGATGTCAGCCGAGGGGCCTAAACCCTAAGAAGAACAAGTAAAAAAGGAAGAAGTCCTACCAACTTATGGGGACCCTGCCCGATGGGGCCCCAAGTGACAAAGGATTCAAATAAAGCTGGACTCTCACACACACAAAAGACTTGCACAAACTGATGACGTGGCAGATTTCCAAAAATTGCACTGACATGATGACGTGGCAGGCTATACAGATTTCCGTAAATTACGTTGGCAGCTTTTTGGCATTGCTTTTGGACCATATGCTTTTGAGTTTGAAGGCTTTTCATTGTAAACTGCTTTTGGGGCCTAGGGCCTTTAAATATGAGGTTAGGGCTCATTCTCTGGCATGCTTCCTGGAGAGGGTGCAAAGTCTGGAGTACCGGCTCATACTGTGTTGATGCAATATAAAGAAATACCGAAAGGGGCGCCAAGGTTTGGGGCCAATACTCTATGGGGTGGAATTCCGCCACTCCGTGTCACGTATCATCCCTCTCTCTCTCTCTCTCTCTCTCTCTCTCTCTCTCTCAATTCAGTTGTTATTGAAGTGCTAAAAGTCTGTTCAGTCTGTTCTTTTCTATTGGCACGTGGTGCCCGCCTTGTGACATGTAATGTTACTATGTCTCCGGGCAGGCCACCCATAGTCTAGGTTGCTCTTGGTCCGGCCACCCGAGTTTGGAACCGGCCGCCCACTTTGTTTGGGCGCCCTCATAAATTTCTCATATTTCATTTATTTCTTGTTGGGTCGTGGGAGATTTTTCCAGGCTTTGCCCTACCTCCGCTTGGGCACCTATTTATAGGGGCAAGGGGGTACCCACTTCCATCATATTGATTGTATTGAGGGTCTTCTACTCATGGTAGTCATGGTATAACCGGCTTGTACAACGTAGAGGGCGGTACTATTTCAATTACCTGTTAACTTTACACAGAGCACTGAGAAGGAAAGAGAACACAGTTGCGTCCAGCAACTAGAATGTCACTGTGCACACGAGACCGACACCCTCTAGGCCCCAAAGACTGGCCCCCCTTTCCGTATTTCATTATTCAAATTAAGGTAGACGATCCGACCACTTAGCACAAGCTTTCACAAAGCTGTCCAAACCTGGCGAGGGCTGAAAACGCAGGTTTTCGACCTGATTTTGGCAACATAAAGGCGCAAAACCCATGTAGGTCAAAAGCACCTGTCTAGGACGGATTCCCTCGCTATCTGGAAGCTTTCTGGTGAGCTGTCACAGAAATTCAGCGGGCTGTAATTCCCTGTTTTCACTGCCGGGTGCCCAAAAGCCTGTACACGCATCCCAAGGCTCTCACGAGGCTCCCCCCGTGTTCCCTTGCAGTTTAGGTGCAAACCCTAAACCTGCAGAAAAACACAGCAGGCTGTAATTCCCTGTTTCGGGTCGTTTTAGCGGAGCGAACACGCCTACGCGTGTCCCAAGGGCTCCCGCACACAATGGGACAGCTCCCCTGTGAATTGGACGAGTTTTCACGCGAGAAAACTCTCCGAACTCACAATCTTTCGTGATGGAACTGTGCGTACCTGTGGGGGATTAGCAATTAGCTAATCCGATTCCTGTTCAGAAGGCTCTTGCCTTGGCAAACGCGCATAAACCCCCAGAATTGTACATGTTCATCTGAGTAGCCCAACTAGTGGGGCATTACCATATGTGCCAAAGGGGAGAGAGAGATGCACGAGAGCAAATCATCGCGCTACATGAGACAGAGGAGAAGGCAAGCTTTCCATTAAAGCTGTAGACCTGCACCCACTACTCACACACACACTGTGGGTCACTTGTGTGTAAAAATCCAGCCCCCTGCCTCAAATGGGCGCCTCCTCTTGCTGAGGTGTCCTGCAGGCTGCTCTCCTCCTGCCAAGTGTCCAGTTTGCCCCTTTGAGTTAATTCCCTAGTTCCCACTGACTTATAAAGTTATAAGGGACTTTCCGAGTGGCCCAGACTTCATTTTGCGCACACAGGCCTCCATACTCATCAGAATTCAGTGCTTACTGGCCAGACTAGTCCCAAACTGACCGACCCATACTCCTGATGTGAGAAACCTATTCAGCCGCACCCATTTCACACTGACCATGCAATGTCCACTTGCACCTTTTCAAGTTTAAGGTTTTCGTGGAAAACGAGTATAAATAAAAATAAATAAAATTATCTAGTGCTTGTTTATGGAAGGCAACAGGAAAAATACACCTCCTGGTGACACATGGGGGCACTCTCTCTCTCTCTCTCTCTCTCTCTCTCTCTCTCGTGACACATCCAACCCTATGTGTCCGTGGACAACAAGCTACAGCACGACAAGGGTTCAATCAATCCAATCAGTCTAGATTAGAAGTGATGTGGCACTTTTGTGAGCTTATTCGTAGACCGTGCATGCCCGGCCACTTAGTGTAGATGCATATCCTCTGGTTGCACACAGCATGATCATAAGCATTCCCATCAGAATCCTTCAGGGGAATTTTCCAGTGCATTTAGCCTATTTTACCTATTTTTGACATTTTTCACTTATTATTTATAAGTGACTTTTGTTGGCAAGTAGGTAGGGCAATTTTGCTAAGTTTGTATATAAGCAAACCAAAGCTAGCACTAAATGGCAGAAGAGGCAACAGGAGCCAAGCTCAGCAGGCAACTTCTCAAGCAAGACCTTGGCGGTTTCCCCATCCAAGCAAGAAGAACCATCCCCCTTGGCGTTTTCTCCAGCAAGTAGCCACCACCATCAAATCCTTGCCCTAGCGTTTTGTATCAGCAAACCATCGCCAGCAGAAGCTTCAGTAGACCCCAGATCCTAGCGTTTCCCCAAATCTGCAGCCCTAGCGTTTTAGGATATTCATAGCGTTTGCAGATTTCAGCCTTTACAGATTTCAGCATGCAGCGTTTTTCAGCCATGAAGAACCTGCAAGTTCAGTCCCTAAAGAGTAGCAGATTCAGCCCCAAGAAACCTCAGTTTTTAGCCTAAGACCTGCAGATTTTCAGCGACAAAGATCATCAGAATATAGCCCATAGCGTTTTTGGACTAGCCACAGATTTCAGCCCATAGCGTTTTTGGACAACAGATCAAAGATTGCAAATTTCAGCCCTTAGGTCGGTGTCGTCGTCCCCGTCATCATCGCCGACATAGCCTAGACTTGCATCAGTCATTTGCATACAGTTTGTACCAGTTTGTGCAATCATAAGTAGACCACTCTCGCCGACGAGAGTGGGGCCTTCGAAGGAGGATTTTACGCTCGCTGGTGTCGTATCTCTTCTCTCTCTATCTCTCACTCTCATACACTTGCACGCACAGTGTTCATTCACTTTTGTTTGTGATCATAGCATTCTCTCATTAAGAACGGAAGGCTCTACCTTCCATAAGAACAAAAGGAACCTTGAGCACAGTTCGGAGCACTCATCTTGAGCAAAGCGCAAACATTCATTCCGCTGCACCTCACCCCCCCCCCCCCCCCCCCCCCCCCCGCACCCGCGCGCTCTCACATGGTGTCAGAGCCCGTCGATGATCAAGCCGATGTCGAAGATAGCGTGTACTGCAGCAGTGACTGCACAGACCACCACCAAATGGTGTCCTGGCAAAAGGTAACTTCATGTCGCTGCTGTCCACCCAAAAACGCAACAGCGAGGTAATGAAAACGCTGCTGTCCAGCGATTTTCAGCATGCTCATACGCTCCCGGTAGGGTCCGGAGCGATGCAGAGGGTGTAGGAAGGGCGGGGAATCAATGTAGCAACCCAAAGTGGGCTGAAAACAGAGAAAACAACAATCGTATATGGCTGAAAATGTAACAAACTTGGACACCCCAAGTCAAGATTCTATCGCGACACAACAAAGATTCACTTCAAAACAATTCACAAAGATGACATGGCCCAGCGTAGTTCCGTGCCCAGAGGTATTGGCCCCGAAGACTGGCGTCCCTTTCGGTATTTCTTTTTATATTAATATGTGTTCAAAGTACAAGAGAGTAGGTAGGCGCTCACTCTCAAACTTTGCGTCCAGATGCTCTGAGTAATGAGGCCTAGCCCACTTATTTATTGGTACAAGGGATGCCCAAAAGCAAAGCCCCAAAAATCTCTAATTTAAAAGCTTCAACTCCAAAAGCATTATGCCCAAAAGCTGGCCAGCGTACTTTGCAGAGATCCGTACGGGGGGTCCGTACAATTTGCCACGTGTCAGCCTATCGGCGCCTTATCCGGACTGATGCCACGTAACCAATTGCAGGATTGTGTCCGGGGGCCAGCCACGTCACCAGTTTGTGACATACCCCCCTCTTGAAAGAATTGTAATCGCCCTCGATTACGCCTGCAAAACATACAGAGGCCATAAACTGTCTTAGTAGACACTGACTGTTAGTACCGACGCACTAGACATGACACATCTAGCACTTGTACAAATCGATAGTCACATCACCGGACATCATAGGACATCCCATGACAAATCACATTCAAATTCTTCCCAAATCTCAAACCATAATTAATTGGCAACGTATCTAGTAATCGCATCTAGATCCAGTCAGGACCTCACTGATGCCCGATTAACTAATCCTTATTGCAATCATGTCTATAGAGATTTATGAGACCGAAATGCTGCAATCATTTCGTCTTCTAGTTCCCGCACTCAAACAAGTCAAGTACAAATCAATCAGTTTCATTTTCGGGAATTCCAATTCATAAAGTCATACAGCAGAATATTGTTAGCCTAGCAGTATCCCTGAAACCCAAAGGGACATCAGTGACTCTATATATAAAAAAATCGGGGTAATCCGTTGACAAAGGAGCGAGCGACTCTCCTCTTGTGCAAAGTTCTTGAATTTAACCAAGAACCGCCTAATCGCTTTACCTCTAATCTTTCTATCTTTATGTGCCAATATCTGATCTGGAACGAGTATCTCCTCGCTTTCCTCCACTTCGGGTTGCTCATCTGGCTCCCCATCATCACGCACATCGCCTTTTAAAGGCTTCAAGAGACTCACATGAAAAGCATTGTGAATCCTCCAAGTCCTTTAAAAGGCTTCAAGAGACTCACATAAAAAGCATTGTGAATCCTCAAAGTGTCGGGCAACTTCAGTCTAAAGGAGACATAATTTATTTTTTCTTTTATCTGGAAAGGTCCATAGTATCTCATGCAAAGCTTTGGAAAAAGTCGCTCCTTTCCCTTTTTCGTTCTTAGGCCTGCCTTCTCAAAACGTAAGAGCACCCAATAGTCTTCCTTAAATTTCAAATCACGACAGTGTCGATCTGCTGCCTTCTTGTGTCTTTCCTGAGATTTTGCTAAAGCCTCCCAGACCTTGGCAAAAGCAGTGTCCAAGTCCCTCGTGTAATGGTTGTAACAAACTACTGACGTGTCAAAGCCTAAAGAATGGAGTCAACGTACAGATGTGGTAGAGGGGCCTAAACCCTAATGTCTGCCAGAAACCCTAACTGCTGAAACCCTAATGCTGGAAACCCTAACCCTAAAACCTGCAAACCCTAATTCTGAAAACCCTAACCCTAAAACCTGCAAACCCTAATTTCTGCCAGAAACCCTAACCCTAACCCTAAGGCAGCAGACAAATTCCGAAAATTGCGTTGACATGATAACGTGGTAGGCTGTACGGATTTCCGTGTTTTGCGCTGGCTGATGACATGGCAGGCTGTACGGATTTCCGTAAATTGCGCTGGCAGCTTTTTGGCTTTGCTTTTGAACCAGAAGCTTTTGAGTTTTAAAGGCTTTGTACTATAACTGCTTTTCACGCCAAGGGCCTTTAAATATGAGGCTAGGGCTCATTCTCTGGCATGCTTCCTGGAGAAGGTGCAGAGTCTGGAGTACCGGCTTGTACTTTGATGATGCAATATAAATAAATACCGAAAGGGGCGCCAAGGTTTGGGGCCAATACTCTCTGGGGTGGAATTCCGCCACTCCGTGTCACGTGTCGTCTCTCTCTCCATTTCAGTTCAGTTGTTATTTGAAGTGCTTAAAGTTGTTCAGTCTGTTCTTTTCTATTGGCACATGGTGCATGCGTTGTGACAATGGTCGGCTTCAAAAATCTTATCTTTCGTGCTAAGGAAGGGTGGAACCTTCGTAGCACCTTCAATAATCTCAAATGGCGCCTTCCCCGTTGACGAGTGGATCATGTTATTGTAGACAAATTTCACCAAGGGCAAAAAAAAATCACATTGAGTCTTCTGATCAGAAATGTAAGACTTCGATAAATCCAGTACCACTGAATTTGCAATCTCAGATTGCCCGTCTGTCTGTGGGGGGAAAGATGACGAGAACTGCAAACGTGTGCCAATGTTATGCCAAAAGGTCAAGTTTGACAAGCATAAAGCACGCAGATTGTTATAGCCTTTACCCATTCCCACCCGCCCCCGCGAAAGTATTGCTATGGATTTCATTTTTAATCTCCCGAAGACGAAGAGTGGGCATGATGGCATTTGAATTGTCATCGACAGATTTAGCAAGCAGGCTCACTTCGTTCCAGTGAAGAAAACAGCCAAGCCGGATCATTTAGCGAGACTCTTCATTTCACAGATTTTCAGATTACATGGCATGCCTGAGACAATAGTTTCTAACAGAGATCCCCGATTCACGAGTTTGTTTTGGAAGGCTATTTGGGCCAAGCAACCGCGTACAAAATCGTCCACAACCTTCTTGAGTCTCGACCAAAAGAAGTAACGCTCCACACCTTTCAAAGTGGTGTCAATGCCGCGGTGACCCGTAAAAGGTGGACAATGGCATTCAATTAGAACCTTTTCCCTCAACGACTGTGCGCACAACATCGTTTTCTTCATCAAGTAGCCATCCCGTATGGAATATCCCGCTACAACCTCTCCATTCTGTATTTGAGTGAATACATCAAAAAAATATGGATCTGTGGCGTACTGATCGACCATGTCCTCAAAGCTTCTTTGGTGAATCGCAGAAATAGCCAAGACTAACAGCTTCCGGGACAAAGCATTTGCCACCAAGTTCTTCTCTCCCTGTACATGGACAATCTGGAAGTGAAATTGTGACAAGATGTTAGCCCACCGCACTTGCTTTTTCGAAAGCTGCTTCTGCGAGAAGTAGCGTAAACTCTGATGATCAGTGAAGACCGTAAAATCGTTTCCGAGTAGGTAATGTCGCCACTGAGTAAGAGCATGGATAACCGCCAAAAGCTCATAAATCTGTGTCGTCAATTCCGGCCTTGAAAACGATCGGCTCTCATAGGCAATGACATGGCCTTCTTGCATTAAGACAAGCGATGTGCCCAATGATGGGGAGCCAAATGAGCAACCCGAAGTGGAGGAAAGCGAGCAGAAACTCGTTCCAGAACAGATATTGGCACACAAGGATAGAAAGATTAAAGGTAAAGCTATAAGGCAGTTCTTGGTAAAATTCAAGAACTATCCTGCATTGGATGCGAAGTGGATGGAGCAAGAGGATCTAGCAGATACTCCTCAGATTTTAGAACTTTACCTTGAAGCATTCGGTTTAGCATAGTCTACTTCGATAGAACCCTAATCTCAGCGTGAATGAATCACAAGAGGAAAGTCACTCGCTCATTTGTCAACGGATTACCCCGATTTTTTTATATATATAGTCACTGATGTCCTTTGGGTTTTAGGAATACTGCTAGGCTCACAATATTCTGTTGTATGACTTTATGAACTGGAAGTCCCGAAAATGAAACTCATTGCTTTGTACTTGACTTGTTTGAGTGCAGAAACTAGAAGACGAAATGATTGCAGCATTTCGGTCTCATAAATCTCTATAGACATGATTGCAATAAGGATTAGTTAATCGGGCATCTGTGAGATCCCGACTGGATCTAGATGTGATTACTGCCAATTAATCATGGTCTGAGATTTGGAATGAATTTGAATGAGATTTTTCATGCGATGTCCTGTGATGTCAAGTGATGTCATGTGATGTCCGGTGATGTTGATTGTTGATTTGTACAAGTGCTAAATGTGTTGTGCCTAGTGCGTCGATACTAACAGTCTGTGTCTACTAAGACAGTTTATGGCCTCTCTGTTTTGCAGACGTAATCGAGGGTGACTACAATTCTTTCAAGAGGGGGGTATGTCACAAACTGGTGACGTGGCAACCCAGACACAACCCTACTGACGTGGCAGCAGCCCGGATATTGCACCGACATGTTGACGTGGCAGCCCGGAAATCGCGTCGGATTTTACGTTGATGACGTGGCAGTCCGTACGCTGTACAGAGTTGCGCAAATTACACTGGCTGTTTTTAGCAGCTTTTGGATAAAAGATTTTTAAGGAATTGCTTTTGGGGCATAAAGCTTTTGAGTTAAAAAGATTTTGGGGCTCTGCTTTTGGGCATCCCTTATACCAATAAATAAGTGGGCTAGGCCTCATTACTCAAAGCATCTGGACGCAGAGTCTGAGAGTGAGCGCCTGCCTACTCTCTTGTATTTTGAACACAGATTAATATAAAAAGACATACCCAAAGGGGCGCCAGTCTTTGGGGCCAATACCTCTGGACACAGATTAATATAAAAAGACATACCCAAAGGGGCGCAAGTCTTTGGGGCCAATACCTCTGAGCACAGAACTACGCCGGGCCATGTCGTCTTTGTGAACTGTTTTGAAGTGAATCTCTGTTGTGTCGCGGTAGAATCTTGACTTGGGGTGTCCAAGTTTGTTATAGTGGACCCTAGATGCCAAGCAAACTTTCACGAGGGACCATATCAACAAGATGCAAGAACTCCAACAAGATACTTTATATGGGCAAGAGAATCAGTTCGGAGTACATGGCCATCCAGCTTTTGGCGTAGTTGCCTCCTCGTTATACCAACTTTTATTCTTCATTGATTACGAGTGGCCACATGAACACCATAACTTGGGAGGGGATAGCCCAATGGTACTGGACCAATTGGAGCATTTCAATGTGGGGAAGCAAGGCTCCAAAGCCTTGGTCGGTTCTTTCAACAACAAGACGAAGCACAAGGGTAAGAATAAAAGCAAAAAGAGGATGAGTAGCATTGCAACAATCGTGGAGATAAAAGGCCATTATTGGCGAAAGTGCCCAAAGCGAGTTGGGCAGGCTTCTACTTCTTCGACTGCAATAAAGGCCCTAGCCTTTGTTCATTTGAAGATGCTACCTTCACAGACTTCTCCAAAGACATGGGAGGTTGAGACAATTCTTGCCATTCGAGATTTTTGAAGTTGGAGCCTAGATAGTCGTGCTTCACGGCACATGACACCTTCGAAGGATATGCTATTCAACATGCAACAACACTGTGGTTCCATTTTCATTGGTGAGGGCTACCCTGAAGTTGATTCAAGACGGCAAAGGGCACACATCCAAGGTACTTTATGCTCCAAAGTTAGGTTTCCATCTCATGTCAGTGCACGAAGTGTGCAAGTTAGGCATGGATAAGGGATCTAGACTCCAACAAGGAGGTCAGAGAGGCCACCATCGAGTAAGGTCTCTACAAGCTCCAAGCTCTTTCTTCACTTACAAGTTCTCCCACACGTGATCTTTAGCATTATCGGTTTGGCCATTTGCATGTTGATGGTTTTAATCATGCTTTTCATGATCAGATATCAGAAGGCTTACCAGATATTGCGAGTAAGGAAGGACAATGCACGAAGTGCATTCGTGGGAAGCAGCATAGAGAGGCTACACCAAAGCACTTTACACGCCGAGCTCCGACAATGGACCTGAAGGAGAATATCCTACAAAGATGTTCAAATTGCCTTAAAGGATGATTTCCACTACTAAAGAACGTTAATACAGCTTTCTTTCTTTCTTTCTCGCTTGCTCTCTCCCTGGCCCTCGTCCTTAAAGGACCCCTACATATGCTGGTCCACATATTGAGAGGTAAAACAAGATTCTTGAGAGCAGGGCTGCCTATGTGTGAGGCTATCCTCATGAGTACGTGATCTTGTTGAACGTCCTTGACTGCTTCCCGCTTCTGGAGAGACGTTCATGCACCTACAAAGCATCATATTGTGCCAACCAAACACATCTTTGTGGACCTGAAGGAGAATATCCTACAAAGATGTTCAAATTGCCTTAAATGATGATTTCCACTACTAAAAAACGTTAATACAACTTTCTTTCTTTCTTTCTCGCTTGCTCTCTCCCTGGCTCTTGTCCTTAAAGGACCCCTACGTATGCTGGTCCGCATATTGAGAGGTAAAACAAGATTCTTGAGAGCAGGGCTGCCTATGTGTGAGGCTATCCTCATGAGGACGTGATCTTGTTGAACTTCCTTGACTGCTTCCCGCTTCTGGAGAGACGTTCATGCACCTACAAAGCATCATTTTGTGCCATCCAAACACATACTCCACTGCCACATTTACAATCATCTACTCAGTTGCAGTAATCCATGACAATTAAACCAGTGGGGACCAAGGTTCAAACCCTTCTACCCGCAAAACAATGGCATGATGCAGTTGAAGTTCCCCATAATCTGAATGACCCACAAAGCATTTGGGTGATCACAAGGTGGAACCACAACCAACAAAATGATGTGTGAGATATAAAAAGAGCATGTAGGGGCCAACCTTTGCCCGCCTCCGCTTGATTCACCACTTGGCGGATCGCCTGCCGAAAGAATGCTGTTCAAACAGCTCATCTTCCTCCACCAACAGACTGACCTTTGATTCCAAACAATGAGCTAGTGTTCGTTGCCTTTGCTTGATCGCCTGTTTTGAAGAAAGAGCACAATTGCCAAAGCTGTCAATATATACGAACTGGAACAAAAATTATACTGAAAAGCCCACCTGATAACAGGATCCTAGCAGGCTTCAAGATAACCTACTTCTAGCCGAGCTGCCAACCCACTAATTGTATCTTGTTGATAAGGAAGACGACAGCAAGCAACGTGCTGCGACAAGGGATCTATTGAAGCTCGAAACCTCGGACACAGAGAGAGAGAGAGAGAGAGAGAGGGCGTGGCACAGTGCTCGCCAAAAATGCTTTTTCCGACTGTTATTTTGTGAAAATATAAAAAATTCGTGAGCTTGAAATAGCCGGTCAAAATTACAACGTTCGGCCGCCCGCCTCGTCACTAATTGACACCCAGATCAATGGCTCACGAGGGGGGGGGGAGGGGGGGGGGGGGGGGGGGGGGGGGGGGGGGTGACTAAGTGACACAGGCATGGGAGGGTGGGATCTATGGTGGGGGGATTGTGGACCGTAGATTTGGGTGGCAGCGTCGAAAGTAACCTACGGGGGGTGGAAGGTGGGATCAATGGCTCATGATTATCAAATGATTGTGGCCGTTGTATTGCCTAGGTAATGTAAAAGATTCCCACTTTCTCAAATCCAGGGCTTGAACCCGCTACCCTCTCCTACTTGGAATTGACTCTAAGCACTAAGCTAGCACGCGTCCATTGAAAGATATGTGTGTGGTAAGTTTATAGATCATGGCGTGGCGGACAAGTTTACATCTAGTTCACACCTACTTCACACCAAGTTCACATTGAGCTCACACCAAATTTGGTGTGGTGTGCATACCCTTCCAAGCTCACACTTAGTTCACGTCGAGTTCACACCAAATCCACTGTGGTGCACTACCTCCCGAGTTCACTCTTAGTTCACATCTAGTTCAAATGGTGATCAAATGGCCCGGATTGCACCCTCCTTGCGACGCCTAATGTGGGCCATTAATCCCACCTCCCTAGGGAGGTGTCAATTAACGACGAGGGGGATTTTGGGGGGGGGGGGGGGGGGGGGGGGGGGGGGGGGGGGTGAAACCCAAGCGGTGGGATCGATGCCACTATACTAAGGGTGCATTCAGACTGCACATGGTTGAGAACCTTGGGTATGGTTCGTGCACCTGCCTCTCACACTCGCTGGACTTTGAATATCATGTAAAGTTGGAGTGTCGACTGCATCCAATAGGAAGCGAGCTCGTGGTTACATGAATCGCTCCACATCTACAAGGTCTAAAATCGACTCTCCCGCGTGCGTGGACTTTCCCTTCTTTCAGGAGTATGAGGCCACCCGTTGCTGAGGTGGTTCCGGACACTGCAGCTCTTTTTTTGAGTGACTGGCTTTATGCCACCTCGATAATGCATCCTTGGGCGAGCGCTCATTCCTAGCAGTCTGAACGCTACCTAAGCCAAAGTTATCACGACATTTGAGAGCTATCAGATTTGTTTGAGTTTTTCAGGTCCGAGATCACTTTTTCCCAAGATGGTTTTCTTCAAAATGAAGTGGAGTGGCATTATGAGCAAGGAAACCTACAGAGGCAGGTGGATATGCACTCATTTGGAGCGGCCACGTGGCATCGTTTGAGGAAATGCCCTCCAAGGTCACCACACAAGGCAAAAAAATCACCTTTTTTCCACTAATTTATGTCACCTACATTTTACTGCCCAACTACCAAGCCGTCAAGTCCAAATGTAATTTTACCACCTCGGCTTCAAAACCACCTTGCCCGTGCCACACTTAGACCTTCCCAATCCTAGAAATTGCCACCGCTAAAAGTCTTCAGGCACTGCATGGCCGTCAATTGGCACCAACTTTAACTTGTAGTATCTTCATGATCCGGGCTTCATTTGATGAGCCCTTTCTTCTTGCTAGCTCCACATACAACATACTCCCCTCTAGAACCTAGTTGGGGTCCAAAAACTTCCAGATGGCACGCTCTCCAAAGCAATCAAACCTGCTCCAGAACCGACCCCGACAAACTTCAACTGATCATATCTCCCCCATTCTAGCTCCGATTGACAGTCCGAAAGGAACGACACGCTCCACATCTCAAGCTCTACACATCCATCCACTAAAACTAGCTCCAACCACATGTCATCACCTACCGTGTTCGTCTAGGATATGCAATGCACTCCAGCTTCATGCCATCATAACTTGCACACCGTGGCCCCATTTGATGAGCCGTCTGGGCCTGCTCACTCAACACTTCAAACACTACATTTCCAAGTACAAAACTAACACTTCCTGACATCTTCACCTGCCATCCCATCTGGTCCACTTTGGAGCCCTTTTGGCCTAAAAAGCCACAACATACATACACTTCCACTGCCACCTGCCTACCAAGGATCTTTGCACTTGCTTTACTCCTTTGCCATGCACCTGCTAGCCTGTACATAACTACTTGTTCCATCTCCTATGGTCGACACACTTTGGCTACACCATCATTGCCCAACCCCCTTGTTGAACATTTATGTTCAACCACAAAACAATTTTATTCTTCTACCAATTGCAAACACTGGCAAAACACTATTAGCAAACCAAAAACATATATAAACTATCTTATTATGCCTACTACTTACAAAACTCAAGTGGATTGCCCCAGTCCCTGCATTAGCAACACAATTGATCCCAGTATCATCATTGTTCTTCAACCACCTCTTCTACCGCTACATCATGCTCCACCAAAGAAGAGAGAAACTCTCCCCCATACCGCATCACCTTGGTCTCCTTCCGTAGGTAATGCTACCTCATCCTTTTTGGCAAAAAATTGCACCTAATGTACCATCATAGCACACTCCACTGCCACTCTAACTAGCATGGTCATTAGCATAGCCCCCACATACCATTTTTACATGCATAACATCACTTGTGGGTATGGACTCCTCCATCTGGTCTTGTTACGAGACTGGGCACCCTCTTGTTGTAGTGGTTAGCTGCAATTGGGATAGCTGATGTAATAGTTAATTATGTGTTGTCTATTTTATTTTTCTAATTGAGTTGATGATGATGATTTTGTAGAGTGTAATGTTATGAGTTGACGAAGAGGCACAGGCAATAACCCTCTCGGCCTTTTGTACTTGCACAGTATTTTAGATTTTCATTTCAATACGCCACTATGGCTCTGTAAATAATTGTAGTGAGAACTTCCTCTTATGGGACATGCAAGAACTAATGAGCTTCACTCATTTACAAAAGTGAAGTGGTTATAAAAGAGGGCCCTCAAATTTTGGCACCTTAAACTCACAAATAATATATTAAATACCAAACTCCACAAGAATGGGTTCCGTGGAGTTTGGGGCTAGATTTAGGCCTTTCTCTTGCAGGTTCTCTTCTCTAAACTCTTATGCTATGCTTAATTTGTTGTGTTCTCTCTAATCAAGTCTCTATCTCTTACAATTTTCTTACACACTCTTACAACCTTGTCTATGTCAATTCCATGCTCTTTGTGTGTGTGCGCGCGCGCGTGCGCTTGCTCCTGCATGATTGGAAATTGGGAAAAGAGGTTGACAGGTTGATGGTGATGTCTGTGAGCAAGGTTGAATTGTTTTAAGCAACCGGTCTCCCCCTTTTCTCCCAGCAGTGGTATCAAAGCCTCAAGTTCAAGGAAATTGGTGATCAATTTTCAAAATTTCCGATTCGGCAACACCGAATTTGCAAACCATAAATTGATTGGCAATCAATTTGCAAGTTCGAAGAGGAATTTTTGAAATGGGCAACATCAAATCCGCCAAACAAAGCTAATTAGTGGGGCTAACTAATCTATTAATCTTGCTCATCGAAGATCAAGAATCGGTAAGACGAACTTTAAATTTCACTTTAGGGATTAACTCTTGCGGATGGTGAAGGTGAGAGACAATTGAAGAAATAAAGAGCTTTCAAATCATTAAAGAAGATGATATCTGAGTGAAGAATTGAGAGAGGAAGCTGAAAAAGAAGAGGAGGACCGAAGAAGAAGAGATGGAGTTAATTGCTCTTGCTGGCTTGTCAACAATTCCTGCGGGAACTAGGCCTTGTGTCTCATAAATCCTACTGGTCAAACTGCACCAAATCCGGCCCAATCACCTTCAAGTTGGTTTCCCAGGGCTTGTGAGCCAAACTACTTTCTTCCTCGCAGGTCAAGGAGTCCTCTGTAGGCGGTGTTAACCACCTTTCCCTGCACGTTGTCATCGTCTTCTCCCTGCACGATGTCTTACTCAATTCCCATGCATTCACACTACTTTTGAAAAGTAGTGGGGGCAATCACTACAAGCATCAAATTGGACCTCAAATGGCTTTGAGAAATCCGAAAGCATGAGGACTGGTTGGGAGGTAAGCTTCTCTTTGAGCTTGTCAAAAGAATTTTTCTCCTTAGCAGATGAATACTTAACGTTCTTCTTTGTTAAGTCATGTAATGGTCCTGCTATTTGAGAAAATTTTGCTATGAAGCGTCTATAGTATGCACACATCCCAATAAAGCTTCTTAGCTCATGTAGATTCCTTGGACTTCTTATGGCTCAATAATGGTAAAGCTGTAGGCAAGTCTAAAAAAGACTCTATTATTAAGTCCAAAGCTCCCAAGGTGTCCACCATATCCCACATAGTGGGCTCACCAAAACCGATAATAGATCCCAGACCCACTTATCCTAATATAATTAACAAAAACAACCATTAATAAGCTAGTTAAGGACCTCTCTTCTTAAGCAAGAAAAGAGAAACCAAATTCTCTGATACCAATGTAATGGAAATGGCCTATGAATTTTGAGAGTAGCGGAATTAGGAAATTAGGTGAAGCACTTTTGAGAGATTACTTTGTGAGCATAGCGGGTGAACTTAATTGGTGGTAGCAACATAAACATGGTACTTCGTTAACTTGGCATGAACAATACTTTTGCAAGAGAGAGAGTTTAGAGAACATGACAATCGTTGAGAACCGGATTCATATGGAGCCGGTCCCCCCTCCAATAGGCATTTGTATTATAGTTTCTCCCACCAAGAGAGACTTGGTACAATACAATCTTTGTGTTCCTTGTGACCTACGTGATGCAATGAAGATGGAAAGCTTCATGCATCACAAGCATAACATAAACTTGTAGAAAGCGTTAACTATCCCAAGCCTCAGTCCTAAGGCCTCAAACACCTTCAAAGGTGGAGAGAGCTAGCGGGGAATGAGGGTAGGGAAGAGGAAGAAGAAACATTCCATAGGAGAAAGAAATAGTTCCTCACTTATCATTACTCTTCTTGCTAGCATACATAATAGCATAGTAATGGAGATGGAGAAGATGGCAAGCTTAAGCATTGAAGCATGGCTCTTGGTTGGATTTGCATTCCATAGCCAAGAGTGTTGATGAGGCTCTCACTTCTCACAAGCTTGGAGAAGGAGGTGGTGTTCCTCAACTTTCACCAAGTGAGAATGGTCCACAAAAATGAGTGTGTGTGTGTGTGGTGTATATCCCACTAGCACCCCCTTGCTTGCTTGCAACTTTTCCACATGTTGCAAGCCCATTGGACCCCTCTCCCCCTAGCCAATCACATGCAGCATGCAGTCAAGGACATGGGTAGTCTTTTGACAAGTGTCCTCCTTACCCCTTAGAGAGACAGAGAGCTTGAAAATATCTAGATATTTGTTTTAACTAGAAGCTCATTGGACCCCTCTTTAGCTCAGCCAATAGCATTCAAGCACACCATGTGGTTAAGCTTAGTGAGAGTCTGACATGTGTCCCATGTGCCCTTTTAGAAAAGGGGTGCCCCTTGGGTGAGTGGAAGGTTAGGTCAAAGATTCCCCTAACTTTGGGACTTTTATGTAGAGGAAGCTTCTAAAGAAACTTCCTCATTTAGTGTGTAGGGTCTCTTTTTGACTCAAGCATCTTACCCCCCCATGCATATGAAGCTTCTCAAGCAACTTCCTCATTAAGTGTGTAGGGTCTCTTTTTGACTCAAGCATCTTAGCCCCCATGCATAGGAAGCTTCTCAAGCAACTTCCTCATTAAGTGTGTGGGGTCTCTCTTTTGACTCAAGCATCTTACTCCCCATGCATAGGAAGCTTCTCAAGCAACTTCCTCATTAAGTGTGTAGGGTCTCTTTTTGACTCAAGCATCTTACCCCCCATGCATAGGAAGCTTCTCAAGCACCTTCCTCATTAAGTATGACAAGTACCTCAGTACCTTAGTCATCAATCATGACAAGCACCTTAGGAGTTCCCACCACCTCAAGCTCAGCCCTAGCTTGCCTAAGGTCAAAGGCAAGTTTAGGTCGGGTTCCCACCTCAAGCACAGCCCTAGCTTGCTTAAGGGTTTAGGTCGGGTTCCCACCTCAAGCTCATGCCTAACTTGCTTAAGGTCAAAGGACTTTTAACACTAACCAGTGGAGGTCTTTAATGAAGCTAACCCTAAGATCTTTTAAGATCCATTAGATGCACATTGCTCTTTGATAGACTACCTCCTTTTGGACCCCTATTGAGATGTAAACATCTCTCCTCTTGGTCCCCTGCTGAGGTAAGTTTAGAAGCGCTTATTGCACATTGGTCTTTGATAGACCATCTCCTTTTGGACCCCTATTGAGATGTAACCATCTCTCCTTTTGGTCCGGTGTTGAGATAGGTCTAGAAGCACATGTCTCTATTCTAAATCTTGTTCCCGTTTATTCTCCCACATTAAACGATCAGTTTAATATGAGAAAATCATTTGGTAAAGTTAGATATTGTATTTATTTTATTAGCATGATGCTTGGTACTTTTTTTTCATTTTTTTTCTTTACATGGGTGCATAGTAGGGGGTACCCAGCTGAGGAAAATGCTTAAATAGTGAGAATCATAAGAAGATTCCCAGGAAATTTTAAAAGACTTAAAAGGGGGACTCTAGAGACAGGCGACGTGGAGGCCATGCTCCTCCCTTCCTAATTTGATCTACTTCTTCTTCTTCTTCAGGCATAGCGTTCTAGGGTAGGTAGGCATGGCGACTCTTGTGCCTGGCTGGAAGGAATCTGATGGGCTCTCCTTGGGCGCTTCTTCCTTTGGCAATCTGAAAGAGGAATCTGGTGTCTCCCTTTATTTGATAGAGGAATGTCGAATGACGATTTTGATGCTATTATTTGTATTCCATTGGGGGGCCAAACCTGTGGGGATGTTAATCGTCATATTGAAGCTGTCAGTCGTGGGCCCGTGGATGTGCGTGAGAATGTGCATCAAGCCATGTCGCCTGGAAGATCAAGTATGTTGTCTCAGAACCAGTGCTTGCCTTGGTTGCAAAGTAGCTAGAGTCTTATGCATCAAATTGGAACAAGCATGAATTGGTACGCGCCGCTTGTTGCTTTGGTACAAAGCAGTGGATGGGGCAAGTCTTGGCTGATGTGCCAACTCTGGCGCAAGGGTTTCTATGTATTCTATCTATCATGTATGGAAGAGAAGCAAACTCGGTTCCCAAGGCGAACTGGGAAGCTAGCTGACATTATGCAGAGCCGGAAATCTAGTGGGGCAACCTTTGTGGCACTTGTTGCTAGTGTCATTGCAGTCCTCAATAAGCATGCTCGCAACATGACTGTAGGTGTAGCTCTGTGAGTGGTAGGGGGAGCTGCGATGCAGGCTCGCGAGGAAGGAGGAATTCCAGCTCTGAGTGGTAGGGGGAGCTGCGGTGCAGGCTCGTGAGTTCCAGGAGGGAGGGGCACGTCAACCTCGAGTGCCAAGGCAAATAAGAGAGGGGCATCTTTCAAGTATCTAAATATTTTATTTTACGTCTTCCAATAGAATGGCTATGTAATTCAATTAAAATAGAATTGTCTTGATTAAGAGTTTAATTATGATGTATTAAGCATGAAGTGAGCATGGAATGAAAATGAAGATTGTAGGAGAAGCATAAGGAAAAAATCATCATCATGTTTTGTCCGCTCATTGTAGTGAGCAACCCTAAATAGAAGAGATTTATATAATTATAGTACATGATCTATGCCTAGAAATCTGAAGAAGAAGGAGAGAAGTTTTAACGTCAGAGGAACAATCCCAAAAGAAGTAGGGGAGGAAGATGGAGAATTAGAAGCAGAGATGTGTTTACTCTCTTCATATAGGAAGGTACCACAACGAGAGCAATCAATAAAGTACATTGAGCATCCTTCCTCTCATCGATGAGCTCCATATTGCAAGTTCAAAACTTGATTTTGAACCAATTCATGTCCCTTGGTAGTCCCATATCACCATCTCCTCGGAACATAGCCACGAGACACAACCCCCTCTCCTCCTTGATAGCACGGGGAATACATCCAAAAGCCTAAAAGACCATGCTTCCTATATGAAGGCAGGAAAAAGGTGAACAAACATCTCAAAATTTCAAAGGTAGCTCCCTCTAGGAGGTCCAACATAAACCTAATCTATTTTAACAGCGATAGATGGGAGTGGTGATGGGTAATAGGTGCATGATTGAATGTCATTAAAAAAAAAATCACTTGAGCTTGATACATTTTAGTGTCTTGCCATTTGGTTGAGGCCAATCCTCAAGAATGAGTGGGTTCATAGAAACCTTGTGGCCAAGAAATTCAAGGTCATGAGAAGACGATGACTTTCATAGTCATGTGAGTGGCTATGCGATTGTAGAGGAACTCTTGCATCGTGATAACTTGATTGTTGAAGTATACATGGGATCATGGATAGACAACAATGATATCCTTCAATTGAGAAAATGGAACGTATATAAGAGTAGTAAGGGTGAGAGAGAGAGAGAGAGAGAGAGAGAGAGAGAGAGAGAGAGAGAGAGAGAGAGAGAGAGAGAGAGAGAAAGTGTGTGAGTTTATCCATTGTATTATATTTGCATTCATCATGATTTTTTGAAAGTCCTTTGATCAACGTTCCTATGGCTATGATCCCTTCTATATCCGTAGTCATTGTGACGGTCTCCTTGTCTGTCTCGTACCTTCTCTCATGTTGATCATGATTACTTGGATCTTCATCATCATCTCTTGTGCCATTGATGCCATTGTGATGACTGTCTTATGCACTTCTACTATAATGTCTACCATTATCGTGGCGTATGCGTTGCTTTGAACATTGTATCTAACATGGGCAAGGTATCTTGGCCAAGCTATCAGAGGGATTTAACTAAACTCATCCTCTGATTGTCCTAGAGTTTGGTCGAGTCTTTGAGGTATTGGGTGAGAATGAGGTTCTTAGCATTTGAGCATGCAGCAGAATTGGATAGATGTAATCCTACAACGTATTTTAATATTTATATAGTTGCTTGTATACATGGGTGGCACAACGAAGAAAGGAGTGTAGGATGATATTAGGAAGTTGCCATGATGTAGCTACTAAAGTGATGCAAGTCAAAAGGTTTAATGAGTTATTGTTGGAGAGGATGGGTGGGAGGAGCTTCAAGGAAGCAAGGTTGTGAATAGAAGGAGAAAGAGAATTGGATTGTGTAAGATGATTTGCATGGAGATTTGCACTAATCGGCATGTGTAGCTCATGCATTTTGAAAGTGGTTAGGAATAATAAGTGGCTTTGAGGCTCCCTTACAATAGTAGCCGTAAGGTGGGAGATGATGAGCCGGGTCATAACCCGAGAGAGAGAGAGAGAGAGAGAGAGAGAGAGAGAGAGAGAGAGAGAGAGAGAGAGAGAGAGAGAGAGAGATCGTTCTATTATCGTTCCTCGGAGGTCAAATATGACCTATGGGACCAAATGAACATGTCATGTGGTGTGAGTGGAGGTCATAAGTGACCCTCGATGCTCAAAAATGGCTGAAATGAGCATCGCAATAGAGAGTCCACATCGTGGTTGGGAGAGGAAGGTATGTAGGGAGAGCTCATGGCTGAATATATGGGGAAAAGAGGACCTAATGTGGTCAAAAGCTGAGCACTCAAGTAGTGTGTGGTACTCACTCTCTCGCACTTGACGCGGGCATAAGGTGCAAAGTCGATGACACTCCTTGCCAGTGCCCCAACGTCCCGTCTCGCAGCATAGAGAATGGGAGCTAAGACGAATGGAGTCAATAGTGCAGATCGCACTCAATGGGATGGGCTCAAGGATGTAGGGATGGGTTCGGTTACCTTGTTCGGAGAAGAAGAGAGATTTGTAGTTTGGGGCAACGTGTATGGTGTAATGGCTGAAGCGAGAACCTCCGGATTTCTCCCAAGCCATGATACATTGGCTTTGTAAGAAGGCCTCATTAACTTGGGAGTCAATCGATGCATCCTTGACCAAGTGACATGGATCCCATCTTCCAAACCATTTCTTGATGTCAAGCATCCACCCCGAACTTAGTATTTTGCTCTTGCATGTCTTTTGAACCTTTTGACTTGCTTGATATGCGATTCTAGGAAGTCGATGCAAAGGGCTACGTTGTGTCTTACGCATGTACTCCACAACCCTTTGCATGCCCAAAACCTCAATTGGAAGCGATCCGGACTCAAGAAGTAAGAGCATGTAGGGTGTTTGTGTCTTGACTTGGAGAAAGTTGGTGAGAAAACGCTTTTGGACATTCTCAAACTCTTTCCAAGTAGACTTCCCGATGCTTCCACCCCACACCTCCACTGCATAAAGAAGCACCGGTGTCACCAATGTGTCAAAGAGGTACTTTTTGAGAGCCCAACACTTGATCTCTCTAGCATTGCACATGTTCTCAAATGCATAATAAGCCCTCTTTCCGGCTTCCAAGCGACGCATTGCACAATCCATCCATTTATGATTGGATGGAACCTCAAGGCCAAGGTACTTGAAGTGATCTACCACTTCAAGTTGCTCATTGTTGTATACAATGCATGGATTTTCGTCATTGAGGGTCTTTACAAGCATAACCTTGGTTTTGGATCCATTCACAATCAGCCCGCTATGTAGGCAAAAGCGTTCCAAGACACACATAAGCTTTTGTGCATCTTCTAAGGTATGTGCCAAGAGCACTACATCATCGGCATAAAGCAAAAGCATGATCACCGCATTTCCGATCTTAACCTCTTCTATGCCTTCTTGTTGCATAAAATCAAGAACCATGCATTCCAATTCATCAATGAGTAGCCCAAAGAGGGTTGGAGAAAGTGGGCATCCTTGTTTGACACCGATGGTGCTTGCAAAATTTTTTGAAATTCCATCTCCCATACGTAATCGACATATCACTTTTTGGTAGATGCGAAAGACTGCATGCATAAATTCTCTCGACACTTGAAGGCTTTGCATACGTCTCCAAGGATTTCCTCGCGGTACCATGTCAAAAGCTTTCTTGAAATCTACAAAGCAACAATACAACTTTTTTCCTTTCAATCGAGACGCTTCCATAAGAACTTGAAGAGTGACAAGGTGATCAATAGTGCTATGATGCTTTTGAAAACCTGCTTGGCCAAGCGTATGTTTTCCATTCTTTTCAGTCCATTCACTTATCTTCATCTCCATGATACATCCAAATAACTTTGCCATCAAAGAACCAACCATTATAGTGCGATAGTTGTTCACATTGTTTACATCTCCTCCTTTGTGCAAAGGTTTGATCCAATTTGCACTCCAATCATGAGGCAAGCCATACTGAAGTGCAAGGTTAAACATATCGCATATCCAATATCGTGTTTTCTTGCTTGTCCATTTAATCATTTTAGCCTTGACACCTTGAAGGTCACCTGCCTTGCGAGTAGCAAGTTTCTCAAGCGCGCTACATACATCTTCAATGGTAAAGAAGGGAGACATAAACGGAAGGGAGCTACAACACTCCATCTTATCAACATTGGGTTGCTCATAGAGGTTCTTGCAATGCATATACATATCCTCAAGAGTCAAGTCACCAAAGCTCTCAACGCGCTTGCCTTTTAGATTTTGCCAAAACTTGCCACATGCATGTGCTTTATCTTGTGCTAAAAGAAGTTGTTTTTTGACTTCCCACCTTCTCCTCTTCTTTTGAACAAGTGCTTTGTATGCGTGTGAACATTCCAAGTAAACTTCCTTGTCTTTGATTGCATCCAAACTTAGCAAGTGTTTTCGGGCTTGACTACATTCCATGTCAAACCATTTCTTCTTGGTGCTACCCTTCTTAGACCTTTTGCAAGACATGTGTTTCATCGAAAAGCATTCCTTCACACAAGATCAAATTACTTCTTTGAAAACTTTCCACTTGCATTCTAATGTTGGGCTCTCTTGGTGGTCTATCATGCTTAACATTTGGTCCACCATATCAGCATATATAAGTGCTCGTTTGAAGTCTAGACGTAGGTACAAATGATTCACATCATGATTGGAGGCTACATGCTCGGGCCGTTTACCACACTTGAGGTCAATACATAACATCCTATGATCCGATTCCGGATTCCATTCACCAAGTGTAAAGCTTTGTATGCATTCTAGAGTGGCTTCTGAGAACAACATATAGTCAATCACGCTATCACCATTATGCTTTCTACATGTAAAGTCATTGGTGCCTTGCCATAGAGATACACCATTTGCAATGAGCATTCCAGTACTATTGCACATATGTAGAAGTGACTTTCCATAGTGATCCAGTTATTTTGCATCATTAGAACTTCGATTATACATGGATTAGTCATCCATTCTTTTTGAGAGATGCGGCATGTCGACTTGTTGTGTGTCGTTTTGTAACATATTTGTTCGAGCATTCATGTCTCCAAAAACAATGACTTCACCTTGATCCTTGTAATGAGCAATGTCTTCCTCTAGTTCAACAAAGGGCTGATCTCTATCCATATTCAAACGAGCATAAAAGTTGGAGTCATAGTGAGGAATGTAGCAACTAGTCACAAACATGACTTGACCATTTGGTGGGCTGATTTTCAGCCATAAGTAGCGTTTATACTTATCTTCTTTGACAATGGAAACATCTTTCAAACCCTTTTTGGTCATACATGCTACGCCTCCTTGGCCTCTTCGTTGCTTTGCATTTTTGGCCCACATCAAAGAATACACATCGTATTTGTCAAATCCAAGAATTGGTTGCGCATCATGCTCCCATGTTTTGACAAGAAGTATCACATTGGAGTCAATGGGAAGCTCATCAATGCCAATTCCCGCATTCCATGGATACCCGTTACAATTTCAAAAGCTTATTCGCAAGCGTGAGTTGGTCTCATAGATCATGTGTCCCTATTTGTTGGGTGGAATTGCATCCTCCTCAAGTGGCTTTTCTTCTTAAGATGATACCTTAACCTTCTTGCTTCTTTCCTCATATGCTTTGCGACGTACATTTTGCTGCATAAGAGTGCAATCCTCATATACATTACAACCCGTTCCTTTGAGGTAGATCCAACCATTGTCAAGGATGATCTTTCTCTTTACCTCATCAGCCATGGTACATACAATAGGTCTTTCTCCCGAGCAAGGGACTCCTTGTTTTCCCACTCGATGTGCACCATAAGCCATGATTCCTGACATGCCAAAGTGTGTAGCAAAAAACTCTTCAATAGCAACCGCAAGAGATTGGGGTGTTTCCATGCTTTCCTCCTTGATTCCACGAATGACGATGTTCTTTGAGCGTTTTTGTCGTTCTTGCAATTCTTGACTGTCCACATTCTCTACATTCTTTGCTTGGACAATGGCTTGCATGATAGGAGATGTAGAAGATGTAGAAACCACATTATCCTTACATATATCAGCGCATGATTTGGATGCATTTTTCATCTCACATACATCATGTCGTATTGTATCTATTGTTTCCTCTTTCAATACATGATCACTCTCAACTTTGCTCAAGCGCTCTTTCAATACATTCATATCAACAAGAGATCGTTTACATTCTTGAACTTCATTCTCAAGATGCATCAAGCGTGTTGTTTGCATTTCAAAAACCTTTTTGAGGTGCTCATTCTCCACAACGATAACTCTTAAAGTGCCATTCTCCATTGCAAGTGCGCGCAACTCTTCACCTTGCTTGTTGACAGTTTCTTGTAATGAAATCAAGTAAGCCATGATCATTGCTTCCGTTGTTGTAGACGATGTGGTTGGATTAGCATCCAAATTCCTTGGAGATTTCGCATCATTCTCCATGGCGAGTGTGAATTTTCCACCCTTGCGAGTTTTGTCTGACATTTCCTTCAAGTCGGTAACAAAAACAAAAAGTTTTGACAGTTTTTCAGTTCTGAGATGCTATTACAGCAAAGCCTTCCATTACACAGAAAAATTCTGTCTTTACATCAGTGCGTAGAGGGCTTCGTGCTCTTCGATTGAGGCTATAGATCACCTAAATCGGAGTCCGAATGAGCAAGTTATGGTCAAAAGAGTGAATTGCTGTCTACTAGGTCAAAAAACGGCACAGAGAGAGAGAGAGAGAGAGAGAGAGAGAGAGAGAGAGAGAGAGAGAGAGAGAGAGAGAGAGAGAGGAGCGTGGAAGGGTAGACTTTAAGAAACAAAGAAATTGATTGTCCTAATCCAGTTTACGAGGGTTGTGAGCGTGTGTAGGTGAGTGTGTTTGTGGTTGTGGTTGATCGACACCATTCATAGCATGCTACATCCAAAAAGGTGGGCGCCACTTATTTAGTGTAGCTAGAGAGCACCCAAAATGTTGTCTACATGTGTGTGAGAGAGATTTCATGGCAGGTAACGCTCCACAAATAATGGTGCATGTCGGGTTGGCACTCAAGATGCATGGCCATCGGGGTTGGTGGGTTTTGACCTTGGGTTTTCATGGGTGATATGTGGCTCGAATTTGATGGCATAGTGTGTAGATCTTGCAACCTATCAATAGGACTTTGTGAGCTATCATAATCTCTGCTTGTTAACTAAACAACCTCCAGTGGACGGGAGTCATTGGTGTGTGGTAGGTAGATCTTGTTGTGCTTCTTGCGACTGCTAGTCGATGTCGAGCATGAGGTGTGTGTCAACGCTCTATATTTGCCGCTATGTATGATGGTGCTCTTGTACAACCAATGGTTGCCATGCCACCCATGTGTCGTGAACAACCATGTTCGTGGCTTAGGTTTGTTGTGTGCTAAAGAGCCAAACCATCATTGTCGACATTTTTTTTGTTCATGATAGTGCATTAACTCGTCATCTTCTCTCTCTCTCTCTCTCTCTCTCAGGGTTTTCTAATGGGTGTGTAAAATGTTGCAATCTACAACAGTTGGTAGGTGGGTGTTATCATTTCAACTCTATAAGCTACCACAATATTAGCAATCAATTCAAATCGTAGAAACCTTGAATCCTAGCAACTAGCAACTTTTTCAACATTATATTAAAAGATGGTTAATACTTTTAATTTGTCCAAGTAGAGAATGCTAGTTGATCATATTTGCAAACCCTCTTTGTATAAACTTGTTTTGTGACCACTTTTGCAAGTCGATCCTTGTTAACCCTCACGCACAATCCTATCACTTACAATGGACGTTGTATTATTTACTTGGTAGAGTCAGGTACCGGGCTTGTCGGTCCAATAGGAAAAGGGTAAGAGTGATCGCCGATGAGAGGTGCACCCTAACTGGAACATTCAAGGGTTTAGTTGGCTAAGCATGGGCGCCCAAGTGTGAATGGAGCGAGCTCATATAAAAGGCAACTAAACCTAAAATTCACTCATTCTCTCATTTGTGCAATTGAAGAGTGCTCTTGCTCCATCTCCATCTTCTTCTTCTTCATCTCCTTGTGTGTGTGTGTGTGTGTATGCGTGAGAGAGAGAGAGAGAGAGAGAGCATTGCGGGCGAGGCGGTTGAGTGCGGCGTAGCGGCGTCTCCCTCTTCTTCGCGGCGAGGAATCCTCCACGACAGGAAGCGCAGAGCGGTGAGTGACACACCAACGCCATCTTTGAGCTTACTAGTTTAGGCTTGTTGTGTGCTTGGAGCCATTTGTGGCTCGCACATAGTGTATCGGCAAGTTCCTTACATTGACACGTGTGCGACATATACACACATTTTTGGCGCCGCTGCCGGGGAATGCCATACACTAAGCTTGAATGGCACTCTGTGCTTCTTTTGTGGTGCAATTTCAATTGTAGGAAAGGTAAGGAAGGAGGGTGTGTGTGTTGAGAAGAAGGATTTTGTGTTACTACTGTGTATTTTTTTTGTTAATGGAGTTTTCAAAGGTACTGTGTTTTTTCTCTGTGTAAGGTGTTAGTATTAAGGTTGTTAGTTCTGTGTAATGTAATGTACAGTAAGTAGGAAGTAGATCTGTGAGAGCTAATAGACTGTGTTAGTGTGTAACAGTACGTGTATTAGTTGGAAGTAGGTAGGTAGAGTGTGTGTGTGTGCTCTCACGCAGGCCGCGGTGACCTTATCCTTATTAAAATAAAAAAAATAAAAAAATAAAATTTAAAGGTAGGACCGGGATCGGGAATATCTCCCAGACCCAAGCCCAAGCTCACGCTCAGGCTTAGGCATCTATCGCCCTTTAAAATTACGAATTTTAGCTTCACATGTAGCTAAAAATCGACTTTTTTGAGGACCAACAGAGCTTCAGGTGACCGAACGTTGTGTTGTAAAGCACACCGCGACCCTCTAAGTGATACGCTCATTTTGAGCTATCACACACTTTAATAAAAAAAATCGATCATTAGAAAACATTAAAAACGGAAAAAACATGAGTGAAAACGGACGCTTAAAAAAGTAAGCGGTTAACCTTCGAGGTTATTCGCCGACGCTTGTAGGGTGCCAAAGACACATGCATCTGCGCTCTGGTCATGTGCTAGAGACGGAGCAACTAGAGAGAATTTCAACTTATGCGAGTTCTCAATATCCACCTACTTTAGGTTCCGGCCCCTCGATGGGGACCAAAGGTAGTACAAACCAAGACCTGAACATAGCGGCTAGTGACTCTTCCTCTGACTATGACGTCATGGAGGGTTTCCCAATGCCTAATCCTGATAGCTCAGGCCAAGACATGCATACCATGGGCCCGCGGTTCGGACTGAGCGTGCTTAGTTGCCTGAAGGAAACCTTTAGTAGAGCCACTCGCTCCGAACATGAAGCCAATGATGTAAATGAGGGGGGTGGGGAAGTAAATTCTCCATTCATTACCCTATACCCTTAGAGAATGTGCACGTGAATACTTCATTCACTGCACCTTCTGACTCTTCAGAGTGATTTCCCTCCGAGGTCATATTACTCGATGGTAGAAGCCTTGCCGAAGTGCAAGAGGTTGAGCGGTATATCCTTGCAGCGAGGGAAAAGGAAGTCGAGAGCTTACGCAAGGCGGAGCAACGAAGAGAGTTAAAAGCGAAAGCCCCTATGTCAATATCCTTGCTAAGAGAGCAATCGAGTGCTCTTGACTTAGCAACCGCTAAGGGCCAACCCCTAGAAAGCAACATTGCATCTAGCTCAAAGGACACCCCTAGCACCTCAATCCTAGATGGAGTGTTCCTAAATGAGAACTGGGAGTACGAACTACAAATAGAAACTTTGACCAACCTATACACAGGTCACACCTATCACGTGGGTTGGTTAGATGTCTTACAATCCACAATGGGTGCTACTAGTGTGGAGGATCAACAACAAAGAGTTTGTGAGGTCATCCATAGGGTCATTGAGTTAGAGAGACAGAACAAGGGGATCAACATGCCTTCAACGGGTCTCATGAGATTCTTAGATACAGGAAAGGCTAAACAACCGACCTTATCGCAAATGGAGACTCCCTCAGTAAGTCCGACGGATCCTCCATATGTTATTTCTCCAGGGGTCTCAGTGCAATCTGAGCCCACAAGTGATAGCTTCACCTTTCCAAGTCTAGCTCATCTTTCTCTTGATGACACCATGGCTACCATGCCTACCCCAATGACGGACATGCCGAGAAACATGCCATGGAACTCATTTGTTAGTAAAGCACCACTACATGGTAGCTCAATGCCTACAACAGTACCTACAAGTGTGTACCAATCGTATGCACCTATGGGTCATCGCACTCATGTAGTCCCTACCCCTCTCATTGTCTCAACTACCTATGCTCCACAACCACAACACCCAAGCTCTTATTTCCATGGGACTATACTGGCTAGCATTAGCATGTCACATCCGACGTCTGCTATGCCTAGGGCCACACATATGAACTTTGGGCCACCACATGGCACAACATCATACCAAACGTGGAACCTAAGGGCTTCCTATGCGCCAAGCCCAATGCCAATACCTACTCCACATGTAGTCTCTGGAGTGCCTTCACCCACGGTGCCTGCTCACTTAGGTGACTTGGCAACGTTTGCTCAAGATATGGGTCGATCTATTGCTGAGAATATTCGTAACATGCCTGATAGAGAGCCTAGAAGTAAGGCAGTACTAATAGCCAAGCTCACACAAAAATTTAGTGGAGACGGGGATGCGCGAAAGCATATCGAAGTGTTTGAACAAATATGCGATTCTCTAGGAGAACACAATGACCTACATAAGAGCAATGCTTTGAGCCTAACCTTAAGTGGGAAGGCAGGGGACTGGTATAGAACCCTAAGGGTGGAAGAAAAAACGATTTACCCTACTCTTAGGAGACTGTTCTTGAAAGAATACATACAAGAGGGAGTGCTTTGGGGTGTAGCCTCTCAGCTCCAGAAAGCCCAACGAGAGGAAGGAGAGCCGGTGAGAGACTTTATAAGTCGCTTGAAGCATTTGAATTCTCATTGTAATCCAAATGAGCGCTTCAACAATAACCAATTGCTTGATAGATTCATTAGGGGGTTACGACATGAGGATATCTACAATGGCCTAGTCATTAGAGGTATCACCACTTGGGAAGCAGCCACCACCAATGTGATCCAATTGGAGGATAATTTAATGATTCAAGGAGAAAAAGTGTCTATTGAGCCTAAATCTATTAGTTCGCAAGCATCAAGGCATCAGCCAATGACCCTAAAGCCTATTGCTAACGAGCCAAAGATATCTGAGATGACTTTAGCAGATCTCACCAGTCTTAGGGACAATCGCGCTTCGCAAAACAATCATATGTATCCAAGAAGGGAGCAACAATGGTGCTCAGTATGCTATGGACCGCATAGTACCAGTGAATGCCCTACTTTTAGAGTAAAATTCAATGGGAACTGCAATGCCTGTGGGAGGTATGGTCATCAAGCTAAGGATTGCATAGTATTTAAGCGCGCGATGGCCAATAGACCAACCTTAGCATGGACAAACACACCTCGAGTGCCTCCATTGATTCCGGCCCCACCTCTTGAACAAACAACACAACACATGGTCCCTAGGGCCCAAAATGTTGTTCAAACAACACCTTTACCACCTCCAGTGCTAGGACCGCAACCACCACATCCGAGAATCACTTCAGTGAATCAAGTGGGTTGTGAGTAATCTATTTCTTGTTTGGAAGGCTGTGAGGAAGATATAGATCCTAATATTGCCTATGGGATGGATGTGCTTGAAGAAAGTCCACAATACTACATGGAGGACTATTGGGGACAAGTCAAACCTGTATATCAAGTAGCTGCTCTTGTGGCAAGAGGCCAAAATATCAATTACACTGCTAAGAGACCACCTCTTCAATGCTATGAGTGTGGAGGTCCAAATCGTGTAGCCGAGTATCCTATTAGGCTACAAAAGAATGCCACACTAATGCAAACCAATCAAGCGAGCACGTCTACAATGCCGATACTCATGTGTAATCGATGTGGCATAGATCATTTGATTGTCCAATGTCCAAATAATCCAAATGCACCAAAGATCACGCCATTAAACTTGATTGAAGTTACCGAGGAGCCATCACCAAGAACACCTGTGGTACCAGTAAACGTACTCACATGATCGATGCTCCAAAAACAAAATTATATTCTCGAGGAAAGAGACATGGCATCAATTGCCCAATCTCAGAAAAAGAAGAAAACACGAAGAAAGAGATCGCAAAAAGCAGCGAAGTCAGACCCCAGTTCAAAGACCAACATAGGGACTGGTGACGACCCCGTATATATGAATGACACTGAAGAGGATTCTGATTCAGGTGAAATGTGAGGTCCCCACCCCGCCATATCAAACAGCGGATCTGATGGTGAACCTGGTGGCCACTAGATCTATAGCGGAAGCAAACAAAGTGGTTCAGGGTTCAGCTAGCGGACGATCTCTCATCACAAAGTGAGTCGAGCTCGAGCCTACTAGCAATGAGATCTAGCTCCACCTCGCAGGGGAAGCGTATTTAAACTATCTAGCGATCCTAAGACCCACCTTCCAAGAGGAGAGAAACCCCGAGTGCCTTTTTTCCCATGTTTCAGAGGCACGTACTCTCAAGATTTCACCGCTCTAGGGGCAATGAGTATTACTAGTATCGAATTAAACACTATGGGGACAGAGAGTTCCCGACCAATCGGGACCACCCTTCTCATAGGCGTTGGCAACCTGAGCCAAGCCCCCACTTTCCACCCCCACACTCACACTTCCTTGTGTGTCCTAGTTACTACCACATTGGTTGTTCAACATAAAGATTCCTTGATTATATTCCGAATCACAGTGTTCGTTAAGACAACCCTTCAAACGGTATTGCAAATCGGCACCAAGACAGGATTTCTAGTAAAAATTCTACTCAAACTTATTCATTAAAATTCCTATGTTCTGGAGGTACAACATCTCTTCTCCAGCGAGAGTTTACTCCTCCCGTTGGTCGCCTAGCTGCCCATACAACTAGGTTTGTCCATCGCATAAAAAGCACGACATGGACACTCCCACCGCATAGAAAGCTAGACGTGGGTTCCCACCGCATAGAAAGCAAGTCGTGGGTAAGGCCCTAAGCTAGTAACTCTAGCTACTGCGATATCTTCGCGAGCTGCCCCCCTGTGATCAGTAGGGGGGTCAGGACTAGTTTAACATTGGAAGTAGAACGAACATGCTTAGCTAAATTTTCCCTAGCATACATTCTTTCCTATTGCAAACAGTATATCCGTCAAACAATTCTTTCCTACTTTAAAATTTAGTAAACAAATGAATTCAAATGCCGTTGTTTCTGTTCGATTTCTCCAATATGTTCGGGGATGTGGTCGTTTCCTAACTAATCGTATGCAATGTTAATTAAACAACTTGAATAAAATTTAGTGACCTACCTCTTCCATTTTCTCGTCAATGGCCGGTGAGATGGCCGAAGCTTGGTCGTCCAAGGGAGCTTTTCCCTTTCCGTTCACATTGCTCGTTCCTGCCTCGTGGTCGTGGGCTCCACCAAAGCGAGTCCTCTTAACCGGGGCCATTTTAAACTCACTACTTTAAATAATTAGCTTGGAGAAAAGAACTAATGTCCGCAAGCGTCATAACAAACCAATTGGCATATTAGAATCATTAATGAATCCACCTTATGCAAGAGATTTGATTTTTCCTTCGAGACCTAGCAATTTTATGGGTAGTTCTTTACTTGCCCTATGGGAACTAGCTCCAAGTTAATCACTTGGCTTAGATGATTAAGAAATTCAAAATTTTACTAATTGATTTACAAGAGAGATGAAATAAGCGAGTTCAATCACTTTCCTAGAGCAATTTGAAGATGCAGAATTACCGCAGGCATGTGATAGAAAATTCTCTTCTTAATGGCCTAATGACGGTTTAATTTTCAGCCTTAATCATTATTTTAATGTGGGAGAAGATTGAGTCTAATTTAATTGCAATGCTATTGAATGATAAAAGAATGAATTCCATCAAATTTACTTTATTACTGGTAGACAATTTATTAACTATTCTGCCTAGAGAGAGAATCTTTCCTAATCATGTATTAATCCTTGATTAAGGATGATGAATGGCTGCATAATTTAGCTTATTAGATGATGATTATGTAATGGAATATAGCTATGTAAATTTAGAGAGCAGCTATTGGGAATTATAGCTAGGATTAGGCATAATATACGAGGAATTTGGAGAGTAATGAAGAGAATTAAGAAAAATAGGAATTAAACCATGATTACCGTGATTAGGGGCTGAGAATCCTCTTGATTTTCTGATCCAAATGAATCCTCAAGATGAGAATTTCGGCAGCACCTCCCTCCTTGCTTCTCCTTCAAAAACTGTGTGTGTGCCGGCAGCACCTCCCCAAGGCGTGTGTAGGTGTGTGTGTGTGTGTACAGGGTGTGTGTGTGAGCCTGTGTGTGTGTGTGTGTGTGTGTGTGTGAGCAGGCCTTTAAATAGGCTCCTACAGGCTGAAAATCGACCAGCCCTGCTATTAGCATCTGGAGGAGCACCCAGTCACTACATTGGCAAGTTCAGTTCCCCTATCCACCAAGTGTCAGGTTGGCTAGGTTAACTGACTCTAAGACTTAGTTACTGGCTTGGCAGCTTTCCCAGGACTCCCACAAGGACAAAAGGCGCCCCCTAGCTGCTAAAGCTGATATGGAGTGGCCTGGGACCTGTTCCCACACAATCCCGAGCTCCGGTGCCTCCCCGCTCAATTTTTGGAAAAATTGATTTTAGGCTAAAACGGGTCACGAGTCGGATTTTGATGCCGTAAATTGCTATACGGATCTCTAACTAAGGCGTACTGGCCCGAGTACCTGCCATATTTAGCAGCCCCCGGGGTCCGAAAATGCATTTTTTTCAAATTCGGGATACGGGTGCAGTTTTTCGAGATGATAAAAACTAAACGGTTCGGGTGCCCAAAAACTTACTATTTTTGGAAATTTTTTGCAAAAATTATTTTAAGTCACATTTCGAAGCTTTAAAATATTCTAAACATCATGGCACTGACAGAATTCAGAAAACTGCTAAAAATAGTAACTTTTTTCATTATGATCATTACATGGTACACGATGCTCTTTTTGGTCGGGGTCAGAGACCTTACATGAAACCATGGAGACCAAAACATCCACTAAGGTAGAAACCAAGGAAGATCTTTATGAGCCACAATGGCCATGATCCAAGAAGAAGCTAGGAACTTATCCAAACCCTACAAAGGAGATTGAGCGAGTCAAGCAATTAAGGAGTTTGGTAGAAAATACCCAAAGGGGTCTAAAACCAGCACCTAGGCAAATCCAGATTACAGACACCGTGTTCCCTACGCAACAACAACCTCACCAAGTCCATAGACCCTTAGCCATACCTAGTGTCATCCAAGAAGAAAGTGACTTAAAGTCATGGGAAAGTGGGTGTACTCACTTCTTGATGGAAAGAATGTTTACAGAGGGACTACTTGATCCTATCGAAGAAATGGAGATCCCATCTTCCCCACGTCAAGGGACTCAAGGCCAAAAGGTGCCATTAAACATTGCCAAATTGATGGATTTCATGTCTTCAGAAGTTAGAACCACCATCATGTCCAAACTATATAAAGACCCTGAGTTAGTCTCAGCTCTTCGAGCCTTTCTCAATGGAGAACTAAATTTTGGGCTACCACAATTTGCACAGATGGATGGAGCTAGGGAGATGCCAATAGAGGAGGAACACTTAGATCCACAACCCAACCTAGATGAGAACCTTGTTATAGAAATACCTGTTAACAAGTTGGGACAATACTTTGAGGGTGATGAATCCAATGCGACCATACCAATCACTACTAAGGGATTAACTGTGAAGGGAATCCTTGATGGTGGCGTTGGGGTTAGCATTGTGACTAAAAATTGTTGGGAAACTATGGGAAGACCTCACCTTGCGACCACAACCATAGTAGTAAAGATGGCCAATGGTTCTATTGTTAAACCTATTGGGATACTAGAAGATCTCAAGATCAAGGTCTTTGGACATAAAATACGAATTACCTTCATTGTTATGGATTTCTCCAAGCACACTATGGCATCTGAGATGATCTTAGGACTTCCTTTCATGAGGGAAGCAAAAATGGTGCATGACTGGTCTAAAAACCATGTCTACTTGCAGTTCCAAGATTCTGTCATTCGAGTGGATCTTGTGACGCGTCGAGCACATCCTCTAGGAAATAGGTTTATGATTGATCATAGATCTGACACCACAGTTCACTCGGCCCCATTGCAGTATTGTTACACGTGTAAAGCGGACATTGATGTTGGGGAAGACTCTCGTTCTATGGATGTACTAACTGGGATGACTGAGTCGGACAATGTGGATTGGGTCCACCTAGCAGCAACCATAGACACTTGGGGAAATAGGGGGGCAACTTGGGTAACACCTGAGGAGGATGAAATGCCCGTACCCTTAAATATGCTACAAGCAATGCATATAGCTTTTGACAACACTCATCCTAATATAACGAAGAAAACATACAAGTGGGTCCCTAAATCTTCTTTAGCGACCATGGCTGATGCTAAAAAACAGAAGTCTTGTAAGAAACGTACCACTCGCTCCAAGAAAAGTAAGAAAACGTGGCGGTGGATTCCTAAACGACTATTGGAAGCCCAAGGCTACTATGAAGGAAATGATCAAATCTGGATGCCAAAACGTAGATTGTGTTCTTACCGGTCACCTGACCCATGTGTGCCCAATCCTGTAGCTTCAAAACGAATTGGCGATCGCGGAAATAAAAAAATCACAGAATGCTACACACCCGCTCCAGAGCTAGTTTGGGTACCGAAGAAAGAACGATTTGTTCTACCTAGCTCAGGAAGGGGGGAGTCCCATGAAGCTTCTAGCTCCACATGTATGAATCCATAGAGGTAAAAGCTTCTCCACAGCCTCCACCTACAATAGTGGACCTCCATAAAGTTACAAAGGAATCCACACCTCCCAGTGTTCAAGAATCACCTAATGAACCACTTCAAGTTCGATCCTGGGAGAGTACCTTACCACCCTTGCACCTTGATGAGCCACCTAAGGTAATAGAAAACTACTGGCAAAAAAATCCTCACCTATTACCAACTGGAACAATTGGTTTCAAAGGGTGGCAAGCACATTTTAAACGGTATGATCTACCCAAGGAAGGGGGGAGTGTTTGTTGACAGTCATCATTCACTCACTCCCCTCTCAACCTTCCTCCTTGACCTCTCAATCTCCCAATCTTAGGGAATGTACATATAAAGCCTTATACTCACAAAAAACAAAAATAATAAAGAGCAAGAGCAATTAGCAAACGAGTGTGCACAATAAAAGTCAAAACATTGACCCAGACCTACACATTCAGATCCGGTACACTGAAACAGAAGCCTATGTCATCAAACACCTTTGATCCTCATCACTCGAGTGATGGAGGGTAGGTAAGATTAGTACGATAGGAGTGTTTCTATTTTAGAGTTTATTGATTAGCAAAGTACCTTTTCCCACTGATGTGCCTCCTAGAGGTATTCTTTGTGTTTCCTCGTGTGTACAGGAACATGTTGATGTGGTTAGGATTTGGACCTTCATGGAATTTTTCTCTCATCCACTTTTCAACTCAAGCGCGATCATCAACACAAACAGGTGTTTCTGGTCCATTAGCATTGCCCCTTATCTTTTGCATCCATGTTTGTCTGCTTTAATTGTGATTGATAGCATAATATCCATCACATTTGCTTAGTATCAAACATTTAATTCAATGTAATTTTTTGTCATAAGCACTTGTCTAGGTTCAAAAAGCAAGCAGTCCGACTAAGCTAGTTTGACCAAGCTAGGCATTAGAGATCTCTCTTAATACCATGGGGAATGCCTTCTAATAATTAATGGTTACTTAGGTTCTTAATCCGATTTAGGCAGCATTGTGTGAAATGTACTAGGGCTTTCTAGTGGGCTTAGTCCCTATTGACCTTTAGCTTAAGTATTATAAAGGGAGTTTACTAGTGTGATGAGCCTGGGGAGGTGTAACAGTGTTATATAACCCCCCAAAGTTACAAAATTAAAATGCAAAAAATGAACAAACAAAAAATCAAAGTGCCACAATGTAAAATCTTAAGCTGGAAGAGAAATCTCAGCTTGATTTGGTACTTCACTCACATGTATCGCCTATGGTACTAGAGCCCTAGAGGTTCCCAGTGTGGGCGCTTTTCCTTGAAAAGAAAAAAACCCAAGGCATACAAAATAAGCACACACATCAAAATTGAATCACTGTGAAAAGACTTTGGGGGGTCAAAGAAAAGGTAATCAGTCAGGCGATGATTTCATGAGAAATTCCTTTTATTGTAGCTTAACTACAAGGTCTTCTAGGTATAGCCTCTAGTTAGTCCTCGAACATGAAATACTTGGCTCTCGCGATTAAACAACTTAATTGACCAGAGAATATTAAGAAGCTTACCCATGGTATTAATAGTCGATGTTTAGTGCCTTTCGACCGTTAAATTAGCGACCCTAGACTTGTTTAATTTTTTACCTTTACAACTGTTCATGCGTTTGATTATATTGCAATTTAATGTTTATTGCTGACAAAAGGTTTAAAATTTTGTTACCAATCAAATTGTCTGGCTACAACTACATATGCTTTTTAATTGCTTATGAGAATGCAATTACTGTGCCAATGTTGTTTGATTTTGCAGTTGACTGAAGGAGGCTAAGGACATTCATCTCAAATGCTCTTCCACCTCAATGAACGAGCTTCAACTCAATAGCTTCCGAGGGCGGAATCTACATCAGGAAGGGGGGCATGTTAACCCTCACGCACATTCCTATCACCTACGACGGACGTTGTATTATTTACTTGGTAGAGTCAGGTACCGCGCTTGTCGGTCCAATAGGAAAAGGGTAAGAGTGATCGTCGATGAGAGGCGCACTCTCACTGGAACATTCAAGGGATTAGTTGGCTATGGGGGCCCAATTGTGAATGGGGCGAGCTCATATAAAAGTCAACTAAATCTAAAATTCACTCATTCTCTCATTTGTGCAATTGAAGAGTACTCTTGCTTCATCTCCATCTTCTTCTTCTTCATCTCCTTACGTGTGTGCGAATGCGTGAGAGAGAGAGAGAGAGAGAGAGAGAGAGAGAGAGAGAGAGAGAGAGAGAGAGAGAGAGAGAGAGATCGAGCATTGCGGTGGCACGACGACGGCGAGGCGGTTGAGCGCAACGTAGCGGCGTTTCCCTCTTCTTTGCGGCGAGGAATCCTCCACGACAGGAAGCGTAGAGCGGTGAGTGACACACCAACGCCATCTTTGAGCTTACTAGTTTAGGCTTGTTGTGTGCTTGGAGCCATTTGTGGCTCGCACATAGTGTATCGGCAAGTTCTTTGCATTGACACATGCGACATACGCGCACAATCCCAATTAATGCTAAGCTACCCCAATCGGTCAGATAAGTTCTCTCCTTAGTCCTGATTACTTGTATTTTTGCAAAGTCATATAAAAAACTTGGGTGACAAGATGCTAACAACATGATATTAGATTTTATGATAGCATCTTTGGTTGTTAGTCAAATATCCAGACTAACCTATGATTTATAGTACTAAATTTGTTCAACATACTTACTCTTTCATACAAGACCATGCCACACTCCTAAACGTGTCTATTGATTGCATTCAAAGAGAAAAACACACGTACAAAGACTCAAGTTAGATTTCTTTCTTATTAGTTTGATTTTTAGCTATTTCTTCAAAAAGCTTTTGAGTTGGTATGTGATTTCTTGATGTATTCTATCAATATACATCTAACGACATCATTTAAATTTTCTTTGTTGAGTCAATTCTCTCTCTATATAGGCCCAAATGCCATATGTAAAGCACCATTCGAGTGTTTATTATATTTATTTCTTTATTTTAGGATCTCCACATTATGCATCACCTCTTACAACATCTTCTTATACAATAATCCCCAATTTAATATACTCGTTTAATAAATTCTCACTTTCTTTGATATTTTTTAGATATACCTAAGGGGCTACTCTCAAGCACAAAAAGGGAGAATACCAATGGATGGCAATATAGCATCAAGTCCGTAGACCAAGTTAAATGGAGTGGCGTTCATAGTCGTTCTGAATGACACTCTATAAGCCCATAAATCTGAATGAAGATTCATCTCCCAGTCAGTTCTTCCAGAGCTTACAATCTTAGTAAGCACCAAGCTTATAATCTTGCTTGTATGTTCAGCTTGGCCATTTTCTTGCAGATAATAGGGCACGGATTTTATATGGATCACCATAAATTTGTGAAGAAAATTTTCTATCACCTCATTAAGAAAGTGCGTTCCTTGATCACTCACAATTTCAATAGGAGGTCTGTATCGCATAATATGCACTCATATAGGAATGCAGCAGTGATTTGAGCATCATTATTCCTATTGTCTCTAGCTTTTGTCCATTTAGTCAAATAATGTGTGGCCACAATAATATATTGCGCCTGGGTTTTGTAGGTTGGTGGTTGTATGGGACCAACAAAGTCTGTACCCCACTTAGCGAACGCTCTTGCTCCCATCATAGGTCACAATGGCATGCTGTCGATTCTAGTCATCATTTTTGCTCTCTTACAAGAGTCACATCATCTAACAAATCTTTTTTGCATCGGAAAACAAAGTTGGCCACTAGACGCCAGCAACCATTAGTATATCTCTAATCATGGTTCCATGGGATAAATGACCGCCTGCTAGCGGTGTGTGCTTGTTCAAAGATAGGAAACTATTCATCCTCTAATAACACAGTCTAAGCTGCATGTCTTTCCACTTCTATAAAGTTGTTTGGAATTGGAGCTGATCTCTTGAGATAGCTAATTCTAGTGTTGAAAGATTTCAGCTACTATGGTGGGAAGATTTAAGACAGCAGACTAGACAAAAATCAGAGACTAGACTGAAATGTAGATACTGAAATAAGAATCAGACTTATGTACTGAGTTTAAGGTTCAGATTCAGATTCAGATTCAGATTCAGAAGACTGGACGAGAAGTAAGTATAACTGAAATATATGCCATGATTGGGATTACAGATCAAGATTACAGCGAATATGATTACAGAGAGAAAGTACAGCCATCAATACTGCCAATGATGCTCAAGTACAATTATAGCCAAAGCGCTAAACCAAGTGATAACAATTGCCAACCCGATAATTGTGTAATGGGCCCTATTTATACACTTCGGGTTTACTGTAGTAATTACTAAGTAATTCGCTGCCCATCTTCTAAGAAGACGTTCCCACATAGTGACTATCCATCCGTCTACATCCTTCCCTTCTTTCTTGAATTTTGGCAAGATTCCAAAATTTCTGGAAAATTCCCCTGTCTGAATCTTATGTGAGACTGAAAAATCCATCGTTTGGTTCGGATGTTGGGATGCTAGCTTGATCACTGAGAGAATGGCCCTTCAAAGATTACAAGTAGGAGTTCAAGAAGGACCAGGGATTGCGAGAGGCAGCTGAAAAGGCCAAGATGGAGCTCTCACCAGGCCAAGGTGGAGTTGTCATCTTTCCCTGCCTGTGGAGAAGAAAAGTCGCCACTGAATTCTGAGATGGAACTACCCAGTATCCTTCCATTGGATTGTCTTCCTTTTGCCTTTGCTCTTTGACCGGGAGGCTGCCTGAGAAGTCCCAGCACCAACATTCTCCTTCTGAATCAGTCGGTAAATGGCCTCCTGCTCAAGCTGATCCCGCCGGTCGGTGGTCATCTCTACTTCATAAGGCGTGAGAGAATGATAGGTTTTGGTGTCAGGATCATAGAGTGTACGCCTGCCCTTACTCAGTCTTGTTCTGGCCAGCTTATGACAATGCGAAGCAGTATGGATCCATCCTTCTGGAAGAGGCTGATTAGTTTTGACTTGAGCTTCGAAAAGAATCTCAGCCATCTCCTTGTACTGTGGTGCTAGACCCGGCTTTGCTACAATGTCTTTTTCAGGAAATCTGGAAGATTCAACCGTAAGTTGGAGCAACTGATTAGTAATCCTGGTCAATCCTAGGACTTGAATCTTCCACTGGCCCGTACACAGCTGGATCCTATGCAGCTCCTCTTTCATTGCCTGAATGTCATTGATTTGGAGGGCATCATTGAGCAACGTCTGCCAAGTCTTCCATTCTACAGTTGACCGCTCATACCAATCCTGAAGCTCATCAGTAATTTTGAAGTATGTGAGATGATCAACTGGTTCTTGATGTTGAGGATATAGCGCTGGAAATAATCTTGGGAGCTCGGTTTCTCTTGTTGGAACAACATACAAGAGAACTGGAGAATCAGGCACAAATTCTAAGAAATTGAGAATAGCCTGGTTCTCCTGTTGCATCATCTTTTTGGTGACTCTCACTAGCTGGAACAGTGTTCTGAGAGTAGTTGCCTGTGCTCCTACCGACATCCGCATTTGAGGTCCTTTGCTAGTGGCTGTCTGGTCCTCAAGAATGGCTTTGACTCTCTGATCCAAAACACCTCTGGCAGTTTGAATTTGTATCAAAACTTCCTTGAGTTGAACCCTAACATCCTTCATACAGCGGTAGGTTGGTTTGTTACCCAGCAGGAGTTCCAGTTCCAGAGCTAGGGAGCGACAATCTGTAGTAGAGTGCCTTTGCCAGTGCGGGTTTACCACTCTTTCATCAGCATTGAGTATCCATTCAGGAACTCGTTCCAGCAGCTGGACTGTACTGGGATGCGCAGGTAGTCGACAAGCTTCTTTATCATGGAAAGCTGCTGATTTCCAATGTTCTACCATTTCCTTGGCTCCCACATATAGTCTTTGAAATATTTCCAAGTCAGTCCAGAGAGCATCATCCTCCAGATACTGTCTGGTGATGGAGGCCTGTTGATGTCTCAGTTGCCTATTCAGGGTAATGAGCTGCAGTGAATGCTGATGATCAACAGCTGGTCCCTCATCCTGTACTTTCATCTTCCCTTTAGCATCTCTGCTGAGATGGGACTGATCATTTGGCTGATTCCCAGTGTGACTGGGCTGCTGCTCTTCAGTCTGCTGATTACCCGACTTGTGCTCTTTGTCCTGTCCTTCTCGCTGGTCCTCATTCTGGTCTGATTGGTCTGGCTGTTGACTGGCCTCCTTCATTTGGCCCTGTCCCACCAGTAACAGGTTCTGGAGGTGGGGCATCATCATCATCCTTTGTATGCCCAGCTTCTTGATCATCCTACTCCTGATCAGCTTCATCTTCTTCATCTTCCTCATCCTCATCCTCATCCGGAGAAGTCTGCTGCTCAATATAATCCATTATAGCTTGGTTCATCAGAGCATTATTGAACTCACCCACCTTGTCCTGCAAATCGCTCTGCATACTTTCCATCAAAGACTTTAAATTTTCTAAGTTGAAAACAGCGTTGCCTGAGGGATTTAAAATTTCAGACAAGCTATTGTAGATGTATCTTTCGGTGAACGAAGCCTTCAGAGCTTTATGGTGCAGTAGTAGCTTTCTGAATTCTGCCCTCTTCATCTTGAGCATTGTTTCAGATCACTCGACAGCTCTTAGTGCTTCATTCCTTTGACTCTTGATGATCATGATTTCAGATTCAGCTTTAGCTATCTTTTTGTTTAACAACTCATTAGTCCTTTCTGATTGAGCTTCCAGTACCCTGTGTTGTATGTTCTGCACTTCCTGGGCTTTTTGGAGCATTTCAATCTGATGCTGTGCTTCTGCCAAGTCAGCTTTGAGCTTTTTAACTTCTTCTTCTGATCCAGCAGCCTCCACCAGTTGTCCCATACAACTGACAATGGTATTCCAAGAAGACTGTATAAGGACTGAACATCTGTCCTTGATTGTGGTTGGATTAGAATCAGTAGGCTCATATATTGCCACTGGAGCCACGTAGGGTAGAGTTGCATAATCAGCTTTACTGAGCATAAGATGCCCTCTCAATTTCTGAGTCTGCATTTGCTGCAACTTATCCTGTTTTACCAGTTGCAAAGGGTTTCCCGTATCTATAGGAACTCCGCCATGCCGAGTCGAGAACGCTGGACCTTTCCATTTGTCCAGTTGACTCTTGCCTTTGTCCCCTGAATGGTCTATTATCTTCTCAACAGTGACTGGTTTAACATAATCCTTCCCAGACCCAGAAGCAACTGTACTTTTTACAACTGACTGGTCAGCCACAGTCGTCTGAGCAGATTGCTTCTCAGACGACTGGTTTAACATAATCCTTCCCAGACCCAGAAGCAACTGTACTTTTTACAACTGACTGGTCAGCCACAGTCGTCTGAGCAGATTGCTGCTCAGTCCGACTCACCTCAGCTTTCTCAGTGCTTACTGCCTTGACTTGGCTTTCTATTTGTTTCAAAAACTCATTGCTTTTAGTCAGTGTAATTTTTGGCTTCTCTGAACTGCCAGCTTCATCTGCAGTTGCTTTCCTTTTCAGGTCGGTGAAAATGGTTGGACTATCTGTTTCCTCGTCGTCTGAGGACAACTCAATTCTCATTGGTTCAGAAATTGGCTTCTCACTCCAAGCCTGCTTTACCTGCTCATTAACATCTGCAGTAGTAGCCCAATATAGGAATTGCCAAACATACCACGCCTTGAAAAGAGTTTGAGATTTTAGCTTGGTAGTCTGCTGGAGTACATTATGGGAGAGTATTTGACAAAGGTTGATATGGACTTGTGGATCCAGTATCTTGGCCAACAGCATAGCAAAAAAATTTTCTGACACATACGTTGGGTTGTTCTTAAGGCTTACTGCTTCAGCTACAAACCTGTAAGCAGCAGAGGCTTCCAGTCCTGCTACTGGAACTCCTTGAGCACTTGCCTTGCGCTTCCTTCTGGCCGTTTCATCCTCCTTCAGAGCGATACTTATTTGCTGCGCAGTTGCCACAGAAGGTTTGGGCTCATTGGGCATCCGAAATGCAAATGCTATGGCTTCTGGTGTTACTGACACCTTCCTACTATTTACCATGGCATTGCCACTTTCAACATCAAAGGAATCAAGAACTTGCTTGATGATATCTGAATCAAAAGCAATCCTTGTAGCTTGCAGTACAACTCGAAGATCCCATAGTTGTAGCAGAGTCATTGCTTGATCAGTAAATACATAACGCTGGATTTTACTGTATGGGAGAATGGGAAGGCTTATCTTTGCCTCAGCAACTATAGCCTGGGTTTCCTCAAGAGACTCCTGCATCTTCTCTGAGCGTTTATTTCTACCCATACACTGTGAGGTCGATGACGATGAAACAGGCGAAGGAGAAGATGACTTACTTGTGTCGAAGCCGTTTCTTGGTGTCGCTGGCAAGACTATCTGACAGTCAACTGTCTCGTCAGAGGTTGAAGTTTGCGGCTATATTGAAGAAACCTCGGAGCTCGGCGATGGCGAATGGTTGACAGGAGGGAAGCGTCGCGCAGGAGATTTATGAGGAAAAATGCTAACTCTCTTGACTGTTATACGTGTTCGCGCCATAAAAGCTCCACCACTCGCCACTCCTAGACTTGTGTGCGTCGTTGCTGTCATGACAAACATGCATTGGACAAGACTGCGACCCATCCTTGTAATAATTACCACTGGCATGCCATTTGACCGTTGGCCACTTAAAAATTGGAAAGTGTGTCCATACTGGTTCTGAACTGATTTCCACTCTGGCTGGACCATACTGGTACTGATTCTAAGGTCAACCTGGTCTGGTTCTTCTGGCACTGGTTCTGAAACTGGAACTGGTTGCACATGAAAAAGTCCAAAAATATCTGATTCTGGTATCTCTTGATCAGCAACCTCCAGTTCCTTAGTACCTTGTTCCGACCCAATTTCTCTGGTCTCTGAATAATAGAGCTTGATCTTTTCTCCATTATATACTCTCGGCAACATCAGTCCAGATAAATCTTTTAATCTGACTGTGCCATTGGAGAAGACCCAATCGACCTCAAAAGGTCCTGCCCAGGCAATCTTCAAGTTCGGCTTCTTTGGACCCAGTCTAGACTGATATAGAAGCACTAAGTCACCTTTTTGGAATTCTCGAACTCTAATTCGGCGATCATGCCAATGCTTCCTTCGTTGTTGAACAATTTCTTGTTCCAATATAGCCCTTTGCCTGAGTTCGTCTAACTGCATCAGTTCATCCAGCCTTTTCTTAAGATTATGGTTGAAGTCTAGTCCATACTTCACAGCCATTCTCAGACTGGGGATTACAAACTCCATAGGAACCAGAGCTTCAGTACCATACACCATTCTGAATGGTGTCATTCCAGTAGTTACCTTATAAGCTGTCCTATAAGCCCATAGAGCAATCTGAAGTTTCAAATCCCACTGGTCTGGTTTCTTTTGCACCACTTTAGTGAGAATAGTCTTTATTGTCTTATTGCTTCTTTCAGCCTGTCCATTGCATCTAGGATAGTAAGGAGTAGATTTTTGATGCTTGAATGAAAGCATATCCAATAGGATTTCCATAGTGTCATTGATAAAATGTGTTCCTTGATCGGTCACGATCTCTAGTGGACATCCATACCGGCAGACAATATTCTCAAACAGAAACCTTGCAGTTGACTTGGCTGTGTTGTCAGGAAGAGCCTTAGCTTCAACCCACTTGGTCACATAACAAGTAGCCATCACTATGTACTTGTTCTTCCTGGGAGTTACCTTTTTAAAAGGTCCCATAAAATCCAATCCCCATTTCATGAATACTCCCAATGGTTGTATTGGCATTAAGGGAGTCATATCTGCAGCTGTTGGTCGGCCCATTCTTTGGCATATGTCACAAGTTTTACAGAAACTTCTGACATCAGCAATCAGTGTTTGCCACCACAGACCAGCTTGCAAAATCTTCCTGTAGGTTACTTCGTTGGAGAAGTGTCCACCAGACTCACCATTATGAGCTTCTGAAATCACTTGCATTCTTCCTTCCATAGGGACACATCGTCGAAGTATACCATCCACACCCAGTCGATAAAGTAATCCTCCTATGATGGTAAATTTTAGGCTTTTTATGATCAGAGCTTTCTTCTGATTCTGCTTACAATCCTCTGGAAAGGCACCGTGGGAAAGGAATTGATAAATATCATACCATTCAGGATCCACTGATTCTTCTGCTTCTAACTGAAATAAATCAGCATCCATTGGCTCATCTCTCAAGGGTGATTCTGAATATCCTTCCGTACTTCTTGAGAGAAAGTCAGCTCCACAGTGGTTTCGGCCAGGCTTATGGAAAATTCTGACTTCAAATTCCATAAGGAACATCATCCATCTGATCATCCTGCCTTGAATAATGACTTTGTTAATCAGAAATAGAAGAGCTTGATGGTCCACATAAAAATGAAACAACTTTCCCAACAAGTAATGCCTGAACTTGGTGGCGCTAAAAACCATTCCGAGGGCTTCTCTTTCAGTAGTCGTATAGCCTTGTTCAGCCTGACTGAATCTGCGACTAGTAAAATAAACCGGATAGTCTGTCATCTGGCTGAGCTAATATTGCCCCCATTGCCAATCCTGAAGCATCCACATGTACGTGAAAAATAATATCCCAATTCGGCTGCCTAAGGACTGGTTTACTGGTAATGGCTTTTTTCAAATTCTAGAAACTCTCCTCACACTCAGCAATCCAGTTGAACTTATTGGTCTTCTTTGTAAGCTCATATAGTGGTATTGCTTGAGAAGCAAACTCGTGTACAAATCTTCTATAGAAATTCACATAACCCAAGAAAGAACTCAACTCTGAAGCAGTTCTGGGTGCTTTAGCTTGCTGGACACACTGTATTTTGTCATTGGCCATCTCTATTCCATTGCGGGAAACCACATGTCCCAGTAGTTGTCCCTTCCATACTAGAAAAACACATTTGAATGGATTCAAACAAATCCTCTTCTCCTGACAGCGTTTAAAAACCATCTCTAGGATAGAAGGTGCTGGTCCTCATCTGAATAGAAAGTAAAGTAATCCATGAAAATGGCGAGGAACCGATGAAGAAATTCATTAAACATCTCCATCATACACCGCTGAAAAGTAGCTGGTGCATTGCATAGGCCAAAAGGCATCACCAGATACATGAAAGCTCCCCACTCAGTGATGAAAGTGGTTTTAGCTCTATCTTCAGGAGCGATCTGTAACTGGTTATAGCCGCTATAACCGTCCATGAAGCTATACATCTCATACCCTGCGATCTCATCAAGCAACATATCAGTAAAAGGTAAGGGAAATGGATCCTTAATAGTCTGGGCATTTAGTTTCCTATAGTCGACACAAACTCTTAATTTCCCATTCTTTTTAGGAACGACGACTATGGGAAATAGCCAATCACTGCTTGCTACTTCCGTAATGAACCCAACCTTGAGAAGATTATCAATCTCCTCCTTGACCTTCTTTACATAATTGGGGTTCATCTTGTATCTTTGCAATCTTACTGGCCTAGCATCCGATTTCAGTGGTATTCGGTGCTGATAGACTTCAGGATCTACTCCCTTCAAATCTGTATGTTCCCAGGCAAACACATCTTTATAGTTCTGGAACATTTCCCATGCCTTTTCCTTCATTGCCGGTTTAAGGTGCCGATTAACCTTGATCATTCTGGGATTTTCCTCTGATCCCAGGTTCCACTCTTCTACTTCCTGATCATCTGGAAGTAACTAGTTTGGTCCGCCTCCTTTTCGTTTGGTCGATTCTTCAGCGTATTCCCAGGATGGTCCATTCATTTATAATCATTATTCTGATCCAGTGGGTACTCTTCAGAACATACTGGTTCCTCTACTATACCAGTATCAGCTGGTTCCTCCATCCTTCCAGTTAGCTGAACTGTTCTTTCCCCTGCATTGACGTTGGTAAACTGATCAGGAAATTGTCTCTTTTGCTTGTCAGCCTGCTCTTTGTTCAGCAAGACTGCATTCAAATCGATTTCTGCCAAAGGGAATATGTTCATAGCCGCTAGCATTCGCTCAATTTTCTTGGCTCTATACTTTTGACACAACTCCTTCGGCCTCAGTTCCTTTTTCCAGCTCCTGGTGTTGTTGGTCTGGATTTGGATTCTGCCACTGGCCCCTTCTATGGTCAAAGTTTGATTTGCATAGTCATGAACAACATGTACTGTTCTTAACCATGGCCGCCCTAGTAGCATTCCATATGCTCCCTGCACATCCAGGACTAGGAAACTGGTTTTGAATTTATCCCTCCCAACTCTTATTTGCATGTTTTCAATCATACCCGTCGCCTGTACGACTCTATGATCTGCCATTCTTACTTTGAATGGTGCTGGTTTTATATTAGTGATACCCATTCTTTGCTGAAGATGGGCTCCCATTATGTTGACTCCTGCCCCTCCATCTAGAATAACGCTTGAGAGAGGTTCCCACTGCTTCTTGACCTTGTAGTCTACCTGAATAAGTGGAACTTCATCATCCCGGAAAGACGTCAGGTCCACTGTTCTGGCCTCTGCTTCAGTCTTCCTGCGCTGCCTGATAAAGTTGGCCACCTCAGGCAATGTCTTTCTTATATCCTCCAGCTGTACAGTCAGCTTCTCACAAATTTTCACATGAATTTCTTCTCGCTCTTGGTCAGACTGATTGTCAAAGCTTGAAGAGCTGGTATCTTCACACTGCCACTCTTCTTTTGCAGTGCTCCTACTCTTTCCATCCACTCCCATTTCATCAGCTAGTCCATGTACCACAGCCAGCATGGTCTTTGTCATAGCCGGTACTGACTGATCTTTATCAGTCGATTGGGCTGGTATCCTCTGAATGACTCTAGCTTCGGAACTTTCCGGTTGCTCTGACAGCTTCTTAGCTAAATCCCCCGTGATTTTAGCTGCTAGTTCCTGCTGCTCTTGCCACTCATCCACCACCTTTTCTTTACCTTTGGCTTTCCAAACTTCCCTTTGTTGAGCCCCCTTTCTGCTGTTAGGATTTACTGGTACTTCTGAAATGTATGGAATTTCTTCAATGACTACTCCCTTGCTCCTGGTAACCACCCTGACCGGGACTGGGTCTGGTGACTTAGCCTCAGTAGTCGTCGTTACCGGTGCATCTGGACATTGGGCTGCAAAATGACCATACTTCCCACAAGTGTAGCAATTCATGCCTGTGTTCTGGAAGTTGCCTCTTCCTCTTCCTCTGCCCATTCCTGGTTGGTATCTGCCACGTCCTTGACCAGTACCACTGGTACCTGGTCTCTCTTCTTGAGCTACTTTGACTGGTTCTACCTTCATTGGTTCAATGTAGGTACCACTGACAGATCCTTTCCTCTCTTAAAATGGTGAATTCTGATGCCACAATTATTCCATAAGTGACCAAAGGCTTTGCAGTAGGTACATTGTGGACATTCAGTGGAGATGTGGTCCTTTGATTTGCATCTTAAACACCAAGTCTCCATCTTTCGGACTGGCTGTCTTGTGTGGCTAATTTCTGCAATCTTCCTAGCCATCTCTTCAATTTTCTTGGTCCATGATCCCTTCTTTGATTTCTCCTTTGTCCTTTATTGGAGCTGCTCTCGGAGCTACTGGACATTTCACTGGAATCAGAAGTTTCAGTAGCAGAGCTACTGCTACTGGTCCTTCGCTTCTTGTGGCTCTTCTCCTTCTTGGCCTGTTGTTCCAGCTTTAATGCCCTTTGGACCAGATCATTGAATTTTTTTGTAGGGGCTGGTACTTCTTGTTCCCTAAGCTTCTTTCTTCTGAATCCATTCAGGAACCATGCCCTCAATCTCTTCTCAGACGGCGGTTCTTGCAATTGCCTGGTTAGCTCTTTTATCTTTTCCACATAGCTGCGGACTGACAAATTCCTCTGTTTGATCTTATCTAATTCACAGAGAATATCTTCGTCCCCTCTATTGTTGGAATATTCCAACCGGAAGGCCTTCAACAATTTGTTATATGATCTCAGCTGGCATGCAGGGTAATGGTAATACCATTTCCTCGCTGCCTCCTTCAAGGTTTGTGGAAAATATTCCCTCCAATCATCTTCATCAATGTTTTTGAGTTCAGCATACTGCTCGAAAGCTTGTATGTGAACATTTGGATCATCCTTTTCCCCCCCTTTGAATATTGGAAAGGAAATCTTCAGAGAAGCGGTGTAATCATTTCGATTACTACTGATCCAGCCACTTCTCTTCTTAGCTTCAGAATGATGCTTGGGAGCCTTCTTGGAATTGTCAGTGTCAGCATCCCAATCAATCTCTATCTCTGTCTCAGTATCAGTGTCTTCTTTGTTTTGTCTGCTAGAAGTACGGTGACTTCCCTTACTGCCCTTGGTATGCTCATCTCTCTAGCGAGACTGAGAACTCTTGGAACTCTTTGCCTTCCGTGCTTCCCGTTCTGCCCGTCGGCGTCGAGAATGACTGGAGTGCTGTGAGTCCTGCGCCTCATCAACCTGACTATGCTCCTCGTGAGCCTCAGTATCAGTCATTTTCTCTTGCTTGGGGTCAGACTCTCTTCCTGACTCCTCAGTAATGGGGTCCACACGAATGGTAGATTTCCACCCATGATTGGATTCTGGTGCCATTGCTGAAAACTTCAACTGGGAGAAGAGTCTTTCAGTCAACGAGCTTCAACTCAAGCCACCGTGATCGCAAAATGGAATTGGAGCTGATCTCTTGAGACAGCTAATTCCAGTGTTGAAAGATTTCAGCTACTATTGTGGAAAGATTTCAGACAGCAGACTGGACAGAAATCAGAGACTAGACTGAAATGTAGATACTGAAATAAGAATCAGACTTATGTACTGAGTTTAAGGTTCAGATTCATATTAAGTAAGTATAACTGAAATATATGCCATGATTGGGATTACCGATCAAGATTACAGCGAATATGATTATAGAGAGAAAGTACAGCCATCAATACTGCCAATGATGCTCAAGTACAATTATAGGCAAAGCGCTAAACCAAGTGATAACAATTGCCAACCCGATAACTGTGTAATGGGCCCTATTTATACACTTCGGGTTTACTGTAGTAATTACTAAGTAATTCGCTGCCCATCTTCTAAGAAGACGTTCCCACATAGTGACTATCCAGCTGTCTACATTGTTGACCGATCATCGTATAGTTGGCTGCTTTGGTCTCTATTGCTCTTTGTCTTCCTTTACTCATGTCTTCTAGAAACTTTCAATTTGTCAAATATTCTACCTGATATCTATTGCACCTTGGTGTAACAGATATCTGGAATAATGTGGCGTATGAAATTGCTGCTCTTTCTTTGCACTGGGAATAACTATCTACATAGACATGAACATCTCTTTTCATGGTAGTCCAGTAAACTCTTAACCAAGATAGTCGTTGTTGCAGAGTCTGGTCTTGTGCAAAATGAATTCCTACCACCATGGCATGAGGTTGATTCAAGTAGTTTACTTGTTCCTCAAGGCTTATGCATAGAAGTAGAATATCATCTTTGTTTTTTTGATACAATTTTCCAGCCACCAATACAAACTTGATTGCTCTATTAACTGTGGTATAATTAGGAGTGGGATTTTGTGATTCTACTTGAGCTATGGTCATCAAAGAGACGAGATCTACTAACCATCTAGAAATCATTTCCACTTAGAATACGTAAGCATCTGGCAAATCATTATCCACTCCTTTTGGGTCTCCCCAGAAGTGATCCTTGATAGGTGATTTTCTCGTTGATGCGTAGTGCCCTTCTTGACTACCATCGTGAAATCAAACTACAATAGGATGATAGACCATCTTACAATCCTATCAGCATTGCATGGCTTGTTTACCAGATAGAGTAAGGCTTGGTGGTCCACGAAGAAGACAAACTTATAGGATAATAAATAATGTCAAATTTTTTTCACTGCATACACCATTCCAAGTCCTTCCCTTTGAGTCATGATGTAGTTCTTTTTGGCTATGTTTAGATGCCTACTAGCATATGAAATAGGAAAATCTATTGTCCCCTCTCCTGGCTGAGCTAGTAAGCAACCAATAGAAAACTTTGAAGCATCCACATACACATAGAAAACTTTGTTCCAGTCTAGGATCTTCAATATTGGTGCTGATGATAAGGCTTGTTTAAGCTTTTGAACGGAAACTTCACATTCATCAATCCATTCAAAGTGAATAGTAAGGAGATAAATGTGTTGTGCAATGACAACAGACATGTAGATAATCTACAATAATAGCCACAATGTTCCATGAATGCTTGAAATTCCTTGACACTCGTCAGTCTAGGCATCTCAACAATTGTTGCCACTTTTTCCATATCAGTAACAATACCATTTTTTGAGACAATATGTCTGAGAATCTTCCACGCTTGCATGGCCCACAAAACATCACTACCCTTTACAAATTTTGAGTGTTGCATCTTACCCAAAGTATAGGCTTCACAAACATTTTTGATAGGTGCTTCAAGAGGTGGCAAAGAAGCAACCATATCATATTTTTGCAAACGCAACAAACTGGCAACATTTAGATGCCCAAAACGTGCATGCCAAAGTTTTTCATCTAAAATAGCCTTAGAATCCACAACAACATTTTCAAAATTCTATCCACACTTATACAAAGTGAGCCTATACAGCCCACGACATAAAATGCTAGATGCAACAATTTCACTAAAACTGAGATTATGTACTGTATATCTATCATCCACAAATTTGACTACAAGTCCAAGTCTAGCAAGTGCAGATACAGATAAAAGATTCTTCTTGATCCCAAGTACCTACAATGCATCAACAAGTGTAAAATAATTGCCATTCGCAAATGTCAACACAATCTTTCCAACTCCCTTGACCAGATAAGAGGCATTGTTGGCACAAGTGACTGAATTTCCATGAGGGACAAGTCACGATGAGAGGTAATATGCTTTGTAGAACCATTGTCAAAGTACCACACAACATGAGCATCTGCAGCAACTGACAAACATGCATCATGGATACGAGAATCATAAGTGCACTCTACACTAAAACCCCATTCTGCATCAACATCAACATCAACATCACAGTCTCCTTTCACAGAAGACTCAACAATAGCTGCATTTGTAGTGGAACCAGCCTCTTCTTCTTAGCCTCTTTGGCCTTCAACTTAGGTCACTGATCATTAGCCTTACATGTAGAAGAACCATGAGAAGTAGTTACATTGTTGTTACCACCTTCTCTTTGGGGATAAAGGCTTGTACAATTCCATGCTGTTTAGTACTGTTTTTTTGGAAAAGTGACTCTTGCAACAACAATGTACATATTGCATCACACTTGACAACTTCTCGATTTCCTTGGGTCATGAGTCTCCAAGTACTAGCAAAAGTCTGGTAAGAATCTAGAAAAGCATCAAGAACACTCTGCACAAAGGAACTATAAAAAATGACTTTGCTTGCAAAAATAACCTGCTCATTTATATCCTTGACACCAGTAAGGAAAGTGTCCATTTCATCTTTATCATGCATAATTTCCGACTCCAACTCTTTACGCAGCAATGCAATTTTTGCCTCATTTTGCGACTTGCATAAAGACCAGCTAGAATATCCCAATCTTGTTTTGTAGAATTTGTTGAACTCATAATAGGAGTAATAGTGCACTTCACAGACAACACAATCAATGCATGAGCCTGCACATCTTTTACATCCCAACAAGCTTTCTCAGCCATAGGCAAAACAGCTCTGGAAGCAGCAATGCTGCCACCAAAACTTGCAAAATCCTCAACATCGCCTAGATCCTCAAAACGAGAACGTACATCAATGCCCTGCACAATGTTCCAAACTCCCTTTGACACAAGGACATGTTGCATCATATAAGCCCACATAGGGTAATTATCCCATCCAATCTATCCTCAAAGCAGGAACAACATGTGCCATATAACACCACCCGTAGAAGACTACAAGGGACTTGTTATGCAAAAAATGGCACTAAAAGAAAATCTGCACAAAATGACAAAATTGCATGTGCAGTACTGCCTGTAGTGGAAACGGATGCCAAAATGAGCCCGAATCAAAAATCTCAACAAGCTAGGCTCTGCGAGCTCACCCAAAGTTTGTGTCAACCTGTGATGCTCTTCAAAGCTCACAAAATTGGAGAAAGTGAGCAGGCGTGTGTTGGAGCTATTGACTAAGCTTGGGAGGATGCAGCCTGCTCTCATACCAATTTTTGGAATTAGGGTTGCAGGAAAACACACAGCTTGGAGAAGATGAAGGAAGATCAAGGCACACAACAGAGAGTGTATTACTTAGTGTGCAAAGGAAAGATCAGATAGCCCTAGAGTGATGGGCGTATATACAGTGCATGGGGGGAAAAACCTCTTAGTGAGGGAAAAATGCCTCGATGGTCCTAAGTGTGTTCAGACACATCACTACCACATGTATATGGTAACAATATGCATCCAAAACTCACAGTAGAACTGTAATGGCTATCACTCTCAAAGATGCTCGTAGAGTTTGCTATGTCTAAAGAATATACAAATTGTATCTGAGAGCTATCTTTTGAGAATCCATAAACGACTATGCATGAGAAATACCATAGAGAACGTACATCAGTGCTAAGAAAGCATATAACAATCTAAATATGATCTCAAAAATGCATAAAACTATTGCTAACAAAAACATATCTCCCACTACTGACAAAATATCTCTTTGTCTTGCTCTCTAAAATGCCAGGAGTGTGTGAAAATCTGTAGTCCATGTTTTGAAAGTTGATGTTGGGTGTCACTCCTTTATGGAAGAGGCACCTCACCTGTGCATGTAGATGTTGGAGGAGAAGGCGATGCCACAAGTTAGAAAAAACAAGTAGTCGATGTTGAGAATAGTGGGTGTCAATGTCAAAGGAGATATGATGTGTTCTTTCTCTCATTCGCTATGCTAATGTTGAGAAGAGAAGTGTGTGTCTTGAGTCCTTCAATGTTGAAGTTGAGATGAAGCTATCTATTTCTCTCTATCGATGCACTCTCTCCTCTCTTACTCAACTCGAATGCACTATCTGTCCTCCATGTTTTTGATTTTCGACAAGTTGATGATTTTTTCTACAAAGTTTGTAGAGCTTAAACAGATCTCCATTTTGATAAAAATAAGGTTTTTGAATTTGAATTCTACTAAGCCCAAGTTATGAGCAAAATAGTGACCTGATGTCAATCTATCCTAAATTGAGCAACCTGCTTCTCTATCTGTTTGATCTGAATCTCTCACCTCTTGTGTCTTGTGAAATTTAGCCCCTTTCGACCTTGATACGTGAGATGTATGTGCTGAGCTCACAATGCCTCCATAGCCATGGAAGCTCTGAGCTTCAATCCATTGCCGTTGTGAAGCTTGCCGGAAAGAGGGCAACGCCTAGAGAGGAGGAGCACTATAACCTTCGACTCCGTCACCGCTTGAAGAGGGTGTGGTGCATGCAAAGTGCAAAGAGAAGAAAAGCAAGTATAGAGTGTTAGTGGAGCTCTCAACGTGGATTGGAATAATACCTCACCACTACTTATTGTTTTATAAAATCAAAAGAATAGATAAGGTTAGTATGGTCAATGTGATGGCTGTCCAACTTGTTGGCTTGAACCCTAACATCATGGACACTCATGTCTTTCCATAGTGAGCTACCTCATCCTATCAAAATCACTCAAACACTGTGGCTACCCTCACACTTTCACTGTACATAGGCGTGTGGGAGTTAGGAGACTTTCCCCATATCTTCTTAAAATCCTCAGCTAACTAATCTTTGGGCTAGTTGAGCCAAAAAAAAAAGAATAAAAATACAATATGGCCATTTGTGTGTAAATATTTCATTGTATATAGGGCCTAAATATAGAGATTTTTATTATAATTATTTTGGTAATTATTTAAATATTTTTATCTGGGTGGATGTTATTTACCTAAGTATGTTATGTACATTGACTCACGTCATTGTAATTCTCTTACGAGTATACATACTCTTTACTATATAAGTAAATATCTTCTTGCAAGCCTTTGTGAACTTTAAAGTGAATCCACTCCGAGAAAAAATCACAAAAATACCTTTCACTGAGTCATTCCCTTTTACTAAATTACCATTCTTCTACATGCATTTTTCCTTACTTTTTGTAATAGTCCTAAATCAATATAACAAATGAGGGCCCCCTCATTCAATTTGCTATATTTTTATATATGTTTTTTTCCATTTTATATGAATATATAGCTGACACTATTTTAAATTCCATGAATTGTTTATATGCAAATTTGTTTTTTCCATCATATCCATTTATCATATTTGTGAATAATCTTAATCCATGCATATTTCTAGACCCTCAAGAATCTATTAGGGCATGATCTCATGCAAGGAGGGGCTCACTCTTGAAGGATTATGCAAATTCAACAAAAGGGGGGCCATTGAAGACTTTTGTAGGAGGAAACACAGGCATTTTGGTGGTATTTTTGACATCCACCTCCACTCACAATTTGAGAAAGTGATCAAAATAAAAAATTTAGCTCATAAACTGAATAATCACCTCAAAAAATTTCATGATTTTTGGAGCTGCCAATGGTGAGGTAAGATGTTTTTGGTGGACCCAGTCTGCCCACTTTTTCTCACAAGTCACCCTAGTCTTCTCTCACCTTCCTTCACACTTCCACACACACATGCACCACACACAAACACACACACGCACGTACACACACAATTTTGGATGTGAGAAAATTTTCCTATTTCATAGGCTTGCTTTGCTCACATCGTATGTAGCTTGTAATTACATGGTATTATTTTGTTGACTGGCCATGGTCCTTTTTTCATGACCACATATGTATGTCCTTTTTTGGTTTTACATTATGTTGGCCTCACTATTAGTAGCATTTATCTTATGGCTATGTGTAGAAGTAGAGTTAGTGTCAAAACATGATATTTCACTTGCCTTCACATGGATGCACGATGACCTGGATTTGCAAGTTGTGGATTCCACCCTATTCTGGAGGTCGTCTGTTGGCATTACACATGACCCCATATATGGCAAAATGTCTTTCGACTAATGATTGGCCAAGGATGAGCGACGGAGCTGCATTCGAATATTACAAGTAGTGGTTTACTCTGACGCTGAGCCGTCAGTCCTATATAAAGGTGAGGGTTTCCTCACTTAGCAAGCTCTCATATACTCTGTTGGTAGTTGTTGTGGTGAGGAAGAGTTGTCTAAGTGATTGTACTCTAAGTGTGTGACACTATGGCTAAAGGGAAAGAAAAGCAACAAGCTTTGAAGGTCCATTCTCTGGCTTCTTCTTCTCAGGTGGAGTTCTTTGACTTGATGGTCTAAGTTTCGAAAGTAATAGCTCTTTGCTTGGTAATTGAGAACTTATGGACATTTCTAAATGTGTTGTGATGTGCTTATGGCATGGCGGTTTGGATGGCCAACTCTGGTCTTGATAGGTTTTGTTATGATTAAATGAATATGGTGCTGAAAACCACATTAAGGAGCTTGAAATTATATCTATTTGTAATGGTTCTTTGATTGGTGATGGCTTGGTATGTAAAACATCTCAAAGGTTTGTTTGATAAACATGCATGAAGGAATATTGTTTGGTGAAAACCTAGTACTTGTGCTGGTCGTATCAGTTTAGGGCTAAATTGTTTTTTAGATGAATACATTGGGAAGGTAAGCTAAGCAAGCTCAGTTTGAATGAGTACCTTTGCTAGTATGCAGATGTGATCACTCTTTTTGCTGCCTCCTGGGCTGACATGGTTATACTCTAAATTCCTTAGCACCTTTTTGGGTTTTGACTTGAGGCAAAATTGGATTTTGACCTAAGATGGATATTGTGAATTAGATTGGTGGGTTGCTTGGTATTCTCACTGGTTTGTTTAATAACAAGCATGAAAGAGTCAGTCAAGAAAACTTGCCTTCATGTATAAAGTGCTGATCCGTTTTGTTTGGGCTAAGTCTTTTTTCGAGGGATGCCTTGGGTTGATAAGCTCTGTAGATTCCTTTTGGGTGAGTACCTTTTGTTGATATGCTAATGAAACCACTATTTTTGCTTCCTACTAGACAAGCATGGGTTTACACTAACCTCCCTATCTACAATAAGTCTCAACCTAATGATAACTTCACCTGGCATAAGGCACCACAACCATTTATGCTGCTGATATGGGGCTGCTTTTGGTTTGTTTGATAACCAGGTAATTATCCTTCTTGTTTAGCAGATATAGTTCAGCATAGGGATTTCTTGGCTGATGATGCATACATTAGCAAAAATAGTTGTTAATTACGACTGTCTAATGGAATTATGCTAACTTATGACTCTTGAAAATAGTGGATGACATGGATGGATGGATATGGTTATTGGCTCTTAGCAAGACTCTTATAGAATTACCTATTTCCTATTTTCAAATATAAAACTCTTGGTTTTTTACATATTTTTTTTTATTCTCGATATAGACAATATGTCTCTCTCTTCTTGCTTCCTACTAAAGAGGCCCGGGTTGATAAGGCACCGAAACCATTTATGTTGCTGATATGGGACTGCTTTTGGTTTGTATTGATAACCAGGTAATTATCCTTCTTATTTAGCAGATATAGCTAAGCATAGGGCTTTCTTGGCTGATTAAGTATACATTAGTAAATATAGTTGTTATTTACAGTTATCTAATGGAATTCTGCTAACTTATGACTCCTCAAAATAGTGGATGGCATGGCTGGATGGATTTGGTTACCGACTCTTAGCAGGACTTGTATAGATTTACCTATTTCCTATTTTTGAGTATAAAACTCTTGGCTGCTACATTTTTCTGGTTATTCTTGACATGGACAATATGTTTGGGAACATAGACATGATCTATTGTTTGTAGGTATACTTTATCCCCTGGTTTCTTTTGCTATAAGGAGTAGGATGGAATAACTTGGTAGGACCAGACTAAGGGCATATTTTTATTTTTTTCTTATAAACTAGTTTGGTGATTCCTTACTGTCTCGGCATGCTACTGTAGAATGTTTTGATTACTTCAGATAGCGTCTGAGTAGTGAAACTCTCGGGTTCCTTGAAAGTTTTATGGAATCCGGCCATTTATTGGCTAGTGTTGCTCATGATTATGGCAAAACCTGTCAGGGTTTTCTTATATACAAGAGGGTGTATATGATAGTTTCATTGCTAATAATGCCATAAATGATTTGTCTATTTTTATCAGGTTATACCAAGGTATAAGTTGACTGCTCGGATGAGTACTATAGTCGATCCTATCAAGAGGGCACAAATCTCGGAAAATCTTAAATTGGCTAGGGTAGAATATGTGGCTTCTTTTGCGGCTAAGAACATGGCGTAGTGGAGGAAAAGAGCCTATCTTAATAGAACTTGCAAGAATAAGGAGATAAACTATAAAGATCCTTAACATAAATTCCGTCCAATCATTGGTAGTTTGTAGGTTGTTGAAGGTTTTATGATGTTGTAATTGGCTATCAAAGTTTATTAAAGTTTCTCTTTCAATGATAAGTTTACTTGCAAAAAAGTTGTGCCTTTGTGACATGAATAACAACTAGGATTCCCGTGCATCACCTGCATACATAGCCACTGCTAACATAATGTTATGTTGTTCCTATGGGTGCAAGTGAGGGCTACTCTTTTTGGTTCAGCTTTTTGGTTGCTTTACTATTGGGAAGATTGGCTACTAGTTTGAAGTTTGTGAAGTAGTTTCTACGTTTTGGGATGGTGACTTGTACCAACTTGATGTTATTCATTTGTACATTATCATGCTATCTAAGTTTGTTTTGTACAATAAACCTTGTATTTATCTGGGTACCTTGGTCTTTGAACACGTATATGTTCGTCTATGGGTAATATAAGTAAATAACTAAAACATACACACTATTTCTCTCTATCCCTCCCTCAAACATGCACCTTCCATGGTTTCTCTTACCCTCTTCACCATTAACTTCCCCTCTTTACCTCCATAGCTATCATATGAACTCTACATGTACATACACCATCTATATGCCTCTCTCTATTACCTCTAAATTACAATTCCTTTTTATCTCTTCTCTATATACATAAATTTAGCATGTAAGACCATGCTTAATCTCTGCTAACCATGTAAAACTTCTTTAAATATTCATCATCACAAGGATTCCCTCACTTCATTCACCCATCTTCCTTCAACCATCTACCTCATTCTACCCATTGTAAATATATAATTAACTTTTTAATAATTGCTAACACTAACTACTAACTTACTAACCCAAAACATCCATTGACCTAACCTTAAAAGGCACCTCACCTCAAGACATGTACATAATAGAAACTCTCTCTCTCTCTCTCTCTCTCTCTCTCTCTCTCTCTCTCCCCCCCCTAACTCTTTAATTTCACCCTATCCTCTTGAGCCCACATTCATGACCCAAGCATACAAAGAAGACCCACATCCATGGCCCAAGCAGACAAAGAAGGCCTGCAATGTTTTGATATTCAAAATAAATCCTAATCTTGATGTGATTAGCTTGTAGATAAGGTTATCAATAACCTTAATGAGGGGTTTTCAACCTATAAATAGGCCCCTCTCCTTCTTGTAAATCCCCAAGCTCACATAAAACCCAACACTCTATACGCAAGGAGAGATTTAGGTAGAGTTATCACCTTGTGACCTTCACACTTGTTGTGAAAGAGGCTTTGATGATATACATTCCAAAGAGATGGAGTGTGTTTACCCTATCTCAAACTACTATTGTACATGCTCTTCCACTATCAACAATTGAGGTTTTGGTGCTTCAAAGGCGTGTCTTGGTTCTAGAATTGTTGTCCTTTCACTTGTGCCATGTGGTTTGGTGAATGCAAGGTGACTCATATTTTTTAAGTTCTATCATGTGAGCTTGTTTGAGAAAGTGGTGAGTGTGTTCTCATTGCCAAGTTTCTTGTTCATTGTAAGAGGGTTTTTTGGTGAGAGGTTTCCCACACCCTAAGACAGTGTGTGTGTGCTAGCAATGTTACCATTCACTAATTGTCGGTTTAGTTTATCCAAGCTCCTTGATAGGGTGATAGTAAACAACCTTACCTTGCAAGTTGTCAATCAAGTATTTTCACAAACTCCATCTCTCTCTCTCTCTCTCTCTCTCTCTCTCTCTCTCTCTCCCCCCTTCTCCTTTGCTCTAAGCTCCCTCTTGTGCCATTTGATGTTTCTTGGTGTGAGATTGTTTGTGTGTGTTTTGTTGCACCTCCTCTTGGTCGTGACAAAATCGCCCTAGTTCGCATCCCATAACTAGGTGGAACCCCTTCACTTGTTGGCTGTGGGTTTATTGTTGCGTTCTCTTGCTTGTGGTTGTCCTAGCCCCAATTGAGTAGCACAAGAGCCTTGAGGGGTGTTAAGAGGTCGCCTCTCTTGTTGCCACCCTAGACCGCCTCAATTTTGGTGCCCCCATTGAAGAGGTCTTGGTGTCTGTTGTTGTTGCATATTGCATGAATGCTTAGCTTTTAGCATAATCAAGTGGGTTGCATGAATCATAAAAACTTGTATGACCCATTTGGTCCCATTGCAAGGCAAAATGTGTATATCATTTTTGTTAGCACTAAATTACAATTTCAGTGAGTAATTCGTAGAATTTTTGGTCCTCTTATGTTAGCCGAGATAAACGCTTTACTAAATCCTTTTATTTTGCCTCTCATTAGGTACAACCTTAGTTTGGACGTCTATATTTTTGTTTTGTTTTAAGCATTAGGTCATGCATAGACCATAGATAATGGCCCAGGAATAGAGGTTTTTCCCTTCCATTTCACTCCACACAAATGCATAAACGTTGCAATTAGTAGAAAGACCCATAAAGAAACCAAATCCGCCTAATTTCTTCTCAAATTAGGCGGATTTGGTTTCTTTATGAATTGATACCATCTATGGTCACCACCGCATTTTGTACATAAACCATCCTCCTTTGAAGTCGAAGAAGCATTTGACGAAGAGCCTTGCTCAGTATTGGAATGCCAATCTTGAGAAAAATCACGTCCTTTACCACGATCAAGTGAAGCTCCACACAAATGCATAAACGTTGCAATTAGTAGAAAGACCCATATTCAACAGCGTATGCTGTTCATGTTTGGTTCTCAAAGAGTAGGAGAAATTCTCACATCACCAAATCTTGTCATCCTGCCTCTTGTTGACTATCATAGATCATTTGATGTGCATATTTTTATTTTGTTGTAAAATAGATTGCAACTTAGAAAACAAAATTGTGTAAATCTTTTTAAGAAAGAAAAAAAATGTGTTGTCACTTTGAAATTGATTCAATGAAGGCCCAGTGCCAAATGTTAGGATATCGCCTCTTCTTTGGAGAGCCTGGCGAGGATGTCAAGTTATTTTTAGCAAATTTCAAATGGCTTGCCGCATAAAAAGGGTCATTGGAGATGATGAATGCTTAGAAATGTTTGAGGTAGTTTTGAGGAAGTATGCTAGCACTTGGTTTGACTCTCTAACTCAGGAGGTTAAGGAAAGCTATAAGGAAGTTGTTGATCATTTCAAGCGATACTTGTTTGACCCCCAAAACACTCAAAGCTATGGCAAGACCTCATTCTCACAAGCAAAAAGACTTAGATGACTACTACATGTACAAACAAGAGTTTTTACGTCTTTGGGTTGTATGGGTGAGAAATGTTGCTAACTCTGGTGATGGTGCAGAGTTCCTAAAGAAGGAGAGATTCATAGCCGGTCTCTTTCTCCCACTCAAGATAAAAGTTGAGGCGGGTGCACCTGCTACCTTTGATGCAGTTGAAACTAGGGTTGTTAATAAGTATGAAAAACACAAGTGCCTAAGGGGAGAGGTTCCAATAGAGGGTCCTAGACCCAAGGGAAAATTGCAAGCATCAACACCTAGAGAGATTCCTGAGGTAACAGCTGAGGTGATTGAGAAGCTAAATGAGTCCTTGAGCAACTTATCAATTCACCTTTCACAAGATGTGGGTCCCAAGAGACAATCAAAGAAGGTAGAGGAGCGAGAGCCACGACCTAGGAAACTTTTGCAATTTTGGAATTGCAGAGAGTCTAGACATGGGATGTATATTTGTCCTTGGCCTTGTGGGGAGCCAGGGAGACCTAACTTGAATTACCCAGTGATGAATGCAGGTGAAGGGACTGTTCAACAACCAATGCTTCTACAAAGACTTAATGGAACAAGACCACCTCCATGAGGAGTGGAAGGAGTTCCACCTTTGCCAGATCCAAATGTGCATGTGGTAGAGGTGACAAATTCAAATGAGGTTGACATGGAAGCAAATGGCATTAAGCGCGGCCATGGAAAAGGTAAGGAGAAAGAAGGAGTCACATCACAGAGTGACCTTGGACGAGGCAAGAAAGCAAAGGAGATCAAGGAAGTATCAATCTCCAAGACTTCCTTCTTGGACATGGTATGACTCCATACAACCTGATGGAAGACATGAGAGGTAAGGGTCCAGATATCTCATGGCCTCAGTTTCTTGCACTATGTCCACAAGTTAGGAGGGACTTAATGAAGGTAGTTAGCACTGGAAGTAAAGGTAAAAGACAGTGTGCCTATTGTGAAAATTGCATAGGTTGAAATGAATGAGGATATTACCCCTATGATAGATTGTTATATCAAAGGAAGGTTGGTTAGGAAAGTTCTAGTGGATGGGGGTGCACAAATTTGCATCATGACATAGCGCCTCATGCAAAGACTAGGCATGCACATCCACAAGAAACCTGAAATTAAAGTCAAGATGGCAAACAATAGCAAGGCTAGGTTTGTAGGAATTTGTAAAATTGTTTTTGTGGGGGCCTTCGGCATTAAGAAAACGGTTGATTTCTATGTTATGTCTACCAATGGGAATGGTTATCCAATTATGCTAGGGAGACCATGTTAGTGGAAATGCGAGCTTTGTAAGATTGGGAGAGTGGCAAATTGATTTGCAGGAATGAAAATTATAAGAAGATTGTCTTTGACATGAAGGAACAATGTCAAGAGGAGATCCATGAAGAATCATCTCAGAGTGAGACAGAGGAAGACTGGACCAATAGCACTTCAAAAGAAGAAAGCAACGGCAGTATTACTAAAGAGGATTCTTCCATCGAAGTCATGGGGGTAAGATTTAAGCTGAGCAACCAAGAGACCTCTTGCCCAGGTTTGGAAGAGGTAGGTCATCAAGAGAACCAAGGTGTGCAAGATGAAGGGATGCTAGAAGGTATGTTATAAAAAACACTTACAAAGGAAGAAAAAGAGGAGTTCAAATGTGTCTAAGTTTCCTAGGCTTTTTGCAAAAGACTACATTAACGTGCGTGGACTGGATGCTATTTAGCACAAGATCGAGCTAAAGCCAGAGGCCAACCTAGGGCACAGAAGCTATGAAGGCTCGGAGTCATCAAGGAGCAAGCTTTACTCAAAGAGGTGAGAAAGCATTTAGCGGCAGGGTTCATTTATCCTATAGAAATTATGAGTGGGTCTCTTCAATTGTGGTCACTCCAAAAAAGAATGGCAAGTGGAGGGTATGTGTCGACTACCGGCTACTCAATGAGGCAACCAAGAGGGATCACTTCCCACTTCTGTTCCAAGATAAGATATTAAATGAGGTAGTTGGTCATGAGAAGTAAAGTATGTGTGATGGCTACTTGGGCTACTTTCAAATAGGTATCACATTAGAGGATCAATCGAAAATTGAAAACAACCTTCATCACTCCTTGGGGTTGTTATGCTTTCAAATTCATGCCATTTGGCCTGACAAATGCTCCTACAACTCTCCAATGCTTCATGAACATGGTGTTTCAAGCATTTTTTGGAAAGTCCATTAGGATTTTTATTGATAACTTTTGCATTTATATTTCAAAATCATTGCACCTACAAAGGGAGAAAAAGGTTTGAAGAAAATGTATGACATGGGAGTCAACTCAATCCTGAAAAATGCCATATAGGTGAGGACGAGGTGATCTTGCTTGGTCACAAGGTTTCCTATCAAGGTATTGAGGTGGATCCTTCAAAGACAAAGGCTCATTTACCATCACCCAAGAATCTCAAAGAGGTCATCCTATTCATTTAAAAGGTGAACTATATGTACTGCTTCATTCACTTAGCATCAGCGTTATGTCACCGTTTGCAAAATTTGACACAATAAGTAGAGTTTCTTTGGTCTGATGAGCTTGAAGATTACTGTTGTAGTGGCATTAAAGTCATTCTGCTAGAGCTACCAACACTCATGCCTCCTTGTTGGGAGCACACATTCTTTGTTAGCTCCAAGGTTGGGAAAGAAACAATTGGTGCTGTTTTGCTACAACAAAATCCCCATAGTACCACGATGTGGCCCATCTAATTTGCTAGTAGGGTCATGAATGCCTTTGAGAGAGGATACACAGAAGCATAACTCATGATGCTTGCTCTTATGTTTGCAATGAAAAAATTTAGATCCTACTTGTTGTCAAAACCCTTTGTAATACTCACTGCCAAAAACGTGTTTCCTTGGGTGTCCTCTCAAATGACACTAAGTCCTAGGATCTCAAAGTAGATTATGTAATTGCAAGACTTCCAATACTATTAAAGGTAGAAGATAGTGTATGTGCACAATTGAGTGCACGAAAGGGATATTAAGGTGCCTGAAGGAAAAATCCTACCCTTGCCCCAACACCTAAAAGAATACCTAATTCATTCACCTTATTTTTGATGGAGCATTCAGGAAGGCCACAGGAAAAGCAGGGGGTGGGCTTGTGTTGCTTGATCCAAATGGTGCGGATGTTGTGAAAGAACATGTTACTTTGCCAGACTCCATAAGCAACACTGAGGCAGAGTATGATATGCTACCCCATGGCTTGCAGATGTGTGTTGCTCAGAAGATACAATGCCTCATGGTAAAAGGGGACACACTTATCATTGTAAAGAAAATCTTAGGCATTTGGGCATGTAAAAATGAAAGATTAAGGCAAAAGGTTCATTCATCCACAAACTATTCAATCAGTTTGAAGAAGTGCAATTGTATCATATTCCTACAAAATAAAATGAAGATGCTTATTTTCTTGCACAGAAAGCAGATGCATGTGGTGACAAAGAAGTGCATGTCATCATGGTGGCAACAATGGTAAATCAACCAAGGTACCAAGGTATGGAATCTTTGGCTCCCATTGTGAGCTACATTCTAAAAGGCAAGTTTCCACAAGGCTTTATAAAGGCTAGGAAGAGGAGGCTCATAAAGAAGGCAAGTGTCTATCTCTTCTTAGAAGGCTCCCTCCGTCAAAGAGGAAAAGGTCACGTGTGTAGAAGAGTACCAACAATGGAGAAAATTCCAGCCATTCTAGAAGGTTTGCATGAGGAAGCGTGTGGTGACCATTTCGCCCAAGAGTTAACTGTGAAAAAGATTTTGCTTGCGGGGTATGTTTGGCCAAGCCTGCATGTGGATGTCCAACATTGATGCAGAAGCTATCACAATTGTCAAGTTAATGGAAACAGAAGGTTGGTGCATGGTCCAATGCAAGTTGTACTCACAAATGGACCCTTTGAAAAGTGGGGCATTGATGGTATGGGTGTCCACTACCTAGAATAAAAAATGGTAAGCTCTACATTCTAGTGGCAGTAGACTATATGACTAGGTGAGGTGGGTAGAAGCAAAAAGTGTGGCAAAGGTAAATGAGAGGACAGTGAGCAAGTTTGTCTACACTCACATCTATTTTAGATTTGTCACACCTTTGAAAATTGTTTCTGATAATGGTGCAAGGTTCAGGAAGGGTTTAATCACGGAAGTTTGTGAAGAGCTTCAAAATCTATATCGTCATAGCATACCCTACTACCCATAGTCAAATGGTTCGGAGAAGAAGGTTAATGGTGTCATTGCATGCATCATTAGAAGGATGGTGAAGAACAAGACAAAGTTGTGGGATGAGTTCTTGGATGGGGTATTATGGGCGTATCGAACCACATATAGGGAGGCCATAGAGTTCACACCATTTCACTTGGTGTATGGTCAAGAGGTTTTGTAGCCAATTGAGATCAACATTCCAACAATGCAACTTCATGGCAAAGCAACACAAGATAATCAAGAAGTGTGGATGAATTGACTTCTTACTTTAGCTATATGTGGTCAAAAAATCTTTTAATTCAAGTTACTATCATCTCATGGATTTAGATGGCAAGGAGCATCCTAAGAAGGTGAATGGGTACCAACTAAAGCACTACTTGAGTCACACTCTACCAAAGGATCTGCAAGAGCGTCACTAAGAAGCTAGATCATCATGTAAGTCTTGTAGTTTGTTTTGTGTCAGTAGTTCAAGACAAGATAAAGAAGAACTGCAGAATAAATTGTTTACGCACAAAACATCGCAAATAGCTTGGAACCACTCTCATTGAAAAAGATGTCTTTTGATGGTACATGAATGTACCATCATCCTAGGGGAGGGCTAATGATAGCCGTTTTTTTGTTGTACGAAATTTGCATAGTGAGCTACCTCACCCTATCAAAATCATTCAGACACTGTGGCTATCCTCACACTTTCACTGTACATTGGCATGTGTGAGTTAGGAGACTTCATATCTTCTTAAAACCCTCAGCTAGCTAGTCATTGGGCTAGTTGAGCCAATTATATATATATATATATTATGGTCCATTTGTGTGTAAATATTTCGTTGTATATAGGGTCTAAATATAAGGATTTTTTATTAATAATTATTTGGTATTTATTTAAATATTTCTATCTAGGTGGATGTTATTTACCTAAGTATGTTATATACATTGACTCATCGTTATCATAATTCTCTTACCACTGTATATACTCTTTATTATATAAATAAATATTTTCATGCAAGCCTTTGTAAATCTTAAAGTGAAGCCACTCCGATAAAAAATCAGATAAATGCCTTTCACCTAGTCATTCCCTTTTACTAAATTATCATTTTTCTACATTCATTTTTCCTTACTTCTTGCAAATGTTCCTAAATCAATAAAACAAACGAGTTTAATTCCCTATATTTTCATATATATATTCTTTTCTATTTTATATTTATATACAACTGTGCTAACACTATTCTAGATTCCATGGATTGCTTATATACTAACCTTTTTTTCCCATCATATTCATATATCATATTTGTGAATAATCCCAAACCATGCATATTTTCAAACCCTCAAGAATCTATTAGGTCATGCTCTCATGCAAGGAGGGGCTCACTCTTGGTGGAGGATTATGCAAATTCAATAAAATGGCGCCCACTAAAGACTTTTGTAGGAGGAAATAGAGGCATTTTGGTGGGATTTTTGGCGTCCACCTCCACTCAAAATTTGAGGAAGCGATCAAATCAAAAAAATTGGCTCACAAACTGAATAAAAACCTCAACATTTTTCATAATTTTTGGAGCTGCCAATGGTGAGATATTATTTTTTTGGTGGACCCCAGTCTGACCCACTTTTTCTTACAAGTCACCCTAGTCTTCTCTCACTTTACTTCACACTTCCACTCATTTCTCTCTATCCCTTCCTGAAAAATGTACCTTCCATGGTTTCTCTTACCCTCTTCACCATTAACTTCCCCGCTCACATCCATAGCTCTCATAAGAACTCTACATGTACATATGGTGAATGCAAGGTTACTCATATCTTTAAGTTTTGCCATTTGAGCTTGTTTGAGAAAGTGGTTGGTGTGTTTTCATTGCCAAGTGTTACGATATACATGTGGTAGTGATGTGTGTGAATACACTAGGATCATCGGGGCATTTTTTCCCTTTTTAGGAGGTTTTTTTCCTCGTGCATTGTATATACGTCCATCACTCTGGGGCTATCTATCTTTCCATTGCACACTAAGTAATACATTCTCTGTTGTGTGTCTTGATCTTCCTTTGTCTTCTCCAAGCTGTGTGTGTTTTCCTGCAATCCTAATTCCAACAATTGGTATCAGAGCAGGTACCGTCCTCCCGGGCTTAGTCGCCAGCAGCTCCAACACACGCTTGCGCACTTTCCCTGATTTTAGTGAGCTTTGGCAATTGTTCGCAGGTCGGCAAAATTTTTGGGTGTGCTCGTAGAGCTTAGTCTGCTCTTATTTATTATTTGGGCTCATTTCAACCTCCATTTCCACTATAGGCAGTACTACACAAGCTATTTCGTCATTTTGTGTAGAATTTTTGTCAGTGTTGTTTTTTGCATAACAGGTCCCTTATAGTCTTCCATTGTTTGTGTTATACATCACATGTTGTTCCCACTTTGTTTCTCCTCTTTTTGGATATTTTTCACATCAGCTGCATCATTTACCATGGATGACAACAACACAGATGTGTTTAAGATGTTTGCTGCTGAGGAGAGATTGGATGGGGACAGTTACCCTAAGTGGGCTTACATGATGCAACATGTTCTTGTGTCAAAGGGCATTTGGAATATTGTGCAGGGCATGGATGTACGTCCTATTTCTGAGGATGTAGACGATGTTGAGGATGTGGCAGGTCTTGCTGCATGGATTGCTGCTGTTAGAGTTGTTTTGCCTACGATAGAACAAGCTCGTTGGGATGTAAAAGATGCATAGGCTCATGCATTGATTGTGTTGTCTGTGAAGCGCACCATTACTCCTCACATTTGCTTAGTGAAATTTGCAAAATAGGCTTGGGATATTTTCGCTGGTCTTTATGCAAGCATCAAAAATTGGATTGCTGCTGCGTAAAGAGCTGGAGTTGAAGATTATGCATGAGGAAGATGATATGAACACTTTCCTTGCTGATGTCAAGGATATCAATGAGCAACTTATTTCTGCAGCAGGTGGTCATTTTAGACAGTTTCCTTATGCAGACTATTCTTGATGCCTTGCCAGACTCTTACCAGACTTTTGCTAGTACTTGGAGACTCATGACCCAAGGAAATCCTAAAGTTGTCAAGTTTGATGCATTGTGCACATTGTTGCTGCAAGAGTCGCTTTCCAAAAAACACAAGACTAGACATCGTGTAGTTGAACATGCTTTTATTGCAGCTCAAAGAAAGGGTGGTAGCAGCAATGCAGCCGCTTCTTATGGTTCTTCTGCAACTGGAAAATCACATGTTCCTAATGCTTCTGTTGGCAGCAATTCGTCTAGAAGTTTTGGAGATAAGGGCAAAAAGAAGATACGTTGCCATTATTGTAAAGCTAATGATCACTTGATCAAGTAGTGTCCTAAGTTGAAGGCCAAAGAGGCTAAGAAGAAAGAGGGTGGCTCCACTGCAAATACTTATTCCACTACAATTCGTCTAGAAGTTTTGGAGATAAGGGCAAAAAGAAGATACGTTGCCATTATTGTAAAGCTAATGATCACTTGATCAAGTAGTGTCCTAAGTTGAAGGCCAAAGAGGCTAAGAAGAAAGAGGGTGGCTCCACTGCAAATACTTATTCCACTACAAATGCAGCTATTGTTGAGTCTTCTGCAAAAGGAGACTGTGATGATGATGTTGATGTAGAATGGGATTTTTGTGCAGAGTGTACCTATAATCCTGATGTCCATGATGCACACATGTCAATTGCTGCAGATTCACCTGTGTAGTATTTTGATAGTGGTGCTACAAAGCACATTACCTCACATCGTGATTTGTTCACCTCTCTTGAGTCTGTCTCTCATGGGAATTTAGTTACTTGTGCCAACAATGCCTCTTATCCGGTTCAGGGAGTTGAAAAGATTGTGCTTACTGTTGCAAATGGTAGTTCTTTCACACTTGCTGATGCATTTTATGTACCTGGGATCAAGAATAATCTTTGTCTGTATCTGCACTTCTTAGACTTGGTCTTGTAGTCAAATTTGTGGATGACAGATGTACGGCACATAATCTCAGTTTCGGTGATATAATTGTTGCATCTGGCATTTTATGTTGTGGGCTGTATAAGCTCACTTTGTATGACAAGTGTGGCAGAATTTTGCAAATGCAATTTTGGATTCAAAGGCTCTTTCAGATGCAAAACTTTGGCATGCACGTTTTGAAAATCTGAATTTTTCTAGTTTGCTGCGTTTGTAAAAATCTGATATGGTTGCTTCTTTTCCGCCTCTTGAAGCACCTGTCAAACATGTTTGTGAAGGCTATATTTTGGGTAAAATGCAGCGTGCTAAGTTTCCATAGGATGGGCCAGTTTGTGCTAGATGCAGATTGCAACTTGTGCATGGTGATGTTTGTGGGCCTATGCAAACTCTATCCTTGGGAAATTACTTGTACTTCGTGACTTTCATTGATGACTACTCCAGGCATGCATGGGTATATCTGTTGAAACCTAAGTCCGAAGTGTTTATGTGCTTCAAGCAATTTCTTGCTGTGGCTGAAAATGTCTCAAAATGTGCTATGGGCACGCCTCCATTCCGATCAAGGGGGGGGGGAGTATATGTCTCATGAATTTAATGCATTTTTGGCTAATTGTGGGATAAAACACCAATGTACAGTGCCTTATACGCCTCAGCAAAATGGTGTTGTTGAGAGGAAAAACAGGTCACTTACAGAAATGGCACAATGTATGGTTATGTGTTCCACTTATGTACTAAATAGGTGTCCTACTAAAGCTTTGTAGTCCATATCTCGAAGCATGGCATGATAGAAAGCCTTCTATTGAGCACATGCGTGTTTTTGGCTATTTGGCATATGCTTTGGTGCCACAAACACATTGTAAAAAATTAGATGATAAGGCTGTCAAATGTATTTTTGTTGGTTATAGTGCTGAAAGCAAAGGTTATCGGTTGTATCATCCACAAACAAAGTGTATCTGGTTTCACTGGATGTTGTGTTTGTGGAAGATTCTATTAGCCCTTGATGTCATGTACTAGAGACAATAATGTAAGCTCACATGACATTTATGACACTTTGGTACCTCTTTTCAGTGGTGGAAGTTTGAATGTAAATTCCAATGAGGCAAATGTATAGCCTATAGGGGTTTTTGAAAATGTTACAAATCAGCCTATTACTGATGCATATGTACATGATGTACTTGATGAGGAAAGGGCTAAAAATGAGCAGGCTAGAGGTAGGCCAAAATGGATGGTGCATACATTGTGTGACAATAAATTGGATGCACCTTTGTCTAGTCGTACTCGTTTAGGTTCTCGCCATGCATCTTATGCATCAGATTTATGCTTTGGCTGTGTCTAGCTTACATGATGTTGAGGAACCTCTATCCTTTGATGAAGCACAAAAATCAAAAAATTGGATGGCTGCCATGCAATCAGAATATAATGCACTTATAGAAAATGACACATGCACTTTTTGTGAATTGCCTCCTGACAAAAAGTCCATTGGTACAAAGTGGGTTTACAAGTTGAAACGCAAGCTGGATGGTGGGATTGATCGCTATAACGCTTGACTTGTTGCAAAGGGTTATGCACAACAAAGGCAAAGATTATGAAGAGACTTTTACTCCCACTTGTCATATGACTATTGTTTGTTTTCTATGTGCATTGGCAGCTCATTTTGGTTGGGATGTACTTCAATCCGATATTGTTACTGCTTTCTTGAATGGTGACATTTTTTAGGAAGTCTATGTAACGCAGCTTCGCGGTTTTGTCAAGAAAGGACAAGAGGATAAGGTGTGCAAATGTAATAAAGCTTTGTATGGGTTGAAGAAATCTCCTTGTGCTTAGTATGAGAAGGCTGACACTCATTTGGTCAAACACAGTCCAATAGAAAGCACATTGTATGTCAAGCGTGAGGGCGATGTACTTCTCATTGTTGTTCTTTATGTGGATGATTTGCTGATCATTGGTCCCAATGAGGCACGTATTGTTGAATTTAAGGCTTATTCGAATGCTACTTTCAAGATGAAAGATTTGGGGCTATTGCATCATTACTTGGGCATATAGTTTAAGCAGTGTGATGGTGGTATTGCCTTGTGTCGGAAAAGTTACATAGAGACATTGCTATGTAAGTTTGAACTTCAGGATTGAAACCTATTGCCACTCCCATGGAAACAAGTTTGAAGTTGAGTCTACATGATGCTTGTGATCCTGCTGGTGTCACTCTTCTTTACTAAATTGCTGGTGGCTGCCTCATTTATGTATTCAACACGAGGCTGGATATTAAATTTGCATTCTCACAGGTTAGCATATTTATGCGTAGCCCAAGGTCTAAGCATTGGTAGGAAATCAAGAGGATTTTTTGCTACTTGAGTAGCACTTTGCATCTTGGCTTGTTTTATCTCAAGGGGGGTTCATTGCCGCCAGAACAACATGATTTTTTGGACTCAAATTGGGCTGGTTATCAGACATTCAGTAATTTTTGGTTGTCAGACCATTCACCAATTTTTGGTTAGTTTATGCAAGCTCTGTGATAGTGTGATAGTAAACAACCTTACCTTGCAAGTTGTCAATCATGTATTTGCACAAAGTCCATTTCTTCTCTCTCTCTCTCTCCCCCCCCCCCCTTCTTTGCTTTAAGCTCTCTCTTGCGCCATTTGGTGTGTCTTGGTGTGAGATATCTTGTGTGTGTTTTGTTGCACCTCCTCTTGGTCGTGAAAAAATCCCTCTTGCATCCTAGTTCGCATCCCATAACTAGGTGCTACCCCTTCACTTATTGGTTGTGGGTTTGTTGTTGCTTTATCTTGCGGTTGCCCCAACCCCAATTGAGCAGCACGGGAGCCTTGAGGGGTGTTCAGAGGTTGCCTGTCTTGTTGCGTGTCCATGACTGCCTCATTACCTTGCTTGACACAAAGCAATACCTCCATCACTCTCCTTAAAATGTATGCCCATGTAATTATGCAAAAGCCCCAAGTCTTTCATCTTAAAAGGAATGTTCAATTCAGCCTTGAATTCAACAATGTGCATCTCATTCGGACTAGTAATCATCTACATAAAAAATGACAATAAGATATACATCACCCTCATGTTTGGAAGACAAAATGATTTTGGCTGGACCAAATGAGTGACAACTTTCTCATACCAAGCATGATGAGACTACTTCAACCCTTACAATGCTTTCTTTCATTTTCACACTTTTGTTTCTTGTCCTTTCTTGAGAAAACAGTGAGGCTGCATTACATTTACTTCCTCAAATATATCACCATTCAAGAAAGTAGTAACAATGTCTGATTGATGTACATTCCATCCAATATGAGCTACCAATGCACATAGAAAATGAATAGTAGTCATACGACTAGTGGGAACAAAAGTCTCTTCATAGTTAATGTCTTTCTACTATGCATGACCTTTTGCAACAAGTCTAACCTTGTAGCGATCGATATCACCATCCGGCTTACGTTTCAAATTGTAAACCCACATTTTACCAATGGTCTTTTTACCTAGTCCATGTTTCACCTCTATAAGTGCATCAAATTCTGATTGCATTGTAGCCATCCAATTTTTTGTGCTTCATCAAAAGAACATAAAGTCCATATTTCATTCTCAATAAGTACATCATATTTTGATTGCAGTGTAGTCGTCAATTTTTTTTGTATTTTGTGCTTCATCAAAAGAAATATGTTCCTCTTTATCACATAAACTAGAAACAACCAAAGCATAACAATTTGACGCATATAATGCATGTCAAGAATCTAAACAAGTACAATTAGACATAGGTGCACCCGATTTATTATCACACAAAGTATGGCATACCCCTAGAATCTTCATTCCCAACCATTTCCATACCAAGTACATGTACATATGTATTGGTAATAAGCTCCTTTGTAACATTTTAGAAACCCGCCATAGGATGTAGATTTTCCTTATTCAAGCTTATACTTAAGTTTACACCTTTAAAAAGAGGCAACAAAGGTGTCAAAAATGTCATGTCAGCTTACATTACTGTCTGTGGTACATGATAAAAAAGTTTGAACACAATCTTCCACAAATACAACATCTCAAGAAACCAAGATATGTGTTGTTTGCGGATGGCATGGTATAACTTGTAAACTTTGCTTTCAGGATTTTTACAAAAAATCCTTATCATCCATTTTTTTGTGTTGCTTCTTTGGAATCAAAGCATAAGCTAAACAACCAAAGACACGTATGTAATCAATGGATGGATTCTTATCATGCCATGCTTCATAAGAAGTCAGAGATTTCAAGGCTTTTGCAGGACACCTGTTAAGTACATAAGTAGCACACACATGACAACCTCAAGCCAAAATGAATGTGGTAAAGCTTGACTCTTGACCATACATCATGCCAACTCCATAAGCAACCTGTTTTTTCTTTCAACAACATCATTTTGTTGTAGTGTATACGACATCATACTTTGGTGTTTTATCTCACAACTAGCTAGAAATGCATTCAATTCATTAGAGACACCCCCCCCCCCCCCCCCCCCCCCCCCCCCCCTTCAATCTAAACGAAGGTTGCCCATAGTAGATTTAGAGACATTTTTATCCATAACAAGAAATTTCTTAAACCACATGAACACTTCGGACTTAGCTTTAGGTGGATACACACATGCATGCCTGGAGTAATCATCAATGAAATTCACAAAGTATAGGTAATTATCCAAGGATTGAGTTTGCATAGGCTCACAAACATCACTATGTATAAGTTGTAAGCTACATGTAGCCCTTACTGAACCATCCTTTGGAAACTTTGAACACTGCATCTTACCCAAAATATCACCCTCACAACATGCTTTGAAGGTGCTTCAAGAGATGGCAAACACAAGAAATTGGCCAAATTAAATGCCCAAAATGTGCATTCCAAATGCCCCCCTTTGGCACAAGAACTTGCATCATAATGTAAGCCCACATTGGGTAGTTATCTCCATCCAATTTTTCCTCATTGATTTGTCCTTAGTAGTAGAAAACATCTTGAAAACGTCTATGTTGTTGTCAACCATGTCGAGTGACTACACCTAATGTGAAAACTACACCAAAAAACAAAGTAGGACTAACATGTGCTATGTAGACAACCCAAAGAGGACTATGAGGGACGTGCTCTACAAAAAAATGCAAGAACAAAAATTTTACACAAAAGGACAAAATGGGTTACGTAGTACTATCTGTAGTGGAAATTATGGAGGCCAAAATGAGCCCGAATCAGAATTCTAAACACATTAAGCTTTACAACTTCTCCCAAACTATTACTCAACTTGTTGATGCTCAAATGAAAGCTTATCCAATTTGAAGAAAGTGAGTAAGGGGGGATGGCGATGCTGGTGACTATGCCCCAGAGAGGATGCAACCTTCTCTGATACAATTTGTTGGAATTAGGGTTGAAAAAATGCGCAAACAACTTGGAGAAGATGAAGAAGATCAAGGCACACAACAAAGAGTGTATTGCTTAGTGTGCAAACAGAAAGATAAGATAGCCCTAGAGTGATGGGCGTACATATTATGCATGGGAAAAAACCTCCTAGTGAGGGAAAAAGTGGCCCGAAGGTCCTAAGTGTATTCACATACATCACTACCACATATGGTAACAATAGAAGCCAAGTCAAGTAGAACGACAAGGCCCAATGTGAAGGTCACTGTAAGAGGAAAACTAGTATTACTTCGGTTTAACAAAGAAAAATGGAGAGAGTTTTTTTTTTGTGTGTGCAGTAATAAAAATGGCAACATGTATGATAATGGATATTCGGTAATAAGCACGATAATATCAGTGATAATATACCCACGACTATTACCACACCCATTAACACGCTTATTACCACCGTACGGCTTTTCAAAAATAAAGATGCTTATTTGGGCCACCCACTCAATGAGCATCTTTATTTTTGACCCAAACATATAGAATGTATTTTTTAAACAAATTATGAAAAAAATTCAAGTTACAACTCATTCTTTACCTTTATAAGGCGAAACAGAACAATACTTTGAAAAAACTACAAATAAAGCCAAATTGACAAAATGAGTTTTGCACATCTGCACTTGTAAAAGAGGATTGCATAACAAATTTCTATCTATCATAATCCTCCTCGTCCTCATCCTAAGCTACATATGTTGGATTGTCTTGGCTCTACACCAACCAAATTTTTTTTTAGATAAATCAATAACAAATTACCATTCAATATAATTTGAATGTCTTATACACTTACCGCTTGTAGCATTTCGACTATTGAGTTGAAATTCTCGCAAGAGATATGATGGTTTTCCAACAACCATTGCCAAGTATCAAACTCTCTGTGTCTCTCTTGATACTTGACCATCTCTCTAGTAGGTGGATCAAAGTGATATGTTCCTAAGTTGATGCCAACCAGATGCCAACCAAAAAGGTTTAACAAGCTAAACCATTTTGTTATCCAAACTTGCACAATAAAAAATAACCTACATATTTATCTTTCCAAGCTGCTTTGCCTCTCAAACCATAGTACGTGGGAGTTTGCCTAGGCCGAGATTCGTATTGTTGAGTGTGGGTTAAGCCCATTGTAGATTGCTCAATCTTTTCTTGCATTGCCCACTCCCACTCTGCATCTGCCATGTTCCCACTATGATAGTTTCTCTTTGGATTTACGACCTGGTTGGGTTGTTGCACGTCGTACACTTGATTGCTTATTTTTTATATACCCCTCAAGCCATTGTGATGGGAAACGTTGGTTGTAGGCATTTGGAAATCTAGTATGCAACGCTTCCTCCACGTAGCGTGCATGATCGGGCACTTGGTCCTTGAATTTTATAAAGCAATTCTTATCCATCAAGTGTATAAGAATATGAAGATGGCATCAAAAACCTCTACCCTATGCAATCCCAAAGTCAACCTCGCCACCATGCCTTATCCTGTAGTATCACCCATGTGTGTTTGGCATGGGCGCGTCTATGTCCTCAGCCTTAGTGGCTGGAGCAGCATGCTCCGAAACAAGTGACTCCACCCCCCTCCACCACAAAACAAGTGTCCCTACTACCTAAGCCTTAACTAGACTCTCATTGGAAGTTAACCTTTCACTAAGCCAATCACATGCAACGAATGAAAAATAATGTGTATGGGATGAGCTTGAGTACCTTCTAGCAATGTGTAAAGTACTCTTACTTCACACCCGCCAAGCTACGTCACATTGCCCACCCTCTCCTTGGGTACAGAGTTAATGTAGATAGCTACCTAGGACCTCCTTTCCAACAAAATAGAGAGTTAAGAATAGATTTTTCTCCCTTCAATTATGGGAACCCCAAATCAACCTCAAGTCGCTCCTTAAATCAAGGCCAAAATCTTTTAAAATTTGTATGCACTTTCAATTTCAATTACTGTGAGCTCACTAAGTGTTTCCTTTATTGGTATGAATAGCTTGCTCGCTCTCTCCCTTAGTTTTGTCTCCAACAATTGGTATCAAAGCAAAAGGTTGCATATCTAGGCCAACTAGCATCCTTAGGTTTTTATTTTTGTTTTCCATCCCCTTGCATTTTTAGGTGTCGAAGTTCAATAAAACCTAAAGCTTGCTATCTACAATTATGGCACATTTTTTCTTTTTCTTGGCCACCCTCCCTACCTCCCCTTAATCCTCTCATCGCCCATGTGCTTCCTCCTCTTCCCTTGCTCCTCCTCCTCCAATATTCTCCCTCTCTTCCACCTCCTCCCTCCTTCTCCTCCTCTAGTCGCTCTCTGTTCCTCCATCTCCTCATCCAATTGTACTCCCTTTCTCAAGGACATCCTCTTCTCCCACTCTCTTCTTCCCCTCCTACCCTCTCTCTTTCCTTTTCTCTCTCTCTCTCTCTCTCTCTCTCTCTCTCTCTCTCTCTCTCTCTCTCTCTCTCACACACACACACACACACACACACACACACACACACACACACACACACACACACACACACACGCACGCACGCACGCACGCACACGCGCGCGCGTCAAGTACAAGATAAAAATTTACAACAAAAGAAAAGACTCGATTCCCTTCTTTCTGTAAAGAAGGGACAAAAGAGCCTAGAGACAATAGCAGAATGAAAGATGGTTTGCAAAGTGGAAGGAGATCTAAACATATGTAAGTGTGTTTTGTGTGTGCACGAAGGGCTAGGTCACTAAGCTCACCGCCCAGCCATGAAATAATGAGTGTCCCTCATTCGTTGACACTTACTTATAGTGTTGCTTGTAGTCCACATTGGTCCAAGTGCCCAAGCACTACGGCTGGGCAATATCCCCCCTGAAGCTTGCCTTGTCAGCTCTACAATTGGAAGGTAGGCAACTTGTTCACTTGCCATTACAAGCTATGTGACATTAACATACGTCTTAACATGATCCTCTGTAGTATGAATGCTTTCCTTTGCTACTTTTAACATATCATTCATATCTTCACGGAAATCCTTGACAAATTGAATCTTCTCCTTCTCTAGACTTATAGCCATAGGAGATCTTGACTGGAAATCATACATCAACATGAATGGTGTAAATACAATTGTTGAATGTTTGAAATTGTTGTAAACAAACTCCAAAATGGGTCTTTCCAATTAGATTGCTTCTTACTTATAGAATAACACATCTTTCCTCTAGGATTTGGTTAACCCTTTTGGTTTGACTATCAAATTGTGGGTGTATGCATTCTTAGAGTAGTATTCCATTTTTTGAAGATTTCCCTCGAAAAATGACTATTGAACGACACTATATCTGCAGGTAGGCCATATAGCTTGTAGAGATGTTCAATGAAGAGTTTTTCCAACGCTAGCATTTCAATCATTTTCTTTGCGGCAATAAACATTGCCATTTTGGTTAACCTGTCCACTACCACCCACACTGAGGCATTCCCTCGACTAGTTTTGACTAAACCGGTAATAAAATCCATGGAAATGCTTTCCCATTTCCCTTGAGAAACCTCCAAAGGATGGAGTAGTCCCTCAACTTTATTGACCTGACACTTATTGTATTTGAGAACATAAGTCTGGACGTCCTTGAACAAACTAGGCCAATATAATTTTCGCTTAACTAGTGCATAGCTCCTTTGAATCTCGAAAGGTCGACACTTAAGACTATCGTGACTTTCTTTAAGAATGCATGCCTGGAAGTCACCAATAGTTGGTACATACACTCGACCCTTATAGAGTAAGTACTTGTTGTCAATGGAGTAGTTAGTATACTTCTTTCTACGATGAAGTTTATCACCCCCCTTTGAAGATGTAGATGTCAAAGGTAATGGTCTATGTTAAATCTCTTTGGCCCTACACTATACCCAAAAGTATCGATTAGTCTCTTTGTATAACTCTCACTTCCTTACTCATTGTACCTACGGTTTGTCTCTTTGGACTAGCATTTCATGCCGAAGAGGGAGGTGATCGCATCTTTGGAGTAGTACGATTGCTATAGTACGTCAGATCTCTGTAAAGGATGAATGGTGCTCCCATAAGCCATGTAGTGACTCTAAGAACTTATTCTTGAATATTGTGAAACTTAATTCATTAGTTTGCAGCACGCGACTAAGTGCATCCACCACTATGCTATACTTACCTCTCTGATAATGTATTTGAAGGTCAAACTCCTATAGGATCTCTGACCACCGAGCTTTTCTCCCCTTCAACTCTGTCTAACTAGAAAGCCATTTTAGACTTTTATGGTCATCCAGACCTCAAATATGGCACCATATAAATAGTGTCTCCACTTTTTAAGTACATGTACTATATCAAGTAACTCTCACTCATAAGCTAAGTAGTTACGTTGGGCATGATTTAACTTTTTGCTTTCAAATGCAATCAGGTATCCCCTTTGCATAAGCATGGCTCCAATGACCTTATTACTTGCGTCTGTCTCCTTTATATATTGTCGGTAAAAGCTTGACATACACAAGAAAATTTTTGATTTTTTTTTCAAGATTTTTTGGTGTCGTCCACCTGAGAATAGCTTTCACTTTCATCTGCATTCCCTTTACGGATATAATGTGACCCAAATTATGAATCTTGGTCTCAAGGAAATCACATTAGCTTTTCTTCAAATAATCCATGTTTTTTCAATAACTCAAACTAGGAAACTACTACGAATTCTCCTAAATATGGACATAGAGTCATTGGCATAAATGTAGATGGTACATTGGTTAGCCCATTTGGCATAACCAAGAACTCAAAATTCTCAGAATGTGTCCTAAATGTTGTCTTTACGACATCCTCTAGTCTAATTTTGACATGATGATAACCAGATATCATGCCTATTTTGGAAAAATGCTTCGATCAAAGAGTTGATCAAACAAATCATCCATATGCAGCAAAGGGTATTTGTCCTTAATCATTATCTGATTAAGAGCTCTATAATCTATGCACATCAGCATAGACTTGTCCTTCTTCTTTACCAGAAGAATAGGTGATGCCCACATACTAGAACTAGGCCTGTAAATCCTTTGTTCAAGTATTCCATTAACTGTTTTTTCACTTCATGTGCTTCAAGAAAACAAGTTGAACCTAGCATAACAACAATGCCATAGTTTACTTCCTAAGATGGTGGCAAGCCATCTACTGAGTCACCAGGAAATACATTTTTAAAATCCTCTAAAAAATTCATTAAAGCGTTTATGTCCTTTTTCTTAAGGGTCACTTTTGCCTTGGATTTTTTCGTTTTAGAATTGCATGCATGCCAAAAAGGGTTCTCACCGTATAATCATGTTTATATACCATGTGAGTTCAATAGGAGTGGTCTTTTTTTCAAAATTTAAGCAATTAATAAGGATACATTAATAAGAGGCATTTTTTTGATCCATTTTGAAAAAAAAAACCCAATAATTCATGGAAAAATAGGGGTAAATCTATTCATGTCCACATTTTAATAAAGGGGATTCTCAAGTACCCTACAAATGCATGTTATATAGGGGTCTTTTAATAGTGAACCCCTGAGGATTCATGGCTCCAATAGCAAGGTCAAAGCTTGGATATGGGGAGAAGATGATGGGATTGGATATTGCAAAAAGGAGGAGAAGAAATTTAAACTTTGAGCTAAAAGGGAAAAGCAGTACTTTGAGAGGGATAATTTTCTAGAAAGGGAGCCATTCCCAAGAGATTTGAAGGCGACACTTCCTGTAGGGCCTCAAAAAGTGACATCTTGTGCAAGTGGTAAATATGGAGGTTTTTCTTGAATTTTGGGATTAAAATTTGTTGGCTATAATTTTTGGAAAAAAAAATCATTTTCTCTACCATTTTTTACAAAGAAAAAAATAACCTCAAAATTTACTCAATGGTATATTGACTTAAACAAACATTGATTTTTGAAGGACCAACATCATGCTCTGTGATTCAACTTTTGATTATGATATATCTTGACAATGGCCTACGTGCAAGATATACCTTTCCATCTTTCACATACATCCACAAAACCCCCCCCCCTCTCCCAAAACCACACACAAAATATTACATCCCATCCCCTCCCTTAAATTTAAGTTTGGACCGATAAATTATTAAAGTCCTATCCCTACATATATGCACATGCACCTTTTCAGAAAAGGCTCCCTCCCTTGCACTTACTACGTGGTCCATGGTTGATCCCTAGGGTCCAAGGCTTGGTGAGAACTTGGTTTCCGAATTGCAAGTTGTCTACCAAAAAAATTGAGCATAATGTAGCTCTAAATGTAGCTTTAGAGTCTGACAAGAAAGCTATATGGCTTGGTTAGAGTGGTCTCTAGTTGGGAATGAAGCTAGTCTTTCAATAAACAAGGTGAAAGTTCAATATGGCCTACATAACAGTATGAGAAGAACTTAATAATAAAATGTTTCTTTGTGCGAGAAAAGAAGAAAATGAGAGTGATTTTTTCAAATATTTGTTATCACAATAAAATATTATGTTTCTTGAAAAAAGTGTAACAATAAACTATTTAGACTATAATATATCCAAAAACATAAAAAATAATGGTTGAAAAACCACTTGGAAGCAATGTAGCAAATTGAGGGAGAAAAAAGGTGGAAGAGAACGAGAAAGATTGTGTGTGACTCAATATTTAATGACCCTGTTTAAAGAGAGAGATACACAAATGTCAACACCTCTTACAAAGACATAGAAGCAATATTAAAAAAGAAAGTTTTCCACCACGTGGCACTAATCTACAATGCCACGTGGCATTGGTCTGCAACCTTTATCCAATGGTCCACAATTGCACCAAAAATCCAATGCTTTATTAAGGACTCCTTATTTAGTCCAAAAATGAAGCATTTGGGAGTGAGTATCATTCCATACTCCATACGCAAGGTGGTTTGAGGACAAGAGTATCCACCTTGGCAAAAATGCATTGTTAAGTATGGAGCCTGATTTACCCTTGTAATTTTCTGTGGTAAAAGCGCACATTTGTAAGGCCCCCATTATGAGGAGAAGCCATCGTGCATGAAGGAAAATCACTCACCGGAAACCAAAATTTTCACCGGAATATTCCTTTTCGTCGGAATAGTATGGCCAGACGACGGTCGGAAAGTGGTCGGAAAACAACCGGTCGGTTGGCCGGTGGCCGGTAGTCAATGGCCGATGGTCGGTGGTCGGAAGTCAATGACCGGTGGCCGGTGGTCGAAAGTCAATGGCCAGTGGCTGGTGGCCGAATTCAAAAGCGGACTTGTCTTCTCAAGGGCGGCCACACATGGGCGGATTGGAGGGTCCAATTTTGACTTATTCGCACAAGGGCGGCTACACATGGCTGTCTCTCATAAGAGAGGGCAGCCCTTTTGGCCTATAAAAGGAGGCCATTTCTACACACATTTCATAGTGTGAAGTTAATGCAACAAGGTGAGTGTGAGGTGGTGAGAGTGAAGCAAGGCGGGAGCTCTATCAAGGGTTTAATCCCTTTGTAAACTACTTCTTCTTTTGAAGTGCTAAAGCCATTGAGTGGCTGCTTTCCCGTGGACGTAGCCCACATTGGGTGAACCACGTATATCGTGTGTACTCTCTCTCTCTCTCTCTACTCTATAATCTCTTGTGTGTGAAATCTATCTCTCTCCATTAAGTAATCTACTCAAAAATCTATTTAGCTACGTCTTATTTCCTAACAACTGGTATCAGAGCAAGGTTTGCTCGTAGCTAAATTATCTCAAGGAACGGATTCCTTGAATTGAGTGGGAATTATAGAGGAGGAAGGGAAGCTCAAGATTGAGAAGTTCAATGGTTAAAACTACCAACATTGGAAGATGCAGATTGAAGACTATCTCTACCAGAAGGACCTCTATTTGCCACTAGGCGGTCTTGCGAAGAAGCCCGCAACAATGGCAGACGAAGCATGGATTGTCCTTGATCGAAAGGCACTGAGAACAATCCGGTTAAGCTTGGCGTCAACGGTGGCCTTCAATGTTTCGGAGATGAAGACCACGGAGGACTTGATGAAGTCACTTGACGACTTCTACGAGAAACCATCGGCATCCAATAAGGTATTTCTTATGAAGCGCTTGTTCAATCTAAAGATGGCAGAGAATGGTTCAGTTGCAGAACACCTAAATGACTTTAACACAAACATAAGTCAACTTCAATCAGTGAAAATCAATTTCGATGACGAAGTGCGAGCTCTCCTTATACTATCATCTCTACCGGATAGTTGGGACAGCCTTGTGATGGCTGTAAGTAATTCTATCTCTGGCACAAATACTCTTAAGTTTGATGATGTTGTGGGTGTTCTCCTAAGCGAGGAAATGCGAAGGAGAAGCACAGGAGAATCATCAAGTGCTGCACTATCAGTGGAAACAAGAGGAAGGCCTAAGGAGAGGTTCAAAAACCAAAAGGGTCGTGATCGCTCAAGGCGGAGCAAGTCACGCACAAAGTCAGTTCTTGAATGTTGGAACTGTGACAAGAAGGGCCATGTCAAGAAGGATTGCTGGTCCAAGAAGAAGAAGGAGACAGAGTCTCAAGACAACAAGCCAACATCGGAGGCCAATGTGGTAGGTAAAGTAGAGCAAGATGCTCTAATTCTCTCATTAGACAATGTGTCTAATTCTTGGATAGTAGATTCCGGGGCTTCATTCCATGCGACACCACACAAGCAACATTTCCAAGACTACACCAAAGGTAATTTTGGGTATGTATACTTGGGAGATGATGAAGCTTGTGAGATTGTCGGCAAAGGTACAGTTTCTGTGAAAACTGCTAACAGAAATGAATGGAAGCTTAAAGATGTTAGGCATGTTCCTTCTCTTCGCAAAAATTTAATCTCTACAGGACAATTGGACGATGAAGGTCACAACATTGCATTCGGAAACAAACGGTGGATATCTCAAAGGGATCTTTGGTGGTTGCCAAGGGAGAAAAAGTCGGTACACTTTACTTGTGTACTGTTAGCACGCAACCTTCAGCTTGTGCAGCAACTACAGAAGTTGACAGTGCGGTGTGGCACTACCGACTTGGGCATATGAGTGCCAAAAGAATGCAAATCCTTCAAACAAAGAAGCTTCTACCAGGTTTGAAAGAAGTGGACTTAGAGTTCTGTGAAGATTGTGTTTATGGTAAACAAAAGAGGGTAAAATTTCAAAAATCAGGAAATGAAAGAAAAAATAAAAAACTTGAGTTGGTTCATTCTGATGTTTGGGGTCCTGCAAGTACACCATCACTTGGTGGCTCATTGTACTATGTAACATTCATAGGTGATGCGATTAGAAAAACATGGGTTTATGTCATGAAGAATAAATCCGATGTATTTTCCATATTTCAAAGGTGGAAAGCCTTTTTGGAGAATGAAACAGGTACCACGGTTAAATGCCTCAGATCCGACAATGGAGGCGAATATTGCAGCCAAGCTTTTGAAAGCTTTTGTGCTAGCAATGGCATTCGGAGGCAAAGGACAACCCCAAGGACACCTCAACAAAATGGGATTTCAGAAAGGATGAACAGGACAATCATGGAACGAGCACGAAGCATGCGGCTACATGCAAGCCTACCGCTTGAGCTTTGGGCGGAAGCTGTAAGTACGTCTATGTACTTAATCAATCGGTCACCCTCAACGGCATTGGATGGGGGAGTTCCAGAAGAGGCATGGACAGGTAAACCGGTGAATTATGCATTTCTCAAAGTGTTTGGGTGTGAGGCTTTCATGCACATAGATAGAAGCCTAAGATCAAAGCTAGATGCAAAGTCCAAAAAGTGTTTCTTCATTGGCTATGGAGAAGGAGACTTTGGGTATCGCCTATGGAATCCTGAAGATGGTAAAATCTTAAGGAGTAGGGATGTAATTTTTAACGAACAAAATATGTACAAAGATTACTTGGAAAGAAAACAAACAAAAGAAACAGGTGATGAGTACATGGAGCTTGAGGACGGTGAAGACTCAAGGACTGCAAACGGTGACAATGTGCAACAACGTCAACCAAATGAGGAGCCTCAACCTATTCCCCGAAGATCTACAAGAGCAAGTAGACCTCCAGAAAGGTTTGTTCCTTCCTTCAACCATCTCTTGATCTCAGATTCTGGAGAGCCCGAATCATACGAAGAAGCTATGCAACATGAATCCAAAGAAGAATGGACGAAGAGCATGCAAGTGGAGATGGACTTACTACATCGCAACCAAACATGGGAGTTGGTTGAGTTGCCTAAAGGTAAGCGGGCACTTCAAAACAAATGGGTGTACAAGTTGAAGGAAGAAGAAGGTGGGAAGAAAAGGTACAAGTCTAGGCTTGTGGTAAAAGTTTTTTCTCAAAAGAAAGGTATTGACTTCAATGAAATATTTTTTCCTGTTGTAAAAATGAACTCAATTAGGCTTGTCTTAAGCCTTGTGGCTGCTCATGATCTAAATCTCGAGCAAATGGATGTAAATATGGCATTCCCTCACGGTGACTTAGAGGAGGAAATCCACATGCTTCAACCAAAGGGGTATGAAGTAAAAGGTAAGGAGAAAATGGTTTGCAGATTAAAAAAGAGCTTGTATGGTTTAAAGCAAGCATCAAGACAATGGTACTTGAAGCTTGATCGATGGATGTTGGATCATGGATTCACAAGATGCAACTCAGATCACTGCGTCTACACGAAGAATTTGGGAGATGGGAAATTCATCATCCTAATGTTGTATGTTGATGACATGTTGATTGCAAGTGCTAACATGCAGGACATCAAAGACCTAAAAGAGGAGCTGTCCAAATCGTTTTCAATGAAAGATTTAGGTGCTGCAAAGAGGATACTTGGTATGAAAATATCAAGGGACAGGACGAAGAAGACAATAAAGCTATCTCAAGAAGATTACATCAAGAAGGTACTAGAAAGGTTTGCAATGCAAAATGCAAAACCAGTTTCTACACCTTTGGCTGGTCATTTTAAACTAACGAAGGATATGTGTCCAAAGACACAAGAGGAGATAGCCTATATGTCTAAAGTTCCATATGCTGCAGCGGTAGGTTCTCTAATGTATGCTATGGTCTGGACAAGGCCAGACATTGCACATGCAGTGGGAGTTGTGAGTAGGTTCATGGAAAACCCAGGTAAAGAGCATTGGCAAGCTGTGAAGTGGATACTTAGGTATCTAAAAGGGACAACAACAAATGCTTTGCATTTTGGAGGAACTGATATTTTTCTAGAAGGGTATGCTGATGCAGATATGGCAGGTGACAAAGATACTCGAAGGAGCACTACTGGCTATGTGTTCACGGTTGGAGGCACAACAGTAAGCTGGGCTTCAAAGCTGCAAAAGGTGGTTTCACTTTCTACCACGGAAGCAGAGTATGTAGCAATGACGGAGGCAAGCAAAGAAATTCTGTGGCTTCACAGATTCTTAGAAGAGCTTGGATTCAAACAAGACAATTGTGTCTTGTACAGTGATAGCCAAAGCGCTATCCATCTTGCGAAGAACTCAGCCTTTCATTCAAGGACAAAGCACATTGAGGTGAGATATCACTTCATACGCACTCTTTTGGAAGAGGGACAACTAAAGCTAGGAAAGGTGCATACAAGTGAAAATCCTGCAGACATGTTTACAAAGGTGGTCAACAAGGAGAAGTTGAGCTTTTGCTCATCTTCAATCGGCATTCAAGGATAAGAAGCCAGAATGGAAAGCAGTCACAGGTTTGGTTTGGAGATCAGTCTCCAAGTGGGAGATTGTTAAGTATGGAGCCTGATTTACCCTTGTAATTTTCAGTGGTAAAAGCGCACATTTGTAAGGCCCCCATTATGAGGAGAAGCCATCGTGCATGAAGGAAAATCACTCACCGGAAACAAAAATTTTCACGGACAAGAATCAGGAATATTCCTTTTCGCCGGAATATTATGGCTGGACGGCGGCCGGAAAGTGGTTGGAAAACAACCGGTCGGTTGGCCGGTGGCCGGTAGTCAATGGCCGATGGTCGGTGGTCGGAAGTCAATGGCCGGTGGCCGGTGGCCGAATTCAAAAGCGGACTGGTCTTCTCAAGGGCGGCCACACATGGGCGGATTGGAGGGTCCGATTTTGACTTATTCGCACAAGGGCGGCTACACATGGCTGTCTCTCATAAGAGAGGGCAACCTTTTTGGCCTATAAAAGGAGGCCATTTCTACACACATTTCATAGTGTGAAGTTAATGCAACAAGGTGAGTGTGAGGTGGTGAGAGTGAAGCAAGGCGGGAGCTCTATCAAGGGTTTAATCCCTTTGTAAACTACTTCTTCTTTTGAAGTGCTAAAGCCATTGAGTGGCTGCTTTCCCGTGGACGTAGCCCACATTGGGTGAACTATGTATATCGTGTGTACTCTCTCTCTCTCTCTACTCTATAATCTCTTGTGTGTGAAATCTATCTCTCTTCATTAAGTAATCTACTCAAAAATCTATTTAGCTACTTCTTATTTCCTAACATGCACAAACATGGTAAACCTACATACCATCTCATCGAAGGTGGTTTGCACATTGTCAAAAATATTTGTAAGCAATGGGTAGAAATTGGAATAGCCTTTCTATCACCCAAATGTGGTATATTGATTATCCCATTTCCCTCTTGAATGATAGGTCTTGAGTTCAAGACTTGTCGGATAGATCATGAGGTCTTGATAGTTTCTTATGACATTAAAAACTTATCTTCTCTCGACATTAAAAAACTTCTCTCTCTCTCTCTCTCTCTCTCTCTCTCTCGTGCCAAGCTCTCAAGTTTTCCAAAACAATGTTACATGTAAGACGAGTTTCTTTCATAACACGCGGGTTTGTGGTGTATAGCGATTTCCAAAAACTCTCTTTGAAATGACAAACATGCCTAAGAAGTCCAAAATTTTATGAACCTTTCCAAGATTTAAATCATCACTGTTGCAAATGATAAACAAAATGGAAAGGTGGTATCTAGATAATAATTTTTCTCATGATTTTGTTGCAACATAAAGTAACACTAGTCATTAGCATGAATTCACAAGGACTTTAGAGGAGGCAAGGAGAGCCTAGCGTAGGCATGAGGCTTGAGTAAAAAATGCATCGTAGGTTAGAGAGAGAGAGAGAGAGAGAGAGAGAGAGAGAGAGAGTAACGTCCTCCATAGGATTGAGACTATGGAGCACATGTGGCATGCACACGTAGGGTGTCTAGTGCACATTGCTTGTGCAAAGCTAGGGGGTGGAGTCTACGTGGGATCTCACAAGGCCTAGGATGGCCAAAGGGGTATGAAGCTTGGCACGAGAAATCCCAGGGTCTTGTCTGGCCAAGTGTGAATGGTCAAGGTCTAAGTCTTCATAAAGATGACTCCTTTGAATGGGTGGTCAATCATTAGCAGTGCTCCTATGTAGAGAGCTCACACTAAAGCTCTTCAAGAGAGGCGTACAATGCCTAGGATTAATTCTTTGTATCACTGGTATCGGAGTGGATATTATTTTCACTTTGTGGCTAAGGTTTCATGCATACCCCACACATATTCATATGATGTCTATACTTTATCTCTCTATGTGTTGAGCGGGCATAGAAAGAGGTACGCTTTCATATGTTTACAACTGTTTACATGTTCTTACTTTCATTGCCTTAGAAGAATTGTCTTACAAAGAAGAAGATTAGCATAACGAGTGTGTAACCTGTCCTTCGAATGGAGGAGTAGAGAGAGAGAGAAGAAGAAGAAGAGAGTTTTAACATCATAGGAGACTATCCAAGAGACCTTAAAGGTCTAGTCAACGAGGAGTTGAACTCAAGACCTATTATTCAAAAGGGAAATGGCATAACCAATTTACCACACTTAAGTGATACAAAGGTTATAGCATTTTCCTCTTTTTTTTAGCGCACACACACACACATACTCGAGAAGAAGAGAGTTTTAACGTCGTAGGAAACTATCCCAAGAGACCTTAAAGATCTAGTCGACGAGACACACACACACACACACACACACACACAAAGAGAGAGAGAGAGAGATGAATTTATCATCCTCGGAAGGTCACATATGACCCATGGGACCAAAAACATATGTACATAGGATGTCTCCTCCAATCAAGGAGAGAGGTTAATGGTTGTTACATTGGGGTTGGAAGACAAGAGGGTCGGTAAGGCTAGATAAGATATAGTGGCTTATGGATGACAACCTTAGGACAAATACAAAATAAAAGAGGGGAGACCTACAAGGCTAGAGGGTGATATCTTGTGGCATAGAGGCCTTGGGAGACCGAAACTCTTGAGAATAATGGCTTTCCCTCCATGATATACTGCACACTTGCCTTTGGCTTGTGCTGCTTTCACTTTCTTGATCTCTTCACCTTTGTATTTGATTTGTGCTAGAGTGAGTTCTTCAACAATCCAAAATCGGTGTCCTTGAGGAGACATGTCCCTCTTTGTTTTGAAACTCAAGGATGGCATGTCCACGGTGTGCGACTGGTGTTGTGCTTGTTGATGAGGACTTCTACCATCTCTTGGTCGACATAAATTGCAAGCCATCTTTATAATCTATGATCTATCTCTTTTTGCTCCAAGCTTTTGTGTGGAGTCTGGATTCTAGTTCTCTTTGCACTTATCCCATGCTATGGGTATCCCTCCAATGAGAATTTTGAGGGCATTTTCTTCTACGAGATGCCCTTCTTAGAGCTCAGTTTTTACACAGGTCTCCACTTTAACAAGTGCGACTATGTGAGATTTGGTGACTTTGGCTTTGACTTCCTTTACCTAGTTGAATTGTGCCTCAAGCATGTTGAGTTGCACTTTGAGTTCACGATTTTCTTCCAAGACTCGGTCAAGAGCTGATTGGAGTTGCTTGATGCAATCCACCCTGCTTGGATCTACCAAAATGTCAAGAAATCTTGGCTATGATCACACAAGGCTTTTTGAGAAATTGGTAGCCTTGGTCGTCATGTTGAAGGTGGAGTGGGTATTGTGACTCTGTGTTGAATCGAATCAATAACATGGTTATCTTGATGCCGTTAGAAGGTGAAGAGATGTTGAGATGATGGTCTGTGGAGCTGTACTTATGCTTGCTGCTTCCGCGGACAGCACAAACCCTTGGTTCGCTGAAGTTGTTGTCGCAAGGCTACCACAAACACACCACAAGTAGCTCCAGAGTGCTGTTGGACAAGGGGGAGGGGTAGAGTTGATGGTAATGGCCCCCTGTAAGGCCGCCCTTCGCCCAAGGGGAGGCTTGCTCGCTGCTTTGGGTTTGGACGATGTCATAAAATCTAATATCTAACCAACCCAAATGATTTTCTCATATTAAACTGATCATTTAATGTGGAAGAATAAACGAGAACAAAGGTTAGGATATAGACATGTGCTTATAGATCTATCTCAACACGGGGCCGATGGTAATGGGGGCCAAATGAGAGATGGCCTATCAAAGAGCAAGGCTAACCAATGGAGCATAAAGACCTTAGGTTTAGCTTCATTGAAGACGTCCAATACTTAGTGTAAAAGTCCTTTGACCTTAGGTAAGCTAGGGCTGAGCTTGAGGTGGGAACCTGGCCCAAGCTTAAGGTGCTTGACATGCCTGATGACTGAGATGCTTGAGATGCTTGATGATTGAGATGTTAGGGCTGTACTTGAGGTGAGAACCCAACCCAAATCTTGAGGGGCTTTAGGGCCAAGCTTGTGGTGAGAACTAGGCCCAAGGTTGAGGGGCTTGAGGTGGCACAAAAGTCAAAGTGAATGCCTACAAGGAGGGGGTGAGCCATGCAAGAAGGGGGGGGGGGGGGGGGGGGGGGGTTGCTTGACCACTCTCTCTCCCAAAGGGCACCCCTTGCCCAAGGGGCAAGTAGGACACATGTCAGGCCCCTAGCTAGGTTACCCTCATGGTGTGCCTAAAGACTATTGGTTGGCCACCCTAAGGGGTCCAATGATAATTTAGTGGATTTAATTAATTATTTTAGCATTTATCAAGCTCTCTCTCTCTCTCAAAGGGGAAAGGGGGACACTTGTCCCAAGGCTACCCATGTTGCTTGGTATGACTCTTGCTTGTGATTGGCTAGGCCTGGAGGGGTCCAATGAGCTTCAAGCATGAGCTACAAGGGGGGGTCGACCAAAGCAGGTAGGGGGCCTACTTGGGGGGTATACTATCCCACACACACTCATACACACTCTCATTGTGTGAAGTGCAAAGTGCAAGAGTTCCCTCTCCTTCTCCAAGCAATTAAAGAGGTTGAGAACCTACACCAACACTCTTGGCTATGGATTGCAAATCCAACCAAGAGCCATGTTTCAATTCTTAAGCTTTCCATCTTCATTACTATGCTATTATGTAGCAAGAAGAGTGATGATAAGTGAGGAACTAGTTCTTTCTCCTATGAAATGTTTCTTCTTCCTCTTCCCTACCCTCATTCCCTGCTAGCTCTCTCCACCTTCGAAGGTGTTTGAGGCCTTGGGATAGTTAGTGCTTTCCACAAAGTTTATGTTATGCTTGTCATGCATGTAGCTTTCCATCTTCATTGCATCACCTAGGTCACAAGGAACACAAAGATTGTATTGTAACTAGTCTCTCTTGATGGGAGAAACCATAATTCAAATCACTAGTGGAGGGGGGACCGGCTCCACATAAATCCGGTCCTCAATTGTTGTCATGTTCTCTAGATTCTTTCTCTTGCAAAAGTATTGTTCATGCCAAGTTAACTAATGCTATGTTTATGTTGCTACCATCAATTATGTTCACCCACTATGCTCACAAAGTAATTTCACAAAAGTACTCTCTTTAATTTTCATTACTCTCAAGTTAATACGCCAATTCCATTACATTGGTATCAGCGCATTTGGTTTCTCTCTTTTTGCTTAAGAAGAGAGGTCCTTAAGTAGCCTAGAGATGGTTGATTTTGTTAATTATATTAGGGTAAGTGGAACTAGGATCTATTATCGGTTTTGTTGAGCCCACTATGTGGGATATGGTGCAGAGGAATCCCTAACCCCGAGCAAATACTTCCAAGCGAACAGGAAACCGAGCGAATATATACAATAAAAAATAGCATATCAATATTGCAATAGTTCAGATATTGAACATAGAGTAGTAAAATGAACCAGTCATATCTTAATTTTTTTCAAATAAAAGAACCATACATCCACATCTAATTCATTGGTACATACTCAAAAACTTGCTCAAAACCTTAGATATTCTCTCGCACAACAAGGCTCATCATAGGACCACAAAACACATAAAGTGCAAAACCTTCACACCCAAAGGCACGGCTATAGGGGCCATGACAAAAAACCCACAATGACAGACAAAAACTTTAGAGCACAAAACTTGATCTACTGCTACGTGTTCGGTCGTACTCCACCGAGAGCTTGAAAGAGCTCTACCTTTGTCAAAGCCGCTTGGTGCATGAACTCATGGGCATGAGAGTCCAAACCTAGAGCATGAAGAAACACATAGTATATATGCTTGCATGGCACATATGTTAGCCTCTTGGACTCTCTCTTCTGAAAATATTCACAAGTTCATCTTGGAAAATCTGATAATGTCACAGAGTATGAAACTCCCTTTATCCTTGAGCCCTCTGTGCCAACATAGAAAACATGTGTTTCATTGCACACAATAATAACTTCTTTAATCAATTCTGCCACCAAGCATGTCCCCAAATCAATTCTTGTCTGAAATTCCTTTGTTAATTTGGATCGCCACTTGACAACCTTGCCATCCCTATATCTTGGTCGAAAGGCGCTCGGAACTCTATTTGCATCTCGAATCCCCCCATTCAGAACAACACCTCTTGCTCCATGTTGCTGGTGAAGCACAAATCCATTAGCTTGTAGTTGTTCTGCCTCATATGGCACAAGATTAGTGCCCTCAACGACACTCCAAACGCCTGGTGCAGGTCCGGGTGGTCCCACCACCATGTCATGAATTTTCCATGTGTGCAAATTACTAGCATTGCAAAACCAAACATAACCCTCTACTATCCCCCCAGGATTTGACCCAGATGATGGATATTTTCTTCGACCCCAAAAACAAGGTGCTGCAACCCCTCTCTTAATGTCATTAGAGCCTTCATTAATGAATCTTCCACATCTCTCTGTTTGATCCTGCAAAATCCCAAAACATGTCATCTTACGTCCGGGTTTAGTTCTCCTAATAGCCCATACCGTCTTTGCAACTTTCACCTCTGGCCAATATTTTGTATCCCCTTGTACATTTGCATGTCTTTTTCCACTAATTTGCTCAGTAACTGTAACAAAATCAGGTCTGTGGCTATCCTCCTCTAGCACAACACCACCATCCACAAAGATTGACCTCTTTTTCTTCACACTCTTCTCCCTGGTATATGACCTATTCATCTCTGGACTTTGCAAACCCATTTCTTTCATCAAAGAGTGAGAAAGATTGACCAATTTTGCGGCACCTAATGCTGTGGACAATCGATTAAAGAATCTCTGGGCAAGGTCTTGTATACCCAGACCACTGCATGTCTTTGCACCTTTAAGGTAAGCATTATACTTTACACTTTGTAGCGCTGCCATTCCCATGTCTGCCCCTGCACCTTCATACAAACTAATTTTTTCTTTGAAACCATAGCATGCTCGCATGCTAGCATGTTTGCTCTTAGACAGGTTAGTGTTAGGGATAAAAATTCCAGACTCATCTTGCATAACAAATCGTCCTCCCCAATGTGAAACTCTGACATCCCACCAAGCCAACCAAGTCTCTAGACATGAAACCTCTCCATCAATAGCATGCCCAACTCTCCAATGGCGACGGAGTTCTCCCTTGCAGATTTCTGCTTGATACTCTGACGATGCGATTCGCCAATTGCGGCATTTAATCTTGTGTTCTTCTTGGGAGGAAGGCTTAATGCACTTCACAGTATGAAGGATCATGGATTGCTCCCAATGAAACACACATGATCGTTCCTTGGCAGGCATAGCCATATTGGGACCTCCAAAATAAACAGTTCTGATTGCTATCCAATTTGCATTTGCTTCATCAGTCATGAAACCACCTTATTGAGCATCCTCCAAAACTCTATTTGTGCAAACTTATTCTCCACAGTAAATTCACATGTTGCAATTGTCAAAAGTTCACGAACAAACGGATCATAAACATCATGCACACGATGCACATGATCAAAGTGCACCCACATGTGTTCCAAGTTTCCATTGGGTGCATTCAATTAACTAGATCAACCCCACTTCTCGGACCAATGGTTGACATCTTAAATACATGTGGCTGTTGTCCATCTCCAAGTTCACCAGGAAAAAGAACATCATGAATGTATGGATACCTACTCTTGCTCTTTAGATCAAGCACAACTTCTAAACCTTTTGCACTTATGTTTTTTGATCGTTTGGCACATTCCAAGCTTCTCTCAATCATTCGCTTGTTTGACAAAGGTGTGATTGTCTCAAGAAATTCAGCAAAATCACCGTCTTCAATACATTTGGTGTTCTCAGCATTCTCCATGACAAGCTTTTCCATTATAAAATCTTGAGCGATTGTACGCTCAAACTGCTTCGCAGTGGTAAATGGATTTGCAAAAGCACAAGTTTGTAGCACTGATGCAACTTTTTCTTCATTTGATATGGACCTACTTGCTCCACATGGATGGTGATGCTCACCTAAATGTAGCACGCATCGGGTCCAACTTTGCTTATCTCTTGGCATACAATAATAAATAACTGCAGGACAAATGGCCACACATTCAGGAATTTGAGAGCAATGACTGCATATCAAGGTGCCATAGTCAAGTGTAAGCATGCCTTGTGGGGAAGACTTTGAAAGGCAACCACGCCAATGAACCTCATTATATAATCTAGTCCTTAGATAATATGGATAGTCAATGTTATGACAGCACAAGTGACCTGAGCATCGACTGAACCGAACAATGCCTGGAAAAGTGTCACTACTGCATGTGACATATTCTGTCCACATGTGACTATCATTTCGTTGCTCAATCCCTATCATTCCATTGGCTGCTCCAGAAGGTGGCAACTCAAACACCACATAGCCATCATAATGCACAGGCAACTCTTGGACTTGAATGATATTCTTTGCTTGTTTTAGTGCCAGATAAAGATTGCTCTGCAAAGGCATTGAACGTATGATTTCAAGCACGCTAGAAGAACCAAACTTCTCAAACTCATCAGATTCCAAATCGACTATTGCTGGTGCAGACTTGATTCTAATGCCATGTGCAGTTGTCTGATTTGAAGCAATGCGAACCTTGAAGAACTGACACTGGTCGTGATTTAGAAGGAAAACCTCATCACCATTAGAAGTTTCAATTACTTCCATCTTTACCTGGTCGCCACTTAAAGTTAAGGGATGCAAATTAAAGGCAGTAGTTAATTCAAAATGTTCTCACAGAGGCTACATGCAAGGCATATGTGCTACCTTCAAACATAAGAACAAGCTTTTGGCCACCTTGCGGTCCATAGATAGTGATATGCCTGGCCATCACATAAAACTATTTTAATGAAAGTTGGAGCAATAGGATTACTGCTCAAAAACTGTGGGATAATTGAGTTACGATGCTGGGTAGTACAAACATTAACCAAACTGGGAAAATTGGAAAAGACCAAAGTTAATTGATTTAATTGCAGTGTGTGATGGTGGAGACGTCGTAGTCGTCGAGCATTCAAGAACGTCTCCTATCAATCATGTAAAATTCCATTTTTCCACGTCACGTTCGAGTCGGTCGTTTTTTACTTCAAATTAACACAGGCATTTTTTATGATAGACAGTCACTCTTCTTATGATAGACAATCACCACGATATTTGGGAGCAACATTTACGGCATTTATGACAAAATATTGGAGGTCTTTAAAGAACTTTGAATATTTGAGAGGTTTTTTTGAGAATTTTATAAATCAAAATTGCAGCAAAGAATAGTCATGAGCGACTCGTAGAGCTCGAAAAAAACCTATGTTTAGTGTAATCCCACCTTCAAATCTATAGATTTACCTCTTAATTTTTTTATGAAGCTAAGAATACCTACAAAATTGTAGTAATATTCGTGTAATGTTAGAAAAAAACTGGGTTCTAGTGTATTTTAACCGGTTGAAATTATAAAATCCCGGAATTACCGGCAAAAGCTTCAAATTTGGTTCTAAAACCCGAGAGAATTTTGACCTAAAAACCGGGCTCGTTTTGACCCTTATTTTCCATCTCAAGTGCTTCTGCTATGTAGGTTTCGCAAGTTTTTAAACAAAAAAGAATTTTTTGAGAACTGCATGACACAGACGGCATGACACAGGCGCAGGACACAGAGACCATGACAAATGCGCATGAGCAGTTTCTTCTCTGCTGCAAGTAGCGCGCGCCGGCGCGCGCTCGTTGCGGTACCTACAATTTCGTCTGCTGTCGTCAGTTCCATTGCGCTGCTACAGTTTTGTTTGCTGCCGTTGTGCTGCTGTTCGGCCTGCGCGTGCTGATTCCATTGCCTGAGTGCGTTGTTCGGCTTGCGTTGAATCCATTGCCTGAGTGCGTTGTTCGGCCTGCGTTGATTCCATTGCCTGAGTGCACTCAGCATTTCCGACCGCCAACACAGGTAGATGTTTATTCACTAACATTTAGATACATTAACATTTAACAGCCTTTATTCACTAACATTTAGATATATTAGTAATAGTAATAAGGGTCAGTTCATGGCTAAGGGCAACGAACTTTGGACGATGTTTTAGGCAGATATGCCTTGGTTGCAATTTAGTTGATGATTTTTGTGGACGATGGCCGGCTCGTGAACTTTGGAGATGGTTTAGGCAGATATGCCTTGCTTGCAATTTAATTGATGCATTTCTTCATAATCAACAGCGTTTCGGCAAGGGGTAGCAAGTCTTCGCAGCTCTCAAGGACGTTAATATTACTTCCAGAATCTCAAAATGACACTATTGAGGAAGGGGAAGATTTAAAGACATACTGTTGTGTTATTGTTGTGTCTTTTTGTCGAGAGAGAGAGAGAGAGAGAGAGATAGAGAGAGAGGGGTAACCTCAAGTATCGAACAAAATGTGTGACAGGTTAATTTCCTTCCATTTTCAATTTCCAAAATTCTTGTTGACCGCAAGGGGAAAAGTGTAAAAATTAACCTAATCTCTCAACATTACTCTTTCTGGGTTGTCGCAATGATCGAACACCGGCGCGCGGCCCTATCAACAAGCTAGAAATTTTTCCGTGGTTGACTTGCTTAGCCAATTGCTTCCCACCAAATGGTGTTAAATGATGTATCATTATGTCCAACCTACAAGAGATTGTGCATTTTGTTTGTTTTTTTGCTAATACAACTTTATTTTAAATGTAGAGCTGCTTATGCCATGTTTGCAAGTTTAATTTTAGCTTTGACTTGTGTAGGTCAATTCACGACAAGGGCAATCGATGGCAGGAAAAAATGGTGCATCTAATCGAAGAGGGCGTCCTCCTGCCAGGTGTTTCAAAGGTTTAAATATCTGCAATTAAATATTCTTATGAATTGTTTACAATTTTTGATAATGTTGGAATAAATAAATAGCTTTGGTTTCTAAAATCTGTTGGAGATGTATCTCATGGGCTATGCATAGTATTTGAAATAGTGCTCTGAATTAAATTTTGTTTCGTTTTGTTATTTCATAACAATACTTTATGTTTCATTATATGCTTCCGTCAACAACTAATTTATTTTTGAAGGTTACTAAAAATGTTGAATTGTTTATTTACAATGGATCAACCCTAGATCCGGTGGTCGTGCCCGAAGAGGGAGGAGTAGTGACCAAATCTCTTATGGTCAGGTGGATAGTAGTGACCAAGTCTCTTCGGTTTCAGCTACTGTCATGGTAGAGGAGCTAGAAACACAAGAAGAGGAGATTCTATCTATGGACATGGGGCAGGGATCTTTACATGAGATAGATGAGACACTAGCCCCTGAGGAGAATGGGTTGCAGATAGTCCCATGGGAGATAAGGGACGAGGTTAGTGCAGTTGCAAAAACGGAGGATGAACGCAAAATCTTCATGCATAGGGGAGTAGATATGCTTGAGAGCACACGTATATTTAGCTGCTTTGATTGTCCCTCTATTCCCTTGTGCAGATTGATTCCATATGCAAGGGTGAGAGGGTTGAGAGACGATCTTAGTGGGTTGAAGTCTGCCTTCGCAAAAGAAGGCTATATGCCAGAAAAAGGAGCTTTCATTGTCTCTTTATTGACATGCAAAAGAAAGGAGAGCCTTGTGACAGATATGTCAATACTTTCTATCTTTTTGCCTTTGTTCACATTCTTTGGATTTTGTTTAAAGTTTAACATTTCTGTCTACTCAAGATGAGATCAAAACAACATGGGGACCTCTATGGAATGAGATCGATGATGAATTCGAATGTGAATTGAAAAAGAAACCAAAGTTTCAAGATCTTGTCAATCAGATGTTCTATGTTAGGGAAGGGAATCATCGTACTGTGGCATGGACAGAGGCAATTAAAGAAAGGTTTTCCACTTCTAAGGAGAAGCATTGTCGTGTTTTGTGCACTATCATAGATCCTACCAAAGTGCCTGAGATTGCGTTGCTAAGTAGTTTGAAAAGAATGAACTTGTAAGTGTTTCTCTTGTTCAACTTTGCTAGTATTTAAGTTATCGTATATTTGAATGCTTACATGATATATCAATGCAGCATGAATACTCATGCTCTGGTTGCCACTCATCTTCGTGATGAGATCGTTAATACCACACACATTTGTGCGGAGGATCATGTGATCTACTTAAATGGTTTACCCAAAAAGGATCAAAATCTTATTGCCGCCGTACGGAAAAAGTATGCCAAAGGTTCCGAGCCTTGGTATCCGCTCACTCGATGTTACCTTGGCAGATTGGTCTATGATGTATGAAACAAATTAAATGCTTTCTTTTGTCATTGGTATGCGTGATTAGTAATATAGTCTTTCTTATTTTGGATTTTAGATTCAAATGACAAAAGAGAAAGAGAAGAGAATATCGAATGTGAAGCATGGTTTGTCTGACGAAGACTTCAAAAAGGAAGAGGAGAGAATTCACCAAGAGATCACACACAAATATTAAGATCGTATTGGGAAGGTACCTTTATTTTTTTGCATCTACTCTTTGTTTGTGGCGAATGGTACAATATGTAATTAGAGTAATTGTCATTTTTATACTCATATTGCAGTTACTTAACATTGTGGATCCCAACCTTGGGACGGATTGGCTAGCAAGGGTTTTGTCTCTGAAATGGGGTAATGATAGTTGGGCTACATTGGAGAAATTGAACTTAATAGCACTCCAAGATGCTCCCGTTCAAAACAAGATTCATTGGATTTCTTTGCTTGAAGCGGACAAGATTACAAGGGGTGCATATGGTCTTAAGAAAGGAGATCACGTCTTCCGCATGTAAGATGATCCTTGATAATTAATCTTGAATTTGTTGTACTGTCCTTTTTTTCTCTCACTCTTTTTGGAATTGTAGGTGGCTTGGTAGAGAGGGTTTTTTGGCACGAGTCTTTGAAAGAGCATTTCAGATTGTGTCAGATCTTATGGATGTGCCTGGCGTTGTGCCTTTGCCACATGACTCTACCCTCACATTCTATTTTGAGGAGATAAAATTTGAAGCCAGGCCCTTTTTGTTTCCAATTGAAGTGTCTCTTGGAGCAAAGACGAAGGATGTGGAGAAGCAGGTATTGAAGAAGGTAGATACATTACGAATGGCAGCACAACGTTTGTCTTTCAGGTGAACAATTTATTAATTGTAATTTTATTATTTTGTTATGTTTATGTGATGAGCTTCATGTAACTTGTTAGCTGTTCATTGTAGATTCCTTATGTTTTTGGTATCCAAGAATGTGTTACCTGCCATGCCCTTTTTGGCAAGACAGTGGACTCAGATGGCTACTCAAGACACATGCATGTACCCCTCTAGTATGCGCATCTTGAGTGCATGGGAGATTGAGAATTGTCCTTGGTGGATAGATATGGAAAAAGGACATGTTCTTGGTCATGAAAGAGAGCTGCATGACACGATGTCGAGGGATGCTGTGATACAAAATCCACCAGCAGATAGACGAGAGGCAAGACATGCAGGTATGTTTCAATCTTTGGCATGCCAAACAAACATAAGTTAGTAGTATTTTGACTTAAAATGTTTTGTTTAAGATGCGCGCAACTCTCAAAAGGAAAAGGAAACATTTGTGGATACGATCGTAGAGGAGGATGTGGGCTCAATGCCTGGTATGTCTTATAAAAGTTTGTTAATGCTTTCCAAAAATATGCTTCATAGATGACTAATTTTATCTTGTTGTAATGCTCCAGTGTCTTCTGGCACCATCATGGCTAGGAAGACCATCTCATTTGTTTATCTTGTGGAGTCTTCACTACAAAACATATCTAGTTTTGTTGACACACGGTGCATGGCCATAGTGGGGGACTACATTGCCATTGTTGCAGACTTCAGAGCGGGAGTCCGGAATCCCATATGGATCACTGTACATGAGCATCTTTCACGGGCACGTTCGAAGGCTACACTATTACTCGCGCGGGGAGAGCCGTTCCATGGGCTGCTGATTTCATTTTCTTGGATCTCCCCTTTGGTGGGTCTCTAGTAGGCTCCTCTACTCTACCTCAGTGGGACATTTGCAGTGAGGATCATGTGCATGCTGGAGTTCATTTGGCATTCTCGACGCTAGCAGATTCAGGCTGGCTTCTAATCATGGTGTCTACGGCGGGTGAGATCCTTTTGTTTATGATCATGCCATAAGATAGTAATAATCATTGTACGTGTTTGTAATAATTAATGCTTTGAACAGGAAAGGCCATTGGGTGGGTGGAGAGGTTTTGTCGTGCTGCAGAGATGGTTGTTCATCGACGTATTGTAGTACTCCATCATGGATCCTATGGTCAATTTGAGAGTTTTGGTGGTCCTATTGAGGTGACACACTTGCTTTGTATTAATACTCTAATGATTTATGTTGTTGTTTTCTCTAACCGTGCCTCTTTTGTTACAGTGTCTTTGCTCTGTGCTATTTATGGTTCATCGAGTAGGTATGCGTCCACCGTGCTTCGTAGCAGAGAGCACTGTCCTATTTTCTCGCCTTGGCATGCAGTCATCGGATTCTTTTATGATGCATCATGTTCCAGAGCTCTCTCAAGCTAGATCATCATCAGGCGAGCCATTGTGAGGTGGATTGCAGCGGAGCCATTCTTTTGTTGCATGCTTTGTGGAGCTCCTTTGTCGGCGTGGAGGTATTTGCTTGGAGCTTGGATGTGGTACAGCCCTTGCAGTGGCGGCTTGTGTGGGATCAGGACGGGCATGTGTTGCGCTCGACATTGATGAGCCATTGATTTCAGGATATGCGTTACCATTACTCCATCGTAGAAAGCGGAGCAGAGAGGACCCCTCCACCTCCTTAGATATTGATGATGAGGGTGATATGCCATCGCGTGTCAATCCCTTTGATGACTAGTGAGGCCTACGTCTTACTATGCCATTGACATTGCTTATGTTTTTTTATCCTTTTGATGTCAACATTGGTATTTAGTGTTTATGGATATTGCTTCTATGTCTTGTTTAGTATTTTGTCATGATGATGCATTTTCTTGTTGGTTGGAAGTTCCATGCCGGTCTACGCAGAGGAGATGGCTTGGAGCATGGAAGCGGACATGTGATACGATTCTGAAATCTGTGAGACACTTCGGAGACGAAATGTCTACATCAACGATGAGTATGAGAATTGAGAGATTTGTAGCATATGGTTCTTGTCATGTTTTTATGAAAACTTTTGAGTCGATGTTCTAATGTTTTAAGTCGTGGATGAGAAGTATTCACTCTTTGGAACAATTTGGTTAGAATTTCAAATCCTCCTGTGAGGTGCCTTAAATGGCTAATGGGTTTGTTTTGAAATATTGACCTATGTACAAAGGAAGCTTTGTCCAATTTTTTTCAAAAACTAGTATTATGTTTTTCTTTGTTTTCTTGTTAGGTCATATGTATTGACAATGCGTTGGAGGGAGAAAGTCTACATCGACAATGAATGTGACTAGTCAATCATAAGAATTGATAAATTTGTAGCATTGATGTTAGAATTGAAATTCATGTCTTGTTATTTTCATATGGTTCTCATCATATTTTGATGGAAACTTTTGAGTTGATGTTTCAATGTTTTGAGTCGTGGATGAGAAGTATTCACTCTTTAGAACAATTTGGTTACAATTTCAAATCCTCCTGTGAGGTGCCTTAAATGGCTAATGGGTTTGTTTTGAAATATTGACCTATGTACAAAGGAAGCTCTGTCCAATTTTTTTCAAAAACTAGTATTATGTTTTTCTTTGTTTTCTTGTTAGGTCATATGTATTGACAATGCATTGGAGGGGGAAAGTCTACATCGACAATGAATGTGACTAGTCAATCATAAGAATTGAGAAATTTGTAGCATTGATGTTAGAATTGAAATTCATGTCTTGTTATTTTCATATGGTTCTCATCATATTTTGATGGAAACTTTTGAGTTGATGTTTCAATGTTTTGAGTCGTGGATGAGAAGTATTCACTCTTTGAAACAAGTTGGTTACAATTCAAATCCTCATGTGAGGTGCCTTAAATGGTTCATGGGTATGTTTTGAAATATTGATCCATGTACAAAAGAAGCTCTGTCGAATTTTTTTCAAAAACTAGCATTATGTTTTTCTTTATTTTATTGTCAGGTCATATGCATTGATAATGCATTGGAGGGGGAAATTCTACATCGACAATGAATGTGACTAATCATAAGAAATGAGAAATTTGTAGCATTGATGCTAGAATTGAAATTCATGTCTTGTTATTTTCATATGGTTCTTGTCATGTTTTGATGGAAACTTTTGAGTTGATGTTCTAACGTTTTGAGTCCTGGATGAGAAGTATTTACTCTTTGGAACAATTTGGTTAGAATTTTAAATGCTCATGTGTGGTGCCTTAAATGGCTATTGGTTTGTTTTGAAATATTGATCCATGTACAAAGGAAACTATATCCTTTTTTTTTAAAGAAACTAAAATTGTGTTTTGCATAGTTTTCTTGTTAGGCCATATGCATTGACAACAACACCATCATAGATATTCGCTCGGGTTCTTGTATGCTCGCTCATGCTTTCTCGGGCTACGGTAGAACTCTATGGTGCACACCTCGGGAGCTTTGGACTTAATAATGGAGTCTTTTTAGACTTGCCTATGGCTTAAGCTCTTTATGCTCCATTAGGTAGCATTGCTCTTTAACAGACCATCTCTCATTTGGACCCCTTTAACCTTGGTCCCGGGTTGAGACAAATCCATAACTTGCACATGTCTGTAATATAACCCCCACATTAAATGATCAATTTAATATGAGAAAACCATTTGGGTTGGTTAGATATTATATTTTATGACATTTCTCTCCCTTGAAATCATAGTCGTCCTCAACTATGAGGTAGAAGAAATAAAGTTTTAGTCTTTAGTCTACGTTTCTTAGTGGGTAGAGGATCCCTTTTCACCTACTATATCATTCCAAAATGGATGACTAGGCCATTTGGTGCTTGGGAGATGTAGCTGTCGCAAGCATATCTGCTCTTTAGTCCATATCATACTCCCAAAGTAGAGTGACAAATTCTACTTGGTATTTGAGTGACGTCATCATCACAAACATGCTTCTAAGTATGCATACTATTTAAATTTGTGCACAAAAGAGGATTAGTCTTATAAGACAAAAACATAGTTCATTTAGAAAGCATTTACATTTGTTTACTCTAGTGTAACATTCAAAGCATTGACAAGGTTCATACTATCCTTAAGTTGTATTCCTTGCATCCATCTAGCATCTTCAAAAGCATAATTATTGAACTTAATAAGATACCATCAAATAATTTTACCATGTCGTAGTACCTTGTCTTCATGCCGAAGGATAGCTTTGGGTTGTAGCACCTCTTCTTGGTCTCTGATTTTTGGAGGGTCTTCAATAACTGGTTCTCTTGGTGGCTCTCCTTTGTAGGACTTAAGTAGGCTCACATGAAAAGTATTGTGTATGAGCCAATGGCTGGGCAACTTGAGTTGATAAGCCATGTCGTTGATTCGCTTCAAGATTTGAAAAGGACCATAGTGACTTTTTGCTAGTTTAACATAATACTTTTGATGGTCCGTAAAATTTTTGCCCATTGTTTGTCTCAATTGAGACGCGGGAAACTTAAGTCAGACCCAATCATTTTCTTTAAACGTTAAGGCCCTTCTGTGCTTGTTAGCAATAGCTTTTTGCCTTTGTTGAGAGATGGATATAGCCTCCTTAACGTTTTCAAAAGATTCTTGTAGGTCACGACTATACACTTTTAGGTCTTCCCTCTATGATCTCAAAAGGTGCTTTTCCCGTACTAGTATGGACAATATTATTGTACGCATACTCTACAAGGGGTAAGTACTTCTCTCATTGTGAGTGTTGATCTACTTCTGTAACATAGGTCTTTAGTAGATCGAGAATTGAAAGTTTAGCTATCTCACTTTGGCCATCCATTTGTGGGTGATAGGCCAAAGAGAAATGAATCTTGTACCTAGGTTTTCAAAGAGACCTTTCCAGAAATTACTAGTCATTCTAGGATCTTTATCTGACACAATGAATGCTGGTAATGCATGGTGTTTGAAAATCTAAGATATGAAGAGGGTTCTCATTTGGTGTGCCTTAATAGTCTTTTTGACAGGAATAAAGTGTGCTTGCTTGCTAAACCTGTTGACTATTGTCCATATTCCCGTATTCCAATGGATAGACTTGGGTATTCCAAAGATAAAATCCATGGATATACTCTCCCGTGGTGAATTAAAATTGGCAATGGCTGAAGTAATCCAGGTTTCTTCCCTCTATCATCTTAGTCTTTTGGCATGCCACACATTTTGAAACATACTCTTGTATGTCCACTTTCATGGTAGGCCAATAGAAGTATGTCTCTACTCCTCGAAGAGTAGATTGAATGCCTCTATGCCCCGCATAAGGAGGAGCATGGGATTCATACATGACTTTCTCACGAAGGGAGTGGGTAACACATAGCCTATTGCCATGGAGAAGATAACCATCTTGCAAGGTGAATGGTTCCTCTTTCTTCACCAAAGCAAGGGCTGACATTACATCTTTAAACGCACGGTCAGTTGCATACTCATCAATCATAGAAGATAGATCATTGTGAGTTTCTATAGACACCACATTAACTTTTGGTCGTTGTGAAAGTGCATCGGCCACTTGATTGTGCTTACTAAGCAGTGTGAGCAATATGAAAATAAAATTGTGAAAGAAAATTTGCCCACCTCATTTGTTTGTTGGAAAGCTTGGTTTGCATCATGAAGTACTAGAGTTTGGTGGTTTGTTTGAATGGAGTCCCCAATAAATAGTGCTTCCATATGTCTAGGACATGTAGAACAACTAAAAGCTCTTTCTCATAAATGCCCAAGACCCGTTCATCTGTATTGAGCCTTTGACTCTCATATGCTATGGCATGTCCTTCTTGAAGCAAGAGTGCTCCAAGGCAATCACCACAAGCATCACATTGGACCTCAAATGGCTTTGAGAGATTCGAAAGCATGAGGATTGGTTGAGAGGTAAGCTTCTGTTTGAGCTTGTCAAAAGCATTTTTCTCCTTAGCAGTCCATGAATACTTAACGTTCTTCTTTGTTAAGTCATGTAATGGTCCTGCTAGTTGAGAAAAATTTGCTATGAAGCGTCTATTGTATGCACACATACCAATAAAGCTTCTTAGCTCATGTAGATTCCTTGGATTAGGGCATGTTTTTATTACCTCTAACTTTGATGGATCCATACCAATACCATCTTGACAAATAATACGACCTAAGTATTGAATCTTTTGAAGGAAAAAATCGCTTTTCTTTTGGCTGAGAAAAAGCTTGTTCTCCCTCAATGCTTGAAATATCACTTGGAGATGTTGCTTGTGTTCCTCCATGGACTTGGAGTAGATAATGATATCATCAAAGAACACTCCACTGAACTTGCAGTGGGTCCAAATATTTTCTCCATCAAACGATTGAATGTGGCTGGTGCATTGATCAAGCCAAAAGGCATGACTAGATGTTCATAAATACCAAATGTTGTACAAAACGCGGTCTTTAGGATATCTTCATCTACTATCTTTATTTGATGATAGCCACTTTTAAGGCCAATCCTATTGAAGTAGGTAGAGTCTTGTAGCTTACCAAACAGATGTTCTACCCGAGGCATGGGAAATCTGTTTTTGATAGTGATATGGTTTAGTGCTCGATAGTCCACACACATACGATATGTACCATCTTTCTTTAGCACTAAAAGGATTGGAGAACAAAAGGGAGAGGAGCTAGGCCTCACCATCACTTTGACTACCAATTCTTGTACTTACCTCATGATCTCCTCTTGTTGATCTTGGGAAACTCGATAAGGAGGCTTGTTAGGCGGTGAGCTTTTTGCTAGGAGCCCAATTTGATGGTCATCATCTCTTCGTTTTGGAGGTAAGTCCATAGAGATATAATCGATAAAAACATCTTAGAATCCATTTAGAAAAATAGACAAGTCTAAATCTTCTTGATTCCTACCATTTTCATTTGATAAATCATCAGCGTCATTAGTGGAATCTTTGACAAAAATCATGTAAGCAAAAATCGATTTTTTTATTGAGTTATCAAACGACGGTGAATTTACAAGTGGTATAGTACGACCAGACTAATTAGCATCTATATACATGCTCTTTCCCTATAGATAAAGTAGATTCTCCTTTCAGGGAACTTCATGTTGGTAGCCATGAGGTTGAACCATGGTGCCCCCAGGATAGCATCCTCATGTTGGAGAGGAGAGATGAAAATTTCTTCTTTGTCGACATAGCTTTGGACATGAAGCCTCAACTTGCCAATCAAGGGAGTAATGGAGGCTTGTTGTCCCTTGAAAGTTGTGTCAGCAGTTACAGTATCTCCCGTCTCCAAATATTGAATGCCCAACTTGGTGGCCAACTCCGTTGATATGAAGTTGTGAGTAGAGCCAGGGTCAAACAAGGCATCATGTTCCCTTACCTTTCCCCAAGCATAGGACAGAGGTGATCATTTTCAATGAGCTTTGTCTTTTTGAGCTTCGATGGTGGAAGCTCTAGGAGAGTCTTTGCGGGAATTTCTCTTGGGAATGATAGCCATGTCCTTGCTCCCCACACTTAAAACACTTATGGTCCTTGCAAAAAGCATCAAGATCTTCAAGAGAGAGTTTGTTTTTACCTTTGTAAACTCCCTTCTCCGTGGACCAGTTGTGTTGTTGTTGTTGTTATTGGAATTGCCTTGGGAAGAATTTTGGGCATTGTTTTTCCCCTTTGCATCACTTTTGTCTTTTTTTTCCACGGTCTTGACATTCTATCTAGCCCCTTGTTAGAAATTGATGTGGGAAGCAACCATGGTGTGGTGGATTACTTTGGTGATAGAACTAGGCCCTTTGGAGTTGACATACTTGCCATTTCTTCAGGTAATCCCACAGAAAATTGTTGCTTTTGCTTGACAAAGTCTATCTTTTGGAAGACGGTAGCCTTGAGATGTAAATCACAAAACTTGTCCACATATTTGTGAAGAGACTCAAAGGAAAGAAGCTTCAAACTACACCATTTGGTAAGTACTTTATCCTTTTCATTGCTTGCAAGGAATTGCTTCATGGTGGAAACTCGTAGAGTTTTCCATGTCTTTGGGGCTTCACCCTTGCCACGAAGGCTAGCCCACCATTGACGAGTCAATTTTTGAAAGTGCATAGCTACATGGTGAAGCCCTCGTCTCCAAAGGCCGCATCAAATTGCTGGATGAAGGCCAATACTTTGTCAATGGCACCAAAGGTGCCATCGTAGGTAAGAAAAGAGATACTCTTTCCTCCCTCTTTGAACTTCTTGATCTTTTGTGACCTTCGCCATGCAGGGTATGATTTGCGATGTCCTCCCCTCTTGTATTCTCTAAGAGAATAGCCATAGCTTTTGTCGGAAGAGGAGGAAGGTGAAGAAGAAGGAGAGGAGGGTGACCTCTTTCTTGACCTTTTGTTAGAAGCTGGACACACCCCACGGCATCTAACTACTGGGCGGATTATTATTTTTTTGTAATTAGTCATTCATTGAGGAAAACCCGATTTTTCACCTTGTAAATATTAGGACTTACAGAAGTTTCCGGATTCTATCCCAGTTTTGATAGTTAGATGGAGTAGATGGATGATTTTGAAACTTTAGGGTTTGAGAAGTTGTAAGGTATATATATCACTTTTTGACCTTAATGAAAAACCTTTTGTCATTTTAAACAAGTTTAAGTTTGTGAGTGAGCGTACTGTGTACGTGAGAGAGAGTGTGAGCTTTGTCTTGACGCTACGTGTGCTACGGTGGTCGGAATCGAGTGCGGAGAAGTGCAGCGTGTTGCCCCCGACTAGAGCTACAAGCCGATACCAACATTGCGCGCGTATGGCCCGGCTTTGGGAGCTCCTTCTACGAGCTTCATCGGTTGTTTGGGTGAGCATACGTTGTCCGATTTCGCATTGCAGCATATCCACACGTTCACAATGAGTAGAACTACACATTAGGCACTTCATATTTCAGAAACAAAGACCTGCAGATTTCGGCCAGACATCCTACGTATTTCTGCACCGGGTGTTTTGGGTCGTGATTTTGGTGCACAGACCTTAGGGAGAGTGGCCTATAGGTATTAGTGGGGTCTCCTTCAAGTTCTATGGTGTTTCGGAAGTGTTTGATAGGTATTCGGCTCTAGCAAGCGTTGTAGGAAGCATCCTCTTTTGTTCTCTTGAAGACTGTGACTTAGACAAGTGGTAGGAGCCTCTGTAGGAATTAGTTAGGAGTCGGTCGAGTGTAGGTTGACACCTTATGCTTGCTTCCACGCGCCTGCGGGTCGAGCTTCGTCCTTAGCTAACATTACTTGTTAGGTGAGTTCTCGCTGTGCTGACGTCCGTCGCGGCGTACCCGTCCAACATTGGCGCCGTTGCCGGGGACGAAAACCTTAGGTAGGTGACCGAGACTAATCCTTGAGGATTGGGATTTTTGGCTTGCCAAGAGTCTCGCTTTACATTTAGATAGGATCAAAGGGTGGAGGACTCTCTAGGTCTTAGAGGGAGTCTAGGAAGCGTGTGTTTGGCCTAGATCCTTCGACTTAGGTAGAGGAGGTAGACTTAGGTAGTTTTAGATAGTAGTCGAGTCTAGAGTAGAAGTGGGAGTGGTAGAAGCGGTGAGAGTAGAGCTTGAGAGTCCGGAGAGGCCAAAAAAGCAACCAAAAACACCATTATCACCATTTCCTCATGGTAGGTAGGAGTAGAGTAAGTAGAACATCATGATTCAGATCTAGAGCATTTCATGCATGTATACTTGCTTGGTAGAATCATGACAAATTTGTAAAAAACGCAAAAGTGTGGTTGAAAGCCTAATTGAAATCCAAAAGTTACTGTGAGTGTTTCTGATAGGCCTACAGAGCATCAGGAGCATTTCTGTCAGAAAAAAACTTTAATTTTAAGCCAAGAGACATCCTACACGTAGGATGTCTACAGGCCAATCTGGGAGGGATTTTGGGATTTTGAGTTGACCAGTGTGTTCTGAAGGTAGGGTTTATCCTAATTTCAACTGGAAAGTGGAAACTTGGCCATCTCTTGACAGGATAAGGCCAGATAGACTGAAATTGCTAGACATCCTACCCAATTAGTGCCAAAACATCAACTTGAATCCAAAACCATAAGATGGCTACATGAGTGTGTCTTTCATGATATATTGAGTGACTGAAAGGGGTTTCACCTCAGTCGGGTAAGAAAATTGGGTTCAAAGTGGACTTTAGCACTTTTGACTGAAAAAGCAAAAACAACTAAAGTTTAGGACTTTTGACATCCAAATCAAGATCTAAGCATACCACTGGGATACTGACATCAGGGGGAAGCTGTGGAACAAATCTGGGGTCAAACAGACCAAATAGACATCCTACGCGTAGGATGTCTTCTGATGATTTGGGACTCCAAACTGAAATCTCAGTATACCAAGGTGATCATCAGCTCAAGGAGAGCTTAAGTCTTGAGTTGAAAGCCATTCTGATAAAAAAGACATCCTACGCATAGGATGTCTAATGCAAGAAAATGAAGCCATATTTGTACTTTGAGCATTGTAAGGTGTTATATAGCCTAAGGCAAGCCTGCTAGTCAATTTTGGTCCAATTTGGAGTTGATTAGATTGATCAACACCATCACCAGGCCGTCGGAACAAATTTCTGACTCATTGACCAGCTTCTAGAAGTCCAAATCAAAAAGTAAAAATAGTTGTAAGCTCATCACAACGAGGGGAAAATACAGTGCAGAAATCTAGGCAAAATGCAGCAGGAGACATCCTATGCGTAGGATGTCTATTGGGGCATTCTGCAGGGAAAATTTGACCTGGCCTAGACAGTGAGGTTCTATTTGGCTTATGGGTTCTAGAACTCCTTTCAGAAGTAAATTTGGACCTTGGTTGCCCATTTGACAAAGCAAAGACTGAATTCAAGCTTTTTCGCTTAAATTGGCCAACATCAGAGAAAAGTACTGTTTTAGGTTAGCAACCTAATCCGGAACATCAACAGTGTATAAAATACATTAGTGGTTGAGATTAACTCTCCAGTTATACCAATCATTACTAAGATAACCTCTAGCAAATAAGAGCGGTGATTCAATTGCCGAAATTAAAACTGTTGTGTACATGTCTATTTGGCAGCAAAGCAAGAAGTTGTGCAGAAACTGATCCATTGCTAGGTTAGTAGTTGAACTTGTGATAAGTTGCATTGATAAGTTTGATGAATTTGAGATCAGGAAGATACATTGTTAGAGACCAGAAGGTGGCAGGTGACCAAGGTAGTGTAGTGTCCACCGAAGAGAGTGTAACTCAGGCAAGGTTAGATCCGCTAGCACCGATTATTGAGGAAGGTAGTGATACTGACACTTCGTCAGAAAAATCTTTCTTCATGATGGGTAGCCAATAGCCAGGAGGTTTCACCTATGATGGACCTATGCGAGGAGGAAGTACCTCCCAAAATCCTTTGAATGATTCCAAGCTTACGGTGATCTTCTTGGAGGGAACAAACTCAAGAGGAGCCCTAGTCTATTCTGACTATCGAGGTCGCAAGTGCATTTGCATTGAAGAGAAGTCAGCACAAAGATTGGAGATAATCCACGTGTATGATGATGGAGATAGATTCCGAGACGAAAAGGGGAACCACTATTTAATAGTTAGCAACCCTGAAGATTACAACAGATATGGAGACAACGTGGCTAAAGGGAAAATGGTTTCAGAAACTCAAGAGCCACCACCAAACATTGATCGGCACGGAGCTATTTTCATGTATGATAAGAAAACAATCAGGGTTCCAACTTATAACGAGAATGTGGGAATCTACAAACACGAGAGCGAGGGTATTGTCTCTTACTTTCGCAGTAAAGAACCATACATAGACGAACTAAGCAAAGACAAGGTTCTTTACTTATTCTCTTATGAAACTGCTACGGGGAAGGGCATAGTTTTTGTTGATAGATATGGGCGAGAATACCAAAGTATTCTTCCAGAGGAAGTAGAAAGAGCAACAGGTCCAGGAGCATCAGCATACGCCCCTGAGGAAATACCGAGATTTGCCCACACCCCAAGCAAGTCAACGAATCCGTTTTCAGATGAGTATGATGCTACATCACATTCCACCAGACCACAAGCATTCACCAACCAAGACCAACCAGCAAACCAGCCATCATTGCAGGCATGGCTTTGACAAGGTGCAACAATGGAACCAGACCAAAACCGAGAGGGTTATCTAGCTGCACGAGGGCTCAGGGATTTGCAAGAACCCCCACACTATTCAAGGTATCAAGCAGAGAGTAAGCCAAAGACACAAGGGTCGATCGAGCTTGGAGGACCACCCATGGAACGAGTTCGAAGAGAAGGACCACCTCCGGCGAGAACCGTTAAAAATATGGCTTAGGAGCACCGTTGGGCGAGGAACCAGCCTATTACAGAAGGCCTGAGGAGGGGTATAGACTTGGAAGGGGTGATCCAATGATGAGGTTTGTAGACCATCGCAGAATTAGACTTTCTCAAGTGCATAAATGGGTAAACATGAAATACACAGGAAACAGAGACCCAAGAGATCATGTAGCAGCCTTTGTACGTGTGATTAGAGCCGAAGAGGTGTTAGACTTTCCTACCCAATTTGCAGGGTTTGGACTAACCCCAGAGGATGATGCTGCAACTTGGTTTGACTCTGTGGAGCGTAGAGACTTTGAGTCGATGGAGGAAGTGTTTGACGAGTTTATTGAGGAATTCTCTCAAAGGGGAATAGCTCATAATACCGTCTCACAAATCCATAAATTCAAACAAAAAGATGGAGAATATGTACGGAAGGCAGCCCTAAGACTAAAGAGATATGTTAAGTTATGTCCTGTTGAAGAACTGCCAACTCAGTCCAGACTTATGCTGATATTCATCCAAGGACTAAGGAATGCAGATCTCCAGAAAGACTTACATATGAAGAGGAGCACTACATTGAATGAGTTGACCAAGGAAGCTTTGTACCTTGTGGACAATTGTGCTATCTACAAAGAAGGGGAGTTCAAGGACCTTGATGACGATTCATCTTCACAGCAAAGTGGGAGCAAGTCCTCCAAGACAACACTTAAAGGAGAAATAGCGGTAAACCAAGAGCAGCTCATAGATGAAGTGCTAAAAAATATCAACTTGTACGCCAAACCCCAGGCTAAACAGCCCAAGTGGTGTGTTATTGAACAAAAATGGACAAACCATGGGACCGAGGAATGTTACTATAACAAGGGATATGTGAGGGAGAGACCTTATGCTCCCCAAGCTCCTGTAGCTTCCCCTCAAGTTCCACCTATGCCTAGATATCAAGCAGGCAACTTACCAGGACCTGTAGGTGTAGAGAGACCACAACCGGTGTTGGGGCAACAACCACCCCTACCAGGATTACGACCAGTTGGTGTAAGATACACCCCAACGGTAACTGAATCAGAAGAAAAGGCTTTGGTGCCTATGCATGCATATTATGAGGATCCCAACGGATATGCGGCAAACCCTGTCTATTATCAGTCGGAAGAACCCTCGACACCAGATCCATGGAACATGATAGGGAATCAAAGACCTCCAACTGCTGCACAGGCCGCAGGAGAAGGAAGATATAGCTTAGATGAACGAACATTGTTGTTCATAGCCAATGGAGGCATGGGCGGACAGAGACAAACTTACCAGCAACGAGGAGCTCAAGGAGCACCTCAACAACCCAAGGGCCCCTGTTACAAGTGTGGCGGAGACCATTGGCTGAGAGACTGTCCCCATGATGAAATCATTAGAGTCAATGCGTATTGCCCAGAATGTGGGATTACTCATTTGATTCCTGATTGCCCTAAAAGCCCGAGTAAAGGAGCAAAAGCCACCTTGAACCTGTTGGAAACAGTACCCTCCAGCGGAGTATCAAAAAATGAAACAGTCATACCTGTTCATGCGGTGACACGGGCCCAACCCCAAAGAAGGACGAACGAACCCATAATAGAAGAACCAAAAACAGATGCCCAAAGTTCAGAAACGAAAAATCCAAGAAGCACTTGGAGGGCAAGAAAGGCACGTAGGAAAGCTAGGAAAGAGCGAGAGCAAACAACCCTATCCGATGAGTTGAAACATACAAAGAACAGGTTGGAGCGGTTAGAAGATCTAGCTAGCCTAAGCTCACACACCACAGCAGCCATAGCACCAAAGGAATTAGCTGAGCCCAAAAGTGCAGGATCAGGAGGATCTGTGCTGGCAGACAAGGTAAACGAGCAGCTGGATGCGCTTCTAAAAGCCTATGAAGCTCGACTTAAAAAAAACCAGACCTAGGAGCAAAGGTGGATGAAATATCCATATGTGGAAATAGAAAAACAAAGGTTGGATATGTGTAAAAAGATGATCGAGACGGCTCAATCATTGATGGAAGACCCGTTGGGAAAACCGAAAAATTGCCATGACGCACCAGCTCCAACCCCTATCCAACCAACATTGGAGAAACATGAGGAAACAAAATAAAGACTCACTAATAAATATGAATCCAGAGGAGAGCCTATCATAGTGCCCAATACCACCGATGAGGCAAGTGACGGGGTCCATTCTAAAATATTAGCAGAAATGGGAAAGGACGGTAATGGTCTAGATTATCTGTGGAAGCAAATCCGAGAGGCCAACGAGGCTAATAGGAACATGAATAGCACGAGAAAAGAAAAGAATGTGATCCTACCTCCTATTGAAGAATTTGAGGCAAGATCACAAATAAAATTTGAGATACATTCACAAGGGGGAGACCAAGGATCTATTAGTTCGGGGAACAGCCAACCAGACTCTTTGAGAACCTTACCCTCTTACCTAGGAGAATATGAAGCTAAGTCGGAAGTGAGAGCAATCCCATCTCAAAGACTTTCGTCTAACAAGGTGATGGATTCACAAGGATTGATTGAGCTGTTATCCACCCCGGTGGCATGCACAATCACATTAGCAGAACTCCTAAGGCTAAGGCCAAACATGTGGACCACAGTAGGAAAATGCCTAGAAAAATTTGGAGTGAAGGACCCCACCTTGAAACTACAAGAAGGAATCAGGGAATTGGAGAGACCTAACCTAAACAATAGGCCGGTACCATTGAATAAGGTTGGAGAATATTGGGAGGGAGAAGACGGAAACACGACGCTACCTGTAGAATTCCAAGGAGTACTTTCCAAAGCCATTCTTGACAGTGGAGCTGGAGCTGCTATCTCCACCAAGGAAATCTGGAAAAAATGGGGAAAACCAGCTCTAAGGGCTACCAAAATGAAGCTGCAGTTGGCAGATGGTTTCATGGAAAAGCCTCTCGGACTCTTGGAAAAAGTAATTGTCACTTCGTGCGGGATCGAGTATGAGCATACATTTGCAATAGTCGATTTCGACAAAAAGAACAATTATGAGATATTCTTGGGACGACCATTCATGCAACAACTGAAGATGGTCCAAGATTGGGGTTATGACCACATATACCTCAGACATGGCGAGACGACAACTAAAATACAACTGAAAGACCATAGTTACAAAGATGTTAACCAAACACCGGTGGAAGAGTTTGATTCGGCTACAATAGCAGGATCAAAGCTACCAGCATGGTTGGGGCAACCAAAAGAGCTATGGATGTGCGGAGCTTCACATTGTGGAAGCTTAAGGAAAGAGGAATGCGTCTTAGAGAGAGCAATTGAGGACAAAGAGTATATTCCGGAACCATTCCCTGAAGATGCCTTGGAGCCTCTAGAATGGGAACACATACTGGCGACGTTAGATGTCTGTACCATTACCGACAATCCAACAACAAAATTTTGCGATAAGGATGGTTACGATGTGCTGCCCTATTACATGGTAAGCGTGGTGCCAGAAAAAGAGACGGTAGTACCTCCAGAACAAGAAGAGTTTTACAACTCTTCTGAACAACTGGAAGTAAATGATGAGGCAGATAATGAGTGTTCGGACACCTCCAGTGAGCGTGGGAATGAAGACGAGAATATCAAGTTTTATGATTTTGCTAATCAACACCCTAGACGCCAAGAACGCTATAGGAAGAAAAGAGCCAGAAATAAAGTGAGAGAGAACCTGATGCCCATGATAAAAGGTAAAACTCACTATTTGATGCTTGTAAAAGCAGAGGATTGTGTGAAAGATCAAATATCAGGGAAATTCTCAGAAAATCGAAAAGAACGAACGCGAGAAGAAATAAAACAGGAAAGAAAAGCTAGGGCTGAAACAAAATCACAAAAATCTGAAAAGTCAAAAAAAGAACCAACAAAAGACCAAGAGTGGACCAAACTGGAGCGTAAACAGAAATACCAAGAACTGAAACGGTCTTTGAGGGAGATATGGACTACTGAAGAGGATAGTGATGGTAAAGGGGAGTCAGGAAAGGGCAACATGAACGTACCACCACACTATAGGAAATTTACTATCCAGGATAGAAAAATCATCATGACACCACCAATCCGGGAGAGAACCAATTAAGAATCTTACGATGGGCCTGAAAATGCAAAAAGAATAGACATCGCAGAACCAGGTGAAAAGCCCCAGCCGGTCTATATAGCTAATGATTTAGAGCCTGAGGAGGAAGCACAGCTAACACAACTTCTCACGAAATATAAAGATGTGTTTGCTTGGTCCTATAAAGACCTTAAAGGAGTTGATCCATTGATATGCCAACATACAATTCCTTTAAAATCGGATGCAAAACCTAGCAAACAACGTCCTTATACATATAATGACACATTTGTCAAACGAATCAAAGAAGAGATTGATAGGCTGATGGACGCAGAGTTCATCTATGAAATTGAACATACAGATTGGGTTTCACCTATTGTGGTCGTTCCCAAGAAGAATGGAAAACTGCGAGTGTGTGTAAACCTCAAAAAGGTGAATGCGGCAACCATAAGGGATAATTATCCCTTGCCAATTACAAAACATGTCCTTGAGCGAGTGGCCAGGAAACGGGCTTATTCCTTTCTGGATGGGTTTTTAGGATACAACCAATTGGCAATAGCAAGGGAGGATCAACACAAAACAGCTTTTGCCACAGAATGGGGGATTTATGCATATCGAGTTATGCCATTTGGCTTAACAAATGCACCAGCCACTTTCCAGAGGTTAATGACTCACGCTTTCAAGGAATACCTAAGAATATTCTTAGAAATATACATGGATGACCTGTGTGTACACTCTCTTCTACGAGAGGAACATATCGACCATTTGCAAAAGGTCTTTGAAAAGTGCAGAACATATCGAATCTGTCTAAACCCGGAAAAGTGTGTATTTATGGTTAAGCAAGGACGAATCTTAGGACACATTGTCTCAAGAAACGGCATAACCACAGACCTGGACAAAGTCAAAGTCATTGTAGACCTGCCCAGGCCTACTAATGCAAAACAAGTGCAATCCTTTATGGGGCACTGTGGAATTATCGAAGATTCATCTACATGTATGCGGTCATCGCACAACCTCTGTATCGTTTGCTAGTCAATTTTGAATGGACCAATGAGTGTGAGACTTCATTCCAAAGGCTGAAAGAAAACCTTATATCCACACCTGTGCTAAAGGCACCAGATTGGGACAAGATATTCCATGTGCACATTGATGCTTCGGCATATGCCATTGTAAGCATTCTAGCTCAACCTGGAGACGGAACAATGGATTTTCCAGTTTGCTATGCGAGACTACAGTTAAACAGTGCAGAAAAGAACTACACAACCACCGAGAGGGAAGGGTTAGGAATGATTTATGTTGTAAAGAAATTTCGGCATTATTTGCTTGCAAACAAATTTGTGTTCTTCACGGATCATCAAGCTCTTTTATACCTAGTAAATAAACCTTGCAACACAGGGAGGATCGTACGCTGGTTTATTATATTGCTAGAATTTGACTTCAGAGTGGTGGTCAAAAAGGGAAAAACTTATCTGCGAGCTGATCATCTTTCAAGAATACACAACGGGGAAGCTCCTCAAGGGGTAGATGATGGCATACTAGATGCTTATCTTTTCAACATTGAAATGGTACCCAAATGGTCTCAGGAAATAGTTAGCATTCTCTCCTTTGGAAGTGAGTTTGATAATACAGGATGTAGATCCAAACAGCGAACAATTCGACAAACAAAAAACTTTCAGTTGATAGCACGACGACTGTATCATCTTGAATCTAACCTAATCCTACGATTATGTATAAATCCGAAAGAATTCGAGTGCTACCTGGAAGAGGCTCATGTCCAGGGTTGTGCATTTCATTGTTCGACAGTGAAAACACACCAAAGGCTGAAACAATAAAGGGTTTATTGGCCAACTATGTATGCGGATACACATTCTTATGTTACCAATTGTACAGTATGTAGTGCCAAACGACCAGTGGATCACGCAACTTTGTTTCGGGTGAACATAGCACTTGCATGGAGTCAATACATCATTGACTTCCTAACCACCAGAACGTTCCCTGAGAACACTACAAGAGCACGGGAGAAAGCTATAGATCTGGAAGCTCGTGACTTTCAACTAATTGGAAATCAACTCTATAAATGGGGAAAGGACAACCAACTTAGAATCTGTGCAAGTGAAAGCGAATACCTGCTGATTCTAGAACATGCACATAGCGGAGTAAGTGGAAGCCATTTTTCGGGCGATAAGACGACAAAACTTGTCTTAACCGCAGGAATTTGGTGGCCTACATTGCACATGGATGCCGAGGAGTTTGTCAAACGTTGTGATGCATGTCAACGCACCAAGGTACCAATCAAAAGAGATGAGATGCCATTAAGGCCAATGATGGGGGCAAGGGCATTTGCAAAGTGGGGCATTGATTTTGTGGGACCTATATCACCCCCTGCATATCGCACCCATACCCAATATATCATTGTGGCTACGGATTATCTCACAAAATGGGTCGAAGCCAAAGCAACACAAAAAGCTGATGCACGCACCACGGCTCAATTTTTGTATGAGAATGTTTTTGTACATTACGGGTTACCAATAGAAATTGTCAGTGACCGTGGAACACACTTCCTCAATGAAGTCATTGAATATCTACTAGAGGATTTCATGGTCATACATAGAAAATCAGCACCATACCATCCACAGGCCAATGGGCAAGCGGAGGCCACAAATAAAACACTATGCACGGTTCTCACTAAAATAGTGTCACATTCAAGGACCGATTGGGATCAGCAGCTACACTCAACACTATGGGCATACAGTGTAGCTTACAAAACCTCAATAGGAACAACACCATACAACATGGTGTTTGGGCTAAATGCTATACTACCCATAGAGTTTTTAATCCCAACTCTACGAGTAGCAACAAGCTTGGATTGGACAGGGCATGAACTCTCTTCACGAATTAATGATCTTGAAAAGCTAGATGAACTCCGGTTACAAGCTGTCGCTTCGATCTATGCTAAAAAGAGAAGAAAAAAGGAATTTTTCGACAAACATGTGCGTACCAAAGAGTTTAAAACAGGTGATTACGTATTTGTTTATACCTTGAAGCAACATGCCAAGAAACTAAAAAAGCGAGGGATGGGACCATTTGTGATTCATGATCTATCACAAAGTGGGGCTGTCAAGCTTGCTACATTAGCAAGTGAAGAAATGCCAAACTGGATTAGTGGGTGTCGACTAAGGAGATATCACCTACCACTCACACAGGAGATGCTCCAACAAATTCATCAAGGAAAGTAAAGAATGAAGGAAAAAGAGAGAGTACGGGAGGAAGTTCAAACCGAAGCACAAGAACGCATTGCAAAAAGACGGCTTCTGCGACAACAACAACAATGTAAACCACCATTGAGAATCAATTCTATTGGACTGATGAACTTGGAAGAGGACACAGTAGAGCCAATAATTACAGTCAAGGTGGCCAACAATCAAGTTGAATCACCAGCCTTGCTCGATTCGGGTGCTCAAGAAAATTTGATCTCTTACCGATTATACCAACAGCTCCAAGTCACATATCAACTTCATCCTACTCCCCAAGTGCTGGAAAGTAGCACATCACATCCATTGAAAACATTAGGGTGGATTATATTGCATATAGAGTTACATCAATATATTTACCCACACAAATTCTATGTGGTGATAGATGAAATCACACAACAACCAATGATGCTAGGGCAACCTTGGCAAAAAGCATACAATGTCCAAATAGACTGGAAAGCACAGGCGGTCAAAATCCAGCACGAACATGAACAGCAGGTGATAGCTTTTGCTCAAAAGGACTATCAAGATCAAATGCAAGCCATGCAATCACTGGCAACAAAAACAAAAGAACACATACCACCAAAGATCAACATGAAACCTGAGACAAACAACTAGGTAAAGGCCAACCATGCTCATCACAGACAGCCGAAATCATTGGCTACACTGCAAAAATCTAGGCTACCAAAACAAGGTAAACAAGTATGGCTGCGGAAGGATAGAAAAGCCATGGCGGTAAAAACACAATGTGACAACCGGATTCCAACAAAGCAGATGGTGCAACCCAAAACCAAGGTAACCAAGCAGATATGGATTCCAAAGAAAATGCTTAGCCAAAACCCTAATATCACTCACATTTGGATACCAAAGCAAAAGACAAAGCAAATACCTACGGTACAAGCAACAATGGAAAGCAGACATCTGCAGGTCAACCGGGCAAACAGATATAAGAGGGTGCCGATGACAGACAAACCAGTGGCAAAGTTGGCAGCACCAAACTACCAATGGAAAGCCAAGGCCATACGGCCCATAGCTATCACATCCCTGCCAATTCCATCCTCAGAAACAGCTACGACTCCATCAACAGTGTCGGCAAAGCAGTTGCCTCTGGCCAAAAAGACCATTAAACAAAGAGCAGTAGAATTACAGCTGCTACTTGCAAAAAAAACAGGAAACCTCGACGGCGAATGCCAATAAGCATCTTGCTTATTCCCTTCTCTTGCACAACATTAATTTTTCCATGCAGTATGCATAAAATAGGGCCACATTAATCGGCCAGGCATTAGCACAATTTTTTCAACCTATGCACGGCACATACTACGAGGCGAGACCTTGTCGTCCGAGAGGACTCCGACTAGGAGGGGGGGAGGCATTCTCAATGCGGAACCAATAACAGAAACAACAAAAAAGAGCATGATTTTTGACTTTTTAAAGGGTTGACGTTTGATTGCAAAATTTTCTGGAGTAACCCAAGTATATATGCCCTTATATAGCATGAAGCTACAGGTATATGGGGCCAAACGCCAAATCAAGCCCTTAGGTGTGTGTATATAAGTAGAAATAGCCATTTTTCAGGCAAAATATTGGTAAAACGGAGAAATTCGGCCATAAAAATTGCATGTGAGTGTATATAATGTGTTGCGGCGATGTTTGTGATCTATTATGAATTTTGGGGATTTTTTGGGTTTGATTTGCTATTTTCCTTTTAATTTTGCTAATTTTCGGCAGAAAAACTTCAAAAATACAAAAAGCAGGTGAAAAACAGTCGTAATGAAAAACAAAAAATCTGGAGATGACCAGTGACTAAAAGACAACCTATGGTACGGTGGGGGTGCAATTATGAGACTAGAGCGGAAAGCGTGTTTTGGCCAGGTTTTGACCGAAATGACAAATTTCTGGTAAACATAGCAAATGGAGTCCAAATCAAGAAATTTTTGAGCCTAAACCGCATCTTGCAGAAAGATAGGAGCACATGTCAAATTTCATGAAAAATAGTTCGGGGACCTCCATTATAAGAATTTTTCACCCCATTTTTAGCTCATTCTCACTATTGACCTTGTGGAGAGCGACATGCTCGACAAGTCCATATGACCCACATGACCAACAAGTGACCCGAAGCGCCACTAAACCTCAGAAACGGCATCAGACAGACAAAGCGTCAAAATGCACTTGCGGCCAAACCGTAAGTCCGTTTGCCACCAAACTTCACGAGCGGCTTTCCTAGACCATCAACAACCAAGTCCTATGGTGGTGGACCACCACAAATCATCAAAGGTATGTAAACGCAGCCACGGGTGCTTCTAGAGCGACAAATTGCCAAATGAAGCTCCGGTGAAGCCGAAGTCGACAAAAACCATACGGCAAGGATCCCCAAGGGATTGGGAAGCTATGGAGACCAACATCGAGGAATTTCATCGCCAAAAAGCACTCCAAAAGTCAGAAAACAGCTCGGAGGCTCTGAAGTCCACACAGGGAGTTATACTCTATCCATTTGACTTTTTTGTTGAAATTAGGCTCAAAAGGGACTTAGGGGGGCAAAGGGCAAGCACTGGGAGCACTAACATAGGAAAAATCACCAGGAGACATCCTACGCGTAGGATGTCTCAAGGGCATTTTTTGGCACAAACCCAACAATTCTTGTCATGCACATGTTCTGAATGACATTTACAAGCCATACCCCAAGTTTCATCACATTTGGATGAGATTGGACCTCATATGCATGGAAAAACGCAAAGTTAGGGCATAAAGGCACTAATGGGCCTTTGACCTACCAAATCTTGTCCAAATCTCATGAAACTTGCACAACACATTCACATACACATCAGCTAACTTTCTGTGTGGTCTGGGAGTTAAAATGAGGAAATAGACATCCTACGCGTAGGATGTCTTATGGACCATCTGGGCATGAAGGAGAAGTTTTGTCATTTCAGAATTGATAACCTCATCAACAAGAGCCCATATGTCAAGCTTTAAGCCCTTCTAATCACTTCTGACCCCCAACACCTTCAAGATACACTTTTTTGAGCCCAAAAACACCTCACAGAGCCCTACAGGCATCAATTATTATCCAAATGCAAATCCAAGAACATGGCTATGTTCCATAGGTCAAGGACAACCCATAGATCAAGTTTCATGCAATTCTGATGAAAAAGACATCCTACGCGTAGGATGTCTTAAGCTTAGATTTAGACTTCTGTGCAAGAAATGACATCATAGGAGCTAATACCATGATGCATTGAGCCCATATACCAAGTTTTAACCCATTTGGACATCAATTGCTTCCCATGATGGATAATCTACCAAAATTGTGACCTAAAGCCTAAATCAGCCCAAAAATCCACTTTTTGACATCCAAATTCAAATCCAAGCTTATAACCATGTTCCATGAGCCTTACACTACCTACATGTCAAGTATGAAGCATTTCTGAAGAAACAGATATCCTACGCGTCGGATGTCTAGATGGATTTTTTTGGTCAAATTTGCACTGTGAGCACATGCACAGCTTCACAAGTTCCTTTTAGGCTATATTTTCAATTTTCAAGTCATTTGGATAAGTAAAACTCAGTTTAGCAGTTGATATGGAAAAAACGCTAACTTCGGATTGCTGAGTGCAACAGGGTCTATGGCAGCCTCGAAGTCACCGGCAAAGAAGAAGAGAATGACAATCAAAGACTATCTGGACGAGGTGGAACCATTTGTCATTCCAGAGGGAACATTAAAGCCCACAAGCACCTGGATACAGGAAGATCTACTAGAGTCAAACGACCTAAAGATCTACCAAGGTGTGTTCAAGGACAATGACGGAAATGTAATAGAGCTGCCAATGCTGCCAAGGGAGCTCAATGAATTTGTCCGAAGCAAAATGGCCGGCTACTTGGAGAAAATTGACCTCCATAACTATTTCGAAGCAATCCCAGCAGGGGTGGACGTCAAAAGGGTATGGGAGTTTGTGACCAGCATTAAAGAAGATGGAGTGGCCAAGGTGACTGATTTGCACGGCAGACCCAACACAGAGATCATTATCATGGAAAGGGTTGTCGCCCATGCACTAGATCTCTCCAATCAGGGAGACAGCGTGACAAAAAGAAGGGATGAAGTAAAGGTGTACAAAGAGAAAAAGGCTAATTACACTTTTGAAGACATCGCCAACCCAAATGTGGCGATCATGAGCCAATTGTACAACCAATACTTCCACATGTGCACGAAGAGGCCGCAGAAGTACAGGATGCCGCCAAGTGCAATTGCCACAACATTTACTTGGGCAATGACGAAGGGCACCCCAAAGATAATCAATTATGCGGCATACATACATGACAGCCTGGTGAAGATGGGAAACAAAAAGCCAACCTACATAGTGCCAGGAGAGATGATAACCAAGGTAGTTTATGCAGCACTGCACGCCAAAGGAAGGTGGCCTGACCCCCCATCTCAGAATGACTGGCTCAGGGTGAAGGAAGACAAAGAAGACGAGCCACAAAGAGCACCAAGGGTGGCTACAAGGTTGAAGAGACGACTAGAGCCATTGGAAGAGGAGCAACCTAAGCAAAAGAAAGGCAAAAAAGAATCTGCTCAAGTGCCGGTCAAAGAGACTCGATCACAAAAAGCGGCTAGACTCGAGAGGCTGATGGAGAGTTTCCGAGCAGAAAGAGCCCTTAAGGGCGATTTAAACGAATTATGGAAGCCATCCCTCGAGTCTATGTCCGGATCCTCAAGAAGAGTGCAGAGGGACGGCTTTGAAGACTACATCAAGAATTTCGAGATTCTTGATGCCGCAGCGGAAAACATTCCCCACATCCCTTTCACCGAGGAAGAAGTGGAGCAAATACGGCAGACGTTGCTAGATGAACAAGAAAACCAGGAAAGGGAAAGAAAGACGAAAGCAGATAGATATATAAAGGGCAAACCTACAGATTTACCAGATAGCTCTAAACCTAGCCCACAACCATCACCATCACCACCTCCTAGCAGCCCTCCAACAGAAGATAAGGAGGCTGGAGACAATCAAGAAGAACACCGGGCTGAAGAGCAAGATCAAAAGCCAGAACCTGAGCCCAAGGAAGAGGCCAAGCTTGCATCTGAGCAAAAATAACTTGAAGAAGCATATTATGCATTTCTGGACCTGCTAGCTGCAGGCTATACAAGGGAAGAAGCCGCCACAGTCGCATTCGACTTGGCGAGGACAGGGCATGAAGAACAGATGCCAGGCATCCAGCTAATTGAGCTAAAGGAGATTGCTATCGACACGGTAGACCTGCACCCACCCTCGAATGATTGGGATGTGGTGATGACAATGCTAGCCGGAATAAGGGCACAATCTGTGGCATCAGACGAAGAATTGATAACTCTAAAGGCCACTGAATTAAAGACCAAGATGGAAAGAGATCTACTGTAGGCAAAAAGCCAAGGACACAAAGAAAGAGAAGCTGACCTCCAGGCCAACCTGGCCACTACTCTACAAAACTGCCAAGCAAAGGAAGAAGCAAATGAGGCAGCGGCAAAGAGATTGCAAGAAGCTGAAGAAGAGTGCCTGCAACTCAGCAAGTCATTGCGAGATGCAGAAAAAGAAAGAGATAATCTGACACTCTAGCTAGCAGAAGAAACTAAAGAAGTAGAGGCCTTGAGGAATGCTAAGGAGAAGGTGGAAACAGAACAAGAAGCAAGCCTGGATGAAGTCCTTGAGCTCAAGGACCAATTAAAAGTCAAAGATCAAACCATCCAGAGGCTGAGAGCATCACCTTCGAGAGTTAGAGCTACATGCTCAACTCAAGTTATTTCGGAGAGTCAAATGTATGAAGAGCAGATGCAAGAACTCCAAAGGGAGTTGACTCTTGAGAAGAAGCAGAGGGTGATCATGGCTGAAGGTTCTATCGCAATGCAAACCAAATTGGAGGACAGCCAAAAGGCTCTACAAGAAGAGTTGGAGAGCATAAAGATAAAGCTCGAGGAGGCTGAAAAAGTAATCCAACCAAGAGCCATGCTTCAATGCTAAAGCTTGCCATCTTCTTCATCTTCATTAGTATGCTATTATGCTATGCTAATCAATAAGATTGATGATAATTGAGGAACTATTTCTTTCTCCTATGAATGATTCTTCTTCCTCTTCTCTACCCTAATTACCTGCTAGCTCTCTCCACCTTCGAAGGTGTTTGAGGCCTTGGGATAGTTAATGCTTTCAAAATTTTATGTTATGCTCGTGATGCATGAAGCTTTCCATCTTCATTGCATCACCTAGATCACAAGGAACACAAAGATTGTATTGTACCAAGTCTCTCTTGATGGGAGAATCTATAATACAAACGCCTTTTGGAGGGGGGACCGGCTCCAAGTAAATCCAGTCCTCAACTATTGTCATGTTCTCTAATAATCTCTCTTGCAAAAGTATTGCTCATGCCAAGTTAATTAAGTACTATGTTTATGTTTCTGCCATCAATTAAGTTTACCCTCTATGTTCTCAAAGTTATGTCACAAAAATGCTCACTCTAATTCTCTTAATCCGCTATTCTCAAAGTCCATAGGCCATTTCCATTACAAGACTACTGGAGATGAGTAGGCTCCTCCACAAAACACTGGAAACAAGGATACATCATAGTCCCAATTAGCTTTGGTCGGCACTCCTCCAGTACAACCAGCTCAAGTGGACAAACTAAAAAGGCTCTAGAAGAAACCCCTTCATGGGAGAATGGTTGTTCAATAGGCAGATAAGGCACCAGTGCCTTATCCCACTCCTCTCATTGTATATGATACCTCCCACATTGCCATCCGTCACATACAAATGTGTAGCCACAATGATGTTTGGATGAAAGATCATCATGAATGCCATGGGAGAGATGATAGAAGCCCAACAAATGGCTGCTAATTTAGCAATAACTGTCGAATTGGGATAGACGATAGAAGCCTAGCAAACGGCTCTCAATTCAATAGTAACTACCCTACAGACATAAATTCAAGAAACCAAAACCAAGCTAGAAAAGTCAAAGAAGGAAATGGAGCAACTCATGACAAAATGCTGGAACTATCCATCAAGCATAACAAAGATGCAAGGATAATGGCTTCACAACAGCGACAAAGTGAAGCAATCAAGAATGAGAATAAACTAATGATGGATGAGAAGTGGGTTGTAGAAGAGGCAAAGGAGGAGATCAAAGGGAGGTTGGAGGAGAGGAAAATAGCCTTGAAATCACTGCTTGCCAATCAAAACACCTTGAAGCAAGCCATTACATTAAAATAGAGGATTTACAAAATTTAGTGGAATCAATGAAATTTGATCTTGCAGATAAATCTAAGCAGTACACAGCAGCCCTGGTAAACTGCAATGGAATATGTCTATAACATTGTTTGTAGCGGAAATTGAAATAATAGTGAGAATTTCCTTTAAGGGAATTATTAAAGAGCATAAGAAGAGTAAATGATTAAAGGTAGCAAGATGAACATTACACCTGATTTTCTTGGCATGAACAATACTTGTAAAAGAGAGAGAGAGATAAAGGATTAGAGAAATTGACAAGAGTTGAGGACCGGATTTATGTGGAGACGGTCCCCCCTCCAAAAGACTTTTGTATTATAGAGTCCCCCATAAAGAGAGACTTGGTACAATACGAGCTTGTGTTCCTTGAGACCTCGTTGACGCAATGAAGATGGTATACTTAATACACCAAAATTATGCCCTTAATTAACTTGCAAAAGCATTAACATATCCACGGCCTCAATCCCAAGGTCTCAAACACCTTCAAAGTTGGAGAGAGCTAGTAGGGAGTGAGGGAAGGGAACAAGAAGAAGAAGTAACATACGAGAAAGAAATTGTTGGAATAAGGGTTGCAGGGAAATGCACACACCTTGGAGAAGATGAAGGAAGTTCAAGGCACACAACAGAGAGTGTATTACTTAGTGTGCAATGGAAAGATAGATAGCCCTACAGTGATTGGCGTATATGCAATGCACAGGGGAAAAAACCTCGTAAAGAGGGAAAAAATACCACGGCAGTCCTGGTGTATTCACACACATCACTACCACATGTATATGGTAACAAATCCCCCCTAGGAATGATGTTATGAACGAGAGCTGGCACAAAGAGTAAAGGGGAGTGCCATGCCCTGAGGACAGGATCAGTCCACAAGGGAGCAAGCCCAAAGCTTTGCAGAAAACTTTGAACTTCTCACAAGACAATGCCTTTGTGAAAAGATCTGCAAGGTTGTCTTGCGTTGGCACATAAGCCAAGCTAATCTCTCCTATTGAGAGCCTCTCCCTGACATAGTGGTAATGCACCTCAATGTGATTTGTGCCAGCATGAAAAACTGGGTTCCTTGCAACTGCCAATGCACTCTGACTGTCAGTGTTGATGATGTTGGCAATTTCTTATCCAACACTCAAATCAATCATAAGGCGTTTGACCCATACACACTCAACCATAGCTATGAAGACTGCCATGTACTCAGCCTCACAACTAGAAGTGGCCACAGTAGGTTGCTTCTTGCTCAACCATGAAATACATGAACTGCCAGGCATGAAACAAAAACCACTTATGGACATTCACGTGTCATAACAACTAGCCCAATTTGAGTCTGAAAAAGCATGTAAATCTGGCATCAATGATCCCCCCTTGGGATAAAACAATCCAAGATACAAAGTGCCACTCAAGTAGCAAAAAATCCTCTTGACAGCCTGCCAATGCTTAGACCCTGGGCTATGCATAAATCTGATGACTTGTGAGACTGCAAATTGAATATCCGGCCTCGTGTTGCATACATAAATGAGGCAACCAATAGCAGTTTGGTAAAGAGATATATCAGCAGGATCAAACAAGGCTTTCGTAATAGCCCAATAGAAAGCACATTGTATGTAAAGCGTGAGGATGGTGTATTTCTCATCGTGGTTCTTTATGTTGATGATTTGCTGATCACAGGACCAAATGAGAGACATATTGATAAATTTAAGGCTGATTGAATGCTACTTTCAAGATGAAAGATTTGGGGCTGTTGCATCATTATTTGGGTATACAGTTTAAGCAGTGTGATGGTGGTATTGCCTTGTGTCAAAAACGTTACATAGAGACATTGCTATGTAAGTTTGGACTTGAGGATTGCAAACCTATTGCCACTCCCATGGAAACACGTTTGAAGTTGAGTCTACATGATGATGGCGATCCTGCTGATGTCACTCTTTACCAAACCGATGTTGGCTGCCTCATTTATGTATGCAACACGAGGCCAGATATTCAGTTTGCAGTCTCACAAGTCAACAGATTTATGCATGGCCCAGGGTCTAAGCATTGACAGGCTGTCAAGAGGATTTTCCGCTACCTTAGTGGCACTTTACATCTTGGCTTGTTTTATCCCAAGGGGGGATCATTGCCGCTAGACTTACATGCTTTTTCGGACTCATATTGGGCTGGTTGTTTTGACACACGAGTGTCCACAAGTGGTTTTTGTTTCATGCTTGGCAGTTCATGTATATCATGGTTGAGCAAGAAGCAACCTACTGTGGCCACTTTGAGTTGTGAGGCTGAGTACAGGGCAATCTTCACAGCTACGGTTGAGTGGGTATGGCTCAGACGCCTTATGGCTGATTTGGGTGTTGGACAGGACATTGCCAACACTATCTACACTGACAGTCAGAGCGCATTGGCAGTTGCGACGAACTCAGTTTTTCATGCTCGCACAAAGCTTGCCTATGTAGACCTGGCTATAGTGGAAATGGAGGTTGAGATGAACCCAAAATGAAATTCTCAGCAGACCATACTCTATGAGCTCTCCCAAAGTTTTTGTCGACCTGCTGACACTCACCAAAGCTCGTTGAAATCTGAGAAAACGAGTAGGGGTGTTCTGGCGACTAAGCCTGAGAGGACGTGACCTGCTCTGATACCAATTGTTGGAATTAGGGCTGCAGGGAAATGCACATAGCTTGGAGAAGATGAAGGAAGCTCAAGGCACACAACAGAGAGTGTATTACTTAGTGTGCAATGGAAATATCGATAGCCCTAGATTGATGGGCGTATATACAATGCACGGAGAAAAAACCTCCTAAAGAGGGAAAAAATGCCCCAGTGGTCCTAGTGTGTTCATACACATCACTACCATATGTATATGGTAACAGAAATAGTCTCCTTACTTGTATTACTCTTTGTTGGACGGGAGCGACTCACACACCCATGAAGTGCATGCAAACACTACCTAGATCAACATAATGTCAGTCGAGGACACAGATGACACGATAGGCACACGGAGGAAATCTCTTTAGCTTGTCAGGCTGAGACCATCCTACACATACAACACTCTGGAAGGCCAACTAAACCACAATCAAGAACCTCACTACTCTCAACTACACCACCTAGCCACGTACACACATACGGAAGGTAACTCACCTAATCATAACAGATTCATACGAAACTTAAGGAACACCATCCCCTCACTAGGATACATCTGTCCCTAAGCGTCTACACTCAAAACCCTCACTCTAAACCCATCTGCAGAAAACGCGTAGGATGACAGAGTAGAATTTTGAAAGTGCCCGAAACTAAAATTTATGAGTACCTATGCATAGCTTGTGTCGCCACGATTCTATAGACCACTAGCACGCAAAAAATAGACATCGTTTGATACACTTACGGCCACAAATAGCTCGTAGATGCGTCGGTGTGTGCGCTTTGTCTCGCGTGGAATGCTTGGCGTTGTCGCGTAGCTCTCCTCGAGCCTACAGCAATGGTGCAGTCGGATCTCCAATTTGTTGAGTGATCCGGGCATAGCGAGAGGATAAAGCTCACTCTCACTCTCTTTCTCTCTCTCACACAGTAGACGGCAGCGCTAAAGTTTTGATTATGATAAAAGTCTCTTTTACAAAATGACCTAGGTACCTTATATACTAAGGCCACCTTAGGTTTAACCAAAAATGGGGTTGAAAGGGTCAAATGGCTTTGTATTTACAATCTGGAAGTGCCATTGCACCCCGTCTTCTCAAAGTAGAATAATTACTCATTACAAATGACGTTTACAGCCATAATCCGCAACATTTCATAACTCGCAAAAGATAAGACTTTGGTACGAAACTTGAGTTATGTTGTGTTGTTCGTCCAATCCGATGTACATAGTCTTCACATGATTCAGGAAAATCATAATTGATGACGAACTTTATGTCTTTCACATCCACGCTCCGAGTTGCAGCATCTGTTTCTTTCATTATAGGTCTACTGCCAGATCTAAATTCAAAAAGAACCCAATGTTGTTCAACTTGACTCTTATCATCATGGATAGCGAAAGCTCCATCCATCACTTGCTCCAGCAAATCTGTCAATTCGGAGTATTTGTGATTCTCAAAAACAACTTCTACAATCTGTAGAATTGAGTGATTGGCTTTCTGATCTTGTGAGCCCATGACAACTTTGTAAGGATTTTGTAGAAATTGTATGGCTAAACCCTGAACTTCTTTAGGCCAAGTTGCACTCCAATGCAAAGTTTGTCTGTCAGGCCGAATCCAGGACTTAATTATTCTAATTTGAGGTTCAAAACCCTGCCAAGCATTCGATGCGCATTATCAAGGACAAGCTTTTGAGATCCTCTGATTACCCTTATGTCTGCTCTTTGTCATTGAGGAGTTCTTTGTTCTTGAGTTATGTTGTGTTGTTGACCCAGCAGTCAACACTTTGCTGTTGTTTTGGCTTCATCTGTTGCACTGCTTGTATCTTTGTCGAACCACAACATGAACTATGATCCATTAGAGCAGACATCTATCATCGTAACCATTCATCTTTTGAGATCCTCTGATTACTTTTGTGTCTGCTCTTCTTCATTGGTAAGTTCTTTGTTCCTATGCAATCATGTTGTTAGTGTTGTCTGCAGCTTTTTCATTGTAGGCCATTCTTCGACTCGCCATTGAGGAGAAGTATGCTATGATCTGAAATTGGTGCTCCAATTCATTTGTCAATTGATTTGAGTAGCATTTCCTTATTGTTGATGTAGAAGGAATATGTACAAGAGGATGGTGATAGGTGTCTTTAGATTAGGGTCTAAAACCTAGATGACCAAAGGGAAAAAACCCGGTGGGAAAAAAAATGCCTTTGGTATACTTTCTTATTGGATTTGATCAGTTGAACGTGAAGTACATGTTCATGAAAGGTGAGTGCTTGGGTGAAACACGGAAAGAGTGCCTGATGCAAGTGCCAATTATGGGACACTCTATATGCATATGAGAAATTTGTCAACAAAAGCATGCAATGTGAAAGAAGGAGATGATGGGTGTTTCGAGGAATAAATGTAGCACATGTGACATCAAAAGATGTCTCAATAGCTTCCACCTTTCCAAGAAGGGTTTTGATGTAGAAGTTTCTCCACTCGTATCTCACTGTGCTCAGTACGTGAGTGTCTTTTGGACCTTCTCCGTCACTTCACCAGACTTAAGTACTTAGACTTCGACTCTTTTGCTCACCTATACCAGCATGAGCGACACAACGTAAATATGCTCAACTCTTCCAGCTTGAGCAGTACCTAGAATAGCTAAGACGCTTAGACCACAGAGAATATTATTTGAAGCTTTGGGACTAACACCTCACTCATTTTGTGGCTTAGCTACTCGACTCTGACTTGTATGACTTGTCGGTTGCATGTTGACACTGCTTTGTGACAAGTTCTTCGGCTGTTGTAGTGGGTGGCTACTGAGACATACTTCGTGAAGTTTCATCGTTTCCCCGTACCTTCTTCTCTTTGTAGTGCTCAGGCCTCTCGTCAGTCTTTTCTTCATGTGGATTATGGATTTATTTATTTTTTCTTAATAATAAACAAAGAAAATCTTCAAACAACTCAACAAAAGAAAAATCATTCAAATAGAAATCTAAATGCTATTGACACTATACACATGTCCCTAGGGGCTCATATATGGATTTTGTCCCCATACTCCTCTGTAACACTACTATGAGGGCATATACTCTAAATTTCGTCAAAAAATTATCACAATAAAACGCCAAAAATTCAATGCATCTCACAAAACATTGCCCTCTAATAGTCATAATGTTAGGTCCGCATTCAGAATGCCTCCCCCCTTCCGATTTGGAGTCATCCTTTACGACAGGGTATCGCAAAGGGTATGTGTTGTGCTTGGGCAATTAAAAGTTGTGCCTATGCTGGCCTTGTAATGTAGCCCTATTATGCATACACAGTCAATGCATGGAAAAGATTTATGTTGTGCAAGATGTGGGTATAAGCAGTTTGCTTATTGGCATTTGTTGGCGAGGCTTCCTATTCTAAGCAATGTAATGGTCTTTGAAGCTCTTGTATCGTTGCTTGATTGAAGCGACTTGCTCTCTTCTAACTGTACTGTAATCGTAGGAAGAATTGTAAGAATTCAAGTGGCGATGCACTGACAACAATTTTGTTGTTCTTCTTTGGGACCCATTTCTTTGCGATTATTGGCTGTTTTGTTGCTGACGCTCGTTTGGGAACCCATACTTGCCCGTGCTTCGTTTGTGTTTGAAGAGACTTCTATGGGATCCACCTTTTTGTTGTGTGAGTCGACAGTGGTCTTTGCTTCGGCCCTTGTACGCTTGGTTGGTGACGGGATTCAGGCTTTGAAAGTTGATACTGTTGTTGTTTTGGAATCCAAATGAATTCCTGACTTTTTTGTGCTTGAATCAACTTCTTTGGAGCCCAAACCTGAGTTGTGAAAGCTTGCGACTTTGTGATATTCTTACCCGTTCGTGCACACTTTCCTTGTTTTTGTTTTGGTGTTGGATCTTGTGATTTGTCATTAGAGATCTTTGTCTTCTTGATCCATATCTATTTTTGACCGATCTGGCTTTTTGGTATCCAGATTTGTCGAGCTTTTTGGCTTTGACTTGTTGTCCTGTTCTTTTGACCTGTTCTTTTGACCTGTCATGGTTGTTGCTGAAGGGGTTGGTGATAGTGATAGCCTGAGTTGATGATAGGGGATGTCGTAAGATTCATCACTATCGCTACTATCCTCAGCAAGGTTGACTTCTTGTACTTTCCCTTGATCTTTTGGCTGGTAGTGGAAAGTTAATGTTTGTCTGCTCGTGGGTGGTAGTTTCTTGGAGGACTTTTCTAGCCCATTGATTAGAGCATTGTTATCTCGTTGCTCTGGTCGTATTCCTCCTAGCTGAGTCTTTGCATCCTTATTAGGATCCATGTATGAGGATGCTTGTGGTGGCTGTGTCTTCAACGAGGACTTTGGAATCCACTTTTGATACACTTTATTCATGTAGCGATGACATTGATTCCCGGGTCGTTGATCTTCTGGAAGCTCGAAGTGTTCTACAGAGTCATAGAACTCGTCGTCTTCTTCATCTTTTGATTCTCCACATTTATTTGTTTGCTCCTTATTTAAAGATCTTGTTGATGTCTAGATCTCTTCGTTTTCCTGGATTACACTCACTGCAAAATAAGGAACGACATCATAGCTATTTTCATCACTAAACTTTGTTGTGGGAGCATCCTCCACGGTGCACACGTCCAGAGTAGCCAAGATGTGTTCCCATCCAAAAGGCTCTAACTCTTCTTCAGGAAATGGTTTAGGGATGTAGTCCTTATCCTCTGTAACCCGCTCTAAGATACATTCCTCACGTTTCAAGCTACCACATTGTGAAGCTCCACACATCCACAGTTCTTTAGGCTTACCTAACCAAGCTGGAGGTTCTGATCCTGCTACTATGGCGGAATCAAACTCCTCAACCTGTGTTCTCGTCACATCCTTATAGCTATGGTCGGGATAGACTCACAGACCCATGAAGTGCATGCAAACACTACCTAGATCAACATAATGTCAATCGAGGACACAGATGACACAATAGGCACACGGAGGAAATCTCTTAAGCTTGTCAGGCTGAGACCATCCTACACATACAACACTCAGGAAGGCCAACTAAACCACAATCAAGAACCTCACTGCTCTCAACTACACCACCTAGCCACATACACACATGCGGAAGGTAACTCACCTAATCATGCCAGATTCATACGAAACTTAAGGAACACCATCCCCTCACTAGGATACATCTGTCCCTAAGCTTCTACACTCAAAACCCTCACTCTAAACCCATCTGCAGAAAACGCGTAGGATGACAGAGCCAAATTTTGAAAAGTGCCCGAAACTGAAATTTATGAGTACCTATGCGTAGCTTATGTCGCCACGATTCTATAGACTACTAGCACGCAGAAAACAGACATCGTTTGATACACTTACGACCACAAATAGCTCGTAGATGCATCGGCGTGTGCGCTTCGTCTCGCGTGGGGAATGCTTGGCATTATCGCGTAGCTCTCCTCGAGCCTACAGCAATGGTGCAGTCAGATCTCCAATGCGTTGAGCGAGCCGGGCGTAGCGAGAGGATGAAGCTCACGCTCACGCTCACTCTCTTTCTCTCTCACACACAGTAGACGGCATCGCTAAAGTTTGATTATGATTAAAAGTCCCTTTACAAAATGACCTAGGTACCTTATATACGAAGGCTACCTTAGGTTTAACCAAAAATGGGGTTGAAAGGGTCAAATGGCTTTGTATTTACAATCTGGAAGTGCCATTGCACCCCGGCTTCTCAAACTAGAATAACTACTCATTACAAATGACGTTTATATCCATAATCCGCAGCATTTCATAACTCGCAAAAGATAAGACTTTGGTACGAAACTTGAGTTATGTTGTGTTGTTGACCCAGTGATCAACATTCCCCCCTTCCGCGTTCATGTCGTCCTCGACATGACCAGATTGTCGATGGCGATGTGGTCTTTGCTGTCGTTTTGTTGTTGGAAAGAAAGTCTAGACTATAGCCTTTGCAGTAGCTTGTCTTGTTCGTCCAATCCGACGTACATAGTCTTCACATGATTCAGGAAAATCATAATTGATGACGAATTTTATGTCTTTCACATCCAACAACTTCTACAATCTGTAGAATTAAGTGATTGGATTTCTTTAGTTATGTTGTGTTGTTGACCCAACGGTCAACACTTTGCTGTTGTTTTGGCTTCATATGTTTCACTACTAGTATCTTTGTCGAACCACAACAAGAACTATAATCCATTAGAGCGGACATCTATCAGCATAACCATTCATCTTTTGAGATCCTCTGATTACTTTTATGTCTGCTCTTCTTCATCGGGGACGTCTTTGTTCCTGTGCAATCATGTTGTTAGTGTTGTCTGCAGCTTTGTCATTGTAGGCCATTCTTCGACTCGCCATTGAGGAGAAGTATGCTATGATCTGAAATTGGTGCTCCAATTCATTTGTCAATTGATTTGAGTAGCATTTCCTTATTGTTGATGTAGAAGGAATATGTACAAGAGGATGGTGATAGGTGTCTTTAGATTAGGGTTTAAAACCTGGATGACCAAAGGGAAAAAACCCGGTGGGAAAAAAATGCCTTTGGTATACGCTCTTATTGGAGTTGAGCAGTTGAACGTGAAGTACATGTTCATGCAAGGTGTGTGCTTGGGTGAAACACGGAAAGAGTACCTGATGCAAGTGCCAATTATGGGACACTCTATATGCATATGAGAAATTTGTCAACAAAAGCATGCAATGTGAAAGAAGGAGATGATGGGTGTTTCGAGGAATAAATGTAGCACACGTAACATCAAAAGATGTCTCAATAGCTTCCACCTTTCCAAGAAGTGTTTTCGATGTAGAAGTTTCTCCACTCATATCTCATTGTGCTCATTATGTGAGTGTCTTTTGGACCTTCTCCTTCACTTCACCAGACTTAAGTACTTAGACTTCGACTCTTTTGCTCACTTATACCAGCATGAGCGACACAACGTAAATATGATCAACTCTTCCAGCTTGAGCAGTACCTAGAATAGCTAAGACGCTTAGACCACAAAGAATATTACTTGAAGCTTTGGGACTAACACCTCACTCATTTTGTGGCTTAGCTACGTGACTCTGACTTGTATGACTTGTCGGTTGCATGTTGACACTGCTTTGTGACAAGTTCTTCGGCTGTTGTAGTGGTTGCTGAGACATACTTCGTGAAGTTTCATCGTTTTCCTGTACCTTCTTCTCTTTGTAGTGCTCAGGCCTCTCGTCAGTCTTTTCTTCATGTGGATTATGGATTTATTTATTTTTTCTTAATAATAAACAAAGAAAATCTTTTTAAAAAACTCAACAAAAGAAAAATCATTCAAATAGAAATCTAAATGCTATTGACACTATACACATGTCCCTAGCGGCTCATATATGGATTTTGTCCCCATACTCCTCTGTAACACTACTATGAGGGCATATACTCTAAATTCCATCAAAAATTTATCACAATAAAATGCAAAAATTCAATGCATCTCACAAAACAGTGCCCTCTAATAGTCATAATGTTAGGTACGCATTCAGAATGCCTCCCCCCTTCCTATTTGAAGTCATCCTTTACGACAGGGTATCGCAAAGGGTATGTGTTGTGCTTGTGTTAAGGCGGTTACGCCGCTAGCGGAAGCTAAATAGCGAGAACTCAACCAACAACAGAATTTGTCAGACGAGGAAGCTTGACCCGCAGGCGCATGGAAACAACTAGGTGGGTGTCAAATCACCTAATCGACCTTCTAATGACAATCACTACTAAGGAAATCAAATCTAAGTTCTAAAATACGCAAGTGACTGAAATCCGTACTACGAACGAATGCTATACGAAACAGGATCTAGAATCATTGAATCGATCTCAAACTCAAGGGGAAGTCTATACACTAGGTAAGAACAACACCCTAAAGACTTGAACTGCAAAATCAACCTATAACCACTCCGTGCGGTAAACGCATATGAAGACAGGCCGGAAAATACAGGTGATCGAAACTTGACCCCGATGGTACTAATGTGTAGCTCTACTCGTTGTGGTTCTATAGATATGCTGCACGCTCTATTCCGACACACGAGTTGGAAGAAAACTCACACCGAAGCTCGTAGGAACATACCACACATAGAAGCCGATAGCGCGCACTCTTGGTATCAGTGCGTAGCTCTCGCCGTTGCTAACACAATGGCGGTGTCGCTTCTCCAATGGCGGCTCCGTAGCTCGCGTAGCAAGTAGATAAGACTCTCTCTCTCTCTCTCTCTCTCTCTCTCTCTCTCTCTCTCTCTCTCTCTCTCTCTCTCTCTCTCTCTCTCTCTCAGACACAGTCACGGCGCTCAAAAACTCACCTTGATTAATAAGCTGAATCTCCTTAGGTTACAAAAACTTTGGCTTATATACCTCAGCCTTGGAGGTGAGAACATCTCTAACTAATTACATCAGCAAGTGAAATTACTTCGGGATTACAAGCTGGAAACTCAATTGAGTCCCGTTACTTAATGAATGGCTCAATTCAAAATCAATGTCGGAAAGACATTTATTACAATCAATGGTTACAAAAATGATGAGTGTGAGCAAAAATGTGGGTGTGATCCTCTGTTGGCTCGCTCAACACTCCCCCCTCCGCGTTCATGTCGTCCCTGACATGACCTTTATGCTTGGTTAATAAAGTCCTGTCGTCTTGAGCATCTGCAAATGTGATTCGTATCGCAGGTTGCCGATGGTCAAGGTTGGGCCGAATATTTTGCTTTCGTGGGTGAAAAAGCCGGTGTAGAAAGCTTCTTCGAATGTTTGCATGTGGAAGCTAGGCAAAAACATAATCCTCTGGTATAGGAGGTGCAACACTTTTGGAGAAGGCTGCAATGAAAGATCATACATCATATCAGTCACTGTGTCGGCCGTCGATAGTAGACTCAAGGTCGTGGCTTTATCTAGCGCGAACACTTCAATGCAAGCTAAGAGAGTCCTACAAATTTTCTTGAGCATCTGACACGAAAGGTCAGGAGAGCCAGTAAAGAGCTTGATGGTGTCCGTTAGGGTTTTCACCATGTAGGCTTTACCTATTCTCTCTCCTGCCTTTGGTCCTGGCATCCTTGGGTAATTAAGCCAATTTGGCTTCTTTTCTGCAATCCTGCCATGCTCTTTCCAGCTTCTGACTCTTGGCACCGAGCAGAAGGTTGCATCCTCCCGAATCTCCTTTGGTGCCTCTACCAAGTAGATGAGGTAGGCTGGGTATTTGTTCAGCCAACCTTTCCTCCATCTAGGCTGCGAATCTACAATCTTCTTTGATTGTTCCTCTTTTGTGATGTCGCCTTCGTAAAGAGCGACATACTGCTCCTCCTCTATTCTCTTTTTCGTTTTTATCACTTCAAACTTCATCAAAGGGAAAGGATGGCTGGGTTGCATCCACTCTTCATGGAGCACTTTTGTGTCTAATCCCTGAAGTCTAATGGAGATTAGGAGTCTCCTCTCCCATTCCATTTCCGCCTTGGCACTCTCCTCTGTTGACTTTTCTATTTGGTCATGGAGCCTTTGTTCTTCTTCTTCAGAGATTCCTGAAGTTGAGGTCACCTCTTGAACTGGGGCTGGATCTTCAATTGTGGTTGCCTCTCCAGTTTCTGGTAGCTCTATGGCTGCTCCACCTGATTCTTCTTGTGGTGTCTCTGTCTCTCTTCTTTGTTGCTCTTGTTGATCTTGGAGCTGTTTGCGGAGGGTCTCATTCTCTGTTCTTAGTGTTTGATTTTCTAAAGTGAGCCTCTCCTCTGCTGCCAATGATCCCTCCGCCATGTGCAACCTTTGCACTTGCTCTAATCTTAGCTCTCTTTGTAAGCTTCGGACTTGGTCTTCCAGAGCTGGTACAAGAGCTCCCTCTTGTTCGGTTCCTGCTCTGCTAGCTCTAGGGGTAGTCCTGAGTCTAGTGATTGTTCTTTCTTGGAGCTCGACTCTTTCCCTTAGCTCAATGAGCTCATCTTTAGCCGCCTCCAAGTCGTCTTCCATCCGCTCCCTTGCTTCCTGTGCACTTGTTACTTCTCTTGAAGCCTCGGCTAGCTGGAGTATCAAGCCGTCTCTCTCGTTTTCCGCATCGTAGAGTGATGCTTTATGACTTTCAGATTCAGTCATAGCATTCTCTAATTTCCTTTGCAACTCAGCTTCCCTTTGTTTGGCTGTCTCAATCTCCACTTCCTTTGCCTTGGATCTTTCTTTGATGTTGCTGAGCAGTTCATGCACCATGTGCATGTCCTTTTCATCTTCATCTGTCAACTCTAAAGCTTTTTCTGCCACCATCTCCACTGGCTTCGGCTCTTCTAGTACGTTCTGCTCGTCCAGTTTCTCTTCACTCTCTTTTGTACTCTTTGTATTTTCCTCTGTCCCTCTCCGATCATCTCGTTTTTGTAGGGTGATCCCATAAACCGCCTTAAGGGCCTCTTCTTCAGTATACCCTATCGCTACCAGATCCTCATAATCGTTTTTCTTTTGCTGAATTGGATCTATCTCCTTTTCCTTGGTCCCGGCCTCCGGCTTTTCCATACCAGCCGTGTCCATCTCTACTGTGGTCTCATCCACAATGATTTCCGTCTTATTCGGGCTTGGTACATCAGTAAAGGAGGGCTGATTGTCCTCAGTCATCTTGGCTTTCCCTTTGTTTGCTTGCCTGTCTTTCTCTTGAGGTTCAGTAGACTCAACTTCTTTCTTCTTCCCCTTGTCGTCCTTTTTCAGCTCAGCTTTTAAAAACTGTACTTCCTCTTCAGTGTATGGCTCGACAGGTTGCTGCTCCAGTATAGCCTCTGACTCCTCATAAGCTCTAATATATTGATCATATTGATCAACATGTGGCCTGGCTGAGCTAGTTCCGACTTTAGTGGGGTCTGGCACCCACTTTTCTTCAAAGTCCCCCTTTAGAGCTCTTTCCGCTCTAAACTGCTCCACCAGTCTTTCCATTCTTGCCGCTTTCTGACTTTTGGTTTGCTTGGGAGCAACCTTCTTCTTTGCTTTCTTCATAAGCGGCTCATCCACATCCTTTGCAGGTTCTGAAACTATTTCTAGTTTCCTGCGTGCTCTTGTGGACGCCCTCTTGGATACTTCAGGCTGTTCTTCCTCCTCATCGGCTTCTCTAAGCCACTCATTCTGGGAGGAAACCTTTGGCCATTGATCTCTGGCTCCAATAGCTTCATAAGCTATTCTTGTCAGAACTTCAGCTCCTCCTATATACTTTGGCTTCTCGTTGTGCATGGCAATTACTTGCTCGTGGATGTGTTGAGCGTAACTCACCTCTTTTGGCATATTGCTCTTCAATGCCCATGTGATGGTAGTTGCTATGGCATGGGGCGGTGTCGTATACTTTTGCGGTCTTTTACTGCAAATATGGAGAAATTGGTTGTACAGGCGGCAAAGGGTTGCCGCTCTTTGGTCTACCATATCTCCATAAGTTGCATTCAGTTTCTTGGACCCATAAACCTCTATAGCCTCCCTTCTTTCCCTGACAGAGCTCCCTTTGTTGTGCAGCTTCAATGCATCTACAATGAGCTGTGGAGTGATCTGTACCTCTACTTTCTCTCCATCTATTGCTGTCAATGTGGCTTTCCCATCCTTCTGAATGGAGGTTGCCAACTCATACACTCTTCTTGTATCTACACCTGATGGTCTCGAGGTGAAGAATCTGTGCAAGTCTGCCCTTTCCAGGCACCTGCTGATGTTCTCTGACCTGCTATAATCCACCAATTCTTGTGGGATCATCGGTATATCCACCGCTTGCCCTTGAGGATCTCTGATAGTCCCCTGGTAGATCTTTATTCCCTCTTTCTCCAATACTGCTTCCTCCACCCAAGTTTTGGTTGGCTTGAGGGTTTCTGCTGGAATGTCAAAGGGTTCTGCTTCTGCAAGAGCATCTTTGATTATCGGTCTTTTTCTCTTTGTTGCTGATGACTTGGCGGAATCCATGGATCCTGTAACTCCAATTTCAGAAGTTAGCGTCTTTTTAGTACTGAAAGCCGAAATGAAGCTTTTAACTATTCAAATGACTTGAAAATTGAAACATGAGCTATTCAGGGCCTAAGGATGCAGGGTAGGTGAAAAAATATGCAACCTTGGCTCAGAATCATGCTGGAGACATCATACGCGTATGATGTCTTTTGTGTCAAAATGACTTCATATTGGTTGTGCTTGTAGCTGATAGTGTATACATGAGTATCATATGCTTGGATTTGAGTTTGGATCCCATTTGGTCAAGTTTTGGCCAGTTTAGTCCAGATCAGGCTCTTGGCAAAATTTTGAAAGGGAATTGGATTTTATGATCCAAATTGGATAAAACTTGGTGTTTCACCTTCAAATGGCATGTAGATCACTTCTGTTTGGTGGTTGAAGCCCTGAGGTGCCAAAATCACATAGTGAGACATCATACGCGTATGATGTCTTTTAGTGTATTTTTGGACCAAATTTCTCTATAAGCTTGGATATGGCTTTAGATAGGCTTATTCACTGGATTTATGAATTTTGGATAGATTTTGGGCTAAAAATGGCTCTGGAGACATCATACGCGTATGATGTCTTTTTCATCAATTTTTCATGGGATTGATTCTGTGGACTCCCCATGTACTAGTGAAAGACTGTCTCTACTCAAATCTTGGTTTGAACTTGAGTATGTTGGATTTGGGCTAAAATAGGCTTTGGATGAAGGATTTTCCCTCAATTGGGCTAATGGGGTGATCCACTTGACCAAATGGTTCCAAACTTCATATGTAGCATGTATTAGATATATATAATGGATGTATGATGACAAATGAGCAGTTTTGGCTCTGTAAGTGCAAATAGACATCATACGCGTATGATGTCTTTTGTGTCAAAATGGTGCTTTTTGGTTCCAGATAGCTTATAGATGTGTTAATCAACAATCCTACAAAGTTTCAATGAGTTTGGAGTTATTTTGACAAAATTAGGACCAAAAATCAATTTTATGGCCTACTTTTGGTCTTTTTGGTTTTCCTTGGGTTTTCTAACTCCAATTCTCATGATACTTGGTTCATAGGATGTGATTAACATGTGGAATGAGGCTATGTACTCAAATGTTGAAATGGATGTGAAATTCATGCTGTGAGACATCATACGCATATGATGTCTTTTCTTGAAATGTTGGTCTTTTTGTGCAAAGAATGCTTTGTGCTAGTGCCCTAAGCCCTGATAACTAGTTTTCAACTTAAAAAGTCATCAGTTTAGCTAAAAAGCCCTCTTATAGGCATTTCAGTCTCCGAAGTCGTCTTTTTGCCTTGGAGTTGAATTTCTTCAACTTTTCTTCTTGAGAGTTGCATTTCCAGCTCATTGGATATGTTGTGAAGCCACCTATTTGGTTGAACTTGACTTTGGCTCCCCGTTCTCCATCTTTCTCCATTTGGTTGCCCGAAAGCGTCTTTTTCACCATCGATAAGTGAATCAGCTTTCTTTTGGGTTTTGCTTGCAAACATAAGTCATCCATGTATATTTGAAGCTGCTTGTGAAGTTTCATGTCATTTGGTCGTCAATTTTAGCCGTTATGCCAAAATGACGCTTTGTGTGTCCGCAGCCGAATCGGTTGTTCCGACCTACTTTTGGTGATCCAAACCCGGAGATACTCCATGGTTGCATTGCCCTCGATGTTGTTAAGCTTCCTAAGAAGTTTTGTGTCGTTTCGACAACTTTTTCCTGTTTGCCTCTTGCAGGCTCTGTTGACCTAGGGTTTTTCAAGTCGTTCTTTCTAGAGCTTTGAGTGTTAGAAACCCATCTTCTATGTTAGGGTAACCCACCTCTAAGTTCTTGCAAGGTTTGGTTAGGCGGTTGTGCCCCTCCCTAGCGTTCTTCCCCATTCCCCGTCTGCTCTTGTTTCTTGGTTTTGGTCAGTTTTCGCGACAAAAGTTAACGATAAGCATCAAAAGCTTATGGCAACGAATCTACCTCTCATTTCTGGTGTCCTCTGAGCTCTCATAGCAGTCGTAGAAGGCGGTAGAAGGTCGGATGCTCCTGTGTGCTCTTTGCTCTCTCCAAGAAGGTAATAGTGGAAATGAGCTTGAAAGTGATGTGAAAAATACTTAACTTCGGGCTTCCCGGATCACTTGTTACCAAATTTGACATGTGCTCCTATCTCGTCGTGAAATGCACTTTAGGATTTGAAATTTCTCAATTTGGACTCCGTTTGACCTATTTCTGAGAAATCTGTCCACTTTGCCAAAATTCTGTCATTTCGGGCTTTCCGCAACTTTTTCAGAATTGTACCCAATTTTTACCATGGGTTGCCCTTGTCATTAGGACCATCACCGTCTATTCTTTTCTTTTTTCCGATCTCATTTCACCTGCTTTTTTATTTTTCTTTTACTTTTATTAAGAAAATCATAAAAAATAAAGGAAAATAGCAAATTGAAGCCAAAAAATTCCAAACATACACGATAAATAGCTGGTAACCCTGTGTATATGAATATACACTTATTTGTGATTTCTGGACTTGGATTACCACTTTTTTTCACTTTTTTGCTCCAAAAACACTCTTATTTAGTGATATTTACACGTTTAGAGACCCAAATTCATCATTTGATCTCTTCTTGTTGCAAAACAAGGTATATAAGGACATAAATATTATCAATATCTGCAATCAAACATAAAAATTGCAAAATCATATAAGACACTGCCCTTGTAATATAATTTTTGTTTTTCTTTGTTTTTGGCGCTTGTAGCTGCTTTGTAACTCCTGTATACCTGTATACCTCCCCCCCTCCTAGTCTGAGTCCTCCCGGACGACTATGAAGTGTCTGTGGGCGAAGCAATGTAGTTGTTTTGGTCATAAGTTCCCAGTGCAATTGTAGAGCGATGATACAACAGTCTTTCCAATAAAGCTGCTCTTTGTTTGATTGAAGGATTGGTGGTCGGGTTTTGGGTTGTTTTTGGCACTTCGGTAGTAGAATCAGTAGATGGATTCTTCTTTACTTTGTTGTTCTTTTTCACAATCCAAATCTGCTTCCGCTTCACTTGTGCTTGCCACAAACTCTTTGCGACCCAAACCTGCTTTGTTCTTTGTGTTGATTTCCTCGACTTGAAATACCTAGGAGTGTCCGTTGATTGTACTAAAGGGAGTTCCTGTTTACAAATCTTTGGGATCCAAATTTGCTTGCTATAGTTTTGTGCCGTCATGAACTTCTTTGGAATCCAGATCTGTTTCACTGTCATTGATTGTCTGGAATCACTCTGTTGTCTGGTATTGAAGACTCTGTTTTCCACCTTTGTGTTCTCTGGCACAACCTTTTTTGGTCTCCATACCAACTTTGACTCCGTTTTTTCCCAAGGTTGAGCTGTTATATTATTGCTTGTCTTCCTTATCCACTGTTGAGAGTTCCTCGTCGAAGAGTAATCCGGTTGTATAGAAACTTTCGGTTGCCATTGCTTCTTCTTTTTCTCTGGTTGTTGTTTACCTTTGTCTTTGGATTTGTCCTTTGGAGTTGGCTCTGTTCCTTTGGTGAACTTAACTGATTGACTTTCACCTTCGTATTTGATAAGCACTGAATTAGAACTCCAGTCAATCATTGCATTGTATTGCTTCTGCCATGGTTGTCCTAGCAATAATGGATGTTGTGTAGCTTGGTCTTCAACCACGTAAAACATATGAGGATACACATAATGGTTAATCTGTATATGTAAAACTGTGCATCCGACAGTTTTGATTGAATTCTCAGAGTAACTCTTTAACTCTTGCTTGGCAGTTTGTAGTTTAGTGTCATTTGTCAATTGTCTATACAAACTGAGTGAAAGTAGGTTAGCTTGAGCTCCTGAATCCAATAGTGCTCTGGCTTTGATTTGGTTGGTTCCTACTTTGCATTCAATGATGGGTTCTTCTTTGTCATTATCCATTTCTGTTATACTGACTGCGTTTATTCGTATTGCTCCTTCATTGCGCTGGTAGTCTTCTTTTCTCCATTCTTTCCTTCGCCTCGGCTTGCGCTTCCTCCACAATCTTTTTCTTTTTCTGGACACGCAGCTTTTCTTGATGTATTTTGAGAAGCATGTCTTGGGTTAGCGGCAAAAGATACTTTTTCACTCTGCATCCACTAATCCAATTGGACATTTCTTCTCCGTCTAATGTAGCAAGCTTGACGGCTCCACTTGGTGATAGATCTTTAATCACCAGAGGTCCCATCCCTCGCTTTTTAAGCTTCTTAGCATGCTGTTTCAGAGTGTAAACTAGGACATAGTCCCCAACCTTAAACTCTTTAGTCCGCACATGCTTATCAAAAAATTCTTTTTGTCGCCTTTTTTGAGCGTAGATAGAAGCTACTGCTTTTAGGCGAAGCTCATCTAGCTTTTACAGGTCATTTATTCTATCAGAAAGCTCGTGCCCTGTCCACTCTAGATCCTTAGCCACCCTTAAGGTTGAAATCAAGAATTCTATTGGTAAGATAGCATTTAGCCCAAAAACCATGTTATATGGGGTCGTTCCTATTGATGTTTTATATGCTACCCTATATGCCCATAATGTTGAATGCAACTTCTGGTCCCAGTCAGTTCTCGACTCAGATACAATCTTCGTAAGGACCGTGCATATGGTTTTGTTTGTTGCTTCAGCTTGTCCATTTGCTTGTGGATGATACGGGGCTGATTTCCTATGGATTACCATGAATTCATCTAGAAGGATCTTTATCACTTCATTTATAAAATGTGTGCCTCGATCACTCACAATTTCTATTGGCAATCCATATCGTACAAAGACGTATTCATATAGAAATTGTGCCGTGGTCCTGGCATCTGCTTTTTGAGTTGCCTTTGCTTCGACCCACTTTGTTAGATAGTCTGTAGCCACAACGATGTATTGTGCATGAGTCTTATATGCAGGAGGTGAAATGGGTCCGACATAATCAATCCCCCATTTTGCAAAATCTCTTGCCCCCATCATTGGTCTAAGCGGCATATCATCTCTTTTAAGTGGTACTTTGGTCCGCTGACAGTCATCGCACCGTCTAACGTATTCCTCAGCGTCCATATGTAATGTTGGCCACCATATTTCTGTGGCTAAGACAAGTTTTGTTGTCTTATCACCTGAGAAATGGCCTCCACCTACTCCTCCATGAGCTTGCTCTAGGATTATCACATACTCAGACTCTGATGCGCAAATCCTAAGCTGGTTGTCTTTACATCTCTTATAGAGTTGATCTCCTATTAAAGCGTAATCTCTAGCTTCTGTCTCTACAGATTTCTGACGTTCTTTTGACGTTCCTTCTGGGAAAGTTCTATTTGTGAGATATTCACCAATATACTGACTCCATTCTGGAGCGATCGTTATCTGATATAATGTCGAATACTCTGCTGGCGGTTTTTATGAACATACAATACATACAGTGACATATTCATGTACGCTTTCTTTCATTCCTGGCCAATAGACTCCCAATTGTAACAAATTCCTATATGTGTTCCTTCTTGAACAATGAAATGCACATTCCTGAACATGTGCTTCGCACAGATATATATTATATTCCTCAGGATTGATGCATAGTCGTAAAACATGATCATTTCCCAATTGATACAACCTTCCTGCAACCAATTGAAGATTCTTGGATTGCTGAATAGCAATATGTTTCTGGTTATATTCTCTTCTATCGAACTCTCCTCCATAGGTTAATAGGTTAACGACATTTTGAGACCACTTCGGTATCATTTCTATGTTGAACAAGTACGCGTCTGGCATGTCGTCATCTACTCCTATAGGGTCTTCTCCATTCGTCAATCACGAAAGATGATCAGCTCTAAGATGTGTTTTTCCTTTCTTTACTACTACCGTGAAGTCGAATTCCAGTAAGATAATGAACCATCTCACTATTCTCCCGGTATTGCATGGTTTATTCACTACGTAGAGCAAGGCTTGGTGATCCGTAAAAAACACAAACTTGTTGGCTAGAAGATAATGCCGAAATTTCTTCACAGCATATATCATTCCTAATCCTTCTCGCTCTGTTGTGGTGTAATTCTTCTCTGCATTGTTGAGCTGTCGACTGGCGTAACAGATAGGAAAATCCATGTTTCCTTCTTCTGGTTGAGCCAGAATGCATCCTATTGCATATGCCGAAGCATCTATATGCACATGGAATATCTTCTCCCAATCTGGTGATTTCAAGACTGGAGCAATAATGAGTGCCTCTTTCAATTTCTTGAACGATTCCTCACACTCCTCTGTCCATTCAAAGTTCACTATTAGCCTGTAAAGTGGTTGGCCTATTATAGCGTACATGTAAATGAATCGTTTATAATATCCGCAATGTCCCATAAAGCTCTGTACTTGTTTCGCATTGGTTGGTCTAGGCATATCCACTATAACTTTTATCTTCTCTAAATCCGTGGATATTCCATTTTGTGAGACAATATGTCCCAGAATTCTGCCCTGTCGGACCATAAACACACATTTCTCAGGATTGAGACAAATACGATATGTCCTACATTTCTCAAATACTTTTCTGAGGTGTTCTAGATGCTCATCTCTCAGAAGAGAATGTACACATAAGTCATCCATGTATATTTCTAGAAACAACCTTAAGTATTCTTTGAAAGCATGCGTCATCAGCCTCTGGAAGGTTGCGGGAGCATTGGTTAGACCAAAAGGCATAACCCTATAAGCATAAATTCCCCACTCCGTTGCAAAAGCTGTTTTATGTTGATCTTCCAATGCTATGGCTAGCTCGTTATATCCTGAAAAACCATCAAGAAAAGAGTATGCTGTTTTCCCTGATACACACTCTAGAACATGATCAGTTATCGGCAAGGGATAATTGTCCCTGATTGTTGCAGCATTCACTTTCTTTAAGTTGACACACACTCGGAGTTTTCCGTTCTTCTTGGGTACCACCACAATTGGAGATACCCAATCGGTGTGTTCAATCTCGTATATGAATTCAGCTTCCATTAGCTTATCTATCTCTTCTTTGATTCGCTTAGCAAAAGTATCATTATATGTGTATGGTCTCTGTCTGCTAGGCTTTGCGTCTTGTTTCAGTGGGATTGTGTGTTGGCATATCGATGGGTCAACTCCCTTTAAGTCTTTATGAGACCATGCAAACACATCCCTATACTCTCTGAGAAGACTCAAAAGTCTCTCTTCCTCGCCTGGAGACAAATCTGTGGCTATGTACACCGATCTAGGTGTCTCACCTGGAGCTACTAAATCAACTTTTTTTGCATCCTTCGGTCCGTCATAAGATTCGTTCTCCCTCCTCTCTCGAATAGGTTGGGTTAATACCACCTTCCTATCCTCTATTGTGAATTTCCTATAGTGAGAGGGAACATCCATGTTTTCCTTGATTTTGGCGTTTTCGTCCTCTCCACTCTCAATTTCTGTCGTCCAAACTTCTTTCAGAGTTTTCTTGAGCTCTCTGTACTTGTTTCTACGTTCTAGCTTGGACTCCGTGTGTTCTCTGTTGCGCTTGTTCTTTTCTGATTTTTCAGTTTCAGTTTTCTTTCCATTCCTTTGAACTCGATTTCTTGAGCCTCTTTTGTCTTTTCGTAAGCTCTTTTGATCATTGCCTCTCATTCTTCCAGAAATCTTGTCCTTAACACAATCTTCCGCCTTTACTAGCATTAGGAATTGATTTTTTCCTCTTATTCTAGGCATCGGATTGGTTCTAACCCCCTTTGTTTTTCTCTTTGCTCTATAGCGTTTCTGGCGTTGTTTAGTTTGGTTCGGAAAATCATAAAATCGGACATCCGTTATAGTTTCTTCGTTTCCGCTTGAATTGTCCATTGACTCGTTGTCTGCTTCATTTCCCCACTCAGGATGGTCGGGAATGTCGTGAAACACCTCCTCTTCATCTTCCTTTTCCAGTGTATCGTTCTTTTCAGTTTCTTTTTCGAGTACAGTTCTCAACATGAAGTACGGAACCACGTCGTACCCGTCCTTGTCGCAAAATTTCGTTGTGGGACCATCCAGAATTGCACAAACATCTAGGGTTGCTAGAATGTGTGTCCACTCTAATGGTTCAAGCGTGTCCTCTGGAAAGGGTTCTCCTATATAAGCTTCGTCTTCGATAGCCCTTTCTAAAACACATTCTTCTCGTTTCAGACTTCCACATTGTGAAGCTCCACACATCCATCACTCCTTGGGTTTACCTAACTAAGCTGGAAATTCGGATCCCGCCAAAGTAGCTGAATCAAACTCCTCCACCGGTGTTCGGTTCACATCTTTGTAGCTATGGTCTTTCAGGTTCACACGTGTAGTGGTTTCCATATTTCTCAGGTATATGTGATTGTAGCCCCAATCCTGGACCATTTTCAACTGTCTCATGAATGGTCTTCCCAGTATGATATCATAGTTATTCTCCTTGCCAAAATCGACAATAGCAAAAGTATGTTCGTATTCAATGCCGCAAGAAGTCACTACGACTTTCTCTAATAACCCCATAGGTTTCTCCATGTGTCCATCTGCTAATTGGAGTTTCAACCTAGTCTTTCTTATTGCTGGTTTCCCCCATTTTTTCCAGATTTCTTTTGTAGCAATGGCTACCCCAGCTCCGCTGTCTAGTATTGCCATCGTCTTCACTCCTTGGAATTCAACTGGTAAGGTTGTATTCCCCTCTTCACCTTCGCAATACTCTCCGACCTTGTTTAAGGGTACAGGCTTAGCGTTCTTTTGTGGTTTACTCAGCTCTTGTATACCCTCTTGCAGTCTCGATGTTGGGTCTTTTATCCCAAATTTCTCCAAGCATTTTCCTACAGTGGTCCACATATGTGGTCTTAGCCTCAAAAGCTCAGCTAGAGTGATAGTGCATGTCACTGGTGTTGACAAGATCTCTATCAATCCTTGCGAGTCCATGACTTTTTCTGATGAGATTCTTCGCGAGGGAAGTGCTCTAATCTTGGATTTTGCTTCATACTCTCCTAAGTATGAAGGTAAGGTATTCAGTGAATGAGGTTTGCTCTCCATTGTTCTAACAGAGCCCCCATCTCCCCAGTAAGATTGCAGATCCAAGTCCACTTGAGATCCTGCCTCAAATTCCACTATGGGAGGATTCCTGATGTCCTTTTCCCCATTTGTCTGATTAGCTTGGCAACTTAGCTCGTTTGCAAAGTTTGCCTCTCTCACTTGTTTCCAAAATTCATTGTAATCCTCATCGCTTCCGTAAGACCTCTGTATGACTGGATGAAAACTCTCTATCTCCTGATCGGTTGTGTTCAACACTATGCGGTCATCCTTGTGTGTATTTTTAGGCTTTTGTGCACTGGGAGTCTTTTCAGCTACCCGTGAAACAATAGTCTCCTGCTGAATTGGGTTTTCCGTTGCACAATTCATTGTTTCTCTTGGTGGTTCTAATAAGGCTTGTGCAGTCTCGATCATTCTCTGGCACATTTCAAGTCTCTGCTTTTCCAATTCCGCGTTTGGGTATGTCATCCACCTCTGTTCTTGTGTTTGGTTGCTAGCTTCGTAAGCTCTCATCAGTGCGTCCAATGGTTCGTGTACTTTGTCGACTAGCACTCATCCCCCTGAGCTTAAGCTCGTTGTTTCTTTGATACTCTTTTGTTTCGTTCTTTCCGGGCTCATCTCTCGTTTCCCGTTTTGACTCTCAAGTTTTTCTAATCTATCTTTAGTTCGCTTTAGTTCCTCAGCTAGAATAGCGTCTTCACGTTCTTTTCTCAACTTCATGCGTGCTTTTCTAGCTTTCCATGTGTTTTTTTGACTCCGCGGTCCTTGACTAACCATTTCAGTCGCTAACTTTCCATTCTCAGGTTCTCTAGTAGTTTTCTTAGCTTGAGCTCTAGTAACAACTTGCGTTGGTATCAGAGTTTCATTTTCAGACCCGCTGCTGGTAGGAATAGTTTCTAGCATATTCAATGTCGTCTTTTGCACTTTGTTTGGATTCTTTGAACAATCCTCAATGAAGTGAGTAACCCCACACTCAGTGCAATAAGCGTTAATTCTAACGATTTCCGTATGTGGACAAACATTCATCAGATGGTCACCTCCACACTTATAACAGGGTTCTAGTGCTGGTCTTAGTCCCACTTGATTCGTCCTTTGTGGATAGGATGGTCTTTGTCCTGTTAACCCTCCATGAGCTATGAACATCAATGTTCTTGCGTCCAAATTGTATCTCTCTTCATCAGAAGCACTTGTAACTGCTGGTGTTCCAACATTTCCAATCATGCCCCATGGTTCTGGTTGTTTGGGTTCTTCTGGTGGGAAATACACAGTTGGAGACATGTGTGCACCAGATTCTTCATAATAGGCTTGAACAGGCACTAAGGCTTGTTCTTCCTGATTCTCTAAGGTTGGTGCATATCTAATGCCCACTGGTCTTGCTCTTGGTAAAGGTGGTTGTTGTCCCAATACCAGTTGCGGTCTTTCTATCCCCATAGGTCCTGGTACATTTCCCGTTGGGTATCGAGGTACTGGATGTACTTGAGGTGGTGCTAATTGAGCAGGAGGTGCATACTGACGCTCCCTTACATACCCTTTGTTGTAATAGCACTCCTCTGCTGGGTGGTTTGTCCATTTTTGTTCAATAGCACACCATTTCAGTGGTTTTGGCAATGGTTTTTGGTATGGTGCCATCCTTTTTAGAGCATCTTCTATCATTTGCTCTACATTTGGCATGGTTGTTGTTTGAACATTCTTTTTAGTGGTAGTCTCGCTCGCTACGGAGGAAGAGCTACTGGATGCGAAATCTGTATCCGCTGACACCTCTCCATAAACCATACAGTTATCCACTAAGTACAATGCCTCTCTCGTCACTTGCTCGAAACTTGTACAAGCTTTCAAGTGCAAGTCCTTCTTGAGAGTGTCGTTCCTCAGTCCCTCAATAAAGAGAATAGATAGTTTGTCATCTTGTGGTCGTTCACGTACTGGACATCTCTCAATGTATTGTTTGAAGCGAAGTGAAGCTTCCTTCACTTTTTCGTGTTCTCTCTGTTTAAAAGCATATATTTGTGAGACCGTATTGTGCTTAATCCCTCGTTTTGAGAATTCCTCAACAAACTCTCTTAGCAAATGGTCAATGTCATGGAATCCCCCTATGTTCAGTGGTTGAAACCATGTCAATGCCGTACCTTCTAGAGTAAGACCAAATCCCTCGTATTGTGTATGGAAATCTGTTATCTGCTCAGCTCTTAAGACTTGCTTAAAGAGTGACACATGTGCATACGGATCTCCTGAACCACCATACTTCTTTGGCATACACTTGGCTACTTGAGATGGTATCATACGTCTATGGTCTGCTACCAATCTCATTGCTCCTGTGTCCCGGCTAAAGCTTTCTCTAGCATCATGGACTTCATGGGTTACCCTTGTCGGTTCCCCTGCCCTGAATCTACTACTAGGAGGTAAATGTGATGGTTCCGCTTCGAACCTTGGACCTGGAGTGGTATATGTGGGGATTGGAACTGCACTACCTCGATTCGTATCCATTGACTCTCTGGAATGTAATGATCCCATTGGTCCGGGCTTCGAGTATTGAGGTTGACTGAAAGAGTCAGCAGCCTGAGTTCTTTGTCCTCCTGTCGTCATTGGGTTTTGCCCTCCATTTGTTGGTGCTGGTCTTTGTGAGCTAGAAGTAACATAATACTGATATAGTGGTCCCCCAAAGTATGTATATCCTTCTAATTCTTTCTTGCCCATTGTTGAGTATTGCCTGCCATACTTGTCGTAAGCGGCAATTTTCACTTCCGATCCCTCTGTGTAGGTAAAGACATAAAGTCTTTTTTGGTCTGTCAACTCTCCGGTGTAGGGTTCTTCACATCTATAATAGAGATCTTGCTCCCCATTATTATATTTGTATAGCCCCACATAGATGTTATCAGTGTTGATCCTTGTAGTTTCATTCTCTCTTCTTAACCTCGCATCAGGGAAGTTCATTATTGGTGCCTTCTCCTCAAGTTCTTCATCTACTTTGGCTTTGGTGCCCATCAATCCCCACTTGTCCACAATGTTAGGGTTTAGGACTACCAAGTACATGGTACCCTCGTCATCTAGATATCTATCTCCGCTATAGCTCACAGGCACTAAGTCCTTGAACTCACTAGATCTATCTTCTATCTTCACACAATAGCGGTCCATTCCATCCTTGTAGATCTTGGCACCTTGCTCATTGTCGTACTGATATTTTATGAACAATAGCTTCATTGTGGCGGAAGGGCTTGATGATCCTGTTGCCATATTTTCTCTATTGTTCAGGTTCAAGTGTTCCAAGTGTTCGGTGAAAATCTCGTAAGATCTCTCCGAAGAAGTATCAGAAACACTTCCTTCAAAGATCGGCTCTAATGGTTGCACCCAACTTTGGTTTACACTTCCCTCGGTTGATAAGACACTTGCTTGTTCCCCTTGTTTTGGTTGGTTATTCTGGAGATTCCTGCCCGATCTCAAATTCATCAATTCCCCTAAAGGACTTTAACTTTTCCATCTCGGCAATTTGTTTTCCTCAAGTTTTTGTGGTCAGAATTGATCCAAATTGATTGATACTTGGTCAATTGTTTAATCTTGTCAGTTGGACAACTTCTGTTTCATCAAGTGAGAATTTTGTTGCAGTTATGCTGAAAAAGACATTATACGCGTATGATGTCTTTTTTTCACAGATTTAGACTATTTTGGTTATGCTCACTCTCAGTAGCCCCCTTATGCTCTTTCCACTCACAAAATTCAGTTTGAACTCTGTTTGAGCAAGTTATGGCTAATTTAGGCTTTTGACTTGTTTTTTGGGTCAATTGTGATCCAAATGGGATGAAACTTGAAACATAACCTCTAGACAGCTATTACAATGGATCTGTGTTGGCAAAGTATCAAAATATGTCGAAAATTAGGTCAAAGACATCATACGCGTATGACGTCTTTTTCATCAATTTGGGTCAAAACTTGATATTTATGCTTCCTACAGTGCTTGTAACAATCTTGTCAGGTCAGATATCAAAAATAAGCAGTGGATGTGCCAAAAGACATTATACGCGTATGATGTCTTTTTTCCCAGATTTTGACTATTTTTGGTTTTAAGCCTTCTCCAATGTTTATAATTGAGTTTCAAGTGTTTTTGTCAGGTTTGAATGTAAAAACAAGATCTGAATCCAAAATTTCCTATTCTTTGCGTTTCTTGGACTCCGACTTGCCTTTTTGGGTTTCTTTGAGTGTTAATGCTCTTGTTTTAAGTTGAAATTAGGGTATAACTCCCCTTTTGAACACTCTGGTAAAGTCAAAATTTCTGTTTTGGTCTCTGTTTGGTCATTTAGACATCATACGCGTATGATGTCTAAAGTTGCAGATTTCTAGTTTTTTGGCACAGAATCCTTCCTAAAGCTTCCTCTAGTGCTCAGCAACTCCCAAATACACAGAAAATTTCTCTGACTTTTGTTTATTGCAAGTTTCACTACTAACTCGACGGTTTAGTGATCTAACATGCAATCAACCATATCAAGCAAATACTCCAATGATTACTAGCTCCAGATCAGGATCAAATGAAGTCCTACCTAAGCTATTCCTCATCATAAAATGGGTTTGGTAATTGTGATTTTAAAGAGATCCACTGTCACTCACGGACTAGCAAATTCTTCTTCTATCAACAACTACTCAACACCAACAAAACAACAACAAATCTAAGCTAAACTAAAAATACTGTCAACACGGAAGACCCAGGAATACCCCACTTCCTAGTATCTCTCGAGATCTTCGGAGTCCACCACTCCTAGATCTTTTCTAACTAAAGTATACAAAGTAGTTTATACGACTCACCTCATAGGATTAGTCTAAGGTCACCTACTTAGGGCTCTCGTCCCCGGCAGTGGCGCCAAATGTTAAGGCGGTTACGCCGCTAGCGGAAGCTAAATAGCGAGAACTCAACCAACAACAGAATTTGTCAGACGAGGACGAAGCTTGACCCGCAGGCGCATGGAAACAACTAGGTGGGTGTCAAATCACCTAATCGACCTTCTAATGACAATCACTACTAAGGAAATCAAATCTAAGTTCTAAAATACGCAAGTGACTGAAATCCGTACTACGAACGAATGCTATACGAAACAGGATCTAGAATCATTGAATCGATCTCAAACTCAAGGGGAAGTCTATACACTAGGTAAGAACAACACCCTAAAGACTTGAACTGCAAAATCAACCTATAACCACTCCGTGCGGTAAACGCATATGAAGACAGGCCGAAAAATACAGGTGATCGAAACTTGACCCCGATGGTACTAATGTGTAGCTCTACTCGTTGTGGTTCTATAGTATGCTGCACGCTCTATTCCGACACACGAGTTGGAAGAAAACTCACACCGAAGCTCGTAGGAACTTACCACACATAGAAGCCGATAGCGCGCACTCTTGGTATCAGTGCGTAGCTCTCGCCGTTGCTAACACAATGGCGGTGTCGCTTCTCCAATGGCGGCTCCGTAGCTCGCGTAGCAAGTAGATAAGACTCTCTCTCTCTCTCTCTCTCTCTCTCTCTCTCTCTCTCAGACACAGTCACGGCGCTCAAAAACTCACCTTGATTAATAAGCTGAATCTCCTTAGGTTACAAAAACTTTGGCTTATATACCTCAGCCTTGGAGGTGAGAACATCTCTAACTAATTACATCAGCAAGTGAAATTACTTCGGGATTACAAGCTGGAAACTCAATTGAGTCCCGTTACTTAATGAATGGCTCAATTCAAAATCAATGTCGGAAAGACATTTATTACAATCAATGGTTACAAAAATGATGAGTGTGAGCAAAAATGTGGGTGTGATCCTCTGCTGGCTCGCTCAACAGCTTGGGAAATTAAAAGTTGTGCCTATGCAGGCCTTGTAATGTAGCCCTATTATGCATACATAGTCAATGCATGGAAAAGATTTATGTTGTGCAAGATGTGGGTATAAGCAATTTGCTTATTGGCATTTGTTGGCGAGGCTTCCTATTCTAAGCAATGTAATGGTCTTTGAAGCTCCTGTATCGTTGCTTGATTGAAGCGACTTGCTCTCTTCTAACTGTACTGTAATCGTAGGAAGAATTGTAAGAATTCAAGCGGCGATGCACTGACATCAGTTTTGTTGTTCTTCTTTGGGACCCATTTCTTTGCGATCATTGGCTGTTTTGTTGCTGACGCTCATTTGGGAACCCATACTTGCCCGTGCTTCGTTTGTGTTTGAAGAGACTTCTTTGGGATCCACCTTTTTGTTGTGTGAGTCGACAGTGGTCTTTGCTTCAGCCCTTGTATGCTTGGTTGGTGACAGGATTCAGGCTTTGAAAGTTGATATTGTGGTTGTTTTGGAATCCAAATGAATTCCTGACTTTTTTGTGCTTGAATCAACCTCTTTGGAACCCAAACCTGAGTTGTGAAAGCTTGCGACTTTGTGATATTCTTACCCGTTCGTGTACGCTTTCGTTGTTTTTTTTTTGGTGTTGGATCTTGTGATTTGTCATTAGAGATCTTTGTCTTCTTGATCCATATCTGTTTTTGGCCGATCTGGCTTTTTGGTATCCAAATTTGTCGAGCTTTTTGGCTTTGACTTGTTGTCTAGTTCTTTTGACCTGTCATGGTTGTTGCTGAAGGGGTTGGTGATAGTGATGGCCTGAGTTGATGATAGGGGATGTTGTAAGATTCATCACTATCGCTACTATCCTCAGCACGGTTGACTTCTTGTACTTTCCCTTGATTTTTTGGCTGGTAGTGGAAAGTTACTGTCTGTTTGCTCGTGGGTGGTATTTTCTTGGAGGACTTTTCTAGCCCATTGATTAGAGCATTGTTAGCTCGTTGCTGTGGTCGTATTCCTCCTAGCTGAGTCTTTGCATCCTTGTTAGGATCCATGTATGAGGATGCTTGTGGTGGCTGTGTCTTCACCGAGGACTTTGGAATCCACTTTTGATGCACTGTATTCGTGTAGCGATGACATTGATTCCCGGGTCGTTGATCTTCTTGAAGCTCGAAGTGTTCTACAGAGTCATAGAACTCGTCGTCTTCTTCATCTTTTGATTCTCCACATTTCTTTGTTTGCTCCTTATGTCACTGCACTGGATTACACTCACTGCAAAATAAGAAACGACATCATAGCCATTTTCATCACAAAACTTTGTTGTGGGAGCATCCTCCACGGCACACACGTCCAGAGTATCCAAGATGTGTTCCCATCCAAAAGGCTCTAACTCTTCTTCAGGAAATGGTTCTGGGATATAGTCCATATCCTCTATAACCCGTTCTAGGATACATTCCTCACGCTTCAAGCTACCACATTGTGAAGCTCCACACATCCACAGTTCTTTAGGCTTACCTAACCAAGCTGGAAGTTCTGATCCTGCTACGGTAGCGAAATCAAACTCCTCAATCGGTGTTCTCGTCACATCCCTATAGCTATGGTCCCTCAAGTTTATCTTTGTTATGGTTTCCATATGTCTCAGGTATATATGGTCATAACCCCAATCTTGGACCATTTTCAATTGTCGCATGAATGGTCTTCCCAGAATGATGTCATAGTTGTTCTTCTTGCCAAAGTCAACGACATCAAAAGTGTGTTCATATTCAATGCCACAAGAAGTAACAAGTACTTTTTCTAGCAGTCCTAGGGGCTTTTCCTTGTGTCCGTCTGCAAGCTGTAGGGTCATTCGTGTGGATATCAAGGTAGGTTTTCTCCAATTTTTCCAAACCTCTTTGGTTGCAATGGCCACACCAGCTCCACTGTCAAGGATTGCCATGGTTTTTACACCATTGAATTCCACAGGAAGGGTGGTGTTTCCATCTTCTCCCTCGTAATACTCGCCTACCTTGTTTAATGGCACTGGCCTAGTATTTAGTTGAGGCATTTCAAGCTCTTTGATGCCTTCCTCGATTTGAGTCATTGGGGTTTTTACACCAAATTTCTCTAGACATTTACCCACATTAGCCCACATGTTTGGTCTTATTCTGAGCAACTCAGCTAACATTATTGTACAGGTGACTAGGGTAGATAGAATATCTACTAGCCCCTTTGAATCGATGGCCTTGTTGGGAGACAGTCTTTGTGATGGGACTGCAACCACATCTGACTTGGTCTCGTACTCTCCCATGTAGGACGGTAGTGTTCTTAGCGAATGGGGTTGACTATCCATAGATTGTACAGATCCTTTTTCACCCCAATACGATCTCACATCTAGATTCATTTGAGATCTAGTCTCAAATTCCTCTAGTGGTGGTAGAAACACTCCTCATTCATCACCAGTCTTTTCTACTCGTCTTCTTAGGTCATCGGCTTCATTGGCCTCTGTGACTTGTTTCCACAGTTCGTCAAAACCATCTATCTCTTTACAATCCTCAAGTATAGCTTGGTGAAATCCCTTGGAAGAGTTATCCGTGGTATTCAGTACTATCCTTGGTTCTAATGTTGGGTCTTTGAGGTTTGGTCTCTGCTTATGACTAGAATCTGCTGGCTCTTTTAGTTCCTGGTTTGGTGGGATTACGTGTGTAGGCATGACATGGATCACATCCTCAAGTTTTGCAACTGGTGGTTCTAGTAAAGCTTGGGCTGTTTGAATCATTTTCTTGCACAATTCAAACCTTTGCTTTTTTAGTTTCGCATAGGGATATGTCATCCACTTGTGTTCTTGGGTTTGGTTTTTTTTTAGCCTTTCATCATAGGCTTTCAAGAGGGCATCTAATGTCTCATTAACCTTCTCAGCCAACACAAATCCTCCTGAACTAGCACTTCTCGGTTTCTCATCCGTGGATGGTTCTTCTAGAGGTTTAACCATCTGTGTAAGAGAAGGTGCCTCCTTTTCCTCATGTTTTTTTATCTTCTCCTGAGCTTCGGTAAGCTTCTTAGCTATGGATTTTTGCTCTCGTTCCCTACGTGCTTTCATCCTAGTCTTTCTAGCTTTCCAACTATTTCGTTTGCTCTTGGTTTTCTGACTAGGTGCGTCTGTCTTTGGTCCATCATCTGTCTTTGGACTCGTGTTACTTTCCGTGTTCTTTGTCTCTGGATTCTCATCAGCTTTCTTTTGAGCTTGTGCTCTCGTAACCACTTCAACTGGTACGACATTTTCATTTTTTAAGCTACTAGGGAGCTGAACAATCCCTGATACATTTGTCGTGATTTTCCTGATTTGGTTTGGTTTTTTCGGGCAATCGGGGATCAAGTGAGTGATGCCACACTCAAGAAAATAGGCATTTACTTCAGTGATCTCCGTATGAGGACATTGTTTAACCAAGTGGTTGTCACGACTTTTGTGACAATCTGTCTCTGGTTGAGGAGATTCTTTTAGCATTTCCTCTTGGCTATAAGCAAGCTTTGACCTAGATAAGCCGCTATTTGCAATGAATCGCAATGTCCTTTCTTCCATTTCATACCTTCTTTCTTTCGACTGAAACCCAGGAGGTGGAGGTTGTACCGGCCTCACCACTCCATGTGTTTCTCTCACATTTTGTTGCTCAGAAGGGTAGTACTGTCTTTGGTTGCTATACCACATTGTAGCTGGTACTGGCGTTGGTTTATTTGATGCTTCCATCATTGGCATGTATCTCATGTCTACCTGCATTCTAGCACCTGGCAGCAGCGGTTGTTGTCCTAAGACAAGTTGTGGCCTTAAAACTCCTACTGGTCCTGGCGCATTCCCCGTAATGTATCTAGGTGGAGTAGGTGCTTCTGGAACAGGTTGTACATACCTCTCCTTAGCATTTTCCATGCTATAATAGCACTCTTCCCCCGTATGGTTCGTCCATTTTCTCTCAATTTCACACCACTTCGGCTCTTCTGCATCAGACCTTACAAGAGGAATCAACCTCTTGACCAAGTCGTCGATAAGCTTTTCTTGATCAATAGGTGCCGTTGGCTTGGCAATGGACTCACTTATCTGTGAAACGTTGTGCTGAGAGGATGTGTCATCTCCTTCACTCTTTAAGTCCTTTTCTTTGTATGCCTCACAGTTATCCACTAGATAAAGAGCATCTTTGATCAACTCGTTTAGTGTCATCGTCCTTATCATATGCAGATCCTTCTGAAGGCCCGCATGTCTCATTCCTTGGATAAAGATCAGCATCAGTCGTGCTTGCGTAGGTAATTCCGCTCTCGGACAGAGCTTAACATATCTCTTGAGCCGTAATGATGCTTTGCGTACTGATTCATTCTCTTTCTGTTTGAATCTATGGATTTGCGAGACCATGTTGTGAGCAATGCCTTTTGGCGAGAATTCTTCAATAAACTCCTCAAACAACTCATCTAGGGTCTCAAAATCCCATTTTTCCACCGAGTCGAACCATGTAGCTGTATCATCTTCTAGAGTCAATCCAAATCCCGCAAACTGTGTCGCAAAATCTGAAACTTCCTCTACTCTAATCACTCTTCTAAAAGCCGTTACGTGATCTCTCGGATCTTCATCTCCGGAGTATTTTCTTTACCCATTTCTGGACTTGGGATGGTCTAACTCGTCGATTGTCTACAAGTCTAACCAGAGACTCTCCCAATCCTTCTCTCGTTATCGCTCTTGAAGGGAATCCTGGTGGCTCTCTTCTTGGAGCTCCTATAGGAATTCTCGTGTTTGGTGGAGGCATTTGTGGTCCTTCATTGACCAAATATCCACCTCTTTCTAGTACAGTCTGTGGATTTGTGCTTTCTACAACTCTGTATTCTCGTCCATACTTGTCGACAACTATAGATCTCCATTGACAGTCGACTCCGTATGTGTAGACATATAAGAGCTTGTAATCCGTTATCTCTTCTAGGTATGGATCTGAGCACCTATAAAGATTGACCTCATTGTCGTCAATGTATCTATATAGTCCTTCACTCTCATGACCAATCATCCAAACTCTCTCAACAAGATGGGTCTTTATCAATTGCAAGTTTGGAAGATCCATTGTGGGAGGATATTCCTTTATCGTCGGGATCTCCAAGCTTGTGTAAGCTGCGTTTGAATCTAGGGTAGACATGATTTCTGGTCTTAAGAGCTTTTTCTTGGTTCAAGTAGAGTTAGTCCACTGTGTTCAAGTGCTTTGGTTAGGAAAAAGTCGAAACTATGTCCAAAACCGCAACCGTTTCGTCACAATTCTCGCAAATTGTCACTTTCAGACACCCCTAACTTGCGGATGTATTTTGAGGCCTCAAACGACGTTTTTTTTTCAAAGTTGAACTAAATGGTTTCCGAAGGTATACATTTAGTTCATGTTTTGCTCTAAGATTCTGTAGAGCCGCTCTCAGGCTACGTTTTGATATTAAAAACTTTTCCGATCCAATACCGTTTGTGAAAGTTATGGCCAAAACAGTGAAATGCAGTTTAGAATGGTCAAAATGAGTCCAAATTCTCTGTGACACTGTGAACACTTCTGTATGGTCAAAATTTCAGTTGGACCCTAAAACTGGCCTAGAGACATCCTACGCGTAGGATGTCTATATGCTCAGAATTTAACAAAATTTGGTCCAGAGACTCCCCTTAAGTCAAGCAACACAATGGTATGCTCAAAATTTCATTTGGATTTAAAAATTTTCACCCTAGCTTCTCCTTGATGTGCTGATCACAGTGGTGTGCTCATAGGTTGGTTTGGAGTCCTAAATCAAGCTGGAGACATCCTACGCGTAGGATGTCTTTTTGCTCTGTTTCAGCTCAAACTTGCACTGTAGCTTCCCCTTGATGTGCTAAACTCACAGCTATTTTTAGTTTTTGATTCTGACACCTGTAGGTTGGTCAAATGATCAAGAATCTGTTCCAAAAATCTGATGTCTGTTCTGATGAATTCCTAAGTCAAATCAACTCCAAATTGGACCAAATTTGACTAGGAGGCTTGCCTAAGGCTATACAACACCCTGCTATGTCCACAGTTTGAATTTGGCATCTAAATCATGCCTTAGACATCCTACGCGTAGGATGTCTAACTGCTCAGAATTGCCCCAAATTTGAACCACAGACTCTCCTTAAGGTGCTGATCATTGTGGTATGCTCAGAATTTTGTTTAGAGTCCAAAATCACATAGAAGACATCCTACGCGTAGGATGTCTTTTTGGCCTGTTTGACCCCAGACTTGTCCCACAGCTTCCCCTTGATGTCAGTAACCCAATGGTATGCTTAGATTTTGGTTTGGATTTCAAAAGTCTCAAATTTTAGCTGTTCTTGCCTTTTGTCTGTCCAAAAACGCTAAAGTCTGTTCAATCTTCACTTTCACTGACCCAAATGAGATGAAATTTATCACATGCACTCAATACAACGTTTAGAACATGCCTATGGAGTCATCCTATGGTTTGGTCTCAAAATTAGGCCTTGGACACAATTTGGATAGGATGTCTGGCAATTCTCGTCTTTTGGCTTTGATCTGTCAAAATTTGGTCAAATTTCCACTTTCCAGGTGAAAATAGGGTAAAACCTACCTTCTAAACACACTGGTAACCTCATATTTTCAAAATTTCCACCAGATCACCCTGTAGACATCCTACGTGTAGGATGTCTACTGCTGATTTTTTGAGACTGAAGTGTCCCTGATGCTTCCTTATTCTCTCAGCAAGTGCAAGTATGCTTCACAATTGCAAAAACATGCGAAAATCACTCAATTTAAGCCTTTTTTGAAATTTTACGTTTTCTGACTCCGCCTTTTGGCTTTTGGTCAACAAAAATAGGAAAAAACACTCTCAAGTCAATATGTTACTAGGGTAAAACCTACCCTCTGAACACCCTGGTGCATTCATAATTTTCAAATTTGGTCTCCAGAACCCCCTTGAGACATCCTACGCGTAGGATGTCTATGTTTACAAAATTACAGGTTTTCTTCACAGAACCCTTGCAAATGCTCTTTTATATGCACAGCATCAATCAGTCATACAAAAATATCCACAAAAGCTTGTTTAATGCATTTTTACCCTCAAAAGCACACTTTTCCATGATTTCAAATGCAATCAAGCACTTTAGCAAATAATTCAGTGTTGAATAGCTCTAGATCAGAATCGGATCACTTACCTAAAGCTACTCCTACAAATCATATGGGGTTTTGCATCTATGAGTAGAAAAACGCTTCACTGCCACACACGGACTAGTAAACGCTTTTATCACCTCACAAATCACTCGACCACCAACAACTACTCTAATCCACAGATCCTAACTAAACCTATCTAGTCGCAGACCCTCGGCAAGACACACGCTTCCTGGCTATCCACTTGATCGCGGAATATCCTCTTTCGGATCCAATTAAGAAAAACGCTTTCTTTAGCCGAAACTAAATCAAGCAACCATCACACGAGTGTTAGTAGGAAATCTACTTAGGTCCTTGTGTCCCCGGCAGCGGCGCCAATGTTGGACGGGAGCGACTCACACACCCATGAAGTGCATGCAAACACTACCTAGATCAACATAATGTCAATCGAGGACACAGATGACACGATAGGCACACGGAGGAAATCTCTTTAGCTTGTCAGGCTGAGACCATCCTACACATACAACACTCTGAAAGGCCAACTAAACCACAATCAAGAACCTCACTACTCTCAACTACACCACCTAGCCACATACACACATACGGAAGGTAACTCACCTAATCATGCCAGATTCATACGAAACTTAAGGAACACCATCCCCTCACTAGGATACACCTGTCCCTAAGCTTCTACACTCAAAACCCTAACTCTAAACCCATCTGCGGAAAACGCGTAGGATGACAGAGCAGAATTTTGAAAGTGCCCGAAACTAAAATTTATGAGTACCTATACATAGCTTATGTCGCCACGATTCTATAGACTACTAGCACGCAGAAAACAGACATCGTTTGATACACTTACGGCCACAAATAGCTCGTAGATGCGTCGGCGTGTGCGCTTTGTCTCGCGTGGAATGCTTGGCGTTGTCGCGTAGCTCTCCTCGAGCCTACAGCAATGGTGCAGTCGGATCTCCAATGTGTTGAGCGAGCCGGGCGTAGCGAGAGGATAAAGCTCACTCTCACTCTCTTTCTCTCTCTCACACAGTAGACGGCAGCGCTAAAGTTTTGATTATGATAAAAGTCTCTTTTACAAAATGACCTAGGTACTTTATATACTAAGGCCACCTTAGGTTTAACCAAAAATGGGGTTGAAAGGGTCAAATGGCTTTGTATTTACAATCTGGAAGTGCCATTGCACCCCGCCTTCTGAAACTAGAATAACTACTCATTACAAATGACGTTTATAGCCATAATCCACAGCATTTCATAACTCGCAAAAGATAAGACTTTGGTAAGAAACTTGAGGTATGTTGTGTTGTTGACCCGGTCAACACTCTTGTAGCTTAGCATAGCATAGTAATGGAGATGAAGAAGATGGCAAGATTTTGCTTTGGAGCATGGCTCTTGGTTGGATTTGCATTCCATAGCCAAGAGGTGTTGGCGTAGGCTCTCAATTTCTCAGCAAGCTTAGATAAGGAGATGAATTTCTTGCTTCACACAATGAGGGTGTGTGTGAGGGTGTATATCTTGCAAGCACACCCCCACCTTTCTTGGGTCAACCCCTCCTTGTAGCTCATGCTTGAAGCTCATTGGCGCATGTCAAGCCTAGCCAATCACAAGCCTAGGTCCTTTCAAGCAATAGAGGTAGCCTTTGGACAAGTGTCCTCATTTCCCCTATGAGAGAGAGGGCTTGAATAATTATTAAAATATTAATTTAACAAACTAAATTCTCATTGGACCCCTTTAGAGGCCAACCAATAGGCTTTAGGCACCTTATGAGGGCAACATGGGGAGGAGCTTGACATGTGTCCTTGTTGCCTCTTTTGTCTTGGGCTTGCCTTGAGTGAGTATGTGTATGTTCTCTCTCATGCCCCTACTTGTAGGGCTCTCAGGTTGACTTTGGAACACTTCAACCCTTAAGCACCTTATTCATGAAGCCCCTCCAGCACCTGAGTCAGAAAGCATGACAAGCACCTTATTCATAAAGCACGACGAGCACCTCAAGCACCTCGAACACAGGCTTAGCTTGTCTAAGGTCTAAAATACCCTAAATTCTTAGATTTAAGGACTTTTAACACTAACCTTTGGAGGTTTGTAATGAAGCTAACCCTAAGGTCTCATAGTAACAATGTTAATTATTTGCAATACATAAATAGAAATATCAATATATATGATTTCATTCTCATGCACCAATAATTTTCACATTACATATTGCAATCTCTATTCTATATTATGCATAAAATAGAAATGTGAAATTTCAATGCAATTACATAGTTGAAAACTACTTTCACCAATCAAAGATTGTAGCTCCATCAAACATTCAATTAAACATATAAGAACTGGTTTCACCCAATTAAAGATTGTAACCCTCATATTGTGTAGTGAAAAAAAACATACATTAAATAAAACATATGATGGTGTGAAATGCAAGACTTTAAGTATCTTTACATACTTGGTACATCATACAAGACATGCAACGCTTGACTAACAACTCATTTCTAGTATATACTCATCTTATAAAACGAACTTTAATCCCTTTACGCACCAGTGGCTTTGTTACAATTGATGAGCTTGACCGTAAAGAGACCCAATTTGTCTAGCATCGTATCTTTGACTTATGCTAAGATTTTTAATCAAAAATTAAATATGGTTACCATATTAAGAGTAACATTCAACCCAGCATTAAGACCTGTGACTCAATAACCTTAGGTCAATTCACAAGGAGAATTAATTGTACCCGGCATAAGTATACACTTCCTAGGGATATGCCTAGTCAAAAGGTTGGAAATGGCATCGTTTTATTTTATATAGAATAGCTTGGCAAGCTTTTTACGATCTACCAAGGTATGTTAAAAGCTCGATGGGTCTGCTGAGGTATACAAAAAGCCTAGCAGGATTATTAATTGGGGTGGTTTCTACGGGTTAACATGTTGGTCACATTAATATTTAACATAATTACGTGTTTTGGAAAGTGATCTCTCAACATACGCACGCAATTGAAATGTCTCTGAACTCCATCATGAATATTCCCTAGTACTAATTGGATTATTTTAAAAAGTTTCAGAAACATTAAATGCTCAACCAATCCCATTTTTATAAATTCCTGCAATAACTATGTCCGCCCTACTTGATTCTCAACTTTTTTGGTGAACCCTCTCACCTAGCTTGTTTCATATTTGGTTCACAAAAAAGTCGATAATTAAGCAGTTGAGAAGAGGAGTTGGGAAGGTGTTGGGCCTCTAGCTGTAATCGAGTTATTGGGAAGAATCAAAGCATAAGAGAAGATGCACAAATTACAAACTAGAACCAAGAATTATATTGATAATCAAGATAGGAATTGGTTATAAGACATTGCTACAAATGACTGTGTATGCTCAATACAGGTGACAAAGACTAGGGTCCTCTATGGAGCTCACAACAAGTGGCTTACACTAGAGGAGAGGAAAAAAATCCGATGCCAAACCCTCAAAGCCTCTTCCAATTTTCTTTGCCTTTGTCATCTTCTTCTTTTCTTGATTTGTTTGAAAGCAAAGGAAGTGAGAGCTATATGTTTTCGAGTGTGGTCTTCTTCTCACTTGCCCCAAAGTGTAACTTTTGGTATGTTGCTTTGATGAGAATTTTAACTACACCTTAGGACACATGAGGGAAAACATCTAGGATCGTTCCTTTTTTTCTTTCTATGTCCAAAGTGTCGTTGACCTTCTTAAAACTACGATTGTGAAAATGCAATCTCGTGAGCTTCTTATACTTCTCCAAAAGTGGTTGCTTTTTGCATGAATGCTAAAACTAGCTCAAAATCCTTACTTCTTTTGCATGAAGCTCTAAATCTAAAAGTTTCTACTATTTTTTTCTAAAAACAAAGCAAAATTATGTAAAAGTGTCCAAAACATATAAAATAGCATAAACTTGTACAAAAGCTATATTGTGAAGTGATTAGAAACACCTTTAATTTCATATATGTAAGAAGCGAGAAAAGACATTTATTAGTTGTTTCTCATTGTGATCATGTAGTGGCATGACAATACTATTACCTAAGAGGGGGTATAGTGATAAAAAATCCGCCCTCTCTTCTTGTGGCATGCAGTGGCATGACAACACCACGACATGAGAGGAGGGGTGTAGAAAAACATATACCGCCTCTTGCATTGTGGCGCAATAATTTTAGCATTTTGTCTTGTTGCTCCAAAGTGCGAGGGGGTACTCACTACAAGGGGCTCTTCACATTTGTGACACTAGCATCGATGCATAGAAACTTGGTTTTTTTCTCTTTGGGGCAGTGATATAGGAGTTGATAATAGCGTCGCAACTAGAACGTTAATATAAGCATTACTATTCTAGTATAGAGATGTATATCGATGTCTATATCGTCTATGATAACAAGGTTGCATTACCATAAATACCAACATGTATATTGACGCTTGCATGTGCAAAAATTTGGGGATGGTAGGATCAAAATGCCTTGCCACCCAATTAACCAAAATAAATTGAAAACGTTGAGTTGACACAAAATTTGAAGAGGATTTATTTTTCATTCATATAAATGCATTATATACAAGGGATTGCCAACAAAAATGCCTTGTCACCCAAATAACCATTGTGAACAGATTCGAACCTTCAAAGACAATAACTAATTGAACAAGACCATAATAACTTGAAAATTTGAGGATGGTAGGATCAAAATGCCTTGCCACCCAATTAACCAAAATAAATTGAAAACATTGAGTTGACGAAAAATTTGAAGAGGATTTATTTTTCATGATATGAATGCAATATATACAGGGGATTGCCAACAACAAATGCCTTGTCACCCAAATAACCATTGTGAACAGATTCGAACCTTCAAAGACAATAACAAATTGAACAACACCATAATAACTTGAAAACATTGAGATGACATAAAATTTGAGGAGAATTTATTTTTCATTGATTTGAATGCATTATATACAAGGGATTTTCAACAACAAATGTAAAAATATCTTCATATAGTGTCAAATGCTACATTACAAAAATGGACAAATGCCTCAAATTGAGATGACATATAAAATAATAAGTCGACTGTTTGCCATACAAAATGAAAAAAATCATATCATCCCCAAAAGATAAATGAAACTATAAATGTGCTAAAACTATTATGAGTGTGTTGCTCTAGTGTGTTACTCTAGTGAAGAGGCTTTCTCACAATGCAATGGCATTCAATTCCACTCCTCAAAAACAAAAAGAGATCATAATAAAAAAAGTTTAGGTAACAAAGTAAATACAAACATATAGTTTAACTTAAATGGAATTAGTGTTCAAAGTTTATATGTTTTACCTTGTCGGCTCGAGACCTCAAAATATCCACGAGGTCACTAAGATCGTGGCTTACATCATAACTGCGCTCGAATGGGTTTGGCTCTCAATTGATCATTAACATTGTTTAAAAGCATTAAAAGAAACGAAGGAATTAAACTAAGCAATTACAAATTGATAAAATGCTAATCATAAATGTAATGCAATTGTACTTAAAAAAACACCCTCAAATCTCACCCAGGTGCCCAGGTAGTGCAAACTCCTCGCCTCCATTGGCATTGTCGTTGCCTCTTCTGTTGTTTGTACTTGTCGAGATCTTTGTATAATTCTTTCTTTACTTTCTTCCGATCTTTCTTATTGAGCTAGGATGGTTTCGGCAAATCATTCTTTAGTGCTTCATATACCTTTGATCATTTGTGCTTCAAGTAGTTGTGCATCCATATATGCATCAGTTTGGTGGAGTAATGATGTTCCACACTCTTCACATAAAATAAACTATGAAGCATGTTGATTTTATTTTTTTTGAGCTCGGTTGGTATTTATTTCCATTTCTTTATGAGGTGGTAATGGAATACCTGCAAGGAGAAATTGTACATGATAGTAGTCACCTTTCTACCAATGTCATTTTCTCGAATCTCATTGATGATAGGGTTTGTGGTGTAAGGGAGGTCCACCGCATAGCCCGGTGGTATCGAGGGGTCACGTCAAGAGTCTTGAAAAGGGTCTCGTCATGGGTGAGGCCAAGAGTGGCAAGCAATGTGAGACAAGGTGTATTATGTATATTCTGGTGTGAAGGTAGAAGTGGCTGACTTTCAGGAAAAAGCTAGGGTAGATGAAATCTATGTAGGAGGTGTGGGAGTGCCAAATGAGGGGGTAGAAATGAGTGCTCAATGGCTATGCGATGGGAAGTCTGGAAGCATTGATGGTGCCATAATCACAACATCTCTCTCCTCCACCTAGAGTGTCATCCTTGTAAGGTCTCATGTGAGTGCCTGGTGGAGACAAATGACTCAGAGCATTGTGATCGCTCTAAAGATGTAGAGTGTGAAGGGTTTGGTAGATGTGAAGTACCAGCACTACGGTAGCAAGGTGAAGTGGATGGTTGGTGTGAAGTGCCATTGCCATGTGATGGTGTTGGGGATGGTATCTCTGATGGGCCAATGCCTTAAGGTGAGGTAGAGTGAATGTCATACCATCTCCTCTGTGTGGATGACAAAGATTCAAAAAATTCCCCCATGCCTCCTTGACCATATCCCCTTATGTACAAATGTGTGTGAATAGCAAAAATGTGTAAAAAAGAGGAAGCAACAAAAAGAAAGAAATGGTAGCTAGCCTACATAATAAACAAGTAAACTTAAAGTTTAAAACCAATTTTTCTTCACTGTACCAACTTGACACGATCAAGCTTAAGAATAAATGTACTTTCTTAGTTTCCAGTCATGGTGGGATATTTTAGTTGACAATGATAACTCGCCATACACTATAAGATGTCAATCAATGTGTGAATGTGTTTATGCGATCCATAGCCAAGTGAGGCATAAATTATTTGGATCCTATGCAAAATCTGGCCAAATATCATTGATGTTCTTCCAAGTCGTACTATATGTAGGAATCCTTAGTATACCATCTGAAGATTATTTCTCCTTATGTCATGATGCTAGAGAAACCATTGATGTGCATTGGAAGAAGTTCTTGATGCAAGGTAAAAGAGGAAAATTCATGAGTACCTTTTGCAGCACTTTTTTTCCTTGAAGGTTTTGTTTGCTTCTAAGGCCATTTCTCCATGTCTACATACTCCCCTCTAAACATAATGCAATTTGGACAAGCATGTATGGAATTAAAATATATCTATAATCTCTTGAAGCTGACATCACATTACTTGCTACTAGCAATATATGTCCTTTAATTAGTCTACATATAGAGAAGCATCAACGTGGTTGTAGAAATTTGTCATTACATAATTGCAGTTAACACAGTGTAAATAGTCACATAAAAAGTTATGTGACACTTATGTTACTCCATCCAAACTTTACTTACATATTGAGAAGAATCAATAGGGTCTTCAATTTAGAAACTCTAGCTCCTTCATGGAGTGGTTTATCAGTCTCAGGTTTCATATAATCATAAGCAAGCCATTCTGAGTCCATGATTGTTTCAATCATTTCGTCAATTTTTGGCTCATATGTCTCTTGGTCAAGGTGATGCTCTATGCTATCCCCTCCAAGCTTGATGACCCTTCAAGCATAGCCATGCCTTTGGGTTGAGCAGATAGCATGCAAACATGCCTTTTAAGGTGCAAGATTGCTACATGATATCCACCATCTGAGTATTAGAGAATTGAGCACTTATGATTTTCACTGCAAGGTAAGTTTAATAAGTGAGACATACGTGTTTTACTATTGCCATTCACACGTATTAATAGATTTTCATTGGCAATAATTTAATCTATAGTTGATAATTTGAAATCGCCATATTCTTGGACATACTACTATGCAACACATCGTGTTCAATGCATTCTCCATTTGCATTGATTTTAGGGGCATGAAATCCTAGCCATATGCATCTCGATCAAACAGTCCCACACTATTGTGTCACTTGTAATGCTTGTGGAAACAACTGTACATATAATATAAATTTCAAACATATACTTAACTTGAGAAATGGTACGCAACCCTAAACCTAAACTTAATCTTACAAAATGTAAACAATCTTCAAAAACAGCTTACACTTGTCATTTTTGCTAGTTTTTTTGTACACAACTTGTTATTTGTACTTATTGATGGTCTGAGCAAGCCATATGTGAAGCAACAAGTAGAAATGGTAAGTGTGCAAACGTAAAAGCAACAAAAATGGAATTCAAAAATGGCATGTGCACTTGCAATTTGTGCTTTCAGCCTTACATACAGCTTGGCATGTTGCCTAGTGATGGTTTGAGCAAGATATATGCAATCTTAGTAGCACAAACATTAAGATGGCAAGTCATTCGTGAAGTTTGTTTGTAATTTTTTTTAAATGCAAACGGATTTAAAAATCGGCTTCTTATCGTTTGTGCTAACAAGAATGCATATGACTTGCTCAAAACATCAATAGACAAGTACACATACCATTTTTTAAGTCTGTTTATGTTTTTAAGAGCAAAAATGTAAATGGATTTCAGACGTGGCTTGCTATTTGCCGTTTGTGTTTTCCACTTTGCATATGGCTTATCCAAAACATCAATAGGGACAAGGGTAAGTAGTATGCAAAGTTGTCACCTCAAATGGTAAGATAGCAAGCCATTTTTTAAGTCCATTTGTGTTTTATCTCTTGAAAATGTAAACGGACTTTAAACTCACTTCAGAAGCGGCTTGCACACTTGCAATTTGTGCTTTCGCTTTGTATACAACTTGGCCACTTGCTTATTGATGGTTTGGACAATTCATATGCATTTTTGCTAGCGCAAACAATAAGATGACAAGTGGGAAAGTTGTATGCAAAGTGGCAAGCACATATGGCAAGTGTACAAGCCTTATCTAAAGTCCCTTTACATTTTTTTCTAAAAAATGCAAACGGACTTCATACATGACTTTCATACTTGGCCATCGCTTTGTACACAGCTTACCTTTGTGTATATTGATGGTTTGGACAAACCATATACAAAGACAGACACAAGTTGCAAGAGGGTAAGCCATTTCTAAATTTGTTATGTGTTTTAAGAGAAAAAATTCAAATGGACTTTAGAAATGGCTTGCTCTCTTATTGTTTGTGCTAATAAGAACGGATACGGCTTGCCCGATCCATCAATAGATACGAAAGACAATCATGTGTAACAAGCAAAAATTGAAAGCAGACAAGCCATTTTTGCAATTCATTTGCGTTTTCTTATTTAAATACTCAAAAGAACTTCAAGAATAGCTTGGATACTTCCTATATGTGCTTGTCGCTTCACAAACACCTTATCCACTTGCTTATTGATGGTTTGAGCAAGCCATATGCATTCTTCTTAGCACAAACAATAAGATAGCAAACCGTTCCAAAAGTTCGTTTATATTTTTAAGAGCTTGAAAAACGGCTCATCATCTTGTCCTTTGTGCTAACAAGAATGCATATGGCTTGCCTAAACCATCACTATGTAATAGGGCTAGATGTATGTAAAGAATCAAGCACAAATTGTAAGTACACAAGTCATTTCTCGCAAATGGATTTCCATCTTGTTGCTTGAGCTAACCACTTCACATATAGCTTGCCCAAACCATCAATAGGTACAAAGGCAAGTTTTGTACAAAGCAATAAGCAAAAATGGTAAGTGAATAAATTGTTTTTGATATTTGTGCACGTTTTTCAAAGAAAATATGCAAATGAACTTCAAGAATGGCTTATAAACTTGATGTTATGTCCTTGTTGCTTTGCATATAGCTTGTTCAATTTCCTATTGATGGTTTGGAAAATCCATATGTGTTCTTGTCAGCAAAAACCGTAGGAGAACAAACCTTTTTTGAAGTTCATTTTTGTTTTTAGCAGAAAAACACAAACAAACATCAAGGACGGTTTGTTATCTTGTCGTTTGTGCTAACCACTTCGTATATGGCTTACCCAAATAATCGATATGCAATTGGATAATCCATATGTGAAGCAGCAAGCGAACAAGCCGTTTCTAACATCCGTTTTCTTTTTTCCTCTTAAAAAATAACGGGCTTCAAGAATGGCTTACTCACTTGCCAATTTTTCTTATTGCTTCACACACAGCTTGCCCTTGTTATTATTGATGATTTGGAAAAGAAGTATACAAAGTGCCAAGCATATATGACAAGCATGCAACCGGTTTCTAAAGTCCATTTGGATTTTTAAAAGAAATGCAAATGGAATTTAAAAACAGTTTGCACACTTATTATATGTGCTTGATACTTCACATATGGCTTGTCCACTTATCTATTGATGGTGCACTTGCAATTATATACAACAATGCAGCTAAGTGTACGATGAGATTTCCAATGGAAAGGAAGTTGAGTCCAATGTAGAAAAGGTTGGGAATCACAAATGTGGGAAAAACCCCCTCCATCAACATCCTCGGTAGCCTCAACATTGTCTACGTAGAGTGAAACAGATAGCAGCATTAACTTATGGAACGATGCACAGGTTGACGAAGATGAAAATTAAATGGTATACTTTAATATTTGGCAATGGTTTTCTTTTGTTTTGAAATTGTATATGTATTAATACTTTATAATGGGTCTTAACTCTTTCTCTTCTATATATTAATACTTGGTTTAAATGTCTTGCAGTTTTTTGTGTTGGACAATAAGTTCATAGGCTTTATCCCTGCAGGCGAGGCAAGGGAGACTTAGACAATGGTCTTAACACTATATATCAATATTTGGATTGAATGTCTTACAGCTTGTAATGTTGGGCGAATAAGTTCATTCTTTGTCCTTGCGAGTGAGGCAAGGGAGACTTAGGAAAGAATTCCTCCCTTTACTATTCTAAGACTTTAAGCTATGCAATTTATTTTGTCTTTCATTCCACTTTTTACAACAACAACATAGAGCTTCCTCCTTGGGTGCCTATATTCTCCCACGCTACGCTCCAAAACAAACCCGTAAATCTGGGGTCCATATTTGAAAGTATAGATGTAGGCATGCGATGCAATCTGAAAATTGGTGAGACAAACAGTTTGTTGGCCAAATAGTCTGCTTAAATTGCCTTCTTTACTAATATGGAGTGAGCCTACTTGCTAAATCTCTCTATTTTTATCCAAATATCATCATGCCTATTTTGCGCCTGTGGAAGATTGAAGATGAAATCCATTGCTATACTCTCCCAAGGTCGGTCAAGAATAGGTAAAGGCTATAGGAGTCTTGCCGTTTTGTGCATCTCAAATTTTACCTTTTGACACACCAAGATATCTAGGGGGTGCCCTCATGAGATCGAATGTAGACAAGATTATGCTTTTATAGCAGCAAGTAGCGATGTTCAATCCAAGCCTAAGCATGTATAGCCTGCAAAGTCCCTATTTTTTGACAAAAGCAATGTATGGTCTAGCATCTAGAATCAAAGACCATGACCAATTATTAAAGCACATCAAGCATGTGCTACTTTGTATAACAAGTGACCAATCCTTCCTCGTATAGAAGAAACTCCCCATGCTAAAGCAAAGTCTGAGACAACAGTGCCCGACCTCTATGTGCCAATGAAAAAAGAATCTAGAAATGAACCCTCTATCAAAAGGCCAAGGCATGAAAAAGAGGATCCCTTACACAAGGCCAAAAGTCCAGAATGCTTCCTAACATTTCATGAGGCATATCTGATGGGTTTTTATTTCTTGCAATTTATTGTTCTCATTTATTTTTGTTGGAATTAGGGTTGCAGAGAAACACACACAGCTTGGAGAAGACGAAGGAAGCTCAAGGCACACAATAGAGAGTGTGTTACTTAGTGTGCAATGGAAAGATGGATAGCCCTAGAGTGATGGGCGTATATACAATGCACGGGGGAAAAACCTCCTAAAGAGGGAAAAAATGCCCCGGCGGTCCTAGTGCGTTCACACACATCACTACCACATGTATATGGTAACAAATCCCCCTTGGACTAATGCGGTGAACGAGAGTTGGCACATGAGTAAAGGGAAGTGCCATGCCCTGAGGACAAGATCAGTCCACAAAGGGGAGTAAGCCCAAAGCTTTGCGGAAAACTTCCAAGCTTCTCATGAGACAATGCCTTTGTGAAAAGATCTGCAAGGTTGTCTTTTGTTGGCACATAAGCCAAGCTGATCTCTCCTGCTGAGAGCCTCTCCCTGACATAGTGGTAATGCACCTCAATGTGCTTTGTGCGAGCATGAAAAACTAGGTTCCTCACAACTGCCAATGAGCTCTGACTGTCAGTGTAGATAGTGTTGGTAGTGTCCTGTCCAACACCCAAATCAGCCATAAGGCGTCTGAGCCATACACACTCAACCGTAGATGTGAAGACTGCCCTATACTCAGCCTCACAAATCGAAGTGGCCACACTAGGTTGCTTCTTGCTCAACCATGATATACATGAACTGCCAAGCATGAAACAAAAACCACTTGTGGACACTCGCGTGTCAAAACAATCAGCCCAATCTGAGTCCAAAAAAGCATGTAACTCTGGCGGCAATGATCCCCCCTTGGGATAAAACAAGCCAAGATGTAAAGTGCCACTAAGGTAGCGGAAAATCCTCTTGACAGCCTGCCAATGCTTAGACCCTGGGCTATGCATAAATCTGCTGACCTGTGAGATTGCAAACTGAATATCTGGCCTCGTGTTGCATACATAAATGAGGCAGCCAACAGCAGTTTGGTAAAGAGTGAAATCAGCAGGATCACCAGCATCATGTAGACTCAACTTCAAACCTGTTTCCATGGGAGTGGCAATAGGTTTGCAATCCTCAAGTCCAAACTTACATAGCAATGTCTCTATGTAACTTTTTTGACACAAGGTAATACCACCATCACACTGCTTAAACTGTATACTCAAATAATGATGCAACAGCCCCAAATCTTTCATCTTGAAAGTAGCATTCAAATCAGCCTTAAATTCAGTAATATGTCTCTCATTTGGTCCAGTGATCAGCAAATCATCAACATAAAGAACCACAATGAGAAGTACATCACCCTCACGCTTTACATACAATGTGCTTTCTGTTGGACTGTTACAAAAGCCTTGTTTGACCAAATGAGTGTCAGCTTTCTCATACCAAGCACGAGGAGATTGCTTCAACCCATACAAAGCCTTGTTACATTTGCACACTTTGTCCTCTTGTCCTTTTATGACAAAACCGCGAGGTTGCGTTACATAAACTTCCTCAAATATGTCACCATTCAAGAAAGCAGTAACAATGTCTGATTGATGTACATCCCAACCAAAATGAGCTGCCAATACACATAGAAAACGCACAGTAGTCATACGAAAAGTAGGAGCAAAAGTCTCGTCATAATCTATGCCTTTTTGCTGTGCATAACCCTTTGCAACAAGTCGAGCCTTATGGCGATCGATCTCACCATCCGGCGTGCGTTTTAACTTGTAAACCCTCTTCGTACCAATGGCCTTTTTTCCAGGAGGCAAATCACATAAAGTCCATGTGTCATTCTCTATAAGTGCATCATATTCTGATTGTATGGCAGCCATCCAATTTTCTGAATTCTGTGCTTCATCAAAAGATAGAGGCTCCTCAACATCATGTAAACTAGACACAGCCAAAGCATAACAATCTGATGCATAAGATGCATGGCGAAAGCCTGAACGAGTACGACTAGACAAAGGTGCATCCAATTTACTGTCACGCAAAGTGTGCACCAGCCATTTTGGCATACCTCTAGCCTGCTCATTTTCAGCCCTTTCCTCATCAAGTACATCATGTACATCTGCATCAGTAATAGGCTGATCTACAACATTTTCAGAAACCCCCATAGGCTGTACATTTGCCTCATTGGAACTTACATTCGTATTTCCAGCACTGAAAAGAGGCAACAAAGTGTCATAAATGTCCTGTGAGCTTACATTACTGTCTCTGGTACATGACAGCAAGGGCTGAACAGAATCTTCCACAAACACTACATCCCGTGAAACCAGAATACGTTTTGTTTGCGGATGATACAACCTGTAACCTCTGCTTTCAGCACTATAACCAACAAAAATACATTTGACAGCCTTATCATCCAATTTTTTGCGCTGCACTTGTGGCACCAAAGCATATGCCAAACTGCCAAAAACGCGCATGTGCTCAATAGAAGGCTTTCTATCATGCCATGCTTCATATGGAGTAATAGACTGCAAAGCTTTCGTAGGACACCTGTTAAGTACATAAGTGGCACACATAATGGCCTCAAGCCAAAAAGAATGCGTCAAAGCTTGACTTTTGACCATACATCATGCCATTTCCGTCAGTGACCTGTTTTTCCTCTCAGCAACACCATTTTGATGAGGTGTATAAGGCACTGTACATTGGTGTTTTATCCCACGACTAGCCAGAAATGCATTAAATTCATGAGACATATACTCCCCCCCTCGATCAGAACGGAGGGTGCCCATAGAACATTTCGAGACATTTTCAGCCATAGCCAGAAATTGTTTGAAGAACATAAAAACTTCGGACTTGGCTTTAAGCGGAAATACCCATGCATGCATGAAGTAATCATCAATGAAAGTCACGAAGTACAGGTAATTGCCCAAGGACGGAGTTTGCATGGGCCCACAAACATCACTATGCACAAGCTGCAACCTGCATGTGGCCCGAACTGAACCATCCTTTGGAAACTTAGAACGCTGCATCTTACCCAAAATACAGCCTTCACAAACATGTTTGACAGGTGCTTCAAGAGGTGGCAAAGAAGAAACCATATCAGATTTCTGCAAACGCAGCAAACTGGCAAAATTCAGATGACCAAAACGTGCATGCCAAAGTTTTGCATCTGAAATAGCCCTTGAATCTGCAACAGCATTTGCAAAATTTTGTCCACACTTGTCATACAAAGTGAGCTTATACAGCCCACGGCACAAAAGGCCAGATGCAACAATTTCATCACCAAAACTGAGATCATGAACTGTACATCTGTCATCCACAAATTTGACTGCAAAGCCAAGTCTAGCAAGTGCGGATACAGACAAGAGATTCTTCTTGATCCCAGGTACATAAAGTGCATCAACAAGTGTGAAGGAACTGCCATTAGCAACAGTGAGCACAATCTTTCCAACTCCCTGAACTAGATAAGAGGCGTTGTTGGCACAAGTGACTGAATTCCCATGAGGGACAGACTCAAGAGAGGTAAACAATTCACGATGTGAGGTAATGTGCTTTGTAGCACCACTGTCGAAATACCACACATGTGAATCTGCAGCAACTGACAAGCATGCATCATGGACAGCAGGATTGTAAGTGCACTCTGCGCTAAAAGCCCATTCTGCATCAACATCAGCATTACAGTCTCCTTTCACAGAAGACTCAACAATGGCTGCATTTGTAGTGGAACCAACATTTGCAGTGGAACCACCCTCTTTCTTCTTAGCCTCTTTGGCCTTCAACTTAGGACACGACTTGATCAAGTGATCATTGGCTTTACAATAATGGCAACGCATCTTCTTTTTTCCCTTATCACCAGAATTGCCAGACGAAGTACTGCCAGCAGAAGCATTAGGAACAGAATTTTTGCCACTCGCAGCAGAACCATAAGAAGTGGTTGCATTACTATTACCACCCTTTCTTTGAGAAGCAATAAAAGCCTGTTCAACTACACGCTACCTAGTCCTGTTTTTTCTAGAAAGTGACTCTTGCAACAGCAATGTGCATAATGCATCAAACTTGACAACTTCAGGATTTCCTTGGGTCATCAGTCTCCAAGTACTAGCAAAAGTCTGGTAGGAATCTAGTAAGGCATCAAGAACAATCTGCACAAGGGAACTGTCTGAAATGACTTCACCTGCAGAAATAAGCTGCTCATTGATATCCTTGACACTAGCAAGGAAAGTGTCCATATCATCTTCCTCATGCATAATCTTCGACTCCAGCTCTTTACGCAGCAAAGCAATTTTAGCCTCATTGCGGCTTGCATAAAGACTTCGCTTGCATGAACTGTCTGAAATGACTTCACCTGTAGAAATAAGCTGCTCATTGATATCCTTGACACTAGCAAGGAAAGTGTCCATATCATCTTCCTCATGCATAATCTTCGACTCCAGCTCTTTACGCAGCAAAGCAATTTTAGCCTCATTGCGGCTTGCATAAAGACCTGCTAGAATATCCCAAGCATGTTTTGCAGATTTTGTTGAACGGATGTGAGGAACAATGGTGCGCTTCACAGACAACGCAATCAATGCATGAGCCTGCGCATCCTTAACATCCCAACGTGCTTGTTCTGCCGTAGGCAAAACAACTCTAACAGCTGCAATCCTTGCAGCAAGACCTGCAACATCCTCAACATCGCCTACAGCCTCAGAACTAGGACGTACATCAATGCCCTGCACAATGTTCCAGACACCCTTTGACACAAGAACATGTTGCATCATGTAAGCCCACATAGGGTAGTTGTCCCCATCCAACCTGTCCTCAGCAACAAACATCTTGAACACATCTGTGTTGTTGTTGTCAGCCATGGTAAATGCTGCACCTGATGTGAAAACTGCCCGAAAATAGGAAAAACGGAGCGGGAACAACCTGTGCTATATAGCACAAACCGTAGAAGACTATAAGGCACCTGTTATGCAGAAAACGGCACTGACAGAAATTCTGCACAAAATGACGAAATAGTCTATGCAGTACTGCATGTAGTGGAAACGGAGGCCAAAATGAGCCCAAATCAAAATTCTGAGCAGACCAAGCTCTTCTAGCCCTCCCAAAAATTTTGTCGACCTGCGAACGCTCGCCAAAGCTCACTGAAATCGGAGAAAGTGAGCAGGCGTGTGCTGGAGCAGCTGGCGACTAAGCCCGGGAGGGCGTGACCTGCTCTGATTCCAATTGTTGGAATTAGGGTTGCAGAGAAACACACACACATCTTGGAGAAGACGAAGGAAGCTCAAGGCACACAATAGAGAGTGTGTTACTTAGTGTGCAATGGAAAGATGGATAGCCCTAGAGTGAGGGGCGTATATACAATGCATGGGGGGAAAAACCTCCTAAAGTGGGAAAAAATGCCCCGGCGGTCCTAGTGTGTTCACACACATCACTACCACATGTATATGGTAACAATTTTGTTTCCTTCAATACCATTCATAGTATTGAAAGGTGAGATTACATGACCTCGGATGATACACGTAGTTTTTATGGGAACTTGCTATCTTGAAGAGCTCTTAGACGACTTGCAATGGTGTTGTCCAAATCCTTCCCACATGGGGTTTTTTAGCCACCACTCCACATGTTGTGTTGCTTCAGACAATGCCCATATCTTTCCTTTCTTCACATCATTTGATTTCTAATCTCACTGCATGTCCAACTATCTTTGATTTGTTCCTTGCAATGTGACATATGTATAATTTTTTCATAGATCCAATGATGTAGCTCCTCCAAGCTATTGGGAGGTGGCTATGGTGGGTGCCTCCTGCGAGGAGCCATGGCATGGAGGAGAAGAAAGTGCAGAGAAAATGAAAAATGAGAGAGAAACCAGATCGACACAATAGAGTGACAAAAGATGCTTGCACACTTTTTAATTCAAAGCCTTTACATACATATAAAGTAAAGTTTGCCATGCACACTCCACTAAAAGAGTGGCTCTCATTGGGTGCATATGCATGCTTTTAAGAGAGTTTTCCCATATGGATATCAGTGGGCTTGAAAAAACCCAGCAATCCCCCCTTAAGCCCGAACTAGACTCACCACTCTCATGACATTTCGAGTTTTTGGTGTACTCGTCAACCGTGAGTTTTAGGTTCTCTCACAACCAAGGGTTTCGGTACACCCATAACCTAGTGTTGTTGTTAAGCTACCGACTAACGGAGCTTTTGGTTCACTACCAAACCTTGGGTTTAAGGTGTACCCAGCAATCTCACATGAAGCAGGACAATAGGCTGAGAACAATGTATGTGTGGCAGTGTATAACCCATAATTTTTTACATGGCATGAACTGACATCTGATGAGAGAAAACAAGGCTTTTGGAAAAAAAAAAAATGATTGTGTTGATAGCAGACAAAAAAAATATTGATTGACCAGCTTGTTATAGCAAAACTTTTGATTTGTGCGGTCTGCATCTCCCTCGAGAATTGGTATCTTAACACCAAGAGGAAGAGGATAATCATGTTGATAATTGTTTATCATTTTTGTGGTAGCATTGACCTTGTCAGTTTTGCAAGTCAAATTGCATACCTTGTGCTCTTTCACTTGCAACACATACGGAGAGTTCTCAATACAATCACCTCTCAAGACTTCACTCATATTCTTAACACTATTAACAACCTTTAGAAGCCTTCAATATTCATCAGAACAATACTTGTATGCGAGCTGGGTATTGATTGATGAAAGCTTGTTTACCTTCACTTGTAACTCATCCCCCCTGTAGTAGGGGTTTTAATACCCTCTGCACATGACCACTCCAAGGGCAACATGTTGAGCTATACGTTGATTAGGCTTGCTGCGGGCTTTTGAAATGAATGTGCGTATGAAGACCCTCTTGGTTGAAGGCCAATGACCAGAAATCAAACGTGGTCAAAGTTTGATGGAGTTTTAAAAATAAAAAAACCAAACGAGGGCAAGCTTCTACAAATAGCGTCAATGTCGTTATGCTTCTGTGTAGCCAGTACAGGCCAAAGTGGAGGTCATTTAGTGTCAAAAGTTGTACCTCAAACAATGGCAAAACCAGCTAATGGCAGTTATGACCAAATCCACACAGGTTGATGAAGGCCTTCTCTTATCTGCAAGCAGTTGTTCTCGTGGAGCTTTTGGAGCCATGACCTTGGATGCTAAACCCCAAAGTTCTGATACCACTTGTTGGGAGGTGGCCATGGTGGGTGCCTCCTGTGAGGAGCCATGGGATGGAGGAGAAGAAAGTGCAGAGAAGGTGAACAATGAGAGAGAAAACACATTGAAACAATAGAGTGAAAAATAACGCTCGCACACTTTTGAATTCAAAGCCTTTACATATATATAAGGTAAAAGTTTTCCATGCACACTCCACTAAAAGAGTGGCTCTCATTGGGTGTATCTACATGCTTTTTAGAGAGTGTTCCCTTACCGATACCAACGGGCTTGAAAGAAGCCAATACAACCTATTGGTTGTGTCTGCACCACCTTTGTGGTGGGTGTGGCTGAAATAACTAGTACAGGCTTTGTAGTGAGTATTTGCCATGCCTTGTGTAGATCAAATAGCCAAGCTGCCATATTGCCTAACAAGCCCAGGCATGTGATTGCATATAAATAATGCAAAGAATGCCAATGCAACTTTACAAGAAAATATATTTTTGTAATAACAACAAATTAATAACATTACCATGTAATGACTGATATGATGATTTTCCACACACATTACAGAATTGTGAAGGTGTCCAAAGCCTCTTGAATATTTGAATAGCTAGCATCGGTCCATGTATTGAGCCCACATTACTTCAATATTGCATCCAAGCTTTTCCATACCTTTGTCTTGTGAATTCCTACATGGTTAACCACTACATTGTGTGCCTGGTCGACCACTACATTGCGCAAACTTTTCCAGCTATTGTATCTCAATGCTTTTCTTTCTTATGCACTTTGGCTTTTATGTTATCTTCTACTTGTGGGCATGGTAGGAGGAGCTAAGGTTTCACATCGCCAATAGAGAGCTTTTTTTGGAATGTCCCTTAATTGTCCTCCATGCAAGCCAATATTTGAGAAAATTGTTTGTAAGGCTAAGTGGTCTAGGCAAAACAAATGTAAAGAAACATGAGTTTCTTAATGATCTTGCACAGTGTATGCACCGTGCATATGTAAACCCAGGCTAGTGGGATATCCACTATTGGTCAAAAGTTAGTGTCCCATAGATGTCTGCCTTGGGCTCTCCTCCAATACCATCTGTCAAGGCCATGGATCCCTCCCATACAATACAAGCAAGGGCTTTTGCTTGTTGCTTCTTTGGAGATGTTTTAATGCACTTTAAGGTCTTTAGATCTCCATCCATATGCCACTCCATTGTGTACAATCCCATGTCATGAACATCAAGAATCTTTCCGTTGCTCTTATTACTTCAAGAATGCTTCTTTACTGGAAAAACCCAATTTACTTTATAAACATATATAAAGGTGACTTTGAGCCATTTCGATGGCACATGCAAAATCATTAAATCCAAGTTAAACAAAATGTTAGTTTGCCTTGAATGTGTTGAGTAGGAATTTGTTGTTCTTGGATTGCACGGTGAAGTTTTTAGGATCATTCGTTGTAATGCTTGCATCTAATACTATGTTCATGAGTGTTATTATAACGCGCTCAACCTTAGTGTCTTTCACAAGCTCACATTCATTTAGTTAATAATCACAAACTTGAGAACACCATTGACTGCTAGAAGTAACTGCACAATGTATGTTTGCAGAGTAATTGCAATCTTTAAAAGTAAAGTTGAACTACACAATATATGTTTGCAAAGCGATCAAATCATAAAAAATATTGTTGTATTTTTCATAAACCACTTCCAACATCGATGGCAATTTATTTGTCAATTAATATGAAAAGGGCTCCCAACATTTGCACCATCTTCTTGTTGAACTACCATCTTGTCTTTTGAATACAGAAGGGATTTGGAAGTAGCATCTGCTTGAGGTGAAACATCTTACCTTTTTTTCATAGACTTAAAAAGGAGGAGGACTCAAGTTAGTTGAGCCCTCTTGTAGTGGTGCAAATTACATTACAGTTACCTATAAATTGTAGTATATCCGTTTTTGATATACGAGTTTCATCCAAAGTAGAATGAACCCGTCCATGGAGCTAGTTTTCTACTAAATTTTGGTCAAGCTATTTGGCAACGATCTTTCCATTGTGCTTTTCATCCAGCAAACGATCAACATTTTTATGATTCAATGTGAGACCATATGGACAGGAGGAAGTCGTTTCGCTACTCTTGATATCCTACTCAAAGTGAAGCAAAGATCTAGGCATGCAAGTCTAAGGTAAGAAATTGGCCGAAGAGCCTATGAAATTGAATGAAATTAGTTAATGGCATGCACTCCTTTCTTAATTCCTTCCAAGACAACCTTCAACTCCTTGATGTCTCGTAGTCTTCTCTCTCTTTGTCAAGGACATAGCACAATGTATATTCTTTGAGCTTTTGCATCAACTCCTTGATGTTTTGGTTGTTGCTTTTGTGTTGAGCATGGTGCACCATATTTTGGTTCAAGGATAGATTCTCTTTGCATGCAACGTATCTCTCAAAGTGTAGAACACCATTTTGTGCAACCAAGTGCCTGGTGTAGCCGTACAAAACATTATGGCCATCTCTATATAGTTCACCCGAGACTTTATTGCATTTGAATTGGGATTAGAATGATGAAGCTATGGACAAATTACTATATTACTGGGTAACTTTAACGGGAAGTTTGGGTTTTAATTGTGGTGAATTTTTTGATTTGTGGCATAAATTTGTGCTTTAACAATGCTCGATAGGTTTTGATTTTGGCCGAGATTATCTAGGGTCCACTTGACTCTCGATTGTACAAAGTATGGCTAATTAATACTTTTCAAGGGCCAATTTGTGGGGGAATTTGGAGGTCAAAGGGGTTCCTAGCTTCTTAAGCCACCATGTGGTATGGAGGGGGCACTTAATCCCGAAGCAAGTTGAAGTTAGAGAGAGTGGGGTATTTATATACGACCGCAATCCCTCCATAAAGCATCCAAGGATTGAGGGCTCTTGATCCATGGCAAGCTTGTGGCCTACTACTAACGTGCTACATGGCCAACAGGTGTGGTGGTGCCGTCCATCATTACCATTGCTATCGGTGAGGCTGAGAGGGTGATGGTGGCTGATTGGAAGTGATGTTATCAAGGGGGGTCGCACCTAGGCCCCTGTTGCCAAGGGATTTCCCTTTTGAAAACCTCCCCTTGCTCCCCAAGAGGGGAATAATCACAGTACTGTGACTATTCCTCCTTAATGCATTGGGGTAGGGGGGGGTAGAGGGGGGAGGTCACAAAAAAAGGACATGCAAATGGGAGAAAAAGCATGCAATGTATGTGTGGATGGGGGCAACTAAACCTCCAAAAAGAGAGAAGAGAAAAAAAAAATTGTTTTTAAAAGCTATTTTGGAAGGGTAATAGGAGACGAGGAGGAGAAAAGAAAGCTAAAGATTTTATTTTTTTTGTGTGAGAGCTTTGGGGGAGAGAAGTAGGAGTTTGTTTTTGTGTGAGTTTTGGGGAAGAGAAGGAGGATTTTTCAAGGAGTGCTCAGAGAAGAGCTGAAGAGGTTTTCCGATTGAGGAAAAGGAGCAAGAAGTGAGGAAATGTTCTCAAATTTTTTCTTTCTCTTGCAAAAAGTTTTGGGTAGTTCAAAAAGTTTTGGGTGCCGGATAACAAATCTTGTCAAGGGGAGATGTCTCTCTCGCTTCTAAGGCATGTGTTTTTTTAAGGTATGAAAGAGCGAGGGAAAATCTGTGGTGAAAGTAACGTGACTGTCTAGGCCCGAGAAAGAGCAAGGAGTAGGAAAACGAAGATTATGCCCTCACCCATGCTTTCCTTTTCCAGTAGCTTAGAATCTCTCATTTTTTCTCTCAATCACATAACACTAAAGAGCATAGTTGCCTAATTTGGGTTAATTTTTGAAATCAGGTTACAAATTCGCTAAGGAGATCAATTTTTGGGTTTTCAAGGCATTGATAGCCGGTTTTCGGAATCAAGAAAAAAAAGGAAAAAATTATCTTTCCTTTGCCCAAAGCCTCGGCGACACTGTTGGAGGGCTTGGTAATGCCCTGGTCAACCTGACGGCCCTAGCTTTTACTAACATGGCCCCCGTCACTTGGCCTGCCTTATCATCCTCATGGCTTGGCTCGTCAACCCCATTCTGCAAAAGCTTCACACACATACACCCCGCCAACTCACTCTCGCCCTATCTCCCATCACCCACTCTCTTAGCATCCCTCTCCCACTCAGTCTCACTCCCTCCCTCTCTCGCTCTCTTTTCGGTCGAGCCCATAGGGCGCAAGGGAGTATATATCTCCCATCACCCACTCTCTTAGCATCCCTCTCCCACTCAGTCTCACTCCCTCCCTCTCTCGCTCTCTCTTTTCGGTCGAGCCCATAGGGCGCAAGGGAGTATATATCTCTCTCTCTTAGCGCACACACACTTTCATCTCTCTCTCTCTCTCTCTCTCTCTCTCTCTCTCTCTCTCTCTCTCTCTCTCTCTCTCTCTCTCTCTCTCTCTCTCTCTCTCGTTCAATCCCAGCCCCACCTTCTCCCTCTCTCATTCTCGGCACACACTCTCTCTCCCTCATCCACTCCTTCTCTCTCTCATCTATCGTTGACAACTCGCTCTCTCTCTCTAGCTCTTGTCGACGGTCCATATGGCGCAGGGCTCAGTCGTTCTCTTTCTCTCTCTTCCTCGTTGCCTACATACACCCACCTACACTCACTCTATACACACACACACACACACACACACACACACACACTCAGCGTTACCTTCTCCCTCCCCTGGCTCGCTACTCCCTCTCCCTCTCCCCCACCCCATTGACTCTCTCCCCTCCTCTCGTTTCTTGAGACGCCATGCAGCCCATGCGAGCACAGAGGATAATATCCCTCTCTCTCTCCTCACCCCGTTCACCCCTCAGCCGCACTCTCCCGTGGACCGCTCTCTTCCCCACCTCGTTGACAAACCCCCCCCCCCCCCCCCCCCCCCCCCCTTCCCTCGCTCTCTGTCGGCCATGCGCTTGCCCGAGCCGTCTTTCTCTCTCTCGCTCCCGGTTCAAGCCCACAGGCAGCCAGCACCGGGGCCTCTCTCTCTCTCTCTCTCTCTCATCCACACCCACACACCACACTCCCTCACCTTCTCCCTCCCCTCACCATCTCACTCCCGCCATACTCTCTCCCTTGCTCTCTGTGTCAGTTAAGCCCGCAGGAAGCTGCGCAGCATCTCGCTCTCTCTCACCCTATACACACACACACACACACACACCCAGTCCGCAGTCCCTCGCCATCCTTCCCTCTCAGTCACGCCCTCATCTCCACTATAAGAAGTTGCACGTTTTAAAAAAAACATTTTTTTTAAATATATATATCTATATATAAATCACCCTCTCTCTCGTTCCCATGCATGCACTTTCGTTTGCACACACCTACACACACTCACATAACCCCCACATACATACACACCCATACATATATTCACGTACACACAACACATACACCCATACATACACGAGCACGCTTACACGCACAAACATAAACACATCGAACACACACACATCAAAAAATAATAAAACCGAAGGAATCAATGCCAACGACAAAGAAGAAGAAGGCCAAGTCGCGCGCCACTGACACCGAAACAAGAAAAGGCCCTGAAGGCATGCCTTGGCCGGCCCCGAAATTGGTGAACATGCTACATCGACGCACCAGCTAGGCCCGCCATTCACCGGCATCGCATCCACGAATGCCCTCTTCAGCGAAATCCGTAGGTTGTCATCATTTTTCCACAGTTTCAAACCAAATCTTGTAAAAATCCCAATTTGTAAATTATCACCTCTCTCTAGGTGATGGCCACAAAGGCCGACCTAGGAGTTTTCATTTTTAAATTTCCCCAAGACAAAGGAAGGGTCAACCTCTGGGACCCACCACCTTGCTTTGTCTCCCCTGATTAGGGCCCTAAACCTAATCAAATTACCCTACCCTAAAGCAGTCAGCACCTATAAAAAGACACTGAGAGGTCACTATCGAGGGGGGGGGGGTCAACACTTGGTAGCATTTTGGTGGGAGGGATTGGCAACACTTGCATCAAGAGAGAGGGGATTTAGTGTAGCATTTTGGGAATTAGCGCTATGTGAAGAAGCCATGTCTACACCTTGACTCCAATGGTCACCACACACACACTCACACTAGCAAAATCTCTATGTCTGTGAGTCACCTCTAGAGAACGCACTATTAGGCTCACTATCTCTCTCTCTATCTCTCTATCACCATGGTTGCCACTTCGTCGAAAATAAGGTTGCTATAAATATTGCATGAAAATAGTTTTCCCTCACACCCTGAGGGTTTTCATCACCTGCGTCTCTCTCTCTCTCTCTCTCTCTCTCTCTCTCTCTCTCTCTCTCTCTCTCTCTCTCTCTCTCTCTCTCTCTCTATGTGTGTGTGTGTGTGTGTGTGTATGTAGGGTTTGTGTTATTTCCAATTACCATTGTCCGCGTCCTAGCCGCTCAAAGCTAGGTGGTGCCCCCTGTTCGCTTCACTGTGGCCGGCTCGGCGTGCATCGGCTCCTAGCATTTGAGGTCGTCGCGGTGCGTGTCGCGCTTTGCGCTCGTCATTTGGTGGCCCCATTGAGGAGGGCTTCTCAGAAACCTCCAGTTTACAATGCTGAACACAACGCACATCATCAATCATGGACAAATGGTTGAAATAATTCTCCAATTGGAGAACGGAGGAGGAGGAGACTGAAGAAGCACTGACCGGTGCTACTGTAGGGTTGTAGTGTCATCACTATCCAAGAGGTAATCTCCCCATCTCGTATTGCTCATGATAATCGCAAATTGAGAGCATCAAGTGGGAGGGCTACAAAATGTCATCATTGTTGTCAACCAAAGCATTCTGTCAATGAGTGCCAACAGAGAAAGTGAAGAAAGAACGGTGAGTTTTGCTTTTGAGAACCACAACACTCTCACGACAGTCAGGTTTTGTGTAGCACCAAGTGTTTTCTCTCTAATGGTCCGAGAAGAGTCGTCAACTATATCAACCACAAAGTCTAAGCCACGAAGCCTAAAGCATTTGGTGGACGCAAGAGGGCCTACTCTCTCTCTAGGCCTAGAGAGTTCAAATGAAGTGCGACCACCCAAGCGCTGCCGCCGCAAGAAGCAGAATGGAAAGCCAATTGAGGTAGACTCTTCTCGCCCAGTCTGTTTTGAACCTAATGTGGAGGATTGTGCGGACTTCTACAAGAGGTAGAGACATGTGGTGAAGGTGTCACCTCGTCAACACCTGAGGTACGCACCCCTAGTGGTCAAATCCTTGCCCTACACCCGACATGGATAATAACAATAGGCTAGAAGTCTTTCCTTTCTGTTTCTTGCAGCACATGCATGTAAACGTATATATTGATAGGAAGATACTCTACCAGCAAAAGATTGTTTTCCTATTCGGAGCAGAAATGCTTGATGAAATCCTTAGATCCCCACGTCCTATCATCTTGCCCCTTCTGGATTACTACCACTCTTTTGATGTAAGCATCTTTATTCTGTTCTAGCTTTGTGATCCATTTTTATCATGTTTTCAATCTATCCACCCAACCCTGTAAAAAGCCGCTATGAGCCACTAATGTCATTAATGTTATATTAAAAAAAAGTTTGTATTTCCTGAGTTACTACCATGGCAAGTGTCTCTTTTCCCACATTCAGTGGAAAGAAGGGAGAAGACATCACCACCGATTTTCTGGATGACTTCGACATCGCTTGAGTGGTTTCCAACAAGGATGACGACGCCTCACGGCTACGAATTTTTCCTCTACTGATGAAAGTAGAGACCAAGTCTTGGTACAATGCTTCTGTTACCATATACATGTGGTAGTGATGTGTGTGAACACACTAGGACCGCCGGGGTATTTTTTCCCTCTTTAGGAGGTTTTTTCCCCCGAGCATTGTATATACGCCCATCACTCTAGGGCTATCTATCTTTCCATTGCACACTAAGTAACACACTCTCTATTGTGTGCCTCGAGCTTCCTTCATCTTCTCCAAGCTGTGTGTGTTTCTCTGCAACCCGAATTTTTCCTCTACTGATGAAAGTAGAGGCCAAGTCTTGGTACAATGCTTTTGTTACCATATACATGTGGTAGTGATGTGTGTGAACACACTAGGACCGCTGGGGTATTTTTTCCCTCTTTAGGAGGTTTTTTCCCCCGAGCATTGTATATACGCCCATCACTCTAGGGCTATCTATCTTTCCATTGCACACTAAGTAACACACTCTCTATTGTGTGCCTCGAGCTTCCTTCATCTTCTCCAAGCTGTGTGCGTTTCTCTGCAACCCTAATTCCAACAATTGGTATCAGAGCAGGTTGCATCCTCCCAGGCTTAGTCGCCAGCTGCTCCAGCACACGCTGCTCACTTTCTCCGATTTCAGTGAGCTTTGGCAAGCGTTTGCTCAGATTTTTGATTCGGGTTCATTTCGGCCTCCGTTTCCACTACAGGCAGTACTGCACAAGCTATTTCGTCATTTTGTGCAAAATTTTTGTCAGTGCCGTTTTTTGCATAACATGTGCCTCATAGTCTTCTACGGCTTGTGCTATATAGCACGTGTTGTTCCCACTCCGTTTCTCCTATTTTCGGGCAGTTTTCACATCAAGTGCAGCATTTACCATGGCTGACAACAACACATATGTGTTCAAGATGTTTGTTGATGAGGACGGGTTGGATGGGGATAACTACTCTATGTGGGCTTACATGATGCAACATGTTCTTGTGTCAAAGGGCATCTGGAACATTGTGTAGCGCATTGATGTACGTCCTGGTTTTGAGGCTGTAGGCGATGTTGAGAATGTTGCAAGTCTTGCTGCAAGGATTGCTGCTATTAGAGTTGTTTTGCCTACCACAGAACAAGCTCGTTGGGATGTAAAGGATGCGCAGGCTCATGCATTGATTGCGTTGTCTGTGAAGCGCACCATTGTTCCTCACATTTGTTCAGCAAAATCTGCAAAACAGGCTTGGGATATTCTAGCAGGTCTTTATGCAAGCCGCAATGAGGCTAAAATTGCTTTGCTGCGTAAAGAGCTGGAGTCGAAGATTATGCATGAGGAAGATGATATGGACACTTTCCTTGCTAGTGTCAAGGATATCAATGAGCAACTTATTTCTGCAGGTGAAGTTTTTTCATACAGTTCCCTTGTGCAGACTGTTCTTGATGCTTTACCAGATTCTTACCAGACTTTTGCTAGTACTTGGAGACTTATGACCCAAGGAAATCCAGAAGTTGTCAAGTTTGATGCATTATGCACATTGCTATTGCAAGAGTCACTTTCCACAAAAAATAGGACTAGGCAGCGTGCAGTTGAACAGGCTTTTATTGCTTCTCAAAGAAAGGGTGGTAACAGCAATGCAGCCACTTCTTGTGGCTCTACTGCGAGTGGCAAAAATTTTGTTCCTAATGCTTCTGCTGGTAGCACTTTGTCTGGTAATTCTGGTGATAAGGGCAAAAAGAAGATGCGTTGCCATTATTGTAAAGCTAATGATCACTTGATCAAGTCGTGTCCTAAGTTGAAGGCCAAAGAGGCTAAGAAGAAAGAGGGTGGTTCCACTGCAAATGCTGGTTCCACTACAAATGCAGCCATTGTTGAGTCTTCTATAAAAGGAGACTGTAATGCTGATGTTGATGCAGAATGGGCTTTTAGCACAGAGTGCACTTACAATCCCGTTGTCCATGATGCATGCTTGTCAGTTGTTGCAGATTCACATGTGTGGTATTTCGATAGTGGTGCTACATAGCACATTACCTCACATCGTGAATTGTTCACCTCTCTCGAGTCTGTCCCTCATGGGAATTCAGTCACTTGTGCCAACAATGCCTCTTATCCGGTTCAGGGAGTTGGAAAGATTGTGCTTACTGCTACAAATGGCAGTTCCTTTACACTAGTTGATGCACTATATGTACCTGGGATCAAGAAGAATCTCTTGTCTGTATCCGCACTTGCTAGACTTGGATTTGTAGTCCAATCTGTGGATGACAGATGTACAGTTCATGATCTCAGTTTTGGTGATCAAATTGTTGCATCTGGCCTTTTAAGCCGTGGGCTGTATAAGCTCACTTTGCATGACAAGTGTGGAAAAAATTTTGCAAATGTTGTTGCAGTTTCAAGGGATGCAGAACTTTGGCATGCACTTTTGGTCATCTGAATTTTGCCAGTTTGCTACGTTTGCAGAAATCTGATATGGTTGCTTCTTTGCCGCCTCTCGAAGCACCTGTCAAACATGTTTGTGAAGGCTGTATTTTGGGTAAGATGCAGCGTTCTAAGTTTCCAAAGGATGGTTCAATTCGGGCCACATGCAGGTTGCAGCTTGTGCATAGTGATGTTTGTGCGCCCATGCAAACTCCGTCCTTGGGCATTTACCTTTACTTCGTGACTTTCATTAATGATTACTCCAGGCATGCATGGGTATTTTTGTTTAAAGCGAAGTCCGAAGTTTTTATGTGCTTCAAACAATTTCTGGCTATGGCGGAAAATGTCTCGAAATGTACTATGGGCACCCTCCGTTCCGATCGAGGGGGGGAGTATATGTCTCATGAATTTAATGCATTTTTGGCTAGTCGTAGGATAAAACACCAATATACAATGCCTTATACACCTCAGCAAAATGGTGTTGTTTAGAAAAAAAACAGGTCACTGACGAAAATGGCACGTCGTATGGTCAAAAGTCAAGCTTTGCCACATTCTTTTTGGCTTGAGGCCATCATGTGTGCCACTTATGTCCTTAACAGGTGTCTACGAAAGTTTTGCACTCTATTACTCCATATGAAGCATGGCATGATAGAAAGCCTTCTATTGAGCACATGCGTGTTTTTGGTTGTTTGGCATATGCTTTGGTGCCACAAACACAGCGCAGAAAATGGGATGATAAGGCTATCAAATGTATTTTTGTAGGTTATAGTGCTGAAAGCAAAGGTTACAAGTTATATCATCCGCAAACAAAGCATATTCTGGTTTCACAGGATGTAGTGTTTGTGGAAGATTCTATTCAGCCCTTGCTGACATGTACTAGAGATAATAATGTAAGCTCACAGGACATTTATGACACTTCGTTGCCTCTTTTCAGTGGTGGAAATACGAATGTAATTTCCAATGAGGCAAATGTACAGCCTATGGGGGTTTTTAAAAATGTTACGGATCAGCCTATTACTAATGCAGATGTACATGATGTACTTGATGAGGAAAGGGCTGAAAATGAGCAGGCTAGAGGTATGCCAAAATGGTTGGTGAACACTTTGCGTGACAGTAAATTGGATGCACCTTTGGCTAGTCGTACTCGTTCAGGCTCTCACCATGCATCTTATGCATCAGATTGCTATGCTTTGGCTGTGTCTAGCTTACATGATGTTGAAGAGCCTCTGTCTTTTGATGAAGCACAAAATTCAAAAAATTGGATGGCTGCCATGCAATCAGAATACGATGCACTTATAGAAAATGACACATGGACTTTATGTGATTTGCCTCCTAGCAAAAAGGCCATTGGTACGAAGTGGGTTTACAAGTTGAAAATGAATCCGGATGGTGAGATCAATCGCCATAAAGCTCGACTTGTTGCAAAGGGTTATACACAGCAAAAAGGCATAGATTATGAAGAGACTTTTGCTCCCACTAGTCGTATGACTACTGTGCGTTTTCTATGTGCATTAGCAGCTCCTTTTGGTTGGGATGTACATCAATCAAACATTGTTATTGCTTTCTTGAATGGTGACGTATTTGAGGAAGTTTATGTAACGCAGCCTCGCGGTTTTGTCATAAAAGGACAAGAGGACAAAGTGTGCAGATGTAAGAAGGCTTTGTATGGGTTGAAGCAATCTCCTCGTGCTTGGTATGAGAAAGCTAACACTCATTTGGTTAAACGAGGCTTTCGTAACAGTCAAACAGAAAGCAGATTGTATGTAAGGGTGAGGGTGATGTACTTCTCATTGTGGTTCTTTATGTCGATGATTTGCTGATCACTGGACCAAATGAGAGACATATTGCTGAATTTAAGGCTGATCTGAATGCTACTTTCAAGATGAAAGATTTGGGACTGTTGCATCATTACTTGGGTATACAGTTTAAGCAGTGTGATGGTGGTATTGCCTTGTGTCAGAAAAGTTACATAGAGACATTGCTATGTAAGTTTGGACTTGAGGATTGAAAACCTATTGCCACTCCCATGGAAACAGGTTTGAAGTTGAGTCTATATGATGTTGGCGATCCTGCTGATGTCACTCTTTACCAAACTGTTGTTGGCTGCATCATTTATGTATGCAACACGAGGCCAAATATTCAGTTTGCAGTCTCAACGGTCAGCAGATTTATGCATAGCCCAGGTTATAAGCATTGGCAGGCTGTCAAGAGGATTTTCCGCTACCTTAGTGGCACTTTACATCTTGGCTTGTTTTATCCCAAGGGGGGATCATTGCCGCCAAACTTACATGCTTTTTCGGACTCAAATTGGGCTGGTTGTTTTGACACGCGAGTGTCCACAAGTGGTTTTTGTTTCATGCTTGGAACTTCATGTATATCATGGTTGAGCAAGAAGCAACCTACTGTGGCCACTTCGAGTTGTGAGCCTGAGGACAGGGCAGTCTTCACAGCTACGGTTGAGTGTGTATGGCTCAGACGCCTTATGGCTGATTTGGGTGTTGGACAGGACACTTCCAACACTATCTACACACCCAATTAGAGCGGACTAGCAGTTGCGAGGAACCCAGTTTTTCATGCTCGCACAAAGCACATTGAGGTGCATTACCACTATGTCAGGGAGAGGCTCTCAGCAGGAGAGATCAGCTTGGCTTATGTGCCAACACAGGACAACCTTGCAGATCTTTTCACAAAGGCATTGTCTTCGCAAAGCTTTGGGCTTACTCCCCTTTGTGGACTGATCATGTCCTCAGGGCATGGCACTTCCCTTTACTCATGTGCCAGCTCTCGTTCACCGCATCACTCCAGGGGGGGATTTGGTAGTGATGTGTGTGAACACACTAGGACCGCCGGGGCATTTTTTCCCTCTTTAGGAGGTTTTTTCCCCCGAGCATTGTATATATGCCCATCACTCTAGGGCTATCTATCTTTCCATTGCACACTAAGTAACACACTCTCTATTGTGTGCCTTGAGCTTCCTTCGTCTTCTCCAAGATGTGTGCATTTATTTGCAACCCTAATTCCAACAGCTTTGGCCCAAGCTACCAAGAATGCATGGGATGTACTATGTGCTGCCTTTGTGAAGAGGTTTGGTGGAGGCACAACCTCAGAAAAGTAATGGCAGCTGCTGACGAAGTTAAAGCAAGGAGGTCTGCAAGAGTATGCCACTTACAAATCCAAGTTTGTGGATTTGTGGGAGTGATGGGTTGCCTCACTGGAGGAAGGTGAAGGAGCACCTAATTTCCTGAAGAAGGACCATTTCATTGCAGGCATGTGGTCGCCACTTAATGAGAAGGTGAAGGAAAGGTTCCCTGTAACGTATGAATTGGCAGTGAAAGTAGCCCGTCTTAAAGACAAGAAGCTGTGCATGCAAGCAAGAGTCAACGAATCAGAGGAATTGAGCTCAGTCCGACTAACCCCAGTGACTGCAACAGCCATTCATAGAACGCAACCACAAGAGGCATCAGAAGAGCAGCAAGACCTGTTGAGTCGCATCACTACTCAGCTTGAAAGTTTATATGTGCATCTGGTTCAGCAAGGGCATGCAGCTGTCAAAAATCCAGAGCAAGAGAGAGGACAACAAGGGAAAACCAAGAATACCACTGTTACAATTGCGGGGAAGACGGCCATGGCATGTATTATTGCCCACATCCGAGAAGGCAGAACTTCAATAGAGGAGGAAGACAGAATCAGATCTCTCCACCAAGGGCGAGGTCACCGCTGCCCAGGCAACCAATCCCACCACCAGCCATGCAACCACAGCCACTCTCTCCAGTTCAAGTCCTACATCCACCGATGCAACCACTGCCACAATCACCACTTACATTCATTCTACACCACCGCTAATTGGCACCCACACACGAAGTGTCATTGGTCTTGCAAAAGAGGTCAAGATGAAGATAACAGAAGAAAGATCAAGCGAGAAGTCTCTTCAAAGGACTGAAGCAGTGGAACAAGAGATTAAAGAATCAAAAGATGCTACCCTAGTGAAGGAGGCAAGTCAAGAAAATTGTGTTACAAATGCTAGTACATCTCTAAGCTTGGATGAAGTAGACACCAAAGCAATCAATCGACAACATTGTGCAGTAAGGGTAAGAAGGTGTAAAGTGGTTATCAAGCCTCATCAGAGTAAGAGGAATGCAAAGAGCATGGAAGATACAAGAGAAGAGGAAGACCAGCCTACTAGCAAGGCTTTGCAGAAGATGGACAACGCATCAAGCAAAGGGGAAGGCTTTGAAAACAGAAGCCTATGCACCAGCATGGACCAAGAACAATGTAGCAAGTTGAAGGCATCTTGCATCAAGGATATTTCACCAGAGGACCATGACAAAGAGGTAAGTATGAATGAAGGTTTGGAGCTGGACATTATTGCTCCAAGGGCTAGTATCTTTTTTTTAAAAGGGAAAGAAAGGGAGTGCAAGGGTGCTTAGGTGAAAAAAATGTCATCCAAAGCAAGCAATAGCGATATGCTATTGTTTGCTTTACTTGCTTGGATGACCTTTTTTTAACTTTTTTTTTTGCCTGAGCACCCTTGCACTCCCTTTCTTTGCCTCTAAAAAAAAAGGAAACTACACTCCAATCTCCCCCTCTCACAATCTCTCCCCCCCTCCCGTCCAACCCTTCCCTTCCCTTGCGAACCCTCTCCCCCCTTCTCTCTCTCTCTCTCTCTCTCTCTCTCTCTCTCTCTCTCTCTCTCTCTCTCTCTCTCTCTCTCTCTCTCTCCCCCCCCCCCCCCCCCCCCCCCCTCTTCTCTCTCATTTTATTTTGTACCCAGACATTGTATTAGATCCACCAAGATTGTATCAGTTTGGTCGCATGGGTCATTTTGGCCTTTTGAAGATAGTTAATATAGCATTTCATTTCATTTCTCATTGGGATTCAAGAGACTCAAGCGTCAGTGTGACATGAGGCAGGGAAAGAAAAAAGGAAGATGCAGTGGGAGAGAGATCGATAAGGAGAGAGAGAGAGAGAGAGAGAGAGAGAGCAAAAGAGAAAAGGGGAGATAACATTGTGAGGGAGAGAGGGAAAGTGTACTTTTTTTAAAAAAGAAAGACAAGCTCACCTTGTACCCCCCCCCCCCCCCCCCGCGCGTGCTCTCTCTCTTTCTCTCTCCCAGTCTCCTACTCTCTCTCCACCTGCCACCCCTCTTCTCTTTATCTCTCTCTCCCTCCCAATCGCCCCCCCTCTCTCTTCCCCTCCCGCTATCAATCTCTCTTTCTCTCCCCCTCTCTCCCTCTTTTACAAAAAAAGGGAGGCACTAGAGATACTGCTAGTGCTTTGTTTTTTTTTCAAATAGCTCTCTCCACCCTCTCTCTCTCTCTCTCTCTTCTCTCTCTCTCTCTCTCTCTCTCTCTCTACCCTTGCCCCCCTTCCCTCTCGTCCTAGTGTGTGTGTGTGTGTGTGTGTGTGTGTGTGTGTGTGTGTGTGTGTGAGAGAGAGAGAGAGAGAGAGAAAGAGAGAGTCTACCCTTGCCACCCTCCCTCTCGTTCTAGTGTGTGTGTGGGTGTGTGTGTGTGTGTGTGTGTGTGTCACACACACACACACACACACACACACACACAGAGAGAGGCGGCGGGTGGATCTCACTCTGGGATGGGAGGGAAGGGAAGGTGGGGTGGGGTGGGGTGGGGTGGAGAGAGAGAGAGAGAGAGAGAGAGAGAGGACATGGAGGAGAGAGGGGTGGAGGGGAGTGGATCTCACTCCAGGAAGGGAGAGAAGGCAAGGGGGGGAGAGAGAGAGAGAGAGGGGGGGGGGGGGGGGGGGGGGGGGGGGGACGAGAGAGAGACACATGCACAGAGGGAAGACAGCACGATAGAGAGAGAGAGAGAGAGAGATTCTACCCTTGCCACTGTTCCCTCTCGCCCTAGTGTGTGTGTGTGTGTGTGTGTGTGTGTGTAGTTGTTAAACTAAATAAATAACACACCAATTGAACAAGATGTTCCAAAAGATGATTGGCTAAAGACGTCAAGGCAAAGATAAGTACAGAAACAATTCAGTCTTTGAATCAAGATTGTACAATATAGTAAGAATGAAGCATCATATTAAAGGAATTTGTACAAAGGTATCAAAAACTATCCCAATTGCATCATCAAATGCTTCCAAAGTCGGACTGCAGCAAGCTAAACGTCTTTAAGCCAAGATAGAATTCTCACCTGCATCCATGTAGTCAAGACAACAGATATGTTACACTTGGTTACGTATGGCAGGCTTCAAGGAATCTATCAGTTGTTATCCATGTCAAACTTAAAAAAAATTAGACTAGCTATTGTCCTTCATATTAAAAAGTCTCCATCATGTTTTAGAGTTACACATTAGCTTCTTATACATCTATTACTTTCTCTCTCTTTTTTTTTAAAATGTCGACTAATCCATATTATTGTAAAAAAGCTTTTGCAAGCAAAGCATGGTTAAGTAATTTCATCCTTAAAAAGTAATTTGATGCCAAGCCTTTCAAAGCTAGAAACACAAAGGATTAACTTTGACAAAGCAATCCCTATCCTGAGACTTGGTAAAGACCAGAAGAGTGTAATGTAAAACACTAATCCTGCCAAAAAGTAATAGGCATGTTTATCAAACATCATAAACTTAGGTATAAAAAACGAAATAATCATCAGTAACGGTTGGGTTAACTCTCCAAGTTTACCCAGCACAATTTTGTCAAACCTCGACCAGAGCAAGGCCCGGCATCTTGATGGTTCCATTAAGTCAGAGCAAAAAGACCGAATTTATATATTTAGCTTCAGGTAAAGTGAAGAACCAGATCTATGCCAGATAACCAAGCATTGGGTAAAGTTTTTGTAAGTTATAACATAATTCTTCACCTATCATAACAACCTAAGGTAGCAAAGTAAAAAAGAGCCCTATCATTCTCCAATTGTAAAAAATATTTTAACAGACCAGATATGTATAGTGTCAAACCAGACCCAAATAACACCCAAGATCAAGCTGAAGAAACAAGGTCTGTGTCAAATCAATTAGACTAGGCCATATCTCCATTTTTTGTAATTTTGTTACTAGATTTAACAGAATATGGTAGCTTTTTAGTAGCCAGAAAAACTATGTATAACCATCACTACCACCAGGTAATCAGCCTTTATACTCACCATATTTTTATTAAAAAAATAGTATTCGATGTCATACTCCAGCAAAGTAGCAGAGGATCTGTAAGTACCAGGTAAAGAAGCCAAACATCCTATACTGATGTGGATACAACTGTACCAGAAAATGGCAGCCAAAACCAGTGTACCATTTTGCAATTCCCTTAACAAACTGATGTCATTTTATGCTAAGCAACCAAAGACCTAGAGCGAGTAATCAGTGCTATGCAAAAAGAAAACCCCATCTGTACAGATCCTTACTAGATGTATTGTAGAAGGCCAGTTTTAAGCCAGATATCTAAGTAGAATTGTAAGTCAGCACCAGAGCCAGATCTGGCTACTCCCAACCATACCCAAGAGAGTAGGATTTTGTTTTTAAAAAAAACAGGATTATACCAGAAATCCAAGACCAAAAAACCAGTTGGTGGCCAGTAACCAGGCAGTAGAGTTTACCAATCAGTGAGCAAAATTTTAACAGATTTCTACATTTAGTGAGCAGGACTGGAAGCCAGCAAGAAAATAATCATATTCTTTCACTATGCCAAAGTAAAAAAACTTGGCATCATTCTCAATAGAGCAATAGATTTCTAGACCACCTATAATTTTGAACGAATGTGGAGCTAGTGAGCAGAAGTACACTCACAATAGTCTCCCAGAAGCCAAGATAGGTAAAAATCCAATGATAGTTTCAACTACAACTATCAAAAAATGGCAGTATTCTAGTTACCAGAAAATCTATGCATAACCAGCACCACCACTAGGCATTTAGCCTTTATACTCACCATCAGATTGTAAACAAATCCAAATAGTTTATATATGATAAATTTGATGCCATATTCTAGCATAGTAGCTACCAAAAAACTAGAGTGAATGTATGCAATCAGTACCATGTAGAAAGAAGGCCCACTTGTAAAGATAAGTTATATCAGCCCAGATCTGTTAAATGGAAGAACTAGATCCGGCTACTATTCAATTAAACCTAAGATTAAGCCTGAAGATGTAGAGTCTGTGTATAACCAGCTAGACTAGGCCAAGTATAAGCTCCCCCCCCTTTTTTTTGCAATTCTGAATGTAACATAACCAATTGCAACCATCAGAAAATGGCAATATAACCAGTATCTCTCCTTCCCTTACTCAGAAAAAGCATGCATAACCAGCACCCCACCAGGCATTCAGTCTTTATATTCATCATCAGTGTCGAAACACCCAAATAATAACCATATGCATGAAAGGTTTGATGTCATCTGCTAGTACTACAACTTAAAAAAGGCATCATATTCAAAACAGTCCCAACCTGTGAGGCACCGGGTGTCCAACACCATGTTTTCAAGAGATGAATCAACAGAACAAGCACCATTCCTTCCTCTCACTCTTTCTCAAAAAAACAACAAAGTCTAAGTGAAGGAGCAGAAGATCCCTCACCTCTTTAAATATGGTTTTGAAGCACCAAGGAGGAACCTATAATGCACTCATTGATGTGATAGCTGCCTGGTTCAGAGCTAGAGTGAATGTAAGATCCCTCAACAGAGGCAATCCCCAAAAGATATCCAGGGCCGTGATGCAGTATGAGAGCCACGATAGTTTGATGAAAACCAAGCAGAGTCAATGAACTAGAAAGCAGCCCAAGTACTTAAGAGGCCAAAGAATAGGTTTTAGCTAAGAGATAGATTAGGGGGTAGTATCCATAGGGTAGCTCCAAAAAACTTCTGGGAAGGTTGGTAAATAGCTCTAATTTCTCCCAATGTGATCCACATAAAAAAACTAGAAGTTGTACGGCACAGGGTAATTTCTTATAAGGCAGCAACTCAGTTTATCCACACGAGTTCATAAATTTGAATGATATATTGATAGTCAACAACTCCCTCCAGATGAAGTGCTAGAGCAACCACAGCCCTAAGGTAGTAATTTGATATGCAAAGCATAAGGTACAAATCCCCTAAAGCCACAACTCAAAAAAAGTTTGAGTGCAACAGGTTGGAAGTCATATATTGTGGCCAGAAATAGTGATTCCGAACATTATCAGAGCCCCATAGATGCTATCTAGGTCAGATGCTATGACCAAGTGAGTGAGTGAGTGTGTGTGTGTGTGTAGCTATGGTCAACTGCTGTGACAAGTGTGTGTGTGTGTGTGTGTGTGTGTGTGTGTGTGTGTGAGAGAGAGAGAGAGAGGCTATAATTTGTACTGCTAAGTATACATACTCTATTAGCATAGGGACTGAATAAGTGTACTTTTTTGCTCTCAAAAACAAGTGTAGCCGTAAAGAAATTTAATTATTTCTATGTTCTTAGAAAATATATAGAGAGTGTGATAGTTCTATCATATTAGTATGAGCTCAGTAATATATCAAATAATGTTATATAGCGAGCAAAAAACCACCTGAGAGGATGAAGATGCGACCATGGAATCAGTATCCATTCTCTTATATGCCATGAGTGTTGTACTTTGTAGATGCTTTGTATCCCGTTGGCGTTGTAATTGTAAGCACGTACCCCCGCTTACTAGTCTTCCTCTTTCAAAGAATCGAGTCTTTTTGTAAGCGAGATTGTGAGAAGGTTTTGATGCGAATGTGTGAATAGAGATATATGGGGATAAAGAGTTATCCTGCTTGTACTACCATTAATTATGAGTGCCAATGCTCTAATGTTTTGAGAAGCTAAGGTGAACTACACATTGTAATGCTGTTGTATAAGGGAAATACAATGGAGTTCTTCCTCCAATAGTTTGTTTCAATAGAAGTCCAATTTGTGTGTGTATGTGTATTTGAGCAAGAGGGAGCCCACTTTGGAAAGTTTTATGACAAATTCCGTTTCAGCTTTATTGCTGCAGCAGGACTTTTTGTTTAAAATTGCAAGGACTTGCGGCTTTCTGGAGCGCAAACAAAATTCTCTTTCTTTTATCGTTCATCTTGCGCCTTGTGTTCCATTTACCCTGCAGACGGAACATAGTATTTTATGTGTGTGTATGTATGTATGTGTGTGTGTGTGTGTGTGTGTGTGTGTGTGTGTGTGTGTGTATTATCTCTATACGGCTCTGGCACAGGCTTCGTCGCCTTTATTCACGCTATCGTATTGTCACACAAGAAGAGTTTATATAATTTTTATATATAAATATATAAAAGCAACACAACAGCGTGCAGCGTATTTACGCTTGTGTGTGTGTGTGTGTGTGTGTGTGTGTTTGTGTGTGTTTTCAACGTACACCTTTCCTGCCACCGGCGTTTTTAAGGCATCAATAAGAGGAGAAGAGTAAATAGATTTACTTTGTGCTTTGTAAAACGAATTACACTGGGGTACCTTTGGTCGCCGTCGTCGCCAATCAAATGCACTTAGAAATAGTGAAGTGTGTTATTGTTGTGTTAAAAGGAGAATAGAACATTTTGGTCTATTAGTCTATGTTAAGAGGAGTAGCTTCGTGCAACTATTGACGAGATTTTTTTGAAAAAAACTGGAAAAAAAACATTATTCATGCATTAATTCCCGTATGATTACCTTCCACAAAGCGAGTGAAGGTAGTGTATCCATAAACACGCCGGTTTTTGGGTGTAATGGTATAAGAAAACTTTCTTAAAAGAACTTGTAGATTTCAAAAATGTGTTTAGCTCCTCTCTAAACAATCCTCGTCTGTTTGTCGGTTTTTCAGATGATTTTTTTAATGCCTTAAGCGACCTCGTTATCTATCCAAGGTAAGATCTTACCATAAACGAAGGTGTCGAAATTTTTTGTTCCTTATGAGTAGTAAAAGTATTTTGTATGCTTACGTAGATTTGTTAAAGCATTTTAAACTTCGATGTATGAGTAGGAGTTATCATACATAGTGTGTGTGTGTGTGTGTGTGTGTGTGTGTGTGTGTGTGTGTGTGTGTGTGCACGCGTGAGAGAGAGAGAGAGAGAGAGAGGGTGGATCTCACTCTGGGATGGGAGGGAAGGGAAGGGTGGGGTGGGGTGCGGGGGGGGGAGAGAGAGAGAGAGAGAGAGAGAGAGAGAGAGAGAGAGAGAGAGAGAAGAGAGAAGACATGGGGGAGAGAGGGGTGGAGCTCACTCTAGGGAGGGAGGGAAGACAAGGGAGGGATGGAGAGAGAGAGAGAGAGAGAGGGGGGGGGTAGGGGGAGACAACGAGAGAGAGAGAGAGAGAGAGAGAGAGAAGAGAGAGAGAGGGGGGGGTGGTGGGAGAGAGAGAGACACACGCACAAAGGGAAGATAGCACAAAGGGGGGGGGAGAGAGAGAGAGAGAGAGAGAGAGAGGGGGGGGGGGGGGGGGGGTGGGGGGGGGGGGGGGGGGGGGGGGGGGGGGTAGAGTGACTAAGAAAAGAGAGAGAAGAAGGGAGTAGGAGATAGGTAGGACTTTAGGGAAGGGATGGTGGTTTCTAGAGAAGGAGCTGGAGGAAGGGAAGGTGGTTAGAGGAGTAGATGGAGAGAGGAGGTGGAGGAGAGGAAGGATGTTAGACGAGGAGGCTGAGGAGGAGGAGGAATGGAAGAGGAGGAAGCACATGGGCGGCAAGAGGAGGAAGGGGAGGTAGGGAGGATGGCACTGCAAAAAAAAAGCTCGCTCCAAAGCTCGCTTCGTTGAGCTCCCTCGAAGATCTAACTCTATCCCAGAAATCTCACCAATGGCCAAATGGAATGGCTAGTTTAGAAGGCAACTCGATATCGGCTCCTACACATGAGCTCAGGAAGAATCAAAGTCAGGGCTAGAGACATGAATGCCTCTAGCCAAAAGGGGAGGGCTAATGATAGCCGATTTTTGAAAATCAAGCAAAAAAAGAAAAAGATTATCTTTTCTCTGCCCAAATCCTTGACGACACCGTCGAAGGGCTCGACAATGCCCTAGTCAACCTCACGGCCCTAGCTTTTACTGGCATGGCCTCGTAACATGGCCCCCCTCACTTGGCCTCCCTTATCATCCTCATGGCTTGGCTCGTCAACCCCATTCTGCAAAAGCTTCACACACATACACCCCACCAACTCACTCTCGCCCTATCTCCCATTACCCGCATCCCCCACCAACTCACTCTCGCCCTATCTCCCATTACCCGCTCTCTCAGCATCCCTCTCCCACTCAGTCTCACTCCCTCCCTCTCTCGCTCTCTTTTCAGTCGAGCCCATAGGGTGCAAGGGAGTATATTTCTCTCTCTCTCTCTCTCTCTCTCTCTCTCTCTCTCTCTCTCTCTCTCTCTCTCTCTCTCTCTCTCTCTCTCTCTCTCTCTCTCTCTCTCTCTCTCTCTCTCTCTCTCTCTCTCTATTCCAAAATCTCCGTTGTCCGTGCCCCATGTTCGCTTCACTGTAGCCGGCTCGACGTGTATCGGCTCCTGGTGTTTGAGGCCGTCGGGGTCCGTGTCACGCTTTGCGCTCGTCATTTGGTGGCCCCACTGAGGAGGGCTTCTGAAAAACCTCCAGTTTACAATGCTAAAAACAGCGTACATCATCAATCATGGATGAATAGCTGAAAGAATTCTCCAATTGGAGAACGGAGGAGGAGGAGACTGAAGAAGCACTGACTGCCTTCATCGAGGTGCTATTGCCAGGTTGTAGTGTCATCAATATCCAAGAGGTAATCTCCCCATCTCGTATTGCTCATGCTAACCACAAATTGAGAGCATCAAGTGGGAGGGCTAGGAAATGTCGTCACTGTTGTCAACCAAAGCATTCTGTCAAACAATGAGTGCCGACAGAGGAAGTGAAGAAAGAACGGTGAGTTTGCTTTTAAGAACCACAACACTCTCACTCCAGTCAGATTTTGTGTAGCACCAAGTGTTTTCTCTCTAATGGTCCGAGAAGAGTCGTCAACTATATCAACCACAAAGTCTAAGCCACAAAGCCTAAAGCATTTGGTGGATGCAAGAGGGCCTACGCTCTCTCTAGGCCTAGAGAGTTCAAGTGAAGTGCGACCACCCAAGCGCCGCTGCCGCAAGAAGCAGAATGGAAAGCCGATTGAGGTAGACTCTTCTCGCCCGGTCTGTTTTGAACCTAATGTGGAGGATTGTGCGGACTTCTACAAGAGGTAGAGGCATGTGGTGAAGGTGTCACCTCGTCAACACCTAAGGTACGCACCCCTAGTGGTCAAATCCTTGCCCTACACCCGACATGGATAATAACAATAGGCCAAAAGTCTTTCCTTTCCGTTTCTTGCAACACATGCATGTAAACGTATATATTGATAGGAAGATATTCTACCAACAAAAGATTGTTTTCCTATTCGGAGCAGAAATGCTCGATGAAATCCTTAGATCCCCACGTCCCATCATCTTGCCCCTTCTGGATTACTACCACTCTTTTGATGTAAGCATCTTTATTCTGTTCTAGCTTTGCGATCCATTTTTATCATGTTTTCAATCTATCCACCCAACCCTGTAAAAAGCCACTATGAGCCGCTAATGTCAATAATGTTATATATATATATAAAAATTGTAATTTCCTGAGTTACAACCATGGCACGTGTCTCTTTTCCCACATTCAATGGAAAGAAGGGAGACTACGTATTTTTCCTCTACTGATGAAAGTGGAGGCTAAGTCTTGGTACAATGCTTTGCCCCAAGCTACCAAGAATGCATGGGATGTACTATGTGCTGCCTTTGTGAAAAGGTTTGGTGGAGGCACAACCTCAGAAAAGTTATGGCAGTTGCTGCTGAAGGAGTTAAACCAGGGAAGTCTACAAGAGTATGCCACTTACGAATCCAAGTTTGTGGATTTGTGGGAGCGATGGGTTGCCTCACTGGAGGAAGGTGAAGGAGCGCCTAATTTCCTAAAGAAGGACCGTTGCATTGCTGGCCTGTGGTCGCCGCTTAATGAGAAGGTGAAGGGGAGGTTCCCTGCAACGTATGAGTTGGCAGTGGAAGTAGCCCGCCTTAAAGACAAGAAGTTGCGCATGCAAGCAAGAGTCAACGAGTCAAAGGAATCGAGCTCAGTCCGACTAACCCCAGTGACTGCAACAGCCATTCATGGACAACATATCAAGCAAAGGGAAGGGCTTTGAAAACAGAAGCCTATGCACCAACATGGACCAAGAATAGTGTAGCAAGCTGAAGGCATCCTGCATCAAGGAAGTTTCACCAGAGGACCATGACGAAGAGGTAAGTATGAATGAAGGTTTGGAGCTGGACATTATTGCTCCAAGGGCTTGGCAGCCGAGCAAGACTTTATTGTGTAGTGTCATAGACTTAGAGATGGGTAATGCCTCTAGTCTACTGAAAGGTGTTATAAACTTGGAGATGGGTAATGGCTCCAGTTTATGTGAGGGTGTTCAAAGTAACTTTGATGATCAACAAGTTGCCAACCTTTTAAGGATGTTCCAGACTCCTCCACAACGCAGCATTGTGTTTGCATGGGATGCATCAAACCTATGGTTATGGTTAACCGCTAGAACATATAGAGGTAAGATCAGCATGGAGATAAGAGTTAAGGAGCCGTGGATAGACAAAAGGCTGATAGAATGCAAGAATGAAAGCCTCATTCCCAATTTGGTGCAATTTTTTTCAAATAGTGCATCCTCTCTTTGGAGAGAGGTAAGTGGATTACGCTTGTATTTAAGCCGCAAGGTAGGTGGCTTACTATCAACATCAGAAAAGACGGCTGACATGTTTGAGCACACCCAAGAGAAGCATGATATGATTGCAGGTTTTTCCAATCGCGACAGTAAGCAAGATCTTGAAGACAAATGGAGCTCACCACACCAACAAGGCGGCCATATATGGTGGATTCTTGGCACACTCTTGGGAATCATAATTTCTAGTAATGTCTTTGCAGGAGCCAAGATGCTCATTTCTCCTCTCGCTACTAGGGGTTACAAATTTGGTCCCATTTGGCATGCAAATTTTATTGTTCGAACACTACAGATATTGATCCTATTCTTCATTTGGGATCCATGAGGACACTAGCAAAAAGCTCTGGAAGCCATGGGCTTCCCATTTAACAAACCCAGACTATTCCAAGGAACACGCTCTCATCCGGACCTGTTGTTGCAGATTCATGGATATTCCAGAAATCTCACCAATGGCCAAATGGAATGGCTAGTTCAGAAGGCAACTCGATATTGGCTCCTACAGATCAGTTGAAGAAGAATCAAAGTCAGGGCTAGAGACATGAATGCCTCTAGCAAAAAGGGGAGGCTAATGATAGCTGGTTTTCGGAAATCAAGAAAAAGAAAGAAAAAATTATCTTTCCTCTACCCAAAGCCTCGGCAACACCGTCGGAGGGCTCGGTAATGCCCTGGTCAACCTCACGGCCCTAGCTTTTACTGGCATGGCCGCGTCACATGGCCCCTGTCACTTGGCCTGCCTTATCATCCTCATGGCTTGGCTTGCCAACCCTATTCTGCAAAAGCTTCACACACATACACCCCGCCAACTCACTCTCGCCCTATCTCCCATCACCCGCTCTCTCAGCATCCCTCTCCTACTCAGTCTCACTCCCTCCCTCTCTCGCTCTCTTTTCGACCGAGCCCATAGGGCGCAAGGGAGTATCTCTCTTAGCACGCACACACTTTCATCTCTCTCTCTCTCTCTCTCTCTCTCTCTCTCTCTCTCTCTCTCTCTCTCTCTCTCTCTCTCCCCCTCGTTCAGCCCCAGCCCCACCTTCTCCCTCTCTCATTCTCAGCACACACTCTCTCTCCCTCATACACTCCTTCTCTCTCTCATCTCTCGTTCTCTCTCTCTCTCTCTCCCCCCCCCCCCCCCCCCCCCCCTCTATTATCTCTTTTGTGTGTGAAAACTATCTCTCCATTAAGTAAACCACTCTAATCTCTATTTAGCTATTCCTTTATTTCTAACAACCAGTATGACAATAGGGTTTACTAGTAGCTCAAATATTTAAAGAAAAGGATTCCTTGAGTTGAATGGGAGTGATGGCAAAGGAAGGTAAGTTCAAAATTGAAAAGTTCAATGGTAAGAACCACCAACACTAGAAGATGCAAATTGAAGACTATCTCTACCAAAAGGATCTCTATTTTCCATTAAGCAGTCTTGCAAAGAAGCCTGCAACAATAGTAGATGAAGATTGGAATTTCCTTGATAGAAAGGCATTGGGAACAATCCGACTATGCTTGATTTCAATTCCCATGCAAAAGATAAGATAAGAGGAGTAGCTTTAAAAATAGAAAATTGATTTTTAGGACTTAGGGTGAGTATTTTTGAAATAACTCAAAAAGAAGGAGTTTTTGTAACAAGGGCTCGCTAAGCTTACTGAAAACGAGCGAGATGAAGAACTTTGTAGCTCAAAGTTTTTTCCTTTGAGAAACACAAGAGGAGGTTGATTTCTTTGTTTTTCTATAGGTGCGCTGGAGAGAGCAAGAGAACTTTTGTCTTCTTGGCTCTTGAAGCTTCATGCAATCCTCAACCAAAAGGAATCTCTCTATGCTCTTATCAAGGCTCGTTATCTTCTCTCTCTCTCTCTCTCTCTCTCTCTCTCTCTCTCTCTCTCTCTCTCTCTCTCACGAGACTGGGCACCCTCCTGTTGCATGTGGTTAACTGCAATTAAAATAGCTGGATTAATGGTTAATTATGTGCAGTCTATTTTAATTTTACTAACAATGAGTGCATGATGATTTGTAGATTGGACTTTGGGAGTTGACGAGGAGGCGTCGACAAATAATAATTCTCTCAATCATTCTATCCTAGCACAATATTTTAGATCTTTTATCAATAAGCCACCACTATGGCTCCTTTGTAAATAGGAGAGTGAGAACTCACCCTAAGAGGGTCATGCAATAAGTAGTATGTACCACTCATAACTAAAGTGGGACTAAAGTGTAAAAGAGGGGCCTCTAATTTTTCGCACTAATAATAAATCAAAATATCAAATACCAAACTCCACAAGAGGTGCCGTAGAGTTTTGGGCTATGATTTTAAGCCTTTCTTGTGTAGATGCTCTCAATTTCCCATCTCCCCTCTCTTAAGCTATTTTGTGTTTGTTGTGTACTCCCAATTAAGTCTACATCTTCTCTTTCATGTCCTTACACCCTCTTATAGCTTGTCTCTGACAATTCTATGCTCTTAGTGTGTGTAGTTGTTTTAATTAAAATTAATACACACCAATGAACAAGATGTTCAAAAAGACAACTGGCTAAAGATATCTAGGCAAAGATAAGTACAAAAACAACTTAGTTTTTGATTCATAACTGTACAACATAATAAGAATGAAGTATCATTCCAAATGAGGTACAAAAGTATCAGAACTATCCCAATTGAATCATCAAGTGTTTTCAACATCGGACTGCAGTAAGCTAAACCTTTTTAAGCCAAGATAGAATTCTCACCTGCATCCATATAGTCAAGACAATAGATATGTTAGACTTGGCTACGCCTGGCAGGCTTCAAAGAACCTATCAGTTGTTATCCATGTCAAACTTAAAAATTATTAGACTAGCTACTGTCCTATACAAAGTAATCCTAGAATTGCTTCATATGTTAAAAAAGTTATTCTTTAAAATAACCTTTCATTGTGAGAGGAAGTCGACTACTCCATATCATCCTATGTAATTCTTTAGTTTAAACATTGTATGAAAAAAACCCAGGTTTAGGTCAGCCAGCAAGAACCTTAGTTAAATAAGTAATCTTTTAATTTTGTAATAGGCCTGCTTACCTATCAGCACCCATTTAAGTACCATAAAGAGATTTTCTTTGGTATCAAAATAGCAGCTGGATTAATCTGCCCAGGAAGTATCAGCCAGAGTTACAAATAATGGAGCTCATTCTCAATGGTAAAAAATGCTTTCAAGCCATCCCTTAATCAGAGCCACAACGAACCATCAATAAAGTACAACAAAAAAAGTTTTTATATAGATTTTTACTCAAGCTTTAATGAGCAGGCCCGAAGTATCATTATCCATATTTAAGTCATAGTTGGCCAGAAAAATTCCAACCAGATGTAGTGAAACAAGGACCAGATTTAAGCCATCGGTCTAAGTACCAAGGTGAAGGTACAAAATCTGACTACAACAAGTTACACTCAAACCAAACCAGATTAGTAACAAGGCTATATCAGAATTTAAGCCAATCCTCTTTAAAGAATAAAAAACCAGATTATGTATAAAGCCAAACAAGAAAAAACCCAAACTATACTCCTAGTAAATAGCAGCAAGCTGCATGTCAGATTTTTTGCATGTCAAGGTCAGCATGACAAAGTCCAGCAAGGTCAGCAAAGAGAAAAAGATCTTGCTAAAAAAAAAGCCCAGGGCAATATAAGCCAGAGCCAAGGATGTACTAGTCAAAACCAGAGCCATATCCAGCTACTAACTCCCAAATATAGCTAACTGCCATGTAATTATCTATATATCAAGGCCAGATGTAAACCAGACATTCAAGCCACCATCTGTAGGTTAGATTTTTTATTTAGTCAAAGCAATTAGTTTCCCCTTTAACACAATATCCTGCCATACTCCGGTAGTAAAAACCAGATCTTGTTAAAAAACAGCTCAGAGAAGTATTAGCTAGAGCCAAAGATGTACTAGCCAAAGTCAGAGCCAGACCCAGCCATCTCCAACCACAAATATAGCCAGTTTGTGAGAGTAAGATCTCACACAGAGACCACGACATAATTTGGCAGTAGAGCATCAAAAATCAAATCCGTATCCATAGATTTTAAGCCAAGCATCAAATCTAGAATATGCATGAATGTATAAGTTGAAATTTTATGGCAGTAACCCCCCACCGGCTAGCTGTAGTTGAAAAAAACCAATTTCTTGAACTAAGCGGGAAATCCACAACCCAAAAAGAACTTAACCAGTAATTAGCAACAAGATGTAAGTAAGTCAAAGCAAACAAGCAACTCCTTCTCAGTAGAGAGATTAAGCCAGTCAATTATATATACTCATGGTTTTAATCTTCCAAGTGTAAGTAACATAATTAGTTTAGAACCTAAAATTTCCACGCTCAGCACCATCAGTAAATCAATTCTCATGGTTTTGTAAAAGCTTGTAAGCTAAAATCATTTCTCCCAACTTACTGTTGGCTTATGAACCACCACATAACCAATCAGAATACTAACTTGAAGGAATAAGAACCATCATATAACAATCCAAAATATCAACCAGTGTTCAGCACAGTAAGAAAAGTTTCCCCCATATCACCATAATATAACGCATTTAGGTAGCAGAAAAAACCCATCAGTAACCATACTTCTTGTCAAAGTTGATGCCAGCAGAAAAAACTAGAGTGAGTAAGTATGTAATCAGTAACAGGCAAGAAGCAAAAAATCCCCTTTAGTGATGAGAAAATGCCAGTACCTAGGTTACCATACCATAAAACATTCCAAGTGTATAGTTCTCTCAAACTTCTTAAGGTAACAGCCAGCTGTATCAAACCTAGATTAGTGGTAAAAAGCCAATGTGGTAAACAAGCATAGTACATATTTAGGACAGTGAAAAAAAACCTTTGAAGTGGAAGCCATACTAATCATCAACACAATAGTAGCGAACTGCAGAACCAAGCATCCACCGGTAGACCCAAGTCTAAGTGAAGGGAAGAATCCCTCACCTTTAAATAGGGTTAGTGGTTGTGTTTATGTACGCAATCATCACCCAATCGTCATGCTAGGTATGGCCGTCCTCTCCATCACTCTGTTGTGCGCAATCCCCTTAGTGGGTCAAGACGCCCTTAATTATGGATGTGACGCAGCAGCCTAGCCTCGAACAAGAAGCCAAAATCACCGCCAAGAATCATATTGAGAGATAGAGGCAAAAGAATCCCTGCCAAGCCACCCATTGTCCAGCAAGAATCATGAAGTATCATGAGTGAAGGGGGAGAGAGACCAGTCGCGACAGATATCAGAGTGTAATTTCAATACGCCAGAGGGAAACCTAACACCCCCTTTTTTTTATGGGTTAAAAGATTTTTTTTAAGGAATTGCTCCCACAGAGCTTATATTCAAAAAATTGGTCCATATTGAACCATGCTAACCAAGACAACAGTGTAAGTAATATTCTAAATCAAGGACCTAATTAAAATCACCTTATGAGGTAGTTTACAAGTGTGGCAACCGATATTGAATAAAAGCTTTGCATTGGTTTATGCCAGGAGGAGCTTATGCGAGGCACTCATAAGACCATGCTCACCAAGTCAGCATATTGAGCCAACAACAAGGAGTTCAAACCTTAATTTAGTAATTTGAATCTTACAATGGAGGACCTTATGCTAAGAGTAGGCTACTTGTAATTATGCAGCAAAAGGATTAGTCCACTGCCAGAAGTATGTTGGGAGTATGAGCTATATACATAGTCTGGGTAGCAATACTACTAGGTTGAGTTAGTGTAACTAGGACTAGCCATCATAGTCAGATGCAGTGACCAAGTGTGTGTGTTTGTGTGTGTGTGTTTGTGTGTGTGTGTGTGCGCGTGTGTACATCATACCCTAGGTGTCTGTGTGTGTGCTTGGAAATTGGAAAAAGAGGTTGACAGGTTGATGGTGATGTTTGTGAGCAAGTGTTGAATTGCTTGAAGAAACCGGTCTCCCCAAATTCCCAATAGTGTTGTAGCTGATGCTTTGAATGAAGACGACCCACTTAATATGTCTATCATCTATTAAGGGTTGAGACAGTAAATACTTAATACTTTGTTGTAACATTTAATGGCCTAGTAACTTGTGTGTAGCAGAAAATAACATGAGCATAGTGAGCATTTCATTAGAATAGGTTCCTAATGAGCTTAACAAGAGTGCTTGGGTGGAGAGAGCAACAAAAATCATAACACCTAGTTAGATAGGCATGAACAATACTTCAAAAGAGAGAGAAATTAAGCTATTGACAACAGTTGAGGAACGGATTTAAATGGAGCCGGTCCCCCCTCCAAAAGGCTTTGTATTATAGGTTTCCCCCATCAAGAGAGACATTTTACAATACAATTCTTGGTGTTCCTTCAATAACTAGCCAGTGCAATGAAGATGGAATCTTCAAGCACTAAGCAAAACACTTATAAAACACAACATCAATTCCCTCACGGTCTCAAACCCAAGACATCACATCACACACCTTCGAAGATGGTGAGAGCTAGCGGGTATGAGAGTAGATTGAGAGAAAGAAGGAGTAGTCTTACGAGAAAGATGTACATCTCCTCACATAATCACTCATATTAGCATAGCATAGCTTAGTAATTAGCATGGTAGAGGAGATGAGCATGCATTGAAGCTTGGCTCTTGGTTAAATTTGCATCACAAAGCCAAGAGTTGTTGGTGTAGGCCTCCCTTCTCACAAGCTTGGAGTAGGTGATAAGCTTTCCATTAAATCTTGAGAAGGAGAGAGAGAATCTTCTTGCTTCACACATGAGCTAGTGTGAGAGTGTGTGTGTAATAATGCCTTTGAAAATTTAGCCCCCTCTCTCTCTTGGTCAACCCCTCTTCCATTTTACTCATGCAAGCACCCGATTGGCCCATGCCAGGCTTAGCCAATGAAAATTGAGAGGCATAAGTGATAGCCTTCTGACAGGTGTCCCCCTTTCCCCTTTTGTGAGAGCTTTAGGTAATTAATTAATGCAACTAAACTCTCATTAGACCCCTTTGTTTCCTGCGCCAATAGGAATCAGGCAAGCCATTGTGCTGTTGAATGCTCATTGGACCCCTTGGGAGACTGTCCAATAGTCTTCTAGAGAGCTTACTTCTTATTGGTTCTTTTATTAAGTGTTTTTAAATGAATTAGACTAGATTTACTCTAGCCTAATTCTCATTGGTTCACCTCCATGGCCATCCAATAGGATTTGAGTGCACCTTGTGGGCACCTGGGCTAGGGAGCTGACATGTGTCCCCCATTCCCTTTGTGTAAAGGAGCTTGTGTGTGTGTGTGTGTGTGTGTGTGTGTGTGTGTGTGTGTGTGTGTGTGTGTGTGTGTGTTTCTCCCTCATCCCCTACTTCGAGGGCTTGCCCCCTCCTATGTAGGACTCATGAAGACTTTTTGTACACACACAAAGCATCCAATTTTCCTAAGCATTGACCTTTGGACACAACCTTTGAATTTTGGAACCTTAGCATTTTGGAAGTCTTAATGGGCTTAACCGTCTTTGAAGCCCATTGTTGCACATTGCTCTTTTGCAGATGGCCTCCCCTTTGGATCCGTATTTTCCCTCCTTTGGATTCTTACTATGGCCGGTCTGCCAGCTTAAACAAAATTTTAGCTTTTTCTGCCCTGGCACTTCCCCATATTAAATGATCAGTTTAACATGAGAAAATCATTTAGGAGATTTAGATATTAGTTATTATGAGATAACCTCTCTCTTGAAATCATAGTCGTCCTCGACTATGGAGTAGAGAAGATAAAGCCTATTCATTAGTCCTTTTTCTAGCGGGTAGAGAATCCTTATGTTACCCTATGACATCATTCCATAATAGATGACTAATCCATTTGGCGCTCGAGAGCCTAAGTTGCCGCAAGCATGTCTGTACATTAGTCCTATCAATCTTCCATAATAGAGTGCCAAGCTCTACTTGGTGTTTGGGAGACATCGTCTCTGCAAACTTGATTCTAAGCATGCATACTACTTCACATTTGTGCACAATAAAGAAAAAGAGATTTTTATAAGACAAAAACTTTGTTCATTTTAAACATTTGTACATTTGCTTACTCTAGGGAAGCATTGTAAGCATTGACAAGGTTTAGGTTATCCTTTAATTGTATGCCTTGCATCCATCTAGCATCTTCAAAAGGATAATTCTTAAACTTAATAAGATATCATCGGATAGTCTTACGCCTCTTAATACCATGTCTTCATGTCGGAGAATGAACTTCGGTTGCAACACCTCTTCTTGGTCCTCGATCTCCGGTGGGTCTTCAATAGTTGGTTCTTGAGGTGGCTCTCCTTTGTAAGGCTTTAGTAGGCTCACATGGAAAGCATTGTATATGAGCCAATGACTGGGCAACTTGAGTTGATAGGCCATCTCATTGATTGGACTAGAATCTGGAAGGGACCATAGTACCTTTTTGCTAACTTAGCATAGTACTTTTGGTGTCCCGTAGGATTCTTTCCCGTCATGTGCCTTAATCGAGCCTTGGGAAATTTAAGTAAGACACATAAGACCCAATCATTTTATTTAAAGGCTTGGGCTCTTTTTTGCTTATCAGCAATAGCCTTTTGCCTTTGCTATGTGATAGAGATAGCATCCTTAGTATTTTGGAAAGATTCTTGTAGGTCTCGGCTATACTCATTTGCAGTGAAGATCTTCTCGTGTACCTTTAGTAGCAGGGGACTTTTTATCTTCCCTCAATTACCTCAAAAGGTGCTTTTCCCGTGGAAGTATGTACAATGTTATTGTAAGCATACTCCACTAAGGGTAAGTACTTCTCCCATTGGGACCTTTGATCTACTTCCGTTACATAGGCTTTTAATAGATCAAGAATTGTTAGGTTAGCTATTTCACTTTGGCCATTCATTTGTAGGTGATAGGCCAAAGAGAAGTTTAGTCTTGTCCCTAAATTCTTAAAGAGACCCTTCCAAAAATTACTGGTCATTCTAGGATCTCTATCCGACACACGATGGACATTGGCAAGCCATGGTACTTGAAGATTTGTGATATGAAGAGGGTTGCCATTTGATGGGCTTTGATAGTATTTTTGACATGTATAAGATGAGCTTGTTTGTTGAACATGTCTACTATCATCCATATTCTTGTATTCCCATGGATAGACTTAGGCAATCCAAAGATAAAATCCATGGATATGCTCTCCCATGGTGAATTAGGGATTGGCAAAGGGTGAAGCAATCCAGGTTCCTTCCCTCTATCAAACTTCATCTTTTGGCATACCACACATTTAGAAACATACTCTTATATGTTTGCTTTCATGGTAGGCCAATAGAAATATGTTTCAATCCCTTTTAGGGTAGACTGAATCCCTCTATGCCCCGCATAAGGAGGAGCATGAGATTCATACATTACTTTCTCACGTAGTGAGTTAGTAACGCATAGTCTATTGCCATAGAGAAGATAACCATCTTGTAAAGTAAATGGTTCCTCTTTATTCCCTAATGCAAGGGTTGAAATCACATCTCTAAAATCGGGATCAATAGCATACTCATCTATCATAGAAGATAGATCATTGTGAGTTGCTATGGAAACCACATTCACTCTTGGCCATCTTGAGAGTGCATCGGCTACTTGATTATGCTTGCAAGCAATGTGAGCAATATGAAAATGAAATTGCGAAAGGAAATTTTCCCACCTCATTTGTTTGTCAGAAGCTTGGTCTGCGTCATGAAGTACTTAAGGCTTTGGTGATCCGTCCACAGAATGAAAGGAGTCCCCAATAAATAGTGCTTCCATGAGTCTAAGGCATGTAGAACTGCTAGGAGTTCCTTTTCATATATGCCTAGAGCTTGCTCATAGGGTCAAGCCTTCGACTTTCATAGGCTATGGTGTGCCCTTCTTGGAGTAAAACAACTCCAAAGCAATCACCACAAGCGTCACATTGGACCTCATATGGCTTTGAGAGATCCGGCAGTGTAAGCACAAGTGGAGAGATAATCTTTTCTTTAAGCTTTTTAAAAGCATTGTTCTCCTTGGTAGACCATGTATACCTAACGTGTTTTTTTGTTAGGTCATGTAATGGTCCTGCTATTAGTGAGAACTTTTCTATGAAGCGTCTATAGTATGCACACATACCTATAAAGCTTCTTAGTTCATAAAGATTCCTTGGTTTAGGCCATCCTTTTATCACCTCTAACTTTGATGGATCCATTTTGATGCCATCTTGAGAGATAATACGACCTAAATATTGAATCTCTTGTAAAAAAAACTCACTTTTCTTTCAATTAACATAAAGTTTATTCTCTCTCAAGACTTGAAATATTACCTGGAGGTGTTGCTTGTGTTCATCTAGTGAATTAGAGTAGATGATGATATCATCAAAGAACACTCCAGTAAAGGTTTGATGAGGCCTGAATAGCTTCTCAATCAAGCGCTTGAATGTGGCTGGTGCATTGGTCAAGCCAAAAGGCATGACAATGTATTCGTAAAGACCAAATGTAGTGCGAAATGCGGTCTTTACAATATCTTGATCAACTATCCTTATTTGATGGTAGCCACTTTTTAGGTCAATCCTATTGAAGTAGGTGGACCCTTGTAGCTTATCAAAGAGGTCTTCTACCCGTGGAACAAAAAACCTATTTTTGATAGTAATCCTATTTAGTGCTCTATAGTCGACACACATGCGATATGTGTCGTCTTTCTTTTGCATTAATAGCACGGGTGAACAAAATGGAGATGAGCTAATGCCCTCCTCAACTAACTCATGCACTTGCCGCATAATCTCCTCTTGTTGAGCTTGAGAAACTTTATAAGGAGGTTTATTAGGCGGTGAACTTCCTGGAAGAAGTTCAATTGCATGGTCATCATTGCCTCGTTTAGGAGGTAGTTTGCAAGGGATGTTGTCAATAAAGACATCTTGAAACCCCTTGAGAAAATTGAATAACTCTAATTCCTTGTGGTTGTTTATATTTTCTTTTGCTAAAGCAATAGGTTCATTTTGAGAATCTTTAACAAAAATCATGTACACGGAAATAGAGCTCTTTATTGACTTATTGAAAGCTTGTGTATGTACAATGGGTTACCCATTTCCTTAGCATCTATGTACATATCTTTTTCCCTGAACCTAAAGTAGATTCTCTTTTTGGGGAATTTAACATTGGCAGCCATGCGATCAAACCATGGTGCCCCTAGGATTACATCCTCATGCTTGAGAGAAGAGATAAAGAAGTCCTCTTTATCCACGTAGCTTTGGACATGGAGCCTCAATTTACCAATTAACGGAGTGACTAAAGCTTCTTGCCCCTTGAAAGCACCATCTGCGGGTAGGACATCTCCCATCTCATAGGCTTGGATGCCTAGCCTAGTGGCCAACTCCGTGGATATGAAATTGTGAGTAGAACCAGGTTCAAAGAGAATAAAAGCATCATGTTCTCTTACCTTTCCCCAAGCATGGCATAGAGGATATCCTTTGTGGTGAGCTTCCTCTTCTTGGATTTCAACCAAGGTATCTCTAGGAGGCTCATGGCGGGTGTTCTTTTGGGGACAAGCGCGATACGCATGCCCTTGCTTGCCGCACTTGAAATAGCAATTATCCTTGCGATAAAGCTCAAGCTCTTCAAGAGAGTTTGTTTTTGCCTTTGTAAACTCCTTCTCCGTAGCTTTGTTGTGATTGGAATTGCCCTTAGGAGACTTTTGGACATTGTCCTTCCCCTTAGGCTCATTGGAACCCTTGTTTTTCGAGGGCTTAGAATTTCTCTTAGCCCCTGTTTGGAAATTGATTCGAGAAGCCACCATAGTATGGTGTATAACCGCAGATATGGTGCCTGGCCTTTGGGAGTTGACATACTCTGCCATTTCTTCAGTTAAGCTCGCACAAAATTGTTGTTTTTGCTCTCCAAAATCCATCTTTTTGAAGACAGTAGCTTTGAGATGTAAATCCCAAAACTTGTCTACATATTTGTGAATGGATTCGTAGGGAGAGAGCTGAGAGCTTCGCCATTCCGTGAGTACTTTGTCTTTGGCATCGATGGCCAAAAACTGCTTCATGATGGAAGCTCTTAAAGCTTTCCATGTTCGTGGAGCTTCACCATTGGCCCGTAGGCTAGACCACCATTGCCTGGTGGACTTTTGAAAGTGCATAGCTAAATGGTGTAGCTTAGAGGACTCCTTGAAGCCCTCATCTCCAAACGCCGAATCGAATTGTTGGATAAAGGCCAAGACTTTGTCGGTAGCACCAAAGGTGCCATCGTAGGTAAGGAAAGAGATGCTCTTTCCTCCCTCTTTGAACTTCTTGAGCTTGGACGACCTCTGCCACGCGGCAATCTTCTTTTTGATGGTTCAAAAGTTGCACCATCGCTTTCGTCAGAAGATGAAGAATTTGAGGAAGATGGAGAAGAGGGTGACCTCTTTCTCGCCTTTTTCTTGCCTTGGTTTTCTTTGTCCCGCACCATCACTTTCTTCATAAGAGGAAGAGGATGAAGAAGATGGAGGGTGACCTGATTCTCGTCTTTTTCTTCTCTTGCTTTTTGTCATCCCTCTTTGAATTATGGAGTGGAGAAGTGTGTGATGGTCTTCTCCGTTTAGGAGGTGATGGAGAGCGTTTTGCCCGACGTCTTCATGGAGCCATCTCCACCGAGGTGGCAGTAGACTCACTTCTTTCTCGTTCCTTTGGTGGGGGCACTTGAGTTCTCCTTTGGGAAGGAGATGCGTCATCAAGAAGCAAATTTTTGAGCCCTTCGTATGGATCTTCTTCTTCTTCTTCCCAAATTGGAGAGAGGCCTCTTTTGGAAGTCTCACAAGGAGTCTTCCTAGGTACTCTCTTGTCATGGTGGGGAGCTTGGAGAATCCCATGAGCACGAAGCTGCCGTTGCACTTCACTTTGGAGGGATGGATTGCCCATGGCTTGTTGAAGCCTAGAAACAAGGTAGTTAACAAGCATAGGGGCATCATTAGTAGCCTGCTCATTAGCAAAATCAAAGCTATCGACATTAATTTCCCTCTCTTTGCTATTGTCAGCCATTCTGACAACTTTTACGTGTAAACTTTTTTAGGTGTACTTTGGCACTTCAAGCCCTAGTTGCTACTCCTCTTTACCCCTTTAGAAAAGAACTCAAGCTACTGTACCCATGGCTCGAATACCATTAATTGCAAGGAATAGAAGAGAGGGTCTTTCAACACCAAAACAGCACTGACTCCTGTCAAGCTTCTATTAGCTCAATAGTGGTTAAGCCGTAGGCAAGCCCCGTAGGACTCCACTATTAAGACCATAGCTCTTGACGGTGATGCCCCGTTATCTGCACGAAGGCAGGCGCACTGCAAGGATGAAAAATCCCTATTCTACTTACTCAATTACAATTAATAATACCAACCATTTAGCTAGCTTGAGGACCTCCCTTCTTGAGCAAGAAAAGAGAAATCTTGTGCTCTGATACCAATGTAACATTCAATGGCCTAGTAACTTATGTATAGCAGAAAATAACATGAACATAGTGAGCATTTCATTAGAATAGGTTCCTAATGAACTTAACAAGAGTGCTTGGGTGGAGAGAGCAACAAAAAGCATAACACCTAGTTAGATAGGCATGAACAATACTTCAAAAGAGAGAGAAATTAAGCTATTGACAACAGTTGAGGACCGGATTTAAATGGATCCGGTCCCCCCTCCAAAAGGCTTTGTATTATAGGTTTCCCCCATCAAGAGAGACATTTTACAATACAATTCTTGGTGTTCCTTCAATAACTAGCTAGTGCAATGAAGATGGAATCTTCAAGCACTAAGCAAAACACTTATAAAACACAACATCAATTCCCTCACGGTCTCAGACCCAAGACATCACATCACACACCTTCGAAGATGGTGAGAGCTAGCGGGTATGAGAGTAGATTGAGAGGAAGAAGGAGTAGTCTTACAAGAAAGATGTACATCTCCTCACATAATCACTCATATTAGCATAGCATAGCTTAGTAATTAGCATGGTAGAGGAGATGAGCATGCATTGAAGCTTGGCTCTTGGTTGGATTTGCATCACAAAGCCAAGAGTTGTTGGTGTAGGCCTCCCATCTCACAAGCTTGGAGTAGGTGATAAGCTTTCCATTAAATCTTGAGAAGGAGAGAGAGAATCTTCTTGCTTCACACATGAGCTAGTTTGAGTGTGTGTGTGTAATAATGCCTTTGGAAATTCAGCCCCCTCTCTCTCTTGGTCGACCCCTCTTCCATTTTACTCATGCAGGCACCCCATTGGCCCATGCCATGCTTAGCCAATGAAAATTGAGAGATATAAGTGATAGCCTTCTGACATGTGTCCCCCTTTTCCCTTTTGTGAGAGATTTAGGTAATTAATTAATGCAACTAAACTCTCATTGGACCCCTTTGTCTCCTCGCCAATAGGAATCAGGCAAGCCATTGGGCTGCTGAATGCTCATTGGACCCCTTGGGAGACTGTCCAATAGTCTTCTAGAGAGCTTAATTCTTATTGGCTCTTTTATTAAGTGTTTTAAATGAATTATACTAGATTTACTCTAGCCTAATTCTCATTGGTCCACCTCCATGGCCATCCAATAGGATTTGAGTGCACCTTGTGGGCATCTGGGCTAGGGAGCTGACATGTGTCCCTCATTCCCTTTGTATAAAGGAGCTTGTGAGTGAGTGTGTGTGTTTTTCTCCCTCATCCCCTACTTCTAGGGCTCGCCCCCTCCTATGTGGGACTCATGAAGGCTTTTTGTACACACACAAAGCATCCAATTTTCCTAAGCTTTGACCTTTGGACACAACCTTTGAATTTTGGAACCTTGGCATTTTGGAAGTCTTAATGGGCTGAACCTTAGTGTCTTTGAAGCCCATTGTTTCACATTGCTCTTGTGCAGATGGCCTCCCCTTTTTGGATCCCTATTTTCCCTCCTTTGGATCCTTACTGTGGCCGGTCTGCCAGCTTAACCAATATTCTAGCTTTTTCTCCCCTGGCACTTCCTCATATTACATGATCAGTTTAACATGAGAAAATCATTTAGGAGATTTAGATATTAGTTATTATGACACTTTGTTGATCAGTCTTGATGATTTAATCAGCACCCATCAAATAGTGTTTCTAAGTTTCCAAAGCATGTACAATAGCAGTTAACTCTTTGTCCTATGTACTAAATTTTTGCTTCAAACGGTTTAAACTTATGACTTTCAAATGCGAGTGGATGGCTATCTTGCATAAGTACTGCACTGATACCTTTTCCACTAGCATCAGTGACTACGACAAAGAATGGTCTATCAAAATCAGGTAATTGCATTACTGGTGCATTTATCAAAGCATTCTTGAGTGCATTAAAGAAACTTTCTTGCAAATCGGTCCATACATAAGGAGAATTTTTCTTTAACAGGAGAGTGAGGTAATGAGATTTGTAAGCAAAGTTACGTAGAAACTTCCTGTAATAACTACATAGACCAATAAAAGAACGAAGTTCATGCAAATTTTTGGGTCTAGGCCATGATTGAATGGCTTCAATTTTCTTAGGGTCTACATGGATTCTTTGCCCGATACAATGTGTCCCAAATATTCAATTTCAGATTGGAGAAATGAACTATTTTCAAAATTTAGATATAAGTGGTGGTGTGCAAGCAGTTCAAATACACGTGTTAAGTGCTCTTTATGGTTTTGTTCTGAGTTACTGAATACAAGAATGTCATCAAAGAATACAATCACAAAATCTTGATGGTTAATGAAAATTATGTTCATCATCCGTGTGAATGTGGCCAGTGCATTTGTTACACCAAATGGCATGATCTCAAGATGGGTTGTCATCATGATCATACTGAGGATCATATCCCTCACCGTAATTAGCTTCCACTTCATTGTCATTGGGATTCACGTTTTCAATGAGGTTAACAGTAGCACCGTTGGGGAAATTGTTGTCGAAGTGTTTTGGGTTTGGATTTTGGGTGACTCCATTGGATTGGCCATTGCTCTTAGTAACACCCTTGGGCACTTATCTGCATAGTGACCATATTGAAAACATTTGAAACACTTCACCTTTTTATTAACTTCACATTTTTATTACCATTCGAGTTTTGAGTAGGACGTTGGTTGAAAGAATTTTGGTTGACTTGTTGCTGCGTGTTGTTGCCATGAGGTTGAGAAGTTGTAGCAGAATTGTCAAATCTGCGTCTCTTGAAAAAGGTATGGCTTTGATTTTTGTTCCTGTGATCAAAGTTAGGAGAGAAAAAAGCTCTCTTGTTACAGTTAGTGTTAACAGTTTGTTCGGTGTGAGAGGGTCGTCCACCTTTCTTCTTCTCCGCATTAAGGGCCAAATTAATAGCTTATGACAGTGAATCAGATTCAAACATATCTACCTCAATACCAATTTGTAGTGCTAAGCCATATATTTACGCTTTGATTTCCTATGACTGACATGCTCAATAGCTTGCAATTGAATTAAACAGTTCCAAAAACGATCAATGTAACCTTGGACAACTTTATTTCTACCCTGAAGAATTCAATCCCACTGGCATCGTGCCTTAGCTTTATATTTTGTGGACAAAAAATAAGGTAAAAACATCTTTTTGAATGCATGCTAGGTATGTTGTCTTTTTTCGTGTTGTTTGGTGGCGTTCCACCACAATGTAGCACTACTGGCGAGATGATTTGATGCACATTTTACCATTTCACGTTTGGGAAAATCTTCATCATGAAAATAGTCATCTACTTGACTAACCCATGCTAGAACCGTGCTAGCATCTTTAGTGCCATCAAAATCCTTGAAAGTGAAGGCTTTTTTGCTAATTTTGTTTTGCTTGGGTGCCAGTGTAGATTCTACACGTGCAGAATGCAATAATTTATCTTCAATCTCTTGCCTTTGCATACGTTCATACGTGAGAGATTGTTGTCGATTGGCAAGCTTCTCAGCAATTGTGGGTGCTTGTGGAAAGGTGTGCCATGATTACATGCTTTTTTTTGTATATATATTTTTCTCTTTTTAGAAAAAAATAAATAAATGGTTATATGGAGATATTTATAGATACAGTATACAAAATAAGTGAGAGAGAGAGAGTAAAAGAGATAACAGAAATAAGATGTACTTGGCTTAACAATCGCGTTGGTGTCCAATCCAAAATGGCGATGTGCGAGGAAATTGCTGAAAAAGTGATTGGTCGGACAGTTGGTATGCAAGTTGGTCAAGTTTGTGACATCCAATCTCTCGTATCCCAAAAACAAGGGCAATACAATCGGCAATTGATGTTACTGTTTATTGTAAAATTGAATTGGTAGGGTCGACGGTAGTTGCAAACGGCGTAGCTTGAGCAAGCTTGGACAGACGAGGTTAAAAGAGTTTCAATTGGAATGATTGAAGGGTGATTGAAGAGTGTGCAACTGAGGGATTTTTTTTGAAGATAAGCTCCGACGATTGCGGATGATAAGCGGCCAAGTTTTTTAGAGCTGGTATCCATGGCTCCTAAGGAGTAGAGAAGTGTGTGAATTGGCACTTAAAAAATGGCTCTCTGGTGGGTAGTCGGCCAATTAAACTAGCACTTTAACTCAAGTGTAAAGTTGCATGTGAATTTTGAATACAAAAAAAAAAAAGCTTGACAATGTGCAGTTGAGGATGCCGACAGTGCGAGGGAGAAAAACCATGAGGGTCGCTTGCAGAGACCTTATCGATCCACAAGCAAGAAGAAGAACGTGTACACTAGCCTTGGGCGACCAACTTGAGAGTGATCGGGCCCGTTTTGGTGCAGCTCGACCAACAAGCTTGATGCGACACAAAGCCTAGTTCTCACAGGAATTGTTGACAAGCCGGCAAGAGCAACTGTTGCTAGTGATTTAATAAACTGATTTTGAGAGCTGCTGGGGTAGATCCTAGAGGCCCTTCAAAGTTGATTCTCAACTGTTGATTTTACGTTGAAGTCGTGGATCTCTCTTCTCCATGCTTGACTCCTCTTTATCGTTGCTATATCGAGATCTTTTCTTAACTTAGCTTGAGTTAGCCTCTTTCGAACCTCTTCTATCCTCTTTCCATGGAATCCGATGCCAACTCAGGTTCACAAAATTCCTCAAGGATCCATGTTTGACTGTGGTTAAGCCAAATTTGATGGTTGATTGCCGATTAATCCATGGTTTGCAAATTTGATGTTGTCGATTTGAAAATCTTTCAAAATCGAACCTCTTCTATCCTCTTTCCATGGAATCCGATGCCAACTCAAGTTCACAAAATTCCTCAAGGCTCCATGTTTGATTGTGGTTAAGCCAAATTTGATGGTTGATTGCCGATTAATCCATGGTTTGCAAAATTGATGTTTTCGATTTGAGAATCTTTCAAAAATTTGAAATCTCGTGCCATTTAACTCGACTTAAAGCTCTAATGCCACTGTTGGGAATTTGGGGAGACCGGTTGCTTAAAACAATTCAACACTTGCCACATGTAAATCTCCATTTGAAATTGTTTATGGTCATTCTCTGCCTACTCCTGCTTCGCGTCTTTCCAATATTGTGCCTACCACTGATGTTAAACAACATGTTTCAACTTGTTTGATTTGTCAAAAGGTCAAAGCAGCAACAAGTAAGAAATTAGGACTTTTACACCCTCTCCCTATTCTTGAAAAACCTTGGGAACATATTTCAATGGATTTTGTCACTGGATTTCCACTCACTATTCACAAGTATGATATGATTTGGATTGTCATTGACCATTTTTCTAAACAAGTGTACTTCATTCTCTATAAGAAAACACTCACATCACATCAAGTTGCACTTCTATTTCTTAAAGTTGTCTTTCCACATCATGGTTTGCCTAAAGTTATAATATCTAATCGAGATTCTAGATTTTGTAGTGCTTTTTGGACTACTGTTTAAAAAAATCTTGGAACCACACTTGATTTACTTCTGCATTTCATCTTGAGTCTAATGGTCAAATCGAAGTCACTAATCACACCATCATTGACTTGTTAAAAGCTTATGTTTCTTCTCAACCCAAGAAATGCGATGATTACCTACATATTCTACAATTTGCATATAACAACACCACTCACACTACCACATGTAAATCTCCATTTGAAATTGTTTTTGGTCATTCTCTGTCTACTCCTGCTTCACGTCTTTCCACTATTGTGTTTGTCGCTAATGATTTTACTGCTAATTTTCATGATATTTATGCAAGTGTGCATTCTGCTTTTTAACACTCACAAGAACTTTACAGTAAGCATGCTAACAAGCACCACAAAGGTCTCCATAGCTTTGGCTGCTCAAGCTTTTACATAATTAACTATACATGTTACTACTTCTTAATGCTTACATATCTTATTTCCAACCCGATTCTTGCTTAATCCCTGTAGATTCTATCATTTGCGAGGTGTTTCAGACCTTGGAATTGAGTTCAACTAGGTAAAAATTCTAATCACAACATATGTCGAATTTTAGAGCTAAAAGTAGTTAAAAGTACGATTAGCCAGTTGTATTGATCATCAAAAACTCTTTTGAAGAAGGAGAATTAATCAATACAAAGTCCTTTCGTAAGGGGAGTCGGCTCCAAAAAGTCCGTCCCTCAACTAAACTGGTGTCAAATTGTGTGTGTGTGTGTGTGTGTTTTGGTACATGTATGTGATGTGTTAATTGAATTTAAGTTAATGCTTTCTTTTCAATTTCATGCTCGAATATGCTCAATGCTACACAATTGATTGATTACTCTAGTTAATTTGGAATTTTCAGTACACTTTAATGCTGATGGAATTTGGGCAGTTGAAATTCTTGCTTGAAGGTTACAAGAAGCTATGGAAAATGCTGCTTTGCATGCACTAGTCCAAAACACAACTGCAAACATGGAATCTTATTTTCCATGCTCCCAAAGAGGATTCTCTTGTGAAGACTCATAAAGAGACTTCAAAAAGAGGAAATTCTATTGAGCTAAAGAAGCACTTATCTCCTAAAACAAGAGGAAGAAGCACTCAATGTGTGGCAAAGGGAAAGAAGAAATACAAAGATACAAGAGATAAATCTTTTGTGAATGAAGAAGATGGCCATGTGTCATCTGGTGCAGATGTACATCCTAGGAGCATCGAAGGATTCCCTCACCATCGCCTCCCGTTGGGAGGAGAAAATCTTGCAGTTTTCATTCTTCATGTCATTTTGGGGGGAGTGAGAAGAAGCCAGAAAAGAAATGAAGAAAGAAGAAACCTTGGATGCAAAGCACTCTTCCATGCAGGATCACATCAGCAAATGCGGGAGCTTCAAGAGGAGATACTTCATATGGGAAAGCTTATGAGTTCAGAGGACATGGCCATTTAACTTTTGGCCCAATTGCCTCCTCGGTACACCCATTTCTATTCTTCCATAATTACCAGTGGCCGGTTGAATACTATCACTTGGGACGAGCTAGTTCCAATGGTTTTGGAGCAAGAGGAGCGGTTCAAAACGGGGAAGAAGTCAAGCTCCAAAGCCTTGATCGGTTCTTCCAAGGACAACAAGAAGCAGAAGGGTAAGAAGAAAAGCAACAACACCAAAGACAAGAAGAGTGATGCTGAGCGTGATGCCTTGAAGGCGGAATGACATTGCAACAATTGTGGTGAGAAGGGACATTATCAAAGGAAGTACCCAAAGTGAGTTGGAGAGGCTTCGACTTCCTCGACGTCCATGGTTCAATAACCGGCCTTTGTTCATTTGGAGATTCTCCCCTCGACAGACTCTCCAGTGACATCGGAGGCCATGATGACTCTTGCGGGTCGAGATGATCATGACTGGATCCTTGACAGTGGAGCCTCATGACACATGGCACCTTCAAAGGATCTTTTGTCCAACTTCATCGTCGACATCTGAAATCCCTATTCACTGCGAGGGTTCCATGGAGCTCATTCCCCACGACAGAGGAGGTATGAAATCCGACAAGGAGGTTAGAGGGGGACTTGGTAGAGAATGGACTCTATAGGCTCCATGCTCTCTCTTCATCGACAGGGATACCCACAGGTGATCTTTGGCATTACAAGTTTAGTTATTTGAATAATGATGCTCTTCGACTTGCTTTTTGTGAGTAGATGCTTACATGTGTACCAGATGCTGGGAGTAAGCATGGGAAATGCATTACTTGCATTCATGGGAAACAACATCGAGAAAATAATGGGTATAAACGATACTAAATGCCTTATGAGAAAAAGTTGGGAATAAAGACACTTGAATCGGAAGGGGTGGTGGCCTCCCGATCAGGATTTTTTATTAATTAAAACTATTTATGGTAAAGATAAATAATTAGGATATATAATTACCTTATCTATAACCTTCTTTATTGCACTTGAATCTTAAAGGAGCGATGATCTTTTTGGTTACAAGTTTAAAAAGAACCAAAAACAACTCACACCCGATACTTTTTTTTAAAACAAAAGTTAATGATTCAGTTTGGACAGTGGTTGTAAGTTAAAAAGGTTGTAAGATGGATATGGATAACAACTGATAAAGTCCATTGACACTTGTAAAACGCATTTAAGGTTAACATATCTGTTGTCTTGTTTGAATGAATGCAGGTGAGGATTCTTTCCTTTTGGATTTTTTTGGCTTAAAGCAAATGTCCGTCATTGACATACCAGGCTCTTGCCACTTCATGGAACATACATTTTAGATCAACCATTGTACTTTTACACTCGGATGAGACCTCATTCTTATAGCAATGTACAAAAATGATTCTAAGATTGAGTTGTTTTTGTCCTTATCATTGTCACTTGTCTAAAGCAAGCTTTCTTTTGAACTAAAATGTTCATATATGTTTTATTATATAAAGTAAAGTAGCCACACACACACACACACACACACACACACACACACACACACACACACACACACACACACACACGAGTGTGGTAGATTGATTATCGTATTTCTCGCTTGAGTAGGAGGTCTTGAATTCAAGAGACATATGATTGGGGGCTATGGTATTACTTCTCCTCTATCTCTTTTTGTCTCTGTAACTTGCTACCCCGTACACAAATGACTAATTGACATGAGCCTCCCCCAAAGGGGATCAATGGTCCATGTCAAAAGCTGTGAGTGGCATTCAACTATGCCGTTGGATCGCGATTGTGCACTATCATGATCATGGTGTGCACAACATGGGATGTGATCACAATCTAATCTTGTCATGATCATGGTGTAAATTTGATGAGGCCATACAAGGTGTGTGAACATGTGAACTATGTGCGAGCATGGTGTGAACCACTGTCACCTGTAGTAGCGATGGCGAAATTGAAGTTTACTTTTCATTTATAATTGCCAATTCGTCATCAAGTTGAGGCATGCCCTTGCAACATGGAGGTAGTTAGTTGGAACCCAACCATACCAAATTTTTTTCCCTCCCAAGACAAAGGATGGCTTATGTACATCGAACATCACAAGTCGTTGATCCGGGAGTTCCCCCGAGGTCCGATGTATTTTTACCGACTGAAATTATAAAATCTCGGTTAGATTTAGAGCTTGCCTTCAAGATAACCAGGAAATTTACACAAATTTTAGTGTAATTACCCACAAAAGCTTCAAATTTTGATCTGTAAACAGGAAGAATTTCAAGTTTGCCCTTATTATCACCGGTTGGTGAAAATGTATTTTTCTGCCCCCCCCGCCCCCCCCTCACCCCCTTCTCTTTACAACATTACATTACAACAACACAACCTGACAGTAATATACGTTTGCGTGCGAGAGACAGCTTAAGACATGGAGTGTGTTTTCGGGCTTGTGGGCGACGGGTTTTCCCTGATCGTGGAGGATGCATCCGCCCTGCAAAGCATCATTGTGCAGAAAACTAGCGAGGACAAGATCATGAAGCTTGACTCCCACAAGCTTCTTGGTGCCACCGGAGAGCGTGGCGACAGGTTGGTTTTGGTTCGGGCGTTCTGTAATTTTTCTTTTACAATCGCTTGAAGAGAGGTTTTTGGACTACATGATGATACACTTTAATGGGATACAAAGTCTGCGTAGTGCACCTCATGCATCCTAAATTGTATGGGCCGGCCCCGGGCAGACACATAGCCTCGTTTTATCTAATCAGGCATATGATGAGAAGCACATTCAGGGGGAAACTTGATTTTATGCATTACTTACATCCACTCTATTTCCAGCTTGTAGAACTGTTAGTACTTCCCACTGCAAGCTCCTTGAAGTTATTGCTTCGTATGGATGTAAGCAGACATATGCATAACAATTAGTATATGCAGTGTCCTATTTGGAAACTCGATTTTAGTTTCATGTATTACTAGCATCCACCCAGTTTTAAGTTTGTAGATCTGTAAAAGTACTTGCCACCGCAAGTTCTTGCCTTGGTATGGATGTGTGCACACGTTCACATACACATGGTATTGGATGTGGGCCTAGCAAAAGCCTATGCAAGTTTATTGGAATTTTTTTGGGTTTCTGCTGCTAAATAAGGGAAATTCAAAACTAAACTTGAAGGCATGGTATGAGATTTGAAAATCCACCCCTCGCACTTGCAAGTGTGCTTTTATGTATCAAGTTGTGGTGTTTCGTGGACCAGGTTTTGTATTTATTCCTTTTCAATTTACTGTATAGCAGTCTTTTATGACCAATTTGCGACCTTTCAGAGTTCAATTCACGGAGTTTATTCAAAAAAACATTCATCTTTATGAATACCGAAATGGTATTCCCCTCTCAACAGCAGCAGCTGCGAACTTCACAAGAAATGAACTTGCTCAAGCCCTCAGGAAGGTTGTCTGAAATTTTTGCATTAATATTCACCTGAAAAATCGAACCCAGTTGTTGCCTTCACTAAACTCCAGCGTATTTGGTTTCCAGAGTCCATACTTCGTAAATTTAATTATGGCAGGCTTTGACAAGGATGCAGGCCCTTCCTTGTACTACATCGATTACATTGCCACTCTTCATAAGCTGGAAAAGGGAGCATTGGGATACTGTAAGTACCACTGACATCTGCAATTCGTGCTGTTTATGCTTTGTGAGATTAATTGCTTCTTGATTTATCTTAACCCCTTTCTCTCTGTATTTTTTTGTTACTCTCTCTCTCTCTCTCTCTCTCTCTCTCTCTCTCTCTCCCCCCCCTCCCTCCCTCTCTCTCTATTTTTGTTTAAAACAAAGGTTAATAAGGACCACTTGATGAGAAGCTGGGTCTTATCATCTTTTGAAGATAGAAGTTTGAACGTGAGGAGCTAGAACATTGCACGTCTTTGAGCGTGTTGGTGGCTGAGGACTTTCGCTTCACGATTGCGAGTTGAAGAATACTGTTTAGATGGTATTGTGGTGGATTTTGTGGAGTTTGAAGTTTTGGAGACACTCTGGCAGATTGGAAAGTTTGTGGGTTTATGCCAGGCCATTTCTGACACACGAGTACCTACATTTGTTTGGTTGTCCGATTGAAACATATCCAGCTTCAGATTTCTTGATTTCGTGGGAAACATGTGAAAATAAGAATCTCAAAATTGTGTCTTAAGCATGAGCTCTTCAATTTTTTTGTCGATATGGGGAAACAGTGAACACGACTAACGGTGGAATAGCAAGATAAAAAATGTCCTAACAGAGGTGGTCTTTCAATAAAGAGCTGGTACAATCATTATCTTACGTGGAAGGTTTTTGAAGCGGAAGGTTTTTGCTCCAAAAATTGCTTCTCCCTTCAAAATTGAAGATATATGTAGTAGTCAGCAGGCATAATGGTGCACCAAAAAGCTAAACATATTGCCTGACGAGATTGGAGCTCTTCTCTCTCTCTCTCTCTCTCTCTCTTTCTCTCTCCCAAAAAAAAAAAAAAACACCCAATATGAGTCATGACTTAGATCTATATAGTATAGACATTGAGGTTCCATAGCTAGAATCCCTCATTTCTGTTATCCCTTGTACTTTTGTAGAAATACCTCCCATCTTCTACTCCCCCCCCCCCCCCCCCCCCCCCCCCCCCCCCCCCCCCCCCCCTCAAACAAAAACCCCGACGAGTCATGACTCAGATTGAGACATAGGGGTCCGCAACTAGAATCCCTTATTCCGGTTATCCCTTCTACTTTTGCAATTTTCCCTCCTCCTTTCCCTCCCCATCTCTAATCATACATGGCGTTTCTTTGAGAGCCTAAAAGGCTGCAATCTCTTTCGGGCCCCAAGTAAGAGGTACCCCTTTTTGAGTCAATACATGCAAAGGAGAAGTTATCTCTCCAAATTGAATGAACCGTTGATAATATGAGCACAAGCCAAGAAAGCTTCGAACCTCATGAACATTCTTCAAATCAGGCCAATTACGAATAGTCTCAATATTGGCCTGGTCCATCTTTACCCCTTTTGTTGAGACGATGTGTCCCAAGAAATGTATCTTAGGCAAGAAAAATTCGCTCTTTTTCACATTTATAACCAATTTATGTTTCCGCAGTGCCTGGAAAACCTGCAACAGATGGTGTCTGTGTTCTGCTTCATTCTTGGAGAAGGTAATGTTATTAAAGAAAGTGCCCACAAACGATAGGTACTCTCTAAAAATCCTATGCATCACATGGTTGAATGTTGCTGGAGCATTCGTAAGGCCAAATGGCATCACCAAATATTTGTACAAACCAAAAGTTGTCCTGAAAGCTGTCTTGTAGACGTCTCAAGGAAGAATTTTGGATTTGATGATAACCACTCTTCAGATCAATTCGGCAAGTAAAACCCCGAAGTCTGTCGAGTATAGCATTGATCCTCGGAATGGGAAATTTGTTCTCGTTCATTGTTTCTGCATTTTGGGCTTGGCTAGGTCGGTAAGATGGCGGGTTCGGTGGTGTACTAACGGAAATCAAATCAATCGTATGATCTTTCGGATGAGTAGGAGGTAACTCTTTGGTAAGCCTTCAGGGAAAACAGTCAGCCTGAGCTTGGAGAAGTTCTTGTCGTTTTTTTCGAGGTCAGATATATTGGATCTTTGATCATCATTGAGTTCTTTAAGAAAGTCGAGTAAATAAAAAGACTGGATTTTATGTATTTGGAAACGGTCGAAGCCGATACCAAACTCGCCCTTCAGTACAATCTCTTTGCCCTTTTCATTCTTCAAGATGGCTTTCCTTGCCCTATATCGACCACGGCACTGTTCTTGGGGAACCAAGGGATTCCTCGGAGGATGTCACGCCCTTCCAAAGGCATGATGCAAAAGTCCTCGTGCCCTAAATACCCTTGACAATGCAAACGTAGTTTGCCAATGACAGGTGTCATGGCAAAATCCTGTCCGGGTGCCTCTAGAATAGCCTCGACCAATGGTCCCATTTCCTCGGGTGTAATTTCAAGTCAACTCGCCAATTCGGCTGAAATGAAGTTGGTCTTGGTCTTGCACTTTGCCCATGCTCTGCAAAGTTCAATACTTTCGTTCATCTAACTAGGGTCGGCGGTCCCCACAATATCTTTGGTTCATCTTCTTTTCAAGAGTTCTGTCTAGCTCTTTCTGCAAGTACAGGTTTCGCTTTTCTGCACTTGTCTGTCCATGCAGCTTTCCTTTTAACTTGAGAGGAGAATCAATGTCTCGCGCCCTTGAGTAAATCTCATCAATCGGGAATTCCTTCAAGTGTTTCGTAAATCTCGGGTCTTTGGAGTACTTGATCAATCTTTTCACATGTGTCAACTTGCAGTTGACGTTTGTACTTTGCTCTGGCAAACTTTTTCGCAAAGAATTTTTCCAAATCTTCATTCTTTTCTTTAGTTCTCGTGCCGGATTTCAACTTTTCTTTGCCTACCCACCGAGAGGTGTTAGCATGAGAGAAGTGGCATCCAATGTCACATGGGCTTCATGTGGAAGGGGGAGCATCCAAAGCTCAAGGAGCCCCAACAATGAAATCCAATGAGGGCAAAACTGCCTAAATTCGGGCCCCAAAATTGCTTCAACAGTCAATGGCCAACAGACAGAAGAGCCAACGGCTGGAAACAATCGCCAAAAAATCGGCCCAACGGAACATACTAGTTGTACTGAACGGAACGAGACGTTTTGTTCGACGTACGAGAACTACCCTAATTCGAGGGACAATCAATTTTCTCATTTCAAATCGGAGCTCTTGATTTCATGGTTCATTGGATTCCCAGAATAATCTCATCCAATAAGGAGTCTCATTCCAGATTGGAACTCTTGATATCCTGGGTCATTATTTTCCCAGAAGTATCTCATCCAGTAAGGAGTCTCATTCTAGATCGGAACTCTTGATTTCTTGGGTTGGTGGTTTCCGAGAAGTATCTCATTCAATAAGAAATATTCAGTGGTGGGCACATCACAATGCAACACGAATGCTCACATATGCATGTTACAAGACATTGAAACATAAAGCTCCCCCCGTCCCCGGAAATAACCATCTAGGTCCAGGCCATGAGCTGTTCAACGATTCCCTCATCACTCCTCCCGCATAACCTAAAAAAGCTCCATGCCGAGAGATATAGAGGCCTTTTACAACCAAACGCCCCCAAACCACAGCCTGTGTTGTTTGGAGGTGTTGAGAGTAACCACTGCTTAGACTCTTAGTACTCTCCTCGCAAATAATCACAAGGGTCCGGGCCATGAGTATAAGCAAGCATTATCAAACATCATTTCTCACTACTCCACCCAGAGTAAAATCACCAATCATTGAAACTAGTATCGAACCAGAGTCAAAACAATTCAAATTGGCACCAAGAGAGGTTCAAAACAGATACCATCAATTTCAAACAAATTTCAAGCAATACTTTCTCAAGCAGAGTTCAAAAGTATCTAACTACAAAACAACTAGAAAGTTTATTCAGGTTTTTTTTCGGACAACCGAACTAGTATTGAATCAGAGTCGAAACAATTCAAATCGGCACTAAGACAGGTTCAAAACAGATACCATCAATTTCAAACAAAGAAAGTTTATTTTCGGACAACTGAACTTTGAGGACGACCGGCTTATCTTTTTGCATGAGGGTAATGGTTCGGTTCCAAATGTGGAGAGTAGCATCATTCTTGTCGTGCCAAGGCATGCCCAAGAGAACGTCGCAATTGCTCAACTTCATAATGTGGAAATCGGCTTTTCCATGATAATCTTGGATAGTCACTAGAATAGCACCAATGAGTGGTACCACTATTTGAGTTTGCCCTGTGGCTACCTCGGCTTCAATTTCTCCACCCTTTGCATCATAATCAAAGTGCATCTGCTTCAAGAATTTTGGATGGATGAACAGCTCCGGGGTCAAAGAAAATAAGGGCTTTCAAGCCGTTGACTTTGCTATATGCTTGACATAACTTGTAACAAACTGCTGACGTGTCAAAGCCTAAAGAATGGAGCCAACTTACAGATGTCGGCCGAGGGGTCTAAACCCTAAGAAGAACAAGTAACAGAAGAAGTGTCACAGAGTGATGACATGGTTGTCCGAGAGCAGAAAACCCTAACCCTAATTTCTACCAAAAACCCTAATTGCTAAAACCCTAATTTTGAAAATCCTAACCCTAAAACTTGCAAACCCTAATTCTGGAAACCCTAACCCTAAAACTGCAAAAACCCTAACCCTAACCCTAACCCTAAGGGCAGCGTGGCAGATTTTTGAAAATTGCGCTGGCATGATGATGTGACAGGTTGTACGGATTTTCGCGTTTTGCGTTGGCTGATGACGTGGTAGGCTGTACAGATTTCCGTGATTTACGCTAGCAGCTTTTTGGCTTTGCTTTTGGACCAGAAGCTTTTGAGTTTTAAAGGCTTTTTACTGTAACTGCTTTTCAAGCCAAGGGCCTTTAAATATGAGGCTAGGGCTCATTCTCTGGCATGCTTCCTAGCGAAGGTGCAGAGTCTGGAGTACCGGCTTGTACTGTGTTGATGCAATATAAAGAAATACCGACAGGGGTGCCAAGGTTTTGGCTTTTCACTTACTGCTTTTGGGGCTCTGCTTTTGGGCATCTCTTGTAACTTATAAATAAGTGGGTAGGGCCCTCACTTCTCAGAGCATCTGGACGCAGAGTCTGAGAGTGAGCATTCTCCCACTCTCTTGTACTTTGAACACAAATTAATATAAAAAGAAATACTGAAAGGGGCGCAAGTCTTTGGGGCCAATACCTCTTGGCACGGAACTACGTCGGGCCGTGCCGACTCAAGTGTGAATTGTGAACTGAAAGGGGCGCAAGTCTTTGGGGCCAATACCTCTTGGCACGGAACTACGCCGGGCCGTGCCGACTCAAGTGTGAATTGTGAACTGTTTTGAAGTGAATCTATGCTGTGTTGCAGTCGAATCTAGATGTGGAGTGTCCTAGTTTGTTACAGTGGTATCAGAGCGCAAAAAGACTCTTCTTCTACGGAGGGTGATAGAAACTCAGCTTGTTGGTTTTGTAGAGTACGTTCAAAGCATGAATGATCTCTATATAAACCTGCACCTACTCTTGGGCACTGACGACGTGAGTAGGGATGTCATAGCTGTTGTCCAAGCTATGCATGATAAAGGTGATAATCTTATTCTTCCTGTTTGGACAAGCAGTGAAGTTGAGATCACATATTGTCAAGTTTGGTTCTTTGCTCTTCGTAGGTTTGTAGTAGTATTCATTTTTCGATTTCATATTTAGCTTACCTGAGGACTTAAGAATGTGTTTCGTTATAGGTTGTTGTGTGAAGTTTGATTTCTAGGATTAAGTTTTTAAGATGTCTTACCCTTTTTTTTGCTTAAAGTTGAGTACTTGTTTTAAGCCAAGTAAGTTGCGTCAACTTATTTTACACATACCTTTTTTGAAAACATTTTTAAGTTAATAATGTTTTGTTTTATCTAGTTTTGTTTCGAAGCAATCAAAGTGATTTAGTTAGTTAGTTTGTTTGTTTTTGTTTTTCTTTTCTTTTCGTGTGTCCCTTGCTTTTATAGTTTTATGAGTGCTTTATTCCCTCTTATAATTCGTGAGTTCAGACTATTCTGAAGTTATGAAGGTATATATCTTCTTCTATGGAGGATCCGATCCTTTTTACAACGCGCACAGCTTTTGGGAAAGAATCTCCGTGTCCTGACCCTTCATACATCGCGCATCGGGCGCGCTCCCGTCTTCATCGCTTTGTTTTACAGGGCATAAAGCCATTAAGAATCCTAGATTACACATGGGTTCTCGTGAAGAATCTGACAGATATGACACCTCTCAGTGGGAAGGCAAAGAAAAGTTGAAAATCCGCCGCGGGAACTGAAGAAAAGAATGAAGATTTGGGCTTTTTTTTTTTTGGGATAAATTTGCCAAAAAGGAGTACAAACGTCAACTGCAGATTGGCATATGTGTGAACAGATTGATTAAGTACTCTAGGGACTCGAGATGGGTGATACACCTGAAGAATTACCTGATTGATAAGATTTACTCGAGATGGCGTGTGGCCATTGCTTCTTCTCTCAGATAGGGAGTAAAGCCGAAAAGACAAACGAGTGCAGAAAAGCAGAACGTGTACTCGCAGAAAGACATGGACAAGCGAAGCAAAAAGAAAAGCTTCGGAAAGGGCAAGAAAAAGGCAGAGAAGCCTAGATTTCGCCCAATTTCTGACAGTTCTACAGAGGAGTCATCCTCAGACAGTTCGGACTCCGACGATCACAGATTTTACGCAAAGAAGAAGCATTTCTATAAAGCCAACGAGTATGACTCCCTCGAAGATAAAAGCAAGAAAGTTCAAGAATTTAAAGAAGGTGGGCAGTTAATTAAGTTTGACACTTTGATTCCGCGATGTTTCGAGGGCTTTGGCCTTCATACAGTAGTTTGATATAGCTTTCTTCGGAGGACATTACTCAGAGCACTCCAAGATTAGGAGGGCTACCTCTTTCTTCAAGGGAAATGCTCGAACATGGTGGTCCACCCTTCTAGTAAAGAAAGAAGCTCCGATCAAATGGTTAAAATTCAAAAGGCTTTTTATTTCTTCTTGGCTGACTTGGGAGTACGAACGAGATATACGAATTGCTTGGAATCATCTTCGGATGACCAAGGGAGATTCTCTGGATGCTTATTGCGAGAAATTTTGGAACTCTTTTCTACCAGCCTCTTCATTTACGAAGGTCTTGTTTAAGGAACAGATTGAGAGGTTTTGCTGTGGACTCCTACAGAGATCCGAGACTACTGCTTGGAACAGAAGTTGAATTCTTTTGAAGAATTGATTGGTCATGTGAAACGGGGTTTTGCGATACATTCGGGAAATTTGACTTACCCCACTGATGAGATCTTGACTTAGAGAACCCAACAGACCTCTCACAATGAAAGTAGAAAGAGAAAGAGTTTCGAGAACAAAGAAAAGAAAGATACACGTCCCCGACACTCTTAGAGAAAGGGTTATCTATCTCAAAAAGGGGAAGTGTGTTGGATACGGGTAACATGGACACTGTAACAGACTTTGACACTCCAAGTCAAGAATCTACCGCGACAGCACAAATAACCACTTCACAATTCACAATTGATTCGACACTGACCCGGCGGAGTTCTGTGCCTAGAGATATTGGCCCCAAAGACTGGCGCCTGTCACAAAGTGATGACGTGGCGAACAGCAGAAACCCTAATTTCTGCCAAAAACCCTAATTTTCGGAAATCGCGGAGGTTATTAATTTTTATTTTTATTTTGGAAAATGAAGAGCGACGCGAATTTTGTTTTTTTTTTAATAAAAAAAAGAGAAAAGACTCTCTAAGAGAGAGAGAACTGATGCTTTTTATTTTAAAAGCTTTTGGGGCTCTGCTTTTGGGCATCCCTTGTAACCTTTAAATTAGTGGTGAGGGCCTCACTTCTCAGAGCATCTGGACGCAGAGTCTGAGAGTGAAACAACAACCGCTCTCTTGTACTTTGATGATTGATAGTACAAAAAGAAATACCGAAAGGGGCGCCAGTCTTTGGGGCCAATATCTCTAGGCACGAAACTCCGCCGGGCCAGTGCAAATCTATTGTGATCTGTGAATTGTTTTGAAGTGGTTATTTGGTGCTGTCGCGGTCGATTCTTGACTTGGAGTGTCCAAGTCTGTTACAGTGGTATCAGAGCACGGCCGATTTCTCTTCTACGAGAAATCCGATCCCCAAATTTTTTTTCCGCGGCACCTATGGCTTCAGACAATGATCAGTCGACTCCCTCTGCATCTGGAGATGCAGGCTGGGATCACAACGAAGATTCAGACAGAGAGTATGGCCCGCCTCGGCCTACTCAGGCGGAGCAAAGAGAGATGGAGCGTCGTCAATTGATTGGCGATGCAACAAAGATGATGCTCAATTTTGCCAAGGACCCGAAGATGGCAAAATATATGAACCATACCTCTTTGGAAGAGGTACAGACGGAGTGGCAGAGAACCACAACACCACTCCCGAAACCCGCTCTCAAGAAACCTTCTGCCTCCAAGAAAATATACGGAGAAGGAACTGGAGAACGTGGTTGATGCACGGATTGCTCAGCTTTTCGACGTGCAAAAGAAAGACAAAAAGCACGGTAAAAAGCAGAAGAAAGGTACTGACTTCCCGGGATATTTGGGTCGTCAATCGACTTTTGACAAGGCAAAGAAACAGAAGAAGCGTGTCAAGTTTGAAGGCTTACTCAATTCTTCTTCTTCTTCTTCTTCTTCTTCTGATAGTTCTTCTAGCTCCTCGGATTCGAGCGAAGAAGACAGAAAAGGTAAAAAGCGAAGCAAGAAACAAAGCTTCGGAAAGGGCAAGAAAAAGGCAAAGAAGGCTACATCTCGCCCAGAGACTGACAGTTCTACTGAGGACTCGTCTACAGACAGCTCAGATTCCGATGACGGAAAGTTTTATGCGAACAAGAAGAATTTTTACAAAGCCAACCAGTATGACTTTCTCGAAGATAAAAGCAAGAAAGTCCGAGAGTTTAAGGAAGGTGGCCACTCGATCAAGTTTGATACTTTTTTAGGATACTCGGATGCTTCGAAGGCTTTGTCTTTTTTCAGCAGTTTGACATCGCTTTCGCGGGAGGACGCTATTCAGAGTACTCCAAGATTCGGAGAGCTGCCTCTTACTCTAAGAGGAATGCTCGTACTTGGTGGTCCACACTTCTATTAAGCAAGACTGTGCCAGTTACATGGCTGAAATTTAAGAAGCTTTTTATTTCTTCTTGGTTGACTCAAGAGTTTGAGTGAGATATACGAGCTGCTTGGAACCATCTCCGGATGACCAAGAGCGATACAGTGAATTCTTATTGTGAAAGATTCTGGAGCTCTTTTCTACCCGCCTCTTCATTCAAGAAGATCTCGTTCAGAGAACAGATTGAGCGGTTTACCTTGGGTCTACCTACAGAGATCCGAGATCACTGCTTGGAACAGAAGTCAACTTCTATTCAGGAGTTGATGAGTCATGCGAAGCGGGGCTTTGCCATTCACTCTGGCAGTCTGACCTACCCCACAGATAAGGCCATGACACAACGAGCCGAACAGACTTCTGGGAATGAAAGTAGAAAGAAAAAGAGCAACTCAGAGAAAAAAAGATGCACGACCGAAGCTTACTCCTGAGGAGAGAGCTCGCTTCATCTGACAGGGGAAGTGCTTTGGATGCGGGGAACATGGACATATCTCCGTGAAGTGCCCTAAAAAGGCACAGAAAGAACAGAATGATAAAGATGACCACAGGTCTGAGAGTTCGAGAGCAGCTGAGGAATGTGGCAGAAAAGGCAGATAGAAAAGCAAAACTGGTACCACATAGCGTGGAACCTGCACCGAATCTAATGAATGAAAGTACAAACTTTGCCGCTTTTGGGGCAAAGTGAAGGATCAGGAAGCTCTTTTGAAGGAGCCAAGGCCAACTTCTTTTTACTTGGAATTGGCGGCTCGATTTGGAACTACGCCCGACAGACTGACGCCACAGGCGGAGGTAGTTCGACTGGCACCCGAATGGGATGTTGCCATTACACCGAGCATTGGCAAACTTCGTTTGCAATGAAGGGGTGTTCAGGGCACGCGAGTGACGTTCTACTCAGGATCCCTTGGTACCACAAGAACTATGCCGTGGTTGACTACCGGACCGAGAAAGCGACTTTGATAAATGAAGGGCTTAGAGATTGTACTTGATGAAGTTCAGTTTCTTACTCATTCTTTTGGAAGAGAACTGAACGATGGATAAAGGTTGAATATGTTTTGACCTGATCAAAAGAACGCCAAGATTTTTCTCCACACTCATGCCGATTGCTTTTCAGAGGGCCTGAAGATCAAACCATTGATCTGATACTTGGAAGCACGCCAACGAATCGGCCACCTTACCGTGTGAGCCGAGTACAGAATGAAAAGATTATGAACCCATTGAAAGACCTCTTGGAAAAGGGTCTTGTCCAGCCTAGTACTTCACCGTATTGCTCTCCAGTGGTGTTGGTTTTGAAGAAAGACGGATCTTGGAGAATGTGCATCGATTATAGCACTCTCAACGAAATCACCATCAAGAACAGATTTCCGATTCCTAGGATCGATGATATACTCGACAGGTTACAGGGATCCTCGTGCTTTAGGAGGATTGACTTGAAGAGTGGATATCATCAGATCAGGATAGCGCCAGGAGATGTCTACAAGACAACTTTTTGGACGACTTCTGGGTTATTTGAGCTTTTGGTGATGCCTTTTGGCTTAACCAATGCTCCTGCGACATTTAACCGGATGATGGACAAGATTTTTCGAGAGTACAGGCTATTTGTTGGCACTTTCTTTGACGACATCATTGTTTTCTCCAAGAATGAGGCAGAACACAGAGATCATCTGTTTCAAGTCTTTGAGGCATTATGAGATCACACGTTAGTGATTAATGCAAAGAAAAGTGAATTTTTCCTACCAGAGATACACTTTTTGGGACACATCGTGTCAGCAGCAGGAGTGCAAATGGACCCGGCCAAGATAGAGACTATTCGTGATTGGCCCGATTTGAGGAATGTCCATGAAGTTAGAAGCTTCTTGGGACTGTTGTTCGTACTACAGGCGGTTCATGTGAAAGTTTGCAGAGGTTGCTTCCCCTTTGCATACCTTGACAGAGAAAGGAGTACCTTTTTCGTGGGGACCCACAGAGGTGACTGCCTTTCGGACATTGAAAGAGAAATTGACTACGGGACCTATTTTGACTTTGCAGGACTTGCAGAAGTCATTTGAAGTATATTGTGATGCTTGTGGTTGTAGTCTGGGTGCAGTCTTGATGCAAGAAGGCCATGTCATAGCTTAAGAGAGCCGTTTGTTCTCTAGGCCGGAGATGACAGCACAGATCTATGAGAAAGAGCTTTTTGCGGTTATCCATGCTCTTACTCAGTGGCGGCATTACCTACTCGGAGCGGATTTTACTGTCTTTACAGACCATCAGAGTCTGCGCTACTTCTTGTCACAGAAGCAGCTTTCGGAAAAGCAGATGCGGTGGGCGAACATCTTGTCACAGTTTCACTTCCAGATTGTCCATGTGCAGGGACAGAAGAATGTGGTGGCAGATGCTTTGCCTCGGAACCCGTTGGTTCTGGCTGTTTCCGCGATACATCATAGGAGCTTTGAGGATATGGTCGATCAGTATGCCACAGATACAGATTTTGCAGATATTTTCATACGGATACGGGATGGGGAGACGGTAGCTGGATACTCCCTTCGGGAAGGCTACTTGATGAAAAAAGACTATGTTGTGCGTTACACAGCCGTTGAGGGAAAAGGTTATGATTGAATGTCACTGTCCACCTTTTACGGGTCACCGCGGCATTGCTACCACCATGAAGGGGGTAGAGAAATACTTCTTTGGGCCGAGACTCAAAAAGGATGTGGAAGAGTTTGTGCGTAGTTGCTTGGTATGCCAGAAGGTCAAGTTTGACAGGCATAAGGCACAGGGATTGCTACAACCTTTACCCATACCCACCCGCCCTTGGGAAAATATTGAAATGGATTTCATTTTTTTGATCTCTCGAGAACACAGAATGATCACGATGATTTTTCGATTACATGGCACATCTGAGACGATTCTCTCCGACAAAGACCCCAGATTTATGAGTTGGTTTTGGAAGGCAATTTGGGAGAACATTGGCACGCAGTTGCAGTTCTCGTCATCGTTCCACTTGCAGACTGACGGGCAATTTGAGATTGCCAATTCAGTGATTTTAGATTTATTGAAGTCTTGTATCTCGGATCAGAAGACTCAATGGGAAAAGAACTTACCTTTGGTGGAATTTGCCTACAATAACACGATACCCTCTTCGACGGGGAAGACACCATGTGAGATTGTTGAAAGTGCTGCGAAGGTTCCATCCTTCCTGAGCACGAAAGATTAGAAATTTGAAGCGGATGAATATTCGCGAGATTTGGATACAGCTTTTTCCAAGGTTCGCGAGACTTTGCAGGAGTCTCAAGAATGACAGAAAAAGGCAGCGGATCGCCATCATCGCGACTTGAAATTGAAGGAGGACGATTGGGTGCTCTGACGTTTTGAGAAGGCACGCCTACGAAAGAAAAAGGGAAAGGAGAGGCTTTTTCCAAAGCTTAGTATGCGATACTACGGACCTTTCCAGATAATTGAAAAGATAAATGATGTCTCCTTCCGATTGAAAGTGCCAGATACTTGGAGGATTCATAATGCATTGCATGTGAGTCTCTTGAACCCTGTTAAGGGTGATGTGCCTGATGATGGGGAGCCTGATGAGCAACCCACAGTGGAAGAAAACGAGGAGATCCTTGTTCCTGAACAGATTTTGGCACATAAGGATACGAAGAAAGGTAAAAGTCCGAAGGCGGTTCTTGGTTTAGTTCAAGAACTTTCCTGCATTTGATGCGAAGTGGATGGAGGAGGAGGACCTAGCAGATACTCCTCGGATTGTGAAATTTTACCTTGATGTTTTGGTTTAGCATAGTCTACTCCAAACGGAACCCAGAATTCAGCTTGGCCGGAGATCTGGTGCAGTGGGATGCACAAGAGGGGAGTCACTCCGCTCCCTTGTCAACAGATGCCTTGATTTTGATACTAAAGTCACTGATGTCTCTATGAGCTTCAGGGATACTGAGAGCTGACAGTATTGTGCTGGATGACTTTATGAAATGGAATTCCTGATAATGATACTGATTTGTTCTTGACTTCTTGTGAGTGCAGGAACTGATAGACGAAATGACTGCAGCATTTTGGTCTGATTGATCTCGAATAGACATGGTTGCAATAGGGGTTAGTCAATCGGACATCGATGAGGTCCCGATTGGACCTAGATGTGATTGCTAGCTACATTGCCGATAAATCATGGTCTAAGATCCGAATGAATGTTGAATGTCATGTGATGTCCTGTGATGTCGTGTGATGTGACTGTCGATTTTGTACATGTGCTAGATGTGTGTTCCTAGTACGTAGGTACTAACAGTCAGTGTCTGCTAAGACGGTTTATGGCTTTTGTCGGTTTTGCAGGCGTAATCGCGGTCGATTACAATGCTTTCAAGAGGGGGGTATGTCACAAAGTGAGCGACGCGAATTTTGCTTTTTTTTTATAAAAAAAAAGAGAAAAGACTCTCTAAGAGAGAGAGAGAACTGATGCTTTTTATTTTAAAAGCTTTTGGGGCTCTGCTTTTGGGAATCCCTTGTAACCTTTAAATTAGTGGTGAGGGCCTCACTTCTCAGAGCATCTGGACGCAGAGTCGTAGAGTGAAACCCTAACCGCTCTCTTGTACTTTGATGATTGATTAATACAAAAAGAAATACCGAAAGGGGCGCCAGTCTTTTGGGGCCAATATCTCTAGGCACGGAACTCCGCCGGGCCAATGCAAATCTATTATGATCTGTGAATTGTTTTGAAGTGGTTATTTGGTGCTGTCGCGGTCGATTCTTGACTTGGAGTGTCCAAGTTTGTTACAGCACCCCTTTCGGTATTTCTTTTTGTATTAATCTGTGTTCAAAGTACAAGAGTGCGGGCAAGCGCTCACACTCAGACTCTGCGTCCAGATGCTTTGAGTTGTGAGAGGCTCTGCTTGCATATTTAAAGAGTACAAGGGATGCCAAAAGCAAAGCCCAAAAGCTGAATATCAAAAGCCTAAAAATAAAGCAAAGGCTCTTTCTCTCTCTTGCTTGTAAAGTAAAGCAAGCTCCAAAAGCTGAAAATAGCTTTTAACAATAAAGCAGAAGAGCTCTCTTTCTAGCCAAACTTGGCCACCAAAATAAAGCAAAAGGCTCTCTCTCTCTCTCTCCCAACATGCGTAGCCAAAAGCTGCCCACACAATTTGTGTTTTTTTTTTGCATGCTGCTGCCACGTCATTAGCCAACCGAAATCTGCGTCGCAAATCACCGTACAGTTGCCATGTGTCAGCCCGCCACCGCCACGTTAGCAATTTCCGGGACTGTTTTTCCCGCTAGCTGGGATGTGTGTGTACTGCTGCCCATAGCCAAGCGATGCCACGTCACTGATTTGTGACATACCCCCCTTTTGAAAGCATTGTAATTGCCCTCGATTACGCTGCAAAACAGACAGAAGCCATAAATTGCCTTAGCAGACACTGACTGTTAGTACCTACGCACTAGGAACACACATCTAGCACATGTACCAATTGACAGTCACATCACAGGACATGACAGGACATCACTAGACATCACAGGACATCACATGACATTCAACATTCATTCGGATCTTAGACCATGATTTATCGGCAATGTAGTTAGCAATCGCATCTACTTCCAGTCGGGACATCATAGATGCCCAATTGACTAACCCCTATTGCAACCATGTCTATTCGAGATTATTTAGACCAAAATGCTGCAGTCATTTCGTTTATCAATTCCTGCACTTAAAAACAAGTTAGTTTCATATTTTTCGAAATTCTATTTCATAAAGTCATCCAGCAGAATACTGTCAGCTCTCAGTATCCCTGAAGCTCAAAGAGACATTAGTAACTCTAGTATTCAAAAATCGAGGCATCTGTTGACAAAGGAGCGGAGTGACTCCCCTCTTGTGCAAACCCACTGCACCAGATCTCCGGCCAAGCTGAATTCTGGGTTCCATTTGGAATAGACTATGCTAAACCATAAGGTTCAAGGTAAAGATTCTCATTTCGAGGAATATCTGCTAGGTCTTCCTCCTCCATTCGCTTCGCATCCATTGCAAAGTAGGTCTTGAATTTAACCAAGAACCGTCAGTTCGCTTTATCTTCTTTCTTTCTTTTTGTGCCAATTTCTGTTCTGGAACGAGTATCTGCTCGTTTTCGTCCAATTCGGGTTGCACCTCTGGCTTCCCATCATCGGGTCGCCTTCAAAAGGCTTTAAGAGACTCACATGAAAAACATTGTGAATCCTCCAAGTATTCTGGCAGCTTCAGTCCAAAGGAGATATCATTTATCTTTTCGGAAAATCTGGAAAGGTCCACACTATCTCATGCTAAGCTTTCAAAGAAGCCGCTCCTTTCCCTTGTTTTTTTTTCTTTCTCGGGTGTGCCTTCTCATAATGTAAGAGCACCCAATCATTCTTCTTCGATTTCAAATTGCGACAATGGCGAACTGCTGCCTTTTTCTGTCTTTCTTGAAATTTCTGCAAAGCCTTCCAGACCAAGTCCCTCGTGAACTAGCCGGCTTCAAAGAAAAATCTTATCTTTCGTGCTAAGGAAGGGTGAAACCTTTGTAGCAAATTCAAGAATCTCAAATGGCACCTTCCCATCAAAGAGTTAAATGTGTTTCTGTAGGCCATAGTTTTTCCATACGTCAATCACACGTCGGACGCACACGGGCACGGAAGTACGGAATAAGTACGGATCAGACCACCCGAATTCCACACGCCAGTCTTAGGATGCTACATAGTAATTGTAGAAATACTTACTGCACCACCATGTTTAAAACTTTATAAGTTTATAGACAGACAAAAGTTAAAACTTAAAACCATAGAAACTTTAGAAATTAAAAGTGGACTCTGGAGACTGGAGAGAATCAAGATGGTGCTTCAGACCTCTAACTAATGATTCATAAAGTAACCTCCAAACAGAAAGGAGTCAAGAGTCAGGACAATAGAAGCAAGCCAAAAACATTCAGAAGTGTAGTCTCCTGAAGGCTGAATCCAAAACATAAGTAGAGAGGTGAGACTAGAGGCTAGAATCTAAACTGTAGACTCTAGAGTCAACACCATACGGGTAACGGCGTAAGTAAATGTCAAAAACCATGGTCCAGACTCCATAAGCAGGCGACCAGGCACAGTGAGCTCTAACTCTCACCATAGCTCACATCCTCATCGTCATAAGCAGCATCATCCTCGTCCTCGTCCTTGTTCTCGTCCTCATCCTCATCCTCATCCTCATCCTCATCACCACCAATTGAGCATGATGCTCCAATATGACTGGTCCCAGCAATGGGAATAGGCTCTATCGCATCTGTAGTACTCTCTGCAATGGCCTCCTGAATCTCTTGCAAGGCAAGCAAGCGGTCCTTATCTTTTTCCTTATTGAGCATTTCCAATGTGACCTCCATTCTCTCATAGCCGCGCTCTTTGATTTTGGATATGAGCCTCAAGTTCGTGTGTATGTACACAAGCTTCTTTGTATGAGATGGGAGTAGCATATTTCTTCTCTTGGTATGAATGAGAGAGAAGGTGCTCCAATTTCTCTCACATGGAGAGGCACATGTCCCTTGCGAAAGCACTCTCAAAGCAAGAGCTTGCAAAGCGGGTGTGCAAGCCCCAAAAGTTTCCCACCATTTCACTCCCTCTTGCATCCTCAATGCATCTTTTGCAATTGGATGAGCAAATGACTTGCTTTCAGCTTTATAAATGTCAAACTCATCAATTAGGGTGCCTTGCAAGGTCAAATCACCCTTGGTGTACCTGTCCAAGAATGTTATCCATCCTTCATGCACCTCGCCATCACTTTCTTGCCCTCTTCCTCGCCATATGGGATACAACATGTATCCAACAACGTGTAACGGTGTGTGCAACATATTCCATCTTTCAATGCATAGATCCCTAATCTCTCTCATCCTTGCAGCATGAATGCCTTGCATGTTTTCAATTTGCTCTACCATGCGATCGTAAGCTCGTACATAAGCCCCATGGTGGCTCCTTCCCTATCAGCCAAACGGAGAATTTTCAAAATCGAAGCACACATTTTCAAAATCAGCCTTGCCTCTTGCCAAAAGGATGCATTAAACACAATGTTCGAGACCTCAGTAGCCTTTTGAGTCTTGGATCTCTTCATCTTAACAAATTTGTCATCAATCATAAGCTTGCGCATACCTTGCATGCATCTCTCATCCACAAGATTGGCCAACATAATAAAGTAGTACGCAAATTGAGTGGCTGACGGCTTGACCAAGTCCTTCTTGCTAAGTTGCCGAAACAATGCCAACACAGTAGATTTTCTTGTCACAAATGTGACAATCTTTGTTGCATCCTCAAGCACTTTTCCAACCCAACCAATCTGTCCAATGTCCTCAAACAAAAGGTCCAAGCAATGGCAAGCACATCTGGTAAAAAAAATGTGTTTCCACTCCCTTTCAATCATCTCCCCAGCACCAACACAATTGGTTGCATTGTCCATGCATACCTGCACAACATTTGCTGGGCCAATCTCTCTGATAACTTGTTTGAGATGCTTAAAAATAAATTCCGATGTCTTTGTTTGTGTCTACAGCTTTCAAAAACACTGACCCATGAATAGAGCATGCAAGAAAGTTAATGATAGGCCCACGCCTAGTGTCAGACCATCCATCACACACAATAGAGCATCCATATCTTTTCCATTTCTCGCGTACACCCATGATCTCAGTCTTTACGTATTTAACCTCCTTATTCAATTCTGTGGTGCGCAAAGCATGATAAGAGGGGGGAACATACGAAGGACCTGCTTGCCCAATAGCTTTCACCATTTGCAAAAAGTAAGGGCTCCTTACTTTCCATGTAGGAATATCCTCAACATAAAAAAACCTGCGCAAGGCTTGGTCTGCTTGCTTCCGTGTTTGCAAGCCAAATGCACTCGCCAAACCCCCTTGAGAAACCTTCCTCTTTTTGCTTGAGGACCCCACATTGGACTTGGAAGAGCCACTTACATTAGTTGTTCCCTTAGCATGTGTACTCATTGAAGCACCTCCTTGAGCTTGAGAGGCATCTCCTTCCAAATCATTGACCAGTGCATCTACAAAAGCAGCTCTGTCTTCTCCCTCTGGTCTTGCATCTGCATGCAATCTTGTGACAATCTCTACAACATCTGCTGGGGCCTCATCACATGGGCCTCCCACACCATGGCCAGCAATGCCCAAAATATGTGCATGGATACGCAAAGGACCACCGTCCCATGAATGCCAACAAAAATTACATTTACATGTCCATTTTCCTTTTGGAAGACACTTCACTTGCTGCACATATTGCCACTCGGGACGCTTAGTTCGGCCCATCTGCAAACTTGCAAAGAATTCGGCTTGGAAGTTGGAACTTGGAAGATGGTGCAACGAACGAGCTTGAGCCTTGGAGTACTGAGCTGGCTGCTGCGCTGTGTGTTGGCGGTAGAGGTTGGAGGCAAGAGAGAGTGCGACCCGAGGGCGGAGACTCGAGAGGATGGGCGGGCTGATGTCCAAATCTCACTTCATACTCGCTCTGTGACAGTGTCTGAGTCTCTGCAATCTCTGTATATTCTATGCAGAGACATTCGCCTACAGACTATACGAGCTCGCGGCCAAAAAAGTGCAGCCGAAACCTTTGTGCCCCAAATTGCTGGCTGCAGGTACGAAATCCCCATCCGTACTCCATTCGTACCCGTACCCGTACGGCAGTACGGCAGGCCATCCGTACGCGAACGAAAAAAACTATGCTGTTCTACCAAAGGTAAAAACCTTTCCCAAGTAGTCTTCTGATCTAAAAAAGAAGACTTCAACAAATCCAGTACCACTGAATTAGCAATCTCTGATTGCCCGTCAGTCTGTGGGTGGATCAATGATGAGAACTGCAACCGCGTGTCTATGTTCTTGCAAAATAGCCGTCCAAAACAAACTCGTGAACTGGGGTCCTGTCGGAGACAATCGTCTCAGACATGCCATGTAATCTGAAGACCTGGGCAATAAACAATCGTGCCCACGCTGTGTTCTCGGGAGATGAAATCCATTGTAATACTTTCCCAGGGGCGGGTGGGTATGGGCAAAGGTTGTAACAATCACTGTGTCACAAGACGGGCACCACGTGCAAATAGAAACGAACAGATTGAACAGACTTTTAACACTTCAAGAACAACTGAATTGAAAGAGAGAGACGACACGCGACACGGAGTGGCGGAATTCCACCCTAGAGAGTATTGGCCCCAAACCTTGGCGCCCCTTTCGGTGTTTCTTTATATTGCATCAACACAGTACAAGCCTGTACTCCAGACTCTCCACCTTCTCCAGGAAGCATGCCAGAGAATGAGTCCTAACCTCATATTTAAAGGCCCTTGGCTTGAAAAGCAGTTATAGTGAAAAGCCTTTAAAACTCAAAAGCATCTGGTCCAAAAGCAAAGCCAAAAAGCTGCCAGCGCAATTTACGGAAATCCGTACAGCCAACAGGAAATCCGTCATCATGTCAGCGCAATTTTCAAAAATGTGCCACGTCATTTGTTTTTGCGTGTGTGTGGGTCCAGCTTTTTTTAAATCCTTTGTCACTTGGGGCCCCATCAAACGGCGTCCCCATAAGTTGATAGGACTTCTTCTTCTGTTACTTGTTCTTCTTAGGGTTTAGGCCCCTCGGCCACATCTGTAAGTTGACTCTATTCTTTAGGCTTTGACACGTCAGCATTTTGTTACATCTCCCCTTCTTGAAAGAGAGTAATCGTCCGCAATTACAACATATCTGCAAAACAACTCAAGTTAGCTCAAAAAATTTTGAGGGTCATTCTGAGGGACAATCAGTTTGCTCTTTTTATTAAGGAGTTAGCTTCTCCTTTCTGCTCTTTTGATTAAGGAGTTAGCTTCTCCTTTCGGCTGTTTTAATCAAGGAGTTAGCTTCTCCTTTCGGCTGTTTTGATCAAGGAGTTAGCTTCTCCTTTCTTCTCGATCGGAACTCTTGATATTCCGGCGTAGTAAAAGTTGCCATCACACCCAGACTGTACTGATCTTCCACGGGTGTCTTATGCACTAAAATTACATACCCAGGCAATCTCATCCAATTAGGAATTTTCAGTAGTTGGCACATCACAATGCAACACAAATGCTTACATATGCATGTTACAAGACATAGAAACATAAAGCTGTCGATGAACACTCCTCCCGCATAACCTAACAAGGTCCGGGTTGGGAGATATTCAACGACTCCCTCATCACTCCTCCCGCATAACCTAAAAAGGTCTGGGCCGGGAGATATAGAGGCCTTTTACAACCAAACGCCCCCCAGACCGCACCCTGCGTCGTTTGGAGGTGCTGAGAGTAACCACTACTCAGACTTCTTAATACTTCTCCCGAATAACCATCCAGGTCCGGGTCGGGAGTCACAACAACAATTGTTTTACAAACATACAACCAAACTCTCCCTAGGCATTGGCCTGCGTTGTTCGGAGGTTTTCAAACATACAACGAAACACTCCCCAGGCATTGGCTTGCGTCGTTCCAAGGTTCAAGCAATACCAAAACAATATTTCTCACTTCTCCACTTGGGAGTAAAATCACCAATCATTGAAACCAATATCAAACCAGAGTCAAACAATTCAAATCGGCACCAAAACAGGTCAAAAACAGATACCATCCATTTCAAACAAATTCCAAACAGGATCACCAAACAAGACCAAACAGAACTCAAACTTAAAAAGCAATCTCGACATCAGTCGAGCTCGAAAAGTCGACCGACTTTCCATCTTGAAACCTGCACCAAAAATTAGGGGTAGGTTCATTCCATAAGGTCGTAGCCGAGCACAGCATGGTGCATCAGCTCTTAGACAAACAATGTTTCTTTGGCGGCGATGGTAGTCCCAAGATAACAATCGCACTGGACCACCAAGGTTATCAACTCGAGAAGAGACATCTACTGAGAGATGTCGAGAAATTTCAAGATATAATTTGCTAGGGTTTCCATGGCAAGCATTTCAAGATACCCCACTCTGCCAGAAGCTGCACTCCGAAGGAAGATGTCAGAAACCATACAACTTCGGGAAAAATTTTTCTTGAAAGCTTGCCAAGTACTTGGAGTATGTTGCTTGGTAGCTATCAACATCTGCATGGCACTGCCTCTGAGAAAAACAGTGACTCGAAACAAATCTTGGATCCTTCTTTTGCAAGTGATCTTAATGGCTTATGCCCTGTAAGACATGAGCGGTGAAGACGGGAGCGCGTCGATGCGCGATGAAGTAAGGTGGGGTGGTTGATAAGTCCGGGGTCGGAGGGCGAAGATCCCTCAACTAAAATTCCAATAGCTCTGTCTGCTCTTTTGTAGGACCAATATGCTTTCAGAAAAGCACACGCCTGATGCTCTGATACCATTGTCACAAGACGGGCACCACGTGCCAATAGAAAAGAACAGACTGAACAGACTTTTAACACTTCAATAACAACTGAATTGAAAGAGAGAGACGACGCGCGACACGGAGTGGCGGAATTCCATCCCAGAGAGTATTGGCCCCAAACCTTGGCGCCCCTTTCGGTATTTCTTTATATTGCATCAACACAATACAAGCCGGTACTCCAGACTCTGCACCTTCTCCAGGAAGCATGCCAGAGAATGAGCCCTAACCTCATATTTAAAGGCCCTTGGCCTGAAAAGCAGTTACAGTGAAAAGCCTTTAAAACTCAAAAGCATCTGGTCCAAAAGCAAAGCCAAAAAGCTGCCAGCGCAATTTACGGAAATCCGTACAGCCTGCCACGTCATCATGTCAGCGCAATTTTTGAAAATCTTCCACGTCATCAGTTTTTGCGTGTGTGCGGGTCTTGCTTTATTTTAATCCTTTATGTCACTTGGGGCCCCATCGAACGGGTCCCCATAAGTTGGTAGAACTTCTTCTTTTGTTACTTGTTCTTCTTAGGGTTTAGGCCCCTCAGCCACATCTGTAAGTTGGCTCCATTCTTGAGGCTTTGACACTTCAGCATTTTGTTACACCCTGTGCTTTATGCCTGTCAAACTTGACCTTCTGGCATACCAAGCAATTGCGCACTTTCTCGTCCACATCCTTCTTGAGTCTCTGTCAAAAGAAGTATCTGTCTACCCCTTTCAAGGTGGTAGCAATGCCGCGATGACCCGTAAAAGGCGGACAATGGCATTCGGTTAGAACCTTTTCCTCAACGGCTGTGTAACGCACAACATGGTTTTCTTCATCAAGTAGCCATCCCAAATGAAATAGTCCGCTACTATCTCCCCTTTCTGTATTCAATTGGATACATCTGCAAATTTTGTCCTGTGGCGTATTGACCGACCATATCCTCGAAGTTCTTATGATGTATCGCAAAAATAGCGAGAACCAACGGCTTTCGGGACAAAGTTAATTTGCCACCAATTTCTTCTGTGCCTGCACATGGACAATCCGTAACTAAATCGTGACAAGACGTTTGCCCACCGCATTTGCTTTTTCCGATAGCTGCTTCTGTGACAAGTAGTGTAAACTCCCATCATCTGTGAAAATCGTAAAATCGGCTCCGAGTAGGTAATGTCGCCACTGAATAAGAGCATGGATAGCCGCCAAAAGCTCTTTCTCACAAATCTGAGCTGTCAATTCCGGCCTTGAGAACAATCGACTCTTGTAGGCAATGACATTGGCCTTCTTGCGTTAAGACCGCATCCAGACTACGACCACAAGTATCACAATAGACTTCCAACGACTTCTTCAAGTCTGGCAAAGTCAAAACTGGTCCTGTAGTTAATTTCTCTTTCAAAGTCTGAAAGGCAGTCACCTCTATGGGTCCCCACGAGAAAGGGACTCCTTTCTGTGTCAAGATATGCAAAGGGGAGGCAACCTCTTCAAACTTTCGAATGAACCGCCTGTAGAACGAACAAAGTCCCAAGAAGCTTCCAACTTCCTGGACATTCTTCAAATCGGGCCAATCACGAATAGTCTCTATCTTGGCCAGATCCATTTGCACTCCTACTGCTGAGACAATGTGTCCCAAAAATTGTATCTCTGGTAGGAAAAATTCACATTAATCACTAACTTGTGATATCGTAATGCCTGAAAGACCTGAAGCAGATGATATCTATGTTCAGCCTCATTCTTGGAGAAAACAATGATATCGTCAAAGAAAGTGCCAACAAATACTTGTACTCTCGAAAAATCCTGTCCATCGTCCGGTTAAATGTCGCAGGAGCATTGGTTAAGCCAAAAGGCATCGCCAAAAACTCAAATAACCCAAAAGTCATCCAAAAGGCTGTCTTGTAGACGTCTTCCGACGCGATTCGGGTCTGATGATATCCACTCTTCAAATCAATCCTGCTAAAATACGAGGATCCTTGTAATCTGTTGAGTACATCATCGATCCTAAGAATCGGAAATCTGTTCTTGATGGTGATTTTGTTGAGAGCTCTATAATCGATGCACATTCTCCAAGATCCGTCTTTTTTTCAAAACCAACAACACCGGGGAGCAATACGGTCAAGTACTAGGCTGGACAAGACCCTTTTCCAAGAGGTCTTTCACTCGGTTCATAATCTCTTCGTTCTGGGCTCGGCTCATAGAGTAAGGTGGCCGGTTGAGTGGTGTGCTTCTTGGTATCATATCAATAGTATGATCCTTGGGACGAGTGGATGGTAACTCACCTGACAGGCCTTTTGAAAAGCAATCGCATGAGTGTGGAGAAAATTTTGGCGTTCTTTTGTTCAGGTCAAAACATATTCGACCTTCATTCATCGTTCAGTTCTCCCCCCCAAAAAAGTGAGTAAAGAAACTGAAGTTCATCAAGTACAACCTCTGAGCCCTTCATTTGTCAAAGTCGAATTCTCGGCCCGGTAGTCAACCACGGCGTTGTTCTTGTGGTACCAAGGGATTTCTAGTAGAACGTCCCAACCTTCCAAGGCAATTACGTAAAACTCCGCGTGCCCTAAACACCCCTGTCATTGCAAACGAAGTTTGCCAATGCTCGGTGGAATAGCAACATCCCGTCCGGGTGCCACTCGAACTACCTCCGTCTGTGGCCTCAGCCTGTCGGACGTGATTCCAAATCGAGCCGCGAATTCAAGAAGTTGGCCGTGGCTCCTTCAAAAGTGCTTCCTGATCTTTCCCTTTGCCCGGCAAAAGTTTGTACTTTCATTCATTTGATTCGGTTCAGGCACCACGCAATGTGGTACCAGTTCTGCTTTTTATCTGCCTTTTCTGCCCCGTCCCTCAACTGCTTTAGAACTTTCTGGCCTTTCTTCATCCTATTCATTCGGTGCCTTTTTAGGGCACTTTGCGGAGAGATACCCAGTTTCCCCGCATTCAAAGCACTTCCCCTCCTTTATGTAGAGAGTCCTCTCTTGAGGAGTAAGCTTGGGTCATGCATCCTTTTCGTTCTGTTTTGGGTTGCTCTTTCTTTTTCTACTTTCATTTTTCGAAGCCTGTTCGGCTCTTTGCGTCATGATCTCATCTGTGGGGTAGGTGAGACTGCCAGAGTGATGGCAAAACCCCGTTTCGCATGACTCATCAACTCCCGAATGGAAGTTGACTTTTGTTCTAAGCAGTGATCTCGGATTTCTGTAGGTAGACCCAAGGTAAACCGCTCAATCTGTTCCTTGAACAAGATCTTCTTATATGAAGAGGCGGGTAGAAAAGAGCTCCAGAATCTCTCGCAATAGGCGTCCATTGTATCCTTCTTGGTCATCCGAAGATGGTTCCAAGCATTTCGTATATCGCGTTCATACTCTCGAGTCAGCCGAGAAGAAATAAAAAAGCCTCTTGAATTTCAGCCATTTAATTGGCGCAGTCTTGTTTAATAGAAGCGTGGACCACCAAGTTCGAGCATTCCCCTTAAAGTAAGAGGCAGCTCTCTCTGAGTAACGCCCTCCCGTGAAAGCGATGTCGAACTGCTGTACAAAAGACAAAGCCTTCGAAGCATCTCTATAACCACAAAACGTGTCAAATTTAATTGACTGTCCACCTTCTTTAAACTCTCAGCTTTCTTGCTTTTGTCTTCCAAAAAGTCATATTGGTTGGCTTTATAAAAAATTCTTCCTTCTTGCATAAAAGTTGCTGTCATCATAGTCTGAACTGTTTGTAGACGAGTCCTCTGTAGAACTGTCAATCACGGGGCGAGATTTAGGCTTTTTTGCCTTTTTCTTACCCTTTCCGAAGCTTTGCTCTTTTGCTTCGCTTGTCCATGTCTTTCTTCGAGTACAGGTTCTGCGTTTCTGCACTCGTCTGTCTTTTTGGCTTTACTCCCTACCTATACTTGAACATGGACCATCTAGAAGTGAAACTGTGACACGAGGGTAGCCCATTGCATCTGCTTTTCCGAAAGCTTCTTTTGTGACAAGAAGTAGCGTAAACTTTGATGATCCGTAAAGACTGTATAATCAGCTCCAAGTAAATAGTGTCGTCACTGAGCAACATGGATCATTGTCAGTAGCTCTTTTTCATAAATCTGTGCAACCATTTCAGTACGTAAAAGCATCCTGCTTTCATAAGCAATTACATGGCCTTCTTGCATAAAGACTGCTCCCAAAGTGCGATCGTAAGCATCACAGTAAACTTCGAATGGCTTTTGCAAGTCTGGTAAGGCCAACACGTCTAGTAGTCAACTGTTCATTGAGAGTCTCAAAGGCTGCAATCTCTGTCGGTCCTAAGTAAAAAGAACTTCTTTTTGAGTCAGCATATGCAAAGGAGAAACTATCTCTGCCAATTTCTGAATGAACCAGCGATAATATAAGCATAGGCCGAGATAAGCTTTGAACCTCATAAACATTCTTCAAATCAAGCCAATAACGAATAGTCTCAATTCTGGTCGGGTCCATCTTTACCCCTACTACTGAGACGATGTGTCCCAAGTAGTGTATCTGAAAAAAAATTCGCTCTTTTTCGCATTTATAGCCAATTTATGCTCCCGCAGTGCTTGGTAAATTCTCTGAAAATCCCAAAAGCTGTCCTGAAAGTTGTCTTGTACACATCTTCGGGAGCAATTCAAATCTGATGATAACCACTCTTCATATCAGATTGGCAAGTAGATCCCCGAGTCTGTCGAGTATATCATCGATCCTCGTAATGTGGAAATCTGTTCTGGTTCATTGTTTCTTTATTTTGGCCTCGGCTAACTCTGTAAGGTGGTCGGTTTGGTGGTGTACTACCAGGAATCGATCATGTGATCTTCAGGACGTGGAGGAGGTAACTCGCTTGGTATGCCCTCAGAGAAACATTCAGCCTAAACTTGCAAAAAATCTTGTTGTCAAACCGGTGACATGGCATACTTGGACATACTCACAGCATGCTACAAGCCCGGAAAATGCGGCAGCATGACACGTGGCAGACAATCCGGAAAACCCGCTGATAGGCTGATGGCGCCGTACGGCAGCTCCGTGATTTGCGGCGCGAAAAGTGGGACTGGCTGTACGGAAAACTGCTTTTGCGCTGATCTACTCATGACGTGGCAAAGCGTACAAAAATCCCTGATTTCATGCTTGCTGAAAATTGGCAGCTTTTGGGGCTCAATTGCTTTATTTTTGAGAAGCTTTTGATTATTGCTTTTGGGGCTCTACTTTTGGGCATCTCTTGTAACTTATAAATAAGTGGGCAGGGCCCTCACTTCTCAGGGCATCTGGACACAGAGTCTGAGAGTGAGAACCCTCCCACTCTCTTGTACTCTGAACACAGATCAATACAAAAAGAAATACGGAAAGGGGCGCTAGTCTTTGGGGCCAATATCTCTAGGCACAGAACTCTGCCGGGTCGTGTCGAATCAATTGTGAATTGTGAATTGTTTTGAAGTGAATCTCTACTGTGTCGCAGTAGAATCCAGACTTGGAGTGTCCAAGTTTGTTACAGTGGTATCAGAGCACAGAAAGATTCTTCTTCTACGGAGGATCCGATCCTTTTTGCAGCGCACACAGCTTTTGGAAAAGAATCTTCGTGTCCCGACCCCGGACTTATTAGTCACCCTTCATACATCACGCATTGGGCGCGTGTAACAGGCTTGGACACTCCAAGTCAAAAATCTACCGCGATAGCACAAATAACCACTTCAAAAATAGTTCACAGTTCACAATGGATTCCACACTGGCCCGGTGGAGTTCCGTGCCTAAAGGTACCCCAAAGACTGACGCCCCTTTCAGTATTTCTTTTTGTATTAATTTGAGTTCAAAGTACAAGAGTGCGGGCATGCGCTCACACTCAGACTCTGCGTCCAGATGCTCTGAGTTGTGAGCAGAGTTACCCAGAACGCGGAACGGGAACGGCGATGGGCCTCCCTGCAGAACGAGGGAAAGGGAATGGGCCCGGAACGGGAACGACACGGAACGGGAGGCTAAAAAACACCCAAATATTGTTTTTTTTTAGCGTTGTGTTTTTGAAAACAAGTACTACTAGAGTCCTTTGACTCTAATACCCACAAAAAACACGATTCGAAGACCATTCAACCTTATTATGACTTGATTGAGATGTGCGACGCCCAGAGTACATAGCACATACACAACATTGAGCAAACACAATGCCCATACACAATTGTCAATAACATATGTAATTACATATTAGAGCTCTCAAATAATTGCAAGAGTAGTAGCCAGAGATAACACTTTTCGCTTAATTATGGCTAACAAGGGCCGCCAAGGCGCTATAAAAAAACCAAAGGTGACATACCATAATGAGAGCCGAGACTACAAGGGGGGCAAACCAGTGACCACAATACCAAAAGACTGAAGGTGACAAATACCATAAAGATGCTAGTAGCTACAAATGTTGAAGAGGGCAAGGCTCAAGCAGCCATACAAAAAGGTAAGGATATATCATAATGGAAGTCCTAAAGTCGCGACTCGCAACTCTCGAGCCTCAAGACTCAAGACTCTAAGAGCCACTAGCCTGAGAGGCCTCCCAATCCGTAGTAGTCAGCTGTAAATCATGCACATCCTCCCATTCCTCATCATCGAGCTCTAGGCCCGGCTCGATCTCAGCCACGGATGAAGTACCTGGTGTTGGTGGATGTGCATCTCGACCTACCTGAGGAGCCTCTTGCTCCATCTCCCACTGTGTAAAAGGATCTGTCTGTTTGTCTGTACTCTTGCAAAGCATTTTCAAATTTGCACTGACAAAGACAAGATCATTAGCCTTCTCCACTCCAAGCCGATTCCTCTTCTTGGAAGCAATGTGGCTAAAGGTACTCCAGAATTGCTCCAAGCATGAGGTACTAACTGACTGGCTGAGAATACGGATCGCCAATCTCTGAAGCTGAGGGCCATCATAGCCATAGTCCTCCCACCATAACACCGAACCTATCTTCCTGCGATCAATCTGAGCATCTGGACCGCCAAATGACCCCGTATCTCTCTGTAATGTCTCAATTGATCTTTGACAATGCGTCGCCCATCTCTGTCTAGAACCATCTTGTTTGGTTCATGACTTCTCTATCTGTCTCTTGCCCTGCACCTTGGAACTCTGGATCCACCATGTACGCTGCCCCGTGTAAAGAAGAAGCATATGAATTCCACCTTGAGGTGCAAAGCGCATGGATCTCCTCATATCGCTCTGCTCTCGGCTCAAGCTGTGCAAGCTGCTCGATCATGCGGTCCATTGCCTCATAAATCTTGCCAATGCAAGGATCTATGCCATCCAGAACTCGAAGCAAATGAACCATCGGTTTTACCTGTGCGTCTAGACTCTTGAGCTCCTTCCAGAACTCAAGATCCTCTGCCTTATCCTTGCACAAAATCCCTGCAATTGTCTTTGCATAGGGAGAGGTGGTGAACTCATCACTGATGAAGACCAGTCGGACCGCATTTTGACATTCAGACAGCCTGCGTACAAGAAGAAAGTTGAATGCGAAGCAAGTGTCTGAATACTTTAGAAGCACTTTGCCGCCCGACCTCTTGAGGTACTCACTCCGAACCAAGTTGTGATTGTTGATGAAAGTAACAATCTTCACTGCATCAGCTATGAGTGGAGCGATTTAGTCTAGCTTGCCGATGTCTTTTAGAAGTTTGTTCAAGCAGTGTGCCATGCAAAAGCACACTGCCACATGCGGATAGTGACCCTCTATAATAGCTGCTGCTGCCCTGTTTGATGCCTCCCTCTATGACAAAGGCCACCACGTGTTGCTCACCAATCAATTCTATGGCCGCTGTCCACTTTGCACAAAGGACATCGGCGGACTTGCCACTCTCGGTGGCATCATGAGAGTGCACAAAGTACATTTATTCACTCGAGTATGCGACGAGACCATGGATAGATCTCTTCCTTGTATCGCTCCACCCGTCGGCAATGAGGGAAACGCCATCTTTTGCCCAAAGACGTTGAGTGTTGCTTGCTTCACGATAGCCTTCTCTCGATCGAGCAAAGTGGTTCTGAGAGCCTCTGAAGATGGCGGCACATAGCCGGTGCCATACTCTCCTATCCGTTGCACCATGACTTTCCAATACTCTGACCTATTTCGATCAAACATAGAAGAGGTTAGTATCAAAAAGGCGGAAACGACGATAACGGAAGAAATGAGAGAAGGTTGATAAATCATAGAACATATCTCGCTGCGACAAATGGGATATGGTCGTGATAGAAGAATCGGGCCACGGTCGTATCCACCTCTTCCTTCTTCTTTGGGTCCCAAGAGGTGGCAAGGGTCCTTTGGCGACGAATCGGACCCGATGAAGATCCACCGGCACCTAAACCGGGTAGAGAGGAAGAAGGGAAAATGAGAGTCTTGGGTCGATACCTTTGCGTGCGGGCTTGGCTTTATTGTTGAATTGCCGATCCTTTTCCTCGAGCTCCTTCCTCTTCTCGATGGTTACGTTGGTGCCAAATATCACCTCATGTCCCGGCACTCGAAGAAAGTGTGCCCTCACTTTGTCATGCCTCCCTTTCCGTGTGTAAGAGTATAGCTTGCATGCCTATGCATGAGAACCTCCTGCAACCGACAAGGTGCCCTCCGAGGTCACTTCATCCCACCATGACCATTCCTTCGCCTTTTGAGTGCTGCCCGCATGAACGGAGGGGGTTGTACGAGAAGAAGAGGCCATGGAGTGATGGATGATGAAGACAAAAGAGAGTCGCGATAGAGAGCTTGAGAGAGAGCGTGAGCCTTGAAAGTTGAGAGCAAGAGAGAGCTTGAGCCTTGAGAGCCTTGAACTTTGAAGGCTTGAAGGCTTGAAGGCTTGAGAGTCGTGACTCGAGAGACCGTAGCGCCGAGGGGAGCTTGAAGGCTTGAAGTTGAGAGCAAGAGAGAGAGAGAGAGCCTTGAGAAGTTGAGAGCTTGAGACTTGAGTGAGCTTGAGAGGAAAGGGTGAGGGGGTAGCTAGTTATATAGGAGTGCTCATTGCTTAAGCCTCATGGGGCGCTTATAAAAAACTAGCCGTTTATGACCGTTTATAAAAAAAACTAGCCGTTTCTGACTTTCTGTCCGTTGCAGGCCGTTTCAGGTCTGTTCCGGCCGAACGTTTTGATTTCAAGCAGGCAGTCGGAATGGCTGCCGTTTCGGGGGCGTTCCCATTTTCTCCAGCCGGTCGGAATCCCGTTCTGGCATTCCTGGCAAGTTATACTCCGTTCCCCGGTAACTCTGGTTGTGAGAGGCCTGCTCACGTATTTAAAGAGTACAAGGGATGCCAGAAGCAGAGCCCCAAAAGCTGGTAAAAATCAAAAGCTTGAGTATTTTTAAAAGCCTCATAAAAATAAAGCAAAGGCTCTCTCTCTCTCTTATGCTTTTAATAAAATAAAGCAAGAGCTTCTCTCTCTCTCTCTCTCTCTCTCTCTCTCTCTCTCTCTCGCTCTCTCGCTCTCGCAAAATTGCGTAAACTAAAGCAGCCAGCTTTTTGCGTAGAGATGGCTGCCGTACAGTTGCCGTAAAACACAGAATTCCGTACAACCAGTGCCACGTCAGCATTCCGTCATTTCTGTCGGGTTGTGCGGGCCTGACACGTCAGCATTTCAGCGTAGATTCCGGGACCAGCCAACCGGGGAGAAGGTGTGTGCTTTGCTCTGCTGCTGCCTCTTGTCTAGCACTATGCCTGACACAACACCTGGGTGTATGTGTCTTGCCCAAAAGGCTGCCAAGTATTTGATTTGTGACATACCCCCCTCTTGAAAGCATTGTAATCGCCCTCGATTACGCCTGCAAAACAGACAGAGGCCATAAACTGTCTTAGCAGACACTGACTGTTAGTACCTATGCACTAGGAACACACATCTAGCACATGTACCAATCGACAGTCACATCACACGACATCACTAGACATCACTAGACATCACAGGACATCACATGACATTCAACATTCATTCGGATCTTAGACTATAATTTATCAGCAATGCAGTTAGCAATCGCATCTAGATCCAGTTGGGACCTCATAGATGCCCGATTGACTAACCCCTATTGCAACCATGTCTATTCAAGATCAATTAAACCAAAATGCTGCAGTCATTTCGTCTATCAGTTCCTGCACTTAAAAATAAGCCAAGAACAAATCAGTTTCATATTTCGGAATTCCATTTCATAAAGTCATATAGCAGAATACTGTCAGCTCTCAGTATCCCTGAAGCTCAAAGAGACATCAATGACTCTAGTATTCTAAAAATCAAGGCATCTGTTGACAAAGGAGCGGAGTAACTCCCCTCTTGTGCATCCCACTGCACCGGATCTGCGGCCAAGCTGAATTCAGGGTTCCATTTGGAATAGACTATGCTAAACCAAAAGCTTCAAGATAAAGGTTCACAATCTGAGGAGTATCTGCTAGGTCCTCCTTCTCCATCCACTTCTCATCGAATGCAGGATAGTTCTTGAATTTAACCAAGAACCGCCTTCTTACTTTACCCTTATTCTTTGTGTCCTTACGTGCCAAAATCTGTTCAGGGACAAGGATCTCCTCGTTTTCTTCCACTTCGAGTTGCTCATCAGGCTCCCCATCATCGGGCACATCACCTTTAAAAAGTTTCAAGAGACTCACATGAAATGCATCGTGAATCCTCCAAGTGTCACGCAGTTTCAGTCGGAAGGAGACATCATTGATCTTTTCGGAGATCTGGAAAGCTCCATAGTATCTCATACTAAGCTTTGGAAAAAGCCTCTCCTTTTCCTTTTTCTTTCTCAGGCGTGCCTTCTCAAAACGTAAGAGCACCCAATCATCCTCCTTCAATTTCAAATCGTGACGATGGCGATCCGCTGCCTTTTTCTGTTGTTCTTGAGATTTTTGCAAAGCCTCGCGGACCTTGGCAAAAGCCGTGTGTAAATCGCGCGTATACTCATCAGCTTCAAAAATCTTATCTTTTGCGCTCAAGAAGGGTGGAACCTTCGTAGCACCTTCAATAATCTCAAATGGTGCCTTCCCCATCGAAGAGTGTATCGTGTTGTTGTAGGCAAATTCCACCAAAGGTAGATACTTTTCCCATTGAGTCTTCTAATCTGAGTTGCCTTTCATCTTGCCTTTTCTTCCACGTTCCTTAGCTGTTCTCGAACTCTCAAGCCTTTCGTCTTTCTTGTCATTCTGTTCTTTCTGTGCCTTTTTAGGGCACTTCACGGAGATATGTCCAGTTTCCCTGCATCCAAAGCACTTCCCCTCCCTGATGAAGCGAGCCCACTCCTGAGGAGTAAGCTTAGGTCGTGCATCTTTCTTTTCTGAGTTGCTCTTTCTCTTTCTGCTTTCATTGTCAAAGTCTGTTCAGCTCTTTGTGTCATGATCTCATTGGTGGGGTAAGTCAGACTGCCAGAGTGAATGGCAAAACCCTGTTTCGCATGACTCATCAACTCCTGAATAGAAGCTGACTTCTGTTCCAAGCAGTGATCTCGGATCTGTGATCTCGGATCTTTGTAGATAGACCCAAGGTAAACCGCTCAATCTGTTCCTTGAACGAGATCTTCTTAAATGAAGAGGCGGGTAAAAAGAGCTCCAGAATCTCTCGCAATAAGCGTCCACTGTATCTTTCTTGGTCATCCGAAGATGGTTCCAAGGAGTTCGTATATCACGTTCATACTCTCGAGTCAACCAAGAAGAAATAAAAAGCCTCTTGAATTTCAGCCAGTTAACTGGCGCAGTCTTGCTTAATAGAAGCGTGGACCACCAAGTTCGAGCATTCTCCTTAAAGTAAGAGGCAGCGCTTTGAATCTTAGAGTGCTCTGAGTAACGCACATCCGTGAAAGCGATGTCAAACTGCTGTACAAAAGACAAAGCCTTCGAAGCATCTCTATATCCAGAAAACGTGTCAAATTTAATTGACTATCCACCTTTCTTAAACTCTCGGATTTTTTTGCTTTTGTCTTCGAGAAAGTCATACTGGTTGGCTTTGTAAAAATTCTTCTTCTTTGCATAAAAGTTGCTCTCATCAGAGTCTGAATTGTCAATAGATGAGTCCTCTGTAGAACTGTCACTCACGGGGCGAGATTTAGACTTCTTTGTCTTTTTCTTGCCCTTTCCAAAGCATTGCTTCTTGCTTCGCTTTTTGCCTTTTCTATCTTCTTCCCTCGAGTCAGATGAGCTAGAAGAACTGTCAGAAGAAGAAGAAGAAGAAGAACTGGGTACTCCTTCAAATTGAACACGCTTCTTTTGTTTCTTTGTCTTTTCAAATGTCGTCTGACAACCCAAATAGCCCGGGAAGGCAATGCCTTTCTTCTGCTTTTTGCTGTGCTTTTCAGCTTTGTTTTGCGCATCAAAAAGCTGAGCAATTCGTGCATCCACCACCTCTTCTAATTCCTTCTCTGTATACTTCTTGGGAGTAGGAGGTTTCTTGAGAGTGGGTTTTGGGGGTGGTGTTGTGGTTTTCTACCACTGCGTGTGCACCTCCTCTAAAGAGGTCTTGCTCATATACTTTGCCGATCAATCGTTGACGCTCCATCTCTCGACGCTCTGCCGAAGTAGGCCGAGACGGGCCATGCTCCTTGCCTGAATCTTCGTTGTGATCCATTCCGCATCTCCGGATGCAGGGGGAGTCGACTGGTCCTTGCCTGAAGCCATAGGTGCCGCGGGAAAAAAAATTGGGATCGGATTTTCCGTAGAAGAGAAATCGGCCGTGCTCTGATACCAATGTAACAGACTTGGACACTCCAAGTTAAGAATCTACCGCGACAACACAAATAATCACTTCAAAAACGTTCACAGTTCACAGTTGATTCCACACTGGCTCGACGGAGTTCCGTGCCTAGAGGTATTGGCCCCAAAGAGCGGCGCCCCTTTCTTTTTGTATTGATTTGAGTTCAAAGTACAAGAGTGCAGGCAGGCGCTCACACTCAGACTCTGCGTCCAGATGCTCTGAGTTGTGAGAGGCCTGCTCACGTATTTAAAGAGTACAAGGGATGCCAAAAGCAGAGCCCCAAAAGCTTGTAAAAATCAAAAGCTTGAGTATTTTTAAAAGCCTCATAAAAATAAAGCAAAGGCTCTTTCTCTCTCTTTCTCTTATGCTTTCAATAAAATAAAGCAAGAGCTTCTCTCTCTCTCTCTCTCTCTCTCTCTCTCTCTCTCTCTCTCTCTCTCTCTCTCTCTCGCCTAAATTGCGTAAACTAAAGCAAGTCCAAAAGCTGCCAGCTTTTGGCGTAGAGAGGGCTGCCGTAAAACACGGAATTCCGGACAACCAGTGCCACGTCAGCATTTCGTCATTTCCGTCGGGTTTTGCGGGTCTGACACGTCAGCATTTCAACGTAGATTTCGGGACCAACCAACTGGGGAGAAGGTGTGTGCTTTGCTCTGCTGCTGATACCTGGAAGCACACCACCGAACCGGCCACCTTACTGTGTGAGCCGAGCCCAGAGTGAAGAGGTTATGAACCAAGTGAAAAACCTCTTGGAAAAGGGTCTTATCCAGCCAAGTACTTCACCTTACTGCTCGGCCCGGCGGAGTTCCGTGCCTAGAGATATTGGCCCCAAAGACTGGCGCTCCTTTTGGTATTTCTTTTTGTATTAATCTCAGTTTAAAGTACAAGGGAGTGGGAGGGTTCTCACTCTGAGACTCTCCGTCCAAATGCTCTGAGTTGTGAGAACCCAACCTAGTTATTTAAAGGTTACAAGGGATGCACAAAAGCAGAGCCCCAAAAGCTTCCAATTGTAAAGCAACTTAAAATAAAGCAAAGCTCCCAAAAGCTTCTCCAAGAAATTGCGTAGGATTTGCGTAGACAAAAGTTGGAATTTTCGTACAATTGTAGCGTGAAAAGCGGGGGTCCGTACGGCCAGCCACGTCAGCATTGTCAGCGGAATTTCCGCCCTAATTCTCGGAATCTGCCACGTCAGCCTGTACCCGCATGTCCCGGGCCTGCCAGTCGGGGTGTGTGTGTATCTGCTGCACCACATGGCCATGCCACGTCGCCGGTTTGTGACATACCCTCCTCTTGAAAGCATTGTAATCGCCCTCGATTACGCCTGCAAAACAGACAGAGGCCATAAACTGTCTTAGTAGACACTGACTGTCAGTACCGACGCACTAGGAACACACATCTAGCACATGTACCAATCAACAATCACATCACAGCACATCACAAGATATCACATGACAAATCACATTCAAAATTCATTTGGGTCTCAGACCATGATCAATCGGCAACATATTTAGCAATCGTATCTAGATCCAGTCCGGCCCTCACTTTTCAGGGCATCTGGACACAGAGTTTGAGAGTGAGAACCCTCCCACTCTCTTGTACTTTGAACACAGATTAATACAAAAAGAAATACTGAAAGGGGCGCCAGTCTTTGGGGCCAATATCTCTAGGCATGGAACTCCGCTGTGTCGAATCAATTGTGAATTGTGAATTGTTTTGAAGTGAATCTTTGCTGAGTCGCGGTAGAATCTAGACTTGGAGTGTCCAAGTTTGTGACACTCGTCGTTCCTTTCAAATTTTTTTTTCCAATCAAGTACAATCTCTTTGCCCTTCTCATTCGTCAAAGTCGCTTTCTTAGTCCGATAGTCATCCGCGACATTGTTCTTGTGGTACCAAGGGATTCCCAGGAGGACATCACACCCTTCCAAAGGCATGATATAAAAGTCCTCTTGCCCTAAATACCCCTGACACTGCAAACGAAGTTTGCCAATGACAGGTGTAATGGCAACATCCCGTCCGGGTGCTGCTAGAACTGCCTCCACATGTGGCCTTAGCCTATCGAGCGTAATTCCAAGTCGAGCCGCCAATGAAGTTGGCCTTGGCTTCTCCATGAAAGAAAATGAGGGCTTCCTAATCTTTCACTTTGCCCGATGCGCGACAAAGTTTTGTGCTTTTCGTGTCGGTCCCCACGCAATGTGGTACCAGTCTTGCTTTCATCTTTCCTTCTCTTCCGCACTCGGCTGCTGCTCTGTAACTCTCAAGCTATCTTTTGGTGGTCCTTTGGTTCATCTTCTTTTCAAGAGTTCTTGTCCATCTCTTTCTGCGAGTACAGGTTCCGTTTTTCTGCACTCGTTTGTCCTTTCGTCTTTTCTTCCAACTTAAGAGGAGAATCAATGGCCTCACACCATCTCGCGTAAATCTCATCAATCGAGTAATCCTCTAGGTGTTTCACAAATCTCGGGTCTTTGTAGTACTCGATCAATCTTTTCATCTATATGCCAACCTGTAGTTGACGTTGGTACTCCGTTCGGGCAAACTTTTCGCCAAATCTTCATTCTTTTCTTCAGTTCCTACGCCGGATTTCAACTTTTCTTTGCCTTCCCACTGAGAGGTGTTTTCTTTGTCAGATTCCCTACGAGAACCCATGTGTGTTTAAACTGGGATTCTTTATGGCTTATGCCTTGTAAGACAGAGCGATGAAGACGGGAGCGCGCTTGATGCGTGATATACGAAGGGTGGGAGTCGCTAATAAGTCCGGGGTCGCTGGCCACGAAGATTCTTTCACAAAAAACTGTGTGCGCTGTAGAAAGGATCGGATCCTTTGTAGAAGAAGAATCTTTCTGTGCTCTAATATCACTGTAACAGGTTTGAACACTCCAAGCGAGAAATCACTGACGACGTTAGTGGGGATGTCGTGGTATTTAGTCAATACTATGCATGATGGAGCTGATGGTTATATTGTATTGTGGGTGACTACCATGGGTCTATACCTTGCACTTTCCTTCAAGGGTGAATCTGGGCTTATCCTGGATTCATCTAGGTATAATCAATTCGTACAGCCTGTTGGCACCATAGTTACAGGGAATGGACATTTTCAGGTCTCCGTTCCCCGTTCCCATTCCAACTTCCCGTTCCGAATCTTTGTTCCGTGTTTCAAACGTGAGTATCCGTAACAGGGAATGGCATTCCATGCCCATTGCCGTTCCCTGTTCCCCGTTTCGATTTCCCGTTCAGGGTAACTATGGTTGGCGCATTTTACGGGGGGTGTGTGTGTGTGCCATGTCATCATTTTGTGACAGTCAGCCCTGTCTACGATATTATGGGTTGAAAACAGAGAAAAACAGCAAACTTGTAGTGATGGAAACAATCTCCAAAGGCACTTCTTCATGATGCAACTCGCCTGTTGGGTCCTGGCGACATCTTCTGATCTGAGAGAGAGAGAGAGAGAGAGATCGTTTTTATAGCTTCTTGCAGCCTGGCAAGAATAGGGGCTTTTGGTTGCTTTTCCCCGCAAGAATAGAGCAGAGGGGCGCCTAGAGAGAGTGGAAGTTGCTGGCTTGTTGCCGAGAGAGAGAGAGAGAGAGAGAGAGAGAGAGAGAGAGAGAGAGAGAGAGATTGATTGTTTTTCAGGTTCGAATTTCATTCTTTCCACCATGGACAAGCACTATCAAAAAGGCATGTCACTAGAGGAGTCTCTCAAACTAGTTGACATGTGCATTAAAGAAATAAGGACAAGGTTGGTTGCGTCTCCTCCTAATTTCTTGATAAAGATCGTAGACAAAGATGGAGCCCGGGTTCTATCATGGCAAAAGACTATTGAAGATGTGGCTGCCGATGTATCAGTCCCAGTTGCTGTCGAGGCATAAGAATCTTACCATTGTCAATATATGGTGTGAGAAGGCCTCACTTTATGAACTTGTCTGTGAGCAGACACCTTTTGCTAGAGAAAAATAGGCACAAATATAGTCTGCTGAGCAATGAGGGTCCTGTTTTTGCAGGCGGTTCTAACACACATTTGAATTGAAAATTTCACCAGGTGTTTCGGGTGGTTCTGTTTTGACTTATGTCATGTTAGTGTAGGCATTCTGCAGGTCATGTTGTTGGACTATACACTTCACGTATTTATCAAGCTGCCAAAAGTTGTGATACTTACATCAACGGTATCTTTCAGCATGGTGTTTTATTATGGATGTCTTAACAAAGACTTGAAGAAAGTAGATACTTAAACTAAGTTAGCCTCCTTTGCTCTGAAGGGAGGCATCTGCTTTCAATTTGTTAAAAGTGTTTTGTTGAGAAAGGCTTTTTCTCCATGGTGAAAAGACATTTGATCAAACCGTGCAGGGTTCTAGGTCATGTTCGATTTGACCAGTTTTGACTTGAGAATATTCTACAACAATATCAAGCGGATGATTGGTAGAGGTTTGTCGATCATAACATGGGGTTAGGACAGGTAGTGATGATTAACATGGTGTTTACTTTTATATTCGACCTTTCGTATAAAAAATGCAGGCAGTATATTTAGGTTAGCCAGTAGATTAGGGCAAGGAAACATGTTGAAAGTATGCACTTCAGTTCAGGAAATGCTAAAAATACTTGAAAGGGCGATGGTCAAGGTCAATATTACTTCTGGTAGATGCATTTGCTTCAGCTGCTTTAATTTTCTGTAGGTAAAGAGAAGGTGCAGACCTTGTTTACAAGAAGAGAGGTGGATGCTACCACATTTGGTGTTTATTTTATTTCTCTTGGGAGTTGAAGACATCACCAAAGTGCTTCACAATTTGTGCAATCACATGAAGCTTAGGGACTGATGCCTTGGCTTTTTGCTGGTTTGCTGGCTACTCGACTCTGGCTCTGACTATGCTAGGCGTGTATCTTGCAATCTGAGGGCTTGAATTTATTTGAGAGAGTTTGTACCATGTAATAAAGCTTGAAGGTTTTGTGCTCTCTTTTACAGGAGAAGGTTGACTAACAACATGATCCATGTTAATATTCTGAGAATTGTTTTGCTTCTTGGGTTGATCTGCAGATAACTTCAACTTTCGCGTCTTTTTTTTTCTTGTGGGCCATGTATAATTGTTGTTGAGATGCCAAGTGGTTAGCGTGGCTCTCTCTTGTATGTAGAGGCTTTTTGTTACCATTTCATCTTTGCATCAAAATTGTAGCTTTGCCCACATCATTCTCAACCTTGGTGATCAGAGAACTTGGCATGAGGGACTCTTCAGAAGCCAAATATACTCACTTCCTTTGCAGTAACCTTGGATGTGAAGAACGTTTTGCGGAACTACCCATGGAGTAGAGTCTTTACTTATGGGGTGACTAAAGGTTTAACATTGTGGTGATTTTTTTGGCTTGAGTATCAACTTCTGTACAACGTTGCTTTTCTAGCGATGTTTGAATTTGGAGGCAACATTCTTTGATTTTCTGGAGGGTCGTCCATCATATCTCCTCCTTCAGCCTGAAAGTTGATAAGTATTGGATTGCTTTGAGTTGTGAATTGTAGCTATTCAGGTATAGTTCTCTTTGAACTTTGTCAGGGGCAGCTTTCGTAAGCCATGGTGTGAAGCTATCCATCCCATGTGTTAGACAAGTATGCTGCCTTGCCAATACCTAGTCCAGGTTTTAGTATATGCTTTAGCGGATCTATTAGGTCTCCCCAATCTTAGAAAATAAAAATTCTTTCAAAACATATTAATTGCACAAGTGAAAAGTGAGTTTAGGAAATGAAAAGACACATGAAGGTGGAAAGTCAAAACACGAATGAAGGTGGAGAGTTAAAAGACTTTTTGTGTCCATATAAAGAAATAGTTGTTTCTTTGCTCTTTCATTTTTTCTTGAACGTTTTCTTCGAAATTGTCTTTAGCGTCTCTCTCTCTCTCTCTCTCTCTCTCTCTTTCTCTCTCCCCCTCTCCCCCAATGTTGTATTCATCTTTCTTAGGTAATATTGTTGCAAATTTATGTGCTTTGCCATTGCCTGTCGTTACGTGCTATAGATTAACGCATGGTTTTTTTTGTTTTTGAGTGGAATCTTTGAATTAGGAGCACCTTTTATTTTTTTTGAAGCCATTAGTGAGACTTAAGTCAATTTTATGAAAGAAAAGGTCACACATCAATTCAATGATTTTGATAAAACGAAGGAAAACTTCTGCAAACATCCAAAGGAAACTAATACTGAATTGTTTTCTTGTGTCGATAGCCTTTCAAGCAAACTAATGAATCAAAGTTTACCCACTTTTCTTGAAGAACTTGCATATGTGGACCTTTCTTATTATAATTGATGAGTTTTTGGCATGCAAAAATGCAAGCCCCAGCGGAGAAGTTAGACATATTTCTTTTTGCAACCTTCCATTTGGCTGATGCTGGGGGCTTACCTTATGCATATGAAGCCTTGAAAAATGGTCCCTTGATTTTAGAGCTTTGATAGACTTTTTATGTTTCCTTAAACCAATTGGACCTACTTTTAATACGAACAATTGAATTCTTATGTAGTTTTTAGTTTTTTGATTGTCCATTCATTTCACATTTTACACTCCTACATGGCTCGGATTTTCTTTCATTTGATTGGTCTAGAATGCCAAAGTATACCTTCACCTTTTTTAAAAGCACTTCAATAAAACATATGCAAATACAAAACAATAAACTTTGAGCCATAGAGTTCTACTCTTTACTTGAAATATTTATTGACCATTAATTTGCTTTAGCCTAGAAACAAACTCCTTTTGGATACCTCATCAAGAGAGTAGACCTCTCTCACCAGTTTAGATCGCTATCTTATTTTCCATGGTAGGTATCATCGCAATAAATATCAATGCGGTTGACATCTAAACTAGCTTTTTATCACTTGTACATCATCGTAACTTACTTTTTATGCTTCACCTAGCCCTTGGCTATGGCCTTTCGAGCATAATGCCTTTATTTCACCCATTAAGATCCAATGTCAAGCATGTAGCTTTTATAGTAATACAAATCCAATCCATGATTTTCACTACGTCTTTTTTGGCATGTGCAAAGGGAAAGGCCATGGCATTGCTTACCAACTAAATTTCTTATTTTCTTTTCTCATCCTTAAAAATTATGCTTTTGATGGATTAATAGAGATAGCATTGATATGATTACACGCAATCCACCAAAGTTGTTTATTTTCTAGTTGATTGATGCAAATTGATAGAGAATACGATTAGTGAAATCTATCATTAGCGATTTTCAATAGTGACCATTCATCATGTTCGTAGAGAAAGAAAAGTGCTTCATTTCATTGCATTTAGAAATTCGATAGGTGATTATTTTTAAGTTTCATGACTAGAATTTGAGGTGATGGGTATTAAAAGGGTGCAAATTCTTTGGTGGCTTAGTAGGCCTCATGATTTAATCACTTGTTTTTCAACTTTACACACTTCATTGGGACTACAAGCTTTCCTTCCATGCTTCTTAATACTACTAATTTGTAGGAGGGGAGTCTCCATATCGCTTAAAAGTTTTAGTGCTATCAATATTTTAAACGGGGTCTCATAGAATTCATGCAAGAATTATATATCAAAAATACGGATAAAGATACCATGCACATTTAGTTGGAAAAAGGGATTGAGTTTTCATTAATTAGTTGCCATTTTGGGCCTTAATACAAGGGAAATCTAATGTATTTGTAGATTTTCTACTTTATAGGAGGCTGCATCCTTCATACCACTAAAATTACTAATGTGATGGGTGATCGTTAAGTGTTAAAATCAAATAAACACCATGATTTTCACTACTGCATAGCAAGACTCGGCTTTTAGTTTTATGGGATGCTACCACCATGACAATTTTGGGATGTCCAAAGTTGGAAGGCTTCTCAGGGTATGCTAGCAAGTGCTACCATGGAAAGATCACATCCAAGTATCATTGCCTCAAAAATTCTGAACACATGAAGTTTGTGTGGAAGCTTAGGTCAATCCCCACATCAAAGGGCATATATATGAGCAAAACATGAAATTTCATTATGTAAGGCATTTGGAAAGTAACCTCGAACACATTGTCCATTGACAACACATGTTCAACAAAATGCTGCTCAGTCACAGTACCACAAAAGCTAAATAATACCCAAGCAAGCATCCATAATACCTCACATCATGAAAACCACAAAAGCATGCATAACCTGTTGTTATGCTCCACTCTCTCAAGTATTGAAAGCATCATTTTTTGGCCTTTTGCATTCTAGCTTTGCTCACACCTCCACTTGACATAAATAATTGCCTTTCAACAAAAGCTTGTATGTGATCAAACCCTAAAGTGGCTTGCACTTGTTCTATCACACAGCTTCCCCCCTTGTGCTCTCACCAAGTAATATGTCAAAATGTCTAGGTATTAAGTGCCTTTTTAAAAAATTTCAATATTTTGAGGAGTGTCACATCACTCATTAAGACTTGGTATACATTGACCTTCTCATGCCCAAAGGTGAGTAAGCACCCCACATAGCAAGTATTTTGTACTGATTAGGCATTTAAACTTCCTTAGCTCTACATACTTTTTGGCATGCCAATTGTATAGGCCTTAGTGTTTGGTTGGTTCTTTTAACTTTGCAGATAAGGTAATGATGGTTTTGAATGGGTACTTTTAATCGTTGTTTTTTTTGTTAATGCTAAATCTTGAGATTGAAAAAACCAAGCTCATTTTCTTTGCTTTTCCACTCGTCTCTCTCGTCTCTCTCTCTCTCTCTTTTAATACTATTCTGTACTTATTAAACATGATTTTTTTCTAAGTCGGCCTTCTTAAATTCTTTAACATTTCGTCAAAAGGAAGTTGGCATAGTGGTAAAGGTGAAGGCTCTAAACACACCCACTATGGTTCAACGCTTGAGACATGAGGGCGTGGGTGAGTGGGTGAAATCCCATAAAACTAGTCGAAGCGGAGCTTTGAGTGGCTACAAAAATAAAATATAAAAAAGTCTTTAACATTTCTTATTCTTTTTCGCTTACCACCAGTGGCAAAGGTTCTTTTACCTTTGAAGATAAAGTAATGATGGTTTTAAGTGGATACTTTCAAACCATTGTTTGTTTTTTGCCTGCTCAAAAAGGCCTTACAGAACAAGGGGATACATTACGAATCAATTATATCAGACATTTTGGTGACATTCTCATTCAACTTTGCAAACTCTAAAACAGTCATGCATGTTTGCGATTCTCTAAACTCTTGGATGCCAAACAATTCGTAGCTATCATCCGACCCTGTCGCCGCGTGGGTACCCTCCGTGAGAGTAGCCAACCATGGGGAATTAGCAGGTGGAACTTTTGCGCAATTTCAAAATTAAACGTATACTGCATATCAATGTTCGAATCCCATGGTGATTTTGTGTTGTTCTAGCAAGAGAAAAGAGGTACCTGACAGAAAGCATCATTGGCTTGAATAGATAGGAATCAGCTAAGCTTCACCGCTTTGTAAAAGCTCGTCGAAAAACAACCATGTCAGATTTCAATGTTGTGAACTATCAATTCAAAGATAGCAACAATATTTTGCTAGCACCACCAACTAATAGTTGAATAGTTGGTAAGGTCGCCGAATACTCTTGAAGAAAGGTATATCTTTGAAAACTTTTGTTTCCAATTTTTTGGAAATTGCAAATATTTTGTACTTTAAATTTCTGCAAAGATTCTGTACTTCCACTTTTCATTGCTTGCCTTCACTCGTTTGTCTCCGGCTTCTTAGCTGAGGATGTGAGAGAATTTGGGGGGGGGGGATGACCCGTGGGTACCCTCCTTGAATTTTTTCTTATGAACTTCAAGGTCCAACCCTAACTTGGTTGAGTGCCCTTAAGTGGAAAAAGGGAGCTTCACTTCCAGGCTATGCTGACAGTCGACCAGTGCCGAAGGGAAAAAGAGAGAGAACTTCCTGTGCATAATTGGGCTGAGTCTCTATGACACAAATTGCTCAGTAGCCCGTGCAGACTCACAAAGAGATAGAGAGCGCATGATTTGGTGAATGTGCGCGTATGTCGCACGTGTCAATGCAAGGAACTTGCCAATACATGTGTGCGAGCCACAGATGGCTCCAAGCACGCAACTAGCCTAAACTAGTAAGCTCAAAGAAAACGATGGTGTGTCACTCACCGCTCTACGCTTGCTGTCGTGGAGGATTCCTTGCCGCGAAGAATAGGGAGATGCCGCTACACCGCGCTCAAACGCCTCGCCGCTCTCGTGCTGCCGCAATGCTCGACGGCACACTCTCTCTCTCTCTCTCTCTCTCTCTCACACACACACACACACACACACACACACACACACACACACACACACACACACACACACACACACACACACACACATACACAAGGAGATGAAGAAGAAGAAGATGGAGATGGAGAAAGAGCACTCTTCAATTGCACAAATGAGAGAATGAGTGAATTTTAGGTTTAGTTTACTTTTATATGAGCTCGCCCCATTCACACTTGGGTGCCCATGCTTAGCCAACTAATCCCTTGAATGTTCCAGTTAGAGTACGCCTCTCATCGGCGATCACTCTTATCCTTTTTCTATTGGACCGACAAGCCTGATACCTGACTCTACCAAATAAATAATACAGTGTCCATCGTAGGTGATAGGAATGTGCGTGAGGATTAACATGCCCCCCTTCCTGATCTAGATTCCGTCCTCGAAAGCTATTGAGTTGAAGCTCGTTCGTTGAGGTGGAAGAGCATTTGAGATGAATATCCTTAGCCTTCTTCAGTCACTGCAAAATCAAACAACATTGGCACAGTAATTGCATTCTCATATACAATTAAAAAGCATATGCAATTTTAGGCAAACAAAATAGTTCTAAACCATTTGTCAGCAATAAACATTAAATTTCAATATAATCAAACGCATAAACAGTTGTAAAGGTAAAAAATTAAACAAGTCCAGGGTCGCTAATTTAACGGTCGAAAGGCACTAAAGATCTACTGTTAATACCATGGGCAAGCTTCTCAATTTTCTCTGGTCAATTAAGTTGTTTAATCGCGAGAGCCAAGTATTTCATGTTCGAGGCTGACTAGAGGCTATACCTAGAAGACGTTGTAGTTAAGCTACAATAAAATGAATTTCTCATGAAATCATCGCCTGACTGTTTACCTTTTCTTTGACCCCCCAAAGTCTTTTCACAGTGATTCAATTTTGATGTGTGTTCTTATTTTGTATGCCTTGGGTTTTTTGCTTTTTAAGGAAAAGCGCCCACACTGGGAACCTCTAGGGCTCTAGTACCATAGGCTATACATGTGAGTGGAGTACCAAATCAAGCTGAGGTTTCTCTTCCAGCTTAAGATTTTACATTGTGGCACTTTGATTTTTTGTTTGTTCGTTTTCAGCATTTTAATTTTGTAACTTTGGGGGGTCATATAACACTGTTACCCTCCCCAGGCTCATCACACTAGTAAACTCCCTTTATAATACTTAAGCTAAAGGTCAATAGGGACTAAGCCCACTAGAAAGCCCTAGTACATTTCACACAATGCTGCCTAAATCGGGTCAAGAACCGAAGTAACCATTAATTATCAAGAAGGCATTCCCCATGGTATTAAGAGAAGATCTCTAACACCTAGCTTGATCAAACTAGCTTAGTCGGACTGCTTGATTTTTTAACCTAGACAAGTGATTATGACAAAAAATTACATTGAATTCAATGTTTGATACTAAGCAAATGCACTGAATATTATGCTACCAATCACAATTAAAGCTGACAAACATGGATGCAAAAAGATAAGGGGCAATGCTAATGGACAAGAAACACATGTTTGTGTTGATGGTCGTGCTTGATTTGAAGTGTGAACGAGAGAAAGATTCCATGAAGGTCCAAATCCTAACAACAGCAACACGTTCCTGTACACACTAGAAACAAAGAATACCTCTAGGAGGCACATGAGTGGGAAAAAAGAACTTTGCTAATCACTAAACTCTAAAACAGAAACACTCCTATCGTACTAATCTTACCTACCCTCCATCACTTGAGTGATGAGGATCAAAGGTGTTTGATGACATAGGTTTCTGTTTCAGTGTACCGGATGTGAATGTGTAGGTCTGGGTCAATGTTTTGACTTTTATTGTGCATTCTCGTTTGCTAATTGCTCTTGCTCTTTATTTTTTTTGTTTTTTGTGAGTATAAGGCTTTATATATACATTCCCTAAGATTGGGAGATTGAGAGGTCAGGGAGGAAGGTTGAGAGGGGAGTGAGTGAATGATGACTGTCAGCAAACACTCCGCCCTTCCTTGGGTAGATCATACCGTTTGAAATGTGCTTGTCACCCTTTGAAACCAATTGTTCCAGTTGGTAATAGGTGAGGATTTTTGCCAGTAGTTTTCTATTACCTAAGGTGCCTCGTCGAGTTGCAAGGGTGGTAAGGTACTCTCCCAGGATCGAACTTGAAGTGGTTCATCAGGTGATTCTTGAACACTGGGAGGTGTGGATTCCTTTGTAGCTTTATGGAGGTCCATTATTGTAGGTGGAGGCTGTGGAGAAGCTTTTACCTCTATGGATGCCTTACATGAGGAGCTAGAAGCTTCATGGAACTCTCCCCTTTCTGAGCTAGGTGGAACAAATTGTTCTTTCTTCTGTACCCAAACTAGCTATGGAGCGGGTGTGTAGCATTCTGTGATTTTTTTCTTTCCACGATCGTCAATTTGTTTTGGAGCTACATGATTGGGCTCACATGGGTCAGGTGACAGGTAAGAACATAATTTACGTTTTGGCACCCAGATATGATCATTTCCTTGATAGTAGCCGGGCTTCCAATAGTCGTTTAGGAATCCAACGCCACGTTTCTTTACATTTCTTGGGGCGAATGGAACGTCTCTTACCAAGTTCCTGTCTTTTAGCACTAGCTATGGTCTCTAAAGAAGCTTTAGGGACCCACTTGTATGTTTTCTTTGTTATATTAGGATGAGTCTTGTCAAAAGCTATATGCATTGCTTGTAGCATATTTAAGGGTACAAGCATTTCATCCTCCTCAGGTGTTACCCAGGTCGTCCCCCTATTTCCCTAAGTGTCTATGGCTGCTGCTAGGTGGACCCAATCCACATTGTCCGACTCGGTCATCCCAGGTAGTACATCCATATAAGGAGAATCTTCCCCAATATTAGTGACCGCTTTACACGTGTAACAATACTACAATGGGGACGAGTGAACTGTGGTGTCAGATCTATGATCAATTATAAACCTGTTTCCTAGGGCATGTGCTTGACCAGTTACAAGATCCACTCGAATGACATAATCTTGGAACTGCAGGTAGACATGGTTTTTAGACCAGTCATGCACCATCTTTACTTCCCTCATGAAAGGACATCCTAAGATCATCTCCGATGCCATAGTGTTCTTGGAGAAATTCATAACAATGAAGGTAACTCTTATTTTATATCCAAAAACCTTGATCTTGAGATCTTCTAGCATCCCAATAGGTTTAACAATAGATCCATTGGCCATCTTCACTACTATGGTTGTGGTCGCAAGGTGAGTTCTTCCCATAGTTTCCTAGCAATTTTTAGTCACAATGCTAACCCCAGCACCACCATCAAGGATTCCCTTCACAATTAATTCCTTAGTAGTGATCGGTATGGTCGCATTGGATTCATCACCCTCAAAGAATTGTCCCAACTTGTTAACATGTATTTCTATAGCAAAGTTCTCATCTAGGTTGGGTTGTGGATCTAAGTGTTCCTCCTCTATTGGCATCTCCTGAGATCCGTCCATCTGTGCAAATTGTGGTAGCCCAAACTTTAGTTTTCCATTAAGGAAGGCTCGAAGAGTTGAGACTAGCTCAAGGTCTTTATATAGTTTGGACATGATGGTGGTTCTAACTTCTGAAGACATGAAATCCATCAATTTGGCAATGTTTAACGTCGCCCTTTGGACTTCAGTCCCTTGACGTGGGAAAGATGGGATCTCCATTTCTTCGATAGGATCAGATAGTGCCTCTGTAAATATTCTTTTCATCAAGAAGTGAGTACGCCCACTTTCCCATGACTTTAAGTCACTTTCTTCTTGGATGACACTAGGTATTGCTAAGGGTCTATGGACTTGGTGAGGTTGTTGTTGCATAGGGAATACGATGTCTGTAATCCGGATCTACCTAGGTGCTGGTATCTTCTACCAAACTCCTTAATTGCTTGACTCGCTCAATCTCCTTTGTAGGGTTTGGATAAGTTCCTATCTTCTTCTTGGATCTTGGCCATTGTGACTCATGAAGATCTTCCTTGTTGGTTTCTATCTTAGTGGTCGTTTTGGTCTCCATGGTTTCACCTGAATTAGAATCCTCTTCAGTGTCGTTCATATATACGGGGTCGTCACCAGTCCCTATGTTGGTCTTTGAACTGGGGTCTGACTTCGCTGCTTTTTGCGATCTCTTCCTTCGTGTTTTCTTCTTTTTCTGAGATTGGGCAATTGATGCCGTGTTTCTTTCCTCAAGAATATAATTTTGTTTTTGGAGCATCGATCATGTGAGTATTTTTACTGGTACCACAGGTGTACTTTGTGATGGCTCCTCGGTAACTTCAATCAAGTTTAATGGCGTAATCTTCGGTACATTTGGATTATTTGGACATTGGGCAATCAAATGGTCTATGCCACATCGATTACACATGAGTATTGTCATTGTAGACGTGCTCGCTTGATTGGTTTGCATTAGTGTGGCGTTATTTTGTAGCATAATAGGACACTCGGCTACACGATGTGGACCTCCACACTCATAGCATTGAAGAGGTGGTCTCTTAGCAGTGTAATTGATATTTTGGCCTCTTGCAACAACAACAGCTACTTGATAGACAGGTTTGACTTGTCCCCAATAGTCCTCCATGTAGTATTGTGGACTTTCTTCAAGCACATCCATCCCATAGGCAATATTAGGGTCCATATCTTCCTCACAGCCTTCCAAAAAAGCAATAGATGACTCACAACCCACTTGATTCACAGAAGTGATTCTCGGATGTGGTGGTTGTGGTCCTAGCACTAGAGGTGGTAACGATATTGTTTGAACAACATTTTGGGCCCTAGGGACCATGTGTTTGTTGTTTTTTCAAGAGGTGGAGCCGACATCAATGCAGGCACTCGAGGTGTGAGGTGTGTCTGTCCATGCTAAGGTTGGTCTATTGGCCATCGCGCACTTAAATACTATGCAATCCTTAGCTTGATGGCCATACGTTCCACATGCATTGAAATTCCCATTGAATTTTACTCTAAAAGTAGGACATTCACTGGTACTATGCGGTCCATAGCATACTGAAGACCATTGTTGCTCCCTTCTTGGATACATATGATTGTTTTGCGGAGCACAATTGTCTCTTAGATTCTCTTGAATAGCCTTGGTGAGATATGCTAAAGTCATCTCAAATAACTTTGGCTCCTTAGCAATAGGCTTTAGAGTCATTGACTGATGCCCTGATGCTTGCGAGCTAATAGATTTAGGCTCAACAGACACTCTTTCTCCTTGAATCATTAAAATATCCTCCAATTGGATCGCATTGGTGGTGACTGCTTCCCAAGTGGTGATACCTCTAATGACTAGGCCATTGTAGATATCCTCATGTCGTAACCCCCTAATGAATCTATCAAGCAATTGATTATTATTGAAGCGCTCATTTGGATTACAACGAGAATTCAAATGCTTCAAGCGACTAATAAAGTCTCTCACGGACTCTCCTTCCTCTCATTGGGCTTTCTGGAGCTGAGAGGCTACATCCCAAAGCACTCCCTCTCGTATGTATTCTTTCAAGAACAGTCTCCTAAGAGTACGGTAAATCATTTTTTCTTCCACCCTTAGGGTTCTATACCAATCCCCTGCCTTCCCACTTAAGGTTAGGCTTAAAGCATTACTCTTATGCAGGTCATTGTGTTCTCCTAGAGAATCACATATTTGTTCAAACACTTCGATATGCTTTCTCATATTCCCGTCTCCACTAAATTTTTGTGCGAGCTTGGCTATTTGTACTGCCTTACTTCTAGGCTCTCTATCAAACATGTTATGCATATTCTCAGCAATAGGTCGACCAATATCTTGAGCAAATGTTGCCAAGTCACTTAAGTGAGCAAGCACCGTGGGTGAAGGCACTCCAGAGACTACATGTGGAGTGGGTATTGGCATTGGGCTTGGCGCATAGGAAGCCCTTGGGTTCCACGTTGGGTACGATGTTGTACCATGTGGTGGCCCAAAGTTCATATGTGTGGCCCTGTGCATAGCAAACGTCGGATGTGACATGCTAATGCTAGCCGGTATGGTCCCATGAAAATAAGAGCTTGGGTCTTGTGGTTGTGGAGCATAGGTAGTTGAAACGATGGGAGGGGTAGGGACTACATGAGTGCGATGACCCATAGATGCATACGATTGGTACACACTTTTAGTTACTGTTGCAAGCATCGAGCTACCATGTAGTGGTGCTTTACTAACAAATGAAGTCCATGGCGTGTTTCTCGGCATGCCCACTATTGGGGTAGGCATGGCAGTCGTGGTGTCATCAAGGGAAAGATGAGCTAGACTTGGAAAGGTAAAGCTATCACTTGTGGACTCAGATTGCACCGAGACCCCTGGCGAAACAACATATGGGGGATTCATCGGACTTACCGAGGGAGTCTCCATTTGTGATAAGGTCGGTTGTTTAGCCTTTCCTGTATCCAAGAATCTCATGAGACCCGTTGAAGGCGTGTTGATCCCCTTGTTCTGTCTCTCTAGCTCAATGACTCTATGGATGACCTCACAAACTCTTTGTTGTTGATCCTCCACACTAGTAGCACCCATTGTGGATTGCAGGACATCTAACCAACCCACGTGATAGGTGTGACTTGTGTATAGATCGGTTAGAGTTTCTGTTTGTAGTTCGTACTCCCACTTCTCATTTAAGAACGCTCCATCTAGGATTAAGGTGCTAGGGGTGTCCTTTGAACTAGATGCAATGTGGCTCTCTAGGGGTTGGCCCTTAGCGGTTGCTAAGTCAGGAGCACTCGATTGCTCTCCTAGCAAGGATATTGACATAGGGGATTTCGCTTATAACTCTCTTCGTTGCTCCACCTTACGTAAGCTCTCTATTTCCTTTTCCCTTGCTGCAAGGATATACCGCTCAACCTCTTGCACTTCTGCAAGGCTTCTACCATCAGGTAATATAACCTCAGAGGGAAATAGTTCTGAAGGGTCAAGGGGTGCAGTGAATGGAGTATTCACATGCACATGCTCTAAGGGCATAGGGTCTACGTTGGTCATGAATGGAGAATTTACTTTCCCATTCCCCTAATTTACATCATTAGCTCCATGTTCGGAGCGAGTGGCTCTACTAAAGGTTTCCTTCAAGTGGCTAAGCACGCTCGGCCTTGACCGTGGGCCCATGTCATGCATGTCTTGGCTTAAGCTATCATGATTAGGCATTGGGAAACCATCCATGACGTTGTAGTCAGAGGAAGAGTCACTAGCTGCTATGTTCGGGTCTTGGTTTGTACTACCTTGGATCCCCGCTGAGGGCCCGGAACCTAAGGTAGGTGGATATTGAGAACTCGCGTAAGTCGAAATTCTCTCTAGTTGCTCTGTCTCTAGCACACGACCAGAGCGCAGATGCATGTGCCTTTGGTACCCTATAAGCATTGGCGAATAACTTCGAAGGTCAACCGCTTACTTTTTTAGGCGTCCGTTTTCACTCGTTTTTTAATGTTTTTAATGATCGGTTTTTTTATTAAAGTGTGTGATAGCTCAAAACGAGCGTATCACTTAGAGGGTCGCGGTGCACTTTACAGCACAATGTTTGGTCACCTGAAGCTTCGTTGGTCATAAAAAAAGTCAATTTTTAGCTACGTGTGAAGCTAAAATATGTAATTTTAAAGGGCGACTGAGGCCTAAGCCTGAGCGTGAGCTTGGGCTTGGGCCTGGGCTTGGGTTTGGGAGATATTCCCTATCCCGACCTACCTTTAAATTTTTTTTAAGTTTTTTTTTTTTGTTGGGGTAAGGTCACCGCGGCCTGCGCGCGAGCACACACACACTCTACCTACCTACTTACAACTAATACACCTACTGTTACACACTAACACACTTCATTAGCTCTCACATATCTACTTCCTACTTACTATAATTTAGATTACACAAAACTAACAACCTTAATACTAAGACCTTATCACAGAGAAAACACGGTAACCTTTCAAAACTTCATGAACAAAGAAATACACAGTAGCAACACAAAATCCTTCTTCTCAACACACACACCTTCCTTCCCTACCTTTCCTACAATTGAAATTGCACCACAAAAGAAGCACAGGGTGCCATTCAAGCTTAGTGTATGGAATTCCCCGGCAACGGTGTAAAAAATGTGCGCATATGTCGCACGTGTCAGTGCAAGGAACTTGCTAATACACTGTGTGCGAGCCACAGATGGCTCTAAGCACGCAACTAGCCTAAACTAGTAAGCTCAAAGAAGACAATGGTGTGTCACTCACCCCTCTACGCTTGCTGTCGTGGAGGATTCCTCGCCGCGAAGAAGAGGGAGATACCGCTACGCCGCGCTCAACCGCCTCGCCGCCATCGTGTCGCCGCAATGCTCGATTGCACACACACACACACACACACACACACACACACACACACACACACACACACTTTCTCTCTCTCTCTCTCTCTCTCTCTCTCTCTCTCTCTCTCTCTCTCTCTCTCTCTCTCACGCATACACACACACACAAGGAGATGAAGAAGAAGAAGATGGAGATGGAGCAAGAGCACTCTTCAATTGCACAAAATGAGAGAATGAGTGAGTTTTAGGTTTAGTTGACTTTTATATGAGCTCGCCCCATTCACACTTGGGCGTCCATGCTTAGCCAACTAATCCCTTGAATGTTCCAGTTAGAGTGTGCCTCTCATCGTTGATCACTCTTAACTTTTTCCTATTGGACTGACAAGCCCGGTATCTGACTCTACCAAATAAATAATACAGTGTTCGTCGTAGGTGATAGGAATGTGCGTGAGGGTTAACAGTGAAGGTCAGATCCTGCCCTCTCCACTGCTAAGGCTTGCTTCCCACGACATCGTCGTCATGTTCCTCACACCACATGCAAAAGCTTGTCTATAAAAAAGAAGACAACACCCTTGCTTGTTCCAAAAATAGCATGTGGCTATGATACCAATATGAGGCAGGGGTATTGAACTCTCTGCTCTCCTCCCAACCTCTTGCCATTAAATAGGCAACCACTAAGTCAAGTTCGGAGTTGGCCCCTTGCCTCTAGGCCCTTCGCCCAACACAATGTGCGGCTTTCACCTTGTTGTTTATGTGGAGCTATTTGTAACATATAAGGAATTTGTGATCATGTGTGTATAATGGAAATACAATTTTATAATAAAACACAAAAAAAATGACGCGTGATTGTAAGCACTCATTTACCTTTGTGACTCCTCATCTTGTTTAATGTTGAATCTTTAGATTGAGAAAACCAAGTCCATTCTCTTTGCCTTTGAACACTCTCTCTCTCTCTCTCTCTCTCTCTCTCAAATACTATTCTTTATTTATTAAACGTGACATTTCTTTTTTTTAGGAAGGCCTTCTTCAATTCTTTAACATTTCTTATGCTTGTTCTTATATTTTTCCATGGTGAAACTCATGATGCTATGCCACATGAGATAGCCTAAGCTGGTTTCATAGGGAATGAGGAAAATTGAAGAGGTAGCTTAATAAAGCATCCATCTCTAATTTAGCAGTATTCTAGTATTCTTTGATTGCACACCAAAGTGTCCTATTTTTCTACTAGCCTTTTCAATTTATTTTGTGAAGCTAGAAGCAAATTATTGAGGCATTGTAGAAGGACTACATCACTAGAATAACATTTTGCTGTCCAAAATTTTTTTGAGCCCTCATATTGTTTTGGGCATGAAATGCTATTTTGGCCCTATAGTGGGCCAGTGTGGTCTTTTAGACCCATGAGGACACATAGATGTGCTTATCAGAAGGCTTCTAGATCTAAGTTACCCTCTAGTGCCTCTACTCCTACCAGTTGGACGAGACCATGAAAGGATCCCATACAAACCATATTTAAAGGGGAAGTAGTATGCGGTTTGGAGGAAGCCAATTCATGTGACACTATATGAAAAAATCTACGACCGAAACTCTAGATAAGACTAGCCATATTTGTTGTGAGCACATTTTTTATTCCCACATAAATGTTTTCTGTGTGGATATCTACAAAATGGACAATAAAGCCAATGTGGTAAGAATAGGCAGAGGAGACCATTCACTCTCACGGTTGTAGAAGACAAGGGGGATCATCTAATTGAGCATGGGAAAGGCATTATCTTTCACAAGTGCAACCATTTAAGTAATAAAGAATGAGGCTAATTAAGTTTCATGCATTCAAAATGACAGATGTAGGCCCACTAATCACCCATTCGTATGCCCCAACAAGGGGAGGGGGGACATCTTGTCCTGTTTGTACATGGCCATAAGGCCACTCACACACATGTGAATGCATGCAACTTACCCCTCATAAGACAATGATGGACAATTATAGGGATTGGCTATGTGGATGGCTCTTTATGCATGTTTTTAAAAAGCGATCTTCTACAACAAGCATTAAGGAGAAGGGAGCTAGACATAAAAAAATCTTGAACATTTTGTTGTTTTTAGTTGGTCAAAGGGTCCCTTTGATATATATATCGGCTTCATCTTGAGCTTCTCCTATTTTAGAAGGCCCGCTTGGGTCCAAATTATCAAAAAGTTTAGATGGACCCAATGACCATTCTTTGGTGCGTGCGTGCCGAGGGGGGACCCACTGATAAAGAGAGTTTTGGAGGACTAGGTTCCCATGCCATTGCAGCATAGGTCCACCTTTTTAGTTTTAAAATGTAGTCAAGCCTTAGTGCTCCCTCTAGCACCTTATGTCTTTTCCATCCAAAGAATGGGATGACAACGGTCAAACGTATAGGCCACTTGACTTATTCGTTTGGGAATGGTAAACGGTCCACAATAGCATGGTGAAATTTTAGCAACTTTTTTCGTCTTCAGACTTTCTAAATGCTCTAGAACTTTGACGAAAACCTTGTCTCCTTTAAAAGTAGCAAGATGATGATGCTCATCTGCGTACTTCTTATATCGATCTTGAGCTTGCTTAACATTCTGTATAGCAACTCAAAGCATGTCAAAATGGTCTTGGAGAAAATCCTTCCCTTGTTGTATCTTCTCCTTAGCCAACCCCACCGTAACGGGTGATCTAGGTTGAAATCTATATAAAAGCATAAATGGACTAAACCCTGTAGTCACATGCTTTGAACTATTATAAGAAATTCCAATATAGGTAAGTAGTCTTTCCAATTGATTTGCTTCTTGCTAACATACGCTCGTAGCATATCCTCTAGCACTTGATTAACTCTTTCGATTTGACTATCTGTTTTTGGATGATCATTCGTACTTAGATTAAGTTTAGTTTCCAACTTTTGAAACACAGCTCTTTAGAAGTGATTATCAAACTTTCGATCTCTCTCACTAATGATACTAGCTGGAAGCCCGTAGAGTCTATATATATGCTCTACAAATAGCCGTGCTTAATTCTGGGTTCTTAACCGTAGTCTTAGTGGGAATGAATCGACCCATCTTTGTGAGACAGTCTACAATTACCCACATGGCATCATGGCCACGATTTGTAGTATGTAGTCCTACTACAAAATCCATAGAGATACTCTCCCACTTACCTTCTGGAATCTCTAAAGGATGTAAAAGGCCACCTACCTTGAAGTGCTCTACCTTATCAACTTGGCACTGTTGGCAGTTTAGTACGTACTCTTGAACATCATGATTTAAACCCGGCCAATAAAATTGCCCTCGAAATAAGGCATATGTCTTACAAATACCTGGATGACCAGCACTTGGACTATCATGACACTCAAATAAGATTTGGCGCCTAGTGTCTCAGTCCTTTGGCACACGTACTCTACCCTTGTGGAGTAAGTAGCCATCATCAATGGAAAAATTCTACCATCACTTAAGCTCTTCCTGAGTAGGGGTGGAGCTCTGTGTGTTGACGTTTTTATTTGCGCATGCAGAGACATGTTGATTTGGCTGTACAGAGACATGTGAGTGTGAGGGATCCCTTTTTAAAACTGCACTCCACACTTTAGCATATGATTGATCTTGTGCACACTTGCCACATAATGACTCCAAAAATCCACTCTTTATTTCCGTGAGAAAGCAAGTGAATTAATTTGAGGCATCCGACTTAGTGCATCCGCTACTACATTATATCACCCCTTGCAATATCGTAGCTTACAATCATAATATTGAAGGATTTTGCCCATCTAGCTTTATGGTCCTTCAAGTCCGTTTGAGTAGTAAACCATTTGATACTCTCATGGTCAAAAACTACTTCAAACTCGGCACCATATAAATAGTGTCGCCACTTTCGTAAAGCGTGAATTATGGCATAGAGCTCTCTCTTATAGACATAATAATTCTGTTGAGCTCTATCTAACTTTTTACTTTCAAAGGCTATAGGTCTTCCATCCTGGCGAAGTACCGCACCAATTGCTTTATCACTAGCATCAGTCTCTACCACAAACGGCTTAAGTGGGTCAACGATTGCTAGGATGGGAGCAGTGGTTATAACTACCTTGAGCTATTCAAAACTGCGTTTTTTGGCTTCTTCCCAAGAAAAGGTCTTACCTTTTTCTTTAAGTTGAACCGTCATAGGAACAACGATTTTGACATAATCACGGATATACTGTCGATAAAATCCAACCATGCCAAAAAATATTTGAAGCTCCTCAACCGTGTTGGGATGTGGCCATCGAAGAATGGTAGCGACCTTGTCAGCGTCCATTTTGATGCCAGAATAAGAGATCACATGACCGAGGTAATGTATCTCTGTTTTAAAGAAACCGCACTTGCTTTGCTTAGCATATAGCGCGTGAGTTCGTAGTTGTTTGAACACTAATCGTAAGTGTTCTACGTGTTTATCTTCAGTCTTACTGTAAATGAGAATGTCATCAAGAAGAACCACAACAAATTTTTCAAGATAGGATGTAAGACACTATCCATGAGTGTCATAAATGTAGCTCGAGTATTGCTTAAACCAAAAGGCATAACCAAAAATTTAAAATGCCCGAACCGTGTTCTAAAGGCAGTTTTGGAGATATCTTACAAAAGGATACACACTTGGTGGTATCCTGAACGAAGATCTATCTTTGTATAGTATCTTGCCCCATGGAGTTGATCAAACAACTCATCCACTCTTGGGAGAGGATACTTGTTCTTTACGGTTATGGCATTTTAATAAGTGATAATCTACGCACATGCACATAGTACCATCTTTCTTTTTTACCAATAGAATTGGTGATGCCCAAGGCGAAGTGCTAGGTCTAATGAAACCACGGACGAGGTAGTCAGCCAACTAACTCTCAACCTCCTTGGCTTCTTTAGCACTCATACGATAAGGTGGTTTACTCTCACCGGTTTAGTGCCTGGAAAGATATCTATGCCATGCTGCACATCACCTGTAGGGGGTAAACCCGACAGTTAATCACTTGAGAATACATCACTATACTCCGTGAGTAAGTGAGTCAGATTTTGTCGTGCAAAAGGAGAGAGTAAACTAGAGTTATGATGGGATGGAGAATCTTGTAATTCGTGTAATGTTTGTTTTACAGCAGTTGCACGTTGCTCTAAAGAATTTAAATTGAGAGCACTTTGCTCGTTAGATTTGTTAACACTTTGCTAATCATTAGAATTCATTGCACTTTGCATACCATCACAAGAATTCACCGCACTTTGCTTTTGAGAATTCACAAGACTTGGAGACAAGCCGTAACACAAAAAGACTTTATCTATTACATCTGCTTTCTGCAAATAGAAAGCTCGGCTGTGTATATAAGAGGTGCATATGGTGTATTTTTCTCACCAAGCAAAAGCACATGTTTACCGTTGGCCATAAAGGATAAGGAGTTGTGTTCATGACTAGTGTGCAATGTGTTTCCTAAACTATGCACCCACTCTCATCCTAAAACTACATCAGCACGGTCCATGTTCATAACTTGAAAGTCAAGGGTCATCATATGATCTTGAACAATAAGCTCAACCCTTGAACTACCGTGTCCCATACTTCTTTATCATTTCCAGACATCTACTCCACCACATAATTGTGGGAGCAGGGAGTCTGTGTAAGCTTCAATTTCTTGACTAGCTTATAGTTCAAGAAGTTATGAGTTGCACCATCATTCACAAAAATACGAACACATTGTCCGTTAATAGTGCCATGCATGCGAATCAAATCATGGGGGCCAAAGGTGGGTTGCCACCTTTGCCACATTGAAGCACGCACACAACACTTGTGCTTTTCTTCCATATGAAGAACCTCTACAACACAATATTTAGGAGATGATCTAATGTGAGGTGTTGCGCCGTGTGCATGGCCTTTTCTTTGCCTTGCAAAAGAGGACAATCTTTCTTGTTATGTTGGTCTAAAAGACATCTAAAACACAAATTGTGTTTCTTTGCACGCTCAAATTCAGCAGTGCTGAGAGATCCACATGGCTTGATTGCTTAGGCTTCTTAGCCTCTCGGAGAGGTAGACTGTCTCTTATTCCTCTTGGAACGTGTGGGAGATCCTCGCCATTGGCTCTTAGCCACATTGCTCTTAGCAAAATTATTCTTAGAGTAGGGAACATTTCCTTTCCTCTCTTGGTCATCATCATATCTTTGGGCATGACTGACGGCTTCTTCCAAAGTTTTTGGATGTTGGTCTTGACATGAAGATGATAGTCTTTGTCAAGACCCCTATTAAAATCCCGTATCTTTTGGAATTCATTTAGACCTTCTAGTTTTAATATGATTTCCCGATGCTTCAAAAGGTATTGTGTGAGGGAGAGGCCAGACATGTGGCATGCATCCCATGCTAACCAATTCTTATCTTCTTCATTGGAGTCCAAAAACTCTTTGGAAAAAGAAGCTTGAAACGCAACCCAAGATGGAGGACGAGCATCTATTGGAAATGTCATACACCACTTATATAGGCCTTGTCTTTAAGAGATAGACTTGTTTCCACAGTTGTCTTTATATCCGGGGCGTGTCTCAATCTATGAATATCACTCCATTTGTGTAAGAACGTATTGACCACATCCTTGTTGCGATCACGCTCTTCGCCGTGAAACTCGGGAATGGTGATATTCTTAAGTAATGCATTGCTACCTTCTGCATCTTTTTAAGAACTTTTCTCTTGGACTCCTTGGGTAGTGCGAGCTTGGTTCCCTTGAACCGTGCCACTTGTGGCTCCTTGAGCCGTCTATGAATTCATAAATTTCACAAGTAGCTCTGTAATATTTTTAACATTTGCATTGAGTGCAGAGAGATTGCGTTCAAGTACGCTTTGGCGATTTTCCAAAGTCTTGAAAGCAGCCATATCTACAAGGCAATGATCTCTTATATCATCATTGTCATGTATTTTAGTGTTAGCAGCACCAACGGTGCCCTGATTTTGATCTACATGCTCAAAATCAAAAGTGTGTGTACTGGCCATGGTAAACACACACTAATGTAAAGAGAGAAAAAAAAAATTCAACTTGTACCTTGTGAAATTGAAGTCTTTGTGTTTTTTATGCTCCGTGATTTGCAATGCATGCAAACCTCGCCTTGCGAAAATTGTAGCGTTTCACGTGTCGTTCGTCGTAAGAACACCTTTGTTGATTCTTCACAAAAACTCCTTGTTTTGTGAAGGCTTTTGTTCACTTTGAAGCTACCTCCAGAATTTTGGAGGAAAACTTGCCTTCCTCCAAGAAGTGAAAAGGACGGGTGCAACTACTTCCTTGAAGTTTGAAGCTTTTCCTTTCCTTCTAGCTTTCTTTTCAACACAAGTATGCTATCTTTCCTTGTTATACACAACAAGGGTCAATAGCTTGATGGTAAAGTGTTGGCCTCTTACCATCATCGGGTGGATTCAACCCTCCTTCATGCAAGGGTCAAGTGGGTCTTCCTATGCGCGTAGCACGACGCCAACGAAAGCCTTTGGAGCCTCGTTATCGTAGAGTTTCCGGTCGAGTTTGCCTTGGTTGCCCATCTTAGTTGTACGTTGTGGAGTGTGGTTGCGATTGGTTGTCACTATCACGCACGCTACGCACAAGAATGTGTGTATGCCTTCTTTTGCTATACAGTGGAGACCTCGCTATCTGTAGATCATGGGAGAGAAGCAACACGTCGCATGCACATGCAACCCCTTTCTCAAAAAATAGCTCGAATACCAGTGAAAGGGTGGTGGTAATGTGTGTGCTAGTCTCCACCCAACCATGCTATCTTATAGCCTCCCCCTACCGTACACATTGTCCGGCCGTGCTGGTGGCCTTGCCCATAGGACCCATATCCTTACACATTCGATTCATCTTTTGTACAACTCCATTATGATAAGGTGTGTACGGTAAAGTACACTCCCTCTTAATACCTCTCTTGCGATAGAAAATTTGGAAGTCCTTGGAGACATATTCTCCATCATTATCGGTCTACAAGCTTTTGATCTTCTTTTTCAGATCGATTTTCTACCAGTGCTAAGAATTTTTGGAAAGTAGAGAAGACATGATCCGTATGTCGCAAAGGATAAACCCACACCTTTCTAGTGGAATTGTCTATGAAGGTCACAAAATAGCTAGCCCCCCTAGAGACTTCGCTGTTATAGGACTGCAAACATGATACGGACAAGCTCCAGTGGCTGCAAACACATCCTATTCAATGGTGATGAAGTGGTTCGAGTTTGTTTAACATAGATGCACTACTCACACATAGAAAATTTTGAATAACATAACAAAGGAAAGTAACCAAAATGAGCTAGTGTTTTCATTCCCTTTTGGCTCATAACTAGGCTATGCCACAACTCACTAGACGACAACTCACCTATGGATATACAATCCTCTTTTACAGACAAAAAAAACATAAATCATTCCATGCTTTTGACCCCTAAGAATCACAAGATTTCCCTTCTTGATTGACCATGAAACATTCCCAAAGGTGTTTTTGTAACCCAAGTCGTCAAGCTGACAAGTAGATATCAAGCTCTTCGCTAACTTGGGAACATGTTTGACATTCTTCACTATGCGTGAGTAGCCTAATGTCTCCAACACCATGTATCTCAAGCTCATAAGCATCACCAAGCTTCACTTTGACACAAGTATCCGCATAAGTAAAGAACCATTCTCTATATGAGGTGTCACATGAAAAATGGTTCCATAATCTATTCTGATCAAACCAAGCATCTCATGCAATAAGAGCATCTAGACTAAAGACTAGAACATCAAAGGAACTAGGACCTCATGTACATGTGCAATCTTAGGAGATTCTAGCACATTGAGCTCCTCAATCTTAGATTTTCCCTTGCTATCAATGTTGTCTTGAGACTTTTTCTTGTCTCTCTGCCATGTACGACAATCTTTCTTTAGATGTCCTTTCTTGTGGCAATTGTTGTTACCATATACATGTGGTAGTGATGTGTGTGAACACACTAGGACCGTCGGGGCATTTTTCCCTCTTTAGGAGGTTTTTTCCCCCGTGCATTATATATAGGCCCATCACTCTAGGACTATCTATCTTTCCATTGCACTGTGCGTTTCTTTGCAACCCTAATTCAGACAATTTCTATCAGAGCAGGTTGCGTCCTCCCGAGCTTAGTCGCTAGCAGCTCGAGCACATGCCTGCTCACTTTCTCTGATTTTTGTGAGCTTTTGCGAGCGTTCTGCTCCGGTTTCTGATTCGGGCTCATTTTGGCCTCTGTTTCCACTACAGGCAGGTCTGCATAGGCAATTTCACCACTTTGTGCAGAATTTCTGGCAGTATCGTTTTCTGCATAATAGGTGCCTTACAATCTTCTACGGTTTGTGCTATATAGCACGTGTTGTTCCTGCTCCATTTCTCCTCTTTTTGGGCAGTTTTCACATCAGGTGCAGCATTTACCATGGCTGATAACAACACAGATGTGTTCAAGATGTTTACTACTGAGGACAGGTTGGATGGGGACAATTACCCTATGTGGGCTTATATGATGCAACATGTTCTTGTGTCAAAGGGTGTCTGGAATATTGTGCAAGGCATTGATGTACGTCCTGGTTCTGATGATGTAGGCGATGTTGAGGATGTTGCAGGTCTTGCTGCAAGAATTTTTGCTATTAGAGTTGTTTTGCCTATGGCAAAACAAGCTCGTTGGGATGTAAAGGATGCACAGGCTCATGCATTGATTGCATTGTCTATGAAGCACAGCATTACTCCTCACATTCGTTCAACGAAATCTACAAAACAGGCTTGGGAATATTCTAGCAGGTCTTTATGCAAGCCGCAATGAGGTAAAATTGCTTTGTTGCATAAAGAGCTGGAATCGAAGATTATGCATGAGGAAGATGATATGGACACTTTCCTTGCTGGTGTCAAGGATATCAATGAGAAACTTATTTCTGCAGGTTAAGTCATTCCAGAAAGTTCCCTTGTGGAGATTGTTCTTGATGCATTACCAGATTCTTACCAGACTTTTGCTAGTACTTGGAGACTTATGACCCAAGGAAATCCTGAAGTTGTCAAGTTTGATGCATTATGCACATGGCTGTTGCAAGAGTCACTTTCCAAAAAAAACAAAACTAGGCAGCGTGTAGTTGAACAGGCAATTATTGCTTCTCAAAGAAAGGGTGGTAACAGCAATGCATCCACTTCTTATGGTTCTGCTGCGAGTGGCAAAAATTATGTTCCAAATGCTTCTGCTGGTAGCAATTCGTCTGGAAATTTTGGTGATAAGAGCAAAAAGAAGATGCATTGCCATTATTGTAAAGTTAACAATCACTTGATCAAGCAGTGTCCTAAGTTAAAGGCCAAAGAGGCTAAGAAGAAAGAGGGTGGTTCCACTGCTAATGCTGGTTCCACTACGAATGCAGTCATTGTTGTGTCTTATGTGAAAGGAGACTGTGATGCTGATGTTGATGCAGAATGGGCTTTTAGTGCAGAGTGCACTTACAGTCCTATTGTCCATGATGCGTGCATGTCAGTTGCTGCAGATTCACACGTGTGGTATTTCGACAATGGTGCTACAAAGCACATTACCTCACATTGTGAATTGTTCACCTCTCTCGAGTCTGTCCCTCATGGAAATTCTGTCACTGGTGCCAACAATTCCTCGAATCATGTTTAGGGAGTTGGAAAGATTGTGCTTATTGCTGCAAATGGCAGTTCTTTCACACTTGTTGATGCACTTTATGTACCTGGGATCAAGAAGAATCTTTTGTATGTATCTACACTTGCTAGACTTGGACTTGTAGTCAAATTTGTGGATGACAGATGTACAATTCATGATCTCAGTTTTGGGGATGAAATTGTTACATTTGGCCTTTTGTGCCGTGGGTTGTATAAGCTCACTTTGTATGACAAGTGTGGACACAATTTTGCAAATGCAGTTGCAGATACAAGGCCTGTTTTAGATGCAAAACTGTGGCATGCACGTTTTGGTCATCTGAATTTTTCTAGTTTGCTGCGTTCGCAGAAATTTGATATGGTTGCTTCTTTACCGCCTCTTGAAGCACATGTCAAACATGTTTGTGAAGGCTGTATTTTGGGTAAAATGCAGCGTTCTAAGTTTTCAAAGGATGGTTCAGTTAGGGCCGCATGCAAGTTGCAGCTTGTGCATAGTGATGTTTGTGGGCCCATGCAAACTCTGTCCTTAGGAAATTACCTGTACTTTGTGACTTTCATTGATGCTTACTCCAGGCATGCATGGGTATTCCGCTTAAAGCAAAGTCCGAAGTTTTTATGTGCTTCAAACAATTTCTGGCTATGGTTGAAAATGTATCAAAATGTAATATGAGCACCCTCCGTTCCGATCGAGGGGGGAAGTATATGTCTCATGAATTTAATGCATTTCTGGCTAGTCGTGGGATAAAACACCAATATACAATGCCTTATACACCTCAGCAAAATGGTGTTGCTGAGAGGAAAAATAGGTCATTTACGGAAATGGTACGATGTATGGGCTTGAGGCCATCATGTGTGCCACTTATGTACTTAACAGGTGTCCTCCGAAAGCTTTGCAGTCTATTACTCCATATGAAGCATGGCATGATAGAAAGCCTTCTATTGAGCACATGCGTATTTTTGGCTGTTTGGCATATGCTTTGGTGCCACAAACACATCACAAAAAATTGGATGATAAGGCTGTCAAATGTATTTTTGTTGGTTATACTACTAAAAGCAAAGGTTACAGGCTGTATCATCCGCAAAAAAAGCGAGGTTCTGGTTTCACGGGATGTAGTGTTTGTGGAAGATTTTGTTCAGCCCTTGTTGTCAAGTACTAGAGACAGTAATGTAAGCTCACAGGACATTTATGACACTCTGTTGCCTCTTTTCAATGGTGGAAGTTCGAATGTAAATTCCAATGAGGCAAAATGTACATCCTATGGGGGTTTTCGAAAATGTTGTTAGGAAATATGACGTAGCTAAGTAGATAATTGAGTAGATTACTTAATGGAGAGAGATAATTTACACACACAAGAGATTATAGAGTAGAGAGAGAGAGAGAGAGAGAGAGAGAGAGAGAGAGAGAGTACACACGATATACGTGGTTCACCCAATGTGGGCTCCGTCCACGGGAAAGTAGCCACTCAATGGCTTTAGTACTTCAAAACAAGAAGTAGGTTACAAAGGGATTATACCCTTTTGGAGCTCTCACCTTGCTTCACTCTCACCACCTCACACCCACCTTGTTGCATCAACTTCACACTATAAAATCTATGTAGAAATGGCCTCCTTTTATAGGCCAAAAGGGCTGCCCTCTCTCATGAGAGGCAGCCATGTGTAGCCGCCCTTGTGTAGATAAGTCCAAAATCGGACCCTCCAACCTGCCCATGTGTGGCCGCACCTGAGAAGACAAGTCCGCTTTTGAATTCGGCCACCGGCCAACCGGCCATTGACTTCCGACCACCGGCCACCGGCCATTGACTATCGGCCACCGGCCAACTGGCCAACCGATCGATTGTTTTTTGACCACTTTTCGACCGCCGTCTGGCCATAATATTCCGACAAAAAGGAATATTTCGACGGGCGTTAAAATTTTGGTTTCCGGCGAGTTATTTTTCTTCACGCACGATGGCTTCTCCTTATAATGGGGGCCTTACAAATGTGTGTTTTTAACATAGAAAATTAAGAGGGGTAAATCAAGCTCCATACTTAACAAATGTTACAGATCATACTATCACTGATGCAGATGTGCATGTACTTGATGAGGAAAGGGCTGAAAATGAGCAGGCTAGAGGAATGCCTAAATGGCTGGTGCATACATTGCGTGACTGTAAATTGGATGCACCTTTGTCTAGTCGTACTCGTTCAAGCTCTGGCCATGTATCTTATGCGGCAGATTGTTATGCTTTTGTGTCTACCTTACATGATGTTGAGGAACCTCTCTCTTTTGATGAAGCACAAAAATAAAAAAAATGTATGGCTGCCATGCAATCAGAATGTGATGCACTTATAGAAAATGACACTTGGACTTTATGTGATTTTCCTCCTGGTAAAAAGGCCATTGGTATGAAGTGGGTTTACAAGTTGAAATGCAAGCCGGATGGTGAGATCGATCACCATAAGGCTTGACTTGTTGCAAAGGGCTATGCACAACAAAAAGGCAAAGATTATGAAGAGACTTTTGCTCCCACCTGTTGAATGACTACTGTGTGTTTTCTATGTGCATTGGCAGCTCATTTTGGTTGGGATGTACATCAATCTGACATTGTTACTGCTTTCTTGAATGGTGACATATTTGAGGAAGTTTATGTAACGCAGCCTCGCGGTTTTGTCAAGAAAGGACAAGAGGACAAAGTGTGCCTAGATTAGAGAGTACACAGCAAAATAACCATAGCTTAAGAGAGTAGAGAAGAGAATCTGCAAGAGAAAGGCCTAAATCTAGCCCCAAACTCCACGGCACCTCTCTTGTGGAGTTGGTATTTAATATATTATTTTTGAGTTTTAGGTGCCAAAAATTGAGGCCCCTCTTTTACAACCACTTCACTTTTGTAAATGAGTGAAGCTCATTAGTTCTTGCATGACCCATAAGGGGAGTTCCCACTACAAATATTTACAGAGCCATAGTGGCTTATTGAAATGAGATTTTAAGATACTGTGCAACTATAAAATGGCCAAGAATAATTTCCGTCGCCTCTTCATCAACTCCCCGCATTCCACTCTACAAAATCATCATCAACTCAATTAGTAAAATAAATAGACAGCACATAATTAACCATTACGCCCAGCTATCCCAATTGCAGTTAACCACTACAACAAGAGGGTGCCCAGTCTCGTAACATCCCTCCCACCAGGGATAGCAACTGTCCTCAGTTGCTCAATAGAGAAATCAACTGGACCGTGAGTGATGGAAAGTGTAGAGAAGGTTGGGAAAGTTGCGAAAAAACTTTTCAGGCATCCATTTGGCATCCTCTCTAGGGTGGCCCTTGAAAGTCAAAAGGTAACGGTTATAAACCATTCCAGTGCGTGTAGTGGTGGTCTCATGGTCAACTATTTTGTCAGGGATGAGTTGCTCTTCTTGGTCTACAAGTGAAGGTGGGTCTTCGTAAATGTGGTGTGTAGGTAGGGGTCCTCTGAATGGTCGTAAAAGACTAATGTGAAATGCATTGTGAATGTGCCAATGTGCAGGTAATTCTAAACGAAAAGAAACATCATTAATGACAGCTGAAATTTTGAAAGGTCCATAAAAACGAGGAGCAAGCTTAACAAAGACATTAGTATCAACACTTTTGATCCTTCGTTTTTCGATGCGAAGTAAAACATGATCACCTTCTTTGAATTGGCGTGCCTTGCGGTGCTTGTTAGCATGCTTGGTGTAAAGTTCTTGTGAGTGTTTAATGGCAGAATGCACACTTGCATAAATATCATGAAAGTCAGTAGTGAAATCATCAGCGGCAGGCACAACATTAGAAAGACGTGAAGGAGGAGTAGGAAGTGAGTGACCGTATACAATTTCAAATGGAGATTTACCCGTGGCAGTGTGAGTGGTGTTGTTGTATGCAAATTGCAAAATATGTAGGTAGTCATCCCATTTCTTAGGTTGAGAGGAAACATAAGCCTTCAACAAGTCAATAATAGTGCGGTTGGTGACTTCGGTTTGACCATTAGATTCAGGATGAAATGCAAAAGTAAAGTCAAGTGTAGTGCCAAGATTTTCAAATACAGTAGTCCAAAAAGCACTACAAAATTTTGAGTCTCGATCGGAAATAATCACTTTAGGCAAACCATGATGTTGAAAAACAGTCTTCAGAAACAAAAGTGCAGCTTGATGTGCTGTGAGTGTTTTCTTACACGGAACAAAATACGCTTGTTTAGAGAAACGATCAATAATAGTCCATATCATGTCATGTTTGTGCATTGTGAGTGGGAAACCAGTAACAAAATCCATGGAAATATGTTCCCAAGGTCTTTGAGGAATGGGGAGAGGGTGTAAAAGTCCCAATTTCTTACCTGTAGCTGCTTTGATTTTTTGACAAATCAAACAAGTTGACACATACTGTTTAACATCCATTCTCATAGCAGGCCAATAGAAATCACGACATAAATTTTGAAAAGTTGCAGCAAATCCTCTATGTCCAGCATAAGGTGGTTTGTGCAATTCTTCAATAATTAATGTACGAAAAGATTTAGTCACACACAATTTTTGTTTGAAATAAAGGAAGTTTTCTTGAATAGTGTATTCGAGAAATGTGTGTACAGAATTATCAAGCATGTGCAACCATGTCGTTTTGAAGTCATCATCATGTGCATAAGTGTCAGGCATAGTGTCAAATGAAGTTCCCGTAATGGTTGATAGATGATTAAGTGAGGGTCATCTACTCAAAGCATCGGCTACAACGTTTTCTTTACCAGGTTGGTATTGAATGTTGGGCTGAAAACTTTGAATAAAAGCGGCCCACTTAATATGTCTATCATCTATTAAAGGCTGAGAAAGTAAATATTTGATACTTTGTTGATCAGTTTTAATGATCAAGTCAGTACCCATTACATAGTGTTTCCAGATTTTCAATGCATGTACCACAGCAGTCAATTCTTTATCATAAGTACTGAACTTTATTTCAGACGGTTTGAATTTACGACTTTCGAAAGCAATGGGATGGTTATCTTGCATAAGGACTGCATCGATACCTTTACCACTAGCATCAGTGACTACCACAAAGAATGGTCGTTCAAAATCAGGCAATTGCAATACATGTGCATTAGTCAAAGCATGTTTAAGTGCATTAAATGAGCTTTCTTGCAAATCAGTCCATTCATAAGGCGTGTTTTTCTTCAACAAGAGAGTCAAATAATGTGCTTTGTAAGCAAAATTACGAACAAATTTCCTGTAATAGCTGCAAAGACCAAGAAAAGATCGTAGCTCATGCAAGTTTTTGGGTCTAGGCCAGGATTGAATGGCTTCAATTTTCTTTGGATCGACATGAATTCCTTTACCCGATACAATATGTCCCAAATATTCAATTTCAGATTGGAAAAATGAACTCTTTTCAGGATTCAAATACAAGTGATTTTGTGCAAGCAGATCAAATACACGTGTTAAATGTTGCTTATGGTCTTCTTCAGATTTACTGAATACCAAAATGTCATCAAAAAATACAATCACAAAATCTTGATGGTCAATGAAAATTCGATTCATCATGCGTGTGAATGTAGCTAGTGCATTTGTCAAACCAAATGGCATGACAAGAAATTCATAGTGCCCAGTTTGTGTTCTGAAAGCAGTTTTGTAGACATCATGTTCAAACATTTTGACTTGGTGATATCCTGATTTAAGGTCAATTTTGCTAAAGATGTTTGCCCCTTTCAGTTTGTCTAGTAGATCATCCACTCTAGGAATAGGAAACCTATTCTTAATGGTGATCTTGTTTAAAGCCCTGTAGTCAATACACATACGAAATGTTCCATTTTTCTTCTTGACAAGAAGTACTGGAGCTCCGTATGGTGAACTACTAGGTCGGATTAGGCCTCGGTCAAGTAAATCAGTGATTTGAGTTTGTATTTCCCTGTGTGCGGTAGGATTTACACGATAAGGTGCTCTACAAGGAGGTTCACTACCCGGTATGATGTCAATTTTGTGGTCTTCTGGGCGTGATGGTGGAATTCCAGGTGGGAGATCATGCATGAAACAATCTTTAAATTGTGAGAGAAATTCATCGGGTGTGGAGTTACGTGAAGTTTCAGTTTCAAGAGAAATTTGATTTACCAATACTAGATATGTTTTCCCCTGTTTTCGAATTGCTCGTTTGGCTTGAGTGTGAGAGAGGAGTGGAAATTTTTGATGTGCCAGTGTTGCTTGGATGGAGAATTTTTTATTATTATGAGTGAGAGATATTGTACGTGTTTTATAATTAATCAACGGGTCAAATTCATGACGAAATGGCATTCCCAAAATCATATCGAGTCCATGCAATGGTGCTACCAAAAATGTACGTGCTTGTGTGAATTCACCAATGCAAACTTCAACAATGACTTGAGTTTTACAATTAAAACGTTGATTATTAAAAACAGTTTTGACCTTGTGGGGTGATGAAATTTCAGAGAGTGATAGTTGTTGTGCCAATCGTGTGGAAATGAAATCATGGCTACTACCATCATCTAGCAGAATGGTGACATTTTCACCCTTAACAGTGCCTTGCACTTTAAACAAAGTGTGAGGAGATATAGGAGTACCTGAGGATGGGTTGTCATCGTTATCATAATCAGGATCATATCCCTCACCGTAGTTAACTTCCACTTCATTGTCGTCGGGTGTAGCATCTTCGATGAGGTTAAGAGTAGCTCCGTTGGGGCGGTTGTTGTTGAAGGGTTTTTGACTTGAATTCCTGTTGACTCCATTTGAATGGCCATTGGATTGACCATTGCCCTTAGCATGACCATTTGGGCACTTATCTGCATAGTGACCATACTGAAAGCATTTAAAACACTTCACCTTTTTGTTACCATTAAAATTTGGAGGAAAACGCTGGTTGAAAGGATGTCGGTCGCCTCGTTGCTGAGTGTTGTTGTGGTTGTTGCTCGTATAAGGTTGAGCAGTGGCAGGAGGATTGTCAAATCTTCGTCTTTTGAAAAAGGTACGGCTTTGGTGTTTGCTTCTGTCAGAGTTAGGAGAGAAAGGAGGTCTCTTGTTGCGGTTAGTGTTAGCAGGTTGATCAGTGTGAGAGGAATGTCCACCTTTCTTCTTTTCTGCGTTGAGAGCCAAGTTAATGGCCTTTGACAGAGAATCTGGTTCGAACATATCTACCTGAGCACTAATTTGTAGTGCCAAGCTTGATATGTACTTTCGCTTCAATTTCTTGCGACTAACATGTTCAATAGCTTGCAATTGAATTAGACAATTCCAAAAACGGTCAGTATAACCCTGTACATCTTCATTTCTACCCTGTCGAATTAAATCCCATTGACGTCGTGCTTTAGCTTTGTACTGTGTTGGCAAAATTTGGGGTAAAAACACTTTTTAGAATGCATTCCAGGTGCGTGGTCTTCTTCCATGTTGTTTGGTGGCGTTCCACCACAATGCAGCGCTGTTAGTGAGATGATTGGATGCACACTTTACCATTTCACGCTCGGGAAAGTCTTCATCATGAAAGTAGTCATCTAACTGACTAACCCATGCTAGAACCGTGCTAGCATCTTTAGTGCCATCAAAATCTTTGAAAGTGAAGGCTTTTCTGCTAATTTTGTTTTTCTTGGGTGCCGGTGCAGATTCGGTGCGTGCAGAATGTAATAATTTATCTTCAAGTTCTTGCCTTCGCATGCGTTCATATGTGAGTGACTGCTGCAAATTTTGAAGTTGCTTTGCAATCGTGGGTGCATGAGGAAGATATGCCATGATTGCGTGCTTTTCTTTTTCTTTTTTCTTTTTTTTTCTTTTTTTCTCTTTTTTTCTTTCTTTTTCTTAAAAAAAAGTAAATAATTAAATGGTAATGCTTAAAAAGGCTATTTGGTGATATTCACAGATGCAATATGCGGAATAAAATAAAATAAATAACAGAAATGTAATGTACTTAGCTGAAAAAGAGCGGTGGCGTCCAGTCCAGAATGGCGATGCGCTAGGAAATTGCCAGAGAATAGACAGTCCGACGGTGTGTCACCGAGCCAGTTGAATTTCGTGGCACCCGATCTCCCGTATCTCAAAAGCAATGGCAATCAGCAATCCCGAAAGACAGTCGAAGATTTTTTTATTTTTATTTTTTATTTTTTTTGAAGGTTGGCGGCCCAAGAATTCTTAATGAAGGGCGGAGTATGTGATTTTTACGGTTGTGTTTGTAGTGGTGCCGACCAAGGGGTGCAAGGCTTACTAATTGTGTCCAAAGCCAAAGTGTTGAGGATATTGAAAGGGTGTTTGTCTTCTTTAAAGGTTATTAAGCTTGAAGATGAAATGGACGGCTAACTGAAATACCTCTTTGAGCTTAGCTTTAAGTCTTTGAAGTTAACTTTAACTTTTAAGTTTGCATGGGATTCTGTGGAAGAACAACTCAAGCCAAAAAAAATTGAGATGGCGACCTCTAGAAGTTTTCCAGGCTACAAGACAAAAGCAAGAATTGATGCATAAACTAAGCCAATACTTTTGACAGTATTTTCTGCAGCTTTTGATGAGGTTGACATTTAGCTTTTCTTGTGTGCAGGAGGGTGTTCTCGCAGATTGTTCTCGTCCGTATCGTCATGTATACGCAAGCTTAGCGAGTGCTTAAATTTAACCGTTGAACATACCCGTTCTTGATCGTCTTGAAGCCGAAATTGAAAATTGATTGCCGATTAGCCACCAATTAACAATCGAGTTTTTCTTTTGTGAACTCGCTCAATTATACTTCAAATTTCCACGAACCCTTGAATCCTTGAATTGCAAAGTCGATGAATTGCAATTGGGGTTTTGTCGATTAGAGAAAACTCCTTCTTAAAACTGAAATCTGGTGCCGATTAATCCTCGAACCTGAGGCTCTGATACCACTGTTGGGTGAAGAGGGGGAGATCGACCGCTTAAAGTACTCAACATAAGCTTTCAAGCCATCACCATCAAACTGTCCACCTCTTCTTCCAATTTCCAAGCACACACACTCACCTAGACTATGACACACACACACAGTAAACAGAGAATTGATATAGACAAGCTTGTAAGGAGGTGTAAGAGATGTGTAAGAGATGGAGACTAGATTAGAGAGTACACAGCAAAATAACCATAGCTTAAGAGAGTAGAGAAGAGAATCTGCAAGAGAAAGGCCTAAATCTAGCCCCAAACTCCATGGCACCTCTCTTGTGGAGTTGGTATTTAATATATTATTTTTGAGTTTGAGGTGCCAAAAATTGAGGCCCCTCTTTTACAACCACTTCACTTTTGTAAATGAGTGAAGCTCATTAGTTCTTGCATGACCCATAAGGGGAGTTCCCACTACAAATATTTACAGAGCCATAGTGGCTTATTGAAATGAGATTCTAAGATACTGTGCAACTATAAAATGGCCAAGAATAATTTCCGTCGCCTCTTCATCAACTCCCCGCATTCCACTCTACAAAATCATCATCAACTCAATTAGTAAAATAAATAGACGGCACATAATTAACCATTACGCCCAGCTATCCCAATTGCAGTTAACCACTACAACAGGAGGGTGCCCAGTCTCGTAACAGTCAGAGCGCATTGGCAGTTGCGAGGAACCCAATTTTTCATGCTCGCACAAAGCACATTGAGGTGCATTACCACTATGTCAGGGAGAGGCTCTCAGCAGGAGAGGTCAGCTTAGCTTATGTGGCAACACACGACAACCTTGCAGATCTTTTCACAAAGGCATTGTCTCGTGAGAAGCTTGAAGCTTTCCGCAAAGCTTTGGGCTTACTCCCCTTTGTGGATTGATCATGTCCTCAGGGCATGGCACTTCCCTTTACTCATGTACCAACTCTCGTTCTCACTGCATCACTCCACGGGGGATTTGTTACCATATACGTGTGGTAGTGAACACATTAGGACCGCTCGTGCATTATATATACGCCCATCACTCTAGGGCTATCTATCTTTTCATTGCACACTAAGTAAAATACTCTCAGTTGTGTGCCTTCAGCTTCCTTCGTCTTCTCCAAGTTGTGTGCGTTTCTGTGCAACCCTAATTCCAACAATTGTAGCACTCGACATTACACAAAGAACCTTTAGATTTTCTTCAAGAATTCTCTAGATCCTTAATGTTGGCACGGTTATGAGTGTGACCTCTCTAACCTTTGTCACTGGCAACAACCTTGCTTTGTAGACTCCATAGACTTCGTGCGTATCTCTTCACTAAGAATACTAGAAACTAAAACATCATAGGCCAACTTGCCCTCAAGTGCAGTGTTGCTAATTGTTGTGCAAAATATGTCTCATGAAGGGAGTAAAGAGCACAATTAGAAGATGAACCACACTTTGTCGTCAAATTCCAGTCCATGTGTTGTCAATTGACTGAAAAGTACATTTAATGCTTTCAACTGCTAAAAAACTATCACCTACTTTCATGCACACCTCAAAAAAGCTTCTTCATGAAGTACACTTTGTAACTTGCACTTTTGCTCTCATATGTATTGCATAGCTTGTCCTAAAAGGATTTAGCACTAGCTTCACCCACTATGGTGAAATACATAGATTTGGCTAAGTGTAAGTGAATAGTGAAACTAGCTTTTGCATCTAGCATTTTCCACACTGCACTTTTGTATAGCCATCTTCCTTTGCACACTCAAAGATGGCTTTAATTCACATTTTTGGATAAGCACATCATGGATTTTCTATTTCCGCATACAGAAAAACGAACCATCGAACTTTTTGATACTGTAAATATCCTTCTCAACAAAAGATGACATTTTTGGAAGACTCGAACACTATAGTGAGAATGCCATATGGCAAGAAGATCTGGTGAGATTCTGACAGAACCTCCTTTGTAACAAGGGAAAAATCTGAAGCCAAAATAGTGCTCAAACCCTCATAAAATGCATTAATAAACTCGCAATTTTTTTTTCCAATAGTCTCCTTTGTCCGAGAAGTGGAAACTGAACCCAAATGATGCATAAAACCATAAAATCAACGCAAAAAAGTGAATCTAGTCATAAACTATCAATTGTCACACTGAAATGCATGAAATCAACTCAAAAGAGTGACTTTGGTCATAATTTGTCAACTGTCACACCAACAAGCGATTGCCATACACGATGTCAAGTAAAATATCCCATCAGATACATAACCTATGGCAAGGATGTCATAATGGGGAACTCCACCAACCTGTAACAGCGAAGGCATCTTAACATTTGAAAATACCTCTCGCTCAAACTCATGCAAGACCCTCCAAAAGGCTAAGTAGACACAAAAAAAACTAGCCATGATCTAAAAAAGGGCTCTTGCGGTCCGAGTCTCAGAATGGCCAAGAAATTACCAAAGAACACCAAAAAATGGCTCCACACAGTGTACAATGGATAATATCTACAACTCAATGTACATGAGTTAGAAATCATGCATTAACAGACACAAGAATCTGATGCAAACAGAAGACAAAAGCCCTGCGGAGATATCTGCTTTCAAAAGAGCTCAATAGAATTGTGTGTACTCAAAAAAATACGAATCTCCCAATACATAACAACCGTAGCAAAACTGCTACCAAAACCATTACCAAAATACCTGTGAAGGTTCTGTACTTGTGTGTCTGAAACCTAGAGATTGTGCATGCACACTAAAGCCTATCAATGTGTGTCGGGCCACAAAGCGAGTGGGCCCTTGCGGGCTCCAAAGCCCCCATATAAACCTGTTGTGAGAAAACTTGTATGTCGGTGTCAACTAGAATCCGATGCTGACTTCCTCTGTACGGGGGAAGTGCCAAAACAATGCCCACCCTCAAAGCCGAAGCATATTCAAAAAATGCTCCCTATGTGTGCGAGTATATGCAAGCACACTAGCCAACGTCAAGGGCCGGATGTCAAAAATCCACCGTGTAATGTGTAGGATGTTAAGATAAACGCCGATGTGTGCCATCCGATGAGCTATGCCTGGCTAGAAGGCTATGCACACTCTATATGTGTGCCAAAAAATGACCCAAAAAATTGACCGTCGTGGGTAATAATTGATGTCGAGGTAGCGAGGATGTCAAAATTGTAGGGTGAGGCGGGGACGATGGCAAATTAGAGAGAATATATATATATATATATATATATATATATATATATATATATATATATATATATCCCAATCGAGGGGTCGAGAACGTATTGGATGTCGCTAATGTGAAGCTCAAAGAAGCCGTTCTTCCTCACACACAAGCTCGTGTGTGTGTATATGTAGGCACACACTTACACACACTTACGATCCTCTGTTTTGATCCTCCTGTGCGAAGCCTTGCTTCTTTATCTCTGAGTTGGCGAAGAGGAACCTAAAGCCCTTCGCCGATGCTCTATGTGAGTGTGAGTGTGAGTGTGTGTGTGTGTGTGTGTGTGTGTGTGTGTGTGTTCACGCACTCACTCTTGGTTAAGCTCACTTTCAAAGCTCCAAAAAACTACCCAAATTCTATTAACTCAAGTATGTGGTCCCAATTTTCGCAGCAAGACACATTAGTTAGAATCTATGAAGATGCTCGCAAAGGTTTAAGGCGAAAAGCCGGCACGTGGAGAGAGAGAGAGAGAGAGAGAGAGAGAGAGAGAGAGAGAGAGAGAGAGAGAGAGAGAGAGAGAGAGATGCCAAGCATTGCAAGCTACGAGCTGGAACGTGGAGAGTAGAGAGAGAGATGCGCCGTCGTGATCATGACTGTCTAATGGTCTTACGGAGGCATTGCAAGGAGAGAGAGTTTTTTTCTTCCTGTGCATTGAGCCCGTAGAGACAAGCGAGCTTGGCTTGCACCTGTGCTTTAGGACGAGAGAGAGAGAGAGAGAGAGAGAGAGAGAGAGAGAGAGAGAGAGAGAGAGAGAGAGAGAGAGAGAGAGAGAGAGAGAGAGAGAGAGAGAGAGAGAGAGAGAGAGAGAGAGAGAGAGAGAGAGAGAGAGAGAGAGCTATCTGATGGCGAGGCCCGTGAGTAGCATAGGACACAAGAGGAGAGAGAGATCGGCTCGATACGCATCAGGACCAGTAGCTGTGTAGGTGCTGCGAGGAGATGGACATTTGTGGGCACACATACATCTTCTTGATGAGCATTTGTTGCACAGGGTGGATATCCGAGCGTCGCCAGCCAATAGGGAGAAGGCTCTTTGTCGTGAGCAAGGAGGCCGGTGGAGTTACCTTGTCATGCACAGAAAGCAGCGAGAGGCAGGGAGAAGCAAGTGCAAAGACAGCTTGAGGAGAGCAGGCGGAGGGTTGAGGACTCCATGGCAGCGTGTTTTGGGGGGGTGGGTTTGTTGACGGGGCATGAGTTTTGCCTTTGAAGCCTTGATTCCAAGAAAGGATCTTGCGTTGAAATTAATTAATGGAAACGATCTTAGACCCAGTATGGAGCGAGCTTCTAAGCCCAAGTCCTGTGTTGCTGTTTCTTTTTTCCAATGTGCGTTACAAAGTTGTCAGGCCCCCCCCCCCCCGTTCCTCGTAAAATTTTAGCATTGCTAGATTTTCACTCCCTACCCGCTTAATTTTTGCCCGATTCTTCACTGCCCAATTTCACATATTTTACCAAACTGCCTTATTATGTAGAATTGCCACTAGCACTGCTCTATGGTTCCATTCACACTACACGATTATGCTTTGCTACTCGATTCCCTAGAAATGTCAATTTGTGGCAATGTGCATGCGTGCACGTGTGTGTACGCAGAACCAAATTTTCCACCCTCAAGTCTTGCTACTTTGATTCTACTGTCTTGCTACCCGAGATCTACTCTACTGTGATTTTGTTGCAGATCGAGAATTTTCTAGTTCTCCCAAGCTCCAAAGGAAGGTTCTTATGGGCATGGCGAGGGGGGAAGCTTTGTCAAAGCCGCTCTGATACCGGTTGTGAAGTCTTAGAGGGCCTAGTGCTTTCGCGTGTAGGGAAGGGAAGAGCTAGACCAAAAAGGGGGGAAACACCACACACCTAGAAGGAGTAGTGTGTGTAAGTTTCAATTTTGTATATATTGAACAAGGGTTAGTAAAAGAAGTTAATGGGGTTAGGATCAGTCTAGTTGGGTGCACTCACGGGCCTTCACCCAAGAAAAGTGGACTAATTTTTATACCAGCTCTTTTAAATTGTTTCCAAGAATAATCCCATATGTAAAATTGCCCACAATTGATGGCTTTGATAACACAACCTTTCTAATTGCGTGCATAAAAAGATAATGTGAAAGAACTAGTTGCCTCGATCAATCACTCCATCAATCACGCTTCATAGATAACAGGCTTAGAAGTGCATCCCCTTGTATCCCCATGAGTGAAGGCGGCAAGAGTCTTGTAGATGTTCCTTTCCTTCAACCAGCCATCTATTAAGATGATTGCTAGGTGCTTCCACTCTTGTCCATATGAGTCAGCATGGCAAAAGCCCTATCCACTTTAAGCGCAAGAAGATCTAGTGAGATTCTGACAGAACCTCCTTTGTAACGAGGGAAAAATATGAAGCCAAAATAGTGCTCAAACCCTCATAAAATGCATTAATAAACTTACAATTTTTTTTTCCAATAGTCTCCTTTGTTCGAGAAGTGGAAACTCAACCCAAATGATGCGTAAAACCATAAAATCAACGCAAAAGAGTGAATCTAGTTATAAACTATCAATTGTCACACTGAAATGCATAAAATCAACTCAAAAGAGTGATTTTGGTCATAATTTGTCAATTGTCACACCAACAAGCGACTGCCATACACGATGTCAAGTAAAATATCCCATCAGATACATAACCTATGGCAAGGATGTCATAATGGGGAACTCCACCAACTTGTACACAGCAAAGGCATCTTAACATTTGAAAATACCTCTTGCTCAAACTCATGCAAGACCCTCCAAAAGGCTAAGCAGACACAAAAAAACTAGCAATGATCTAAAAAAGGGCTCTTGCGGTCGGAGTCTCAGAATGGCTGAGAAATTTCCAAAGAACACCAAAAAATGACTCCACACAGTGTACAATGGATAATATCTACAACTTAATGTACATGAGTTAGAAATCGTGCATGAACAGACACCAGAATCTGATGCAAACGGTAGACAAAAGCCCTGCGGAGATATCTGCTTTCAAAAGAGCTCAATAGAATTGTGTGTACTCAAAAAAATACGAATCTCCTAATACATAACAACCCGTAGCAAAACTGCTACCAAAACCATTACCAAAATACCTGTGAACGTTCTGTACTTGTGTGTCTGAAACCTAGAGATTGTGCATGCACACTAAAGCCTGTCAATGTGTGTCGGGCCACAAAGCGAGTGGGTCCTTGCGGGCTCCAAATCCCCCATATAGACCTGCTGTGAGAAAACTTGTATGTCGTTGTCAACTGGAATCCGATGCTGACTTCCTCTGTACGGGGAAGTGCCAAAACAATGCCCACCCTCAAAGCCGAAGCATATTCAAAAAATGCTCCCTATGTGTGCGAGTATATGCAAGCACACTAGCCGAAGTCAAGGGCCGGATGTCAAAAATCCACCCTGTAATGTGTAGGATGTTGAGATAAACACCAATGTGTGCCATTCGATGAGCTATGCCCGGCTAGAAGGCTATGCACACTCTATATGTGTGCCAAAAAATGACCCAAAAAATTGACCGTCATGGGTAATAATCGATGTCAAGGTAGCGAGGATGTCAAAATTGTAGGGTGAGGCGGGGATGATGGCAAATCGGAGAGAAAAATAATTTTTTTTAAAATAATATATATATATATATATATATATATATATATATATATATATATATATATATATCCCAATCGAGGGGTCGAGAATGTCCTGGATGTCGCTGATGTGAAGCTCGAAGAAGCCGTTCAACCTCACACACAAGCTCATGTGTGTGTGTGTGTGTGTGTGTGTGTGTAGGTACGCACTTACACACACTTACGATCCTTTGTTTTGATCTTCTCTGTGCGAAGCCTTGCTTCTTTATCTCTGTGTTGGCGAAGAGGAACCTAAAGCCCCTTGCCGATGCTCTATGTGAGTGTGAGTGTGAGTGTGAGTGTGAGTGTGTGCATGCACACACTCTTGCTTAAGCTCACTTTCAAAGCTCCAAAAAACTACCCAAATTCTATTCACTCAATTATGCAGAGCTTCTAAGCCCAAGTCCCCTGTTGATGTTTTTTTTTTCCAATGTGCGTTACAAAGTTGTCAAGCTGCCCCCCCCTCCCCGTAAAATTTAGCATTGCCATATTTTCACTCCCTGCCTGCTCAATTTTTGCCCGATTCTTCACTGCCCCATTTCACATATTTTGCCAAACTGCCTGATTATGTAGAATTGCCACTAGCACTTCTCTATGCTTCCATTCACGCTACACGATTATGCTTTGCTACTCGATTCCCTACAATTGTCAATTTGTGGCAATGTGCATGCGCGCGCGCGTGTGTGTACACACAACCAAATTTTCCACCCTCAATTCTTGCTACTTTGATTCTACTGTTTGCTACCCGAGATCTACGCTACTGTGATTCTGTTGGGCAGATCGAGAATTTTCTAGTTCTCCCAAGCTCCAAGGGAAGGTGCTTACGAGCATGGCGAGGGGGAAGCTCTGTCAAAGCCGCTCTGATACCGGTTGTGAAGTCTTGGAGGGCCTCGTGCTTTTGCGTCTAGGGAAGGGAAGAGCTAGACCAAAAAGGGGGGAAACACCACACACCTAGAAGGAGTAAGTTTCTTTATTTTGTGTATATTGAACGCGGGTTAGTAAAAGAAGTTAATGGGGTTAGGATCAGTCTAGTTGGGTGCACTCACGGGCCTTTACCCAAGAAAAGTGGACTAATTTTTATACCAGCTCTTTTAAATTGTTTTCAAGAATAATCCCATATGTAAAATTGATAAAATTGCCCACAATTGATGGCTTTGATAACACAACCTTTCTAATTGCGTGCATAAAAAGATAATGTGAAAGAACTAGTAGCCTCGATCAATCACTCCATCAATCACGCTTTGTAGATAATAGGGTTTGAAGTGCATCCCCTTGTATCCCCATGAGTCAGGACGGCAAGAGTCTTGTAGATGTTCTTTTCCTTTAACAAGCCATCTATTAAGATGATTGCTAGGTGCTTCCACTCTTGTCCATCTGAGTCAGCATGGCAAAAGCCCTATCCACTTCAAGCACTTCTTAGGTGATTTGTAGCTGCTCTATGGAATGCAATGAGTGCCACTTGTAGTATATTCTTCCACCCATATGTAGACATAGTTCCATTTGGATACTAGTCACCCACTTTCCACTCCACACTCACCCATCCCTTGTGGCTAAGAAGGATATCACCTTTTGGCTCAGTTACATGTATCTACATAATAGTAACAAGTGCAATATCTAGATAGTCACTCTCTACTTGCAAAAAGAATCGTGACAGGAAATGTTCTTCCTGGAATAGTGAAAATGTTACACTAAAAAAAGTACCCAGATAACTTCTCAACGTCAAGTGTAGTTGATGTGACTATAAGACATAAATCTTTTTGCCACCTTACTAGTTTATTTAGCAGTCCAAAGAGGACATTGATGTGGAATGTTTTTCATGTGCTTCATCAAGCATGATAAAAAAATCCACGGAGAGTTGGCTATCCACAAGCACTTCTCTCAGAAGCATTCCATCTCTCATATACTTGATAATCGTCTTGGGCTCCACACAATCCTCAAGCCTAATCATGTAACTAGCCTCTTCACCAATCCTACAAGAAAATTCTTGAGCAACCCCCTTAGATATAGACGTTGCAACCATCTTCAAGGTTGTACACTTTCTCGATATATGTGTAACATGTGTTGTTTTCCCTAAACCAATTTCTTCAATGACAATTATGATCTAGTTTTTATGGACCACTCTAAGCAGCTCGTATTTTCAGCTTGTAAATGGAAAAACTTTGTCTTTGCTCCTATATCAGTAGCTTTGACCGCTGGCCAAATATGGTTGCCATACCAAATGCATCCTTCTTCCACTCCTGCATGTCATATGTAGAGAGTCCTACACCACCGAGTTCCTCAATGAGATGGTGCTCTTGTGTCTTTGGCATGGGATCTTCCCAAGGACGATTTAGATTGTTTGGGATGGAATCCAATATGGCCCTTTACTGTTGCTCTCACAACACTCTCCTCTTTTTGACTAAAGCGTCTTGTGTCATTGCAACACTTTGAAGCTTGGCATTATCTTGTAGTAGCCTTATTGCACAACCACTACTCCATTACAAGCACAAGCATTCAAGGCACATATTCAAGTCACTCATTGCATTTGGAATGATACCTCACTCTGCATTTGGCCAAAGCAAAATAATGCTTGCTAACCTTGAACTCTCTTGTCCACAATATGCTATTAGTGTGTTCCAAAGTGACAACATTTAGAGAAGAAAGATTCTCCAACATCTTGTGTGCCATCACATGTGTACCACACGAGACATTAATATCCACAAGGCCATTGCCTCTCAAGCAACATTATTTTGTAGCAACACCATCACAATATTACTTTGCAAAACTCATGCCTTTCATTCTTGTCATGGATCTGTTGCTTTTTGTCCAAGGCCCGAAGTGTGGCACATGCTTTCAAGATGTAGACATAAGTCATTGTGTTTGGAGATACGCCCCTCATGAAGCATGCACTCAAAACAAGCTAATGCAATTTGGCCTTGATCCTCTTTGGCATAGGTGGAAATTACTATAGTCCATAGTACAATATCTCAAGGTGTAGTTTGGTGTCTCTGTGGGGGCACTATAAACTTGAAGTATAATCTGGTTTGCAACAGTGGGACCCAACCCCTTTAGTCTCTCACACAAGATTTGGCACGGCGTATCAATTTCTTCCTATCCTGCTAAAAAGAGAAGGTTATCACCTTTTGGCTTAGTTAAATGTATCTAGATAACAATAATAAGTACATCATCAAGATAGTCACTCTCTGGTTGCTTTGCATATACAATCTCGACAAGAAACCTTCTTTCCGGAATAGTAAAAACGTTATAGGGCAAAAAAATTACCTAGAAAACTTCTTAGCATCAAATGTTGTTGGGGTGACTATAAGCCACAAATCTTTTTGCCACCTTACTAGGTCCTTCAACGACCCAAAGAGGGCACGAGTGTGTCTTGTTTTTTCATGTGCGTCATCAAGCATGATAACAAAATAACTTGAGAACTAGCTACCCACATGAAATTTTCTCAGAAGCATCCCATCTGTCATATAACAGACACACACACACACACACACACACACACACACACACAATGGATAGAATTTTAGCTCAACATTGCCCTCTTTTTCACCTTATGACATGCTGCCAAGTGACACGGCTCTCTTTGCAACATTCTCTAAATCACTATTGCACAATCTAAACTAACAAGGGGTAGCCCTTTACACGTGTAGAAATCTGCGACATGAAGACTAAACTCCAAAATTGAGAGAAGCCCTTTTGCACGCGATAAAGAGGGAGAGAGAAAGAGAGAGAGAGGCCCCCGAAGGCAGCCGGCAGTACTAGTCAAGGTATACATGGATGTGCCCCATGCTAATTGAAATTTTGGCTCTATTTGCAACATTCTCTAAATCACTATGCATACATGGATGTGCCCGATGCTAATGGAAATTTTGGCTCTATTTGCAACATTCACTATGCATACATGGATGTGCCCAATGCTGATTGAAATTCTTTCTCTACGTTGTCAGCTTCAGTCATATTAACAGCCAACACAGGAATACAGGCCGCGAGCGCGTACTCACTTTTCCACCCCCACTCTCTCACCCTCTCTCTCTCTCTCGCGCGCGCGCGCACACACATACACACGCCGGCACTCACGTGCAAGATGAAAAAGCTGTGTAGATGGGTGCATCGCAAGATTTTCTTGTACAATGTTACATTTGGGCTCTACATGTTGGATTGGTGGGAGCGTCTACTCTTCAGTATCCTAAACTTCTCTGGCTTTCGTCAGAAGGAGAGAAAAGTCCTGTGAACTTATGTTACTGATACTTCTGTAATGATTTGTATCCTTAACAAGAGTGCAGATTTGTTGGTTATATTACTGATCTGGTTTCTTTGCTATAATGGGTCGCAGTACACAGCAAGCATCTTGAGGGGGTCAGTGCTCGTTGCCTTTTCTGAAAATCAATTCTTCTGCCATAATTGTTTAACTCTGGTGTAGATTTTTTTTTTCTTGGGCGGGAGGAAGTCAAGGTGATTGCCCACACTGAAGGTTTTTTGCCTTTAGTACTGACTTAAGTGACAATGCTTTCGAATCCTGTAAGTTCCTGGAGTGAAAGAGGCCCAAAAATTTGCACGTCCAAGTTCTGCAAAGACTGGTGATGCTTGCCTATTTTGACAAGCTAAAAGTGAATATGTTGAAATACCTTCAACAGCTAACACTGATCGCCTATGTGACACTAACCGGCACAAATATTAATAAGAAGAAGAGCCTTTTACCTTGGTCTGTTCTTTCTAAGGTTTTTGTCTATGCCCATGCTTGAAAGAGCTGAAGCACTCTTTCCCCTTGCATCTTATCATCCTTTCCTTGATAGCACTTTCTTACATACTGTTAAATCTCCTGAGCCACAATCAAGCTTTGATTGACAAAAGCATCTAGCAGCAAGAAGGGTTTCAATTCTCTTGCGAATCATTAGATGCAGCAGCAGCAGATGCCACCCTATCTGGGCCTTTTTGGGCAAGAATCCAGCTTTCTCAGTTATGGCGGCCAAAAGTCAGTTTTGGATGTGTGCAGGGGGGATTTGGTTCCTAAGGTGCAAGAGGCTTTGGACCATATGAAGCAGGGATGCCTAGCTTTATGGGAGGGATGTACGACATGATATGCAGGGATACCCTTATGGATTTCACCAAGATGGGATTGGTGGTATTTGTCAAAGATGGATGCCTCCAACTTTAGGCTTGACTCTTGGTATCCAGAGCAACACACACACTTCTACGGTCTAATGCTTAAGATCAATTGACTCCGATATAGAGTTAGCAGGAGTACAAAGAAGGAGGCGAAAATTCAGTTTTAGATGCCTGCAGAGAGATTCGGGTCTTATGGAGTAGGTGGCTTTGGACCATACAGAATAGGGATGCTTTTGGACCATACAGAATAGGGATGCTTGGGTTTATGTGAGGGATGTACGAGGTGGTGCCTGGCATGCAAGGATACCAACCCTTATGGATTCCACCCAAATGAGGAGGGAAGTCTCCAACTTTTGGCACTTTGGGCCATACACTTCCACGACCTAATGCTTATGATTAGGTTACTCTGATAGAGGGTCAGAAGGATTACAAAGGACACGGCCAGAAAGTCAGTAATAGCCTTGAGATGAGAAGAAAGCGCCTGCTTTTATCTAGTATTTTGATACCTCTTTCTCGAGAGGCAACTTCACAGAAGCCTCTAAAGTCAGAAAAGCATCTTCCCTTTTTAAAGCGAATGCTTTATAGTGCTGGTCGATCTTATCACTTCATGGACATGCGCTGAAGACTTGGGTGGGATTCAAACAATGTTTGCTTCCCTATGGTTGATACCAGAGTATGAGGCAAGTACTTTGATTGTGTGGAACCATCTACAGTTCAAGAAGAACGTTGCCCTTCAATCATACAACCAAAGTTATCGGATTCATTTCTTCTGGTGGCTTCTTTTTGGTCTGTCAACCTCGATGAGCAGACAGAGAGGTATTCATGTGGGTTGGCTCCCAGCATTGTTACTTGTGTGAGAAAGCACCTTACCGACATCTAACAATTTTTAACTCATATGAACTCCTCAAAGCTTATAGTTTTTGCCATATGGTAGTCTTGGTTTGTAGTTTAAATTTTTGCCTTATGAATATATCATGAACATATTACACTATTGCAGATTTTAGGCGTTGTTTAAAGTAACGAACGAATTTTACGTACCTTATACCCGTTCTGTTTAATGCTACGTACAAGATGCACCAAACACGTACCGAACACTATGTACCTTATCACCTTGCTATCTTGTGCGATTAGCAGTCATTACCTATTTTTCTACTCTCCTCTTTGTTTTTTTGCTCTCCTCTGACATCTCTCTCACAGCCAGAGGCCCTGCGCCTTCCTTGTGTCCCTTAGAGAAAAACTCACTTTGACAACGTTTGCGGCACCAGAGCATGAGGCTGTAGTTACTAGTGACACCTTTGATTGCAAAATTCCATTTGCATGTTCAAGGGTATGTTGGAATGGAGTACTTGCATATCATGGCCTTTAGAGGGGGGTCATGACACATGTTCTCTTGGGGATGCCATGTTAAGATATATGCCACGTTGTTGCTTCACTATGCTTTAGGGAATGCTTGTACAACTTGTGCATCTCCCCGGTTGACCACCCGTTGCATTTGCATTTAGGTTGCATCATGTCCTGCTCGGACAATTTCTGTCTGGATGCCCATGTTTTGTCCGGTTGTGCACCTAGGCCTATTTTTCCATAAGCGCCCCCATATTATTTATTTATGGGTCGTTGGGTTTATTGCTGAACATTGCCAGACCCAACCCTGACTTGGTATATAGGAAGTGGTTGGGGACGCTAAGCACTTATTCCACTGTCACGCTAAGCACTTATTCCATTGTCACACTAAGCACTTATTCCACTGTCAGGTGCAACGAAATTGAAGTGGTGAAGATCTAGGTTTTACACTTCCACAAATCTTTTTCTTTCTTTGCTTGTGTAAGTGATTTTTTTTAGCTTGAATGACGATTCCTTTTATCTTCCTTGAAGAGAACGAATGAGAGAGTGCAGTAGAGAGAGAGAGAGAGAGAGAGAGAGAGAGAGAGAGAGAGAGGGGAATGACACCCGATGGGGTCCCAACCAACCCTCTCAAGGGCTCCCCACACCGTTGCCGATTTTGTATTTGCTTTAGATTGTTTAAATGAAATGTACACAATGCAATACCTCAAATTTGGGTTATAAACTAACTAAGGGCTAGGTAGGGCAAACTGTCCACCGGACCCAACAAATAAAACATAAAAATGATTTACTAGTTAGTTCGGCAAGGGGGTTAGTTTCTTGGTGAAACTGTCGCACATTTGTCCACCCAGGAATCCAATCGACGTGGGGAATGGCTTGTTGGATTTATCTAACTAAAACTTTATGCACGTCATGCCAGATGCCCACCGTAGTGTAAAAACATATGTCAAAATGTGTGTACGAACCATTTATGCAAGAGGGTTCTAAAATTGGAAAACCTAATCTAATGGACTCGTTCGGACATGCAGGTCCTGCGAACAGACTCACAAAATTGTTGGTATTAATCCTCCTAGGATTCTAGACACTAGGAGGAAGGAGAAAATTGGCTCTGGAAGTCGATGAAGCATGTCCATGTGGCACACAGAGCCATGTGCATGTGACATCCACAGACGCCGTATCTATGCCTGTCGTGGGCTTCGTTGGTCTATGCCGTTGGGGGGCTGACAGTAGTGGGACATGTCCGCACTCCTGAGGGGACATCTAAGTCGATTTACTCCACTATTGGGGGGAAACAAGTTTACCCACTCTTTCGTACTCTTTTTGGTATTTCATATTACATAGAGAGCGAGGGTGGTAGAGGAGCACAGTTGGCAGGGACATGGTTGTATTGTCTTGTGGGTGACTACGATAGTACCATGAGTCTATACCTTGCACTTTTCTCTAAGGGTGAATCTGGGCTTATCCTTGATTCATCTAGGTATATATATTCATTCATTGCTGCTATATGCTGATGATGTTGTGTTGATATCCGACACTCAAGAGCGAGGGCGCCGCTTGGATGCCCTACACATTTTTGCTCAGGATAGTGGCTTGTTTGTGAACCTTGGCAAGATCAAGATCATGGTATTTAACATTACACCACAATGGGTCAAGAGGTCAACACCCACCTTTACCTATCGTGAGGAGACGGTGGAGTTCATACACTTATCTTGAGGTGGTATTTAGTGGCCCAACGTTCTCCTTGAGGAGAGCAGCAGAGACTAGACTGACTAGAGCGTATGCAGCTTTGGGGAGACTAGAGAGTATGAGTTCGTAGGTTTAGTTTCAAGAACATTCATACACTTATCTTGAGGTGGTATTTAGTGGCCCAACGTTCTCCTTGAGGAGAGCAACAGAGACTAGACTGACTAGAGCGTATGCAGCTTTGGGGAAACTAGAGAGTATGAGTTCGTAGGTTCAGTTCCAAGAACCTGGAATGAATCTTTGCCTTTTTGGGGTTGTATTTAGTGGCCCAGTGTTTCCTTGAGGAGATCAACAGAGACTAGACTGACTAGAGCGTATGCAGCTTTGGGGAGGCTAGAGAGGACGAGCTCGCAAGTGTAGTTCCAAGAACTTGGAATGAAGCTTTGGCTTTTTGATACTCTGATGACTCCATCTATGCTTTATAGAGTGCATATATGTCATATGAGGGCCTTTTGTATCCGGTAGCATTGAGGATGGAGATGTATGGAAAGGTCGTTGGTTTCTATGATATCTCGGATGATTCGTACGAAAGCTTCAATACCACATGAGATTACTCGGACAGAGCTAGTTGCCGCCCCGTTGATGGTAGGGGCACGTACTAGGTCAATTTCCTTTAGACATCCTAGAGACAAATATGTTCGACTAGCCCCGGAGTCCTCCCATCAGCTAGCGTCACACGGAGATACATCTTGCTGGTATGCACAGATGACATCCCAGTTTCAACTACATGGTTTTAGTATGGACATACTTCCCCCCTTCCAATACTCATTGGATGCATCATGCATCCTCCTTGTCTCTGGCGCAGACAGAAATCATCAGACTCATTAGACAGGACTTGATTTAGCTAGACACCAGACTAACATGGATATAGTTGACACATGAGTTGAAGCATGAGGGTGGTTTTCTACAGAGAGCATCTTCTTCAGCTTATGGAGGATGGGTTTGTGACCAATTCTAGCTACATGGACACTCCCCCACTTCGAGTACTCATTGGATGCACCCTCCTTGTCTCTCCCGCGAACAGAGATCACCAGACTCATTAGACAAGACTCGATTGAGTTAGACACCAGACTAACATGGATACAATTGACACATGAGTTGGGCACGAAGATGGCTTTCAATCGAGAGCATCTTCTCCAGCTTATGGAGGATGGGTTTGTGATCAAACCTAGCTACATGGACGCTCATTTATTTTATGGGATACGATGTGCTATTGGTTAGATTCACACTAGATCGAGATTGAGACTGGTAGATTTGGAGGAGTACCAGAGGAGGCTACCATGTTAGCTGTCATATGGAGCTAGAGACAAAGGTGCATTATATGCCATTGTCCAGTGCACTACGCGATACGGGGTCGTTTTCACTCTCTTTTCAGAGAGGGTTTGGACCACTGTCTAGAGTTATGGGATATCAGGATCAGAGATGCCTTGGCTTTATCTTTTAGAGCTGCGTTGCGCATACACAGGGGGTTTACTGAGGGGATTAGGCAGAGAGAGACAGTCCCAGAGACAGATCATAGACTTCTTTAGACTCGCTAGTGTGCAGCTAGAGGAGCAGCCACCACAATAGCGGTACATTAATTGACCAAGCCCTTGATCTCAAGAGATTCAGACACCCACGACTACGAGGGACATCACGACATTGACGGAGATTACATCAGAAGATCAGGACTACTCTACTACAATACAGGAGACCCCCAGTTAGAGTACTTACCATGGAGGACATCAACGAGATTCGCCAGCGACCGAGGCTGGAGATCCTAGGACACCCACTATGTTGATGATGATGGTAAAAAAAAAAAAACCCCTCTTGATTCCTCATGAGATTGTATCTTTGCTCTTCCTAGAGAGCTCCTAGTCACCCCCTCATAGTGCCCTACAATTCTATTTTAGCTTTTTTGCTTTCAGTTTCAGTTTCTCTTAGTTTCTTCCAGACACTTTATTAGATTCTCCTGAGATGCAACTTTTTGGGTGCATAGGTCATTTTGGCCGTTTTGAAGACGTTTATTATAACATTTCATTTCATTTCATCTCTCTCTCTCTCTCTCTCTCTCTCTCTCTCTCCCCCCCCCCCCCCCCCCCCTTCATGCGCGCGCGCACTCTGAGGTGTCCATCTATGGCTCCCCTTGATGACTCCCCGAGTCCCCCCTCACATTAGGTTTCCATTGGTAGTGTTGCTTTTTTTTAAAGCGAAAGACAATGGCTGCATTTTTTAATAAACATCCAAGGACTAAAATTGCGCTTACAGCTTTGTGCACCTATAAATACAACCCTTGTCACCAATATCAAGCAGAGGAGTAGAGCAAGGAGCCTCTCAAGTACCAAGCAGTACCCAGTACTCGGTGTACCTATACACCAGCGTTTTCAGCCATCAGTACCTAGCGTTTTGCATCAGCGTTTTCAGCCAGCAGCATTTTTGCTTCGTCATCAGCACCACGCAGCAGATCAGCAATATCTCGTCGTGGTAGCCATTCCCATTGCGGCCAAGACTCCATTTTCAGCTTTCAGCCAGCAGACCAGTTAGCGTTTTTCAGTTTTCAGTCGTCGTCGTCATTGTCGACGACAATTTTGCTTGTTGTGATCACGTAACCCAAGACCACTTGGGTGTGTCGGTTCCTAATCTGTGTTTTTTTAGAATGGCAGGTAACCCAGAAACGGAGGGCTTGTTCAGCCTCCCCTCGTTCCTCCTTTCCACTCATTGAGAGCGGACCTTGCACTTAGCGGGAGGCCAATCGATGTGAGGTGGGAAAAAGCAAGCTTGGTGTGACCGCAAGGCCGCCAAGGGGTGCACCCGCAGGAAGGAGGTTAGCTTTGGTAAATGAGAAGCCTTCTTAAACGTAGATTGCAAGCCGTACCAAGTACCAAGAACCCAAGAACCCAAGAACCCAAGTAGTCAAGAACCCCAAGTACCCAAGTACCCCAAGAACCCAAGTACCCCAAGTACCCAAGTACTCAGTGCATAGTCATCACCAGAAGCGGAGTGGATACTTTTCGTACACCAGGACGATTGTTCCCCGAACCTCCCCCATCCCCATCTACGCCATGGATTGCACCAAGTCCTCTGGAGACTTTGGTCACCTTTGTGAGCCTGTACGCAGGACGTGAATGTCCAGGCATTTAGAGTAGCTGCATACCCTTTGATTGCACAACCCATTAGCACTAGCATCAATAACCCGCACCAAGCATAAGTATTTTCACCGCATTGGACCATTTAGTGGCTACATAATTGTGAATGGCAAGCTAACTCCCATGTGCATTGCATTGGTTTATCCACTGCTCTACATGGACGCTATTCCAAAAACTTGAAATGAGCGATGCTTCACATGGTAAACCATGGCAAGTGGATAAATAGTTTCACAATGAATGATGTCCAAAACTATGGGTTCATCTTTAACCTGTCGAACCATTGTGGGTCCATGCAAGTGGACTTAAAGATCTTTGCAGCATACAGTGGATCTTTAAATGCAGGATGGGTGACACCCACACCCTTCACGTGTGACCATCTTCTATCTCCCAAATTTTAAGCCTGTATGTTGAAGATTGCAGTACTAGGCAAAGGATGTAATACGTGGGGAAGTTGTGACTAATTTAAAGTGATAGAAGCCTCTTAAAGTGCATTTTATTAATAAGTGACTTTTCATTTACCATATTGTGGGATTTGTTAGTTTCAAGCAGAGGAGCAGAGCAAGGAGCCTCTCAAGTACCAAGTAGTACCCAGTACCTGGTGTACCTATACTTCAGTGTTTTCAGCCATCAGTACCTAGCGTTTTGCATCAGCGTTTTCAGCCAGCAGCGTTTTTGCTTCGTCAATCAGCATCTTGCAGAAGTACCACAGCAGATCAGCCATACCTCGTTGCGGTCGCCATTCCCATCGTGGCCAAGGCACCATTTTCAGCTTTCAGCCAGCAGAGCAGTTAGCGTTTTTTAGTTTACAGCCGTCGTCGTCGTCGTCGTCGTCGTCGTTGTCGTCGCTGATGACAGCAGATCAGTGGGTAGCCTCACCGCACTTGGAGAAGTCCATCAACATCCCTAGTGTTTTCAGATTCAGCCATTAGCCTCGACATCGTCGTCGTCAAGCATCACAACATTTAGAACCATTGTACCAGACTTTGTGCAATCTAAAGCAAATACATCTCTAATAGAGAAGGGTGTGAGAGCGCGCGTGCGGAAGCGTGAGAGAGGAGAGAGAGAGAGACAGTAGACACAAACGCAAGAGATGGTGAAGAGGGGGCGATCAGCCCCTCATGACTACCATAAGCAGAAGACCCTCAGTAGAATCAGATGTGCGATCTCTGTGAGATGTGTGATGTGGAAGTGGGTACCCCCCTAGCCCTATAAATAGGTGCCAAAGGGGATGTAGGCAAGGCTTGATAAAAATCCTCACGACCCAACAAAAAAATGATTTATGGAAATATATGAGGGCGCCCTGACAAAGGTGGGCAGCCAGCCTCAAACTCGGCTGGCCGGACCAGGAGCAACCTAGACTATGGGTGGCCAGCCCGGAGACATACTAGCCGTACAAGTATGCCCTAGACCTGTGAAGCAGTAGAGTGGCGTAAGTCTAACACCCCCTCTCAGCACCGGATGCTGAACAAACCGCGTGAAGCCGAAGATGTGAGGCAAATGATTAAGATGTCTGTTGCGATGTCCAGTGAAGGACAATACTCCATGAGTGTAGCAGCAGTCTAGGGTGTCCCGACGGCCAAGAAGTCTCCGTGGTAAAGTGCCGTCACAAGCAGTGTAGCAAACTGCTGTACTGCGCCGATACAGTGTGAAGGTACCGCGTGAAGGTCCCGAACTGAGTGTGAGAACAACTCCTTGTCGTGAAAGAAGTGTCAATAGACCTGCAAGTGTCCTGCCCAATAGGATCTGTGGTGTCTGTAGTCAAACCGTCTGGAGAAAACGGAGAAGCTGCCCAGGAACCTTCATGAGAATGACCGGAAGCCTGTCAATGCATGAACCTGCAACCTAGTGTGGCCCGGTGGCTAAGCTGTGTAAAACTCCAGCAAGGCCAGATGTAGTAATTTGCGCAATACATGTCCTCCAAATCAAGGAAAGTCAGACTAAACAACATGCACTATAGAAGCTACCGTAAGCTGCAGCAGTCACCAGGAGACCGTAGGACCACCACCGGATGGTGTCCTTTCAGTAGGTAGGGTAATCCAAAATGAGGGGAAAGCCAAACTAAGCAATTGGCACTGTGAAGATCCTCTGAGAAGAGGAAAGGCCAGACTGGTGGTCTGCGTCGTCTTGCTTGTACCTCCTGCCTCCAATCCTCCTGTGTCAACCAAAACAGAATCCGCGCCAACAACGCCACCAAACCGCATCTCGGTGTGGCTCTCAATGTGAATGAACTCAGAGTGGTCTACTGCCCAGGTCGGGGGATAAGTCTGCTGTAAGGTTATCGAGGGTGATTGTAAGCAACTTTGAAGGTAGCAATCCAAATGATCAGGAGTGTAGAAGAGCAACTGCAGTATCATCCAAGCCAAGCTCCTGGTGACTCCGGATGTAGTCGTGTAATGATGCCTGATCTCCCGCATCTCGCAGGGAAACTCTCCAAGAGAGTCCAAAGCAGTGAAGTCCCACTCCAGTTTGTAGATCCAAGCAATGAACGTGTCCAAGAAGAGATCCAAGATCCTCTCCCTAAGTCCATGTAGATGCTCCTGTGTAAGCAAGTGATCTGACATGTCGAGGTCGAGTGGTAAGTGTCTTTGCCATGAGCATGGCCATATCTTGTGTGAACTCCTCTGATGAGTGCATAGGTGTGTCCATAGTAAACCACAAGTCACACCCCCTCTGGAGTGCGCAACTGCCGAATGACGGCTGGAATGAATGGATCTCCCAAGGATCGTACGCCCGTAGATAATCAAGCTGATGTCAAAGATACCGTGTACTGCAGCAGTCACAGAGGGATCGCACGAACCACCACTGGATGGTGTCTTGGCAGGAGGTAACTTCATCCTCTATGAAAAACACAAGCCATGTGGCTGCTGTCCACCCAAAAACGCAACTGCGAGGTGATGAAAATGCTGCTGTCCAGCGATTTTCAGCGTGCTCGTACGCTCCCGGCAAGGTCCGGAGCGGTGCAGAGGAGTATGGAAAGGGTGGTGAATCACTGTCACTGTCCCAGATGGGCTGAAAACAGAGAAAATTGCAAGGGGTAATGGCTGAAATCTGATGAAGAAGGAGAGGATACTCACCGGCAATGCATCAAATGCAAAGCCGGGTAGGTGGTGGCGAGATCTGAGGTCCAGAAGCTGAGCGTTGTCCTCCTGCTGCAAAAACGCAGGTCAATTTGCAGCCCACTTTTGCTGCACTTTTTTGCACCAAATACCTTCTGTTTGTTGGAAAAACAAAGGCTTGATGGGTACCCTAAGTACCCAGTAAGTTGTGGAAGGTGTCAATGACACAAAGTGTGTTGGGTTAAAGGCCTAAATAACCCCCTTTTGTACATTTTTATACTTTGTCGAACCTGGATACATTTTTTTAAAGTCACTTATAATAAAAGTGGGAAAACGCAAAACTCACTTATTGAGTTTTCTCCAAAAACGTGAGCTCTCTCTCTCTCTCCCTGTTTCGATCCCTAGCGCTTCCTCTCTGCTGCACTCCGCCTCCTGCTTCTTGCCCCAATCTTGCACTACATCGCAACGCCACCTATCGGTACCCTCTGCTTCGCGCTTTCAACTGGTATCAGAGCCCTAGGGTTTCACAAGGACTTGCGCAGGTGGCTGGACAACAAGCAAAAGGTGTTTTCTTGCGGCAATCTCCACTTCTATCGCAAACCCCCTTGCTTCCCGGATCACCGGGATACCTAGAGTGCCAAAGCAGCTTAAAACAGGCTGTTTTTAGGTCAAAAACAGGTTATTACAGCAAAGTACAGGTTCTCTCACGATGTATTAAGTTGTGGGAACACTTGTACTTGGTCCCTACTACCCTAAATCAACCAAATTTGCTGAAAAACAGGTTCTAAAACAGGTTTTTACAGCAAATTACAGATTTACGCAGGTTTATGCAAATGTACATTTGATGTATTTGGATTGGGGTTTTTGGGCAAAAATTTGCTTGCTGAATTTCCCACACAAAAAATTCAGAAATTGCTATTCTTGCCTAAACTTGCATATTTTTGACTCAAATTGCTTCTGTGACACTTTGGAGCTGTTGTGCACATTGCAGTGAGGTTATATTCTGTTTTTGGTGCATTTTGCCCAAAAATTCCAGCATTTAAGCCCCCTTGTTTGTGCAACTATGGCATCGACTTCCTCTGACGCTAAGAATCTCTTTGAGATCAAGCGGTTTGAGGGAACAGGTTTTCATCTTTGGAAGGATAGGATTCAAGGAATCCTCCTTCTTAAAGATTGTGACAGGGCACTTGGAGCAGAGAAGCCAGAAGATATGTCGAATGCAGCATGGCTTACATTGAACAAGAAGGCCATTACCTACATTAAAATGGCCGTCTCTGACGAGATCTTGGTAGATCTCAAGGGTCTTGTCAATGCATTTGAGTTGTGGGAGAAATTGAAGGCAACGTTTGTGAAACCGGCCCGTAGGCGTTGGCTTTCACCCGAAATTCTTTACTTTAGACACACACACAGAGCACTTTGCAAAGGAGACCTGTAACGGGAATTAACACTTAATCACACACACGGCTCGGAAGCTAGAATGCTCCGAGCAGACGCCGACAACCTGTAGGTCCCAAAATTGGCGCCCCTTTCGGTATTTCTTTATTCTTTAGGAGGGTAAAGTACAAAGAAGAGTCCTGGGAATCCTTTGACTGTATCCCACTATATACCGCCTGTTTTGGCCAAATTTCGGCAGCATAACAGCCCCTAAACTTGCGCGAAACCAATTCCCCTACTGGAACTCGCTTCTACTGGCGTATACTCTCTGATTCCTGCCCAAAAACAGTAAATTCAGCACGCTGTATTTACTGGTGTTTGCCCTGTTTTCAGCCCCAAACAGTCCCCTAATTGTCCTCTGCCAATGGGGCATGATTCCCCAAGGTTCTGGCGTCCGTATGGCTGAAAAACAGTAAAATTACAGCACATACACAGCGCTGATTTTGCACCTGTACGGTAAGGTTATGACCCTCACCAGTGCCTGCTTTGGAGTAGCAGCTAGCTACCCCTGTTCCTGCTCAAGGAGGCTCTTGCCTCAGCACAAAAGCATGAACCCACACAATTGTACATCAGTCAAATGAGGAGCCCTCTTGTGGGGCATCACATAACTGCACGTAGGGGAGAGAGAGAGCAGTGTGTAGTGTGCAGGGCATCACTCCTAGCACCACACTGTACATGAGAGGGAAAGGAAGCACTCCATAGCTCTTAACCTGTGACAAAATGCATAATGGACCTCCTCCTAGCTTAAATTTCAGCGCCCATTTTTCTGGAAGAGGCAAGTGCATGAGAATTTGCCACTTGGCGCATTTACAAGCATTTTCTCGTTTCGGGTTCGTCGCTTAAAAATATCCCGACCGGTTGCCCAGTTGACTTCGTGGCAGAGTTGTAAAATGTTCCCCTAGTCATACCGGAGGTAATGACGCGAACACATTTCACGGCCCAAAATAGCAGTTCCCTAAATTTTAGGAGATGCTTCCGTTGGGCTCCCACTGGTGTGCTGACCATCTATCCTCATTGGGACCGCATCCAAAAGTGCAATGTGGCCCATCTATCGGATACTTTTTGTTGGTAGTCCCACCTTGACTTTACGCCTTAATTGAGTTCACTTCCTAGTATCCACCAACTTGCTAAGTGCGACGGGGGGACCTATATGATCTTGCTCTGAGCCTAGACATCCTCTTACCATACGAATTCCAGTGCCGACCACTACCCATCTGCGGGTGAAACTACCGTTCACATTGGCCATGCAATGTCCGACCGTTTGCTACTTCAACAAGAGGGTCTCAAAAACAAAACAAAACCCCTTGGAAAGAAACCAACAACTAAAGTTAGTAGTTGCCACGTCCTCGTGACATAGTTAACAGTTGCCACGTCCCCGTGACATACCCCCCTCTTGAAATCGCAAACTTCCTCGATTGCATACCATAAATACACGCCCCTGATGATCTTGTGCTATTAACACTCTTTTATCATCGCATGTATCCGCAAGAAAGGTCATAACATATAGATACAAATGACTTAATGAGGCCTTCATACTTTTGTCATTTCCATCTATTGCACTGAATTCATATGTACATTTGATGTACTAGCTCTATCATTACCCCTCCTTTGCACACGTTGGGTTGGGGCATAGGTAGGCTGTAACCCAAAGGCTTCAAGGTAAAGCTGCAATACATTTGGTGACTCTGACAGTTCATGCTCTTCCATCCACTTTGCATCCATAGGTGGATAGTTCTTGAACTTCACCAAATAGCGTCTTGCAACTTGTCCTTTAACTTTTCTGTCCTTATGTGCCAAAACTTGCTCAGGTACGAGGATCTCATCAAGTTCCTCAACTTCTGGCTGATCCTCATCTGGCATATCTTCTGGCACATCACCCACGAAGGGTCTTAGAAGACTCACGTGAAACGCATTATGAATCTTCCATGCATCAGGCAATTCAGCCTGTAAGCCACATCGCTGATCTTGTCAAGCACTTGAAAAGGCCCATAGTAACGCATGCTGAGCTTAGGAAATAACCGTTCCTTGCCCTTCATCTTCTTTAACCTTGCCTTTTCGAACCTTAACAGAACCCAATCACCAGGTGATAGTAGCAATTCACGACGGTGACGATCAGCAGCCTTTTTTTGCTTTGCCCGAGTCTTCTTCAAGGCAACTTTAATCTTCTTATACATCTCATCCATGTTCTCAACATATCGATTTGCCTCAAAGATCTTGTTCTTTGTATGCAAAATGGGAAACTTTTTTGCCGCCCTCCACAATCTCGAAAGGTGCTTTGCGAGTAGACGAATGCACCGTATTATTGTATGCATATTCAAGCATAGGCAAATACTGTTCCCACTTGCCCTTATTATCTGACACATAGCATTTCAGCAGATCTAAGACAATAGAATTAGCCTCTTCTGACTGTCCATTGGTTTGTGGATGAAACGAAGACGAGAACTTGGGCGTAGTGCCCATGTTCTCAAACAATCCTCTCCAGAACAAACTGGTCATGCGAGGATCACGATCACTGACAATCGATTGTTGCGTACCATGGTACTTAAACACATTGTGCATGAACAAAGCATGCCATCTGATCAGATTTTATCTTCTTCCTGACAGGGATAAAATGGGCCTGCTTGCTAAACCTGCAGATAATGGTCTCATTCCCTGTTGGCGTCCTTGGAAGATCAAAGATAAAGTCCATAGCAATGCTTTCCCATGGCTTATCCGGAATCGGCAGTGGTTGTAACAACCCTGGTGCCTTTTGCCTGTCAAGCTTGACCTTTTGGCAAACTATGCATGCTCGCACAAAGGCATCCACATCTCTCCTCAAGGTAGGCCAATAGAAGAATGTCTCTACCGCTTTAAGTGTTGCATCAATGCCACGATGCCCTGCATACGGTGGGACATGACTCTCTTCCATGACCTTTTGTCGCAGTGGCCTAGTGACACAAAGTCTGCCATGCATCATCATAAAACCATCTCTGAGGAGGTAGTGCTCGTGATGTTGCCCCTCTTGTAACTGTTCAAAGATCCTTGCAAAATCTTCATCAGCAGTATATTGTTCCTTCACGATGATAAGGAATTGACACAGCTGAAATTTGTGGCTTTCTTGATAACGCATCAGCCACAACATTCTTCTTGCCTTTCACATGCATAATCTGGAAGTGGAACATGGAAAGAATGTTTGCCCATCGCATATGCTTTTCGGATAACTTTGACTGTGTCAAGAAGTATCGCAAGGTCTGATGATCTGTTTGGACAACAAAATCTGCACCTAAGAGGTAGTGCTTCCAGCTAGAAAGCGCATGAAGCACGGCCAAGAGCTCTTTCTCATAGACTTGCATAGTCCTCTCTGGCCCTTGCAAAATTTGGCTTTCATAAGCTACTATCCGTCCGTCTTGCATTAGCACTGCTCCGATGCTATTGCCACACGCGTCACACTGGACCACAAATGACTTCTTGAGATCTGGCAAAACAATAACTGGATCTGAAGTCAACTTTTCCTTTAAGAGACTAAAAGCTGAAATCTCTTTTTGGGTCCATCTGAAAGTGACCTCTTTCTTTTGCAATGCGTGAAGAGGCGATGGTATCTCTGCAAAATTTCTGATAAACCTTCTATAGTAAGAACACAATCCCAAGAAGCTTCTGACATCGTGCACAGTCTTCAAGTCTGGCCATGTCTTGATAGCTTCGATCTTTGCGGGATCCATTCTAACACCACCCTTTGAGACTATGTGGCCCAGAAAGTGGATCTCTTCGAGGAAGAATTCACTTTTCTTAGGATTGACAAGTAACCTGTGACTGCGTATAACCGGCTTGTACAACGTAGAGGGCGGTACTATTTCAATTACCTGTTAACTTTACACAGAGCACTGAGAAGGGAAGAGAACACAATTGCGTCCAGCGACTAGAATGTCACTGCGCACACGAGACCGACACCCTGTAGGCCCCAAAGACTGGCGCCCCTTTCTGTATTTCTTTATTCAAATTAAGGTAGACGATCCGACCACTTAGCACAAGCTTTCACAAAGCTGTCCAAACCTGGCGAGGGCTGAAAACGCAGGTTTTCGACCGGATTTCGAGAGCATAACGGCGCAAAAACCCCTGTAGGTCAAAAACACCTGTCTAGGACGGATTCCCTCCATATCTGGAAGCTTTCTGGTGAGCTGTCACAGAAATTCAGCGGGCTGTAATTCTCTGTTTTTCACTGCCGGGAGCCCAAAAGCTTGTACACGCATCCCAAGGCTCTCACGAGGCTCCCCCGATGTTCCCTTGCAGTTTAGGTGCGAAACCCTAAACCTGCAGAAAAACACAGCAGGCTGTAATTCCCTGTTTCGGATCGTTTTTAGCGGAGCGAACACGCCTACGCGTGTCCCAAGGGCTCCCGCACGCAATGGGACAGTTCCCCTGTGAATTGGACGAGTTTTCACGAGAGAAAACTCTCCAAACTCGCAATCTTTCGTGATGGAACTCTGCGTACCTGTAGGGGATCAGCAATTAGCTAATCGGGTTCCTGTTCAGAAGGCTCTTGCCTTGGCAAACGCGCATAAACCCCGAGAACTGTACATAGGTCAAATGAGAAGCCCACTGGTGGGGCATAACATACTGTGCGTAGGGGAGAAAGAGAGCAGTATGTAGCGTGCGGGGCATCACTCCCGTCACCATACTGTGCATAGAGGGCAAGGTAAGCATTCCATAGCTTCTGTACCTGCTACAATCCACCTGAGGCTGAAAATGGTGCCCCCTTTGTTGACATGCAGCTCGTTTTTGCCTCCGAGAGTGGCAGAATCGCTCACAGGCTGACACGTCGCCCAGTTTCCGAGTTTGGGCTTTCCCTGCTAAAAATATCTCAACTGGTGCGTCAGTTGACTCGGCAGCAGAGCAATAAAATGTTCCCCTTGTCATTCCAGAGCTAATGACACGAACACATTTTCCAGTCAAAAATAGCAGTTCCCTAAATTTTAGGAGATGCTTCCATGGCGTCCCTATCGGTCTCGTGACCATCATTGAAGACTACCATTTGACCAACATCTACAATGTGGGTTAATTTACTGGCCCCTTTCAACTTATAAAGTTGCAGTGACTTGACGAATGGCCCAAATTCCAGTTTGGCGCACACGAGCTTCCATACTCATCAGAATTCAGTGCTAACTGGCCCGGGCACTCCTTGTCTGAACGACCTAGATCCCCGATGTGAGAAACCCATTTGGCTGCAGCCGTTTCACACTGGCCATGCAATGTCCACTTGCACCTTTTCAAGGGTTTTGGGACAAACAAGTAAAAATAAAATAAATATATCTAATACTTATTTACGGAAGGCAACAGGAAAAATACACCTCCTGGTGACACACCCCACCCTTGAAATACTGCAAGCGACCTCGCTTGCATGCCAATAATACATGCAGATATCTCCTGATATCACATATATTCTATGATGGGAAATCGAAGATATACATGCTTCCGGAAATGTAGCGTTGGACGATTAAACAATCCCACCAACCTGGCTACGACACATATATCAAGCATAGAAGTCTTCTAGTGTACTCTTGTGCACAAACTTCTCTAGCTAAATTCTGTATGGAAAGAGTGGATACAATTGCTTAACTACTCTCTTGAGCATCATGAACCATGCTCTTGCCTTGCTCCAAAAAGGCTGCATCAAGTCACTGTGGGTTCCATTTGAAAGGCTTCAAGATACAATTGGAATAGCTGAGGTGAATCAAGCAATTCAGACTCTTCCATCCATTTGGCATCTAATGATGGATAGTTCTTGAACTTCACCAAATAGCGTCTTGCAACCTTTCCTCTAACCTTTCTTTCTTTATGTGCCAATATCTGTTCAGGAACAAGGATTTCATCCAATTCTTCCACTTCGGGTTGTTCCTCATCAAGCATATTCTCTGGCACATCACCAACAAAGGGCCTTAGAAGGCTGACATGAAAAGCATTATGTATTTTCCAGCCTTCTGGTAGCTTTAACCTGTAAGCTACATCGCTGATCTTTTCTGAAATCTGAAAAGGACCATAATATTGCATACTGAGCTTAGGAAACAAGCGTTCCTTGCCTTTCCTTTTCCTTAACCTCGCCTTTTCAAAGCTCAAAAGTACCCAATCACCAAGTGAAAATACAAGTTCACGACGGTGACGATCAACAGCTTTCTTTTGCTTAGCCCGAGTCTTATCAAGAGCAATCTTTATCTTCCTGTATGTTTCATCCATATCTTGCACATATTTGTCTGCCTCAAATATCTTGTCCTTTGTCTGCAAAATGGGCGGGACTTTCTTTCCTCCTTCCACTATCTCAAATGGTGCCTTACCTGTTGATGTATGCACAGTGTTATTGTAAGCATATTCAACCAATGGGAGATGGTATTCCCAAGTTGCCTTGTGCTCTGAGACATAACATTTGAGTAGGTCCAAGACAGTAGAATTTGCCTCTTCTGAATGTCCATCAGTTTGCGGATGAAACGAAGAAGAGAACTTGAGCGTAGTGCCCATGTTCTCAAACAATGCCTTTCAGAAAAGACTCGTCATACGTGGATCCCTGTCACTGACAATTGACTGAGGCATCCCATGATATTTAAATATATTGCTCATGAATATCTTGACCATGTGTTCTGGCTTTATCTTCTTCCTAACAGGAATGAAATGGGCCTGCTTACTAAACCTACAAATGATAGTCCAAATCCCATCATTTCCTGTTTGCGTCCTTGGAAGATCAAAGATAAAGTCCATTGCTATACTTTCCCATGGCCTATCAGGGATCGGCAATGGCTGCAACAATCCCGGTTGCTTTTGTCTGTCAAACTTGACTTTTTGGCATACTAAGCATGATCTTACAAATGTGTCAACATCTTGTTGCAAAGCTGGCCAATAGAAGAATGCCTCAACCCCTTTCATTGTCGCATCAATTCCACAATGCCCAGCATAAGGTGGAGCATGACTTTCCATCAAAATCTTTGGCCGTAACTGTTTAGTAACGCATAAATTTCCATGCATCATGAGAAAGTCATTCTTAAGCATATAGTGCTCATGATGTTGCCCATCAACAAGCTGGTCATAGATCCTTGCAAAATCTGAATCTTCAGCATATTGTGTCTTCATTTCGTCTAGTTCACAATGGTACGGAATTGACACTACTGAAATTTGGGGCTTTCGTGACAACGCATCAGCCACCACGTTCTTTTTCCCTTGCACATGCACAATCTGAAAATGGAACATTGACAAGATGTTTGCCCATCGCATGTGCTTCTCATACAACTTCGTCTGTGTAAGAAAATATCGCAAGGTTTGATGATCCGTTTGGACAACAAAATCAGTCCCTAGCAAATAGTGTTTCCAACTAGTGAGAGCATGAATTACTGCCAGCAATTCTTTCTCATAGACTTGCAAGTTCCTTTCAGTCTTCAAAAGAATTCTGCTCTCATATGCGACTACTCGGCCATTCTGCATTAAAACTGCACCAAGACTATGGCCACACGCATCACATTGAACCACAAAAGGTTTAGAAAGATCTGGCAAAATAATTACCGGATCTGAAGTCAGCTTCTCTTTCAAGTGTTTGAACGCTAAAATTTCCTTGGCTATCCACTTGAAAGTAACTCCTTTTCCTTGCAGTGCATGGAGTGGAGAAGCGATCTCAACAAAATTTCGGATGAACCTCCTGTAATAGGAACATAAGCCTAGAAAGCTTCGAATGTCATGACTTCAAGTCTGGCCATGACCTAATTGCTTCCACTTTAGCGGGATCCATGCGTACCCCATCCTTTGAAACAATGTGCCCAAGGAAGTGAATCTCTTGCAAAAAGAACTCACTTTTCTTCGCATTAATGAGTAGCCTATTCTTGTGTAGCTCATTGAAAACTGCGGTCAAGTGATCCCTATGCTCCTCTTCAGACTTTGAGTAGACAATCATGTCATCAAAGAAGGTACCCACGAAGTTTCTATGTGGTCTAAAAATTCTGTCCATCATTCTATTAAATGTGGCAGGATCATTTGTGAGACCAAATGGCATGACAAGAAACTCATAGAGACCAAATGTTGTCCTGAACGCAGTCTTATGGACATCTTCTGGTCTAATGCGTATCTGATGATACCCGCTCTTTAGGTCTATTCTTGTAAACAATGACGCTCCCTCAAGCCGATCAAGAATGTCATCTATCCTCGGTATGGGGAACCTGTTCTTGATAGTATTCTTATTCAAGGCACGATAGTCAATGCACATGCGCCATGAACCATCCTTCTTCTGCACTAAGAGTACAGGTGAACAAAAAGGGGATGAACTGGGCTGAATCAGCCCCTTCTCTAAAAGCTCGTTGACCTGACCCATAATCTCTTTCTACTGGGCTGCACTAACCCTGTATGGTGGTCTATTCGGTGGACTAGAACCTGGCACAAGATCTATAGTATGATCCTCAGGTCTCTCAGGAGGTAACTCCCCTGGCAAAGAGTCCGAAAAACAATCACTGAAACCACTCAAAAAAGTTGACCTGTCTTTATCTAAGGTAGAGAGATTAGATACAACTTGAGGTACTTCTTTTGCAAAGATCAAGTACGCAGAAAGATGATTCTTTATTACAGATGAAATAGCAGAAGCAGAAACAACTGGAACAGACTCGCCTTTAAGCTTTACATCAAGGACATGAGTCTTTCCTCTATGTACAAGGGTAATCTTTTTGTTGTAAGTATCCACCATAGCATGCAACCTGTAACACCATGGGATACCCAATAACACATCACAGCCCTCAAGCGGCATAATATGAAATTCTTCCGCATCCACATAGCTCTGAATGTGCAGACGAAGCTTTCCCAGAATGGGAGTAACAGGCTCTGAATGTCCTGGGCATGCCAAACCTGCTTCGCCTGTCATACCCATCTCCTCTGCACGAATGCCCAACTTTGATGCCAATTCTGGTGATATGAAATTTGCACGGGCTCCTGGATCAAAGAAAACCAGCATTGTCTGGTCTCTAACTTTGCCCCAAGCTCTGCACAGCTCCGTGGCATCTGTGTTTGGTTGATCTCCAACCAAATCTGGAACAAGTCCTGCACTCGGCTTTGGCTTCTTCCCTTTATGGTCTAACTTGTCATCCTTATCCTGTGACTTCTTCTGTGGGCACTCATTTGCGAAGTGTCTTTCCTGTTCACAAATGTAGCATTTCTTGGCCTCCCTAAGAGCTTTCCTTTCTTGAAAAGTTTTGCTAGAAAAATGCCTTTTTTGTCCTTGTCCTTGTTCCGAAGAAGACTTAGATTGCTTCTTGGACGTATCACCTTCTTCATTGGAGGGCTTCTTTGTGGGAGGCTCAGAAGGCTTTGCTGCAACATTGCCCTTGGCTGAAAACTGTTTGCCCTGGGCCCCTTTCTTGTGGCTATTAAATCCATCGGAATCTCCCTTCGACAGATTGTTGGCCACTCTTGCATTCTCTATCAATTGAAACATATTCATGACAGTAGTCTTTGTGCAGTAGTCCCTGATTTTCTTGGGCAATCCGCAACAGTACTTCTCACTTTGTTCTGACAATGGCACAAACCTGTAAGAGGTGACTGGCAACAGTGCGGCCCAAAACCGTTTATTGTACTCTTCCAGATCCGCACACTGTTTAGCATTCAACTCGTGCCATTCCGTCATTACATCCACTTCAAAAGTGTTTGTCAACCATGCAGGCGCAAAAAGTTGTTTGAATTGGACCCACGTTGTTGGGGCTTGACCCTGGTTCAACAATGCGGTCCACCATTGGAGCGCATTCCCTTTCAAGAAAGTGGCAGCCTTGCGTATCTTTGAAGATTCCGTGAAGTTTCCTCCAGCATAAGTTGCATCGAACTGCTGTATAAAGGTCAAAGCCTTTAATTGGTCCTCAGTTCCTCTGAAAGTTTCAAACTTCACTCCCTGCTCACCTTCCTTGTAATCCTTAGGCTGACTCAAAGGAGCCACATTATCATAAACAGGTGCCTGTAACAATGGTGCTCCATGAGTGTTCATTCCAGCACTCGCATCAACTGTTTTCCCTGTCATATCTGCATTTTGTACGTATGGCTGCGAAAAACCAGCCATACCAAATTGTGTTCCAGGCACTCGAAACTGGCCATAGGCACCCTGAAAACCTGGTTGGACACCCATGTTCGCGTACATAGGGTTACCCATGCCTGTTTGCATTGTCCCGAACACATTCCCTGGCATATAACCTGTGGAAGGTCCAGCCATAGCTTGAAACACTGAACCACCTCCAAAATAACGAGGATAAGTATTAGGTAATGGAAGGGTCTGACGCATAGCCTGTTCATTGCTCCCTTGACCATTCATAAACGGTTCCTGTCCAGCTAAAGCAAGTTGCTTTGGATCATTGGACACCGCTAGTTGCTCAACCACATGGGCTTTCCCTCTAGCATCATGAGTCCTCTGCGCATTGGAAATCTCCTTTTCCTGCAACGGCTCAGTCATGCCTTGTGTAGGAGGCTGAAAACCCTGTGTCGGAGCCTGTAAGAATTCCTGCATCCTTGGGTTGTTAGCCAACTGCTGAAACATGTCCATGCAGCAACGCAGTTGAGTTCTAAACAACCTGTCCTCTTCTTGAAGAGTTGAAGGAATTTTCTCTGTGCCATGTGAGGAAGATCCCTCTTCAGGTATTTGGTCTCTCTTCTCTGCCATATCGACAAGCTCTGTGTTGCTTTCACCCACAACAATCCACGTTGTCCTTTTTGAAGAAAAAGTGACTATCTCGTCGATGGAACCATATAACCGGCTTGTACAACGTAGAGGGCGGTACTATTTCAATTACCTGTTAACTTTACACAGAGCACTGAGAAGGGAAGAGAACACAGTTGCGTCCAGCGACTAGAATGTCACTACGCACACGAGACCGACACCCTGTAGGCCCCAAAGACTGGCGCCCCTTTCGGTATTTCTTTATTCAAATTAAGGTAGACGATCCGACCACTTAGCACAAGCTTTCACAAAGCTGTCCAAACCTGGCGAGGGCTGAAAACGCAGGTTTTCGACCGGATTTCGAGAGCATAACGGCGCAAAAACCCCTGTAGGTCAAAAACACCTGTCTAGGACGGATTCCCTCCATATCTGGAAGCTTTCTGGTGAGCTGTCACAGAAATTCAGCGGGCTGTAATTCTCTGTTTTTCACTGCCGGGAGCCCAAAAGCCTGTACACGCATCCCAAGGCTCTCACGAGGCTCCCCCGATGTTCCCTTGCAGTTTAGGTGTGAAACCCTAAACCTGCAGAAAAACACAGCAGGCTGTAATTCCCTGTTTCGGATCGTTTTTAGCGGAGCGAACACGCCTACGCGTGTCCCAAGGGCTCCCGCACGCAATGGGACAGTTCCCCTGTGAATTGGACGAGTTTTCACGAGAGAAAACACTCCAAACTCGCAATCTTTCGTGATGGAACTCTGCGTACCTGTAGGGGATCAGCAATTAGCTAATCGGGTTCCTGTTCATAAGGCTCTTGCCTTGGCAAACGCGCATAAACCCCCAGAACTGTACATAGGTCAAATGAGAAGCCCACTAGTGGGGCATAACATACTGTACGTAAGGGAGAAAGAGAGCAGTATGTAGCGTGCAGAGCATCACTCCCGTCACCATACTGTGCATAGAGGGCAAGGTAAGCATTCCATAGCTTCTGTACCTGCTACAATCCACCTAAGGCTGAAAATGGCGCCCCCTTTGTTGACATGCAGCTCGTTTTTGCCTCCCAAAGTGGCAGAATCGCTCACAGGCTGACACGTCGCCCAATTTCCGAGTTTGGGCTTTCCCTGCTAAAAATATCTCAACTGGTGCGTCAGTTGACTCGGCAGCAGAGCAATAAAATGTTCCCCTTGTCATTCCAGAGCTAATGAGACGAACACATTTTCCGGTCAAAAATAGCAGTTCCCTAAATTTTAGGAGATGCTTCCATGGCGTCCCTATCGGTCTCCTGACCATCATTGAAGACTACCATTTGACCAACATCTACAATGTGGGTTAATTTACTGGCCCCTTTCAACTTATAAAGTTGCAGTGACTTGACGAGTGGCCCAAATTCCAGTTTGGCGCACACGAGCTTCCATACTCATCAGAATTCAGTGCTAACTGGCCTGGGTAGTCCCTGTCTGACCGACCTAAATCCCCAATGTGAGAAACCCATTTGGCTGCAGCCGTTTCACACTGGCCATGCAATGTCCACTTGCACCTTTTCAAGGGTTTTGGGACAAACAAGTAAAAATAAAATAAATATATCTAATATTTATTTACGGAAGGCAACAGGAAAAATACACCTCCTGGTGACATTGCGCAGCTCTTCGAACACAATGGTCAAGTGACGCCTATGCTCCTCTTCATTTTTGGAATACACTATCATGTCATCGAAGAACGTTCCAACAAACTGTTGATGCGAGCGGAAAATCCCGTCCATCATTCTGTTGAACGTTGTAGGAGCATTTGTTAGCCCAAACGGCATCACTAGAAACTCATAAAGACCAAATGTCGTTCTAAACGCAGTCTTGTGCACATCCTCTGGGCTTATACGAATTTGATGGTACCCACTCTTAAGGTCTATCCTGCTGAAAATTGCAGCATCCTCTAAACGATCGAGAATATCATCAATTCTAGGAATAGGGAACCTATTCTTGATGGTATTCTTATTCAACGCACGGTAATCAATACACATGCGCCATGAGCCATCCTTCTTCTGCACTAGGAGCACTGGGGAGCAAAAGGGTGAAGAACTAGGCTGAATCAGCCCCTTCTCTAATAACTCCTCAACCTGGCCCATAATCTCTTTCTGCTGCGCCGCACTAACCTTGTAGGGAGGTCTATTTGGTGGGCTACACCCTGGCACCAAATCTATCCGATGGTCCTCAGGTTTCTCAGGCGGCAATTGTGACGGTAATGAATCAGAAAAACAGTCACTAAACTTTTGCAAAAATGCTGACCTTTCTTTATCTAACACAGAAATATTTGACTGATCACTATCTGAGACATCACGTGCAAAAATCAAGTACACAGAAAGATGATTCTTTATTACAGAAGTGATAGCAGAAGCAGATACAATAGGGACTGACTCTCCTTTAAGCTTTACATCCAAGATGTGAGTTTTGCCCCTATGCTGTACAGTGATCTTTTTGTTGTAGGCATCCAAGACTCCATGCACTCGGAACATCCACGGGATCCCCAACAACGTGTCACAACCTTCGAGCGGCATGATGTAAAACTCTTCAGTGTCCACATACGACTGAATATGCAGATGCAGTTTTCCAATGATGGGAGTAACACACTCTGAGTGGCCAGGACATGCCAACCCTGCCTCTGCTATGTACCCCATCTCTTCAGCTCTGATGCCCAGCTTCATAGCTAACTCTTGTGAGATAAAGTTGGCTATGGCACTTGGATCAAAAAAGATGAGTGCCGTCTGATCCCTAACTTTTCCCCATGCCCTGCATAACCCACTGGCATCTGTGCTGGGCCTGTCACCCACCATGTCTGGCACTAAACCTGCCGTGGGTTTTGGCTTCTTGCCTTTCTGGTCTTCTTTATCCTCTGAGTCAGCTGGCCTTTTCCTTTGTGGACAATTGATAGAAAAGTGACCAGGTTGCTCGCATATAAAGCATTTGTTCTCAGCCATTAGGACCTTCTTTTCCTCGAGCGACTTGCGCACAAAAGGCTTCCTTTTCTGTTTCTTTACCTGCGCTCCAGAAGTCCCGGCTGACTCCTTGTCTTTGGTGGCCTTTTCTGACTCCTTTGACGCATTAGGAGCCGTTTTCACAAACGGCTTCTTCGCTGAATTTTTCTTTTGCTGCCCTCCTTTGTCAATGCTCGGAAATCCACTGTCCTCTCCTTTCAACAAAGCAAGACCAGTGTTCGCAACTTCCATAAGTTGAGTAAGGGTAGCCCCTCTGTTCTTTGTAGAGTAATGACGAAGCCCTTTAGGCAACCCACATTAGTACTTCTCTATCTGCTTTGTCATCAGTGGCACAAATCTGTAGGAGGTCACTGAGAGTAACGCTTTACAAAACCTCCTATTGTACTCCAGCAAGCTCTTGCACGAAGCTGAAGTAAGCTGGTGCCAATCTGTCAGGACGTCGGCTTCAAATTCATTTGACAACCGAGCAGATGCAAACATTTGCTTGAAGTAAACCCAAGTGGCGGGTGCCTGTCCTTGCATTAACAATGTCGTCCACCATGTAAGCGCATTGTCCTTTAAGAAAGTGCCAGCTTTCCTGACCTTCAAGGCCTCTGTAAAATTCTCTCCCGCATAAGCTGTATCAAACTGTTGGAGGAAAGTGAGGGCCTTTGTCTTATCCTCGAAACCACTGGAGGTACTGAACTTTACCACTGGACCACCTTCTTTGTAAGCCTTCGGCTTCTATAGTGCCCCCAAGTTGTCATACGGAATGGTCTGCAACATGGGCACTGTAGTAGGCATGATCGGCACGTGTTGGCCATTCACATTTTGCGTCAGAGGTGCGATATCTGGCTGCTGTCCAGAAAAACCAGCCATGCCAAAATGACCCTGTGGCACCCCAAACTGGCCCTGGTTGCAGCGGAAACCTTGCTGCATACCAATACTCCCATACATGGGGTTTGGCATGATGCCTTGCATACCCCCGAACACTGTTCCTGGCATGTACGGCTGATTTCCAGGCGCATAACCAGCCATACTTTGGAACACTGATCCACCCCCGAAATACCCAGGATGTACCGTGGGTGGTGGAAAAACTGAGTGCATAGCCTAGTATCCAGCTCCCTGTCCATTCAAGAGAGCATGCTGGCTCTGAAAGGTGGCGTGCTGAACTGGCATAACCTGTGGAATAGGCGTTCTAGCCACCTGTTCAAGCACGGGAGGAACCTGCTTTGGAGCCCCCGACTCCGCAACATGCGAGTGTTCCCTTTCCTCCTGCGCCACATGAAGTACCTGGGCTTGAGCATCAACAAGCTCCGTACGCGGCGTAAGTTGCCTATTTTGCTGTTGCACTGGTGGCGCTTGCAAGAAGTCCATAAACCTCGGATTCTGCACCAGCTGCGAAAAGACATTCACCGCGGCAACTAACTGAGTCTTGAACGCATCATCCTCAAGTTGCCCAGTCATAAATCCCTGTACTACTGGAGGGACATTCACGTTGACAGGAGGTACAGACTGACGTGGCCGTGAGCTCTCGCCAATCTCAAAAACCATAGGAATCTCTTGCTTGTCGTATGAAGAGGAACCCTCTTCCATAATTCCCTTCCCCTTGCCGGCCATAGTGTAATCCCCGCGTTCCTGCACTCTGTGTCTTTACCCTAAACAATCCGGGCTCAGTCCTTAAGGCAAAAGTGATTGATGTCCCGGCAACGGAACCATGAAACCGGCCCGTAGGGCGGTAGGCGTTGCCTTTCACCCGAAATTCTTTACTTTAGACACACACACAGAGCACTTTTCAAAGGAGACCTGTAACGGGAATTAACACTTAATCACACACACGGCTCGGAAGCTAGAATGCTCCGAGCAGACACCGACAACCTGTAGGCCCCAAAATTGGCGCCCCTTTCGGTATTTCTTTATTCTTTAGGAGGGTAAAGTACAAAGCAGAGTCCTGGGAATCCTTTGACTGTATCCCATTAGATACCGCCATTTTTGGCCAAATTTCGGCAGCATAACAGCCCTTAAATTTGCGCGAAACCAATTCCCCTGCTGGAACTCGCTTCTACTGGCGTATACCCTCTGATTCCTGCCCAAAAACAGTAAATTCAGCACGCTGTATTTACTGGTTTTTGCCTTGTTTTCAGCCCCAAACAGTCCCCTAACTGTCCTCTGCCAGTGGGGCACGATTCCCAAAGGTTCTGGCGTCTGTATGGCTGAAAAACAGTAAAATTACAGCGCATACACAGTGCTGATTTTGCACCTGTACGGTGAGGTTATGACCCTCACCACTGCCTGCTTTGGAGTAGCAGCTAGCTACCCTTGTTCCTGCTCAAGGAGGCTCTTGCCTCAGCACAAAAGCATGAACCCACACAGCTGTACATCAGTCAAATGAGGAGCCCTCTTGTGGGGCATCACATAACTGCACGTAGGGGAGAGAGAGAGCAGTGTGTAGTGTGCAGGGCATCACTCCTAGCACCACATTGTACATGAGAGGGAAAGGAAGCACTCCATAGCTCTTAACTTGTGAGAAAATGCATAATGGAGCTCCTCCCAGCTTAAATTTAAGCGCCCATTTTTCTGGAAGAGGCAAGTGCATGAGAATTTGCCACTTGGCGCATTTACAAGCATTTTTTCGGGTTCGCCGCTTAAAAATATCCTGACCGGTTGCCCAGTTGACTTCGCGGCAGAGTTGTGAAATGTTCCCCTAGTCATACCGGAGGTAATGACGCGAACACATTTCACGGCCCAAATTAGCAGCTCCCTAAATTTTAGGAGATACTCCCGTTGGGCTCCCACTGGTGTGTTGACCATCTATCGTCATTGGGACCGCATCCAAAAGTGCAATGTGGCCCAACTGTCGGATACTTTTTGTTGGTAGTCTCACCTTGACTTTACGCCTTAATTGAGTTCACTTCCTAGTATCCACCAACTTGCTAAGTGCAACGGGGGGACCTATATGATCTTGCTCTGAGCCTAGACATCCTCTTACCATATGAATTCCAGTGCCGACCACTACCCATCTGTGGGTGAAACTACCGTTCACATTGGCCATGCAATGTTTGACCGTTTGCTACTTGAAGAAGAGGGTCTGAAAAACAAAGCAAAACCCCTTGGAAAGAAACCAACAACTAAAGTTAGTAGCTGCCACGTCCTCGTGACATAGTTTAGAGTTGCCACGTTCCCGTGACAGTTTGCCAGTTAATCAGGTGCATTTAAGCGGAAACTTGTTGGCATGCAGTTAGATGAGTCCAAGAGCGTTGCAGAGCAATTGTCATTGTTTACAGGCACTCTGTTACAGGACTCAGGTTTGCCCCCTGCTGCAGGATAGATCTAAAGAGTGGGTACCATCAGATCCGCATTAGATCAGAGGATGTGCACAAGACTGCTTTTAGAACGACGTTTGGCGTTTACGAATTTTTAGTGATGCCCTTTGGTCTCACAAATGCTCCTGCTACGTTCAATAGGATGATGGACATAATTTTCCGTCCACACCAGCAGTTTGTTGGTACATTCTTTGATGACATGATAGTCTACTCAAAGAATGAAGAGGAGCATAGGCATCACTTGGCCATTGTGTTCAAAGAGCTACGCAGTCATAGGTTGCTCATCAATGCAAAGAAAAGTGAGTTTTTTCTGGAAGAGATTCACTTTCTGGGACACATTGTCTCAAAGGATGGTGTCAGAATGGATCCTGCAAAAGTTGAAGCGATCAAGTCATGGCCAAATTTGAAGACGGTGCACGATGTCCAAAGTTTCTTGGGACTATGCTCCTATTACAGAAGGTTTTATCCGAAATTTCGCTGAGATTGCTTCACCTTTACAAGCTCTTCAAAAGAAGGCAGTCACCTTTAGATGGACACAGAAAGAGATTTCAACTTTTAATCTCCTAAAGGAAAAGATGACTTCAGATCCAGTCATTGTGTCGCGAGATCTTAGGAAGTCATTTGTGGTCCAGTGTGACGCCTGTGGTAGTAGCATTGGTGCAGTGCTAATGCAAGATGGCAGGGTAGTAGCCTATGAGAGCAGAATTTTGCAAGGGCCAGAGATGACCATGCAGGTCTATGAGAAAGAGTTACTGGCTGTGATTCATGCGCTCTTAAGTTGGAAACACTACCTGCTAGGTGTAGATTTCGTCGTCCAAACGGACCATCAGACCTTGCGATACTTCTTGACACAGACAAAGTTATCTGAGAAGCATATGCGATGGGCAAATATCTTGTCCATGTTCCATTTTCAGATTGTGGATGTGGAAGGAAGGAAGAACGTTGTGGCTGATGCCTTGTCAAGGAAGCCACAAATTTCAGCTGTGTCAATTCCTTATCATCATGAACTTGATGATATGAGAGAACAATATGCAAATGATGAAGATTTTGCAAGGGTCTTCGAGTAACTAATGGATGGACAACGACATGAACACTATCTTATCAAAGACGGGTTCATGATGATGCATGGCAGATTGTGTGTCACAAAGCCATTGCGACGCAAAGTTATGGAAGAGAGTCATGTCCCACCGTATGCAGGGCATCGTGGTATCGATGCTACAGTTAAAGCGGTTGATCTTCTATTGGCCTACATTGAGAAGAGATGTGGATGCCTTTGTGCGAGAATGCCTAATTTGCCAGAAGGTCAAGTTTGACAGGCAAAAGGCACCAGGGTTATTGCAACCACTATCTATTCCAGATAAACCATGGGAAAGTATTGCTATGGATTTTATCTTTGATCTTCCGAGAACGCAGACAGGAAACGATGGTATTTGGACTATTATTTGCAGATTCAGCAAGCAGGCTCATTTTATTCCTGTTAGGAAGAAGATAAAGCCAGATCAGATGGCACGCTTGTTATGAGCAATATTTTCAAGTATCATGGCATGCCACAGTCGATTGTTAGCGACCGTGATCCACGCATGACAAGTTTGTTCTGGAGAGGCTTGTTTGAGAATATGGGCACAACGCTCAAATTCTCTTCGTCATTTCATCCTCAAACAGATGGGCAGTTAGAAGAGGCAAATTCTACTGTCCTAGATCTGTTGAAGTGCTATGTGTCAGAGCATAAAGGAAAGTGGGAGCTGTATTTGCCATTGGTGGAGTATGCATACAATAATACAGTGCATTCATCAACTGGCAAGGCACCTTTTGAGATAGTTGAAGGTGGCAAGAAAGTTCCTCCCATACTGCATACAAAGGACAAGATATTTGAAGCAGATAAGTATGTTCAGGACATGGATGAAATGTACAAGAAGGTCAAAGTGGCCTTAGAAAAGACTCAGGCAAAGCAAAAGAAAGCAGCTGATCGTCACCGTCGTGAAGTGGTATATTCACTTGGTGATTGGGTGCTTCTACGCTTTGAAAAGGCAAGGTTAAAGAAGATGAAGGGCAAGGAAAGACTGTTTCCAAAGCTCAGCATGCGTTACTATGGGCCTTTTCAAGCGTGCGACATAATCAGTGATGTTGCATATAGGCTGAAATTGCCCGACAGTTGGAAGATTCACAATGCGTTTCATGTGAGTCTTCTCAGACCCTATGTGGGTGATGTGCCAGATGAAGATCAGCCGGAAGTCGAGGAACTTGACGAGATCTTGGTCCCCGAACAGATTTTGGCACACAAAGAAAGGAAAGTGAAAGGCAAGGTTGCTAGGCGTTACTTGGTAAAGTTCAGAAACTATCCACCAATGGATGCTAAGTGGATGGAAGAAGGTGAACTTGCAGAGTCACCAACTGTGTTATCACTTTACCTTGAAGCCTTCGGTTTGCAACCTACCTTGACCCCTTGAGTTTCAAAGCTACATGGATTGTCAGTGTGACAATGGCTTCTGAAACAAATGATGTACATGGTATTTAAAGTGAGCTCAAATGAAATACCTGTTACATGAATGTTAGAGCTGTACAGATTGTCAGTTTGGCAATTGCTCTTATGGAATGTCCAAAAGTTTGGTTAGTGCTATAGAAGTGAGTATTTCTTGTCAGTTTGTCAAGGATACAGTAATTGCTTCTATTAAAGAGTACATGTGTAACTGCATTCTTAAACTGTCGGTTTGGGTATGCTTGAAAGTGTTACGGGAACCAACGTGTACTATAAGACAGTGGCAAAATGTGTAGCTACCATTTTGTCATTGGAAAGTTAGTGACTCAAAGCAATGGCAGAGTGTGAAGCTACCACTATGTCATTGGGATAGGGTTCACACATAAGCAATACATGAGTCGACAAGGTGTTGAATACACCACGATTGACAATGAGCATGTATGTGTCGTACATGTGTCGACAGGTGTTGAATGCATCAGTGTTGACTGTAAGCATGCACGATATAGATGCAAACGAGGACGTTTGAGATTTCAAAAGGGGGGTATGTCGCCAGCGTGTGACTACTATCTATCCTTTTTGTTGATTTCTTTCTTATTATCTATTTACTTTCACTTTTTGGAAACACCCCTCGGGAAATCTAACTGCCCTGCATTGCATAGCTAGTGTGGAACTGTCCAGAGGGAGTCCAGGCCTGAGGGCAAGAGAGCACTAAGGTTGGACAAGGACTATGGTTAGCTAAGTGGGGTCATTGACTAGCCAAAGTGAATCCTTTGCTACAGAGGCTCCATTTCAGTTCTGGATGTGGCCACAGTGTACAAAGAGGGTCGGATGACCTAGAAAGATACAATGGCAGCATCTCCTAAAATTTAGGGAACTGCTATTTTGGGACCTGAAAATGTGTTTGCGTCATTACCTCCGGAATGACAAGGGGAACATTTTCTTACTCTGCCGTGAAGTCAATTGGGCAACCGGTTGGGAGATTTTTAGGCGGCAACCCCGAAACGGGAAAATGGTTATAAATGTGCCAAGTGGCACCTTCTGGTGCACTTTCCTCATGCAAGAGAAGGGGGCGCTGAATTTTAAGCTGGGAGAGGCTCATTTTCAGATTTTGTCACAGGTTAAGAGCTGAGTGCTTGCTTTCCCTCCTATGTACAGTGCGGTGCTAGGAGTGATGCCCTGCACGCTACGCACTGCCCTCTCTCTCCTCTATGGCAGTATGTTATGCCCCTCTAGTGGGCTTTTCATTTGACCAATGTACAGTTGTGTGGGTTCATGCGCGATTGCCGAGGCAAGAGCCTCTTGCACAGGTACTGGATTAGCTAGCGGCTAATCCCCTGCAGGTATAGGTGAATTCGGAGAGGTTTCACGCCAGAAATCTCGTCCGATTTAAAGGGCAAGTAGCCCTACAGGTGCGGGAGCTTGAGGACTTGCTACGGATGCGACCGGCACGCGAAACGGAGCCCGAAACAGTAAATTACAGCATGATGTGTATTTTTGCAGGTTTAGGGTTTTGGCCCTAAACGGTCCCTAATACCCCCAGGAGATTCGGGGACGCGAGGGGACCGCTGTATAGGTGATCTGGCGCATTTGGCAGAAAACAGAGAATTCAGTGTGCTGCAGATTCTCGCCAGGTTTTGTAAAGTGCCCGAATGCGTCGGGAAAGTCAGTCAATGCGTGGGAATACTAACTGTGAAGGGTCCTAGTACAGTTATGTTGCCGAAATCAGGTTGGAACAGTTGAAATTCAGCCGAGCTTGTGCGGGGCAGCTTGTAAGGAACCACATCGTTTATTCCCTCTTTTGAAGAAGAAAGAAATACCGAAAGGGGCGCCTAACTTAGGGGCCAATCTGGTGTCGGTCTACTCATACAGGTGCAATCTAGCAGCCTGTATCCCTCTCCCCTTTGTTGTGTCTTGAAAGTACAGGTAGAATAGACGACTAATAATGGGTGAAAGCTAAATCAAGGTTTGAAGTAAAGTCTACCCCCCTTTTTGGATTGAACAGGCCGGTTTCATATGCCTACTCAAGCATAGGCAAATACTATTCCCACTTGCCCTTATTATCTGACACATATTATTTCAACCGATCTAAGACAGTAGAATTAGCCTCTTCTGACGGTCCATCAGTTTGTGGATGAAACGAAGACGAGAACTTGAGCGTAGTATCCATGTTCTCAAACAATCCTCTCCAGAACAAACTGGTCATGCGAGGATCACGATCACTGATAATCGATTGTGGCATACCTTGGTACTTAAACACATTGTACATGAACAAGCGTGCCATCTGATCAGATTTTATCTTCGTCCTGACAGGGATAAAATGGGCCTGCTTGCTGAACCTACAGATAATGGTCCATATACCATCATTCCCTGTTGGCGTCCTTGGAAGATCAAAGATAAAGTCCATAGCAATGCTTTCCCATGGCTTATCCGGAATCGGGAGTGGTTGTAACAACCCTGGTGCCTTTTGCCTGTCAAACTTCACCTTTTGGCAAACTATGCATGCTCGCACAAAGGCATCCACATCTCTCCTCAATGTAGGCCAATAGAAGAACATCTCTACCGCTTTAACTGTTGTATCAATGCCTCGATACCCTGCATACGGTGGGACATGACTCTCTTCCATGACCTTATGTCGCAGTGGCCTAGTGACACAAAGTCTGCCATGCATCATCATAAAACCATCTTTGAGGAGGTAGTGCTCGTGATGTTGCCCCTCTTGTAACTGTTCAAAGATCCTTGCAAAATCTTCATCAGTAGTATACTGTTCCTTCATTTCATCTAACTCATGATGATAAGGAATTGACACAGCTGAAATTTGTGGCTTTCTTGATAATGCATCAGCCACAACATTCTTCTTGCCTTCCACATGCATAATCTGGAAGTGGAACATGGAAAGAATGTTTGCCCATCGCATATGCTTTTCGGATAACTTTGACTGTGTCAAGAAGTATCGCAAGGTCTGATGATCTGTTTGGACAACAAAATCTGCACCTAAGAGGTAGTGCTTCCAGCTAGAAAGCGCATGAATCACGGCCAAGAGCTCTTTCTCATAGACTTGCATAGTCCTCTCTGGCCCTTGCAAAATTCGGCTTTCATAAGCTACTACCCGTCCATCTTGCATTAGCACTGCTCCAATGCTACTGCCACACGCGTCACACTGGACCACAAATGACTTCTTGAGATCTGGCAAAACAATAACTGGATATGAAGTCAACTTTTCCTTTAAGAGACTAAAAGCTGAAATCTCTTTTTGGGTCCATCTGAAAGTGACCTCTTTCTTTTGCAATGCGTGAAGAGGCGATGCTATCTCTGCAAAATTTCTGATAAACCTTCTATAGTAGGAACACAATCCCAAGAAGCTTCTGACATCGTGCACAGTCTTCAAGTCTGGCCATGTGTTGATAGCTTCGATCTTTGCGGGATCCATTCTAACACCATCCTTGGAGACTATGTCGCCCAGAAATTGGATCTCTTCAAGGAAGAATTCACTTTTCTTAGGATTGACAAGTAACCTGTGACTGCCCAGCTCTTCGAACACAATGGTCAAGTGACGCCTATGCTCCTCTTCATTCTTCGAATACACTATCATGTCATCGAAGAACGTTCCAACAAACTGTTGATGCGAGCGGAAAATCCGGTCCATCATTCTGTTGAACGTGGCAGGAGCATTTGTTAGCCCAAACGGCATCACTAGAAACTCATAAAGACCAAATGTCGTTCTAAACGCAGTCTTGTGCACATCCTCTGGCCTTATACGAATCTGATGGTACCCACTCTTAAGGTCTATCCTGCTGAAAATTGCAGCACCCTCTAAACGATCGAGAATATCATCAATTCTAGGAATAGGGAACCTATTCTTGATGGTATTCTTATTCAACGCACGGTAATCAATACACATGCGCCATGAGCCATCCTTCTTCTGCACTAGGAGCACTGGGGAGCAAAAGGGTGAAGAACTAGGCTGAATCAGCCCCTTCTCTAATAACTCCTCAACCTGGCCCATAATCTCTTTCTGCTGGGCCGCACTAACCGTGTAGGGAGGTCTATTTGGTGGGCTACACCCTGGCACCAAATCTATCCGATGGTCCTCAGGTCTCTCTGGCGGCAACTGCGATGGTAATGAATCAGAAAAACAGTCACTAAACTTTTGCAAAAATGCTGACCTTTCTTTATCTAACACAGATAAATTTGACTGATCACTATCTGAGACATCACGTGCAAAAATCAAGTACACAGAAAGATGATTCTTTATTACAGAAGTGATAGCAGAAGCAGATACAATAGGGACTGACTCTCCTTTAAGCTTTATATCCAAGATGTGAGTTTTGCCCCTATGCTGTACAGTGATCTTTTTGTTGTAGGCATCCAAGACTCCATGCACTCGGAACATCCACTGGATCCCCAACAACGTGTCACAACCTTCGAGCGGCATGATGTAAAACTCTTCAGTGTCCACATACGACTGAATATGCAGATGCAGTTTTCCAATGATGGGAGTAACACACTCTGAGTGGCCAGGACATGCCAACCCTGCCTCTGCTATGTACCCCATCTCTTCAGCTCTGATGCCCAACTTCATAGCTAACTGTGGTGAGATAAAGTTGGCTTTGGCACTTGGATCAAAAAAGATGAGTGCCGTCTGATCCCTAACTTTTCCCCATGCCTTGCATAACCCACTGGCATCTGTGCTGGGCCTGTCACCCACCATGTCTGGCACTAAACCTGCCGTGGGTTTTGGCTTCTTGCCTTTCTGGTCTTCTTTATCCTCTGAGTCAGTTGGCCTTTTCCTTTGTGGACAATTGATAGAAAAGTGACCAGGCTGTTCGCATATAAAGCATTTGTTCTCAGCCATTAGGACCTTCTTTTCCTCGAGCGACTTGCGCACAAAAGGCTTCCTTTTCTGTTTCTTTACCTGCGCTCCAGAAGTCCCGGCTGAATCCTTGTCTTTGGTGGCCTTTTCTGACCCCTGTGACGCATTAGGAGCCGTTTTCACAAAGGGCTTCTTCGCTGAATTTTTCTTTTGCTGCCCTACTTTGTCACTGCTCGGAAATCCACTATCCTCTCCTTTCAACAAAGCAAGACCAGTGTTCGCAACTTCCATAAGTTGAGTAAGGGTAGCCCCTCTGTTCTTTGTAGAGTAATGACGAAGCCCTGTAGGCAACCCACAACAGTACTTCTCTATCTTCTCTGTCATCAGTGGCACAAATCTGTAGAAGGTCACTGAGAGTAACGCTTTACAAAACCTCCTATTGTACTCCAGCAAGCTCTTGCACGAAGCTGAAGTAAGCTGGTGCCAATCTGTCAGGACGTCGGCTTCAAATTCATTTGACAACCAAGCAGATGCAAACATTTGCTTGAAGTAAACCCAAGTGGCGGGTGCCTGTCCTTGCATTAACAATGTCGTCCACCATGTAAGCGCATTGCCCTTTAAGAAAGTGCCAGCTTTCCTGACCTTCGAGGCCTCTGTAAAATTCTCTCCCGCATAAGCTGTATCAAACTGTTGGAGGAAAGTGAGGGCCTTTGTCTTATCCTCGAAACCACTGAAGGTACTGAAGTTTATCGCTGCACCGCCTTCTTTGTAAGCCTTCGGCTTCTATAGTGCCCCCAAGTCGCATACGGAATGGTTTGCAACATGGGCACTGTAGTAGGCATGATCGGCATGTGTTGGCCATTCACATTTTGCGTCAGAGGTGCGATATCTGGCTGCTGTCCAGAAAAACCAGCCATGCCAAAATGACCCTGTGGCACCCCAAACTGGCCCTGGTTGCAACGGAAACTTTGCTGCATACCAATACTCCCATACATGGGGTTTGGCATGATGCCTTGCATACCCCCGAACACTGTTCCTGGCATGTACGACTGACTTCCAGGCGCATAACCAGCCATACTTTGGAACACTGATCCACCCCCGAAATACCCAGGATGTACCGTGGGTGGTGGAAAAACTGAGTGCATAGCCTGGTATCCAGCTCCCTGTCCATTCAAGAGAGCATGCTGGCTCTGAAAGGTGGCGGGCTGAACTGGCATAACCTGTGGAATAGGTGTTCTAGCCACCTGTTCAAGCACGGGAGGAACCTGCTTTGGAGCCACCGACTCCGCAACATGCGAGTGTTCCCTTTCCTCCTGCGCCACATGAAGTACCTGGGCTTGAGCATCAACAAGCTTCGTACGCGGCGTAGGTTGCCTATTTTGCTGTTACACTGGTGGCGCTTGCAAGAACTCCATAAACCTCGGATTCTGCACCAGCTGCGAAAAGACATTCATCGTGGCAATTTACTGAGTCTTGAACGCATCATCCTCAAGTTGCCCAGTCATAAATCCCTGTACTACTGGAGGGACATTCACGTTGACAGGAGGTACAGACTGACGTGGCCGTGAGCTCTCGCCAATCTCAAAAACCATAGGAATCTCTTGCCTGTCCTATGAAGAGAAACCCTCTTCCATAATTCCCTTCCCCTTGCCGGCCATAGTGTAATCCCCGCGTTCCTGCACTCTGTGTCTTTACCCTAAACAATCCGGGCTCACTCTTTAAGGAAAAAGTGATTGATGTCCCGGCAACGGAACCATGAAACCGGCCCGTAGGGCGGTAGGCGTTGCCTTTCACCCAAAATTCTTTACTTTAGACACACACACAGAGCACTTTGCAAAGGAGACCTGTAACGGGAATTAACACTTAATCACACACACGGCTCGGAAGCTAGAATGCTCCGAGCAGACACCGACAACCTGTAGGCCCCAAAATTGGCGCCCCTTTCGGTATTTCTTTATTCATTAGGAGGGTAAAGTACAAAGAAGAGTCCTGGGAATCCTTTGACTGTATCCCATTAGATACCGCCATTTTTGGCCAAATTTCGGCAGCATAACAGCCCCTAAATTTGCGCGAAACCAATTCCCCTGCTGGAACTCGCTTCTACTGGCGTATACCCTCTGATTCCTGCCCAAAAACAGTAAATTCAGCACGCTGTATTTACTGGTTTTTGCCTTGTTTTCAGCCCCAAACAGTCCCCTAACTGTCCTCTGCCAGTGGGGCACGATTCCCAAAGGTTCTGGCGTCTGTATGGCTGAAAAACAGTAAAATTACAGCGCATACACAGTGCTGATTTTGCACCTGTACGGTGAGGTTATGACCCTCACCACTGCCTGCTTTGGAGTAGCAGCTAGCTACCCTTGTTCCTGCTCAAGGAGGCTCTTGCCTCAGCACAAAAGCATGAACCCACACAGCTGTACATCAGTCAAATGAGGAGCCCTCTTGTGGGGCATCACATAACTGCACGTAGGGGGGAGAGAGAGCAGTGTGTAGTGTGCAGGGCATCACTCCTAGCACCACACTGTACATGAGAGGGAAAGGAAGCACTTCATAGCTCTTAACCTGTGAGAAAATGCATAATGGAGCTCCTCCCAGCTTAAATTTCAGCGCCCATTTTTCTGGAAGAGGCAAGTGCATGAGAATTTGCCACTTGGCGCATTTACAAGCATTTTTTCGGGTTCGCCGCTTAAAAATATCCTGACCGGTTGCCCAGTTGACTTCGCGGCAGAGTTGTGAAATGTTCCCCTAGTCATACCGGAGGTAATGACGCGAACACATTTCACGGCCCAAAATAGCAGTTCCCTAAATTTTAGGAGATGCTTTCGTTGGGCTCCCACTGGTCTTTTGACCATTTATCCTCATTGAGACCGCATCCAAAAGTGCAATGTGGCCCAACTGTCGGATACTTTTTGTTGGTAGTCCCACCTTGACTTTACGCCTTAATTGAGTTCACTTCCTAGTATCCACCAACTTGCTAAGTGCGATGGGGAGACCTATATGATCTTGCATTGAGCCTAGACATCCTGTTACCATACGAATTCCAGTGACGACCACTACCCATCTGCGGGTGAAACTACCGTTCACATTGGCCATGCAATGTCCGACTGTTTGCTACCTCAAGAAAAGGGTCTCAAAAACAAAACAAAACCCCTTGGAAAGAAACCAACAACTAAAGTTAGCAGTTGCCACGTCCTTGTGAGATAGTTAACAATTGCCACTTCCTTGTGAGAAGCTTACTGTTCCATACAGCCGCTCTTGTAATGGTGTGGCTGAAAGATACAATAGGACTTTATGTGAGAGGGTGAGATGCATGTTGTCCACAGCTAATCTCTCTCATGGATTTTGGGGAGAAGCTCTAAAAACTGCAGGGCATATATGTAATCGATCCCCTCACATGTCTCTAAAAGGTGACATCCCTGAAGAGGTATGGTCTGGTAAACCTGCTTCATATGATCACTTTCGCGTCTTTGGTTGCGAAGCGTTTGTGCATGTAAAACCTGAGTTGAGGAGTAAGCTGGATGCAAAGTCCATTAAAGGCCTCTTCATGGGTTACGGTGAAGAAGGTGAAATGGGCTACAGAATTTGGTTACCTCAGCTCAAAAAGGTTGTACGCAGCCGGGATGTTGTTTTTTATGAGGCAAGGCTGCTTAAAAACAATTGTGTCTCTAATGATGACCCTAAGTAGGTCAAATTTGAGCATGTACAGCCACCTATTAGGCCTAATTTTGACCGTCGAGATACACCACATATGGCTAAATATGTTGATGAACGAGTGGTGTTTGAGCCAGATGATGTTGGACAGCAATGAGGCTCCTGAAGGGCATGTGCAACCACATAACAATGCTGAAAACAGGGCTGAAAATGATGTACAACAGCCCTTTGCTGATGATATCATTGTTCCACCTGATGTAGACCCATTTCCAGATAATGTTGATCATTGGGTGAGGCATTCTACTCGTCCAAGGCGGAATGTGAGTAGATATGATCCCTCTTTGCATTATATTATGCTGACAGATGAAGGGGAGCCTCTCACTTATAAAGAGGCTAAGATATGTGAGTCAAGCAGTAAGTGGGTGCTTGCAATGCAAGAGGAAATGAAATCCTTGTATGCAAATGATACTTGGGATCTTGTGCCATTGCCTAAAGGGAGAAAGGCTCTTCCTAACAAATAGGTATACAAGATTAAGATTGTGGATGAAAAACACAAGTACAAAACAAGATTGGTTGCAAAAGGATATGCACAGAAAGAAGGAATTGATTTTCAAGAAATATTTTCTCCTGTTGTAAAGCTTACAACTTTACGTGTCCTTTTTGCTCTCATTGCGGTGCTTGATTTGGAATTGAATCAAATGGATGTAAAGACAACGTTTTGCATGGTGACATTGAAGAGGACATATACATGAAACAACCTGAAGGTTTTGTAGTTCCTACACGCGAGGAACTTGTATGCAAACTGAAAAGGGCTCTGTGTGGTTTGAGACAATCATCATGGCAGTGGTATAAGAAGTTTGACACTTTTATGTTGTCTCAAGGCTTTAAACGCAGCCATGCAGATCATTGTTTGTATACGAAAAGGGATGAAGATGGTAGTCCCATCGTACTTGTTCTCTATGTTGATGACATGCTACTTGCCGGGAAACATAAGACTAGTCTTGATGCTCTAAAACGTAAGCTAAATTCAGCATTTGCTATGAAGGATTTGGGTGATGCAAAGCATATTTCGGGCATGCGTATTAAAAGAGCTGTTTTTATCTCAAGAAAGGTACATTGCAAAAGTACTTGACAGGTTTAATATGGCTGATACTAAGCCTCTTGGAGTACCTTTACCTCCATACTCTAAGCTTAGCATAGCAGATTGCCCAAAAGATGAGGTGGCATTGAAAGCAATGAAGGGAATCCCATATGCATCAGCTTGTGGTTCTCTTATGTATGCTTGGTTGCCACTCGTCCCGACATTGCTTATACAGTGGGAGTTGTTAGTCGATACATGTCGAATCTTGGCAAAGCGCATTGGGAAGTTGTCAAATGCATTTTTAAATATTTGAAAGGTACACAATCAAAGTGTATTTGTTATGGAAAAAGTGACTTGAAGTTGCAGGGATATTGTGATGCAGACATGGCAGGTGACATGGATACCAGGAAATCTACCAGTGGATATGTATTTGCCATTGCTCGTGGTGCAGTCTCTTGGTGTTCTAGGTTGCAAAAAATTGTGGATCGAGTACTACTGAGGCTGAATATATTTCAGCCACAGAGGCTTCAAAGGAGGCCATTTGGTTGGGCAGACTTGCAAAAGAACTTGGCATGCCTGCTTATACACCCATGTTGGGTTGTGATAGCCAGAGTGCTGTCTATTTAGCCAAAAATGCCATGTTTTATGCACGTACCAAACACATAGATGTGCGGTACCACTTCATACGTCAGGTATTGGAGAATGGTCTAGTCACCTTGACTAAGATCCATACACAGGATAACCCTGCAGATGTTTTCACCAAGAGTCTTGCTAAGGCTCAACATGAGCATTGCATACAGCTGGCGGGAGTTGGTTAACTTAAAGGCGTCATTTATGCCTTTAAGTGGGAGGTTGTTGGATTAAAGGCCTAATTAACCCCCTTTTGTACATTTTTATACTTTGTCCAGGTTCACATTGAACTTGGACACATTTTTTTAAAGTCACTTATAATAAAAGTGGGAAAACCCAAAATTCACTTATTGAGTTTTCCCCAAAAACGTGAGCTCTCTCTCTCTCTCTCTCTCTCTCTCTCTCTCTCTCTCTCTCCCTGCTTCGATCCCTAGCGCTTCCTCTCTGCTGCACTCCGCCTCTTGCTTCTTGCCCCAATCTTGCACTACATCGCGACGCGCACCTGCCGGTACCCTCTGCTTCGCGCTTTCAACTGGTATCATGCTTCGATCCCTAGTGCTTCCTCTCTGTTGCACTCCGTCTCCTGCTTCTTGCCCAATCTTGCACTACATCGCGACGCACACCTACCGGTACCCTCTGCTTCGCGCTTTCAGAATGACCAATAAAACCGTCGGAAATGGGCTGAAAACCCAAGAACGCAGATGAAGGTCAAAATTGCAAATGGTTTGGAGGGGTTTTCCGTGACAAAGATGTCCGGAAATGGTAGCGCTAGCAAGGAAATCAACAGATCTGATGTTTCTTGCAAAAAACGCAGGTTGAGGTGAGGTCTTCCGCGACAGAAATGCTCCCGTTCCTTCGCTTGCCTGGCTGATGAAAAAACTTTGGCTGATCCAGCCCTTGGGAGAAGAACCTGATGCGATGTAGCGCCTCAAAACGGGCAGAGCTTGAAGGTGTTGATACCAATGTGCCCTGGCAACTGATACCTTGTGAGAGTGCATGTGTGCGGAAGCGTGAGAGACGAGAGAGAGAGAGAGACAGTAGACACAAACGCAAGAGATAGTGAAGAGGGGGCGATCAGCCCCCCATGACTACCATAAGCAGAAGACCCTGAGTACAATCAGATGTGTGATCTTTGTGAGATGTGTGATGTGGAAGTGGGTACCCCCCTCCCCCTATAAATAGGTGCCCAAGGGGAGGTAGGGCAAGGCTTGATAAAAATCCCCATGACCCAACAGAAAAATGATATATGGAAATATATGAGGGTGCCCGGACAAAAGTGGGTGGCCGGCCCCAAACTCGGGCGGCCGCGGACCAAGAGCAACCTAGACTATGGGTGGCCAGCCCAGAGACATACTAGCCGTACAAGTATGCCCTAGATCTGTGAAGCAGCAGAGTGGTGTAAGTCTAACAAAGGGGGCCCTTGGAGGGGGGTTTGGGACAGTGTCGATCTTCTCTCTCTCTCTCTCTCTCACTCACAACACTTTCTCTCACAGGTTTCCATTCTCTTTTGTTTTGGTCTATTGCACAATCTCTTATTAAGTCAAGGAAGGCTCTCCCTTCCCTCGAGTAAAAGGAACCTTGAGCACACATCTGATTACTCATCCTGAGCATACACCCTCATTCACTTCCGCTGCACCTTACAAGAAGAGAGATCATTGAGGTAGAAAGAGACGAGACATCTGAGAGAGAGAGAGAGAGAGAGAGAGAGAGAGAGAGAGAGAGAGAGAGAGAGAGAGAGAGAGAGAGAGAGATCTGGGGAAGGTTGCCCATGTTGATAACAATCTGCTCATACAAGTGAGCAAGGGTGGTCCGGCATAGATCTGACATGCCCAATGGATAGACACGAGGTGCATACAATTGTGATTGCTACTGACACTACCAATTGCTCCTACACGTGACACCACGACCAGTGACACAATCTCTAGATAGGCTCCCAACCCTCAAGTGTTCCTCCTCCTGACATCCACCCAGATCGAGAGAGATCGGCAACTCCCAAGGCTGGCCATTGGACGACTGCCCTCAACATGGTTGACTATCTCTGCTCTCCTAGGCCTGCACTGTCGTGGAGATGCTATGCCTAAGTCGGAGATCGAACACACGAGGATGCCATGTGGAGGACATGTGAGTGCGCGTGTGTGGAGAGAGAGAGAGAGAGAGAGAGAGAGAGAGAGAGAGAGAGAGAGAGAGAGAGAGAGAGAGAGAGAGAGAGGCCTGCGCACGAACCCTGCAGCGAGCAACCCTGCGCGCACGACCCTGCTGCTGCAACCCTGCGCGCGAACCCTGCTGCTGCCGCATATCGCGCGCGAACCCTGTTGCAGCCCGTCACCTCAAGTTCTTGCGCGCGCCATGCTGCCTGCAGCCCCACGCGTCTTGGCCTCCGAGTCCCTGCAGCCCTTTCCTCAACCCCTAACTTCTCGAAACCCTAATCTCTGCAAACCCTAATTTCTTGAAACCCTAATTTCCCAAAAACCCTAATTCTTCGAAACTCTAACAGTCTGCCAACCCCACCTGTTTCAAACCTTCCCGTGTGCATCGTTCTAATATCTGCAAGGGAAGGAGAGAACGAGAGAGAGAGTGAAAGAGTTCAAGTTTCGCTTTGGGTCTTGCTTTTCCGTTTACTAGTCTCGCCCATTCTTCATGGCGGCTTTGCCGGTCTTGAGTGCCACACACGGCGCTCCATCACCAATTGCCTGTCGCGTGGATTGTACTGGTGACCTGTTGACACGCATTGACTCCAAAATTCAACACTTGGCACAACATGCCTTGGTTGGCCGGATGATTGGACAGTCTCCACCTCGCTCTTCTATACGTGATTGGTGTCAGACTGCACTGGGCACTACTCAGGGACGGGTCTCGGAACTTACATTACTTGGCAGAGGCATATTCATGGTACGTCTTTCAGATCCCGCCACTGCCTCAGCTCTCCTAGCTCGCTCTCCGATACTCTCTGATCGCAGAATGATATACTTGACGAGGTGGTATCCAGAGTTCACTACTGAGGAGTTTAACAGTCGACATCTTATTCCCCGATTCCCTCTGACGCTTTCCTTCCCGGATATGCCTCGATTTTATTGATGAGCATCTCCTTCAGATGATTGCTGCTCATTTTGGCACAGTAGTTCCAGGATCTTGCATCTTCTCATCTGGTCCACCTCGCATTCAGGTCTTGGTGTTTGGGGATACTACATTGCCAGATACAGTTACTGTGGCTGTGCGTGATCGAGACTATTCTTGCCGAATGGTAGTCACTGGCCGCCCAGGACAATGTTTACGTTGTCATGAGATGGGACACTTGGCACGCGATTGCCCCACTCAGCCACGCCATCAGCGACAACAACAGACAGCTCGTGGCACCCACACTCAAGCCACGTGCTCAGCCACAGCCGGTTCCTACTACTACTACTCGAGCACCTCAGCAGCCTAAGGGTGCTCCCAAAGCTTCACCCGTCCATGTTCCTCCCTTTGCTTCAGTTCCTACTGAGACTGCATGGCAGACAGTAGGTCGTAACCATTCCTTCCGTCCTCGTCAGCAACCCAACCCGCAAGCAACCCCAAGTGTTACCTCTCCTGCTCCCTCTCAAGTTTCTGCCACTCCCTTACCCCCAGCTTCTCCTCGCCATTCTTCTTCCTCAGCCCAGGATCACTTACCTCTGCTACCAGCTCCTCCTTCACTTGTCTTTCCCTTGCCTTCTCCTTCCCCTATTCCCGAGGTCCCTATTCCCATGCAGATGGATCCTTCACCGTTGCTCCCTCTTCCTTTTCCTCCTCTCCCTCTCGCCCTTACTCCCCCCCCTCCACCTTCTGGTCCACCCCCTCCCTCAGCCGCCCATACTTATGTTCCACGCAGTTTTCTCAGCTCTTGCCCTCTTTCATGGGGCACTCATCGAGCTGAAATGTGCGGTGACTCAGAAGGACCATTGCGGGTGCAGCTCTACCTTATGCACCACAAGCCAGGTTGTGTTCCCTCTTTAATAGGCAATCGCTCTCAGCCTACCCATTCCTTTTTCCTTCCATTCCATGCAGCTCAAGAATGGACCGAGGATCAGGTTCTGCATTTTGTGCATGCACAGACTATGGCTCAGCTTAATTTATGGTTGACTACTTCCGCTCCAGATGTATTGTCTCCACACTTCCCTTCCTGTATTGGTGCAATGGAATGGAGTGATGTTTATGCTTGCTATTCATTGCCTATGATCATTCATGTATCCTCAGATGTGGTGCTTCCTATGTCTATGCGCATTTGGGGTGTTAAAGCTGCAACATCGGTCATGCAATGTAAACAAGCTGAGGTCCGCAGTTGGTGCAATGAGACGCCATATTTTAGAGAGGGCTTGCGGGTTGCTTTCCTCCCGCCAGAAGCTCATCCCTTGGATGGCCCAGCTGCCTCCAAGAAGATGCGCAGTTAGTCAGATGCTTTACCAATTCTTCCATGCAGACTATGGATTTACATGTAGTTTCTTGGAATACTAATGGTTTACAGACTTCTCGGATAAGAGGTTCACGCAAGCTTTTACTTCGCAGAGATTTACATGCTCATGTAGTAGGCACTGTGGATATATTACTAGTACAGGAGCATAAGATTGCCACTCCCTTTGGTAATCTCATGCCCTCCGGCGCTCACACTTTTTGGGAGCCTGCTCTAGGCATTCATGGACAGAGTTGCGGTGTATGCATTTCAGTGGGGCCACGATACTTGGCATCAGTTCAGCAACATGGCACCCTTGTCGCTGGCAAAGCAGTCTATGTTTCTATCCGGATTCGGGACTCTACCATTGGCTTTATGTCAGTATATGCACCCACTACTCCTCGGGAGAGAGATACTTTTTGGTCGTCCTTGGTTGCTGCTCTACCTGCTGTGGACTCTTGGGTTGTTGGAGGCGATTTCAACAACGTCGAGAGCGACTCTGATTGGCGATCGCTCACTCCTCCAGTTCTATCATCCATTTCTCTAGATGAGCAGCCAGCTTGGGATCGATTTCTTCTAGCTATTCAAGGTGTTGACGCCTGGCACATACCCTCTTTTGGTCATCACCCTGCTACACTTCATTACTCGTGGGGGTTTCAGAGACAACAGGGAAGACTATTAGAGCGACTTGATCGTTTTTACATTGGCCCTTCGGCAGCAGCTCTAGGTGGATTTACTACTATTTGGCGAGGGACCAGCCTCTCAGATCATTTTCCCATCTCATTGTTTATCTCTTTCACTAGATCCGCTGCACAGAGACGAGGCTGCCGCATCCCTGACAGTGTTCTCACCACTGAAGTTTTGCAGCAGCAGATTCGCGACTTGTGGTCCACGGGTGCTTCTTATTGTGGTCCCCCTGGAGAGTTCCTTGCCCATTGCATTACTCAGTCTAGTATTTACTGCCGTGATCAGACTGCTAGTATTCATCGTCAGTTGTGAGTACGTGAGTCTGACCTCCACATTCCTCTTGGTTCCACACAGCGCTTGCTTGAGGAGTGGCCTCAGGATGCTTATCTCGTTGCTAGACAGACAGAACTCACACAGGAAATTCGTAGCATGCAGGAGGCTAGGTCTGAGTTCACTCATCATGCTTCAGTATCTCATTGGATAGCTAAAGCTGATCGAATGAATAAGGACTTCTTCACTGCGCATAAAGAGCGTCCTCCTGGCACCACCCTCAGGATTTTGTGCGATGCTCAAGGAACACTTCATATGCATCCTGATGTTATTCTTGATATGTCTGCAGATTATTTTGAGGAATTGTTCACTGCTGACGTATGCACTACTGAGGTTTTACTTGCCCGTGAGCAGATCTGGCAGCACACTCGCCATCGTTGTACAGACACTATGGCAGAGATCTTGTTGGCCCCATTCACACTTGCAGAGCTTCATGATGTTATCGAGAGTCTAGATCCATCTTCCTGTCCAGGCGAGGACGGCCTCACTAGAGCTTTCTTTTTAACCTATTGGGATGTATTGCATATACCACTGCTTCGTGGTTGTCAGGATATCTTTTCATCAGGCTATATGCATCTAGATCTTTGTTCAGGTCTCATATCTCTTATTCCGAAAGGGGTTGACACCACTCAGCTTCGCCAGTGGAGACCTATTACTCTACTCCCTTCGGTCTATAAAATATTAGCGTTAATGATCAGCCATCGCTTACGATCGTTCTTACCAGATATTATTCACACTTCTCAGACAGGCTTTGTTATGGATCGATGCATACTGGATAATATCTTCACTTTTTATGAGGCAGTAGAGTGGGCCAGATCATCTTCTGAACCTCTCGCTTTTTTCATCCTTGACTTCGAGAAAGCATACGATCGTGTTGAGTGGGAGTTTCTCGAAGGATCATTGGCCAGGATGGGTTTCCCTTCGAGATGGATCTCAGGCATTTCCGCTCTCTTCAGAAGTGCCAGCAGTGCTATTACTATTGGTGGTCGTGTCAGTCGCAGTTTTGAGCTCTCTCGATCTGTCCGTCAGGGATGCCCTTTAGCAGCATATCTGTATCTGTTTGTGGGAGAGACTATGTCAGACTTTCTTCGTGCTTAGAGTCATGCATTTCGTGGCTTGCCCATGCCAGTACCTTCAGCTCCGGACCTTATCGATCAGGAGTTTGCTGATGACACTATGCTGATGTTGCGCTATTTGCTAGCAGCTCTTGATGCCATGCGGGGAGCCCTGGAGGTTTTTTGCATTGCCAGTGGTGCACGCATTAACTGGCATAAATCCTATGGGTTATTGGTTGGCAGTGATGACATACCTACTTGGGGGGCAACTGATGGTTTCACATGGCTACAGCCAGGTCAGACATGCAGATATCTGGGCTTTCAGGTTGGATTTGACGTTTCCTCACAGCAGCAGTTTGCACCTGTGCTATAGTCTATCGTAGGAAGCTTTGTCATTGGTCTTCACGTCATCTGTCGTTGGCTGGCCGTGCATTGGTCGCCAACCAGGTCATTCTGGCTACAGTATGGTATACGGCCTCCTGTTGGATGCTACATTCTGGTGTGATAGCTCAGCTACGCAGACTTGTGCGGAACTTTTTATGGAGTGGCACAGATGGGACTACTGATACTCGTGCTCGAGTTCGCTGGTCCACGATTATTCGTCCTATATCAGAGGGGGGCCTTGGCATTATTGATCCAGAATTACAGAGCCGCGCCCTTCTTACCAAGCTTATTGTTCGGGGTCTTTTTCCCGGCCAAGAACCTTGGAAGATGCTTCTTCAAGCCGCTCTTTCCACAACGACTCCGCGCCTCGGCACTAGAGATGGCCATACTTGGCAAACAGGGTATCGTTTTCTCTTTACGGATGCCCCCTTGTGCACCAGCACTCTCTCACCTTCCTTCGATCGCTCCTTCAGATTTGGGTATCCATGCGACGCGCTATCAAACGCTCACCTCCCTCATGCCGTGAGCAGATTGAGCGCCAGCCTCTCATTTGGAATGATGCAGTTCTTGATTCTTCGGTTAATCCACCCCGTCAGCTTGGAGAGAGGACTCACATTGACTGGGCTGCTTGGGACACTGGCCCTGCTGCCTCTATGCGGTTGTTTCATGAGACACGTATGCTGGATGCAGATTTTGTGGCAGAACATTATGACATTGGTCGCGGGGTAACAGACAGACTGCTTGAGATTGGCTCCGCCATTCCTTCACACCGGGACGCAGTCATGCGAGGCACAGTTCAGATGCCTCCACATTGTGGCTGGGAAGGCCTCTTTTCTCAGAGCACTCTCTTATTAGTTCGTTTCGACACTTTGCTATTCACAGTTGATACTGACTACTCTTCGGGGATGCATGCTAGGCTAACATATGCTACTGCTTCTCCGCGCCTTGTCTACCCCAATGCTCGCTGGGAGGCCATACGAGTAGTTGGCTCCCGCGGGAAGCGTCGTTGTGTTGACCCCCGTTTCGCTTTCGCTGATGCTGCACTTTGGAGGCTTTGGGTGTGGGAGGGTCGTGCCCTATCTCAGCTTTATTGGGATCCAGGAGAGTGGCATTGGCCTCACTCTAACCCCACCGGCGCACATGTATCATTCTTTGAGTATACAGTCAGAATTGGAAGATTCGCATTGATGAGACAGCACCCAAAGTAGCCCACTCGTATGCGTTTCTGGTTACATTCAGGTCTCTCACATGCCTATCTACGGCAATTTTGGTCAGCCATCTGGGATTTACATGTGGCTCGTCGTATCTCCTTTTTCCTCTGGATGACTGCACATGCAAGACTTCCAGTTGGGACTTGGTTAGCTTTTATGGGTCACGATCCGTTATGTACTCGCTGTTCTTTGCGTCTACCTGAGTCACCTGCGCACTGCCTTTGGTCATGCTCGTCTTCTCATGGAGTTTGGCTAGCAGTTTGCTTTTTACTTAGCAGAGCTGGTGTTCAGCATGGATTTCTCACTTGGGGATCTGTTTCCTGGTTGATGCCGATGCCCGGACCGCATCTTTTCTACGAGGGCTTAGACACAGATCCAGCTCTTATGCTTACCACGACTGGTTACCGACGAGGGACTTTCGCTATGTTACCGCAGATTGCTTGGCAGGGGGATCCTCAGACACGTGATGAAATCTTCTCAGTCATCACTAGCATTGCCCTCTGGAATGTTTGGAGAGCTCGTTGTCTTCATATTCTCAGTGCGGCACCTCAGCTCCTTCCGGATATCCTCACTGCCATTTGGCTGGACATCATTCACACCCTCATTTGGCAGTGGGATTCTTCCTCAGGTACATCTAGAGCAGCCGAGGCTCGTCGATTTGATTTCCTTCGGCGTTGGGCAAGATCTCCACTCTTCTTCACACTTACAGGTGGACAGATTACATGGCATTATGCGCCTCCTCAGTGGTTCCTCCTCCACTCATCATACAGACCACCATGAGATTATTCTAGTCGAGTTGTCACTATAGTGGCTCTCAACCTTACATTCAGCTTGTACACCCCACGTGATAGGCTATTTTGGCATCCGCTGGGGATTATCTTGTACTCAGTAATATACAACCCTGATTTTTCAAAAAAGAGAGAGAGAGAGAGAGAGAGAGAGAGAGAGAGAGAGAGAGAGAGAGAGAGAGAGAGAGAGAGAGAGAGAGAGAGAGAGAGAGAGACCACAACACCTATGAGGGGAAGGGGGCGTTCAGCCCCCCATTGACCCACAGCATAAAAACGCTATTCCATCAGAGAGAGAGAGAGCGCGGGATACATCTGTCAGATGATCGATGATGGCTACCCCCTTGGCTCTATATATAGGAGTGCCCAAGGCGGGCGGCCACCTTAAAACTGGGCGGCCGGACAATAGGTGCAGTCTATCTGCGTATGCTATGGGTGGCCAGCCCGAAACACCTGATGCTGAACAACCCGCGTGAAGCCGAAGATATGAGGTAAATGATGAAGATGTCTGCTGTGATGTCCACTAAAGGATACTCCATCAGTGTAGCGGTAGTCTGGGTGTCCAACCTCCGAGAGATCTCCATGGGAAAGTGCCGTCACAAGCAGTGTAGTAAACTGTTGTACTCCGCTAAAGATACCGTGTGAAGGTCCCGAACTGAGTGTGAAATCAACTCCTTGTCGTGAAAGAAGTGCCAATAACCTGCAAGTGTCCTGTCCAATAGGATCTGTGGTGCGTGTAATCAAACCGTCTTGAGAAAATGGGGAAGCCCAGGAACCGTCATGAGAATGATCGGAAGCTTGTCAATGCATGAACCTGCTACCCAAGGTGGCCGAGGTGGCTAAGCTGTGAAAAACTCCACGAAGGCCAGATGTAGCAATCTGCACCGTAAACATCCTCCGAATCAAGGAAAGCCAAACTAAGCAATTTGCACTGTAGAAGCTATCGTAAGCTGCGGTAGTCACCGAGAGACCACCACCAGATGGTGTCTTGTCAGTAAGTAGCGTAATCCAAGATGAGGGGAAAGCCAAACTCAACAGTCTGCGCTGTGAAGGGCCTCTGAGAAGAGGTGTGGTCAGACCAAGCTGTCTGCACCATGATCATCCTGTATGAAGAAGGGAAGCCAGACTAAGCAGTCTGCGTTGTTGTGAATATTCTCTGGAAGAGGAAGGGCCAGACCAACCTGCCTACGCTATCTTGCCTGTATCTCTTGCCTCCAATCCTTTGGTATCAACCAAAATAGAATCCGTGCCAACAACGCCACCAAACTGCAACTCGGTGTGGCTCTTAATGTGAATGAGTTGGGAGTGTCCTACTGGCCAGGTGGGGGGATAAGTCGGCTGTAAGGTTACCAAGGGTGAGTGTAAGCAACTCTAAAGGTAGCAATCCAAATGATCAGGAGTGTAGAAGAGCAACTGCACTACCATCCAAGCCAAGCTCTGGGTGACTCCGGATGTAGTCGGGGGATGCCTGATCTCCCGCTTCTTGTGGGTAAACTCTCCAAGAGAGTCTAAAGCACTGAAGTCCCACTTGAGTCTGTAGATCCAAGCAATGAACTTGTCCAAGAAGAGATCCAAGTCTCTCCCTAGGTCCATGTAGATGTTATAACAAACTTGGACACCCCAAGTCAAGATTTTACTGCGACACAGCAAAGATTCACTTCAAACTTATTCACAATCACAATAAAATCGACACGGCCCTACGTAGTTCCGTGCCAAGAGGTGGCTGATCAAGCATATCCTTGAAGCTTCTCTGATGAATCGTGGAAATAGCCAGAACTAAGGGCTTCCGAGACAATGTATCTGCCGGTATTGGCCCCAAAGATTGGCGCCCCTTTCAGTATTTCTTTTTATATTAATCTGTGTGCAAAGTACAAGCGAGTCCCTGGGAACTCACACTCAGACTCTACGTCGAGATGCTCTGAGTAATGAGGCCCAAAAGACCTATTTATCGTGGGGATTATAATGTACCTTTATGTAGTTCAGATAGAGATGATGTTCCTCTTGCTGGGCCTATGACTGAGGAGAACTTTCTTTTTCTTGGATCACAAAAGAATGTATATGTTAGGAGATTTGAGAGAATTTATTTGAAAACCAAGAAATATTCTTGAACATTGATTGTATATTTTATGGACAAATTTTGAGATCACACCTTTGTGATGATCGTTTTTGTACATTTATCTTGTTGTTGTGCCCTTGAAATGTTTATCTTAATAGAGAGTTAAAAAACAGTAGGTAGAGCTGAAAGAAAACCCTAATAATGCAAAAAACAGCCAAACGACCCCGCGCCCCCCCCCCCCCCCCCCCCTCAAACATAGAAGAGGGTGTCTTCTATCACTTGAAAGCCCGCCCTTAGTGGACGCCCAAATGGTGTCAATCAAAGAGGGGCAAGTACAACGTAATGCAAAGTTGACCTATAGGCAAAGAATTCTATAAGCGATAAACTAGCCGTTAGGGCAATTGAAGAAGTGAACAAACGCCAAGGGAAAAAACCTCTCCTAAAGAGAAAAAAAGTGTCGTAGCAACCTACAAATTATAATGGATAGAGGACTCCCAACATATGAAGGCTATGCACCTCAAACAGTATCTCCAAATACTGAATGATTTTCAAGAGTAGAAATGATGTGAGGCCAATACATAGTGAAGGTGCTTATAGCTGTCTCTAAGAAATTATAGTCCGCAATGTGGGCAAAAGCTTCAAACCAAGTTGAAAAGGTACGTAGTGTATGGTACGGATTCAATATGTAAGGTACGTACCTTTGTATTGTACTAGTACATATTGGTTTTTGAAACATAAATTATACACAAGTTCTACATTTTCATAAATATATGAGGCATGTATCTATTACATGTTGTTTTCAATGACCCTACTTCATAGACAACCATTCCCATATTTCAATTTCCATATCGCATCATGCATGAAGCTTAAGAATTCATATGAACACTAAATGATGATGAGTTACAATCATTAATGACAGAAATTGAAAGGACTCGAGAAAGAAATTTTGAATATTTGAAAACATCATGCATGAATCCAAAGAATTCATATGAACACTAAATAGTGACGAATTACATTCGTTAATGACAGAAATTGAAAGGATTCGAGAAAGAAGTTTTGAATATTTGAATATATAGAAGATTGAATAGATAAAGCCATGGCTGGAAGGTGCAATAATGTTCAATGTATAATGACTCTTGAATATGCATGAAACGTGGCTTCTTGCGAAAGAAGGTAGTGATCTTCATAGCATTAGAGACAATAGGTTGCACCCATGAAATTTACCTATGCCCTCCATAAGCAAATCAACACAATGTGCTACATATGGGGTCCACACAATGCTAGGAAACTCTGCCTCCACATTTGTCCCCTGGCCTTGCAGTTTGATGCATAGACTTTGACTTTCTGTACAATATTCTCCACTCCTACCTCAATGATTACCTATCGTATATGGTCATTGATGAACTCACTTGTAATTCTCTCACTTGCCACCCTTGCATCCACTGCATGCAGGAAGTAGGTACCCAAACAAGATGAAACAAGAATGTTGATGATGTCTTGCTTCCTTATGTCACTTCACCCGTTTGAATTTATTGTGCCCCTAAACTCTTGCCATCGAGCCTTGACAGGCATCAGAGCTTTGTCAATTAATGTCTGCTCATCTAACATTGTGGTGTGTGTCTTTGTGTAGTTGAGACTAGTCCATGACTCTGTCAGGCAATCTGCGCAATTGTCTATAGCATCCTCTTCCACTGGTCAATGCATAACACACCGAAGGAGGTGTGGCATTCTATGAGAGTGTGGGCAATCTCACCTTGGCAATCGTTTGTGATTCTTTCACTCAAAACTTAGGGTTCACACGAGAAGGAAACGTGGTTTGCCGTGCACTTGGGAGAACATTCTCCTCAACCTTATCATCATCATACGTGCCTTTTTTGTGCCACCGGAGGGTTGGGTTGCTGATCCTTCTGTACCTGCTTTAGTGAATTCTCCCTTCAAAGCATTGTGCGCGCTCTATCGCGTTTGTTGAGAACTTATTGCTAGAAAGTACTTTGCAATAAGCTAGTCTCTCAAAGGTTGTGATATGTTCTCAAATGGTTCGTGCAACTAATGCTTGTCAAATGCTTAACAACATGAGTAACAATTTTCATATGCACGTCTCCATAGTAATTATATTTCCAAATCCATGTTCTTGTCTTTGCTTGTCCTAGTGTCTAAGACCACCTCGAGAACACTAGTGTGCTATGCCCAGTACAGATTGGGCTTGCGTGGGCGGCGGCATGATGAGGCTTTCGCAACATGTGAAGAGAGTAGAAAAAATTTGCGGGAGGACCACTTGTGAGAGATACACGAGAAATCGCCAAGAACTCACGAGAGAACGGTGAGGAATGTAGAGAAATGTAAGAGGGGCATGGAAAATATCTTAGAAGGCCCGATGTCGACTTCGGCTCCAAGGGCAATGCCCCTGCAATTCTCTACAGCACTCACTTCTGCAATAGAGCTCTCTGTATTCTCTACAAGTTGACAACAGGTGTATAAGCCTTGGCAGCTGGCCCCTCACAAAACCCCTCGCCAATCACACAAAATAAGGTGCCCCTTGCTTTTTTAAAAAAAAATTGCCCGCATGTATTCGTATGGAACCGTACTGTATGACTTCATTGTGTTGTACGCATCCGTACATACGAATGAATGCAACCTTGCCTCAAAGTTTCAAACCACCAACGACCAAAGGCTGACCAAAGAGGACAAAGAGTTGATGGCAAGGATGAGTTGGAGAAGCTACAAGGCGACTCCAAGTACCTTCAACCAAATCTGCAAAGGATGAAGTTCTAGTATCAAGTTGGAACAACCTAGGAGGAATAGCAGCCTACTCAACGGATGATGATGGAGGCGAAGGTGATGGGCTGCACAATGGCATCAGTGCCATCCATGCAGGGGCATCATGCGGCCGTAAGAGCGAGCGGCTCGAACGGAGGGGCAGGGATGGCCTGTGTGGGGTGCGGTTCGTTTGCACAGGAGGGCAACTAGCCATGGCATGCACCTCTCTCTCTCTCTCTCTCTCTCTCTCTCTCTCATGTGCAGAGCTACAAAGAAAGGAACGGTGGGCTTTTATCTTGCAGTCGACGTGGGCAGTCTGCAACTAAGGATGAACGCATGGATGTAAAGCTTTTCAATTATAACTAAGGATGAACGCATGGAGGTGAAGCCTTTCAATTGTTTTAGGCCTATGTTAAACTCTACCACTTGTGCACCAAACCCATATAAATATTAAAAACATGCTGTTTCGGTGATGTTTCTATCCTTGGGAAACATAATTTGTTCGGTAGCGCAGAAATTGTTTGGTAGCGCAGAAACGATGTTTCCTCAGGAGGGCTTGATTTTTCTTGGAATTGAGTTCATCTTCATTGTTGAGCAATATGATACCGTGTCAAAAGCTCACAATGTCCTTATCTTACTTTCTTCTAATGACCAAAGGTCCCAAAATTAAGAAAGGAAGATTTAGTTTTTTCTTGTTTTCTTGTGTCCCTTCCTTTTGTATTTTTGTGAGTGTTTTATCCCCTCTTATAATTTGTGAGTTCAGACTATTCTGAACTTATGAAGGTATATATTATTTATTCGAATAGTAAAGCAGGAGAAACACAAGGCACAAAGATGTAAACATTACAACCACCCATAGGCAAGGAGTGTCCCATGTAGGGAAGGGATTTAAATGACCATGTATATAGACACTCATAGGATTATGGAAATTTGGGCTTATATACTACGATAACATAGGAATGCCAGGGGTTTTGTGCAGTTTTGAGTGAATTTATTGTGCTCAAGAAATGTGTGTCATGTATGCTAAAGTCTTTGTTTTCAATGTGCAGGGCAACTTCGGTATTTCATGATTGGCCTACATCATGGTAGGGCTACTTTTGTTACTTATCAACACTGTTTTTGTTACGTATCATACTGTATGCGTACTGTTTACTATACCTAGAAACATACATTTAGTGTATAAGTTTTGAGCTATCAAGGGGTTTTCATTAGTTTCTTCCATTCACTGATGGGTTATAACTTACTCATCTAGAAAGTCTCCTAGGCTTGCAACCAACGTGATGTATCCTCGACAATGAAGGAACCTTGCATCTTGTCACAAGCTCCTCCTTGTTAGGGTATAATGCGAAATACCTTGATGCTCACAACTATGTAGTGGAAAGGCAATTTGAACACAGCAATAATGTGAAATACCTTGATGCTCACAACTATGCCATTTGTCGTGGAAAGACACATTTGTACACATCAAGAAAGAAAGAAGGAATCGATTTATGTTTACACAAAGCCTAGGAGGCCATGTCTCAATACCAGTTCAGGAAGCGTCCATATTATTTTGTGTGTGCATGTGTGTGTGTGTGTGTGTGGTTTACTAGGGTTAGTGGGCAGCCTAGAGAGGGGGCAAAGCAATCATTGCAGAGTTCCATACGTCGCTCCCCAAGGAGTGAACACATCCTCTATCTAGATTAGCTACTTTCTAGTTTGTGTATTAGAACTCCACTGTAAGTATACCTCTTAGGTGTCGTTAAGAGGGGTTTTTCAAAAGCATTGTACTTTATGCTGTTTCTATGTGCCTTTATGGCATGGATGCCTTGAAGATGTAACCAAGATGTATCTGACCAACCTCTCTCTCTCATTTATATGGGGCGTCATTCCATTGTAATGTATGAGGGTGGTCGGACGAGTATGTTGTCCAGGAGGTTGGTGAGCAGAAATGGATAGTGCTATAGGGATGAAGCAGCGTTGCTGGCTCTCTCCCACATTGTTTGGTCAATATGTTGATGGGATTGAGTCTTCCATGAATTGAGGTGGCAAGGTATTTCTCTTGTAGGGATGGTGGTCTCTATCTTGTTGTATATTGATGACATTGTTTTAGTGTTGGATTCGGAGGAGGTCTAAAGAGACATATGACAGTACTTGAGGACTTTTGTCTAGAGAGGCGGCCTACTGTTTTCCTTAGTAAAACCAAGGTTATGGTTTCCCATACATCAACAGCCAAGAGATGAGCTACACACATGATATATGGGGGGCAAGAGGTGGAGATAGTGACTTCATAGATATATCTGGGGGTGACTTTCACTACACCGAGTGGCTGATTAAGCTAAATCAGAGAGAGAGCGCTATCGGTCCCATTGAAGAGAGAAAGAGAGAGCATGTCATGTTAGATGTATTCATGTAGTGATTACATGACATGTTAGGTCTATCCTATGATGTAGTGATCTATCCTCTGTTGATTGCATGTATGAGATTGTGGATTGGATGCAGGACATTGTCTCAGTAGTTTATATGCCTATTTGTCAGGGGTGGTGTGCTAGTAAGGCCTTGCCAGACGATGCATTGTTTGTGCCGTCTCTTTGGATGTATGCCATTGTGGTACTCAAGCTGTTTGCTTATGCTTTGGATGGGGTCAATGGTTCAACATATAGCATAATTTGGATTGGAGTACCTACAAGGTCCACGCCTTGCCGAAATATGAAGAACATGCTCATATAACTCGTCGATGGAGAGACCAAATAAAGTTAGGGAGAGGGGGAGGTACCCTTGCTTCACACTAATGGTGCGAGCAATGGGCTTTGAAATGCCACTTGGGTATCACACTCGGCCCGATCACCTGCTCGTATGAAGAGTAAAGTTCCCACATTATCTTTGAAGCCATACCAAGTATCTGAAGGTGCTAATAGAGCCTAGCTTGTGGGATGGTATCAAAGGCTTTGCGGAAGTCCTCAAAGCAACAATGTAGTCTCCTCTTTCGTGCCTTGGCTATAAGATCAATAGTGGAGAAGGATCGTTTGAAGTTGACCTAGCTCGGCACTCTTAAAGTCCCTCACTCTCTGCATAGAAACTCATCTTTGCCTCCAGCAGTACTCCATAAAACTTGACCAAAGTGTGGCCAATCATGATGGTCTTGTAGCTGTTGGGGTCAAGTTGTCCTCGCAGTTGCAAATAGCATAGTTACATGGGACTTAAAATTACAACACGGAACGGGGAACATGAGAGAGAGAGAGAGAGAGAGAGAGAGAGAGAGAGAGAGAGAGAGAGAGAGAGAGAGAGAGAGAGAGAGAGAGAGAGAGAGAGAGAGAGAGAGAGAGAGAGAGAGAGAGAGAGAGAGAGAGAGAGAGAGAGAGAGAGAGAGAGAGAGAGAGAGAGAGAAGAAAGATTTTTAACGTCTATGTCAGGCCGAAATCGGCCTATGAGACAAATCAAATGTACATGGTGTGTATGTCATCCGTCTATCGGAAAGACAAATGAAACAAAACTGAACTGAATGTAGGTAGTGGAGTATCTGAGGAGGGATGGAGCTCTATCTCTAGGGGTGTATGCATGTCTATATGCTCAAGGTAGTACAATCATGAGAATGCATCAAGCTATCTAGCTCCATCCTGTACTAATGGGGGGATGTAAGATGTGGTACATGGGCGGGTCTGATGCCAAGGCTACCCGGATGAAAGCTGTCGGGTCGGCCCTCATCTGAGCCACTCGCTCCTCAGTGGCACGGCGCTCCCGGGCTCGGATCTCCTCGATCTGTCGGTGGTGGGAGCTCGCGCCCCTGTAGCCTGTGACTCGTGGTCGTCGTCTAGCTCGGTTCACCTCCGCCTGTGGGAGTGTCACTCCCCTCTGAGTGTCTGGTGAGGGAGGGGCGGAAATCCTCTGAAAGAAGTCTGTGAGCTGCGACTGTCTCCCCTCTGTCTGTGTAGCTGTGTGTGGCTGTAGTAGTGTGTCCCGATGGCTCTGTATCTCTAGTAAGAAACGTCCGAGCTGTCTTTGATCTCGAGATTCCATGATCTCTCGGAGAGTGGGCTGTCCTCTGAATAAGGCCTCATACCTGCCTCTGATCTCAGTGTATGCTCTGCATCTACATACAAAGTGCTCCTCACTCTCCACCTCCTCTGTGCAGGCTCTGCAGATTCGCTCCTCCCTGGGAACACCAATATGTCTCCCGATCTCAATCTCTAACCTGTGTGAAGCCACTCTCAGCTGACCAATCGCCACCCGTGAGCTATGTGGCATATATGTGTCCATGTAGCGTGGTCTCTGTATGAACCCCCCAGACAATATGGTGAGAAACTGGTCTCTGTAATCTGACATCCTCGTCCCCAAGCCAGGTGCCTCCCAGACTCTCCTAGTGTATAGCTGCCACAGATCCTGTCTCAATACCAAGTTCCTCTCACTGCGAGAGAGGTGAACATATGGTGAGTGGGGGTCGTACTGGAATGGTGGTAGGCTCTCCATGTCAAGACCGTGTCCCTCAAACCATGCTCTGACCTGTGAGTACCATGCTCTCTCATGCCCATTCTCTGATAGCTGTATAGCTGCCTCAATTGCTCTACGGGTAAGTCTGTTAGGAGGTAGCTCTCTCATCCTCTGGATGAAGCAAACTGTCTGGAATAGTGCCTCTACAACCATAGGTGGTGTGGCGAGCTCGGCTCTAATAATGTCATGTGGCACTGTCTTCTTGCTGCGGAGCAAGCGTGAGATCATACATACCTGTGGTCTCTCAAGCTGTGTCCACTGGTCAGCTGTCAATCCTGGTGCCCATACTGCCGCCGAGTACATCAAGGCCGGGGTGACTAAGGTGTCGAAAAGCCACCCCTTCGTGCGGGGCTCCTGAAAGTTTGCCTGGTGGCATCTCCGCTCTAGCATGGCCAGAGCTGCATATCCTCGGGTGAGCCTGTCAACAGCAGCCTGCCTCATAGTGAAGGGTCCTGGTAGGCTGGTGAATGTGATGCCAAGGTAGACATAGGAGGTGACTACATCAACCTGTCCTCCTGCTGCTGTGAAGGTGGCGGCGCTCCTCACTGCACTGGATGTGTGAAAGATCATAACCTTGGTTTTGCCAAGGTTCACAGTCAACCCCCTGTGTGTGCTGAATTCGTCCAAGGCCTCAAGATGGCGTTGCAAGCCCTCGGGTGACTCTGAAATCAACACAATATCATCAGCATATAACATGATGTGGACCGGAGTACGTGCCAAGTCGCTCCCCTCTCCCCCTGCTCGCAGAGAGAGAGAGAGAGAGAGAGAGAGAGAGAGAGAGAGAGAGAGAGAGAGAGAGAGAGAGAGAGAGAGAGAGAGAGAGAGAGAGAGAGAGAAAGAAAGAAAGATTTTTAACGTCTATGTCAGGCCGAAATCGGCCTATGAGACAAATCAAATGTACATGGTGTGTATGTCATCCGTCTATCGGAAAGACAAATGAAACAAAACTGAACTGAATGTAGGTAGTGGAGTATCTGAGGAGGGATGGAGCTCTATCTCTAGGGGTGTATGCATGTCTATATGCTCAAGGTAGTACAATCATGAGAATGCATCAAGCTATCTAGCTCCATCCTGTACTAATGGGGGGATGTAAGATGTGGTACATGGGCGGGTCTGATGCCAAGGCTACCCGGATGAAAGCTGTCGGGTCGGCCCTCATCTGAGCCACTCGCTCCTCAGTGGCACGGCGCTCCCGGGCTCGGATCTCCTCGATCTGTCGGTGGTGGGAGCTCGCGCCCCTGTAGCCTGTGACTCGTGGTCGTCGTCTAGCTCGGTTCACCTCCGCCTGTGGGAGTGTCACTCCCCTCTGAGTGTCTGGTGAGGGAGGGGCGGAAATCCTCTGAAAGAAGTCTGTGAGCTGCGACTGTCTCCCCTCTGTCTGTGTAGCTGTGTGTGGCTGTAGTAGTGTGTCCCGATGGCTCTGTATCTCTAGTAAGAAACGTCCGAGCTGTCTTTGATCTCGAGATTCCATGATCTCTCGGAGAGTGGGCTGTCCTCTGAATAAGGCCTCATACCTGCCTCTGATCTCAGTGTATGCTCTGCATCTACATACAAAGTGCTCCTCACTCTCCACCTCCTCTGTGCAGGCTCTGCAGATTCGCTCCTCCCTGGGAACACCAATATGTCTCCCGATCTCAATCTCTAACCTGTGTGAAGCCACTCTCAGCTGACCAATCGCCACCCGTGAGCTATGTGGCATATATGTGTCCATGTAGCGTGGTCTCTGTATGAACCCCCCAGACAATATGGTGAGAAACTGGTCTCTGTAATCTGACATCCTCGTCCCCAAGCCAGGTGCCTCCCAGACTCTCCTAGTGTATAGCTGCCACAGATCCTGTCTCAATACCAAGTTCCTCTCACTGCGAGAGAGGTGAACATATGGTGAGTGGGGGTCGTACTGGAATGGTGGTAGGCTCTCCATGTCAAGACCGTGTCCCTCAAACCATGCTCTGACCTGTGAGTACCATGCTCTCTCATGCCCATTCTCTGATAGCTGTATAGCTGCCTCAATTGCTCTACGGGTAAGTCTGTTAGGAGGTAGCTCTCTCATCCTCTGGATGAAGCAAACTGTCTGGAATAGTGCCTCTACAACCATAGGTGGTGTGGCGAGCTCGGCTCTAATAATGTCATGTGGCACTGTCTTCTTGCTGCGGAGCAAGCGTGAGATCATACATACCTGTGGTCTCTCAAGCTGTGTCCACTGGTCAGCTGTCATCCTGGTGCCCATACCGCCGCCGAGTACATCAAGGCCGGGGTGACTAAGGTGTCGAAAAGCCACCCCTTCGTGCGGGGCTCCTGAAAGTGTGCCTGGTGGCATCTCCGCTCTAGCATGGCCAGAGCTGCATATCCTCGGGTGAGCCTGTCAACAGCAGCCTGCCTCATAGTGAAGGGTCCTGGTAGGCTGGTGAATGTGATGCCAAGGTAGACATAGGAGGTGACTACATCAACCTGTCCTCCTGCTGCTGTGAAGGTGGCGGCGCTCCTCACTGCACTGGATGTGTGAAAGATCATGACCTTGGTTTTGCCAAGGTTCACAGTCAACCCCCTGTGTGTGCTGAATTCGTCCAAGGCCTCAAGATGGCGTTGCAAGCCCTCGGGTGACTCTAAAATCAACACAATATCATCAGCATATAACATGATGTGGACCGGAGTACCTGCCAAGTCGCTCCCCTCCCCCCCTGCTCGCAGTATGTAGTCGGAGATCTCGTCGATGTAGAGCCCAAAGAGTGTCGGGAAGAGTGGGCATCCTTGCTTAACACCAATGGTGCTAGCAATGGTCTCTGAAAACCCGCCTGGGCAACGAACCTGACCCGTCACCCTCTCATAGAGAGCATATATGGCCCAAATCATCTCTGTTGGTACCCCAATGCTGTGAAGGCGTTGGAAGAGTCTCTCGCGTGGGACTGTGTCAAAGGCCTTGCGGAAGTCCACAAAGCAGCAGTAAAGCCTCTTCTTCCGCGCCTTTGCCCCATCAATGAGGCAGCGCAGAACGAAGATGTGGTCAGTGGTGGAGAAAGCTCGTTTGAAACCTGCCTGGCCTGGAGCTCGTAAACCCTCGATCTCTGTGTAGCAGCTGAGCTGTGCCTCAAGTACTGCTCCATATAGCTTGGCCATTGTGTGGCCAATCATGATAGTCCTGTAGTTCCCTGGGGTCAGGGTGTCGCCAGATTTGTGGATAGGCACTATGGTGTGCTGTGTCCACTCCTCTGGGAAGCCCTCCCCTATAGCCCGGTTGAAGACATGTGCAATCAACGGGGCTATAGTGGAGGCCGCATAAATGATGTGCTCACTCTGTAATCCAGTATGGTCAGCTGATCGTCTGTGCTGCATGCGGCGTATGGCCCTCTCTACTATCTCTGCTGTAAAGAAGGAGGAGCACGTGGGGCGTGGCTCGTGTGGCTGTGGGATAGGAGGCTGTTCTGGCACCTCATATAGTCGCTCTGCATAGTCATGCCATATCTGTGGATCCTCAATAGCTGTAGTCGGACCTGGCTCGCGCAGGGTGCGCCATGCCGTCGCGCTATCCATGCTCATGAATAGGCGGTATAGCTCAAGCTCCTGTGCCTCTTCGAATGCTCGCCGCTTTTGGCGTGTCAGCGTCTTCATATGACGTCTGGCCTCTCTCTCTGTGATCTCTCCTAAGGCTCGCCGTGCGCGGAGGTGTCGGTATAGCTCTCTGCACTCATCATCATACCAGCGGTTCTGAGGCATAGTCCCGGGGAGGGGAGTGCGTCCTGTGTGAGTGGTGTGTGGAAAAGAGCTAATAGCTGAAGTGTGGAGAACGGAAGAGATATGTGATGTGAGAACTGAGAGTGGTGTGGATGGGTGGAGGAGGCATAGGCCATGTTCGACCTTGGCCGAGTAAAGAGAGGCTAGCTCATGTGTGAAATGGATGGTGGTGTGTGGAGTGTGTGCTGTGGAGCTGTGTGGGATGGTATCTCCGGTGATGGAGAAAGAGAGGTATGTGTGGTCGGCTCCGATGGGTATGGGTGGAATGGTGAAGGATGTGATAAGGTGTGTAGCCTCCCTGGGTCCCTGAATATAGTCTACTGTACTCCCCCCTCCTTCTGCAACTCCATGTGGCATACAAGTCAGGCCCCCTGAGGTGGGCCACTGGACCATCCCGTTATAAATAACGAGACGGTGCTGGGAGCCAAGTCGAAGTAGATGTCGTCCGTAGGCTGTGACTGGAGCTCTTTCTGCTGTATCTCTCATAGCAGCCTCCTCATCTAGAGTGTGTAGTGCCTCTGGGTCCTCATGGTCATATGCCTCACACTGCTCACTGCGCGTACGAGCATTGAAGTCTCCCATAAGGAAGACTTCACCCAGTGTGGAGTACTCCATAATCTCCTCCGTGAGGCATGCGTACGGTGACTCCTGCTCAATAGGGGCGAATCTGGAGCCTGTGGGAGCAAAGTAGCAAAGGGCAATGTAGACGATCCTGTCTCGTGAGAGCTCGAGGCGAATCCACATGTAGCGGGCCTGTGGGTCCCGGGCAACAATCTGTAGTCTGCTGTGAAGCCCCTGTCTAAAGAGTATGGCCACTCCTCCTGAGCCGCGAGTGGTGTGCTGGCGCATACATCCTCGATGTAGAGACTCCCACTGGAATCCATGTATCCGTGGTAACCCTCTCTCCGGGCTCTCGTGTGTCTCTGTAAGTAGAATGATGTCTCGACCTCTCATCACCTCCTCAAGTCTCTCTGGGTGTGTCCATAGGTCTCCATTGCAATTCCAAACCGTGACATGAATCTCCTCGTGTGTCCCACAGGCCGCGAGTCCCTATGCGATGGTCTTGCCATCAATGATAACCCTACCATCTCGATATACTGCCTTCTTCCCTTCTTTGCGGGCTTGGTGGACTCGAGGCATGCACGCGCGACGGTGATCTTGTTGCATCTTTGTGAGGTCATCATCAAGATAAATCGGGGGGCCTTCTATCCCTCTCAAGATGACCCTCTTTCGGAGGAAGGAAGTTCGAGACTCCTCGGAGGCGAATTGGAGGATGAGAGCTCTCTTCTTTGGATCTTTGCCGGCTCTCCAAACTTTGGAGAAAGGGATCTCTTCTTCCTTGTATCCCACTTTCTTGCATAAAGCTTTCCCATCGCTCTCGGGTGTAGACCCTTCTTCTTCTTTGATGCCGGTCACTCGCACATTGAGACGGCGAGCTTGTCGCATCTTCTCCTCTTCGATGGTTGTGTGTACGATGAGTACCTCATCTTTTTGGGCTTCCTCTCTTGCTACCTTCTTGATGTTCTTTTTGACCACTTCGACCCATCCTTCTTTGGTGGCCTCTAATTTGTCCTCAATGCTTGCGGTGAGGGCTTTGGTGATCTCCTCCTTGAGGGCTTCCTTAGCCTCCTCTTTAATCTCTCCTTCCTCGGGGGTGAGGGATGTGATGGAAGCATGAAGGAGTTCGATTTGTGCCTTCATCTCTTCTTGCTCTTTCCTCCATCTCTCCCTCTCCTTCTCGTTCTCCCGTTCCCTTCTCTCCTTCTCCTCTTTGAGATTTTGGATTTCCGCTCTCATGTCCTCCTTCTCTTCGTTCCATAGCTTGATGAAGGTGGCTTTCTCCTCCTTCCATATCTCTCTCTCCATCCGCCATTCTTTCATGTCCTTCTCCAGTTGTGCAATCCTCTTGTTCGTGAGCATGAAGGTTGTCTTCGTTGTCGGTGTCGGCGTCTTGATGATGGGGGAAGACATGGTTGTCTTCGTAGCTACCCTCTCTTCATATTGTGAAGAAGAGGGGAGAAGGGGAAGAGAGCACTCAACGTGTGTGTGTGGGTATGTAACCGTGTGTGTGTGTGTGAGAGAGAGAGAGAGAGATGGCTGCGGGTACGGCAATAAGCTGGGTTGGAGGTAGCGCGCTGGCCGTCTTGGCGTGCAGGGAGCAGCGCACAGGGGGGGGGGGGGGGCAGCGCGCAGGAGGGAGCAGCGAACAGGGGTGGGGCAGCGCGCAGGAGGGAGCAGCGCACAGGGGGGGGGCAGCGCGCAGGAGGGAGCAGCCGGGCAGCACGCACAGAGAGAGAGAGAGAGAGAGAGAGAGAGAGAGAGAGAGAGAGAGAGAGAGAGAGAGAGAGAGAGAGAGAGAGACGGACACAACACCTGTGTGGGAAAGGGGGCGATCAGCCGCCCATTGACCTACAACAGAAAAAACGCTACTCTATTAGAGAGAGCTAGCATGTGATACAAATGCCACATGATATATAATGAGTACCCTCCTGACTCCATATATAGGATGTGAGTGTGCGTGTGCAGAAGCGTGAGAGAGAGGAGAGGAACAATAGACACATAATGCCGGTGTGGGTAAGATGGGGCAATCAACCCCCTTGACTACCAGAGCATAAGATTTGTACAAAGTAATGTCAGACTATGTGAAATGGGTACCTCCGTGACTCCATATATAAGAGTGTCCAAGGTGGGCGCCTAGCCCAAGAGGGCGACTGGCCCCCTAACTCGGGCGGCCAGACAAGGTACAACCTAGCCTATGGGCGGCCAGCCTGGAGACACTAGCTGTACAAGGAAGTGCCCTAGACCTGTGTGAAGCAGTAGAGTGGTGTAAATCCAACACCCCCTTTCAGTACGTGATGCTGAACAAACCGCATGAAGCCAAAGATGTGCGGCAAATGATGAAAATGTCTGCTGCGATGTTTGCAACAGTTTGGGGTGTCCCAACCTTCGAGAGATCTCCATGGTAAAGTGCCGTCACGAGCAGTGTAACAAACTGATGTACTCCACTGATACAGGGTGAAGATACGGGGTGAAGGTCCCAAACTGAGTGTGAAAACAACTCCTTGTCGTAAAAGAAGTGCCAATAAACCTGCAAGTGTCGTGCCCAATAGGATCTTTGGTTTCTGTAGTCAAAATGTCTGGAGAAAATGGGAAGGCCCAGGAACCACCATGAGAATGATCGGAAGCTTGTCAATACGTGAACCTGCAACCTAGTGTGGCCAGGTGGCTAAGATATGTAAAACTCTTGGAAGGCCAGATGTAGCAATCTGCGCCGTAAACGTCCTTTGAAACAAGGAAAGCTAGATCAAACAGTGTGCATTGTAGAAGCTATTGTAAGCTGCAGCAGTCATCGGGAGACCGCACGGACCACCACCGGATGGTGTCTTGTCAATAGGTAGGGTTTTCAAGATGAGGGGAAAGCCAGACTCAACAGTCTGCGCTGTGAAGGGCCTTTGAGAAGAGGTGTGGTCAGTCCAAGCTGTCTGCATCGTGATCATCCTGCAAAAGTAGGGAAGTCAGATTGAACAGTCTGCGTTGTGAGTAATCTCTGAGAAGAGGAAAGGCCAGACCAATCTCTCTACGACGTCTTGCCTGTATCTCTAGCCTCCAATCCTCCGGTGTCAACCAAAAGAGAATCCGCGTCAACAATTCCATCAAACCGCAACTGGGTGTGGCTTTCAATGTGAACGAGCTAGGAGTGGTCTACTGCCCAGGTTGGGGGATAAGTCTGCTGTAAGGTTACCAAGGGTGAGTGTAAGCAACTCTGAAAGTAGCAATCCAAATGATCAGGAGTGTAGAAGAGCAACTGCACTACCATCCAAGCCAAGCTTCGGGTGACTCCGGATGTAGTCGTGGGATGTCTGATCTCTCGCATCTTGCAGGTAAACTCTCCAAGAGAGTCTAAAGCACTGAAGTCCCACTTCAGTTTGTAGATCCAAGCAATGAACTTGTCCAAGAAGAGATCCAAGATCCTCTCACCGAGTCCATGTAGATGCTCCTCCTTAAGCAAGTGATCTTACGTGTCGAGGTCAAGTGGTAAGTGCTTGTCCACCCAAGATGGTGGTGTCTTTTTTGGGAATTTCGGAATCCCATATGCCATGAGCATGGCCATATCTCTTGTGAACTCCTTTGATGAGTGCATAGGTGTGTCCATAGCAAACCACAAGTCACCACCCCCTCTGGAGTGCGCAACCGCCGAATGATGACCGGAATGAATGGATATCCCAAGGATCGCACGCCCATAGATGATTAAGCCGATGTCAAAGGTATCGTGTACTGCAGCAGTCACTGAGATACCACACCAACCACCACCGGATGGTGTTCTGGTAGGAGGTAACTTCATCCTCTATGAAAAACACAAGCCAAGAGGCTGCTGTCTACACAAAAACACAACTGTTCGGTGATGAAAACGCTGCTGTCCAGTGATTTTCAGCATGCTCGTACGCTCCTGGCAGGGTTCGGAGCAGTGCAGAGGGTCTGGGGAGGGTGGGGAATCAATGTCACAACCCCAGGTGGGCTGAAAACATAGAAAAAACAGCAGGTGTATATGGCTGAAATCTGAGGGAAATGAAGAGGAATCTCGCCAACAAGGCACCGGATGCTAAGCTGGGTAGGAGGCAAGATCCAGATGGGTGTAGCTAGCGCTCCCCCTCTCTTGCAAAAACGCTGGTGAATCAGCCCAAAACGCAGATCTGGCCAGAACGCAGGTGCTGCTGAAAAATGCAGATGGAAAGAGGGGATTTTCCCGTGATGGAAAGGACATGTAGAGACCAGCGCTTGCTGCCTGGAGGTGAAGAGCAAAAACGCAGGTGGAGAAGGGTTTCTAGGCGACAAAAAACTCAGCTTGTTCCATCCTTTCCTGGCTGATGAAACGCTGGCTGATCTTCTTCTTGGGAGGGAGTACCTGATGCAGAAGGTGATGCGCCCGGTCTCAAGACCATGAAGAGCTGAAGCTTTGGTACCATGTGAGAGTGCGTGTGTGCGGAAGCGTGAGAGAGAGGAGAGGAGAGAGGGAGACAGTAGACACAAAATGCTGGTGTGGGTAAGAGGGGGCGATCACCCCCCCCCCCCCCCCCCCCCGACTACCAGAGCATAAGACGTGTACAATGTAATGAAATGGGTTTCCCCCCGACTCCATATATAGGAGTGCCCAAGGTGGTCGCCCAACCCAAGTGGGCGGCCGGCCCCCTAACTCGGGCGGTTGGACAAGGTACAACCTAGACTATGGGTGGCGAGCCTGGAGACACTAGCCGTACAAGTAAGTGCCCTAGACCTGTGTGAAGTAGCAGAGTGGTGTAAATCTAACATAGGAGTGCCCAAGGTGGGCCCCTAGCTCAAGTGGGCGGCCGGTCCCAAACTCCGACGGCGGGACAAGGTACAACCTAGACTATGGGTGGCCAGCCCGGAGACACTAGTTGTACAAGGAAGTGCCTAGACATGTGTGAAGCAGCAAATTGGTGTAAATTTAACACCCCTTCTCAGCACCTGATGCTGAACAAACCGTATGAAGCCGAAGATGTGAGGCAAATGATGAAGATGTTTGCTCCGATGTCTGCAGCAGTCTGGGGTGTCCCAACCTCCGAAGCAAACTACTGTACTCCGCCGATACAGGGTGAATGTGACAAATTGCTGAGGTGTCAAAGCCCTGAAGAAGGGAACCAACTTGTAGATGCCGGCCGAGGGGCCTAAACCCTAAGAAGAACAAGTAACAGAAGAAGATGTCCTACCAACTTATGGGGACCCCGTCCGATGGGGCCCCAAGTGACATAAAGGATTAAAATAAAGCAGGACCCGCTCACACACACACACAAACTGATGATGTGGCAGATTTCCAAAAATTGCGATGACGTGGCAAGCTGTACGGATTTCCGTGTTTTGCGTTGGCTGATGTCGTGGCAGGACTGTACGGATTTTCGTAAATTGCGCTGACAGCTTTTTGGCTGTGCTTTTGGACCAGATGCTTTTGAATTTGAAGGCTTTTCACTGTAATTGCTTTTTAGGCCAAGGGCCTTTAAATATGAGGTTAGGGCTCATTCTCTGGCATGCTTCCTGGAGAAGGTGCACCCCTCGTCGTCGTCGCAGTACCAATCATCTCTAGCAGTACCCATTAGTACGTCAATAGCACCATAGTACAACTACCCCTCGTCGTTGTCAACGCAGTACCCCAGCATCAAGCACCCCTTGCGTTTTGGCTTGGCTCCTGCCTAGCTCAGCATAGGGATCATCGGGACCAGCAGTATCTTTAGTACCGAGTAGCTTCCGCAGTACCAAGCACCAAATACCTGCAGTATCCAGTAGCCTCACAATACCCATTAGCATCTCAGCATCTCAACATTTTAGTCATTGTATCAGCATTTGTGCAAGTAATAAAGGCTAAAGCAAGTAATAAAGGCCGCATAAATGATGTACTCACTCTGTAATCCAGTATGGTCAGCTGATCGTCTGTGCTGCATGCGGCGTATGGCCCTCTCTACCATCTCTGCTGTAAAGAAGGAGGAGCACGTGGGGCGTGGCTCGTGTGGCTGTGGGATAGGAGGCTGTTCTGGCACCTCATATAGTCGCTCTGCATAGTCATGCGATATCTGTGGATCCTCAATAGCTGTAGTCGGACCTGGCTCGCGCAGGGTGCGCCATGCCGTCGCGCTATCCATGCTCATGAATAGGCGGTATAGCTCAAGCTCCTGTGCCTCTTCGAATGCTCGCCGCTTTTGGCGTGTCAGCGTCTTCATATGACGTCTGGCCTCTCTCTCTGTGATCTCTCCTAAGGCTCGCCGTGCGCGGAGGTGTCGGTATAGCTCTCTGCACTCATCATCATACCAGCGGTTCTGAGGCATAGTCCCGGGGAGGGGAGTGCGTCCTGTGTGAGTGGTGTGTGGAAAAGAGCTAATAGCTGAAGTGTGGAGAACGGAAGAGATATGTGATGTGAGAACTGAGAGTGGTGTGGATGGGTGGAGGAGGCATAGGCCATGTTCGACCTTGGCCGAGTAAAGAGAGGCTAGCTCATGTGTGAAATGGATGGTGGTGTGTGGAGTGTGTGCTGTGGAGCTGTGTGGGATGGTATCTCCGGTGATGGAGAAAGAGAGGTATGTGTGGTCGGCTCCGATGGGTATGGGTGGAATGGTGAAGGATGTGATAAGGTGTGTAGCCTCCCTGGGTCCCTGAATATAGTCTACTGTACTCCCCCCTCCTTCTGCAACTCCATGTGGCATACAAGTCAGGCCCCCTGAGGTGGGCCACTGGACCATCCCGTTATAAATAACGAGACGGTGCTGGGAGCCAAGTCGAAGTAGATGTCGTCCGTAGGCTGTGACTGGAGCTCTTTCTGCTGTATCTCTCATAGCAGCCTCCTCATCTAGAGTGTGTAGTGCCTCTGGGTCCTCATGGTCATATGCCTCACACTGCTCACTGCGCGTACGAGCATTGAAGTCTCCCATAAGGAAGACTTCACCCAGTGTGGAGTACTCCATAATCTCCTCCGTGAGGCATGCGTACGGTGACTCCTGCTCAATAGGGGCGAATCTGGAGCCTGTGGGAGCAAAGTAGCAAAGGGCAATGTAGACGATCCTGTCTCGTGAGAGCTCGAGGCGAATCCACATGTAGCGGGCCTGTGGGTCCCGGGCAACAATCTGTAGTCTGCTGTGAAGCCCCTGTCTAAAGAGTATGGCCACTCCTCCTGAGCCGCGAGTGGTGTGCTGGCGCATACATCCTCGATGTAGAGACTCCCACTGGAATCCATGTATCCGTGGTAACCCTCTCTCCGGGCTCTCGTGTGTCTCTGTAAGTAGAATGATGTCTCGACCTCTCATCACCTCCTCAAGTCTCTCTGGGTGTGTCCATAGGTCTCCATTGCAATTCCAAACCGTGACATGAATCTCCTCGTGTGTCCCACAGGCCGCGAGTCCCTATGCGATGGTCTTGCCATCAATGATAACCCTACCATCTCGATATACTGCCTTCTTCCCTTCTTTGCGGGCTTGGTGGACTCGAGGCATGCACGCGCGACGGTGATCTTGTTGCATCTTTGTGAGGTCATCATCAAGATAAATCGGGGGGCCTTCTATCCCTCTCAAGATGACCCTCTTTCGGAGGAAGGAAGTTCGAGACTCCTCGGAGGCGAATTGGAGGATGAGAGCTCTCTTCTTTGGATCTTTGCCGGCTCTCCAAACTTTGGAGAAAGGGATCTCTTCTTCCTTGTATCCCACTTTCTTGCATAAAGCTTTCCCATCGCTCTCGGGTGTAGACCCTTCTTCTTCTTTGATGCCGGTCACTCGCACATTGAGACGGCGAGCTTGTCGCATCTTCTCCTCTTCGATGGTTGTGTGTACGATGAGTACCTCATCTTTTTGGGCTTCCTCTCTTGCTACCTTCTTGATGTTCTTTTTGACCACTTCGACCCATCCTTCTTTGGTGGCCTCTAATTTGTCCTCAATGCTTGCGGTGAGGGCTTTGGTGATCTCCTCCTTGAGGGCTTCCTTAGCCTCCTCTTTAATCTCTCCTTCCTCGGGGGTGAGGGATGTGATGGAAGCATGAAGGAGTTCGATTTGTGCCTTCATCTCTTCTTGCTCTTTCCTCCATCTCTCCCTCTCCTTCTCGTTCTCCCGTTCCCTTCTCTCCTTCTCCTCTTTGAGATTTTGGATTTCCGCTCTCATGTCCTCCTTCTCTTCGTTCCATAGCTTGATGAAGGTGGCTTTCTCCTCCTTCCATATCTCTCTCTCCATCCGCCATTCTTTCATGTCCTTCTCCAGTTGTGCAATCCTCTTGTTCGTGAGCATGAAGGTTGTCTTCGTTGTCGGTGTCGGCGTCTTGATGATGGGGGAAGACATGGTTGTCTTCGTAGCTACCCTCTCTTCATATTGTGAAGAAGAGGGGAGAAGGGGAAGAGAGCACTCAACGTGTGTGTGTGGGTATGTAACCGTGTGTGTGTGTGTGAGAGAGAGAGAGAGAGATGGCTGCGGGTACGGCAATAAGCTGGGTTGGAGGTAGCGCGCTGGCCGTCTTGGCGTGCAGGGAGCAGCGCACAGGGGGGGGGGGGGCAGCGCGCAGGAGGGAGCAGCGAACAGGGGTGGGGCAGCGCGCAGGAGGGAGCAGCGCACAGGGGGGGGGCAGCGCGCAGGAGGGAGCAGCCGGGCAGCACGCACAGAGAGAGAGAGAGAGAGAGAGAGAGAGAGAGAGAGAGAGAGAGAGAGAGAGAGAGAGAGAGAGAGAGAGAGAGAGAGAGAGAGACGGACACAACACCTGTGTGGGAAAGGGGGCGATCAGCCGCCCATTGACCTACAACAGAAAAAACGCTACTCTATTAGAGAGAGCTAGCATGTGATACAAATGCCACATGATATATAATGAGTACCCTCCTGACTCCATATATAGGATGTGAGTGTGCGTGTGCAGAAGCGTGAGAGAGAGGAGAGGAACAATAGACACATAATGCCGGTGTGGGTAAGATGGGGCAATCAACCCCCTTGACTACCAGAGCATAAGATTTGTACAAAGTAATGTCAGACTATGTGAAATGGGTACCTCCGTGACTCCATATATAAGAGTGTCCAAGGTGGGCGCCTAGCCCAAGAGGGCGACTGGCCCCCTAACTCGGGCGGCCAGACAAGGTACAACCTAGCCTATGGGCGGCCAGCCTGGAGACACTAGCTGTACAAGGAAGTGCCCTAGACCTGTGTGAAGCAGTAGAGTGGTGTAAATCCAACACCCCCTTTCAGTACGTGATGCTGAACAAACCGCATGAAGCCAAAGATGTGCGGCAAATGATGAAAATGTCTGCTGCGATGTTTGCAACAGTTTGGGGTGTCCCAACCTTCGAGAGATCTCCATGGTAAAGTGCCGTCACGAGCAGTGTAACAAACTGATGTACTCCACTGATACAGGGTGAAGATACGGGGTGAAGGTCCCAAACTGAGTGTGAAAACAACTCCTTGTCGTAAAAGAAGTGCCAATAAACCTGCAAGTGTCGTGCCCAATAGGATCTTTGGTTTCTGTAGTCAAAATGTCTGGAGAAAATGGGAAGGCCCAGGAACCACCATGAGAATGATCGGAAGCTTGTCAATACGTGAACCTGCAACCTAGTGTGGCCAGGTGGCTAAGATATGTAAAACTCTTGGAAGGCCAGATGTAGCAATCTGCGCCGTAAACGTCCTTTGAAACAAGGAAAGCTAGATCAAACAGTGTGCATTGTAGAAGCTATTGTAAGCTGCAGCAGTCATCGGGAGACCGCACGGACCACCACCGGATGGTGTCTTGTCAATAGGTAGGGTTTTCAAGATGAGGGGAAAGCCAGACTCAACAGTCTGCGCTGTGAAGGGCCTTTGAGAAGAGGTGTGGTCAGTCCAAGCTGTCTGCATCGTGATCATCCTGCAAAAGTAGGGAAGTCAGATTGAACAGTCTGCGTTGTGAGTAATCTCTGAGAAGAGGAAAGGCCAGACCAATCTCTCTACGACGTCTTGCCTGTATCTCTAGCCTCCAATCCTCCGGTGTCAACCAAAAGAGAATCCGCGTCAACAATTCCATCAAACCGCAACTGGGTGTGGCTTTCAATGTGAACGAGCTAGGAGTGGTCTACTGCCCAGGTTGGGGGATAAGTCTGCTGTAAGGTTACCAAGGGTGAGTGTAAGCAACTCTGAAAGTAGCAATCCAAATGATCAGGAGTGTAGAAGAGCAACTGCACTACCATCCAAGCCAAGCTTCGGGTGACTCCGGATGTAGTCGTGGGATGTCTGATCTCTCGCATCTTGCAGGTAAACTCTCCAAGAGAGTCTAAAGCACTGAAGTCCCACTTCAGTTTGTAGATCCAAGCAATGAACTTGTCCAAGAAGAGATCCAAGATCCTCTCACCGAGTCCATGTAGATGCTCCTCCTTAAGCAAGTGATCTTACGTGTCGAGGTCAAGTGGTAAGTGCTTGTCCACCCAAGATGGTGGTGTCTTTTTTGGGAATTTCGGAATCCCATATGCCATGAGCATGGCCATATCTCTTGTGAACTCCTTTGATGAGTGCATAGGTGTGTCCATAGCAAACCACAAGTCACCACCCCCTCTGGAGTGCGCAACCGCCGAATGATGACCGGAATGAATGGATATCCCAAGGATCGCACGCCCATAGATGATTAAGCCGATGTCAAAGGTATCGTGTACTGCAGCAGTCACTGAGATACCACACCAACCACCACCGGATGGTGTTCTGGTAGGAGGTAACTTCATCCTCTATGAAAAACACAAGCCAAGAGGCTGCTGTCTACACAAAAACACAACTGTTCGGTGATGAAAACGCTGCTGTCCAGTGATTTTCAGCATGCTCGTACGCTCCTGGCAGGGTTCGGAGCAGTGCAGAGGGTCTGGGGAGGGTGGGGAATCAATGTCACAACCCCAGGTGGGCTGAAAACATAGAAAAAACAGCAGGTGTATATGGCTGAAATCTGAGGGAAATGAAGAGGAATCTCGCCAACAAGGCACCGGATGCTAAGCTGGGTAGGAGGCAAGATCCAGATGGGTGTAGCTAGCGCTCCCCCTCTCTTGCAAAAACGCTGGTGAATCAGCCCAAAACGCAGATCTGGCCAGAACGCAGGTGCTGCTGAAAAATGCAGATGGAAAGAGGGGATTTTCCCGTGATGGAAAGGACATGTAGAGACCAGCGCTTGCTGCCTGGAGGTGAAGAGCAAAAACGCAGGTGGAGAAGGGTTTCTAGGCGACAAAAAACTCAGCTTGTTCCATCCTTTCCTGGCTGATGGAAAACGCTGGCTGATCTTCTTCTTGGGAGGGAGTACCTGATGCAGAAGGTGATGCGCCCGGTCTCAAGACCATGAAGAGCTGAAGCTTTGGTACCATGTGAGAGTGCGTGTGTGCGGAAGCGTGAGAGAGAGGAGAGGAGAGAGGGAGACAGTAGACACAAAATGCTGGTGTGGGTAAGAGGGGGCGATCACCCCCCCCCCCCCCCCGACTACCAGAGCATAAGACGTGTACAATGTAATGAAATGGGTTTCCCCCCGACTCCATATATAGGAGTGCCCAAGGTGGTCGCCCAACCCAAGTGGGCGGCCGGCCCCCTAACTCGGGCGGTTGGACAAGGTACAACCTAGACTATGGGTGGCGAGCCTGGAGACACTAGCCGTACAAGTAAGTGCCCTAGACCTGTGTGAAGTAGCAGAGTGGTGTAAATCTAACATAGGAGTGCCCAAGGTGGGCCCCTAGCTCAAGTGGGCGGCCGGTCCCAAACTCCGACGGCGGGACAAGGTACAACCTAGACTATGGGTGGCCAGCCCGGAGACACTAGTTGTACAAGGAAGTGCCTAGACATGTGTGAAGCAGCAAATTGGTGTAAATTTAACACCCCTTCTCAGCACCTGATGCTGAACAAACCGTATGAAGCCGAAGATGTGAGGCAAATGATGAAGATGTTTGCTCCGATGTCTGCAGCAGTCTGGGGTGTCCCAACCTCCGAAGCAAACTACTGTACTCCGCCGATACAGGGTGAATGTGACAAATTGCTGAGGTGTCAAAGCCCTGAAGAAGGGAACCAACTTGTAGATGCCGGCCGAGGGGCCTAAACCCTAAGAAGAACAAGTAACAGAAGAAGATGTCCTACCAACTTATGGGGACCCCGTCCGATGGGGCCCCAAGTGACATAAAGGATTAAAATAAAGCAGGACCCGCTCACACACACACACAAACTGATGATGTGGCAGATTTCCAAAAATTGCGATGACGTGGCAAGCTGTACGGATTTCCGTGTTTTGCGTTGGCTGATGTCGTGGCAGGACTGTACGGATTTTCGTAAATTGCGCTGACAGCTTTTTGGCTGTGCTTTTGGACCAGATGCTTTTGAATTTGAAGGCTTTTCACTGTAATTGCTTTTTAGGCCAAGGGCCTTTAAATATGAGGTTAGGGCTCATTCTCTGGCATGCTTCCTGGAGAAGGTGCACCCCTCGTCGTCGTCGCAGTACCAATCATCTCTAGCAGTACCCATTAGTACGTCAATAGCACCATAGTACAACTACCCCTCGTCGTTGTCAACGCAGTACCCCAGCATCAAGCACCCCTTGCGTTTTGGCTTGGCTCCTGCCTAGCTCAGCATAGGGATCATCGGGACCAGCAGTATCTTTAGTACCGAGTAGCTTCCGCAGTACCAAGCACCAAATACCTGCAGTATCCAGTAGCCTCACAATACCCATTAGCATCTCAGCATCTCAACATTTTAGTCATTGTATCAGCATTTGTGCAAGTAATAAAGGCTAAAGCAAGTAATAAAGGCCGCATAAATGATGTACTCACTCTGTAATCCAGTATGGTCAGCTGATCGTCTGTGCTGCATGCGGCGTATGGCCCTCTCTACCATCTCTGCTGTAAAGAAGGAGGAGCACGTGGGGCGTGGCTCGTGTGGCTGTGGGATAGGAGGCTGTTCTGGCACCTCATATAGTCGCTCTGCATAGTCATGCGATATCTGTGGATCCTCAATAGCTGTAGTCGGACCTGGCTCGCGCAGGGTGCGCCATGCCGTCGCGCTATCCATGCTCATGAATAGGCGGTATAGCTCAAGCTCCTGTGCCTCTTCGAATGCTCGCCGCTTTTGGCGTGTCAGCGTCTTCATATGACGTCTGGCCTCTCTCTCTGTGATCTCTCCTAAGGCTCGCCGTGCGCGGAGGTGTCGGTATAGCTCTCTGCACTCATCATCATACCAGCGGTTCTGAGGCATAGTCCCGGGGAGGGGAGTGCGTCCTGTGTGAGTGGTGTGTGGAAAAGAGCTAATAGCTGAAGTGTGGAGAACGGAAGAGATATGTGATGTGAGAACTGAGAGTGGTGTGGATGGGTGGAGGAGGCATAGGCCATGTTCGACCTTGGCCGAGTAAAGAGAGGCTAGCTCATGTGTGAAATGGATGGTGGTGTGTGGAGTGTGTGCTGTGGAGCTGTGTGGGATGGTATCTCCGGTGATGGAGAAAGAGAGGTATGTGTGGTCGGCTCCGATGGGTATGGGTGGAATGGTGAAGGATGTGATAAGGTGTGTAGCCTCCCTGGGTCCCTGAATATAGTCTACTGTACTCCCCCCTCCTTCTGCAACTCCATGTGGCATACAAGTCAGGCCCCCTGAGGTGGGCCACTGGACCATCCCGTTATAAATAACGAGACGGTGCTGGGAGCCAAGTCGAAGTAGATGTCGTCCGTAGGCTGTGACTGGAGCTCTTTCTGCTGTATCTCTCATAGCAGCCTCCTCATCTAGAGTGTGTAGTGCCTCTGGGTCCTCATGGTCATATGCCTCACACTGCTCACTGCGCGTACGAGCATTGAAGTCTCCCATAAGGAAGACTTCACCCAGTGTGGAGTACTCCATAATCTCCTCCGTGAGGCATGCGTACGGTGACTCCTGCTCAATAGGGGCGAATCTGGAGCCTGTGGGAGCAAAGTAGCAAAGGGCAATGTAGACGATCCTGTCTCGTGAGAGCTCGAGGCGAATCCACATGTAGCGGGCCTGTGGGTCCCGGGCAACAATCTGTAGTCTGCTGTGAAGCCCCTGTCTAAAGAGTATGGCCACTCCTCCTGAGCCGCGAGTGGTGTGCTGGCGCATACATCCTCGATGTAGAGACTCCCACTGGAATCCATGTATCCGTGGTAACCCTCTCTCCGGGCTCTCGTGTGTCTCTGTAAGTAGAATGATGTCTCGACCTCTCATCACCTCCTCAAGTCTCTCTGGGTGTGTCCATAGGTCTCCATTGCAATTCCAAACCGTGACATGAATCTCCTCGTGTGTCCCACAGGCCGCGAGTCCCTATGCGATGGTCTTGCCATCAATGATAACCCTACCATCTCGATATACTGCCTTCTTCCCTTCTTTGCGGGCTTGGTGGACTCGAGGCATGCACGCGCGACGGTGATCTTGTTGCATCTTTGTGAGGTCATCATCAAGATAAATCGGGGGGCCTTCTATCCCTCTCAAGATGACCCTCTTTCGGAGGAAGGAAGTTCGAGACTCCTCGGAGGCGAATTGGAGGATGAGAGCTCTCTTCTTTGGATCTTTGCCGGCTCTCCAAACTTTGGAGAAAGGGATCTCTTCTTCCTTGTATCCCACTTTCTTGCATAAAGCTTTCCCATCGCTCTCGGGTGTAGACCCTTCTTCTTCTTTGATGCCGGTCACTCGCACATTGAGACGGCGAGCTTGTCGCATCTTCTCCTCTTCGATGGTTGTGTGTACGATGAGTACCTCATCTTTTTGGGCTTCCTCTCTTGCTACCTTCTTGATGTTCTTTTTGACCACTTCGACCCATCCTTCTTTGGTGGCCTCTAATTTGTCCTCAATGCTTGCGGTGAGGGCTTTGGTGATCTCCTCCTTGAGGGCTTCCTTAGCCTCCTCTTTAATCTCTCCTTCCTCGGGGGTGAGGGATGTGATGGAAGCATGAAGGAGTTCGATTTGTGCCTTCATCTCTTCTTGCTCTTTCCTCCATCTCTCCCTCTCCTTCTCGTTCTCCCGTTCCCTTCTCTCCTTCTCCTCTTTGAGATTTTGGATTTCCGCTCTCATGTCCTCCTTCTCTTCGTTCCATAGCTTGATGAAGGTGGCTTTCTCCTCCTTCCATATCTCTCTCTCCATCCGCCATTCTTTCATGTCCTTCTCCAGTTGTGCAATCCTCTTGTTCGTGAGCATGAAGGTTGTCTTCGTTGTCGGTGTCGGCGTCTTGATGATGGGGGAAGACATGGTTGTCTTCGTAGCTACCCTCTCTTCATATTGTGAAGAAGAGGGGAGAAGGGGAAGAGAGCACTCAACGTGTGTGTGTGGGTATGTAACCGTGTGTGTGTGTGTGAGAGAGAGAGAGAGAGATGGCTGCGGGTACGGCAATAAGCTGGGTTGGAGGTAGCGCGCTGGCCGTCTTGGCGTGCAGGGAGCAGCGCACAGGGGGGGGGGGGGGCAGCGCGCAGGAGGGAGCAGCGAACAGGGGTGGGGCAGCGCGCAGGAGGGAGCAGCGCACAGGGGGGGGGCAGCGCGCAGGAGGGAGCAGCCGGGCAGCACGCACAGAGAGAGAGAGAGAGAGAGAGAGAGAGAGAGAGAGAGAGAGAGAGAGAGAGAGAGAGAGAGAGAGAGAGAGAGAGAGAGAGAGACGGACACAACACCTGTGTGGGAAAGGGGGCGATCAGCCGCCCATTGACCTACAACAGAAAAAACGCTACTCTATTAGAGAGAGCTAGCATGTGATACAAATGCCACATGATATATAATGAGTACCCTCCTGACTCCATATATAGGATGTGAGTGTGCGTGTGCAGAAGCGTGAGAGAGAGGAGAGGAACAATAGACACATAATGCCGGTGTGGGTAAGATGGGGCAATCAACCCCCTTGACTACCAGAGCATAAGATTTGTACAAAGTAATGTCAGACTATGTGAAATGGGTACCTCCGTGACTCCATATATAAGAGTGTCCAAGGTGGGCGCCTAGCCCAAGAGGGCGACTGGCCCCCTAACTCGGGCGGCCAGACAAGGTACAACCTAGCCTATGGGCGGCCAGCCTGGAGACACTAGCTGTACAAGGAAGTGCCCTAGACCTGTGTGAAGCAGTAGAGTGGTGTAAATCCAACACCCCCTTTCAGTACGTGATGCTGAACAAACCGCATGAAGCCAAAGATGTGCGGCAAATGATGAAAATGTCTGCTGCGATGTTTGCAACAGTTTGGGGTGTCCCAACCTTCGAGAGATCTCCATGGTAAAGTGCCGTCACGAGCAGTGTAACAAACTGATGTACTCCACTGATACAGGGTGAAGATACGGGGTGAAGGTCCCAAACTGAGTGTGAAAACAACTCCTTGTCGTAAAAGAAGTGCCAATAAACCTGCAAGTGTCGTGCCCAATAGGATCTTTGGTTTCTGTAGTCAAAATGTCTGGAGAAAATGGGAAGGCCCAGGAACCACCATGAGAATGATCGGAAGCTTGTCAATACGTGAACCTGCAACCTAGTGTGGCCAGGTGGCTAAGATATGTAAAACTCTTGGAAGGCCAGATGTAGCAATCTGCGCCGTAAACGTCCTTTGAAACAAGGAAAGCTAGATCAAACAGTGTGCATTGTAGAAGCTATTGTAAGCTGCAGCAGTCATCGGGAGACCGCACGGACCACCACCGGATGGTGTCTTGTCAATAGGTAGGGTTTTCAAGATGAGGGGAAAGCCAGACTCAACAGTCTGCGCTGTGAAGGGCCTTTGAGAAGAGGTGTGGTCAGTCCAAGCTGTCTGCATCGTGATCATCCTGCAAAAGTAGGGAAGTCAGATTGAACAGTCTGCGTTGTGAGTAATCTCTGAGAAGAGGAAAGGCCAGACCAATCTCTCTACGACGTCTTGCCTGTATCTCTAGCCTCCAATCCTCCGGTGTCAACCAAAAGAGAATCCGCGTCAACAATTCCATCAAACCGCAACTGGGTGTGGCTTTCAATGTGAACGAGCTAGGAGTGGTCTACTGCCCAGGTTGGGGGATAAGTCTGCTGTAAGGTTACCAAGGGTGAGTGTAAGCAACTCTGAAAGTAGCAATCCAAATGATCAGGAGTGTAGAAGAGCAACTGCACTACCATCCAAGCCAAGCTTCGGGTGACTCCGGATGTAGTCGTGGGATGTCTGATCTCTCGCATCTTGCAGGTAAACTCTCCAAGAGAGTCTAAAGCACTGAAGTCCCACTTCAGTTTGTAGATCCAAGCAATGAACTTGTCCAAGAAGAGATCCAAGATCCTCTCACCGAGTCCATGTAGATGCTCCTCCTTAAGCAAGTGATCTTACGTGTCGAGGTCAAGTGGTAAGTGCTTGTCCACCCAAGATGGTGGTGTCTTTTTTGGGAATTTCGGAATCCCATATGCCATGAGCATGGCCATATCTCTTGTGAACTCCTTTGATGAGTGCATAGGTGTGTCCATAGCAAACCACAAGTCACCACCCCCTCTGGAGTGCGCAACCGCCGAATGATGACCGGAATGAATGGATATCCCAAGGATCGCACGCCCATAGATGATTAAGCCGATGTCAAAGGTATCGTGTACTGCAGCAGTCACTGAGATACCACACCAACCACCACCGGATGGTGTTCTGGTAGGAGGTAACTTCATCCTCTATGAAAAACACAAGCCAAGAGGCTGCTGTCTACACAAAAACACAACTGTTCGGTGATGAAAACGCTGCTGTCCAGTGATTTTCAGCATGCTCGTACGCTCCTGGCAGGGTTCGGAGCAGTGCAGAGGGTCTGGGGAGGGTGGGGAATCAATGTCACAACCCCAGGTGGGCTGAAAACATAGAAAAAACAGCAGGTGTATATGGCTGAAATCTGAGGGAAATGAAGAGGAATCTCGCCAACAAGGCACCGGATGCTAAGCTGGGTAGGAGGCAAGATCCAGATGGGTGTAGCTAGCGCTCCCCCTCTCTTGCAAAAACGCTGGTGAATCAGCCCAAAACGCAGATCTGGCCAGAACGCAGGTGCTGCTGAAAAATGCAGATGGAAAGAGGGGATTTTCCCGTGATGGAAAGGACATGTAGAGACCAGCGCTTGCTGCCTGGAGGTGAAGAGCAAAAACGCAGGTGGAGAAGGGTTTCTAGGCGACAAAAAACTCAGCTTGTTCCATCCTTTCCTGGCTGATGGAAAACGCTGGCTGATCTTCTTCTTGGGAGGGAGTACCTGATGCAGAAGGTGATGCGCCCGGTCTCAAGACCATGAAGAGCTGAAGCTTTGGTACCATGTGAGAGTGCGTGTGTGCGGAAGCGTGAGAGAGAGGAGAGGAGAGAGGGAGACAGTAGACACAAAATGCTGGTGTGGGTAAGAGGGGGCGATCACCCCCCCCCCCCCCCCGACTACCAGAGCATAAGACGTGTACAATGTAATGAAATGGGTTTCCCCCCGACTCCATATATAGGAGTGCCCAAGGTGGTCGCCCAACCCAAGTGGGCGGCCGGCCCCTAACTCGGGCGGTTGGACAAGGTACAACCTAGACTATGGGTGGCGAGCCTGGAGACACTAGCCGTACAAGTAAGTGCCCTAGACCTGTGTGAAGTAGCAGAGTGGTGTAAATCTAACATAGGAGTGCCCAAGGTGGGCCCCTAGCTCAAGTGGGCGGCCGGTCCCAAACTCCGACGGCGGGACAAGGTACAACCTAGACTATGGGTGGCCAGCCCGGAGACACTAGTTGTACAAGGAAGTGCCTAGACATGTGTGAAGCAGCAAATTGGTGTAAATTTAACACCCCTTCTCAGCACCTGATGCTGAACAAACCGTATGAAGCCGAAGATGTGAGGCAAATGATGAAGATGTTTGCTCCGATGTCTGCAGCAGTCTGGGGTGTCCCAACCTCCGAAGCAAACTACTGTACTCCGCCGATACAGGGTGAATGTGACAAATTGCTGAGGTGTCAAAGCCCTGAAGAAGGGAACCAACTTGTAGATGCCGGCCGAGGGGCCTAAACCCTAAGAAGAACAAGTAACAGAAGAAGATGTCCTACCAACTTATGGGGACCCCGTCCGATGGGGCCCCAAGTGACATAAAGGATTAAAATAAAGCAGGACCCGCTCACACACACACACAAACTGATGATGTGGCAGATTTCCAAAAATTGCGATGACGTGGCAAGCTGTACGGATTTCCGTGTTTTGCGTTGGCTGATGTCGTGGCAGGACTGTACGGATTTTCGTAAATTGCGCTGACAGCTTTTTGGCTGTGCTTTTGGACCAGATGCTTTTGAATTTGAAGGCTTTTCACTGTAATTGCTTTTTAGGCCAAGGGCCTTTAAATATGAGGTTAGGGCTCATTCTCTGGCATGCTTCCTGGAGAAGGTGCACCCCTCGTCGTCGTCGCAGTACCAATCATCTCTAGCAGTACCCATTAGTACGTCAATAGCACCATAGTACAACTACCCCTCGTCGTTGTCAACGCAGTACCCCAGCATCAAGCACCCCTTGCGTTTTGGCTTGGCTCCTGCCTAGCTCAGCATAGGGATCATCGGGACCAGCAGTATCTTTAGTACCGAGTAGCTTCCGCAGTACCAAGCACCAAATACCTGCAGTATCCAGTAGCCTCACAATACCCATTAGCATCTCAGCATCTCAACATTTTAGTCATTGTATCAGCATTTGTGCAAGTAATAAAGGCTAAAGCAAGTACTTGCTCTGGCAATAGAGCAAGGGGGCCCTCGAGGGTGGTTGGGACACGACATACCGTCTCTCTCTCTCTCTCTCTCTCTCTCTCTCTCTCTCTCTCTCGTTCATTGTGTTCAGTTCAATATCTCTTTTCAAGTGAAGTAAAGTAACCTTGTGTTTGTGTGAAGTATTAGATCCGAGCTAAATCCTTATACACTTCCGCTGCACATGACATGGTATTAGAGCTCTGTGCGTGCTTTGGCTTCGCGAACTCAAGGGAAGAACCCCAAGTACCCAAGTATCCCAAGGACACCAAGAACCCAAAGAACCTCTCCCAACTTTTCTCCCTCAAAGAAGCTCGTGTCTTGATCGCGGACTTATTAGCCTCTCTCATCCTTGGTCCATTGTGTGCCGGCCGCGCTCCCGTCCTCATCGCTATGTTTTTGAACGAAGATCGACATTGGATCCGCGAAAATCCAGATCTTGAATACCAAGATTTGCTTACCTTGTATGTGAATATAGAAGGAGTTGGAGAAAGGATCCCTAACCCTCTTCTGCATTCGCATGTAGCGTGCATCCACTTCCGTCGACAAGCAACCATTGGAAATACCTCTGAGCACCCTCACCTTTCATCTTCACGCGCAATGTTTTCACGATAGGACTATTCGAGTGGTCGTACTTGCTCTCAAGGCAAAGTTAGCATCAAGGCTGGTATTCTGTGACAGTAGTAAGGCTACCTAGTAACTCGGTTGGTTGGTGTTTACATCGCAATAGTACCTACATCCGCAATATCTACAAGTTTGGAGGAGTGTGTGAATTCTGCTTTTGTCTTTGGCTTCAAACTCCTGAAAACAAATCGTCGTGTCACATTTTTAACAACGGTTGTCGGACCTCATGGGTACTAATGCAAGTAACTGAGTACTGGTACTATTGTCCTTGTTAAGCTTGCCTTTGCCTTTGTCCTCTAGCGAACTCGTGCATTTGCTTTTAGCTTCACAATCCCGAACCAAACAATTTGTTGGTTACCTTGAGAACATCACCCGTGCATAGGCCGCTAACTGGGAAATGGTTGATCGGCTTTCCATAGCCGATAGCTGGTGTTGGTAGTTGGTGCTTGAGCAAGGGGGGGCCATCGCGCGGATACAAGCCTCTACAAGCCGGGCTTTTATTCTTGGCAAGCTTGGACTTCCACCTCGCGCACTCCCAAAAGTCTTTAAAAATTCCCCAAGCCGCTCCACAAAATCCTTCCAAAAGCTTGTCCAACAGACCGACCTCATCCACTGCATTTCAAATGCTGGCCATCATAGGAGCAAACCGGTTGGATCCCTTTGACGAGTAGCGTCTTGAGATGCTTGCGATAGCTCCTAGAACGAGCCACACAAGCCCATTGTTTTGGAACGCTCGCAGTGAATGCCTCCAAAATGCCTCCCTGCATGTAGTGTTTTAAAACGCCCTTCAGCAAACTACCCGCCGACAGATTTCAACAACATATCAAAACGCAGTTTTGGGCAACATTTCAAAAAGGATATTCCGGCAACATATCAAAATGCCATGGAAATCACCAATCATGAAAAACTCTACCAACCCTCTAGCTTTTCCATTCACGATCTGCAAGAGATCTTTTTGCCTTAGATCTTCCTCTTCTCCACGGTGCCACTGTCTCCCACGATGTTGCTGTAATACCATGTTAAAGTCAACGATGCGGAAGCGTAGAGCAATGGGGAGAAAATACGACAGATTGCTTGGCAGGGGGATTCTCAGACACGTGATGGGGTTTTTTCAATCATCACTAGTATTACACTATGGAATGTTTGGAGAGCTCGTTGTCTCCACATTCTAAGTGCGGCTCCATAGCTCCTTCAGGATACCCTCACTGCCATTTGGCTGGACATCATTCACACCCTGATTTGGCAGTGGGATTCTTCCTCAGGTACATCTCGAGCAGCCGAGGCTCGCCGATTTGCCTTCCTTCGGCGTTGGGCACGATCCCCACTCTTCTTCACACTTACAGGTGGCCAGATTACATGGCATTATGCCCCTCCTCGGTGGTTTCTCCTCCACTCGTCACACCGACCACCATGAGATTGTTTTAGTCGAGTTGTCACTATAGTGGCTCTCCTTGTACACCCCACGTGATAGGCTATTTTGGCATCCGTTGGGGATTATATTGTACTCAGTAATATACAGCCCTGACTTTTTCCAAAAAAAAGAAAGAGAGAGAGAGAGAGAGAGAGAGAGAGAGAGAGAGAGAGAGAGAGAGAGAGAGAGAGAGAGAGAGAGAGATTGATTTGGTATTAACGTCCGCGGGGGGCTAGAAATGACCCATGGGACCTCAAAGTGATACATAATCTCCCCTCACGGGGGTGTATTGTGTGGTGTGTGTTATTCTCTTTTTGTGTTCCTATGAGTGTCTTTTGATGCTCAAGTATGCGGGTGAGGTATGTGCCGAGAGCTGTAGGGGAGGGGTCTGTCTTGGATAATAGGTCCGCAAAGGTAGAGCAACCGCTTAGAAGTGGTTGAAAGTTAGCCCGGATGTGAGCGTATTCTGGGCATTCCAATGTCACATGTGCTTCATCTTCGGGAGCTTGCATTGTACATGATGTGCATATCCGTTTAGAAGCATCAATTTTCAGCCAGCCCTCTGTTTCTATTTTGAGCATATGTGACCTTGTGCGCATCAAAGAGATGGCTCTTCGTGCCATGTGGGGCATGGGTGTTCGTTTGTGGGCCCGAGCTTCCATTGGGTTTGTGCTATAGCCTTCCCAATACTTTGTGTTGACATGCTTGCAATAGTATTCAAATTTCGAGCGGTGTTGCGTTGTCTTCCACTCGGTGTGGAGGCTATTTAGTAATGCAATTTCACAATTCAGCATGTGTTCTCCCTCCTTGCCCTCCTCAATAAGCATGTCCACATATGCCTCTACATTCCATTTAGCGAACCATTTCTTAATGTCCTGTATGAGGCTCGATGACAGAAATTTGCTTTTTTTTGTCTTTTGCGGCGCACATCCCGTTTCCCATGCAATGCGGGGGATTCGGGTAGTAGGCATCGCTTTGACCTTCATGATATACGTGTACATTTTTTGCAATGCTTTCATTTCTAGTGGTCTCTTGCCTGTCTCCAGGAGTAGCACGGAGTATGGTGTCGTCTTTTTGACCCCCATGTGTCGACATAGATTTTTTTTTTGAATTTTTTCAATTTCATTCCATGTGTGGGCTGAAATGCTTGCTCCCCATATTTCCACTCCGTAGAGGATGGCTTGCACTACGCATGTCTCAAAAATGGTCGCTTTTATCTCCCATCTTTTTATGCTCCTTTGTGTGCACATGTTTTCAAATTGATAGTACTTGGCATGGCCGATGTCAATTCTATTATGTGCGCATTGTCCCCAAGCATAGTTGCACGGGATGTCAATCCCCAAGTACTTGAAACTGTCGACTTTCTCAATTTGTTTCCCTTGATACATGAGGGGGGCGTGGATATCCATCTTACGAGTCTTTACAATCATGAACTTTGTTTTGTCTACATTGATTGATAGACCCACATTTTCACAAAAAGCATGTAACGCATCGACCAATTTCTGTAGAGCTGTAATGTCATGGGCGAAAAGAGCCACATCGTCTGTATAGATGAGCATGAGAAGTGTAAACATCCCGATGGCTGGTTCATCCCCTTCTAGTTGAGGGAGGAAGCTTTCTATTTGATCAATGCACAATCCAAAAAGAGTAGGGGAGAGAGGGTATCCTTGTTTGACCCCCATGTTGCTTGAGAAAGCTTTGGACAGCCCTTCGTGCGTTTTTAGTTGACATATGACTCTGTCATAGAGACGTGCTACCGCATCTTGAGATGCATCGGTACTTTTATGCATTCCATCCTTTTCCATATACCCATTCTCGGGACCGTGTCAAAGGCTTTGGTGAAATCTACAAAGCAATAGTATAATGTTTTTCCCTTTAGCCGACTCTCTTCCATTAATACCCTGAGTGAAACAAGGTGATCAATGGTGCTATGTTTTGGTCGAAAACCTGCTTGTTCTTTTGCTCGTTTTCCATTTGTCTCTGCCCATGTGCTTATGCTTTGTTCTAAGATGCTTCCCAAAAGCTTTGCCATGCAATATCCGACCATAATGGTACGGTAGTTGGTAGGCTGATTTACATCCCCTTTTTTGTAAAGTGCTTTGATCCAGTTCTTTTGCCAATCCTCGGGTAGCCCTTGAACAATGGCTTGGTTTAGCATTCTATGTATCCACTCTCTGGCTCTCATACCTGACCATTTGAGCATTTCTGAGTTCAAGTGTAGTATGTCCGGAGCTTTCCCATTTGCAAGTTTCTGTATGCCTTTTTTAACCGTTTTGGGATCAAAGTGGTCTTGGGCATGGAGATCGGTTTGCATGTGTGGCATTTCTTCTGCATTATTATGCACATATAGTTGTTCCACATACATGTACATGTCATCTGAGCTTATGTCTCCCATAATGTCATGTCTCCGTCCTTTTATTTTCAGCCATTCTTTTTTGGGATTTTTCTTGAAGTTGGCTATGGCTTGTGTCTCCGTGTGTAGCTCATAGTTTCTTCTTTTCCGCCTCTTGAGATTTGTGTAGTCTTTTGATAGAGTTTCCCATTCCGTGTTCGTCATTGACAGTGCCCGCAATTGTTTTTTGACATACTTGCACTCTTCATCAAACCATGGGTTATGCGGTAGCCCTTTAATATGATTTCCTCGCTGATGCGCTTTTCCCATTGTTCCACGGCGTCACATAGAGCTTGTTTGAAAATTGGCCATGTTTGTGCGATGTGTGATGGTATGGGTACATGAGCAAGTGTATTGTCTAGATGTTCTGCATACCTTCTTTTCTTGTCCACTTGCATTTTGTATGTCCATGATTGGGCATGGGGCTGTTCTTGTGCTTTTTGAGTGGGAACTTGTAGCCATACATGGATTGGGGTGTGGTCCGAATTGGGTGACCTCTTCCCAATTGTAAAATTACTTACAATATGGGATGCCTCATATGCAATCAATACATAATCAATAACACTCATGCCTTTGTTGGCCGTGTAGCATGTGCATTCTCCGATTTTTCAAACTTACTTGTTCCATTGACGGCGATTAGTTGTAAGGATGTCATCATATTGAGCAATGCAATACCTTGCGGGTTGTAATGAGATCTTTCGAACATCTCTCCCATGTGGGATCTAGTATCTTATTATGTTCAAGCATTGGAGGTGTCATGAGATCCACCATTTGCATTTGCGCATGTGCTATGCGAGCATTCATGTCCCCAATAAGCATAATCATCCCTTCTTGTGCATAGGCATGGATATCGGCATACAGATCCTCGAAAGGGTAATTCTACATTGAAGGCACCATAGAATGGTGACTCTCTATGGGGGATGTAGCACCCGGCAATGAACATAGGTTTAGGTTTTGTGTCAAACTTGATCCATATGAACCGGTTATGGGCATTTGTCTTGCAAATTGTGATCCTTTTTCTGAGTTCCTCTCGGTATATCACTGCGACTCCTCCTTGTCCCCTCATTTTTGTACATGGCATCCGTAGGGAGTGTGTGACATATCCTTCAATGTGTGGTATTCTACATGCATCGTGTTCCCATGTTTCCAATAAAAAGAGAATGTCGGCTTGTGGTAGGACTTCTGTTAATCCTTCTCCTTTATGCCACGGGAAGCCTCTGCAATTCCAACTTGTCACGTGTAATTCCGTGAACCCATGGGTCTCGCATTGTCATTTTGTTTCCTCTTTTGCTTCCCCTTTCGTGTCTGCCTGGGCTGTTTTTTTGTTCATGCGAGCTTCGTATGCTTCACGTCTGGTCTTTTGTTGGTTCGGCGTTCTATCTTCACTGATCTAAGTAAAGTGCGCTATCCTTTAAGTAGATGCGGGCGTTTTCGAGGATAATAGCCCTCTTGCGGGCATCCAGAAGTGTGCATACGATTGCCCGATTCGCTTCTGGTTTCTTCTTGCCTACTCGATGTGCACCATATACCACCACATCGTGCATTCCGAAGTTAGTGGAGATCGTTTCCGTGATGTCTGTGTTCAAGGTGATGACCTTCTCGTTGTCGGATTCGGGGATACCCCGTATCACGATGTTCATTTTTCTTTTCTCTTGTTCGGTGTATTCTTTGTCATCCTCATTAGCATACATGTCTCTGTTCATTGAGGAAGTCTGAGGCATTGGTGTGTTTGTCATTGCATCTTTCCAAGAGCCCACATTTTCAGATACATTCATTTGCGCAGTCTTTTCATCATGTGTGGCTAGCGTGTCTTGCATTGTAGTTGTGTGCTTATCAAGAGCACTCTGGAGCTCTTGCTTCTTCTCCTCTTGGTGACGGACTCGTAGGTCTTGCATTTGGAGCTTGTGTTCCAATTCTTGGTTTTTTAGAGCTAGGTCTTTGATTTCATCACTCTGCTTCATGATGGTGGTGTGCATCGAGGAGATGAGTCCCCATATGTCTCGTAATGAGCATGGTGGCGTATTCCCTTCCATGATGTCCGGTTTCGGGGGGGTTGTTTGCTGTATTGGTTTGGGTCCCATGGTGCGTGTAGGTGAGGACCTGACAGAGAGGCCGCTTCTGGAAATTCGCAGGTTCACAGTGTCATTCATGTGGCCATGGTGTGCTCTTTGATGGCTCTGCTTGCATAGATGAAGCATATAAGTCTCAGCTGCTTTACCACCTGAATGCAAGGGAAAACCTAAACCCAGTATAATCGGGTTGAAGATCTGTTCGACTGTTCAAGTGTTCCAGTTGCAAGAATCCAGGCGCCTATGAACAGAGAGAGAGAGAGAGAGAGAGAGAGAGAGAGAGAGAGAGAGAGAGAGAGAGAGAGAGAGAGAGAGAGAGAGAGAGAGAGAGACGTGGAATGCTTACGTTCAAGCGCGAGGCCAAGCTCGTGCCGCGGAGAAAGATTCTCAGCGCCAAGTTTAGGAACAGCTAGCGAAGAAAGGCTCCGACCTCCTGTGGCGAAGAGAGCACAAGACGTGGTGGAACTTGAATCAACGAATGTTGGGAAAAGTTCCAAGAGTGCCAGCTAGTGCAGCCCCTTCTGGATAGTGCGGAGGTCTTACAGGCGGGCGAAGAAAAAACACTTGAAATCTGGCAAGGGCATTACACCAAAGTATTCTCGGATGAGATCGGTACAAGCCTGGATCCCCAAGCCTAGCAGGGTAAGTGTGTCAGGATGTGGCAGAGAATGACGGAGGTGAATGACCCTTTCACGTGGTCGGAAGTCCGTAAGGCTTGCCAAGGACTGAAGCGTCACAAGGTGGCAGGAGTAGATGGTATCCCGCCGGAAGTGTTCAAGCTCCTCGTCAAGGACAAAGGCGCCCGGAAGGATCGCGGTGTGCGTGGAACACTTATGGGAAAAGCATATCTCAGAGTTATCCAATTGATTTTCGATACAAGGGAGGTCCCAGCTGAGCACGCCGCAACAGTGCTCATTCCGGTTCCGAAAAAGGGAGACCCCACGGTTACGGATAACTACCAAGGTATCTCTCTCATTAATGTAGCACTTAAACTCGTGACTACTATTTTAGTGACGCGCATCGCTAGGACTCTAGAAGAGTGCGGCTTCTTCTTGAAGGGCCAAGCGGGCTTCCAATTTCGTGAGGAGTGCATTGGACAAGTCGCATGCCTAAAGGAAATTGTCCTACGACGAAAGAATAATGGAAGACCGAGTACGCAGTATTCATCGATTTTCGGAAGGCATACGATTCTGTTCCGCACGAAGCCCTTTTCTATAAACTCGAGGCCGCCGGGGTGGGAGGGAAAGACTTACGCTTTATTAAAGCCCTCTACAGCCACTCTCAAGTCTGCATCAGAGTTGGTGACCGTCTCTCTGAGCCCATTTAGATCGAAAGAGGGGTCCGACAAGGGTGTCCCGGGTCACCCACCCTCTTAACATCTTTATCAATGATGTTATAAATGAGGCAGCAGACTTCGGAGTGGACACTCCCGGATTAACTTAGAAAATTCAAGGTTTACTCTTCCCCGACGACCTAGTTCTTTTAGCGGACTCCCCGGCTGAGCTCTAGACTGCACTAGATCGACTTACGATGTGGGCTCAATCTTGGGGCACGAAGTTCGGTATAAGCAAGTGCCAAGCCACAGGCTTCTTTGGGGACCTTGAGGACCTCAAAAAGAATGATTCGTTCACGTTAAGACGGGGAACGCGTGGAGGTGACTGAAAGCTACAGATACCTGGGGATCATCGTGGATTCCGATTTCAGCTTGGAGACCATTATCCAAGATAGGACGACAAAGGGGCGGGGATGCCTCTTTGCAGCCAAGCACGTCCTCACCTCCCGTGCTCTCCATCTATGGACGAGGCTGAGCATTTTCAAGGCTTGCGTTTACCCCGTGATTACCTATGGAGCAGAGATCATGGGGGCACACGACCAAAAGCAATTGTTGCCACTCCAGCTCCTCGTTGCCACATGAATGAGGCGGTTGGTGGGAAAGCGGCAAAGTCGACGTCAGTCGTAGCGTCGACCTTGCATCACAAACTGAACGTCCCATCGGTCGTCGCCTTCTGCGGTGCCCAGCGGAAGCGTTCCTATGGTAAGTTTGGCTTAGTCAGCACGCTTATCAAGGACTTGGTAGCGACCACTCCTAAGTCTCGAAAGGGGTGGTCATGGACAACTAGGACGGATAGGTAGTTACGTGAGCATTGTCCAGCGGTTCCGTGAGCATTGTCCAACGATGATCGTGGAGACGGCCAGGGAACTGATATGGGATAAATGGGACTCAAGAGCCGTTTGTGCCTCTTTGACCAACTACAACCTCCGTGGGATGAATATCATGCACAAGTACCTTTTCCAGTGCAACTTATCTCAGAGCGTGAAGCGTGACGACGAGCGCCTCTTACTACTCGCTCGAGTAAGAGGATTAAGACTTGCGGATAAAGTCTTACCAAGGGGGAGTGCATGCCCCCTTTGCAATGACTTGGAGGGTGGGAAATCAATTGAACATATTGTGATGAATTGTCCGGCCCTGACCCGCGCTCGAGCTGATCGTCTCGGCCGGTTGTTGTGTACCATTCGGGACCTTCAAGACCCAGTGGGTGTCGCTATAAGTGACATCGAAGTTACCATTATCCTCCTTGGTGGGGAGGCTCGCGGAGTGAGGTTGACCTTCTGGGTTAACCCGCGTCCGCATTCGAAGGGAGCGACTGCAGGGCACTAGCAGCTTTCCTTGGTGAGGCAATTCCACAATATCAAAGAGCATTAAATGCTAGGTTGTTAACCTAGCGAACCGATTGGATGAATCGGAGATAAATCAGATCCCTTTGACGTCTAGAAGGGGGGAAAGGACGAAATTCTCCTTAATAGCAAAAAGTTATGAAACTATGTGCTAAACTCGAATATGACTTTATGATACTGATACATGGGTTGCCTTATCAATGGGCAAGAGGAGTGTTGGAGACTCTAATTGTCCCCGGATTGGGACTCCACCTACGAGCCGACGCCCAAGTTGGGTATGGCAATCTCTTTCGAAAACCCGCCGGGGTGATTCAAGGTTTTGGCGGGTGTGGGAAACCAAGTCCCGCAGTGAGAGATGCTTGGGATAGATTCGTTTTTGTAGTTTCTAGTATAAATGCCCGGCATATTTTTGACTCATACTGCACAGCATTTGCAAGGGGTTCAGGAGGTAGTTAGGCCATTTGCTAGGGCGACTAGCACATGGGCAACATCTCATGGTGGGACAGTTACAATTTGGCCTACTACAGTGCTCTTTGATCATGCCCCAGTTTCTTTGCATTTGAGATTCGAGACTTCCTCTATGCCTAGACGAGGATTGTGCATACCCAACTCAGTGTTATAGGATGCTTCATTGTCTGAGATGATTCAAGATGTTTAGGCACGCATTGATTTGCAGATCGTGCATCCCATCTGGCTACATGCATCACTGCCTCTTCCGAGGCTTGCAGACATATAGCTACAGAGAGGTGCCGAGGCCTATTCCGTAGAGAACGTGAGTTACATGACCATTTGGGTTGCATACGCTGGCAGCACGAGGAGTTTCCAAGTTTCTGGGTGAGGGTGAGGTTGACACAAGAGAGACTCACATTCAGATTGAGAAATCTGAATTAGTATATCCTGCTTCGGTATCGACATAGATATTCAAAGCAAAGAGGATAAATAAGGATTTCTTTGCACACTTTAGGGACATAATATCCGCATATTATGCTTCGATATCAACACAGATATCCAAAGAGGATAGAATGATTTACACACTCTAGGGAACATCCCAAGGGGGCTTCTATTAGGGCCTTACAAGATTCTGCAGATAGGTTGCACATGATCCTGATGAGGTCCTTGACATAGCTTCAGATTATTTTGAGCATTTTTTTACTGTAGATTAGCTGACTGATGATATTTTGCATTCCAAAGAAGAGGTTTGGTCTCATGTTCAGCTTGTAGTTACAAAGGTTATTTGCCACACTTTACTAGCCCCTCTCGCTATGCAGGAGATGCATGACGTAGTGGTTGGCCTAGGTGTCACGTGACACATCTAACCCTATGTGTACGTGGACAAGCTACTTCATGACATGGGTTTAGTTCAGTTCAGTCAGCCTAGATTAAGAAGTGATCTGGCACTTTTGTAAGTCTGTTCGCAGACCGTGCATGTCCAGACACTTAGATTAGATGCATATCCTCTGGTTGCACACAGCATGATCATCAACATTCCCATCAGAATCCATCAGGGGAATTTTCCAGTGCATTAAACCTATTTTCCTTATTTTTGACATTTTTCACTTATTTATTAAGTGACTTTTGTTGGGAACTAGGTAAGGCAATTTTGCTAAGATAATATATAAGCAAACCAAAGCTAGCACTTTCTGGTAGAAGAAGAAGGAGAGCATCAGGCACTCAAGTGCAGCAGGCCTTTGGAGACCCTTCTCAGCAAGACGACCCCCCCTTCAACCTGGCGTTTTTGGAGCCCTCCAGCCAGCGTTTTCAGCCCTGCTACATAGCGTTTTTCAGCCTTGTGCCTTGGGCGATTTCAGCAGGGTAATTCAGCCAGCAAGTGGCGTTTCCTACAACAACATTTCAGCCAGCATTCTAGCGTTTTCCACCAGCCTTTCAGCAGCTGCATCATAGCATTTTTGCAGCCCATGGACCAGCGTTTTGACAAGGACAACATCCGCGTTTTGCATCAAGTTCAGCAGATAGAAGCCCAACAGATTCAACGATTCCAAGAAAGAAAGGACAGCCCGACAAGAAGCATCCCAAGCATTCAGTATCCAGCCATAGTCTCGTCCCCATCGCCCACACGGTCGACATCGACATCACAACATTTTGACTCATTGCATTAGCCTTGTATCAGATTGTGCAATCAATAGTAGACCACTCTCGCCATCGAGAGTGGAGCCCTTGGAGGAAGGTTTACAACGTCTCTGGTGTCGTATTCTCTTCTCTCACTATCTATCAGTCTCATGCGCCTTCACGCACAGTGTCTATTCACTTTGTTTGTGTCCATTGCACTCTCTCACTAAAGGAATGGAAGGCTCTCCCTTCCCTAAGTAAAAGAAGCCTTGAGCACAATTCGGAGCACTCATCTTGAGCAAAGTTCAACATTCACTTCTGCTGCATCTTACATTGGTATCAGAGCTTTGGCAGTGTTCTGTATCACTTAAGGAAAGAACCACAAGAACCACATAATTTTTTTTTGCTTGTTGCGGTCGCACGTAACCCAAGTTCTCTTGGGCGTGTGGATTCCTAATCGTGTTTTTGAAGAGTGACAAGAAACCCAAGAAAGAAGGGCTTGTCCAGCCTCCCCTTGTGCCTCTTTTCACTCATTGAGAGCGGACCGTGCACTTAGCAGCCGGCCAATCAACGTGAGGTGGGAAAAAGCAACCTTGGTGTGAGCGCAAGGCCGCCAAGGGGTGCGCCCGCGGAAAAGAGCAGAACTCGGGTGAAGAGAAGATCCTTCTCTAACACAGATTGCAAGCGAAAGAAGAACCTCAAGAACCTCAAGACCCTCAAGACCCCCAAGAACTCAAGAACCCAAGACCCACAAGAACCCAAGTTCCTTGTGAACTTAAGAATCAAAGATCATAGTGTAGGGTCATCACCCGAAGCGGAATGGATACTTCGCATGGAGGTGATGGGCATGAAAGTAGTGAAGAAGAATTTCCTCACCACGGAGGTTTTCCAGACCCTCCCCGTTTACCATCTACGCCAGGGATTGCACCAAATCCTATGGAGGCTTTAGTCAAGTCGATGATGGAGATGATGGCACAACAACAAGAAGCGAATCGCGTTGTGCTAGCATAACAAGAAGCGACTCGCATTACCTTGGAACGCGAGCGCGATGCACGAAAAGAAAGAAAAGCACAAAGAAAGGAGGCAGTCGAAGAAAGACGAGCGGCCGTTCAGAGAGACCTACGCATGCAAGAATTGGTTCGAAAGGTTCTCGCCTCGAAGTTCGAGCCAGCCAAAGATGTTGGTAGTTGATCAAGTGGCGCAAGCCGAGATTCGGACTCCAACAACCCAGTCAGAGAGAAGATCCAGTTCAATAAGTATGATGGTAAGATGGATGCTACAGTTATTCATTCTAGGTTGCATCAATTTAATGCTTATTTTGCGACAACTAAGAAGACAAGAAATAGCAAGGTTTTGACGGCATCCATGTACCTTGCCGGTGATGCCATAAGTTGGTACCACGCATGGCAAGAGGCACAGTTAGCCGCACACCTAGAGGAAGCCGACGAATTCACGCCCCTTTCCTTCAATTGGGCTGATTTCCTAGACAAACTCAAGGCGCGGTTTATGCCCCCACAGTACCTAGTACGATGGAAGGACGATTGGCGTGGTCTGATGCAAAATGGTATGCCAGTTATGTCTTTCTCTGATCGTGTTTTGCAGCTCGGCACTCAATTACGCAAATCGGATGCGGAGTGCAAGGAGGCATTCCTTTATGAATTGGACGAGTATATCAAGTAGGATGTCAAGGTGCTCGATCCAATCGATCTCAACAAAGCGGTAGCGATTGCTCTCGCACAGGAGATGAAGCACAACAAGGGAAAGCCCAAGGAAAACAAGACTTCAACAAGTATCTCTCAGACTTCTGAGAACCCTCAGAATGGTAAGAGCGGTAACTCTTCTAACCAATCCAATAGTCTCTTAGAAAAGAACTCTCAAAGTGAACCTAAGGGTAAGGCTAACACAATTGCTAAACCTAAGCGTACTCCAGATGAAAAAGTAGCACAAGGAATTGTAGGAGGATACATCACGTCGAAAGAGCAAAGCACTTATTCTAAGGAAGGTCGTTGTTTTCATTGTCACATTAAGGGTCACATGAAAAGAACATGCCTTAAGCTTGAATCGAATGAATCTAAAGAATCCACAGAACCCCCTTCCTCTGTCAATGCAATCAATGACAATACGAGTGTGCCCCAAGTTGCTCATGACCCTCCATTGATGAGTCTCTCATTAAATGTTATGGTCATATGACGGGGCAGCGTTTTGTCATATTGTTTGACCCAGGCAGTATGCATGATGTGATTAGTCCCTCTCTTGTTGAGAGAGCCCGATAGAGGTTAGTCAGAAATCTCCTCTCGAGGTCTCTGGCTTCGCTCCTGGTATGGACTCTCTCATTACAAAAGAGTGCCTTGATGTATTGTTTACAATTCAACAAGCTGCTTTCCGAAGAAATTTTTTAGTCTCTCCTCTCTCAGGATGTGATATGATTTTGGGCATTCGATGGCTTCGTGAGCATAACCCTCTCATTGATTCCCTACAGCCAGCGTTTTCAGCCCTGCTACATATCGTTTTTCAGCCTTGTGCCTTGGGCGATTTCAGCACGGTAATTCAGCCAGCAAAGTGACAGCCTATTTAGCGTTTGCATCAGCCAGCAAGTGGCGTTTCCTACAACAGCATTTCAACCAGCATTCTAGCGTTTTCCACGAGCCTTTCAGCACCTGCATCATAGCGTTTTTGCAGCCCATGGACCAGCGTTTTGACAAGGACAACATCAGCGTTTTGCATTGAGTTCAACAGATAGAAGCCCAACAGGTTCAGCGATTCCAAGCAAGAAAGGACAGCCCGACAATAAGCATCCCAAGCATTCAGTTTTCAGCCATAGTCGCGTACTTGTCGTCCCACCGTCGACATCAACATCACAACATTTTGACTCATTGCATCAGACTTGTATCACATTGTGCAATCAATAGTAGACCACTCTCGCCATCCAGAGTGGGGCCCTTGGAGAAAGGTTTACAACGTCTCTGGTGTCGTATTCTCTTCTCTCACTATCTATCAGTCTCATGCACCTTCACACACAGTGTCTATTCACTTTGTTTGTGTCCATTGCACTCTCTCACTAAAGGAACGGAAGGCTCTCCCTTCCCTAAGTAAAAGGAACCTTGAGCACAGTTCGGAGCACTCATCTTGAGCAAAGTTCAACATTCACTTCCGTTGCACCTTACACTAGGTGGTGCATCTTGTCTTAGATAGGATGGGTTCACTCCACAGTTTTTCTTGCAGTTTTGGAATGCCCCATTATGCTTTCTGGCTTGTTGCACGTATTTGTCCGACAGTGGATACAAATCACTCTCATTTCCTAGTATAAGATCATTGCTGTTCATTTTACACTCATCGTATAGGCCACCTTGACATTTACATAGCCTACACATTTGACGTGGTTCTGCTTGTTGATTCACTTGAAAGCCTACAAACGAGCCTTGATAAGGTAAGTGAATGGTCCAAGACCTGGGGCATGACTTTTGGAATAGATAAGTGCATGGTCACGGTGCTCCACGGTGACCTGCAAGATCTCTCTATGAGGATCTTTTTTTTGGGAAGCGAGATGGTTGCAGTGGGTGAGACTTATAAGTACCTTGGTATCGACGTAGACTCCACCATCTCCATTGAATGCATCTTCAAGGAACTGGCGGACAAGGACAGGAAGAGCCTATTAGCATGCCCGCATCTACTGGCAAACCGAGCGATCCCCATCTGGTCTCAACTAATTGTCTTTAAGGCATGCGTGTATCCAATGAGTCGTAGTGACAACCCAAAACAGAAACGACAGAAATGGAAAGAAAAAGAGAAAAACCGGAGTTTTGGAGTTTCAACCTTGATCGAAACGGTTCAGAAACAAGGTTTTTTTATTTCTTTAAAAAAAATCAATATAATACTTAAAACAAGAAGCCTAGAAACATAAGTCAATGATCATAATGTCATATTCTACAACACTTGAGAATTTATACGACAAAAACTTAGAACCTTCAACCTACGGTCTACAAGAAACCTGCTGTCAGGCATCTCCCCAGTGTGCAAAATATGTTAGTATACACTACAGAGGTCTCAACCAGAGTACTCCAAGAAGAAACTCAGAGTCAAACTATCCTCCCATAGACAACTACCCCTCGGGAGTGCCTTGAGGACCTCCAGCTCCTCAATCTGAAGTAGGCACTCAAGCCCCTGCCTTTTCCCTTCAAATTGGCCCTTAAAAAAATTAAGGTTCGTAATGAAGTTTCTTCCGGTCCGAAACGGTGAAGAAACGGCGTTTCCATTTTGGGCCCTTGAAATGTCATTTCTTGTTACTATGCAGTGAGTTTTTATAGCACGGAGATTATGGGGGCCCACGATCAGCATGTCTTCCACTCTTTGCAACGGTTCCTCGCCATCGGGATGCGAATGTTACTCGGAAAGGGAGCAAGGTTAACCTCCGTAGAAACTGCAACTCTTCAGTACGAGTTTAACATTTCACCCGGCGGACAACGAGCTAGGGCTTTTGATAACTACCGCTTGGTTTCATCCACCTGGATAGGCTCCTTGGTAGAGCCTAAGAACCAACCATTCAAGAAGTGGACTTCGACAACCCGAACCCAAAATTGGGTGAATAAGTGTATCCTTGCGGCGCTCAGTTTGCTACCATGCATGGGACAAGTGGGACGAGAGGCACTTGTGCTTTGCGTTGGAACCCTATAAGACGGTCGGCTATGAACAAACACGTGGATACCTACTGTAGCTCAATAGGAGCATTGCCGTTTGATAGGAAGTAAGAGAGAGCGCTAGCTCTCGCGAGTAGGTGGGCTTGAACTGGTTGATAGTCGGAGGCGCGGACACATTGTCTGTCCAATATGCTCATAGTTGGAGGGTTTCAACTCCACCTTCAACTATTTTGACTCGCCGTTGGACCTTGAAGAGATGACCGTTATCCTCCTTGGTGGGAGGCTCGTGGGAAGCGGATACCCTTCTGGGTACACCGTGATCCGCACTCGAGAAACGTAACCATAGGGGACGTCTCTGTGGCGAAGTTCCTCGGTGAGGCTGTGTCCCAGTACTTGAGGGTTGTGCATAGGCGGATGGAGGGGTGTGCCCTCCTTCCTATGCTTATTATTATACTTCGATCCCTCTTGAGGGAAATGGCGTATTCTCCCAAAGCCATTGAACATCTCCAGAGGTCTCTTTTGTACACACACACACACACACACACACACACACACACACACACACACACAGAGAGAGAGAGAGAGAGAGAGAGAGAGAGAGAGAGAGAGAGAGAGAGAGAGTTATTCTTGCTCATTGTTTCAGGCAAAGAATGAAATCGATTAATGGGGAAGGATGAGAGTTAGTGGCAGAAGTGAAGCTATTTTTTCATTCAAGGAAAAGAAATTTTCAAGTCTTTCACATGGCCTCATGATTGGCTGTGCTTGTTAAGGAATAGCTCTAGCATTGTACTTTGAAAGTAGCAATATTTCTTATTTGCTGTGTATAGTTGAAGCGTGTTTCTTTTTCAGAGTTTGAGAAAAAAAAGCAAGGCAAGGTTTAGCTTGAAATCATGTGTGTGTGAGGTAGCCAGTGTCCAAAGTGCTGCATAGACCCTGTGTATGACAATAACTCATATACTTGCGTATCATGGGTATCGTAATGACTTCATTAATATTAATAAAGTGTTGGTGCTAAGATGTTTTGCATTCATCAATATTATACTGCATTTGGTCAGATAGCTACCAATTTTTTGTCCAAAAGTCTCTCCATATCTGATATCCAGGCATATTTTTTAGTCAAATAGCAAACATGCATACTTCACATTGTGAAGTTTTCGTCCGAGTTACAACCAACTGATTTTGTGCTAAGTCTTTCTATATTTTATGGTGCGTATGCCCTATCACCTACCTCATTTTTGTGCTGAATTTTTCAATTTAATGCGTCGTTTAGTGCTAAGACTTCATTATCGAGTCTCCCCTTGATCACTGGAGTCATGACAAAAACGCAATACGTTGAACTTTGTGTTGATGTATGCTCATGCGTTTGTGCATGTGGTGTGTGTTGTGTTTGGGAGCACATGTAGTTCTACACCCACTATTGGGCATTGACGACGTTAGTGGGGATGTTGTGGTATTTAGTCAATACTATGCATGATGGAGCTGATGGTTATATTGTCCTGTGGGTGACTACCATGGGTCTATACCTTGAACTTTCCTTTAAGGGTGAATCTGGGCTTCTCTTGGATTCATCTAGGTATATTGTTTTCCTTCAATTCAGGTGATTTGGTTTATGATTATTTATATTTTGCTTCCTTTGAAGGTACGTTTTCTGGAATGTTGTATTGCGGCTTTCTTGCAAATGTTTTGTTCTTGCCGCTAGCAGATTTTGTTTTTTTTTTTCAAATGCTTCTTGGTGTTCAGATAGGGGTTGAAAGTTGATGCTCATTCTTGGTTCATTAGTTGTTCTGTTTTCTTCACAATCCAAGATGCAAGGATTCAATATAGTGCCTTTTGTGTAATTGATCATGAATCTTTTCTTATCCCAATTCAATGTGGCAATCTACAGGATTTATGAATGGTCTTCTCTCATAGAAATGTCTCTCTCTCTCTCTCTCTCTCTCTCTCTCTCTCTCTCTCTCTCACACACACACACACACACACACACACACACTCAGTCACTGTTTCTATTTAGTTAGTTTCTTTCTTTTTATCTAGACCTTGTATCAAATTCACCATGGTGTAACTCTTTGGCCTCATATGTCATGTTGGCCTTTAGAAGAGGTTTATATAACACTTGATTTCATTACACAGACATGGGGGTCCTATACATATACATCAATGACACTATTAAGACCAAAAGTAATCGGCTAGTGCATGAAGCACAATAAGTTAGACAAACAATGGTAGCATTCACATTTTAGAACACTAATGAAACATTGGAAAATAAGGTGTTTATGCAAATGTGCTACAATTCATTACTGCAGAAGTCTTGACCATTACTACTACTTGAAAGCAAGGATGTGGTTGTAGTATTCCATGGACTGCATTAATAGTCATTACTATTTTTAAGAAAGATGTTTGGATAACTCTATGGAACACGCATATGCTAGTCATGGATTCATTCTTTAGGACCATGTCATGCTACAAATCATATTGTTGAACTTGTACCAAAAATAGCGGGCTTGATGGAAATAGCCTAGAGATAAAGTTGTGACGCTTAAGATGATACCCCCCAATCCTCCACATCCATGACTTAGTCATGAATTGGTTGTGTTGATTTTTTGAGAAGGTCAAAATGTTCTTGTCAAAGAGAGGAAAATCATTCATAAAAACTCCTCATGTTTTGCATATCTGTTGCTCGTCTCATCTAGCTCATGATGAAACACAATTAACATAGTAGCAGCATGTGGCTTCCTAGATAGACCATTCCTTTCCGCCATCACATTCTTCTTTCCATTAGTATGTTTGGGATTCAAAGATTTGCAAGTAATTAGCTCATGGCACATGCTTCTTGGAAGCATAGATTGAGGTAAGAAATATGCTTGGTTGAGCTACCTAATACCTAGGGCTATCTCTTTGAATTTTGAAACCTAGATAGATTGAGGTAAGAATTATCCTTGGTTGAATTACCTAAAACCTTGGGTTCTCTCTTTCGATATTGAAATCTAGATAGTGCTTCCACTACTTGAAATCATGAATTGTGGAAACTACCTTTCCATAGATTTGCATTATCTTTTTTGGTCTATGGCAAACCCGCATATGCCTATTCACTACAAAATTTGCAACATCACTTATTCACTGCACCTAAAAGACTAAAAATCTGATAGCGAGTTGGATCTATAGTAAGCTTTTTCCTACGAAGGCTCATGTAGTTTCCTTCTTTTTCCACTCCTACAAAGGTAAGGTGGTTTGACTAGTAGTCTGGCCTTAAAGGTGCTTTCACCAAAAAATTTCTCGACAAAGAGATTATCTGATTCATCAAAATTAGGGACCCCTCTCTCCTCATTTTTCTTTACAAAGATCTAAGAGGCTAGAAATATGAATTTTCATTAAATGAGGAACAATCGAAATTGATGCAAGAACAAGTAGTTCTTCCTTGAGTAGTTAACTTTCTTTTGCCCTTTGTTGCAAAGTTTTCTTCTTGTTTTTTTGTATCAATACAAGTCCATTAGTAGAAAACCAAGGAATAGGAGGCATGAGTGAGGGATATGCATTGCTTACCTTATACAAGAGAGAGATTTTTAAAAAAGCTATTCCCAATGGTTGGGCTATTTTCTACTAGTAAAGCTTGCATGTGCCCCATGCTCTACAAACCTCAGAAGATAGTTCTAAGACACCTTTTTCCAAAGAGATTTGGCTCTTGAAGTATTGGCCTCCTTTTCTTTCGGCTCCTCTTTTGCTTGTGCATGCTTCTCTTGGTTTTAAAGATTGACCAAGGAATGTGAAGACCTCACATACATATTGCAAATGAGAGCGTGGGCAAGTTAGAACATCTGTACGAGGTATACAACAATATAAAACGATACATCAAGAAATGTCATTCTGATTGGTTGCCAAGGGAGGGGTTCAACCCATAACCTTGGGCCCCCTAACAATAGGACATACCTTGCATGACTTGCTTCTTCTTCTTGACTTCTTGGAACTTTGGGCACTTGCTCTTACGTGTTTCTTATAGGTGCCTCTAGAAACTATACCCTCCTTATGGTCTTTAACAATTTCTCCATACTTAAAAATCTATCAACCTTACTAGGAAGCATGTGATAGTGAAAGATTTTCAACTTTAAACTTAATTTGGTGTAAGCTCGCTCACTTGCTGATAGTAACCCACAACAAAAGCCATGTGATAGTTGTTGCACATCATACTTAATGCAGTGGTGTAGTCGAGATGGCAAACATTTTTTCCGACAAGAAAAAAAGGGCACCCTTCAAATTCTCCCAATTTTAGGGTTTAAATTTGAAGCATTTGCTAGTATTTGCACTAAGAGTTGTACAATGTTACAGTTTTCTTCAAGGCCTGCCAATTGTGTATGAATGTGCGTGCTTGTATTTAATTTGTAATAACCTCATTGTCTACATTGCCTAATTGTCTAGTAGGAACTTTTAATTAAAATTTTCTCCACACAACAATCACAAGAAGATTTAGAAAATTTCTCATGTAGGAAAATGGAGTCTTTCTCAGTGTTTTTCATACAATGCATAACATCATGAGCTTCTGCTCGAGAGGCACCGCATACCTAGCTAGGTATGCGGCGCCTCCCTCACAGAAGCTCATGATGTTGAGGTAAGTCACAACGTGGGAAATATTGTGAGAATTTGTCCAAAACTTCTTGTGAAGGTTATGTTAGTAAATACAAGGTTGAAGTAGCTTCATCAAAATGCCATTCTCTTGACGATGATGTTAGTAAATAGGAGTTTAAAGTAACTTCATCAAAATGCCACTTGACAAGGCATTTTGAAAAGCCACGTGACATATTGAAAAGGGGCAATTGAGGAGTCTCCCCCTAGTGGTATGAAGAGGATAAAAGGTTCAAGTATGGTCACACTGCACAAGAAAAAAGTAGAGGCTTCAAAGTTGAATTCTCAATTAATAGTCTTCTTTAAGTACTCTTAATACTAAGAAAAAGGTGAGTATTAGTAGCTTCAGTGTCTTGTCTCCAAAGTACCACTAAATTGATTCCAGAAATGTGTGATTGGATTATAGTTGAATCACACTAATCTCATAAATCTCGCTAAGACATAGGGGGGCCCACGCACGGCACTAAAGAGCACGGGTAGAAAGAGATGGGATCAGCGGTGCAAGTCGAAAGGGGGAATCTCGAGGGGGATTGAGAGTAGAAAAAAATGGGCGCCCATCGCGGGCATGGAGACTCGAACCCTCGCCACACCATGAGAGCCCAATGCACTAACCGCTACACCTGCGACGGGGAAGTTGACATATGGGCAGACCGACAAATGATAAATAAACTTGGACAACCCCCCCTGCTTGTCCAAGTTTACCTTTTGGTATCCTAGTTTACCCCGGCATCCTACGGTTGCGCGCATCTTGATCTCCGTGTCCGAACTACGCTGCCGTGGATCCCACCGCTTGGGCTTCATTAAAGTGCCCGTGCCCTTTAGTGCTGAGGCCCTCCTCTAATCTTGGGTGGGTAAAATGTAATCCTAGGTTTTCGAGATAACATGGCCCCCCAAAACCCTCTCCCTACTGCACCATGATCTCCATGTTCGTGATGATGACTAATCTTTAATGGTATGCTTAATGTGCTTTGATTTTCTTTAAGTGTTTCTCATTTTTTATGGCATCATCGATATCAAACTCTGGCTAAATCTCTCTAGCCTCTCATTTATTATCTCAAGTGTAGCGAGTTTACCTATAATAAAAGCTTGTAAAATGTGATATATTCTACGTGTCTCCCTAAAAATAATTAATTTTTAATAAGAAATGAAACGTGTAAACGTCTCTCAGTTTCAAGGCCAAATTTTTAAAGGCTTTGTCGGTTATCACACTAAAATGAATAAGATTTTTTAATTTTCTTGAAAGAAAAGGACCTTACAAAGAATATTACCTCCAGGATCTCATCAAGAAATCCTTGCTTCTCTTACACAAGAAGATTTAGAAATTTTCTCATGTAGGAAAAGGGAGCCTTTTTCAGTGTTTTTCATACAATACAAAACATCATGAGCTTCTTTTCGGGAGGCACCACATACCTAGCTAGGTATGATTGGGGGCAGGGGACTGCCGGCCCCCCCACCGGGGCCGGCGGTCCCATGCCCCCAATCGTACCTAGCTAGGTATGCCGTGCCTCCCTCACAAATTCTTATTTTCTTATTTTCAATTCTAATGCAATCACTAGTGTGCTTTTTTCAAGCACAAATGTTTATCTCTCATGCCCACAATGAGTAGTATAAGAGTCCTCACCTTAATTGTAATGGCTCTGATTCCTGGAATCTTACTCATTATATTATCCTTCCTAGCCTTCATTCAAGTTGCCCCTAGCCAAATTCAAAGTCCAAGAATTGACTTATTTTAGGACATCATCAGTGTGAGATTGAAACCCACCATTGAAGCCCTATTGAATCCACAAATAATTAAGAGAGAGTGTATCTTTGAAATGAGCCATACTTTTAGAATTTCCTTGTTAAATAATTCAAGCATTGTTTGGCTAAGAATAGCTCATATTCTCAAGGTCCTTTGATGATTTCAACAAAGAATTGCAAAGCTCTATAATCTGGTTTCAACAATCCAAGTGCCCTCTGCATCAAAATAGTCTTGGATAAATCCATAGGCTATAGTTATATTTTTTATTTGTATTTATTAAGCTCAAAGATTTAATATTTGAAAGGTTCAAGTTTTTAAATTAAAGTTAATTTGGTTTAACATTGTATGGCGCTATGCCTACTCTATAGCACAAGGGAACTAGACACTACAAAACATGTTTGGTAAGACCTTTTCGTCATACTCTAAATTTTCGTACCATATTTTGAGAGGGACTTTGATTTTGGAGCTAAAGGAGTTGAAGAAGGAGCTCTCAAGGAGAAAGAAGCCAAAAGAAAACTTTCTGTGGTGGTACCTAAGTGACATGTTTGTTTACACAAGAAGTTTTGGACAAATTCTCACAATAATTCCCACATTGTGACTTACCCCAACATCATGAGCTTCTGTGAGGGGGGCACCGCATACCTAGCTAGGTACGATTGGGGGCAGGGGACCACCGGCCCGATGGGGGGGCCGGTGGTCCCTTGCTCCCAATCGTACCTAGCTAGGTATGCCGCGCCTCTCGAGCAGAGGCTCATGATGTTATTCATTGTATGAAAAACACTGGAAAAGACTCCGTTTTCCTACATGAGAAAATTTCTAAATCTTCTTGTGTTATGCCTTGGACATAGATCCAAGGTGCGCCATAGGGTGCCTAACTTTTATAATTGCTACCAATTTTGTTTGTATGGAGAGCCAACTCTCAATCGTGTTGATGAAGGAGTGTCTTCTCTTGCCAATGTTAGACCTAGACCACTTCATCGTATCTTCATTCTTACTTTGAAGATTAGTCTTTGAATTTTTTTATTTTTTTTTGAGGATTTTGAGTTAGAGGAAGGCCTTCACTCTTATTATTAGAAAGTGTATCCATGTAGGTGTTGTCTCCTACTCCTTACTCTAAAATGCAAGTTAATTATGATCCAATTCCCACGTTTGGCATGTTTTATGTGATCTTCCTTCCTACACAAAGTTCGTGTTTAAGCTAAAATTTAAGCCATATGGAAGCATTGATTTCTACAAGGCAAGGCTTGTCGTAAAAGCTGATACTCAACAACGGGACATTAGTTTGATGAAGCATTGCTCCTACTTTCCATATGATGCCAAATTGTATCATTTGGCATTGGCAACGTGTTATGTTTGAACAAAAATATTGCTGCTTGACATGTAACATCAACTCGTATCATTTGGCATTGACGACATATTATGGCTCGAACATACATCCATTGGATAGTAAAACAATATTTAGAATGGTGATATGTGTGGATTTGTAGCATTACAATTCTTTCAGAAAGAGTTGGAAACAAGAAAAGCTATAAGAGGACTAATACACATGATTTCTCATCATTTTTTGTGATAGCCAAATGGGAATGGTGAGTTTTATAATTCTAATTCATGTCGATGATTCTCAATCGCAAGTGCAAGTGAGATGCATAATGCTAAATCTAAGAATGATTTGTGCTCATTTTTTGAAATTTCAAATTCAACACAGGGGTTTGATTTAAGCATTGTGATGGAGGTTACATCTTGTATAGATTTGATGTTGAGTGCAAGCCAATTGCTACATTTATGGGAAGGTGTTTGTAACTTAACACACTTAGGTGTGGCTTAACATCATCGTTGGCTAGAAGACATCTCCTTTATGTATGCCTTATAATGCCTAAATGTATAGTACATACAATAAAATATACATTTTAATTTTTGCTACTTGGGTGGCAAACGCTTAGTTGTGGGATTACTATCAACTTTGGCTATCAGATGTCTCACTTAAGTATGAATTACAAGGCCTAGATGTATAGTACAGACATTAAAAATTATCTTTTACTACTTGAGTGTGGCACTATAAAACTTGGTTTGTTTTATCTCAAGGGTAGGTTACTGTAACCAAAGTTATCAGTTTTTCAAATTCAAAGTAGGCTCATTGTTGTCAAACACACCTATCCACAAGTGTTTTTGATTCCATGTTTGACAAAATTGGCATATCTTGGTGGAATAAGAAGCAAACTGAGCTCACAAGTACAATTGGAGCATTGTTGTATAGATTTGATGTTGATTACAAGCTAGTTGGTACATCTAAGGAAATGTGTTTGTAACTTAACACTCTTAGTTTTTGTATTTATATCATCTTTGGCTATAAGACATCTCACTTATGTATGCATTATAACACCTAGATGTTGGGTTTGCTGGTGAAGGAGTACGAGCGGAAGTGCGACGCGAGAGAGAGTGCGAGAAGAAGAGCACGACGATATGGTGAATTCGCACTACTGTAATGTGTAGAGCATAGTGAGTTCTTATTAGGTTTTAACAAAAGAATATGTGTACATACCTGGCGGCCCGCCCACTTACCTGGGCAACCACATTGGGCTTTATACCCCAACAACCTCCCACTTAAAGTCCAATGTGGTACTTTAAGTGTGAGAGAAGCTACTATACAAGCTAATATACAAGAGATGTAGAGAAGTGATGTACTACCCTACACCTAACTGCTTGCGAAAATGCGCAAAGCTCTCTGAGGGAAGTCCTTTTGTAAGTAGATCAGCAGGATTTTTTGTGGTGTGAACTTTGACAAGCTGAAGTTGCTTATCCTCGAGCATTTCCCTGATGAAATGATACTTCACATCCACATGCTTTGTCTTTGAGTGATAAACTGGATTGCGAGCCAATTGTATAGCACTTTGACTATCACAATATAACACAGGTATCTCTTCTTTGATTCCCAAATCTGTTACTAGTCGATTAAGCCAAATTGATTCTTTGCATGCCTCTTATGCTGCAACATATTCAGCCTTTGTAGTAGACTGAGTAACACAATCTTGTAATCTAGAACGCCATGATACTGCTCCACTAGCCAATGTAAAGACATACCCTGACGTAGACCTTCGGTTGTCTAAGTCACCTGCATAATCTGAGTCTGTAAAACCCTTTACACTTAGCTCCTGACTCCCATAGCATATACGCATACTCTTTGTAGCTTTCAGGTATCTCAATATTCCTTTCACTGCCTCCCAATGTTTCTTGCCTGGGTTTGACATGTATCGACTTACTACTCCCACAGCAAATGCAATGTCTGGCCGAGTAGCAATCATTGCATACATCAAACTACCCACTGCAGACACATATGGAATCTTATCCATTTCAGCATGTTCTTCCTCAGACACACGACAATCTTGTTTGCTAAGTTTCACATATGGTGGCAATGGAACACTCAATGCCTTTCCCTTCTCCATATTGAAACGTTGCAAAAACTTGTCAATATACTCTGTTTGAGATAACCAAATCAACTTCTTTGATCTGTCTCTCTCAATGCGCATACTCAGTATATGACTTGCCTCACCCATGTCTTTCATGTCAAACGATTTTGCCATCTTTGACTTCAAAGCTGAAATTTCTTCCAAGTGCTTGCCAGCAATCAACATGTCATCCACATACAAAATAAGGATCAGCCAACTGCCATCCTTAGCCTTCTTTGTATATAGACATTGATCGAACTCACTACGTTTGTAGCCTTGAGAAAGCATAAACTTGTGGAACTTATGGTACCATGCCCTCGGTGATTGTTTTAAGGCATAAAGACTCTTTAACAACTGGCATACCAAATCTTCCTTGCCTTTCTCAACAAACCCTTCTGGCTGCTGCATGTAAATTTCCACATCTAAATCACCATGCAAGAACGATGTCTTGACATCCATTTGGTGCAACACCAAATCTAATATGGCAACCAATGCAAGAAAGAATCTCAATGTAGTCATCTTGACCACCGGAGAGAAGACTTCATCAAAGTCAATGCCTTGTTCTTGCTTAAAGCCCTTGGCAACAAGCCTTGCTTTGTACTTTGGCTGACTATCATGAGCGGTGATCTTATACCTGTAAACCCATTTACAAGGTAGAGCCTTTTTGCCCTGTGGTAATTTAACTAGATTCCATGTCTGGTTTTTATGCAGAGCTGTCATCTCTGACTGCATGGCCAATTGCCAATTCTTGGAGTCCTTCATTTGCACTGCTTCCTTGTAACATGAAGGCTCATTGCAATCAGTCAACATGACATAGTTCATAGATGGAACCAACCGATCAGGAGGTCGTGAGATCCGTCCCGATTTACGCAAAATAGGTGGCTGAGGCTCAGCCACAACCTATGGTTCCACTCTATCCTGTCCTTGCTCCTCTTGAGCCCTGACATTTTGTCTTGTACGTGCAGGTCCATCTTCTTGGAAGACAACTCTTCTAATCTCCTCAACCCTCTCTGGTTTAGAATGATATTTGGCTTCATTAAAGTGAACATCATTGTTGCGGAGAACCTTTCTGGATTCGGGATCCCAAAGTCTGTACCCCATCTCACCAGAATTACCATAGCCTAGAAAGATGCACTTTCTACTCTTTGGCTCAAGTTTGTTCCTAAATTCCTTTGGAACATGAGTATATGCCTCACAGCCAAAGACTCTGAGATGCTTGTATGAGGGCACCTTGCCTGACCATACCATCTCTGCCACTGAATCCTTCTGCAAAACCTTGCTAGGATATCTATTTATAAGATGAACAGTTGTTGATACAGCTTCAGCCCAAAAACCATCTGGCAGCTGTGCATTAGACAACATACTTCTGACCTTCTCTTGTATAGTCCTATTCATCCTCTCAGCAACACCATTTTGAGGAGGATTGTAAGGAGCAGTAAGTTCACGTTTTATACCTTTTGACTCACAAAAGTCCTGAAAGGCCTTTGAAACATACTCTCCACCATTGTCAGTGCGTAAGCATTTAAGCTTCTTGCCACTCTGATTCTCCACAAGTGTCACAAACGTTTTGAAAACACTAAACGCTTCATCCTTGTACTTGAGAAAGTAAACCCATACTTTCCTCGAGTAATCATCTATAAATGTCATAAAGTAAGAAGCTCCCCCTAGAGATAGGTTAGGCATAGGTCCACACAAATCACTATGAACAAGTGCCAACTGTGTATCTCTTCTACTGCTTCTATGCTTATGTGGCTGCTGTGTTTGCTTACCATACAGACAATGTTCACAGAATTCAAAATCATTAAATGAAAAGCCAGGAAAATAACCAGAATGAGACAAGATTTCCTTTCCCTTCTTGGACATATGTCCTAACCAGCTATGCCACAAAGAAACGTTCGGCTGCTCGGTTACATTGATTACATTTTTAGAGACATTTGATACATAAATCATGTAAAGTCCTCCAGACTTTACTCCATGTGCTACTGTCATAGAACCCTTGGATATCTTCCACATGTTCTGTCCAAAAGTGGTGACGTAGCCAGCATCATCAAGTAAACCTGTGCTGATCAAGCTCTTTGTAATTGTGGGAACATGTCTCACATTTTTCAGCGTGAAAGAAGAGCCATTCTGAAACTTCAATTGAACATCTCCAACACCTAAGATCTCACATGTCTGCCCATTGCCTAGCCGAACATGATCTTTAGTGGTCACATAAGAGGTAAACCACTCCTTGTTTGGAGACACATGAAGTGATGCCCCTGAGTTTATAATCCAGTCACTCAGTGCATTTCCATCAGATGCTGTAAGAAGAGCTGAGTCCATTGTATTCTTCAAGAAGTAGATGTCTCCTGACACTAGACTGTCATCCTCTGCAACAGTGTTTGTCACATTTATTTCTTGAATCTTCACTGAGGACTTGTTCTTCTCACCATGGTCTTCAGCTTTCTCTTTGCCTTTTTCTGCTTTCCATTCTCTGCAGTCTCTTTTCATGTGACCCTTCTTGCCACAATGGTAGCATTCTATGTCACTGTTGCCTTTAGCACTGCGGGATTTGCTACGAGACTGATTCCTCTTTCCACCTTTGTACTTTTCTTTGGTCCTTCCCCTGACAACTAAGGTTGTTCCTTTACCTTTGTCCATTGTCTTTATGTTGGTTTCTTCAGTAAGCAGACTACCTTCTACACCTGCTATGGTCAAACCATCTGGAGGTGCAGAATTAATAAAAACTGTGCAAAAAGTGTAACAACTTTCTGGCAATGTGATCAACACGAACATAGCTCTAACAGGTTCATCAAACTTGACACCTTGAGCTGACAACTGACTGTATATGGTGTTGAATTCATTCAGATGATTGGACATAGGTGTCTCTTCTTTCATCTTCAAGTCAACAAGCTTCTTAAGCCACTATACCTGTGAAGCTGCACTCTGCTTCTCATAAAGATCACTTAGCTTTGTCCATGCTTCATAAGCCGACATCTCGTCTGCTACATTGAAGTAAACGCTTTCTGCCAAAGTCAGCATAATGGTAGAAAGTGCCAATTCATCCATTTCGCTCCATTCATCTTCGTCCATATCTTCTGGTTTTATCCCCTTGAGCTTTATAGGTTTTATCTACTTCTTTTGTACCAACACGTGCCAAATTTGCTTCTTCCACAATGGGAAATTGGTTCCATCCAGCTTCTTGATATTGTAAAGAGAAGAGTCCTGTGATCCAGCTAGCTACGCTTCACATTAGTTTACTTTCTCGGGAAAAATTCGGCAGAGTTTCCCTTGTAAACTGACCTCTGAACCAATATCAACCTGTCAAATGAACCAAGAAAGCTTCAGATTCTGCAGAAATTTTGGCAGAGTCTCCTTTGTAAAATGGCTCTGGTGTACTCAAAAAACAGACCAAAAATAGCTCAAAAAATCACTGTCTCTCTAACACTGTAAGCTGTGGGTAAACCTGCCCTGAACCTGTACTGTCTCTCACTGTCCTGTCACTGTCCTGTAAGCATAGACTGCGACAATGCCTCAACGGCAGTAAAGCAAAGATGCAATCTCAACTGTCTAACTCACATTCAATACATCCTAGATGCCTATCTAAGGGTGCTTGAGGGATCGCTCCAAGACCTGTATCACTGAAAGGATCTCAACATTCGAGAATCCCCCAGCTCAATAAAACCTCACTCGACCCTCAACAAAGGCTACAGTAAATCTGACAGTACATAGACTTCCCACAAAGTCATACATCCACAAATTTCCCACTGTATGTTGTAACCGCTGCGGCGGTTGTTTGCTGTGTGACTCACAGCCAACAAACCCTCAACAGACATACATCATCTCTGACAATACATCCCATGTGGAAGTACCTGCAATGTCAGGATGAAATCTTGAATATCAAGCAGCAAACACAAGCTACCTGATGAACTAGTGGATGTCGCCTACAGTCTGTGTGTAGGTGCACCCGTGTCGTATGTGACACGCCTCCAAGAACTGTGAGCCGTCCTTCGTTGTGTAGACAGCCACAAATCAGCACTCTGGAAGTGTAGATATCCTCAGCACTTGCAGTCGTAGGCCGAAACCCCAAATTTGCAGAGTTGGATCTGCACCCGCCAAGACCACGTAGTCAAAAATGGCCGGCGCAGAACTTTGTCGAAGCCGAACGGTGGCCGAGATGACCTCAGAATGAAATTCTGAGAACACCAAGCCCTTAGGGCTTATCTACAGGATTTGGGGCCGTGTCTTCGCCTGTCAAATCTCACTCCAATATGAGCAGGTGACTCTAGCTTCCTGCAATGCTGTCGCGAGCCTCGATCTGAGCTCTGATACCAGTTGAAGGAGTACGAGCGGAAGTGCGACGCGAGAGAGAGTGCGAGAAGAAGAGCACGACGATATGGTGAACTCGCTCTACTGTAATGTGTAGAGCATAGTGAGTTCTTATTAGGTTTTAACAAAAGAATATGTGTACATACCTGGCGGCCTGCCCACTTACCTGGGCGACCACATTGGGTTTTATACCCCAACAGCTGGCCTGTGTCCAGCCGACCGTCACTAACTCCCGTCACTAACTTTATCCAACTATATAGATAATACATTATTACGAGCCATACCCACCATCTTGACATAGTGTGTGCTCTGTAGGAGGGCAATGCTCACCCTCACCTGTTTTTTGTTGAGATGTCGAGCTCTACATCTTGAGCTGGCATCCACTACGGGTCTTGGCCGCTTACGACATTTACTCACTGGCGCGTTAGGTGACCGACACGGAGGATCTCTGCCAATGATTCTAGCCTAGTACGCTTCTAGCGTGTTCACACTTAGTGACCGCATGTACATATGTGCTACTTTTCAGCTTTAGCACTTAGTCATTTTGTACTCTCTTTTCTGTGTGAAGAAGAAGGAAAAAAATTTGGGGGTTTTTTCGTACAAGTTTCTGAACAGGTCTCCAAAGTGCAGTACATAGAGATTTACTGTACAAGTACAGTGGTTGTATGTACGCTTGATTGTGAACACTCGTTGAGTGTAGAAAGCGTTACAGGTACCACGATAGCAGGTTCAACAGATTTGCAGGTTTTTGCAGATTGTAGCTATTTTGTCTTAGTGCTTCAAGATTTCTGACGGTTTCAGTCAGATTGTTACTGAGAAGCTTGAGAAAAATAACTACCCTGCATGGAAGTTCAGAATAACAAATTTCTTAAAAGGAAAAGGTTATTGGGACTATGTAGAAGGAGACAATGAAAAGGAACCGGAGATTCCCGAGGCAAATGCTACAGCAAAACAAAGAAAAGCTTTGAGGGACTGGCAACAAGACCAGAGCAAAGTGATGTATTGGCTTTCTATGAGCATCACAGATGGCATGATGGGCTATCTACAGGATGCTGAAACCCCCGTCATTGCATGGAAAAACTTAGGCAGAGTGTTCGAGGTGAACACCAAGGCCAGGAAGCTTTAACTAAAGTAGGAGCTAAATCAGGTTAAGAGGAACAACCCTCCATCAATGATTATGCCTTGAAGATCAAGAGTATCATTGAGGCTCTTGGATCTATTAAAGTCTCAGTGGAAGACGATGACATTGTCCGTGCATGCTTGGATGGTCTAGGAGATGAGTATGTACATTTCAGGTCTTCCATGAATACAAGAGACGACATCTTCGTACTCCAAGATTTGATTTCTATACTTATTCTTGAGGAGAAGAACCTTGGTCTTGACACATCTTCTTCTCGTGGCAGAAATAGGTCTGAACAGGCCTTCTATTCTAACTCCAACAGAGGTAGAGGTAGAGGTCGTGGTCGAGGCCCAAGTGGTTGTAGGGGCCAATTTCAAGAAGGTCAATCAAATCAAAACAATACAGGTGGCAGGGGAAACCAGTCTCAAGGCAGGGGGAGTCAACTGCAGATAGCAGAGAATGTTGGACTTGTGGTGAAAGAGGTCACATCTCACGTGACTATCCAAAGGGAAAAGCAAGTGGAAAGAGAGAACAGGGCAACTATGCATCTACTAGCAGAGATGCAGATGACAGCAAAAACGAGTGCATGTTTGTTATGCAGCATGTAATGAATACAATGACTGCAGAGAATTCCACCCAAGATGATGTTTGATATGTGGATTCAGGTGCCTCTAATCACATGACGTCTCGTGGAAAGTGGTTTAGAGATATGCGCAAACCAGATGTGTCAGGCTATGTGCAGACAAGAGATGACACAGCTCACCCCATTGCTCATGTAGGGGATATACCTCTAAATACAAAGAGTGGAAAATCAAAGTACTTAGCAGATGTACTTCATGTCCCAAACATTACAAGAATCTTGTTTCTGTTGGACAAATGGTTGAACAGGGTTTGCAGGTTCTCTTCAATCTAAATGGCTGTTATGTAGAAGATTTCCAGAATGGCTGTAAGCTGATCACAGAGGGCAAATGTGTGGGTAGAATGTTTACGATGAAAGTAGACATGCCTAAGGTAAAAGCTACATTATTTGCACAGGGCACATGTGTTGTGGCTAATGTTGACATTTGGCATAAACACATTGTCCATGTCAATGAGCAGAGATTGTGCAGCATATGCAATCAAAACAGATTGTAAAAGGTTTGCCCAAATTCAAAATGGATGGTATGCATAAAGTGTGTGTAGCATGCCAGTTTGGAAAACAGTCAAAGGGCTCATTTCCACATGAGCGCAATGTATGTAAAAAGCCACTTGAGGTGGTGCACACAGATGTTTGGGGTCCAACCGATACTGCAAGTATACATGGTTGCAGGTATTATGTCTCTTTCATTGATGACCATACAAGGAAAGTATGGGTCTACTTCATGCGTAACAAAAGTGAAGTGTTTGGTCACTTTCAAGACTTCAAAATCATGATTGAGAAGGAGACAGATATGCAAATCAAGACATTGAGGTCAGATGGAGGGGGAGAGTACTTCTCCAATAATTTTTCAGATTTTCTGTGAATGCATGGTATACGCAGGCAGTTTACATGCAGATATACTCCACAACAGAATGGGGTTGCAGAAAGGAAAAACAGACACATTGCAGAGGTTGCACGTGCATTGATGAATGAGAAGAACATGCCTCATCATTTCTGGGCTAAAGCTGTAAATACAGCTGTGTACATTATGAACAGGACACCTACAGTTGCGATGCATGATGTAACACCTGAGGAAAAGTTTACAGGTACAAAGCCTGATTTGGCACACTTGAAAGTGTTTGGCTGCATAGCTTACGTGCATGTACGAGATGAGTTGCGTAGGAAATTGGATCCTAAAGCAGAGAAATGTATTCTTGTGGGATATTCCCTTGAACAAAAGGGGTACAGGTGCTACAATCCTACTACACGAGAATTATGAGTGAGCAGAGATGTAGTCTTTGATGAGATGAGCAGCTGGTACAGTAATGCACATGGCACTATTGGGACTGATGTAAAAGATGATGTGGTTGTACAAAATGTGAGGCCATAGTCACAGGTTTTGAGTGGACCACAAGAGTCCTCTTCTCGTGGCTCTGTTGAGAAGCCATGGAATGGTAGACTACGTACGTAGGTTACTCCACCAGTAGGTATAGGGAATGTATCACAAAAAGGAAAGGAAAAGGTTAATGAACCTCCCTTTATGGCTGATGCATCATCAGGCTTTTCACATATAGACATGGATTCAGATGGTTCTGAACAAAGTCTTGATGAGGAATTTGGAATTCCGACTGTCAGGACACCTGGTGTAAGGAAAGTACAAGAAGATGCTAGAGGGAAAAGGAGTGACCCAGGACCGCGCAGATCTAACAGAGTCAAAAATCCAGTTCAGAAATTGACTTATGATGGGTATCTAGTGCATCACCAAGACTACATGGCTAAGGTGATACAGGATGTGGAGCCCACATGTTTTGAGGATGCAGTTGGAAATGTGCATTGGGATGATGCAATGAATGAAGAGATGGCTGCATTGGAAGTAAACGACACATGGAAGTTGGTGCCATTGCCAAGTGGCAAGAAAGCTATTGGCTGTAAATGGGTGTATAAAACCAAGCATAAGGCTGATGGTAACATTGAGCGTCACAAGGCAAGGTTGGTCGCAAAGGGTTATGCACAGACGTATGGCATAGACTATGAGGAGACCTTTGCTCCAGTGGCAAAGGTGATGACTGTAAGAGCTGTCATAGCAGTGGCTGCATCTAGAGGATGGATTATGCATCAAATGGATGTAAAGAATGCCTTGTTGAATGGTGAGTTTCAAGAGGAAGTGTATATGGATGAGCCACCTGGTTATGTCGATCCAAGTTACCTAGATTATGCATGCAAACTTCTCAAAGCTTTGTATGGTTTGAAGCAGGGCTCTAGAGCATGGTATGACAAGATTGCCAAGTATCTTGTCAGTATTGGGTTTAGGAGAGCTCATGCTGATCATTCACTCTATGTACGTGAGAGTGATGTGGGGATTGTGTTCATTACCATATATGTAGATGACCTTATTATTGTGGGTGACAATGCTATGGAGATTGACCATGCGAAGGGTCTTCTCAAACAAGAGTTTGAAATGAAATATTTGGGCGAGTTGCGCTACTTTCTTGGCATTGAGGTGATCAGGACTCCAGAGGGTGTATGGCTGTCTCATAGAGACAGTATGCTTTGGACATGTTGTCAAAGTATGGTATGGCTGATTGTAAGCCAATTTCTATTCCCTTGGATGTGAATGAAAAGTTGAGTACAGAGAAGGGTGATGTTGTTGAGGATGTCAAGATGTATAGGAAGATTGTGGGTAGTCTAATCTACTTGACTATCACGGGGCTAGACTTGAGCTACACAGTAGGCTTGGAGAGTCAGTTCATGCAGCTTCCGAGGAAGCCACATTTGGATGGAGTATGACGCACACTTCGGTATGTGCAAGGGACTCTTGACTACGCATTGTTCTATGCGGCAGATGTGCCATTAGCATTGTATGGGTATACAGATGCAGATTGGACAGGTAGCATTGTTGATAGGAGATGTACGAGTGGCTTCATGTTCTCTTTTGGGAGTGCTGCTGTTACTTGGAGCAGCAAAAAGCAGCCTACGGTTGCTTTATCGAGCACAAAGGCCGAGTACAGAGGTGCAGTAGTTGCGGCGTGCGAGGTAGCTTGGCTACGCACATTACTTGGGGACTTGGGAGTGCAGGTGGACCAACAAATTGTCATCCATTGTGACAACCTCAGCAGCATGCAGTTGGCTAGGAACCCAGTGTTCCATGCCAGGACCAAGCACATAGAGGTCCATTACCACTACGTTCGAGAGCGAGTGTTGGCGGGCGACATCGACTTGGTCTACGTCAGCACAGAGGAGCAGATAGCGGATATCTTTACCAAGGCCCTCGGATCTGAGAAGCTTCGACGTTTTCGGACTATGCTTGGACTCTGCAACATGCAGAGCTCGAGGGGGAGTGTTGAGATGTCGAGCTCTACATCTTGAGCTGGCATCCACTACGGGTCTTGTCCGCTTACGGCATTTACTCACTGGCGCGTTAGGTGACCGACACGGAGGATCTCTGCCAATGATTCTACAGCTGGACTACACTTATAGTGCCAGCCTAGTACGCTTCTAGCGTGTTCACACTTAGTGACAGCATGTACATATGTGCTACTTTTCAGCTTTAGCACTTAGTCATTTTGTACTCTCTTTTCTGTGCGAAGAAGAAGAAGCTTTCCATCTCTGTGTGCTTTGTGCTTGTCTTGTGTAGCTCTCTTGCATCCTCTTTCTTTATATTTTTGCGTACTCTCTTCTCTCTCGCACTCTCTCTTCTCGCTCGTGCACTCGATCCAACAATTGGTATCAGAGACGCATTCCGTATGCATTTCTCTTGAGTCGCATTTACTTTGTGGGCAGCCCCATAAGCTAGCCTACAACTCAATTTACGCACAGAGATAGTGATCAGAGAGTCTATGTGATTTCATTTTGAGCTCGACAGTTTATGCCTTGAGCATGTATTTTAGCAGTCACAGGTTGAACCAATTACTTTTCCATGTTGGAACATGAGTCTGCTTACGCGATATGGCAAAAGCTATGCAATACCTATGAAAAGGATACAACTAGCAATAAAGTTATCTTAATGTGAAAATTGTTCAACCTTTGTATGTAGGAGTTTGCTAGTGTTTTCAGCCACATCAATGATTTTGATTCTTTGTTTGTTCAGATACATGTGCAACTCATGAATATGGATGATGAGATAAAAGCTATCTTTTTTCTTTGCTCATTACCTCCATCATGAGATATATTTTTCACTGCAATAAGTAACTCTAGACCTAATAGTACACTAGTGTATAATGATGCCACTAGTTCTCTTTTGTATGAGGAAATGTGACGAAAGTCTATGTGTAGCTCGCATCATGGTGAAGCTCACTATGTGCAGAAAGATGGGAAGCAAAGAAAGGGTCGTGCTAAGCAGCGTGATGCAAGTAAAGATAGCAAGAGGGACTCATCCCATGATAGGTTAAAGTCTCGTGGACATTTTAAAAATATGCAATGCCACTATTGTGAGAAATATGGTCACATGAAAAAAGGTTGTCATGCTTGGAAGCGTGGTAAGGGCAAAGGCAAAAATAAAGATAATGATGGTAAAGAGGAAAAGTCAAAGAGCTCAGTAAAAATTAAAGAAATCATTGTGGTTTTAGATTACTGTGATGCACAAGATATCAATATGTTGACAGATATTGATGATGTGTTCTTCGATGCACATGAATCTCTATCATTGTAGAGTTCATTGCTAGTTGAATTGCTTGTCAGCGGTGAGGTGTCACACACCTGGATACTTGATTTGGGTGCTTCTTTGCATGTTACTCTGCATATGACATTGTGGGTGTCGGTGGCATTGCTATTTTTACGTTTCATGATCCACAATGTGCGTCATTTCTCAGCTTTGACACGCAATTTGATTTCAGTTGGTTGCCTTGATGAATTGGGTTTTATTTCAAGAGTCTTGGCGTATTGCAAAGGGCAACTTGATGGTTGCACAAGGTTCAAAAGTGGGTTCCCCTTATCCTCTTTATGTGTCAGTCAAAAACAGTGTTCTATCTGTAATCGAGCTGCCAACCGCTGCATTGTGGCATAGCCGGTTAGGACATATGTCCAAGAAATGAATGGAGACTCTTTCTCGTTCCGTTTACTTGCCTTCTCTTTCATTTTCTGATTTTCCTTTCTATGAGCACTGTCAATATGGGAAGCAAACACGTGCTTTTCGTAAAGGTTCATTTGAGAAAGAGCGTAAATCTTTAGAGCTTGTGCATAGTGATGTGTGTGGCCCTATGCCCACTAGATCTCTTGGTGGATCATCTTATTTTGCAACACTTATAGACGATGCAACACGTAAAGTCTGGGCTTATGCTATGAAGTCCAAAGATGAGACATTTTCTTGTTTCAAGAAATTCTTATCTAGTGTAGGGACTCAGTCTTTGACCGAAAGTTAAAAGCTTTGCACTCAGATAGTGGTGGAGAGAACATTTCCAAGGAGTTTGCAAATTTCTATTCAGGAAGGGGAATTAAGCATGAGTTCACAACTCCCTACACCCCTGCATAGAATGGTGTTGCTAAGAGGATGAATAGGACCATCCAGGAGAGGATTATGTCTATGCTTTCACAAGCTAATTTGACCCAAGGTTTTTGGTATGAAGCACTTTATATGGCAGTTTACTTGATCAATAGATCGCCACATGCTTCTATACAGTGTAGTGTGCCAGAGGAATTATGGTCAAGACATAAGTTGTCTTATGACAAGCTTGGGAGATTTGGCTGTGAGGCTTACGCACATGTTCCTAAAGAGCTTTGTGGGGTAAGATTGATCCCAAATCTAGGAAATGCATCTCTATAGGCTACGGACAGGATGGTCAATTTGGCTATTGTTTATGGAATCCTGAGAGTTGATTAGTTATCTGTAGCAGTGATGTAGTCTTAAATGAGACTAAGATGCATAAACATTGTTAGGGGCTCACATCCCTAACAAGTAATCGATACAAGAATCATGCAGTGTAGAGATAAACAAGGTAGGAGACTGCACATTAAGCCACGAACACTGCAGACTGTACAAACACAAGAGACCATGTCTAAGAAAGAGAAAGTATTGTGCTACCGTGTATTCATCATCAAGGTTTAACTACAAGCCCAACTACAGGCCCAAAATAGCAGTACGAGTGCAGCAAGACTGCAAATTGCAATCTGCCGGGTGGTTACATCCGAAAGTTGCTACACGCCATATGACCATTCGGGTATTCAAAACTACTTAGGCATTAGGCACTTGTGTAAACATGCTTCTAAGGCTTGAAATCTAAGACCTTAGTTAAAAGTCTAAAAAGATAAGTGCCGTGACAGATCAGGCACCAACACGTGGCACACCCGGTGGGCAATGTTTCTCAAACATTGTGAGAACCCATCCCTTGATAAAAAAACTTCAACATCAAGATGATCTTTATCTTCAGGCTGATTTGGACTTGTTGCAGTTTCCTTACCATCTTTACCAAATCTTGCTTCCACTTCAGCTTCAAGTTCTTTGATTGCAACCTCAGCATCTTTGATTGCAACCTCAGCATATTTTCCAGTGAGTATCTCATTCACAATAGACAATAATTGATCTTTAAAATGTTGTTGTCCATTTGCAACACCTGCAACTGCAATTGGAATTGTGATTGTACCTTTAGTTAAATGTTCCTGAACTTCAGTTTCAGCTTTATCTAACATTACAGTATCACTATGAGTATCCACTTGTTCAGGTTGATGACTTTTCTGCTGCTCCAATTGCTTCTTCAATTCCTCATACTGTTGTTTCATTTCATCATATTGCCTTTGCACAAAAAAATTCTCCTCGTTTTCTTCTTCCTTTGCATCATTACTTACTCCATCTTAGCTACAACCTCATCCATTGTATGTTCTTCAATGTTCTTACCCAACACTTTCTCGACAGTGTTCAATAATGCCTCCCCAACATGCAGATGCTCTGCCTTATTCTCATGTCCTATGATTGCAATTGTATCTCCAATTAACTGCTCTTGAATTTCTTAATCTGCATTATCCATCAGTATCACTTCATATTCAATACCCTCTAGTTCAGGTTGGTCATGAACTTGTTGTTCCCCCTTATACTTCAACTATATAAAATGATCTTTCAGTTCAGTGAACTTCTTCTACAACAACAAATTTTCTTCCTTAGCCTCTTCTTCAGCAAATGCCTGGTATGGCTTACTGAACACATTAGCAGGTTCATGTTCAAGTTCAGGGCCAGGTTAAGGTTTCTCTCCAAAAAAATTGAAGAAAGATTGAAGGTAGGATGAAAACTTTGCAACCATTAGACACTACCTCTTGAACATATCCAATATCTCTACATGTAGATGAAACATTGGGAGATCTGATTTGGACTCTGTATGTCAAAACAAATGATTATCCTGAAAATCTTGATTTAGGAAACACAAAAATTGATCTGCTTCTTTATCAAACTGATCTAATTCAAGGCTTAAAAATAATAGGTTGAACTTTCCTTCACACATAAAAAAACACCACCAAGATGGCTTTCTCACATCCCCTCTCAAAAACATAAAGAAATCCACTTTGTAGCTACAAATCTCTCCCGAAACTGAAAACTTTTGACTTGATGAATTCCTGCATCATCAAGCTCAGTATAAGTTTGCTTGCTTATTTCCCTTGGAACTTCAACTTCTTTTGGAATTTCAATTGTCTCTGCAACCTTCATATCTTCTGAAACTTGAACCATTTGTACTTTTGACATTATCTGCAGGTGGTATATCATCTTTAATAATACAAAATTGATTTGAAGTTGAGTGTTGTGTTCCTACTTCCTCAGGATCTGTCATTGCAATTGCATCCTACACTACATCTTGAACTTCATCTTGTATCTACTCTTCCATAATAGTATCTATCTACACTTGTACTTGATTTTGAGCTAAGCTGTACCTACTGATTTAGTTGATCATATTCTTGTTTTAAGTCATCATACTTCTTCTTCAAGTTCCTCTCATCTCCTCGTTCCCAAACATCCGTCTTTGCATACTGTTCATTCTGTCTTAACTGGAATAGCTAAATCTTTCGGCCCTTCACCATCACAAATTGAGGTTTCAAGTCTTCATATAACTTCAGTTTAAACAAAATTATCCTTCTTTGCTTCCACTTTATGCATTTAGTCCACTGCAAACATTCAAGCAAAAAGTTCACTTCCTGATTCATATATACAATCTCTTGCAAATATTCAGTCGCTTGCATATGTTCTGTTCCCTATAAGTACAGTGTAGTGCTCTTTCCCTGCAAGTATACTGTAGTCCCTTGTAAATATTCATACTTCCATACACACTTAGTCTCGTGCACATAAACAATATTCTGTAATTGTTCAGTTGCCTCTTGCAAGTACTCAGTATCCTGTGAAGATGAAGCTTCCTACACTTCAAAAATTCATGTGGCTGAACATTTCTTGATTTCATATTCTTCCACAACATCCTTCATGCTTCTTTCATCCAAACCCTTTTTCCGCTTGATCCATTTCCAAAAGAAAATAATCAGCAAATTCCAAGAAAGACTTCCATACCATTGAACACAAGTAGAAATTTGTTGCAAACACCCCATGTTGGACTTCTCAGACAAAAAGTCACTTCAGTCACTTGACTCCTACATCCTTTAATTATAGAAATCAAATATTGAACTCCATTATTCATCTTTGAGAATCTATAGTTTGCTTCTTCTTTGTCAAAAACTGCTTCTTGAATATCTTTGACAAGATACTGATCTTGTGAACACTTCTTGATTAATGATTTTTTCTCTCGATGGATCATAAAAATGGCTTGATTTGTCATCACACCTGATTTGATATCTCTGATTCTTCAAATCTAATGAGAGATTGTTGATGATCATTGCTTGAGCAACAATAAGACTTTGAAATTCATGAAACTCAGGAAAAAAATCTGTTTGCAAATCAATAAGTTTTTGTTGAGGGACCTGCATTATGGAATTTTGTAAATCAGGGACTCTCAGCATTGAAACTTGCAATTTGGAGACGTGAAATTCAAGATCCTTGTCTTCACAACCTGAATAAATCATATTCACTCCTAGAAATTGAATGTGAGTCTTCAAGGCTCCAAAAAACACTTCTCCATCAACACAAAGACCCTCCTGACTATCACTTGATTGATACTCCTCATCAAGATACGTCAAAAATTGATTCATCGCATCATCCTCATCACCATCAAAACAGCGAGTGCAAGTGCGGGAGCAGAGAGAGAGAGAGAGAGAGAGAGAGAGAGAGAGAGAGAGAGAGAGAGAGAGAGAGAGAGAGAGAGAGAGAGAGAGAGAGACATGTTGTTGGGTGGAGCACACAACAACGTTATCTTGTTGTAGCTCCTTATTCTCTTTATATTAAAGAATAAGTGTATATATGGTTAAGTTAGTAGATGGGTTAGTAGTAAGTGGGATGTTTGGCCAATTGGCCTAAATCCCAACAAACTCCCACTTGAAGGCCAACGCAGCCCAAGTGACTTGGTATGTACAACCATGAAGCAATCTAGTGGCTTCAACCTATACCCATCAACTCACTGCAATGTGTAAACCACTCCAAAGCTAAGCCTTTCGTCAAAACATCTGTTGGGTTGTCATCAGTGTGTACCTTGACCAAATCAATGAGTTTTTTGGCCAAGAAATCTCTCACAAGATGATACCTGACTTCAATGTGTTTTGATTTGGAGTGAAACACGGGATTCCTCGCCAATGCAAGAGCACTCTGACTATCACAATATATCATTGGAGTCTCATCAATGCCAAGATTTCTGACCAAGCAAGATAACCATAAAGCCTCTTTACTTGCATCTGACAATGCAACATATTCTGCTTCCGTAGTGGAAGACGACGTACAATCTTGAAGACATGACCTCCAAGATACTGCCGCTCCAACAAATATGAAGACATAGCCAGATGTCGATCTCCTATTGTTGACACAACCTGCATAGTCTACATCCGCATAACCCATAATGGATGCATCATTGTTCCCGAAGCGTAAAGGTGTATGGTGCAGTAAACTACCTTCTAATCCCTCTTTTAGCACAAAAATTGTCAAACTCCTTGGAGACATATTCTCCACCATTGTCAGTCCACAACCTTTTGAGTTTCTTGCTAGAATGACTCTCAACGAGTGCCAAGAATTTCTAGAACACAGGAAGAACTTGATCCTTATGTACCTTTTGAGTAGAGTCATCTATGAATGTCACAAAATAGATGGCCCCTCCTAGAGATTTGGTTGACATAGGACCACAAACATCACTATTTACTAAATCTAGAGGTTCAGCTCGCTTTTGACCCAATGGTAAATGGACGGACCTAGTTTGTTTGCCATAGATACAATGTTCACAAATAGGATAGTCAACATAAGACAAGACATGTAAGTAGCCAAACGAGTCAGAGTTCTCAATCCTTTTTGGCTAATATGACCTAGCTGACAATGCCACAACTCAGTAGACGGTAGCTCGCCTATAGATATGTAATCATGACCAACATCTGACACATGCATGGAATACAAGGTACCATGCTTCTAACCTCTGAGTACAACAAGATTACCTTTGCGTACTATCCACAAACCACTGCCAAATGTGGTGGTTTAGCCCAAATCATCAAGCTGACCAATAGAAAACAAGCTTTTAGTCAACTTAGGCACATGTATGACATTACATAAAGTAAAGTGTGTGTCATTCCTTAGATACAATTTGACGTTTCTGACACCCTCAATGCCTAGTTCATAAGCATCACCAAGTCCCACTTTGCCACAAGAGTGAGAATAAGTAGAGAACCACTCTCTATGTGGTGTCACATGGAAACTCGCACCAGAATCTACTATCCAATTCTACGCATACGGCGTATCTTCTATAAGAAGAGCCTTGACAGGTAGATCTATTGTGAAGAACAATACGTCAGAGGTAAGTGGCATAACAACCACTGGAAGAGTCTCTACAATAGGATCATTTGAAGACTCTAGCACATTGATCTCCTCTAACTTTGCTTTGCCCTTGTTTGAATCATCAGGCTTAGAAGTGTCACAAGATTGTTTATCCTTCTTGCTTTGCTGCCATTTCTTGCAATCCTTCTTCACATGCCCTTTTTTATGGCAGTGATAGCACTCGACATTACGCATACAACCCCGAGACTTACTGCATGAGCCCCCACGCTCTTTGATTTTGGCACGACTTTGAGTGCGACCCCTCTGTCTATCACTAGCAGCATATGCATCACCATCCTTCTTGCCTTTGAGAGATTTCTTGCAAATCTCCTCGGTAAACAGACTCCCAAGGACGTCATTGTAGACAAGACCAGTACCAGGTGCTGAGTTGCTAATTGCAATATAGAACATATCCCAAGACGAGGGTAAACTGCATAGCAAGTAGATACGTTTGATTTCCTCATCGAAGACCAAACCTTGAGTGGTCAACTGAATGAAAATGATATTGAACTCATTAATGTGAGTAGAAATAGTGCCTTCTTCCTTCATACGAAGGTCAAACAACTTCTTCATCAAGAAAACCTTATTAGTGGCACTTTTATTTTCATAACTGGAACACAACTTATCCCATACATCTCTAGCAGTTCTTTCTCCAACTAGAATAAAGTACACATATTCGGCCAAATGCAAACGGAGGGTAGATTTGGCCTTAGCATCAAGTCTCTCCCACTCAACATCTGTATACTCACCCTCTGGGCGCTCCATGATAGGATCCAACTAGCCTTTTTGTATGAGAACATCTTGAATCTTCTCTTTCCAAATAGCAAAATTTATCCCATCAAATTTCCAGATATTGTAAGTATCCTTTTCACCACTAGATGACATGGATGCAAGCTAAAGATAATATGGCGATAAACACTGGTAATTCTCGAATCAGTAACGCATCAAAAGTAATGCTCTCAGAGCATAAGACAGGCGCATCAACCACTAACTGTGCATAAAAAGTCAAAAGTTGACCCAAGATTGTCAACACGGCATCAAATGCACCTAGCCCTCTCTATACATGTCCTATGGCGAGGCCACAAAAAAGGGGTACTCCAGCAACCTTTATCACCGAAAGAATCTTAACATTTGAGAATCCCCCAGGTCAAGAAAACCTCATGCTATTGACCCTCACAAAAGGTTATGCAGACAGGAAACTAGCCCAGTCTCAGAAGGGGCCTTCGAACTTAGTCTCAGATCGGTCAGGACTGCCAGAAACAAGCCAAATCGGCTCCGCAAAAGGTACATATGGTAGTTTTTGCAACTCAACGTACATCCACTGTCAACAATATTGTAAGGTGCAATATACGTGCTCAAACATGCGCCAAACAAAATGTGCAAGTAGTAAACAAATCCTTGCACAGAGTAAAACCGCTCGCAAAAGAGCTCAAGCACTATCAAAAGTGCCAAAACACGCATCAAGTACTCCCACTGAAATCTGTGCTGATGCAAAACACCGCAACCTGTAAGAAACCTGGATGTCCTGTATATATGCAAGAACATGTGAGGATATGGATGCCTTTAAAACCCAAGACAATGTCGATGCCAAAAAGTGCTCCTAATCAGCCCATAAACACCGTTTCAATAGCACATAATAGCCATAAAACGACTATATACAATCTATGAACAACCTGCACCTGTGTCATGTACCTATACATGTACCTATACCTGTAGCAAAAGTGGAGTTGAAAAATACAACTCTTGAAGCGTAGCTCGGATGAAGCTTTTGACTACACGAACAGCTACGAAAGGGGGGTAAAACCACAGGATGCCTGATGGAAACGCTCTCGGAATGTTGAATTTGCCGATGCTGCAAAATCAAAAACCAGTTTTCACTTTGAAAGTGTGTTCGCACAGACGTGAAAATGGAAAGCACAAACCTTGCTCTAATACCAGTTGAAGGTGCCCTGGGATGTTAAGTATGGAGCCTGATTTAACCCTTGTAATTTTCTGTGGTAAATATGCACATTTGTAAGGTCCCCATTATGAGGAGAAGCCATCGTACGTGAAGAAAAATCACTCGCTGGAAACCAAAATTTTCACACCCAGTCTCGAGCCTAAGGCTTTGCCGGAATATTCCTTTTCGCAGGAATGTTATGGCCGAACGACAGCCGAAAAGTGGTCGAAAAACGATCGATCGGTTGGCCCGATGGCCGAATTCAAAAGCGGACTTGTCTTCTCAAGGGCGGCTACACATGAGCGGATTGGAGGGTCCGATTTGGACTTATCTACACAAGGGCGGCTACACATGGTTGCCTCTCATGAGAGAGGGCAGCCCTTTTGGCCTATAAAAGGAGGCCATTTCTACATACATTTCATAGTGTGAAGTTGATGTAACAAGGTGGGTGTGAAGTGGTGAGAGTGAAGCAATGCGGGAGCTCCAAAAGGGTATAATCCCTTTGTAACCTACTTCTTGTTTTGAAGTACTAAATCCATTGAGTGGCTGCTTTCCCGTGGACGTAGCCCACGTTGGGTGAACCACGTATATCATGTGTACTCTCTCTCTCTCTCTCTCTCTTTCTCTACTTTATAATCTCTTGTGTGTGGAAATTATCTCTCTTCATTAAGTCATCCACTCAATTATCTACTTAGCTACATCATATTTCCTAACATGGGAAGCGTATGCGAGTGCAAGTGCAAGAACAGAGAGAGAGAGAGAGAGAGAGAGAGAGAGAGAGAGAGAGAGAGACCTGTTGTTGGGTGGAGTGCACAACAATGTTATCCTGTTTTGCAGCTCCTTATTTTGTTTGTATTAAAGAATAAGTGTATATATGGTTAAGTTAGTAGATGGGTTAGTAGTAAGTGGGACGTCCGGCCAGTTGGCCTGAATCCCAACACCGGCTTCCTCTTTCTTCCACCAACATCTTTTGAACTTCATCTCCCTTGCATTGAACAACAACTCTTTCTTGAATCAACTTCTTCTCTTCAGTAATCTAAGTATCTACAACTTTTATCCCATATTCAAAAATATCAAAATTAGGTTGAAAAACTTCAGGTGCTGAAAAATCAGATTCAGGCTTTGAAACTTCAGGTTATGAAACACCAGGTGCTTGAAAAACTATTGGTAACTAAAAAGTGACAACTTGAGGTTGTTTTAAATTGGAAACGGTAATAGGTTGTTGAAAACACCATTGAGAACCATCATAACGAAGGTAATCATCAAACTCATCTACATACTTCTCTGAAATGCATTCACACGCTTCTTGCAGCCTTGATATTCGCCGAGCGATAGAGCATGATTTCCTCTTCTTACCAACTTGACTATTATGCCAGTTGTGTGCATCATCAAGAAATCCAAAAAACCAACTAAATCCTCTTGAGCATCACACATGTCCTGATGACATGATGCATCCTGAAAACTCTGCATAATTTGATACAACTCCCTGCACAACTTTGGCATGCAATACTTGACACAAACATCCTCTTTTTGACAAGTCTTACACATGTAAGGACATCGCTTTGTAGAGTGCCCATCTTTTTGACAAATAGTGCAGTTTTCTTCTTCCTTTTTGCCATTAATCACACATCAAAAGAATAGAGAGCATTTGTACCTCTTTAAACCCTGAGACTGCTTAAACTGCATTGCAAACTGAAATACTTGAAACTACATTCTGTAAATTGAAAAATTGAAACTGCATTCTGCAAACTGGAATGTTATAATTTGCAATATGTAAACAATTGAACTGCAAACTGCAAAATGTAGACTGCAGACTGCACAATGCCTAAAAACGCATATTGCACATAAATTGTATGCACAAAAACTACACAAAAATTGCAGACACTGGCAAGAACCCTACAAACACCTGCAACTTGTTTGCAATTGTAATTTTGATTTTCCTTGGCAGTTTCAAGAAGAAATTCTCTAATAACTTTGATGTATGTTCCTCAAACTCTTCCTGCGGGGTTACCCAATTCAAGAATTCCCTCAGCTGGTCGAGGTTGACTTAACATGTCAAGAACCCACTGTATTCCCAAATTCCATATGGTAAAGACTGAATTTGAACCAGTTGCAGACCAAAGTGTTATTGGGGGAAGAGAAAGGGATGGCGGCGGTTAAAGTATGAGAGAGAAACTTCGCAGCATAACCGACTCACCATTTGCTTTCATATTACTAAAATTTTCTCCCATGTCCATTAGGACACGCACAGTAGGATCACCAAAGTGTTAGGGGCTCACATCCCTAGCAGGTAATCAGTACAAGAATCATGCAGTGTAGAGATAAACAAGGCAAGAGACTGCACATTACACCATAAAAAATGCAGATTGTATGAACACAAGCGACCATGGCTAAGCAAGAGAAAGTATTGCGCTACCCTGTATTCACCAACGTCCAACTACAGGCCCAAAACAGTAGTACGAGTACAGGGAGACTGCAAAGTGCAAACTACCGGGTGGTTACATCCAAAAATTGCTACACGCCATATGACCATTCGGGTATTCAAAACTACCTAGGCTTAGGAACCTGTGTAAACATGCATCTAAGGCTTAAAAGCTAAGACCTTAGTTAAAAGTCCAAAAAGAAAAGTGCCCTGGCAGATCAGGCACTAACAAACATCCAGAGAAAGAGGTAGAATTTTGAAAAGTGACATTTTTTGATGTATCACCTCCTTTGCAGACATCTCATGAGCCATTTATGCCGCAAGTGAATGCTCCTGTCACTAGAGAAACTAAGGAGGCTAGTACTAGTCAGCCGAGAAGGTCTCAAAGAGCCTCAAATCCTCCATACCATTTTGTTCTTGGCCTGGATTTTATATTTCTGACAGATAGTGGTGAGCCATCTTGTTACAAAGAGTCCATGCTAGCCAAGGATAAGACTCAGTGGGAGCTTGCGATGAAAAGTGAGTTGTCTAGTATTTAGAAAAACAAAACTTGGGAAGTGGTTCCATTGCCAAAAGGGAGGAAAGCACTACCTTGTAAATGGGTTTACAAGAAGAAGATTGCATCCAGTGTTGAGAACTACAAAGCTCGTTTAGTGGCCAAAGGTTTCAAGCAAGAATATAGTATAGATTTTCAAGAAATCTTTTCTCCAGTGGTCAAGATGATGACACTGAGGTTGTTGCTTGGTTTAATTGCCACTGAAGATTTGGAGCTTGATCAAATGGATGTCATTACAACTTTCTTACATGGACATCTCAATGAGGAGATTTATATGAAGCAACCTAAAGGGTTTGTGCTAAAGGGAAAGTAACATTTAGTCTGTAAGCTTCCAAAAAGTCTCTATGGCTTGAAGTAATCATCCAGATAATGGTATCAAAAGCTTGATGGATTTTTGTGTTCCCAAGGCTAGAAGCGCAGTATTGAGGATCCATGTCTTTATGTGAAAAGACAACCCAATGGACAACTAATTATGCTTGTTCTTTATATGGATGACATGCTCATTGCTGGTCATTTAAAGGACATTGTTGGCCTCAAAATGAAGCTGAAAAGTCAATTTGACATGAAATGCAAATCACATTTTGGGTATGCACATAACGCTCAAGAACTTTATGCACATCAGTCTCGAGCACTGTCGTGAGTTGATGGGCATTGGGTGATGTAGTCTTACTCACTCATTATTTCTTTTGGCGGCCATCAAGTGGGAGATTGTTGGGTTTGCTAGCCTATGTCTAATCGACCATCACTAACTCCCGTCACTAACTCACTTATAGTTTCTTTATCCAACTATATAGATAATACATTATTACGATCCATACACACCATCTTGACATAGTGTGTGATGTGTAGGAGGGCAAGGCTCACCCTCACCTGTGTGTGCGTACTCTCTTCTCTCTCGTACTCTCTTCCTACTCCTGCAGTCGATCCAACACTAGATGTATATTATAGACAATAAAATATATGTGTTTTTAACTTAACACGCTTAATTGTTGTATTTCCATCATCGTTGGCTATAAGACATCTCACTTATGTATGCATTATAACGTCTAGATGTATATTACATACAATAAAATATATGTTTTTCTACTTGAGTGTCAACTTTGTCTATCAAATGTCTCACTTATGTATGAATTATAAGGCCTAGATGTATAGTACAAACACTAAAATAATATATTTCACTACTTGAGTGGCACTATATACCTTGGTTTGTTTTATCTCAAGTGTAGGTTATTGTCACCAAATTTATCTATTTTTCAAATTCAAAGTAGGCTATTATTATCAGACACACCTGGCTAAAAGCACATTTTGGTGCTACAAAATCCGATGTCCTTGATAGTACCTTTGAAAAATCTTTAGAATGCAATTTATCAAAGTCCCAAAAGAAATCACTTACCATATTGAATATCATTGGATAAATCTTTGAAAGATGAACATAAAAATACATTTTTTGACAAGTTTTCACACAAACTACTAAAATTTTACCTGTCCGCACTTTTTCATTGGTACCAATAAGGTGGGAAAAAAAAAATTTGTACTACCAAACCTTGCTTCCACCCACCCACAAGTGTTTTCATTCCGTGTTTGGAAAAACTTTCATTTAAGAAAAAGAGGGAGGGGCATGATACTCATGGCACCACCTTTATGATGGGCAATAAGAGGATGGAGGATTCAACCTCGGAAGGGTGATTCTTAAGGGTGACCAAACACAAAAAGTTTGCATGTATAGCATTAAGGCTTCTTCCTTTAATTCAAAAGCATGTAACATCATATGAATCTTTAATCAGAAAGCATGTAACATCGTATGGAATCTTTAGGCCAATTAATTGTGTTCTTTGAAGGGTAAAGAAGATGCAATTTAGGCCAGTACTAAGAATTTAAGAATAAAAGATATAGATTCGTACCTAACAATGGGGGTCCTACAAGAGTTTGGCGGTCATTAAATCTAGTGAGTGAGAGATTAGTTTTGGTTGTGCTCATCCTTTTGATGCTTTTCTAGAGTCTAGTAAAACTTTTCCTAGACTTTGTTTGAACTGCCACTTTTTGGTCATTTTAACTTTTTGGTCTTTTTTATGGGGCCCCTATATTTATGCCATTAGAAAAAGTTTGAGGTCAATTTTTTGTCCTTTGGCATTTAGAACGAGTTCTCTACACCATAAGGGGAGGGCTTCTATTTAACTTTCATTGTAAAAGTTTCATTTGAATTTCTAAAATGACTTTGCTGGAAAGACAATTTGAGGTAAGCTCAAATGACATTATGCCTTTTCCTCAACAAAGTCTCTTTCATTGGCATAAAAAGATTTTCAATCTTTCCATTGCCTTCTTTTCTCTCCTATTCCCACCTCCCTCTTTTGCCTCCTCTTCCCACTACCTTGTTCTCCATCCTCTTTATACTTCTCTCTATTCTACATGTCATCTTTTTCAAGCAAAACGGCTTAGCACATCTATTGAATCCATCACCACCTATGGCACACTAAATGAACCCAACAGGTGGATCCCAATATCAATCACCAAGGGTAGCTAGATAATCATTTGGATCGGGTGTAATCCACCCAATCAAAACGGCTTAGCACATCTATTGAATCTATCACCACCTATGGCACACTAAATGAACCCAATAGGTGGATCCGAGTATCAATCACCAAGGGTAGCTAGATAATCATGTAGCAAAGTAAGAGAAGGAAAGATTCATCAAAAAACATTTTCTGTCATGTTGGAAAGGAAGAGTAAAAGATGTCACGCTTTTTGGAAATTGAAAATTAGGCAAGAAAGTCTTAATGCAGCGTATCTATATGGACAAAGAGATTCACCTCCATCTCGCAAGCTCCAAGATTCCAATGCACATATCAAAATATGATGATTCCAAAGGTTCTTAAGATTTAAAACGTGAAAATCAATGGTTTACAGGAGGATAGTGGTGGGAGTTTCTATACTAGGGTCAAAAACCTAGATGACCAAAAGGAAAAAGGCACGGCATGAAAAAATTTCCTTTGTTATATGCTCTTATTGAAGTCGAGCACTCAACATATAAGTACATTTTCATGCAAGGTGAGTGCTTGGGAGAAACAAAAGAAGAGTGCATAATGAAAGTTCCAATTATGGAACACTCTATATGCAACAAGAGAAATTTTTTAGAAAAGCATGCGGTGCAATAGTAGAGTTGATGGGTGCTTCAAGGAACAAACGTAGCACTTGTGACGTAAAGAGATGTCTCGATAGATTCCACTTCTTCAAGAAGGTTTTTCTATGTAGAAGATTCTTCATTCATATCTCACAATGCTTAGTGCATGAGTGTCTTTTGGAATCTTCTAATTCACTCCCCTAGATTCAAAATACATAGACATCAATTCTTATGCATCACCTATACCAACATGAGTCACATGACTTAAATATGCTCAACTTTGTTAGCTTGAGAAGTACCTAAAATAGTAGACAACAAAAAATATTATTTGAAGATTTGGGACTAATGTCTTACTCATTTATTGGCTTAGCTACAGGAATTTTGACGGTTATGCCATGTATTTCTAATGGAAACTTTGTCTTACCTCATCAAGGTTGGGAACCGAATTCCAAAGGTTCTTAAGATTTAGACCCCTGTCATTATTTTGGTCTTGGAATCCATCATTTTGTCCAATAAGTTGGAATATTCCCACTTCTCTTGAGTCTTTTGTTATATGTTGATAACACTTTGTGAAACAAGTTGCAATGTTGCAGCAAGAGTTGATGGGGCCTATTGACACTTGTTAAGCTCTTTAAGGATTTCTCCTTCTTGCACCTTTGTTTGTCTCTTTTAAGAAGAGGCTGTAGATGTGGGTTGGCTCTTTATGATTGATTTTCCAATAGTACTTTTGGGAATCCAGTTTGTTATCGGTTCCTATGTGACTATATTTCCTAAGTGACTTGTCATATGATTGACTTGATGGACCTTAGGCTTTGGTATCCATATGGGGGTACTACTACTGTAAAAGCCTTGCTTTTATAGTAGAGGATGAAATATCTAGGAGAGGCCAAAGAGTGTGGAGACCCATGCTCCACCTAGACTTCTTGCTCTATCCTATAGGCAACCCCCATGCCAACCCCACCTAGCCCTTTGTCCTTAATTACTCCCCCCTTGGAGAAGACTTTTCGTCCTTGAAACAAAAGTGGAAAATTTCTTCTTAAGAACACTAATGTTTTCTTGAGTGGCACTTTCTTCAGATCGGTCTTTCCACTTAGGCAATGCACATGATGACGAGTTTTTAAATCATGATAGTCAATAATGTGCTTGGTTCATATGCTGGGTTGGAGGTTCAATGAAATTGACCAAAATATGATGATCAATTACATTGGCATCCCTATGAAAACGTTTATGTAAATGACTTACATGAAAAACTTAATAAATATAAGAGTGCGTTGGTAAAGAAAGGCCATATCTCCATCTCTCTTGAGTATTTTGAATGGACCACAATACCTAGAAGATAACTTAGGTGTAATACCAATTTTTAGACTTTTGGAATGTTTTGGAATATGTAAGAATTGCTCTTCACCTTCCATGAAGGTGATTTCTCATGAGCATACTTCTCTTATTTGTCTTATGCTTGTTGAACATTTTGATGAGCAATTTTCAACATATCCATATGGTCTTGAATAAAATCCTTTACTTGTTGAATTTTCTCAGTAAGCCAACCCCATCGTAAATAGTGATCTATATTGAAAACCATGCGTATGCATGAAGGGACTAATCCTAGCCATAACATGCTTTGGACAACAAAGTCCAAAATAGGGAGATATCAATTGGATTGCTTATTGATAACATATGCTCATAGCATATCCTCTAGCACTTGATTGACATGTTTAATTTGTTCAATGTCTATGGGTGATCTGCAGTACTGATATAATACCAACTATTTAAACAGAGCCCTCTAGAAATGACTATTAAACTTGAGATCACAATCACCCACGATGTTGATGAAAAATCCATATAATCTATATAGATTGTTAACGAACAACTTGGCTAACTCTGAAGTTTTAATAGTGTAATTCGTTGGAATAAACTTACAAAGTTTAGTCAACTTGTCTACAATCACCCATATCGAGTCATGGCCTTGTATGGTGGTGGATAGGTGCACATTCTCTAGGGGTGCACTATGTCACCATATTAATGTATAACGTGAGTTTGATAGGAGGGGTTTTAAAATGCAAAAATATTAGGCAATTTAACAAAGATACATTAAAATAAGGGGGTTTTATATTTAATTTTGGAAAAAATCCTAAGATAAGGGGTCATTTTATTCATTCAAACATGTTAAAAGAGGGGTTTTTTTAATACCCACGAACGAATGTTATATGGGGGGTATTGAATGGTGAACCCGCTGAAAGCACATTGAAATCCATAGAAATTCTCTCTCATTCACCACTGGGAATCTCCAAAGGATGCAAGAGACCTCCCACCTTCAACTGCTTTGCTTTATTAGCTTAACATTTTTGGCAATGCAAGACATGGTTTTGAACATACCCATGCAAGCGTGGCTAGTAAAACTATAATCATACGAATGTATGAGTTTTCTTTATGCTTGGGTGTCTTGCACTTGGATTGGCATGACATTTATAAAGAATTTGGCACTAAATGACTGCATCCATCAATACACAAACTCTCCCCTTGTGGAGTAGGTATCCATCACATCAATGAAAAAATTCTTCCATCTAGTTAACTCATCACTCAAAGAGTAGAACGAAATGTGGAGGAAGTAGACACACTGCCAAGATTAAAGTAATGATGAAGATCTCTCTTTTTAACATGGATCCACACCTTGGAGTATGCATCATCATACTCAAAAATACCCTTTAGATATTCCAAAAACTCACTTTTAAGTTTTTGAAGAGAAGAGAGTTGATCTCAAGAATTCTACTAAGAGCATCAACTATCACATTGTATCATCCTTTATGATACCAAAGCTTTGCATCATACTCTTGAGAAGAATCTTATCCCACCTAGCCTTTTCACCCTTCAAGTCACATGGCGATGTAAACCACTTGATACTTTCATGGTCAAACACTATTTTAAATTGAGTACCATACAAATAATGCTGTTAAATTTTTATAGCAAACACTGTTGCATAAAGTAATCTTTCATAATTAGAACAATATTTCTATGCAAAATTGAGCTTTTTGCTATCAAACACAATTAGCCTTTCTTCTTGAAAAAGAACTACTCCAATAGCTCAATTTGCTTGCATTTGTCTCAAGCACAAAAGGTTTCATTGGATCCACAATAGGTAAAATTTGGTGGAGTAGTAGTTAGAGCAACCTAAGTGCATCGAAGCTTTGTTGTTGAGTTTCTCCCCAATAAAATGTGATTTGCCTTTGGCTTTCAACTGGTTCATCATACGAACAACACTTTTAGCATAGGTTTTAACAAATCTAGGATAAAAAACTACAGAACCCAAGAAAACCTAAAGCTCTTTTTTGGGGAAGTCCAATTACAAATGAAATCCCTTAAGATTATTCCATATGTAAGCGGCATCAAAAATTACTTGGCCCAAATAGAGAATTTTCACTTTCAAAAAAATACACTTAGATTCCTTAGTATATAGTTTGTGTTGCCATAGCATATCAAACACCAACTACAAATGTTCTAAGTTCTCTTCTTTAGATGATTGTACGCTAGAATTTTATTGAGAAAAACAATGACAACCTGATTAAATATGGTCTCAAAGCATTATCCATGAGTGTCATGAATGTAGCTCGCACATTGGTTAATCCAAAAGGCATAACTAAGAAATCATAATGTCCAAACCTTGTTCAAAAATCATAACTAAGAAATCATATTGTCCAAACCTTGTTCAGAAATTAGGTATATCACCAAGACAAATTTGCACTTGATGATACTCTAACCACAAATCTATTTTCGTAAAAATACAAGTATGGGTGAGTTTGTCAAAGAACTCATCCACCATTAGAAATAGATACTTATTCTTAATGGTAATCGTATCCAAACCACAATATTTTATGCACATGCACATACTATCATCCTGTTTCTCCACCATTAGAATAGAGGATGTTATGGTGAAGAATTAAGTTGAATAAAACCTCTACTAAGGTAGTCAACAAGCTAAAATTCCACTCAATAGACTCAAAATAACTCATTCTATAGGGTGGTGTATTAATGGGCTTACTGCTTGCAACCACATATATGTCATGTTGCACAGAATGTGTCGGTGGTAGCACAAGGGGAAAGTCATTTGGAATTCCATCTTTGCATTGAATTAAAAGTTCCTTTAATTGACTAGAAACATTTTTTTGTGGTGATAGAGAAGTAGCAAGAGAAGGAAGAGAAGAAGAAGCATGCAACATTGAGTAATCATTACTCATAACATTGGAGAAAAAATGACACAAAGAGTAACACAAGAAGAGTTATTTTATTTCATCATTCAAAGAGAACTTTACAAGCTTATTTATACATATAAGTGATGAGGACGGTGCTTTTCCAACAGTAGCATGTGGACACCATTGGATTCAAACATTGGACTATTATGTTTGTAGCTATGACGTAATGATGACCCTAGCTCATGAAACCACTCCCAACTTAACACCACATCTACTCTATCCATATTCATGACTTGAAAATCCAAGGATATCTAATACTTGAATCTCAAGAGGTACCCCCCTAACTTGTGTATCCCACACTTCAGCATCAAGTCCATTTATCATTGCTACCTTGTAGCAATGGAATTGAGGGGTCTAGGGCAGATTGAGACATTTCACTAACTTTTAGATGACATTGTGAGAAGTTCCATCATCTACCATGATTCTCACCTTTTGACCTTGGATAAACCCATGCATCGCATTTGCACAAGCTCATGTAGTCCAAAAGGTTTCCACATAGAGGTCGTAATAATACAGTCATGAACTACTTTGGTATGTGTTACTTCCACATTGGAATAGCAAAAAGAGGATTTAAGGGAAGCAATTTCACCATGTGCACAACTTTCTTTTGCCTTAGGCAACAAATTTTCCTTTGGCACAATCCTTTTTCCATGCTCACTTCCCAAGGAATCAAAACAAAATTTATCCTTCTTTGCCTTTTCAAATTTCTCACTTGAAAGATGGCCCCTTGGTATTTTTGGACGCATCATATGAGGCTACCACAATTTTTCTCTTATCAGGACTATGAGATGCACGTACATTTAAAGTGTCAAGCATGTGTGTGTTATGTAATGCTTTTTCCTCTAGATCATCATGGATATGAGCATGCACTACAAATTTATCAAGTGCTTTGGAATCCTAGGTTTTAATATGCTTCTTAAGCTCAAGCTCGGGAATTAACCCATGGATGAACCCATGCACCTATTGGGTGGCATCCAAGCCCTTTAGCTTGAGGTTGACATCTCTATAAAGCGATATATACTCAAGGAGTGTCTTATGCTAATGCATAGATCATTTCTCCCATGCAATCCAATTTTTGTCCCTCACATTAGTGGACAAAAAATCCTTTCTAAACACATCCTTGAAGGCAGCCCATGCCCATGACATGATGCCCTTCTCCTTGAGAGCGGCATTCACCATTTATAGGATTTATCTTCTAGTGTTAAACTGGTTTGTAGTGCCTTGATTGCATCCAAAGTGCAACATAGATCATGAATACCATTCCGTTTACTTAGAAAGATATTCACTGCGTCCTTGTTGCGCTCTTTCTCCTCCCCTCAAAAGATTGATAGCTTCGTGTTTTCCAACCATTAGTTACATCTTTCTGAGTGAGAATTGGAAATGGATTTGGATTGGATCCTTGATCTGGCATGCCAGGAGTAAAATTTCCAGGCACGGTGTGCCCAACAAACCCCAGGCTACTCTTTTGCAGGGTCCTTAGCTTACTGATGCATATACTACACTACTAGAATTCTCATTCAAACATGTTTCCATAACAAACATGCATGATTGCAATGCTGTAGATTCTTGCAAAGCAAGCAATTCAAAGTTGTCATCCATGCTAGTTTTTACATTTGAACCCTCCATGAAAGTAGTCAGCTATGGTGCAACAACAGATGCAGGGGTCTCAAAGTCGAGAGCATTATGCATGTCTATGTCTACATCCATAGTGTTATATTAGGATAAGAAATTAAATGAACCAGAATGAATACCTTGTATCACAAGCATCATGCAAAGCTTTTGCGAATTGTGGATGAGCAACCACAAGGAGACGTTGAGTGGTCATGCCAAAACAATGCCCAATAAAAATCAAGAGAAGTTGTCAAAAGTAATTATGATCCAAGGTCAATTCTTGAAATCCTGCAAATCACCTCATTCAATATCCATTAGCAGCAATAATAACCTCAATTGCCCAAAATTGATGCTTTGATAAAATTTAATTGCAAATTTTTTTGGTACAAGGCCTTGTATAAAACAGGTACTAGATGCAAACTACCGTCAGTTGTCAGAGTACTCAAGGAAAAGTAGCCCGTACCAAACCTGGAGGATGTCATCAACTTGTTCCAAGAGCACGAGAAGAAAATACAAGATACAAAGTCTTCAAGAGGAGGTTTTGTTACTACATCATCATTGAGCCCAACAAAGCAAAGATGCAAGCACTGCAACCGCACCAACCACACATCCAATAAATGTTAAAAAATCAACCCTTTTGTGCATTGTGATAAAAAATTCATGGGTCTGATTGGTGTCTGTACAAGGATAAAAACAAAGATAAAGGCAAATTCAACATAACTAAAGATTCTAGTGAAGAAGACAAGGGAGTAGAACTACATGGATATACTTTGAGACACTCACATCCTCCTACACCCTACCTGCTTACAATTCCTTAGGAGAGAAAATTTTTCCCTACACCCTTGTTTTCCACCACCATTCTCAAGGGGAGGGATTTTTGGCATACACGCTATTGCCACTACTCTTGTAAGGTTTCCAGTTTCTGAAACCTTAGAAATTGTACAAAGCCTGTAAATTTAGCTGGAAAACACTATTGGATGATTCAATCATGGCTTATATTGGTATTTTTGGAATCATAACCAAAGCTTTACTATGGTTAATATTTTTCAAAATCAGATTCCGATAAAATCTGGAAAAGTTACAGGCCCCGAAAGGTTACATTAAGGATTCAATTAGTTAATAAAAATTGGATGGTTTCAGTAATTATTATCAACAAAGACTTTCTTATCCTAAGGTTCTAGAAATTACTGATATTCCAATTTTCATAAGTAAAAATCAGTAAAATCAACCAAAATCGATTCTGGAAGCTGAGGGGGCAATGTGGAGCTGTGGGGAACCTGCCAGAGTCAGTTTTAGCAGCAAGTGGCGCTACCTAGAAGCTGGGGCCTTGCTTGAGGTGCCAGAACCTGCCAGGAATAGCCCGAGGCCTAGACCTTCATAAAAAACTAGACTCGGAGCCTTGGCACATTCTCTCTCATCTAGAGAGACCTCTACGCAGAAATCACTAGAGATCAAGCTCCAGTTGGTTAATTAAACGGTAATTAGCCTAATCTTTCTTAATTAGTAAAGTTAGGTTAACCTATTTTCTTAATAAATTGAAGATTAATCCTATGTATACTCAAAAATACTCTCTTAATTAAACATTCTCTGCTTATTATTGTGATTAAGCTTAAGGATATTAAGCAAATTAATTATTATATCATATTAGGGCTGAAATTATCTATTTTAACCATAAATTAATGGGAATTATACTAATTAAGTTTATATTAAGTTGAGATAATTATCAGAGCTGTGTTAGACTATCATTATGCTAGGATTATAATTTTTGAGTAATTTTCATAATTAATTAAGCAGAATTGCATTGTTTTTTAGAGAAAAAGAAAGGTGGAAATGATCAAATTGATTCAAAATGTTTTAAGATAATTATAAGAGGTTAATCACACTCTAGAAAAGCCATGATAATTATATTAACCTCAGATAATTAGTTTACCTAATTATCTTAGCAGAATTACATTGTTTTTAGGACAAATTAAAAGGGGGAAAATAGTAAATTGATTCAAACTGCTTTGACATAATTATCAGTAGTAAATCACATCTTAGGGAACCCGTGATAATTTTTTTAACCTCAAATAATTAGTTTACCTAATTATCTTAGCAAAATTACACTATTTTTAGGACAAAACAAAAGGGGGAGAAAATTTAATTGATTCAAATGCTTTGAGATAATCATCAATGGTAAATCACATTTTAGGAAACCTGTGATTATCTCAAATGCTTTGAGATAATCATCAATGGTAAATCACATTTTAGGAAACCTGTGATAAATATGTCAACCTCAGATAATTAGTTTACCTAATTATGTTAGCAGAATTACATTGTTTTTAGGACAAATTAAAACAGGAAAAATAGTAAATTGATTGAAAATGATTTAAGATAAATATTAGAGGTTAATCACATTTCACAAAACCGGTGATAATTATTTTAACCTTAGATAATTAGTTTACCTAATTATCTTAGCAGAATTACAGTGTTTTTAGGACAAAATGAAAAGAGGAAAATAGCAAATTGATTTAAAATGCTTTAAGCTAACTATCAGAGGTTAATTACATTTAAGAAAAACCGGTGATAATTATGTTAACCTTAGATAATTAGTTTACCTGATTATCTTAGCAGAATTACACTGTTTTTAGGACAAATTAAAAGAGGGAAAATAGAAACGTAATTCAAAATAATATACTATATTTATCAAAAGTTAATTAGATCTTAAGAAACCCGTGATAATTATGTTAGCCTCATATATTTAGTTTACCTAGTTATCTTAGCAAAATTACACTGTTTTTAGTACAAATTAGAAGAGGGAAAATAGTAAATTGATTCAAAATGATTTGAGATAATTATCAGAGGTAAATCATATCTTATAAAACCCGTGATAATTATCCTAACTTCAGATAATTAGTCTAACTAATTATCTCAATAGAATTATACTATTTTTTAGGAGAAAATAAAAGGGGAAAATAGTAAACTAATCCAAAATACTTTGAGATAATTATCAAAGGTAAATTATATCTTATGAGACTGGTGATAATTATCTAAACCTCGGATAATTAGTTTAACTAATTATCTCAGTAAAATTATATTTTTTAAGGGAAAAATAAAAGGGAGAAAATAGTAAATTAATCCAAAAACCTTTGAGATAATTATCAGAGGTAGATCACACCTTGAAAAATCCAAGATAAATATCCTAACCTCAGATAAATAGTTTAAATACTTTATCTTCATTAAAAGTAATTGATTTTGTGTATAGAATAGAGAAAGGAAATTAGTAAATGAATTTATATAATTACCAAATAAATACCTGAGGTCCAAAATCACTATTCAAAGTTAAAAAAATTACCTCAGCATAAATGGTTGGTATAACAAATTACTATCCGCAAAATTTTGCCTAAATTAGACCATAACTATAGGAGGGAAAAGTTATAAATCAAATTTATGAAATTCCTAAAGATAGAACATATCAAATTACATTTAGGGTAAGTAATCCACTAGCAGATAGAAATTATGATTTACTAAGGTTAAATATAAAATATTCATGGAATATAGACTAAGGAGAAACCCAGTTAAATAGATTCCCTAATTAAATGGTAATTATGGGAAATTACTTATAGTACAAGGAAGTTACAGGAGAAATATCTCATCCAATTAACTATCAAGGATACCTACTTACTCCAAAAATCCTTTTTTTTGGAGTAAGTAGGTATCCAATTAAATGGTAACTATGGGAAATTACTTTTAGTACAAGGAAGTTACAAGAGAAATATCTCATCCAATTAACTATCGAGGATACCTACTTACTCCAAAAATCCTTTTTGGGTAAAAAGAAAGAAAAGAGATTATTCAATTAAAACTCTAATCGATTAAGTCTTTTTATAAGGTTGTCGATATGGCTCCAAAGAGAGCCAGAGGAAATCCTCTTACCGAAGAAGAGGATATTAGCAACAAAAAAAATAAAGCCACTTATGACCATGAGGCTGGGCCTGCAGGCTCCAGCGCAGCAGCACATAGACGAGCAGTCCCAGGTGGATTTCTATTTTGTTCACTTAAATCTTTTAAAGCTCATTTTTAAGTTAGCATTGCATACGTAAAGGTTAGGAAGACAAACTGGCTGTAAATGGAAGGTAACTTCCAAGAAACCAACGAGCAATGATTGTAAATAGGAAAGAAATGATTGGGTTATGACTGATGGTTGACCTAGGAAAGAAATGTTTGACCATCCTTACGACAGCTTGTCTCAAGACACCTCTGATTCCTTGGAATATTTTACTCCAGGTAATGAGTAATGATGGCGATTCCGCCATGGATGAGTCGGTTTCCTCAGCGTGCGTGGAGTCTTTACCCCGTGCTTGTTTGTGTTTGTGGATATTACTTAAGATATCAAGTTTATCCTAAAGGAACCGCCCGGTTGTATGGGAAACTGGTTGGCGTATGGGCGCCCGGACTTTGGGTGATGGCTTTTTCCACCCCGGTTTTTATAAATAAGGAATGGGTGCCATTTTTTCACCCCTGTATAGGTGGTCTTGAGACAAGCCAGTATTGGTCAGAGATACTTCAGAATGACAGTACCTTGTCTTAAGTCTAAAGATGTTTGTTTGCTAAAAGAATGTTTTCAATACTGTTTTCAAGGGTTGTCTTAATGAAATCCAGTGATGAAACTTAAAAGAAATCATTGTTTTAAATGTGAAAAGAAAGTGGTAGTAATTAAACAATACAGAAATCATGTGTGAGTGCGGGGTGGTAAGTGGGTGACTAAGGTTGTCAATCATGGACGGGTGGACCTGATTAGTTAGGTAACTATCCATTCTCGCGCACTAAAACATTTAGAAACTTCTTCACTTGGAAGAGGAATCCACCAACGGCTGTGCCCTCACATATGTTAGGGGGGAAAAACGTTGGCTAAGAAACCTTAATCTAAATGATGGAAGTTATAGGGCTAGAATAGTTTTTTTTGTGGTCCCATTTCCACTACGAGACAGGACTAGGTCTCCTTCTAGGGCTATAAACCTAAACCATTATCAATGGTAAGGGTGAATTCCCTGGAATTTTTCTTGTATAAGGACTCTGACTTTAGTAGACCTAGAGACCTGTCAATGGTCCCATCCCGTTTTTGGTCTCGGCGGGTTTGGGGACCTTACAACTCTCTAGGGGAGGTACTCTTTTGTACACCTATCTAGATGGGGAGACTTAGACCTCACTAAAAGGTACTTATGAAATTTGATGTGCTCAAACAAAATAGTAGAGGAATTTTAGGATTTGTGCCTAAGCCCATAGCATGGAGCTCTCCACTAGACATTCCTACCACTTTTAGTTGATGATTCATTGACTCCACATGGTACAGACACACACACACACACACACACACACACACTCATGGAGAATCATGCATGACCTAGAAGAGATTTGGGCTGATCTTGATGCCTACCATCACCTATGATATCATTCAAAGCTCCCTCGAGAAGCCTATATAATGGCTCACTATGTACTTACAAGTTTAGTTCAAGAATCAATCCAATTTGTGTTTATTCCCTTTGTGCGTTGAATCTCCTAATTGTACTTAGTGTGGTTGCACATGATTCCCTCACCATCATCATGAATGAAAGCCTAATATATGCACCTTAATCTACTTAATGGGGTGTGATCCCAAGGATCACCATAAGATAGATGGCATCTGCGCAGAGTTGCAGCATAATACCAATGAGAGATGCCAGAGGGTGTGGAGACCCATGCTCCACCCATCCTTCATGTTCTATCTTATAGGTAGCCCCCATATCAGTCCCCACATAGCCCTTTGGACTCACAATCCACCTGGAGGTTGTGTCACCCTTGGTTGTGTTTAGTTGTCTTTGGGTGAAGCCTTGTGCTACACGATTTTTATTCGTGGTTCCAAGTTGAGCTACTACTTTAGGTAATCATATTTGAGAGTTACTCTCATAGAATCCTTGTGCTTGAAATAGCTTGATTAGGAACATCTGTTGTTGTCTTTGGATAATGTTATGCCTATTTTTGATACCCCAAATTAAAAGGTGCATTTCCATCTCTATTCTGACCACTTGAGACTTTGGACCCAAATTTGCTTACCCTTTTTTTTTGTGATGGTGCATAGCATCATTATTTTTGGACTTCATGTTTGCTTTTGATTGTCAATTTGACTTATGGTAGATCCTTGAGGTGTTTAACCAAATGATAGGGTGTATTCCTTTGTTGATTTTGTGGAAACCCCTATATTCACATTATCTTTGTGATTGGAATGACTTCCTTGTTGACATGATCCATCATGTGGGTCTATCTTCATGATGCAGTTGACTTGTTGGTACCCAAACTAGATCTATTACTTGAATAACGGCCAAGAGAACCAACACTTGGTTCCTCTTTTTCTTCTCTAATGCTTTGAATGATAGGTACTTTGGCTGGTAGACTAGATTGACTTCTTTGTTGACATGATCCGTCATGTGGGTCTATCTTCATGATGTAGTTGACTTGTTGGTACCCAAACTAGATCTATTGCTTGAATAAAAGCCAAGAGAACCAGCACGTGGTTCCTCTTTTCCTTCTCTTATGCTTTGAACGATGGGTACTTTGGTTGGTATACTAGATTTTTTCTTAGAACCTCCTACAAATTTATCATAAATTTTGTAGGAGAGGTTGAGCGTGTTTCCACTATGCTAGCTTTGGTTGTAGAGATGTGTATAGAAGCTACTGGCAATGTTCTTGTCTCCACTTGGATATCTCTTTGTGTGGAAACTACAAATAAACTCCTTCCCTTGGTGGAAAGAAATTTTTATAAATATTTCCTTGTTCATCATCATATCCATCTTCTCATAGCTACTTGATGAAGTTGCTAACCATCAGCCTTGAATGTGAGTTGTTGCAGCCTTGTTTGTCCCTTTTCCTTGAAGTTCTCAAGTTTGATGTTGAGGCTCTTGAATTGGTAATAGCCCTAGAATTTTCTTGATTATATTGTACTTCGAGCCAATAAAGGCACCAATACATAGTCTTGAATATGATGTATCTGCTCAAGTTCTTGCAATCTCTCCAATATTCAAGATCCCATTGCAATTGTATCTCTTTCTCTCTTTGTTCTTGAATTGCAAATAACATTTTTAGAAGGGTTTTTTGAGTGATGATCATGAGGTGTAGCTCCCCCCTTCTTAGAGGGTTTTGCAAATTCATCAATTCAATGCAGCTTATACATGTATCCATTGTCTCTTATGCATTCTCAAACTCCATTGCAATCTATCACATCTTTGTGAAAGAGAAGGACTACCACATATCTTGATATATTTCTATCCAGCCTCATCCTTATAGATAATTCTTTTATCCCAAGTTCTACCAACCAAAAATAGGTTCATAGTGAACCCTATCAATGGGTCTATATAGAGGGTAGCTTGTGATGATCCTATTTCAGTAGTCTTCAGGCCAAATATCATCCACTTTGCCCTTGTTTTAAAGTCCCTTGACTTCATTTGTACTCCCCTCATATTCTTGTCAATGAATGGGATGAAAAGAGTTTCAAAATATTGCTAGACGTGTATTCTTTGTTTAACTCAATTCACATGACCATTATTCTTTCTCATCCACGATCATCCAAGAAAAACTGATAGGCAACACATAAAACTTATGTAATGCAATGTAATCATTAACACTGACCTTGAGAATTAGCGATCTAAGTACACAAGTATACATGTGGTAGTGATGTGCGTGAACACACTTAGGACCGACAAGGCATTTTTTCCCTCACTAGGAGGTTTTTTCCCGGTGCATTGTATATACGCCCATCACTCTAGGGCTATCTTTCTCTTTCCATTGCACACTAAGTAATGCAACTCTTTGTTGTGTGCCTTGAGCTTCCTTTGTCTTCTCCAAGATTTGTGTGTTATTTTGCAACCCTAACTTTAACAATTGGTATCAGAGGTTGTGTCCTCCCGAGCTTAGTTGCCAACAGCTCCCGCACATGCCTGCTCATTTTCTCCAATTTTTGTGAGATTTAGCAAACATTAGTAGGTCAAAAAATACTTTGGGAATTCTCATAGATCTTGGTCTGCTCAAATTTTTTATTTGGGCTCATTTCAGTCTTCGTTTTCACTACAGGCAGTACTGAACCGCAAAACACTATATACACTCACATGCAATTTTTATGGCCGAATTTCTCCGGTTTTTTAATATTTTGCCCGAAAAATGGCTATTTTTACTTATATACACACACTTAGGGGCTTGATTTGGCGTTTGGCCCCATATACTTGTAGATTCATGATGTATAAGGGCATATGTACTTGGGTTAGTCCAAAAATTTTGCAATCAAACGACAACCCCTTAAAATAGTCGAAAAACATGCCCTTTTTTGCTCTTTTTTCCATTGGGTCCGCATTTGAGAATGCCTCCCCCCCTCCCAGACGGAGTCCTCCCGAACGACAAGGTATCACCTTGGAGTATGTGCATGCAATTTTATCATTTTGTGTAAATTTTTTTGTCAATGGCGTTTAACAGGTCACATACAATCTTCTAAGGTTTGTGCTATATAGCACGTGCTGTTCTTGCCTTGTTTCTCCTTTGTTTAGGTAGTTTTCACATAAGGTGCAGCATTTGCCATCAACGACAACAACACAGATGTGTTCAAGATGTTTGTTGCTGAGGACAGATTAGATGGGGACAGTTACCCTATGTGGGCTTACATGATGCAACATGTCCTTGTGTCAAATGGCATTTGAAACATTGTGCAGGGCACTGATTTACATCTAGGTTTTGAGGATGTAGGCGATGTTGAGGATGTTGCAGGTTTTGGTGGCAGGATTGATGCTGCCAGAGCTATTTTTTCAATGGCTAAGAAAGCTCGTTGGGATGTAAAAGATGCGTAGGGTCATGCATTGATTGCATTGTCTGTGAAGCACACTATTACTCCTCACATTCGTTCAACAAAATCTGCAAAACAGGCTTGGATATTCTGGTTGTTCTTTATGCAAGTCGCAATGAGGCAAAAATTGCATTGCTGCATAAAGAGCTGGAGTCGAAGACTATGCATGAGGAAGATGACATGGGCACCTTCTTGTTGGTGTCAAGGATATCAATGATAAACTTATTTCTATAGGTAAATTCATTTTTGATAGTTCCTTGTGCAGGCTGTTCTTGATGCTTTGCTAGATTCTTACCAGACTTCTGCTAGTGCTTGGAGACTCATGACCCAAGGTAATCCAGAAGTAGTCAAGTTTGATGCAATATGCACATTGTTGTTGCAAGAGTTACTTTTCACAAAAAACAAGACTAGACAACGTGCAGTTGAATAGGCCTTAATTTCTACTCAAAATGGTGGTAATAGCAATGTAGCGATTTCTCATGGTTCTTTTGCGAGTGGAAAATCACATGTTCCTAATGCTTCTGTTGGAAGCAATTCGTTTGGAAAGTTTGGTGATAAGGAAAAAAAGAAGATGTGTTGCCATTATTCTATAGCTAATGATCATTTGGTCAAGCAGTGTCCTAAGTTGAAGACCAAAGAGGCTGGTTCCACTACTAATCCTAGTTCCAATACAAATGCAGCTTTTGCGAGTGGAAAATCACATGTTCCTAATGCTTCTAATGGCAACAATTTGTTTGGAAATTTTGGTGATAAGGGAAAAAAGAAGATATGTTACCATTATTGTAAAGCTAATGACCATTTGGTGAAGCAGTGTCCTAAGTTGAAGACCAAAGAGGCTAATTAGGAGAAACTTGGACTCAATTTTGGGCCCTGTAAGAAACGCCAACTGAGCATAGAGAGAGGTAATTATGAAAAATGCAAAAGTTTTTGTTTGGAATTCTATTTCTCATAGTACATACATAAAAGTTTGCTCAATCACTTAAATGCATGCTCATACAAAATGCTTTTCGAGAGCCCAACTAAAGTGTACACAAAAATCCATGTCTGTGAATCTTCATGAGTGATGTGATATGCAATGAGAGAAAACATATAAGAGTTGTTTTCAAAATACAAAAATAATACCATGGATGCATCCGGAACGTCCAAAAACCTTAGGAAAACGTTGAAATCTGACCTCTCTAACTCAAGATATAGCATTTTTAAGAATAGGGCCTGATGAGGTCAGTACCAAGCGAATAGAGGCCCTAGAGGCCCTTGAGACCCCTCAAGGGCCTCTGTTCGCTTGGTACTGACCTCATGAGGCCGTACGCTTAAAAATGCTATATCTTGAGCTAGAGACGTCAGATTTCAGCGTTTTAAAGAGCTATCCTAATGTTTTTGGACGTTCCAGATGCATCCGTGGGCTTAAAAAATATTATATCTTAATCCTAGGGCTTCATGAGGTAAAAAAACAAGTGAATAGAGGTCCCAGAGATCCCTCAAGGGCCTCTATTCGCTTGGTTATGACTCCTTCATAGTCTTAAAGAGTACCTATCAATCACTATCAAGTACAATCTGTTCGAATTTAAATTGCGAGTACTTCATAAAAAAGTGATTGATACTTGTGCGAGATGCATAAGTACAAGTACTTTACTTTGTAGGATAGCAACAACGGGTCATAAAAAGGCGTTCGGCGCTTGTGCAAAACGTCATTATCAAGCGCCTTCTTTTCTAATGATAGTGACAATTTCACCAAAATGGTTTTCATGGACATTTTCAAAATGATAAAAAAGGTTTTTTCAATGTAACGTTAGCCTTCTTCCTATTGGCTAAGGAGCATTCTCTCACTAGAGCTAAAAGGCCCAAAAATGAGTCCATTTCTTTCCTAATGGCTAAGAAGAAAGAGGCTGGTTCCACTACTAATCCTAGTTCCACTACAAAATGCAGCTTTTGCGAGTGGAAAATCACATGTTTCTAATGCTTCTGTTGGCAGCAATTCTTTTGGAAATTTTGGTGATAATGAAAAAAAGAAGATGCGTTTCCATTATTGTAAAGCTAATGACCATTTGATCAAGCAGTGTCCTAAGTTGAAGACCAAATCCACTACTAATCCTAGTTCCACTACAAATGTAGCTATTGTTGAGTCTTCTGTGAAAGAAAACTGTGATGCTGATGTTGATGCAAAATGGGCTTTTAGTGTAGGGTGTACTTATGATCCTGATGTCCATGATGCATGCAACAATTGCTGCATATTCACATGTGTGGTATTTTGACAGTGGTGATACAAAGCACATTACCTCATATCGTGATTTATTCACCTCTCTTGATTTTGTCCTTCATGGGAATCCAGTCACTTGTGCCAACAATGCCTCTTATCCGGTTCAAGAAGTTGGAACGATTATGCTTACTATTGCAAATGACAGTTCTTTCACACTTGTTGATGCATTGTATGTACCTAGGATCAAGAAGAATTTTTTATCTGTGTCTGCACTTGCTAGACTTGAACTTGTAGTCAAATTTGTGGATGACAAATGTACAATACATGATCTCATTTTTGGTGATGAAATTGTTGCATCTAGCATTTTATGTCGTGGTCTATATAAGCCACTTTGTATGAAAAGTGTGGGCAGAATTTTGCAAATGCAGTTGTGGATTCTAAGGCTATTTAAGAAGCAAAACTTTGGCACGCACATTTTGGACATCTGAATTTTTCCAGTTTGTTTGGTTTACAGAAATCTAATATGGTTTCTTCTTTGCCACCTCTTCAAGAACCTGTTTGTGAAGATTGTATTTTGGGAAAGATGCAATGCTCGAAGTTTCCAGAGGATGGTTTAGTAAGGGCCACATGCAAGTTTCAGCTTGTGCATAGTGATTTTTATGGGCCCATGCAAACTCCATCCTTAGGCAATTACCTTTACTTCGTGACTTTTATTGATTATTACTCCAGACATGCATGGCTATATCCGCTTAGAGCGAAGTCCAAAGTATTTATGTGCTTCAAACAATTTTTGGCTATGACTGAAAATGTCTCAAAATGTACTATGGGCACCCTCCATTTCAATTGAGGGGGGGAGTATATGTCTTATACCCTATGTGGGCCTACATAATGCAACATGTCCTTGTGTCAAAAGGCGTTTGGAATATTATGCAGGGCATCGATGTACGTCCTGGTTCTAAGGATACAAGAGATGTTGAGGATGTCGCAGGTCTTATTGCAAGGATTGCTCGTGTTAGAGTTGTTTTGCCTACGTATGAGCAAGCTCGTTTTGGGATGTAAAAGATGCACAAGCTCATCCATTGATTGTGTTGTAGTGAAGCGTACTATTACTCCTCACATTTGTTCATCAAAATTTGCAAACAGGCTTGGGATATTCTAGCTCCTCTTTATGCAAGTCGCAAAAATTGCATTCCTGCGTAAAGAGCTGGAGTCAAAGATTATGCATGAGGAAGATGACATGGACACTTTCCTTGTTGGTTTCAAGGATATCAATGAGCAACTTATTTCTGCAGGTGAAGTCATTTCTAATAGCTCCCCTGTGCAGACTGTTCTTGATGCTTTGCCAGATTCTTACCAAACTTTTGCTAGTACTTGGAGACTTATGACTTAAGGAAATCCTAAAGTTGTCAAGTTTGATGCATTATGCACATTGCTATTGCAAGAGTCACTTTAGTTTTTAAAAAAAGGACTAGATAGCGTGCAATTAAACAAGCCTTTATTGCTACTCAAAGAAAAGGTGGTAATAGTAATATAGCCACTTCTCATGGTTCTTCTGCGAGTGGTAAATCACCTATTCCTAATGCTTCTTTTGGCAGTAATTCATCTGAGAATTATGGTGAAAAGGGCACAAAGAAGGCGCATTGCCACTACTGTAAAGTTAATGGTCATTTGATCAAGCAATGTCCTAAGTTGGAGGCCAAAGAGGCTAAGAAGAAAGAGGCTCGTTCCACTACTAATGTTGGTTCCACTAAAAATGCAACAATTGTTGAGTCTTATGTGAAAGGAGATTGTGATGTTGATGCTGATGCAGAATGGGGTTTTAGTGTAAAGTGTACCGATAATCCTGTTGTCCATGATGCATGCATGTCAATTGCTGCAGATTCACATGTGTGGTATTTTGACAGTGGTGCTACAAAGCACATTACCTCATATCCTGATTTTTTCACCTCTCTTGAGTCTGTCCCTCATGGGAATTCAGTCACTTGTGCCAACAAGGCCTCTTATCCAGTTCAGGGAGTTGGAAAGATTGTGCTTACTGCTACAAATTCAGTTCTTTTACACTTGTTGATGCACTTTATGTCCCTGGGATCAAGAAGAATCTTTTTGTCTATATTTTCACTTGTTAGACTTTGTCTTGTTGTGAAATTTGTGGATGATAGATGAACAGTACATGATCTCAGTTTTGGTGATGAAATTGTTGCATTTGGCATTTTATGTCGTGGGTTGTATAAGCTCACTTTGTATGACAGGTGTGGTCAAAATTTTGCGGCTACAGTTGTGGATTCTAAGGCTATTTCAGATGCAAAACTTTGGAATGCACGTTTTGGATATCTGGATTTTGCCAGTTTTTTGCGTTTCCACTGTTTGCAAAAGTCTGATATGGTTGCTTCTTTGCTGCCTCTTGAAGCACCTATCAAACATGTTTGTGAAGGCTATATTTTGGGTAAGATGCAGTGTTCGAAGTTTCCAAAGGATGGTTCAGTTAGGGGCACATGCAGGTTGCAGCTTGCACATAGTGATGTTTGTGCGCCCATGCAAAATCCATTCTTGGGCAATTACCTTTACTTCGTGACTTTCGTTGATGATTACTCCAGGCATGCATGGGTATATCCGCTTAAAGCAAAGTTCGAAGTATTTATGTGCTTCAAACAGTTTCTGGCTACGGCTGAGAATGTCTCAAAATGCACTGTGGGCACCCTCCATTCCAATTGATTGGGGGAGTATATGTCTTATGCGCCTCGGAAAAACGGTGTTGCTGAGAGGAAAAATAGGTCACTTACAAAAATGGCACAATGTATAGTCAAGAGTCAAGCTTTACCGTATTTGTTTTGGCTTGAGGCCATCATGTGTGCCACTTATCAACTAAACAAGTGTCCTACAAAAGCTTTGCAGCCTATGACTCCATATGAAGCATGGCATGATAGAAAGCCTTCTATTGAGCACATGGGTGTTTTTGGTTGTTTGGCATATGCTTTGGTGCCACAAACATAGCACAGAAAATTGGATGATAAGGCTGTCAAATGTATTTTTGTTGGTTATGATGCTAAAAGCAAAGGTTACAGGTTGTATCATTCGCAAACAAAGCATATTCAAGTTTCACGGGATGTTATGTTTGTGGAAATTTATGCAACCCTTGTTGTCATGTACTTGAGACAGTACTATAAGCTCACAGGACATTTATGACACTTTGTTGCCTCTTTTCAATGGTGGAAGTTCAAATGTAAATTCCAATGATAAAAATGTGCAGCCTATGGGGGTTTCTAAAAATGTTACATATCAGTCTATTACTTATGCAAATAGTTTGTTTCTATTGGAGAGTAGTTTGTGGAGAGATGAAGGTCCGATGCAGGTTTTTCTGCTCCTGGTTTGTGGTAAAGTGAGGAGATGGTATGATGGTCCACAGAAAGAAGAAAAGACTAGTTGTGAAGCCTTGGAAGCAGCATTTTAAAGAAAATCTATGGCAGATGCACAACTAGATGAAGTGAAGAGAAACCTAGGGTGGTTAAAGCAAAGCTTGGAAGGTGGTTTTCAAGCGTTCAAGTGGGAGTTTGAATCCCCTTGGGGATGGCTTATCAAGGTAAGTGATGCAGAGAATGTTGATTTGTAAAAGTTGAGCAAGTTTATGGATTGCCTCCATGAGGAGGTTCAAGAAAAATTAGAGACAGACGACCCAATGTCGTATGAAGAAGTGGTGGCATTAGCAAGGAGATGCACAAAAAAAATTTTGAAGAAGCGCCAAGCTAGGCGGGTTTTTCAAGCCCAGTAATTCCAAAGCAGGTTAATGGGATGGAAGTAACGCCTAAGTTGATGCAAAGGAATGTGCCAATGCGAGAGGAACCAAGGGTTCTATGGTTGCAAAGAGATAGAGCGGCTTCTATGTCTAACATGCCAGCTAGGGAGGCTCCAACTCTAGAGGAAGTGTAGGTAGTTTTGGATTGGGTAGAAGATGCACATACAAGTCAAGATATGGTTGTTCAAGCTCCTTTGATGAGTGCTAGAGATCAAAAGGTGAGGTATTTTTATGAGGTCAAAGTGGTAAATCTTGAAGAGATTCCAGATCTCAAGACAGAGTAGGAGGTAGAAACTAGTGATAGTATTTCTATGGATGCAGATGCAAGTTGGGAAATTGAGTTGTCCCAATCAAGGTATGAACAATTTGATATGCTGCATGTGAGTAGAGATGTGGTAAATACATGTAAGGAGCAAGGAGAAGTGCAAGCCAATATGCTTGATGGAGAGCAAGTGGAGGATTTGAGGCCGACATGTGAGGACATGCAAGTGAAGATGGTGTAAGGTGCCATGTTATGACTATGCTCGTGAAAGTTGCAATGGAATGGTCAATGGTGGTGCAGCACATGCGAAGTGTTGGGGTCGTAAAGCCCAATGTGCCGCACCTGAGTGTTGGGCGGCCGAAGACTACCGAGAACTAACACTGACCATTCATTCTACATAAAAAGAATAAGGACTCATAACCCTAACACTATTGTGTTTGGAGTCCACCCAAACCTATGTCTCATCTCTTATCCATTGTTGCACACACACACACGTGCGCGTGCCCTTCAACTGGTATCAGAGCTCAGGGATTGGGAGCACCATTGGAGCTCAGCGGGGAGGCAAGCGGAGAAGCAGCAAAAACTGCAACACGTTTTTGCAGGTCTATTTTGGCCTACCAAAACATCTTCATTCAAGCCGATTCCCTCACTTTCTGACCAGTTTTTTGTCCTCATCAACTTTGCAGAAGAAAGTTTTCTCAAAATCTTCACCAATTTTGAGATACATCACTCAAACTGCCTGTAGGTCGTGAAGTAGAAGCTGCAGATTTTTACAGATCTGTTTTGACCTGTAAAAACATCTTATTTCATGTCCATTCCCTCGACCCCAACTGTTTTCGCATGGTCTACAACTTTGCAGAAGGAAGTTTCTGCAAATTTTGCACAGTTTGAGAGATATTCAGTTCGGACAGCAGGGTGGTCTACCTTCGTCGGTTCTTCTACGTACAGGTTTTCATTGTAGACACTTTCTGCAATCTTTGTCACATGCATATTTGATGTAAGGTCTTGAGGGTCTATTAGATCAAACAAACCGCCGCAGCGGTTACAGAAAAGGGTTTCGGTGATTGATGTAAGATCTTATGCGGTTTATGTATTGTGATGGAAATATGGAAAGCCTATTGTTGAGGGTCTTGGTAAGGTTTTATTGAGCTGGGGGATTCTCAAATGTGGAGATCCTTTCAATGATACAGGTTTTGGAGCGAGCCCCCAGCATCCCTATAGTTTCTGCATCGACATAGGATGTATGTTTATGCGGTTAGTGCAGTATTGGTGTGCATTTGCTGACCCGCAATTGTTGGCATTGTTGTCATCTTTATGTGTATGCGTTTGACAGTGTTCTTTGAGATTCTATCTTGCCGATTTAGCCACTTTGACCAGTGTTTCAGTCATTGTACACATTTGTTTTGGGTTCAGAAGTCAGTTTTGCAGGGGAGACTCTGCCGAAAATTTTCAAGTTTTCTATCATCTTCTTTAGTGCAGTGGATCTATTACTTTTGTTCCTTGTCGAGTGATGGCTTCATCATCAGAGAACTCTTTGTTCAACATTGAGAAGTTAGATGGCACTAACTTCCCATTTTGGATGGAACAAATTTATAATGTCTTAGTACAAAAGAAGCAGATCCGCCGGTCATAAAGATGAAAGAGATAAAGCCTGAGGATATTGATAAGTATGATTGGCAGGAGTTGGATGAGCTTGCCAGGTCCACCATCATGCTGACTTTGTCAAAGAATGTGTACTTCAATGTGAACATGGAAAAGACTACTTATGAGCTGTGGAAGAAGTTATGTGATCTATATGAGAAGCAAAGTGCAACATCACGGGTTTATTGGCTGAAAAAGTTAGTTGATTTGAAGATGGATGAGTGCACACCCATGTGCAACCATCTCAATGAGTTCAACACAATTTTCAGTCAGCTTTCTGCGCACGGAGTCAATTTTGACAATTCGGTCAAAGCAATGTTCTTGCTAGTTACGTTATCAGAAAGTTGGGATAATTTTTGCATAGCCATAAGTACCTCAGCACCTCCTGATGGTTTAATATGTGCTGATGTTGAGGGCAGTTTGCTTACTGAAGAGGTTAGGAGGAAGAATCTTGATACTTCTCGTGGTACTAGCAATGCTCTCGTTGTTCGTGGTCGATCACAATAAAAGGGCAAGCAGAATTAGAGAGGAAAATCTCGTAGCAAATCACGTGTCCAAAAAGACATTGAGTGCTATCATTGTCACAAAAAGGGTCATATGAAGAAAGACTGTCGAAAGTGGAAACAAGAGAAAGGTAAAGACAAAAAGTCGGAAGAAGGCAAGACCAAGGAAAGTAGTATAAAGATTGAAGAGATCAACAATGTTTTTGTTGAAGATTCTGATGGAGAAATTTATCTCACATCTGCCATGGATTCAACATTTTTGGTTGCCACTGATGACTATGCTTTACAGGATTAGGTTATTGACTCGGGTGCATCGTTTCATGTGACTCCTCACAGAGAGTGGTTAAGTACATATGATGCAGCTCAAAAAGGGCGTGTTCGTCTTGGCAATGATTTTGCTTGCAACATAGTTGGTGTCAATGATGTGCCCCTAAAATTTCACAATGGTTCTTCATTCATGCTCAAGAATGTGAGACATGTGCCGAAGATTACCAAAAGCTTCATTAGTACAGAACAATTGGATGACGCAGGATATTACTGTACATTTGGTGATAGTTCATGGAAGATCACCAAAGGTTCTTTAGTGGTAGCACATGGTTCAAAGTCCGGGACTTTGTACATGCTACATGTATCCAATGTTAAAAACCATGTAATTTGTGTAACCGAGCAACCAAGTGTTTCTTTGTGGCATCACCAGTTAGGACATATGTCTCAAAAGGGAATGAAAATCTTGTCTCGTTTTGGTTATGTGCCTGGCTTCAGTTTCTCAGACTTTTCAGTTTGTGAGCATTGTCTTTATGGTAAACAAACACAATCACCACACAAAAGGGGAAACACTCGGAAAAGTGAGCCATTAGAGTTAGTGCATAGTGAGGTGTGTGGACCTATGTCTAACATATCCATGGGAGGTTCATTGTACTTTCTTTCATTGATGACTTCTCAAGGAAAGTGTGGGTATATCCTCTCAGGAAGAAGGATGAAGTTCTTTCAAAATTTAAGAATTTTGTGGCATTAGTGGAGAATCAGTTTGGCAAGAAAGTCAAGTGCTAAAGGTCAAACAATTGTGGTGAGTATGTCACTAAAGCCTTTCAAAATTTTTGTGATTCCAAAGGCATCAAAAGAGAGTTGAATGCTCCATATAACCCTCCACAAAATGGTGTTGCTGAGAGGATGAACCGTACCATACAAGAGAAGTTACGTAGCATGTTGTCTAATGCAGAGTTGCCTAATGGATTTTGGGTGGAAGCGTTAGCAACTGTTGTCCATCTTATTAATAGATCTCCTAACAAGGCTTTAGATGAGAAGGTACTTGAAGAGCTTTGGTCTGGGAAGCCACCTTCTTACAAGCATCTTAGAGTCTTTGGTTGTGAAGTGTATTGCCATGTTTGAAAGGATTTTCGAAGCAAGTTGGCTCCTAAGTCAAAGAAATGCATATTTCTTGGTTATGGCAATCCTGGCGAGATGGGATTTTGGTTATGGGATCCTGAAGCTAAAAAGATAGTTCACAATAATGACGTATAATTCAATGAAGAAAAGATGCATAAGAAGCCTGTGCATACACTGGAGGTCAGGAGAGTTATCTTCCAAGAAGATGGAGTTGTCCACAATAGGGCTGAAGTGCCTAATGTCAGACAGCAAGGATAGAATCCTCCTGAAGTACAAGATGTTGCTGAGGGACAATCGGGTCAAGAAGTTATTAGAAGGTCTACAAGAGTTTCAAGGCCTCCTGATAGCTTTACTCCCTCATTGGACTACATTGTGTTGACAAAATGCAGAGAGCCTTTCTGCTCTATAAGGAAGCCATGTCAATGGATGACAAGGCGAAGTGGGAGAAAGCTATGCAATAAAAAATGGACTCGTTGTATAAGAATCAAACTTGGAAGTTGGTTCGATTGCCTAAAGGTAAAAAGGCATTACCATGCAAATGGGTGTACAAGCAAAAAATTACACCTCATGATAATAAACCCAAGTACAAGGCACGACTTGTTGCTAAACAATTTAAGCAGCACAGTAGGGTATTGACTTTGATGAGATATTTTCTCCGGTTATCAAGATGACTACTCTGCGGTGTGTACTTGCGTTGGTTGCTAAAGACGACATGGAACTTGACCCGATGGATGTCAAGACGGCGTTCTTGCATGGTGATCTTCAAGAAGAAGTTTATATGCAGCAGCCATAAGGTTTTGTTGAGAAGGGCAATGAAGACTTGGTGTGTCAGTTAGAAAAGACTCTTTATGGTCTAAAACAGTCATCAAGGGAGTGATATCGTAAATTCTACTCTTTCATGCTCTCTCAAGGCGACAAACGTAGCGATATGGACCATTGCCTCTACACTAAGCGAGCTAAAGATGGTAGTTTGCTGATTTTGGTCCTTTATGTGGATGATTTGTTATTTTCCGGGAATTGCAGGGATAAGATTTCAGCCTTGAAGTCAGAGTTACATGCAAACTTTGAAATGAAAGACATGGGTGAAGCAAGCCATATCCTTGGTATGTGCATTAAGCGATATAGATGCAATAAATTGGTCTATTTGTCTCAATCTAAGTACATTGCTAAAGTGCTCAAGCGTTTCAATATGGAGAAGGGGATTGAGTACTCCATTGCCTCCATATGTGAAACATTCTAAAAATGATTGCCCTAAGTCTAAAGAGGAAAAGGCTGAAATGGCACAAGTGCCTTATTCATCTGCAGTTGGGAGTTTGATGTATGCTCTGATTGCTACACATCCTGATATTGCTTTTGCAGTGGGAGTTGTTAGCAGATATATGTCAAATCCAGGCAAGAAACATTGGGAGGTAGTGAAAGGGGTTATGCAATGTCTGAATGGTACAAGAGAAGGTCCACTTCAGGCTATGTTTTTGAAATCATTGGACGTGCAGTTTCATTGAGATCTCGTTTGCAAGATTGTGTTACCTTGTCTACTACAGAGGATGAATATGTTGCATCTTCAGAAGCTTGCAAGGAAGCTATATGGCTTGGTCGGCTAGTGGGAGACTTGGGAATCAATGTTGAGATGCCTGTGTTACATTGTGATAGCCAAAGTGCTATACAATTGGCAAAGAATCTAGTGTTCCATGCAAAGGCAAAGCATGTGGATGTGAAGTATCACTTCATTTGTGAGGTGCTTGAGGACAATTGATTCCAGCTTGCCAAAATTCACGCCACTGAGAATCCTTCTAACAAAGGGCTTACCTTCAGAGCGGTTTGCACATTGTCGGGCACTCATGGGAATTGGGTAGATGATCATGGTCATTGTCTACCTATATTGTATATATATATATATACAATGTCACCCAGCTTAAAGGCACATTGTCCTTTAAGTGGGAGGTTGTTGGGGTGGTAAAGCCCAATGTGCCGCGCTTGAGTGTTGGGCGGCCGAAGACTATCAAGAACTAACACTGACCATTCATTCTACATAAAAAGAATAAGGACTCATAACCCTAACACTATTGTGTTTGGAGTCCACCCAAACCTGTGTCTCATCTCTTCTCCATTGTTGCACACACACACATGCTCTCGCACGTGCACTTCATGAAGCTCTACCAAAAAGGACAAAGTCACCTTGAATATGGAAGAAGAGCATGTGAATGGTGTGTATGGGGTGAGTTTCTCTCTTCTTTGGCTAAAGATGTAGTAGTGGAATAGGTGCTTGAAGAGAAGGCAAGTGAAGCCAACAAGCAGGTGATGTCGATGGATCTTGAAGGGATAATTAATAAGGAAGGTCTTGGTGATGTTGGGATTGAGTGATTTACAGACGTGGATACAAGCGTGGAGCCAAAGGTGGAAGAGTATCAATGCAGTTGGTATGCTCTGTGGTGTATGAAATAGAGTCCCAAGTTGCAGATTTTCTTTCAAAGGAGGTATGTGAGACATGGTTAAAAGGCATGTTGGTAAGTGCATATGTGCAGTGGGTGATTCATCGAATACATAGTTTACTTGAAGTGGACCTCACTTTACATGGTTTGAAGGGAGAGTCAGGAATGTCTCCTAAGGGTGATAGTTGGAGGGAGGGCCCATTCCAAAAATGAATGGTACACCCCTATAAAAGACATTTTTTAATCATTATGAATGCTTTTTGGCTAGAGTCCTTTGAGCCATTGGAGTTTGTGTCTGTAGAGAGGGGATTTTGGACATATTTTTGTGCCTATCAAGCCCAAGGAGTGTGAGTCTGAGTGTGTTTTTTCCCGATGACCAAGTGGGTGCGCCATCGTTGTAAGTGAGTTTTATATGGTGTTTTTTGCTGTGTGCTCAGGCTTCCATAGCCATTTCTTGAGTGTCATTCCCCTCTGCTTCCTTCTCTACTTCTTTTGCTTTTGTGTCGTGGTGTTGGCGTGTGTGAGTAGGTGTGTCCTCTAGGCCATTTTGTGTGCGGAATGGAAGTGAGAGAGGTGTTGTGTGCGACAAGAGTGTGCCATCTAAAATGAGCGATGAAATGCATGTGGGTAGCTGATCTTAGCGAGTGTGAGTGTGTGGTGTGCAACCTAGTGGTGATTTGCTTATTATTGTGAGTTAGTGTGTGCATTGGTGTGTATGCAGCCAATTGTCTGCCAATGATAGTGTGAATTTTTAAAGGTAGGATAGGGGTGTTTTGAAAGCCTTGAGATATAGAGAGGCCTTGTGTTGTGTGTTGGGTGTCGGGTGTGTTTCCCCATTCTCCATGTCCAATGCTTTTAGCTCCAAGTACTTTATGGAATCTTGCCAGGTGATCAAAATGATCTCCTAAGCCATCATACCTTTCTACCCATTTTTGAAAATCAACTTGTCTTACTTCTCTTGCATGGTCTAAGCCATTCTTGTATTCTTGTGAGTGTTTGGCATCCCAAGTCCTAGATCTTCAAACCAAGCTTGGTATAATCTTGTCCCATTTCAACTTTTGATGGGCTGTTATTAACAGGTCATCATGTCAATCCACCTTTACAACATTGTTTCCTTTGTTGATCGGATATTCTTGTGGGCTAAAATCTTTGCTATTGTGCATCACACTAGATGTGTGTAGTGGTTGGGATGATTCCACACAATTTGTATAACCTCTTACTAAAAATCCAACAGCCAAATTTTGAGGTATGGCTTGATGTGTACAATGCATTTTTAGGTTTTCTCTCAACCCCACACTCATAGGTGCTACAAGATTTCTTGTTTTCTCCATGTGTAAGGAAACCCAAGTCGTGGTGTTTTGGCATGGTTAAAGCCCTTTAGCCATTGACTAGCTCACCCTAGCCTAGTGCAAACAACCCCTTTTTTCCCCTGGTCAAGTTTCAAGTTTTGTGGTTCTCTTGGATGGTGCTAGTGAAAGTATATCCTTCCCTTGAATTTCCTTGAATTTAAATCTCAAGTTTGCGTTTTGTCATAAAGTTTGCAAATTTTAGAAGGTTCAAGACTGTTTAGAAGTTTCTCCTTACTTGTAGCTCCAAATTCTTCCAAACGTGGTAAATAACTTTCAAATCCCACATAAAACCAAAGTATCCATAAAATACATACAATTATGCCATAAGGTCAAAACTCAAAAATAGTCCTAGATGTGTGAGCTGAAAAATAGGTGTGCCTATTTTTTAGGTGACCCTTGTGATGTCCAATTCCTAGTTTTTTCACATGCATGTGTTCCTGGTGATATTGGTAATGTGAATCGTCAAAATTTAGTCCCACATCACTATTCTTAAAGAAAGACGCACCTAGTTTTTAGTTTGCCAAATTTTGATCCACTTAAGATTTGATAGCACGGATGCAATCTTGACAGTCAATACTCCTACAAAAAACTAAAAAGGGAAAAGAATGTGAAAAATAACAAAAACCAAAGCAAATCAAAATCTTGACACGGTGTAGCGCTCAAAACTTACCCATATGTCTCAAGCATCCAACACTAGCCCAAATCTAATCTAACTACTCGCTAGTAGAAACCACAACCCAACCATGTGCTAAACAAAAGTAAAAGGTCAACTACTCTAGAGTGATTTGGAGGATGCTTTGGAAAAAAAAAAGTACGTGGTTTATTTTAGTTTAGGTTGCCTCGTCCTCGGCAACAATGCCAAAATGTAAGAAGGCCACCAAGTCTCATTGGTAGCAAAGCAAAAACCAAAAACACTAATATGTCAATCCATGGGACGTAGCTGATCTGACTAGAGCATGGAGACTATGAGAGGTTGTTAATCCCTCAAAAACCCAGTCACAACTTACTACTCTTAAGTGTCAATCTTTATAGTCTTCCAACAGCAAGCACACACGCATGTTTCACTAAGATAAAGTGCTTCAAAAGGAACCAAACTTGCTAGGATGGTAATACCATTAAGAACCTCCTTATGGTCTCAAAATTTTGATTCGGCCCTTGGAAAAAACCATACCTATTTTCAAGGACCTATTTTGAGTTGGTTGATTTTGACATCTAATACACTCAATTATTTTGTATAAAGGAGCTCTATCCCCTACCATGCTCAAAGTTCCAAATGGATGAATAAGTCAAGCAAAATGAGCAAAAACAACAAGACGATGTCCACGCCAAAAACACAAAAACTTTATGAGAGACTTACGTTGAATTGCAGAGATTTCACCTGTGATCCCAATGCCAACCGCGTGAATAGAAATTCATGCAAGGGAGATGTGAGCACAAGAAGTAAGAAGATGAACAAAGTACTAAAAATGTCAGAGCACTTACTTTTATTGTCTGAAAAAACTTAGGTTTGGTTTAGATAAATTGGCCTCTATACTTTGCCAATAGTCAAAATTTTGTCCTTTGGTCAATATGGCTCATAAAGATGGAAGACTAAGTTCCCTTGGGTAATTAAATTATAAGCTGGAAACCATTAGGCCCAATTTACTCAATAAAGGCTCATTAGATCTCCCCAATCTTGAAAAAATAAAAAAGTCTTTCAGAATATCTTAAGTGCGTAAGTGAAGGGTGAGAATATCTTAAGTGCATAAGTGAAGGGTGAGTTTGGGAAATGAAAAGACTCATGAAAGTGGAAAGTCAAAAGACTTTTTGTTTCCATATAAAGATATGGCCAAGTGCACATTGATACACTTGTGTTTTTCTTTGGCTTATTTTCCTTTTTCTTCTCTTTAGAGTGTCCTTGCACTATAGACTATATGAATACTGAATATATATTTTTTGAAGCCATTAGGAGATCTATACATTAGGCTCACATATTCAACAGTAAAAACAATAATTAAAGTTGTGAATTCTACTTCGATTGCATATGGTCCCACTTTTGGTGGCAGGTATTAGCTTAGTTGCTGCTAACAATTCTTTTTGTGATACTATACTCCTAACATATCTGCATGCCTTGAGCATAAAGGAATGACATTCGATGGATTGTGTCATTAACATTTTGGACATTTGACATGGTTCCATTAGCGAGAATCTCTATAAAGGGAGAACACATGAGTCTCTTGTAGAGAAGAAGATATTCTTTCTTTTATGATCACTTCTATGTTTCACCAACGTCCATGAAAGAATGGAAAAGCTTATGTTGCTTGATTTTAAGAGTGGAGAGTGATTGCTACCAAGCTCAAGCACAAGTGAAAGCTAAGGTATCAAATCTTTATAAAATCCAAAAATATTTGAAGCCTAACATTGCAAGCAAACAGCGTAGAGTATCAATATTTATGACAATCATTGTCTTTGTGGATTTTTTTGCAAAGATATGTGAAAGTATTAACCATGATGTCATTTAAGTGTTTGGAAACAAAAAAAATATTCTAGAATTTCTAAATGAAGATTCAAGTGTGAAAATAGTGAATGGATTTATTTGCGAAATGCAAGCTAGCTTCATTACTAGTAACTACCTGTGATCCATATCTGAAACTTTAGCTGCTCATTTTTTTACAATTGATAGCATCATCTGGGTGGCCAATTGGTCCATCTAGATCAAACTTGGATGATTATTTTGAGCCCCTATCTAGAACATTGATGTGTAACCCCATCCACGACATTGATATGTGAATAAACGATGAGCATTTGGTCACTTTGAATATAAGTTCCATGTAGTAACTGAGGCAAGATCTACAAAATGAAGGGATCGGTTTACTAGTAGCTTTTGCTTTTCAAATAGATGACAAGAAGATGTGTAAGGAATAGCTTTTCTTCTTACCATTTTCTATTTGTGAGTATTATAGTCTTTCTTTTTACTATTACTCTTATTTCTTGCGAGTGTAAAAAATAAAGGAAAAGAAAGTCTTGTGCAAGGAAATGTCAAAGGGGATTGTAAATCTATTCCCAAACAAAGCCTATTCCTTATTTTCATGAGGCAATCTGTACCCAATCTTGCCTACAATTGGCATTTTGTACAAAATATTCTGATATGAATGAAAAGTATTTGTTTTGTGAAAATGACTCGTCTCATTGAATTCAATTTTGTAAGACTTTTGCATGGTTGAATGACGTGAAAAGATATACTAATGTCTTGTATATTTGGTCTTGTCGTGCTTTCAATTTTGTAAGGTTTTTGTACGGTTGGGTGATGTGAAAATATGCACCAGAGCGTTGTATAGTGGATTTGTCTTGCCCATAAATAAGTGGAGCTAAAAAAACAATTTCTTTAAAACCAAAATGTTGTCTATCAGTCTTTTCATAACACAATTTTGTATATTTGGGTTGATCATTACTCAGAAAAAAACTTCTTATTGCATAAATCTATATTTAGTTTAACCCAATCTCAAAGTCACCCATTCATACTTGAGAATGAAGAATAGGATTATAAATATGGTCAAGGATAATAGGTCCTCTTCCTCACATTCTGTGAGCAATAGGCAGAAGAAAAAAGAGGCCAAATTTCATGAGCAAAAGACCATAGAAGAGGACAAGAAGGAAAAGAGAAAAGAGAAAGAGCCACGGTTGGAGAGACAATTTCATAATCTCAACTTATCTGAAACAACTCCTAGGGTTGGAGAGCCAATTTCATAATCTCAACTTGTCCGAAGCAACTCCTACCATGGTTGGAAAAGTATATATTCTCTTTAATCATAGGACTAGAAGATAGCATGGATTATACTTTGGACCTTGACATGTTACTTTCAACACAATTAGATTGGACCAAATGTCTGAATTTAGATTTAAGGGCTACTCCAATTGTTGATGAAATTGAAAGATTGCATTGGGACTTACACAAGAGCTAGAGTCAGTGAAATTATAACCGTGAAAGCCTTCTCTTATTCAACTTGTACTCCCTCTTTTTCTTTTGTTTGTAATCAAAATGTTTTATTTTATAAGAGATATAGATATATAAAATGTTTATTTACAAAAGAGATGCTTTACATTCTTTACAAAATGTCTAGTGCACTTCTTGTCTACCTTAATTCTACCAAGAGCCCTTAGACTCTTCCTTGGGGTGGCCTTATGTGCCCTCCTTGGGGTCTTCCTTGGGGTGGCATGCTCTTTCTTCTTATACTCCTTTACGTCCGCCTCCTCCTTTACCAAGAGCCCTCAGACTCTTCCTTGGGGTGGCCTTATGTCCCCTCCTTGGCGTCTTCCTTGGGGTGGCATGCTCTTTCTTCTTATACTCCTTTACCTCCGCTTCCTCCTTCTTCTTCTCGTCCTTAGCCTCCTCTTCCCTATGTTTGTGTTCTTCTTAAGACTTTCTAGTGGTCACAGGCTCCTTGTCCTTCATCCCTGCCTCTCTTTTCCGCTCCCTTTGCCTTTTTTGTGGGTTTAGCATTTGATTTATTCATCCAAAGGCCCACAACATTTCTCTTTAAGCTAGGCATTGCACAAAAAATCATGGCTCCATGTTTCATTAAAAACGGCTACCCAAACCACTAGAGGGATTTGTGTCCATAACCCTTCTTTTCCTATCCTTTTTCTATAGCTTTCCATTGGATAAAATCTTTTGCATGGCATCTTATTAGATTCTAACAACCCAAAATTCATTCCACATGTCCCACACTCATTTGCACGTACTAGTCTTCTTTTTAAGCCCATGGAAATTTAAGCAGCTCTCCTAGACCCTAACCTCCTCATATTGTGGATGAACATTTTTGCATCAAGAAACTGTTGTCTACTATGTTTCTATTACAATAAATCCTTGGAAACCTTGATAGACAATGGAGGATTGCTTTTTTTTTTTGTGAGGAGTTGGACCAGATTGGGCTACTTTTTGAAGGCAAGAGAGGACTCGAGTGTGATGGTTCATGCCCGATACCTTCGCATCAACTAGCTAGTTGGAGATTCTTGCGTGGTTTAGGGAATTGATTTTGGACTATATCAACCACTTATCAAGGAGGTTGGAGAATGGGAGGAGGCTTGCAACTTTGAAACTTTTGTACTTGTCTATGGAGGATTCCCTTGGAGTGTCTAGACAATTGTACCAAAGAAGAAGATGTTGTAGCGAGATCTTGTAATATGGCAGAAACATAAAAAGATAAAATGGATGACTCTTTCAAGCATTTGTGAAGATATTCTCAAAATGAGGAAGTGCAAAAGTAACTTGAGAAGAAGGTTCCATGTTGCCGATGTTTCAACACAATCACAAGGTGGGTGCCACCAACTACCATGATTTTGTGTTAGTCTATGGTGGTCTAATCAGTGTAACACCCAATTACACCCAAACTAAGGTAATGCCCAAGTCAAATATAAACAATCCATTATCACTGCACTTCATGACAACGAGAGTATTACTCCTCTTGTTAGCCCTTGAGAGTGCTTGTGAAGATGAAAGTCCAAGCTTAGGTGGTTGCCTAGTTCCTTGGTAGAGCCTAGACAACCTATCCAACCTTTGGAGGATGTTGTGACAGATAAGTCAAAGGTTGTTAGATCACGTGACACATGCATGTTGGCTTCTAGCATTGAGAGCTAATTGTTGAAGCAAGTTGATTCAACGCGTTCTTGAAGGAGGCATAGCTGATCTCCTATTCTTCCTATAACCTATAGCTATTGATGACATGCCTATGTAGAATTATATGTCGACAATGGAGCTCTAGGGTATATGGTTGACAGAGATTCCATAGATCTTGTAGACACTTTAGGCAATTGTGCACACCTGGTTGTCAGTTGTGTACAAGATTGTCTACCTTGGGCATTGCAATTCTCTATAGAGAAGTGGTGTGCTTAATGCAATATAGGTCTTGACTTGTCAAAATCCTTCTTCACTCTTGAAGGCCTTAGATTTTTGGTCTTGTTGTGTACCCAGGAATTGAGAGGGAGTGTTAAGAGTTTTGGAGGCCATCTCCTTGGTTTCCCATGTAGATCTAGTGAGTGCTTCTTTGTGGTTGTGCCTAACCTTGTGAAGCTTTTTAAGAGTCTAGGCATCATGAAAATTTTCCCTTTTTTTGTTAGGATTCCCACTTATTGGCCTTTTTTATGAGCACCCTATTTTTATAGTCAACGACTTCTTTTTCTCTTATTTATGGATCATGGGGTTTTACGATGAGATTCTAGCAACCATACTTGCCCATATATTGTGTCATCTCCATAAGTGGCCTTTTCCTCTCAACGGCACCATTTTGCACATTGTACATTATTGGTTTTATGCCACAACTATTGTGGAATGCATTAAACTCAATCAGAATGGAGGACGCCTATAATACACCATAAACAAAAATTGTTTTAAGTACATAAATATAGACTTCACCACATTAATAGATATGTCCATGCATGCCTTGAGTGATCATAAATGTTAGTCATGACGACGTAAAGATGGTTGTTGCCAAAAGATGGGGTACGCATTAAACCACGATCTTAACTACCAACAAGTTGAAATTAGAAATAAGTTCAAGATTCGCCACTTACTTTTTTTAAGAAAAAATCGTAAGTACATTATCCTTTGAAAATTTATGTCACTACAATTTGCCTAGCATATAGTCTTCGAACACACATCTTGAAGACGATCCAAGAGGACAACAATGAATAAGAGGATATTGGCAAAATGTAGATGACCAAGGCATGCATGCAAAAAAATTGATTTTTGAAATAGTCTTTTAATAAGCCTTACATACTTAATATTTTACACATATTCGTCATGTGCATTAAGTTTATAAAGCCCCCACAACAATGTGCAAGACGTCACACTTGTACCTATCGAATTGAGATCTTTATTAGTTTATCCATTATACAAATATTTCAAAACAAGACCGAGTCTTGCAAGGGCAAATGCAAACAATAAATTCCTTTTGGCCCATTGGCATACAACGCATTCACAAAAGTATTAAACAACCAGAACACATAAGGATGTATGAAAATAAATAAGTACAATGTTACCAACTCTCTTAACTGGGCAAGAGGCACTATTGGCACATTCGATAATACTTCCACTAGGGATTGCCTCCAAGAGATGTAAGATATCATAATGAGATGTTATCCACTTTGCACGACCAATACCAAAGTACCATGTATGCGATTTTGTTGCCACTACCATTCTTGGATCGTTTAACAAAAGGGTTAAACAAAACTCTCAGCTTAAATAGTATAGTGGTTTACTTCATATCAACCTCGACATTTCTACTATGAAATTCAAAAGCTGTGCTTTAAACTTGCAGATTCATGTAGGACAGAGAAGGCAATGATGGGTTTGAGTAGTGATCTTCCTTTCTTTAACCTCAAACCTTGAACTTGAGAAAACCAAAGCTATTTTATTCACCCTCTCTCTCTCTCTCTCTCTCTCTCTCTCTCTCAAACGCTCAAATAGATATATGATTAAATGTTTTCAATGATTCCTTTCACTAAAGGCAGGCCATCTTAAACATTTTCTTCAGTTCCTTACATTAATAGCAATCACCTCTATTCTACAAACATACCGATTGCTGAGAGTGGATGATGGAAGTAGAGATGCCATGCATGATGTGCAGGCCATCACCTCCGTCCTCGAGGGCTCTCCGCACATCATTTATGCTACAAATTCTAGAAATGTGTTAAAATAACATTGGCCCTCTTAGCTTCACTCGCTCCTTTGGTGATCGTAATGTCCGCTGCTTCTCAACTTTGGCACCCTCTGAGCTAAAAAAGGCTCTATATCATAATCATAATGAGCTTAAAAAACTAGGATTCCCAACATGCACAGATGGCAGCATGCACAAGAATCGTTCAAGTAAACCCATTGGAAGTTTTAAAAGCTCCAAGTTGTGATGTCACTATACTTTTGGCTTCGAAAGATCACGCCACCAACCTCGCTGCCAAGCTACAGCCAGCAAGATGGCACAACCCAAAGCCATGCCCAGCATCAAACTCTTATAGGTTCCCTGAAAAGTATATGTGCAAGTTAGAGCCCATCTGAAGAAACTCGAAGTGAAGCATGTCACTGCTAATATTTACTTCATTGTCAAACATATAAACTAGCTACTCAATTGTAATTTCTTATGTGGATACCTGATTTTGGTCAGCCAATTCAATAAGACGCTTCTTGAGCAAAACAAGCTCTTCCTCACAACCGAGTTCTGATGAACCTCGTCTCGGAGAATCTATTACAGTGAAGCAAGAGCAATGTTTAATTAATGCAAGAATAATCATCAATCAAATTTAAAATGACCTTACCATAATAATATGTAGAAAGAATTGTAATACGCTCCAATGGCTACATGTGCAGTAGGTCGTATCAGCATGCCTCTCAACAAGTTGAAAAAGAAGATGCAACCAACTCAATTCGACCCATTAAGCTTTGATGATTTATTAGGGGAGAGGCTAAATGGATTCTGTTGATAAATTATTACCATGACAAAGATACCTTCCCTCTTTGTTGGCAGCTCTTCCAACTCTGCTAGTGTCTCGTAGCCCTTGGTCACTTTACCAAATATAGCGTACTGTGATAAAACAAGACAACCCTTGTCTGAACTCTTATGCTCATCGTATTCTCAATTCTCTAGGGCTCATAAAGCGCATGCGATCGACTTTAATAGGTAGAATTAGTGCAGCATTGGGAGAGAAACCTGTCCATCTAGATGAGGGGCATTGCCAAGGAGTATCGAGAACGAAGAGCCTGCGCTATCTGGATCGCTATGCCTGTCAAACAAACAAACAAAAAATGAAACAAATCTCAACTCTGAACACTGAAATCTAAGCTTATGGTTAATGCACATGCTGCTAAGCTGTCTGCAACCACATCAGAGTTTGATATGAATTGAACCATGTCTTGATTTTTTCCCATCACAAACATACCGCTTGATCAAATCTCAACTCCGCACAATCAACTCTAAGCTTAGGAGTTGATTAATGCACATGCTGTGAAGTTGTCTGCAACCACATTGTAGTTTAATACGAGGAGAGATATGTCTTGATTTTTAACCATATCATGACCGTGCCGCTTGAAACACTCATGCATCTTTGAGTGAGCTCTTCTTACATCAAAAGCTACTTTGGCTAATACCAAATTGGGTGAGACCTATTCAAGGGGGATTGAAAAGTTGTTCATTGCGCACAAATCCACATAAAACCAACGACAATCAAGCGCATTTCTTCAGCATTTCAAATTGAAGCCTTCATCGGTCAGTCTCATTGCTGCTGTCGTACACCCTCACCATAGCTATCTCCCCTAGCTCCCCCACGCAGCCCCAGCCTCCCATCCCCCCCCCCCCCCCCCCCTTTCACTTTCTAGGTTGCTCACTTGAGCTTGGCCTTGGTGGTGTTTCCCAGCGGCAGCGACTCGCCCTGTCGCCTTATTTAGCTTTCTTCGACGCCCTCAATCCACCTTCGCTCGTCTTCACAGCAGCAGATACAAATGGAGGATTCTACTCCGCCATAGAGGAACTTGACGGAAGCCCCCTCGCCCGACCCCGTGGAATCCACCATCCGACATGCAATTTCGCCGACAGAGCAAGCGAGCTTAGAGGCAGAGGTGGCGCACCTTCAGGCCACCCTGTTATCTGCAAGATCAAAGGCGCCCAGCCTAGCAGAGGGGAGGTGCGTGATCTCCTCCAGGCCCGCCTTTTAGCAGAGGTGGGTAAGATCATCGACGTTCAGCTTCTCGGACGCGGCTACTACCAGTTTGAGACTTTTGAGATGGCATCCAAGGTCATTGCGATGAGCCCCCTGGCCAACCGAGCAACTAGAGCTCATTTTCGACAGTGGCACCATGGATTTGATCTGGCTACCAATATTCTTGTCGAGGAAGCAACTCAGTAGTTTGCTTCCCAGGCCTGAGGAGAGAGAACCTCTCGCTCCTTTCCAGGATTGGTTCAAAGATTGGGACTGTCTTGGAGACACCTCGCACGGCTGCTTTTGTCGCTGCCAAGGATGCTGGCATACCTATAGTACGTTCTAGTTCGAGACACCCACACCCTCCCGATGGTCGTTTTACAACCTCAGGTGAGCGGTGGTTGGCTCCGTCAGAGTGTGGAGTATTCGGGCCCTCCGAATCAGTGCTTCATTTGTCAACAGATGGGCCATCTTGCAAATTCTTGTCCACAGAGGGGGCCCAAACCCACAGCACAGACCCAGACCCAACCTCCCAAGGCTGCCCAAATACACCAGCCAAAGACCAACGGAGCTTAGGCAGGTTCTTCCTCCGAGCCTGGTACCCACGCAGAGGAGTGCTAGCAACAGGCCCGTGGTCGTACTCCAGGCCAGCAGCAGTAGGTTCCCACAAGGAACCGTTTTGACCCCTACAGCAAGATGAGCCCACAAATTCCCCCTTTTCCTCAGCTTCGCCACCGACAACCTCTCCTCCTACCATGCGACCCACCGTCCCATCTCCCCCGCCTCCATCTCTGCCTCCCTCCATTTCCCCAGTTACTGCCCCCGTCCCCCCCATTCCACCCACTAGCCTCCTGCTCCACCATCCCCTCCTGCTGCTGCCTCACAACCGGCTCGAGGCACGAGACCGTCTTTGTCTGCTAGGAGTCTCTTGGCAACGCTTTTGCCACGAGCCGCCTAGCCAGAGAGGAGCATACTATCCTGCAGACCCCCTTTTGGTGCAATTGTCACCTTTTGCTGCAGTCCCTAGAGGACCCACGAGCTTCGATGTCCGTCGTCAGTGGGACTTCTTCGCTTCCAACTTCACACGTTTCCTCGGCGACTCTTAACCAAACTTTGAGGCGGCTTGCTTCAAAGTCCATGTGTTGTTTCTAGCAGTTAGAGGGACAAAGGCCTTGGACATAGCGGTAGGTTTCTCTTTCCCTCTGTGTGGCAGGGACCAGACTAAGTGGGCTCTTGACTCAGTGATGGACTGGCTTCAAGCTCAAGCTCTCAAGTTCTCTCACCACACGGGGAACTTGGGGGTGACAGATTTGATACAGACTCTATGGCCACTTGCCAAGTTCTCAGTGACACCTCCGCACACAGTAGGATGTTGACACATTGTGGTGCACTTTTTTGATGACACACAGAGTCCACCATGCTATGCATATGTACATGAGGACTCCTGGATAGAGGAGGTAGCTCGACAGACGACGACACGCTCTTCTTAGGGCCTCGGTTTGACTGACTCTACAGTCACAACTATCTTGGGGCCGCTCAGATGTGGATTACTCCCCATCCAAGCCGGCCTCGAAGATAGTGAGGTTGGTTGCTGTTGCAGCATTCGTTTTCTGTCACCGACTCCATGAGGATCGTTTGTTACATACTTGGGCACCCCAAGTCGGAGATCTAGCACAACACACTAGAGAATCACTTTAAATACTTCACACACTTAATCACAATTTAATAGTCGACACGGCCCGGTATAGTTTCGTGCCCAGAGGTATTAGCTCCAAAATCTAGTGTCCCTTTCAGTATTTATTTTTGTATTATTTAAAGGCCCTTGAGGCTTGGCCATCAAACTCAAAAGCAACATGAAAAGCTTCTAACTCAAAAGCTACTCGCCCAAAAGCAGCCAACGAAAATCATGAAATCCGTACAACCTGCCACGTGGCACACCACATCAACATTGTCAACGCACAATGCGGGCCTACCGTACAGTTCTGCCACGTCATTAGTCCGCCAGAGCTGCCACGTCATCAGTTTGTGACATACCTCCCTCTTGAAAGAACTGTAATCGCCCTCGATTATGCCTGCAAAATCAGACATAAGCCATAAACCAATTCAGTAGACACTGACTCTAAGTGCCGACACACTAGAGGACACAAATCCAGTACTTGTACAAAGATGATAGTCACATCACATCACATTCAAGTCATATCACATAGAATCCATTCAAATCTAGGACCATGGTTTCTGGCAATGTATTTAGCAATCGCATCTAGATTCACACCGGACCTCACTGATGTCGGATTAACTAATCCTTATTGTGATCATGTTCATAGATTTCTCAAGACCGAAATGTTGCAGTCATTTCGTTGATCATTCCATCTTTCAATCTTGCACTCAAACACAATCTCATGTGTGAGTAATTATTTCCGAGATTTCTAGTTCATCAATCAAACACTTAGTTCATACTAAACAAAGTGGTTCAATCATTGAGTCCTAGTCATCTTATCGTTGTGTAGCCATCTCATCCCTTGGGAACTCTTGATGTGATGATCACAGTATCCAATCAGATTATTCATCATTAGTCATCATCATCATTCAAAATTCATGTTTCTTGTCTCGAATCGTAATCGGGTTCATTCTGGAGCTATCATTACTTCCGATTTGTTATCATCTCATTCTCGATTTCACTTGTTATCTATTCACAAATAGTAGGATCTTCAAGAAAACATTAATTTCTTATATAAATCAAATTCATCTTGGGGAATTTCTATTTCAAAGTTCTTTATTTATTGAACATGCAATTCACAAATCCTTAGTTCATACTAAATACAATGTTTCAATCATTCAGTCTAGTCATCTTATCCGTTCAAAAGTTTTCATGCACCTAGATACCTGTGTAGCCATCTCATCTCACGGGAACTTTTGATGCGCTCATCACAATATCCAATCATCTCATTCATATGGTATTCTTGATGCACTAGAATCATTCATCATCATTCGACATTCCCCATGCGTTATCATCCATTCATTCAAATTGCAAAAAAAAATATCATCATTCTTATCTTGAATCGACGGAATTATTCCTGAGCTGCCGTCGCTTCCTCACCATCTCATCCTCGAGTTCACCTACAAAACAGGTAAAATTTCAAGGAGATGGCTCACCTCGTTGCAAAAGAGTGGATGTCCACCTCCATGTTTCCCAATGCATACAAATGCGAGTTCCTCACTCCTATTTCCGGTTATCTCTACACAAACAATCAGATTGTCAGCACATTAGTATCCCTTTCACTGTCCTTTCTGGTATCTGGTTCATCTTCTGGTCGACAGCTCTGTCTAGCTCTTCCTGCGAGTAAAGCTTCCGCTTTTCTACACTCATCTGTCCTTTCAGCTTTTCTCCCGTCCTGAGAGGAGAATCAATGGCCTCCCGCCATCTCGAGTGAATCTCATCAATCGGGTAATTCTTCAGGTGTTTCACAAATCTCGGGTCTCTGGAGTACTTTGATCGATCTTTTCACGCACGTGTGAACCTGCAATTAACGCTTGTACTTCGCTCTGGCAAACTTCTTTGCCGAAACATTTGTCCAAATCTTTATTCTTTTCTTCAGTTCCCACGCCGGATTTCAACTTTTCTTTGCCTTCCTGTTGAGAGGTGTTATCTCTGTCACATTCTCTACGAGAACCCATGTGTAATCTGGGATTCTTTATGGCTTATGTCCTTTAAGACAGAGCGATGAAGACAAGAGCGGAGCGCGCTAGATGCGCGATGCACGAAGGGTGGGAGTGGCTAATAAGTCTGGGGTCGGGACACAAAGATTCTTTAAGAACCAATTTCTAAAGTGCCCAAGTGCTCTGTCTGCTCTTTGGTAGGACCGATATGCTTTGAGAAAAGCACACGCCTCAAGCTTTGAAACCACTATTACCGATATGCTTGTCAACACACTGAGGAAAAGAGGGGCCTTGGGTTCTTATTTAAAGGCCCTTGGCCATCAAACTCAAAAGCAATTATACATGAAAAGCTTCTAGCTCAAAAGCTACTGGCCCAAAAGCAGCCAACGAAAATCACAGCACTCCGTGCGGCCTGCCACGTGGCACAACGCAAATCGCGGAAGTCCGTACAATTCTGCCACGTCATCAGTTCGTCAGAGTTGTCATGTCATCAATTTGTGACATCGTCTCATGGAATGTACAGGGATTAGGTGGACCCCAGTTTCAGCGCCAGCGAGGTCGCTTGCGTCAGGAGCTTCAAAGATGCCTTGTGGGTGGTATGATTGATATGCTTATGCTTCAAGAGCACCCTCTTTGTGAGAGCCACATTAGATGTTGTGGTCAGATTTTGTGTGGTCGTTATGAGACATTTTGGTCAGTTGTATTTGAGCCTAGAGGCATTCAAGGAGAGGTACGTATGACTATTGCGGACTCATGGGCCATGGTAGCAGGCCATTGTGGACAGAGATATTATTGTGCCAGGTAGGGCCAAGTAGATTACTATGCAGGTTCAGGGCTGCCTTATGGGCTTCTTGAACATTTGTACGCCCAATGTGGCAAATGCACGAGCTAATTTTTTGGTCCCATATTGTAGAGTCCTTGCCACATGTAGAGGAGTGGTGTGTTGGGGAGACTCCAACATGTTGGAGGTAGCCATGCTATTGTGCACGGAGCTGAGTTGGCAGCTTGGGAGCATTTATGTATGACCTTGAGGGTTTCTGATGTTTGGTAGCATACAAGCTTTGTGCAACCCCAAGAGACCTTGTCCTTTTCTCGCTTTGACCGCAGAGTAGGAGAGTCAATGCAGGAGCACCACCCAGAATGTCCTTGGTTGGAGGAAGAGATGCAACAGCCTTGACAAGAGCTCGCTAGCATTGAGGAGCGGCGGTATGAGTTTGCCTTCCATCGACAAATGTAAGGTGCAACGGAACTGAATGTTGAACTTTGCTCAAGATGAGTGCTCCAAATTGTGCTCAAGGTTCCTTTTACTTACGGAAGGGAGAGCCTTCCGTTCCTTTAGTCAGAGAGTGCAATGGACACAAACAAAGTGAATAGACATTGTGAATGAAGGTGCATGAGTCTGAGAGATAGATAGAGAAGAATACGACACCAAATAGGTTGTCAAACCCTCCTCCAAGGGCCCCACTCTCGATGGCGAGAGCGATCTATGCTATTGATTGCACAATCTGGTACAAGAGGCTGATGCAAATCTAAGTGATGCTATGTCGAGGCCAGCGATGGTACCGACGATGTCGAGACTAGGGCTGAAAACTGAATGCTTGGAAATGCTTTGCAAATCTACAACTGTCGACGATGACGGGGTTGATCTGCTACCGCAAAACGTTGTCCTTGCTGTCCTTAAAACGCTGGTCTTGCTGTCTTGAAATGCTGGTCGCTGGCTATGAAAAACGCTCGCTGTTGTCTATGAAAAACGCTGGCTTGCGGGTGTCCAAAAACGCTAGCATGTAGGATGAAAACTCTGGTGTAAGGCTGGCTTTCTTGTTGAAGACGCTGAGGTTTAATGGTTGAAAAACGCCATAGCTTCAAGGGGTCATGCTTGAGATAGAGATAGAGATGCCTGCTGCAACGTGAATTGCCTTTGCATTCCTCCTCTTCTGCCAGATAAGCTTAGCGCTAGGTTTTCTTATATATCATCTCACTGAATTTGCCCAGCCCAGTTCCCAACAAAAGTCACTTAAAAATAATAAGTGAAAAATGTCAAAATAGGGAAAATAGGTTTAATGAACTGGAAAATGCTCCTGATGGATTCTGATGGTAATGTTGATGATCATGCTGTGTGCAACCAGAGGATATGCACCTACTCTAAGTGTCTGGACATACACGGTCTACGAATAGACTCACAAAAGTGCCAGATCACTTCCTATTCTAGACTGACTTGACTAAACTGAACCCTGGTCATGCTGTGGCTTGTCCACGGACACATAGGGTTGGATGTGTCACGTGACATCCCCTCCTTTTCAAAGTGAAGTACTGATACCAAACTGTATGGTGTCGAGGAAGATCGCCAACAAGGTCTGGAATCCTGGGAAGGACTCTTCGTCGACCCACTCCGATGCATGGGTCATGCGATATTTGAACTTCATAAAGGTCTGCAACGCTTACTTCTTTGGGCCGCGCCGAAAGGGATACAAAGTCTTCTGTGGCTCCTTCGATGCTTGAACTTCGTCTATAGTCATGCGGCTACCTTCTTCAAGAATCTCCGAGGATGAAAATTCTTAAAACCACTTCCAACACAAAAACATGAACATACCCATTCCATGTAAAGTGACTGGAAAAATTCTAGTTTTTCGAAAAGATTATGCATACAATGTAGATGAACATAGAGACGGAGTGCCAAACCGGTCATCAAACACACGCAAACAATGGAATCGAATCTTTTTGATCTAAATCTATGAAATGTGGCAAATCACAATGGAAATGCCGATGCTTGATGCTTAATCCTTCTTGTGCTCTTTCGGATATTGTGTCATGCCAAGGAAGAGACATGGAATGTGAATTCCTTGAATGCAAACATTTCATCTTTTCATGAATCATCCGCATACATCCGTTCTCATTCATGAGTGAATCGTGCTCAGCATACAATATGGCATGCCTTTGGAAAGTGATCACATAAAGACGCTGACTAAAATACAGGAAACGATCACGAATGAAACACTCGAACAATGCGTGCTGACAAATCATTTGAGCATAATACTTCCTGAGAGGGTTCTTTGGACCTAGGCTCGAGAGCCAAGATTAGTTCTTCGTGATCTATAGAATCTGCAATGAGGTTAGCTTCACTAGAAAAAGTATCAACTAAACCATCATCCTTGTGAACAATCACATCATTATCCTGCAACTCATCATGCTTGTGAGTAATCACATCTTGATCATGCAAATCATCATGCTTATCATTATCATGCAAATCATCATGCTTGTCATTGTCATTCAAATCATCATGCTTATCATAATCATGCAAATCATGTGTGTCATGCTTTGGAGAAGACGAGACTGAGAGAGTCTCCGTCTCCTGAATCCTTTCAATCTTCACCTGTACATTAGAAATGAGAGACGAAGAATGAACAACTTGCTCTCCACGAATGACAAGGGGAGAGTCACTTTTTGCATTGAAAATGAACGTATCTTCCGCCCAATCAATGAGAGGGTTATGCTCACAAAACCATCGAATGCCCAAAAGCATATCACATCCTGAAAGAGGAGAGACTACAAATTTTATGCGGAAGGACACTTGTTGAACAGTAAACAAAACATCAAGGCACTCTTGTGTGATGAGAGAGTCCATATCGGGAGAGAAGCCAGACACCTCGAAAAGAGATGTCTTGCGAACCTCCAAGCAGGCTCTTTCGACAAGAGAGTCACTAATCAAATCATGCATACTGCCTGGGTCATACAATTTGACAAAACGTTGACCATTCACATGACCATAACACTTTATGAGAGACTCATCAATCGGAGGATCATGAGAGACTTGGGTCACACTCGTGTTCTCATTTATTGCATTGACAAAGGAAGTGGGTTCTGTGGGTTCTTTAGATTCATTCGATTCAAGCTTAGGACATGTTCTTTTTATGTGACCCTTGATGTGACAATGAAAACAACGACCTTCCTTAGAATAAGTGCTTTGCTCCTCCAACGTGATGTATCCTCCTAAAATTCCTTATTCTACCTTTTCATCTAGAGTGAGCTTAGGTTTAGCTATTGTGTTAACTTTACCCTTAGGTTCATTTGGAGAGTTCTTTTCTGAGAGACTCTAGAAAGATTGGTTAGAAGAGTTACCGTTCTGAGGGTTTTGAGAGGTACTTGTGGAAGTCTTGTTTTCCTTAGGCTTTCCCTTGTTGTGCTTCATCTCCTATGCGAGAGCAATCGCTACCGCCTTGTTGAGATCGATTGGATCGAGCACCTCGACATCATACTTGATATACTCGTCCAATCCATAAAGGAAGGCCTCTTTGCGCTCCGCATCCGATTTGCGTAATTGAGTGACGAGCTGCAAAACACGATTAGAAAAAGACATAACTGGCATACCATTTTGCTTGAGACCGCGCCAATCGTCCTTCAATGGTGCGAGGTACTGTGGTGGTATAAACCGCGCCTTGAGCTTGTCTTGGTAGTCGGCCCAATTGAAGGAAAGGGGCACGCTATCCTCGGCTTCCTCTAGGTATGCGGCCAACTGTGCCTCTTGCCATGCGTGGTACCAATTGATGGCATCATCGGCAAGGTACATAGCTACCGTCAAAACCTTGTTATTTCCTGTCTTCTTAGTTATCACAAAATAAGCATTAAATTGATGCAACCAAGAATGAATAATCCTAGCATCCATCTTACCATCATACTTACTGAACTGGATCTTCTCTATGACTGGGTCATTGGAGTCCGAATCTCGGCTTGCGCCACTTAATAAACTACCAACATCTTTGGCTGGCTCGGTCTTCGAGACGAGAACATGTCAGACCAACTCTTGTATGCGTCGTTCACTCTATGCCGTATGCTCTGCTTGTCTTTCTTCGGCCTCCAAGCGCGCTTGATCACGCTCACGCTCCAAGGCAATGTGAGTCACTGTGATCTTCTGTTCTTAAGTTCACGAGGAACTTGGGTTCTTGTGGATCTTGGGGGTCTTGAGGTTCTTGGGGGTCTTGAGGTTCTTCTTTCGCTTGCAATCTGTGTTAGAGAAGGATCTTCTCTTCACCCGAGTTCTGCTCTTTTCCGAGGGCGCACCCCTTGGCAGCCTTGCACTCACACCAAGGTTGCTATTTCCCACCTCACGTCGATTGGCCGGCCGCTAAGTGCACGGTCCGCTCTTAATGAGTGAAAAGAGGCACAAGGGGAGGCTGGACAAGCCCTTCTTTCTTGAGATTCGTGTCACTCTTCAAAAACACGATTAGGAATCGACACGCCCAAGAAGACTTGGGTTACGTGCGACCGCAACAAGAAACAAAAAATCATTGTGGTTCTTTCTTTGCGTGATACAGAACACTGCCAAAGCTCTGATACCAATGTAAGGTGCAGCCGAAGTGAACGTTGAACTTTGCTCAAGATGAGTGCTCCGAACTGTGCTGAAGGTTCCTTTTACTTATGGAAGGGAGAGCCTTTCGTTCCTTTAGTGAGCGAGTGCAATGGACACAAACAAAGTGAATAGACACTATGAATGAAGGTGCATGAGTCTGAGAGATAGAGAGAGAAGAATATGACACCAAATAAGTTGTCAAACCCTCCTCCAAGGGCCCCACTCTCAATGGCGAGAGCGGTCTATGCTATTGATTGCACAATCTGGTACAAGATACTGATGCAAATCTAAGTGATGCTATGTCGAGGCCAACGGTGGTACCGACGATGTCGGGACTAGGGCTGAAAATTGAATGCTTGGAAATGCTTTGCAAATCTGCAACTGTCAACAATGACGGGGCTGATCTGCTGCCACAAACCGTTGTCCTTGCTGTCCTTAAAACGCTGGTCTTGCTGTCTTGAAATGCTGGTCGCCGGTTATGAAAAACGTTGGCTTGCGGGTGTCCAAAAACGCTAGCATGTAGGATGAAAACGTTGGTGTAAGGCTGCTAAAAATCGCCAGGAGATCTTGGCTGAAAATGCTGGCTTTCTTGCTGAAGACACTGAGGTTTAATGGTTGAAAAACGCCAGAGCTTCAAGGGATCATGCTTGAGATAGAGACAGAGATGCCTGCTGCAACGTGAATTGCCTGTGCATTCCTCCTCTTCTGCCAGATAAGCTTAGCACTAGGTTTTCTTATATTTCATCTCACTAAATTTGCCCTACCCAGTTCCCAACAAAAGTCACTTAAAAATAATAAGTGAAAAGTGTCAAAAATAGGGAAAATAGGTTCGATGCACTGGAAAATGCTCCTGATGGATTCTGATGGTAATGTTGATGATCATGACATGTGCAACCAGAGGATATGCACCTACTCTAAGTGACTGGACATGCACGGTCTGCGAACAGACTCACAAAAGTGCCAGATCACTTCCTATTCTAGACTGACTTGACTGAATTGAACCCTGGTCATGCTGTAGCTTGTCCACAAAGGATGAAGTTACCTCTTGCCACGACACCATCCGGTGGTGGTCCATGCGATCTCTCAGTGACTGTTGCAGTACACGATATCTTCAACATCGACTTGATCATCTACGGGCGAACGATCCTTGGGAGATCCACCAACCATTGTTCAGCGGTTGTGCACTCCAAAGGGGGTGGTGACTTGTGGTTTGCTATGGACACACCTATGTACTCATCAAAGTTCACACAAAATATGGCCATGCTCATGGCATATGGGATGCCGACATTCCCAGAGAAGACACCACCATCTTGGGTGGTGGTCCGTGCGGTCTCCCGATGACGGCTGCAACTTCCGATAGCTTTGGCAGTGCAAATTGTTTCGTCCGGCTTTCCTTGTTTCAGAGGATTTTACGACGCAGATTGCTACATCTGGTTTATTTCCTGGAGTTTTTCACAGCTTAGCCACCTGGCCACTTTGGGTTGCAGGTTCATGCATTGACAGGCTTCTTGTCATGCTCATGACGGTTCCTGGGCTTCCCCATTTTCTCTGGACAATTTGAACACAAACACCATAGATCCTATTGGGCTGGACACTTGCAGGTCTATGGGCACACCTTTTACAACAAGGAGTTATTTTCAAACTCAGTTCAGGACCTTCACGCAATATATTCACCCTCTAATGGCGGGGTACAGCAGTTTGCTAGACTGCTCATGACGGCACTTTACCATGGAGATCTCTCGGAGGTTGAGACACCCTAGACTGCTGCTACACTCATGGAGTATCCTTCAGTGGACATGACAGGAGACATCTTCATCATTTGCCTCACATCTTCGGCTTCATGCGGTTTGTTCAGCATCCGATGCTGAAAGGAGGTGTTAGATTTACCCCACTTTGCTCCAGCCTGCTTCACTCAGGTCTAGGGCATACATGTACAGCTAGTATGTCTCCGGGCTGGCCACCCACTGCATTGTCCGGCCGCCCACTTTTGAGCCGGCCGCCTCTCTTTTGTCCAGGCGCCCTATATCCTCGTTTTTCTTGTTGGGTCGTATCTTTGCATTGCCCTACCTCCCCTTGCGCACCTATATATGGGGCCAGGGAGTTCCCCACAAAGATCATATCTCTTGTATTGAGGTTATCATGCTCTGTTAGTCACTGGGGGGTTGATCGCCCTCTTTCCCCATCTCTAGCGTTTTTGTGCTCTCTCTCTTTCTCTCTCTTCCACACCCGCACGCACTCACATTTTACAATGTTTTGCTATAAGCTGAGCCTCAGTCAAAGCGCCAAGCTGCATGCAAAGAGTAGGTTTGGGAGCAAATGCCTAGCCTTGTTACTAAGGAGACGCGCTTTCTCTCCAACTAGAGAAGCTTCATGAGGCCCTCACAGCACTCCCCCGAGGTAGTTGTCTAAGGGAGGATGGTTTCACTCCCAACTTCTTTTTAGAGTATTGGAACTTGCTTGGTTCGGATCTGTACAGTGCCTATCAGTACATCTTGCACACTGGAGAGATACCTAACAGCATGAGTTGAGGGTTTGATTTACCTTATTCCCAAGGAGGGAGGCTCCTTGGATGAGATTCGACAGTGGCGACCCATCACCATTCTCAACTCAACCTACAAAATTCTAGCAAAGGCTCTGAGCTTGAGAATCCAGCCACTTCTCGAGAGCATTATACATGAAACCCTGTCACGAGGACATGGCAACTACTAACCTTAGTTGTTGGTTTCTTTCCGATGATTTTTATTTCATTTTTGGGACCCTCTTTTTGAAGTCACAAATGGTTGGACATTGCGTGGCCAATGTGAAACAGACGACGGCCGAGAGTTTCACCCGCAGTCATGAAGGGCAGGTCGCCACGAGATGGTCGGGCCAGTCGGCACTGAAATTTGAGTTGTAAAAGGGTGAGCCAGGGGAACTGTCCCATTGCGTGCAGGAGCACCTGAGACACGCGTAGGCATGCTCACTCTGCTCGAAACGGTCCAAAACAGAGAATTACAACCTGCTGTGTTTTTCTGCAGGTTTAGGGTTTCGCACCTAAACTGCAAGGAATCGCCAGCGTGGGATGCGAGTACAAGGCAGTCGGCACCTAACAGTGGCAAAACAGAAAATTACAACATGCTGAAATTGACCCGCAACTCGCTAGAAAGCTTCAGCGAAAGTGTCCTTGACATGTACTTTTGACCTACAGGGATATTTGCGTCGTTATGCTGCCGAAATTGGGTCAAAAACCTGCAATTTACAGCCATGGACAGGTTTGGACAGCTTGGTGAGGGTTAGGCAGAAGCATTCAGATCGTTTATTTGCCAGGGGAGCCTAGGGAAAGCATCGGGTGCTTCCATCATCATTTGATCATTGTACGGGTCTTCTTGTTCCCGTAGTCATGGGCGGTTGATCGCCCCCTCTTCCTACACATAGCGTTTTGGTGTCTACTCTCTCTCTCTCTCTCTCTCTCTCTCTCTCTCTCTCTCTCTCTCTCTCTCACACATGGTATCAGCAACTTCAGCTTTTCCATGGCCTGGGACCAGCACTTCATCATCGCATCAGGTACCCCTGCCAAGATCAGATCTGCTAGTGTTTCTGCAATTGGAGCCAAAATCTGCCAGCGTTTTGAAAAAAGCCAGGCAAGCGGTGAAATTTGAAGTTTTTCATCGTGGAGGACCCCCCTCCATCTATGTTTTTGCATTCATCCCGGAAGTTTTGCATTCTGGCTGCCAGTGCTGGCCTATTCGGGCCTTTTCGTCACGGAAAACCCCTCTCCTCTATTTGCGTTGCTCAACCAGATCTGACGTTTTTGTCAGGCTGCAGCATTTTTGCAGCAGAGGAGGGGAGAACGCTTTGCCCATTCCGATCTTGCCTTTCCACACAGGCTCGTCATTCGGTCACGTGCCGATCCGGTTCCTCTCCATTTCCACTAGATTTCAGCCATATACCACTGCTGTTTTCTCTGTTTTCAGACCACTTTGGGTTGCTACGTTAATTCCCCGCCCTCTCTACACCCTCTGCACCGCTCCGGATCCTGGCGGGTGTAAGGTGCAGCGGAAGTGAATGTTGAACTTTGCTCAAGATGAGTGCTCCCGACTATGCTCAAGGTTCCTTTTACTTAGGGAAGGGAGAGCCTTCCGTTCTTTAATGAGAGAGTGCTAGTTATCACAAACAAAGTGAATGACAGGGTGAATGAAGGTGCATGAGTCTGAGAGATAGAGAGAGAAGAGAATACGACACCAAGAAGTTGTCAAACCCTCCTCCGAAGCCCCTTCTCTCGATGGCGAGAGAAGTCTATTCTATTGATTGCACAATCTGGTACAATGGCTGATGCAATGCGTCTACAATGCTTGCTATGTCGATGTTGATGGTGTGGACGACGGGGACGAGACTATGGTTGAAAACTGAATGCTTCGAATCATTGACTTGATGCTGAAAACACTCTGCTTCCTATGGTTGAAAACGCTGATCTTATGGCTGTCCCAACTGTTGGATCTGCTAGCAAAAACGCTGGCCTGCATTGCTGAAAAACGCCATGTATGCTGGTTGAAAACGCAAGTTCATGGGCTGGTCCAAAACGCTAATGCTGCTGGTTCAAAAACCGCTACCAAACTGCTCCTGGAAGCGCCTAGTGCTGGCTGAATCTGCTGATGCAAAAACGCTGGTATGGCTGGCTGAAAAGCGCTAACTGCTGTGAGTGAAAAACGCCAAGCTGAGGTTCTTGTTCTTGCTGAGAGTGGGCCTGTTGAGCAATGCTCCTGCTGCCTCCTCTGCCAGAAAGTGCTAGCGCTAGATTTCTACTTATACAAGCTTAGTAAATTTGCCCTATCTAATTTGCAACGAAAGTCACTTAAAAATAATAAGTGAAAAATATCAAAAATAGGGTAAATAAGTCTATGCACTGTAAAGTTGCTCCTGATGGGTTCTGATGGATTTAATGATCATGTTGTGTTCAACCAGAGGATATGCATCTATTCTAAGTGACTGGTCATGCACGGTCTGCGAACAGACTCACAAAAGTGCCAGATCGCTTCCTATTCTAGACTGACTTGACTGACTGAACCCTAGTCATGTCGTAGCTTGTCCACGGACACATAGGGTTGGATGTGTCACGTGACACCGGGAGCATACAAGCATGCTGAAAATTGCTGGACTGCAGAGTTTTCATCACCTCGCAATTGCGTTTTTGGGTGGACAGCAGACGCATGGTTTGTGTTTTTTCACAGAGGATGAAGTTACCTCCTGCCACGACAGCATTTGATGGTGGTCCGTGCGGTTTCTCAATGACTGTTGCAGTACACGGTATCTTCGACATCGGCTTGATCATCTACGGGCTTACAATCCTTGGGAGATCCATTCATTCCAGCCATCATTCGGTGGTTGCACACTCCAGAGGGGGTGGTGACTTGTGGTTTGCTATGGACACAGCTATGCACTCATCAGAGGAGTTCACACGAGATATGGCCATGCTCATGCAATATGGGATTCCGACATTCCTAGAGAAGACACCACCATCTTTGGTGGACAAACACTTACCACTTGACATCGACACGTTAGATCACTTGCTTACACAAGAGCATCTACATGGACTTAGGGAGAGGATCTTGGATCTCTTCCTGGGCAGGTTCATTGCTTTGATCTATAGACTGGAGTGGGACTTCAGTTCTTTGGACTCTCTTGGAGAGTTTACCCGAGGCATCCCGCGACTACACGTCCAAAAGTGATGACGTGTTTGCCCGAGAGCATGCGGGAAACCCTAGGCTTGACTGCTACTGAAAACCCTAACCCTAAAACTTGCACACCCTAAAGTCTGCCAAAAAACCTAACCCTAACCCTAACCCTAAAACCTGTCCTAAACCCTAACCCTAACCCTAACCCTAGTAGCAAAGGACAGATTTTCGGATAATACAATGGCAGCAACACCCGGATTTTGCGGCGCTTTTCCAGCTGAGCGACGGATTTTGGCTGCTTTTTCTCCAAGCAAATTGCCAAGGGGAGAGAGAGAGAGAGAGAGAGAGAGAGGATGATTTGCTTTATTTTTACGAGAGAGAGAGAGAGAGAGAGAGAGAGAGAGAGAGAGAGAGAGAGAGAGAGAGAGAGAATTTTTGCTTTTGGATTCTAAAGCTTTTGGGGCTCTACTTTTGGCATCCCTTGTAATCTTTAAATAAGTGGTTTAGGGCTCACTCTGCAGAGCATCTGGACGCAGAGTCTGAGAGTGAAACCCTAACCGCTCTCTCGTACTTTGACATTGATTAATACATAAAGAAATACCGAAAGGGGCAACAGTCTTTGGGGCAAATATCTCTAGGCACAGAACTCCGCCGGGCTAGTGCAAATCTATTGTGATCTGTAAATTGTTTTGAAGTGGTTATTTGGTGTTGTGGTGATTGATTCTTGACTTGGAGTGTCCAAGTCTGTTACAGTGGTATCAGAGCACGGCCGATTTCTCTTCTACGTGAAATCCGATCCCCATTTTTTTTTTCCGCGGCACCTATGGCTTCACGCAAGGATCAGTTGACTCCCTCTGCATCTGGAGATGCGGGCAGGAATCACAACGAAGATTCAGACAGAGAGTATGGCCCGCATCGGCCTACTCAAGCGGAGCAAAGAGAGATGCAGCATCGTCAATTGGTCGGCGATGCAACAAAGATGATGCTCAGTTTTGCGAAGGATCCGAAATTAGCAAAATATATGAGCGAGACTTCTTTTCAGGAAATGCATGCGCAATGGCAGAAAACCACAACACGACCCCCGAAACCCGCTCTAAGAAACCTTCTAATCACAAGCAATATTCAGAGAAGGAATTAGAGGAGGTGGTTGATGCACAGATTGCTCAGCTTTTTGACGCGCAGAAGAAAGCCAAAAAGCACGACAAAAAGCAAAAGAAAGGCACTGACTTCCTGGGTCATTTGGGTCGTCAGTTGACATTTGACAAAGCAAAGAAACAGAAGAAGCATGTTCACTTTGGAGGAGTACCCACTTCTTCTTCTTCTTCTTCTTCTTCTGACAGTTCTTCTAGCTCTTCAGATTCGAGCGAAGAAGACAAGAAAGGCAAAAAGCGAAGCAAGAAACAACGCTTCGGAAAGGGCAAGAAAAAGGCAAAGAAGCCTAAATCTCGCCCAGTGACTGACAGTTCTACTAAGGACTCGTCTACAGATAGTTCAGACTCCAATGACGGAAACTTTTATGCGAACAAGAAGAATTTTTATAAAGCCAACCAATATGACTTTCTGGAAGATAAAAGCAAGAAAGTCCGAGAGTTTAAGGAAGGTGGATAGTCGATCAAATTTGACACTTTTTCAGGATACTCAGATGCTTCGAAGGCTTTGTCTTTTATACAGCAATTTGACATCGCTTTCGCGGGAGGATGCTACTCAGAGCACTCCAAGATTCGGAGAGGTGCCTCTTACTTTAAGGGGAATGTTCGAACTTGGTGGTCCACGCTTCTTTTAAACAAGACTGCGTCATTTAAATGGCTGAAATTTAAGAAGCTTTTTATTTCTTCTTGGTTGACGCAAGAGTATGAACGCAATATACGAGCTGCTTGGAACCATTTTCGGATGACCAAGAAAGATACAATAAATGCTTACTGTGAGAGATTCTGGAGCTCTTTTCTACCCGCCTCTTCATTCAAGAAGATCTCGTTTAGAGAACAGATTGAGCTGTTCACCTTGGGTCTACCTACAGAGATCCGAGATCACTGCTTGGAACAGAAGTCAACTTCTATTCAGGAGTTGATGAGTCATGCGAAACGGGGCTTTGCCATTAACTCTGGCAGTCTGACCTACCCCATAGATGAGGCCATGACACAACGAGCCGAACAGACTTCTGGGAATGAAAGTAGAAAGAGAAAGAGCAACCCAAAGAAGAAAGATGCACGACCCAAGCTTACTCCTCAGGAGCGAGCTCGCTTCATCAAGGAGGGGAGTGCTTTGGATGCGGGGAACATGGACATATCTCCGCGAAGTGCCCTAAAAAGGCCCAGAAAGGACAGAATGATAAGGACGACGACAGGCCTGAGAGTTCGAGAGCAGCTGAGGAACGTGAACAAAAAGGCAAGATGAAAACAGGACTGGTTCTAGATTGTGTGGGTGCCGATCCCAACACCATGGACGAGAGTACAGAACTTTGTCGAGCTTGGGGCAAAGTGAGAGATCAAGAGGCCCTGATCTTCTTTGATGGAGGAGCCAAGGCCAACTTCATTTCACCGGAATTGGCGGCGCGGCTCGAGATCACTCCCGATCGGATGGGACCACTTGCGGAGGTTGTTCTAGCGGCACCCGGCAGGGACGTAGCCATTACACCTGTCATTGGCAAACTTCGGTTGCATTGTCAGGGGTATTTGGAGCATGAGGACTTTTTCATAATGCCTTTGGAGGGTTGTGATGTTCTCTTAGGGATTCCCTGGTACCACAAGAACAACGCCGTGGTCGATTATCGGGCGAGAAAAGCGACATTGACTACAGAGAAGGGCAGAACAATTGAACTTGATATTAAACTAAAGGGCGAGTCTGTCCCTATTGTATCGGCTTCGGCCATCTCTAAATTAATGAAATCCAGTCTGTTTGTTTACTCGATCTTTATGAAAGAATTGAGCGATAAGGATAGGAAAAATATGTCTAAACTTGATAAAGAATGCCAAGATTGTCTCCACTCTCACGCCGATTGCTTCTCAGAGGGCCTACAAGGCAAGTTACCACCTGCTCGTCTTGAAGATCATACCATTGATCTGATACCTAGAAGCACACCACCGAACTCGCCACCTTACCGTGTGAGCCAAGCACAAAATGAAGAGATTATGAACCAAGTGAAAGACCTCTTGGAAAAGGGTCTTGTCCAGCCTAGTACTTCACCGTATTGCTCTCCAGTGTTGTTGGTTTTAAAGAAAGACGGATCTTGGAGAATGTGCATCGATTATAGAGCTCTCAACAAAATCACCATCAAGAACAGATTTCCGATTCCTAGGATCGATGATATACTCGACAGGTCACAGGGATCCTCGTGCTTTAGCAAGATTGATCCGAAGAGTGGATATCATCAGATCAAGATCGTGTCGGGAGACGTCTAGAAGACAGCTTTTCGGACGACTTTTGGGTTATTTGAGTTTTTGGTGATGCCTTTTGGCTTAACCAATGCTCCTGCGACATTTAACCGGATGATGGACTGGATTTTTCGAGAGTACAGGCTATTTGTTGGCACTTTCTTTGACGACATCATTGTTTTCTTCAAGAATGAGGCAGAACACAGAGATCATCTGCTTCAGGTCTTTCAGGCATTACGAGAGCACAAGTTAGTGATTAATGCAAAGAAAAGTGAATTTTTCCTACCAGAGATACACTTTTTGGGACACATTGTCTCAGCAGCATGAGTGCAAATGGATCCGGCCAAGATAGAGACTATCCGTGATTGGCCCGATTTGAAGAATGTCCATGAAGTTAGAAGCTTCTTGAGACTGTGTTCGTACTACAAGCGGTTCATTTGAAAGTTTGCAGAGGTTGCTTCCCCTTTGCATATCTTGACACAGAAAGGAGTCCCTTTCTCGTGGGGATCCACAGAGGTGACTGCCTTTCAGACAATGAAAGAGAAATTGACTACAGGACCAGTTTTGACTTTGCCGGACTTGCAGAAGTCATTTGAAGTATATTGTGATGCTTGTGGTCGTAGTCTGGGTGCGGTCTTAATGCAAGAAGGCCATGTCATTGCTTACGAGAGCCGATTGTTCTCAAGGCCGGAGATGACAGCACAGATTTATGAGAAAGAGCTTTTGGCGGTTATCCATGCTCTTACTCAGTGGCGGCATTACCTACTTGGAGCGGATTTTACTGTCTTTACAGACCATCAAATTTTGCGCTACTTCTTATCACAGAAGCAGCTTTCGGAAAAGCAAATGTAGTGGGCGAACATCTTGTCACAGTTTCACTTCCAGATTGTCCATGTGCAGGGACAGAAGAATGTGGTGGCAGATGCTTTGTCTCGGAAGCCATCGGTCCTGGCTATTTCCGCGATACATCATAGGAGCTTCGAGGATATGGTCGACCACTATGCCACAGATACAGATTTTGCAGATATTTTCACACGGATACGGGATGGAGAGACAGTAGCAGGATACTCCCATTCGGGAAGTCTACTTGATGAGAAAAACTATGTTGTGCGTTACACAGCCGTTGAGGGAAAAGGTTATGACTGAATGCCACTGTCCACCTTTTATGGGTCACTGCGGCATTCCTATCACCATGAAAGGGGTAGAGAGATACTTCTTTTGGCCGAGACTCAAAAAGGATGTGGAAGAGTTTTTGCGCAATTGCTTAGTATGCCAGAAGGTCAAGTTTGACAAGCATAAAGCACAAGGATTGTTACAACCTTTACCTATACCCACCCGCCCCTGGGAAAGTATTGCAATGGATTTCATTTTTTATCTCCCGAGAACACAGAGTGGTCACAATGGTATCTGGACAGTTATTGACAAATTTAGCAAACAGGCTCATTTCATTCCAGTAAAGGAAACAATCAAGCCGGATCACTTAGCGAGACTGTTGTTCTCATCATCGTTCCACCCGCAGACTGATGGGCAATCTGAGATTGCAAATTCAGTGGTTCTAGATTTATTGAAGTCTTATATCTCATATCAGAAGACTCAATGGGAAAAGTACCTACCTTTGGTGGGATTTGCCTACAATAACACAATACACTCTTCGATGGGGAAGGCGCCATTTGAGATTGTTGAAGGTGCTGCGAAGTTTCCACCCTTCCTAAGCACGAAAGATAAGATTTTTGAAGCGGATGAAAATACGCGAGACTTGGATATGGCTTTTGCCAAGGTTCGCGAGACTTTGCAGAAGTCTCAAGAACGACAGGAAAAAGGCAGCGGATCGCCGTCGTCGCGACTTGAAATTGAAGGAGGATGATTGGGTGCTCTTACGTTTTGAGAAGGCACGCCTGAGAAAAGAAAAAGGGAAAGGAGAGGCTTTTTCCAAAGCTTAGTATGCGATACTACAGAACTTTCCAAATAACTGAAAAGATAAATGATGTCTCCTTCCGATTGAAACTACTTGATACTTGTAGGATTCACAATGCATCTCATGTGAGTCTCTTGAAACCTTTTAAAGGTGATGTGTCTGATGATGGGGAGCCTGATAAGCAACCCAAAGTGGAAAAAAACGTTCCTGAACAGATTTTGGCACATGAGGATACGAAGAATAAAGGTAAAGTCCGAAGGCGGTTCTTGGTTAAGTTCAAGAACTATCCTGCATTGGATGCAAAGTGGATGGAGGAGGAGGACCTAGCAGATACTCCTCATGTTGTGAAACTTTACCTCGATGCTTTTGGTTTAGCATAGTCTACTCCAAATGGAACCCAGAATTCAGCTTGGCCGGAGATCTGGTGCAGTGGGATGCTAAACAGGGGAGTCACTCCGCTCCTTTATCAACAGATGCCTTGATTTAGATACTAGAGTCACTGATATCTCTTTGAGCTTCAAGGATATTGAAAGCTGACAGGATTCTGTTGTATGACTTTATGAAATGGAATTCCTGATTATGATACTGATTTGTTCTAGACTTCTTTTAAGTGCAGGAACTGATAGACGAAATGAATGCAGCATTTTGGTCTCATTGATCTCGAATAGACATGGTTGCAATAGGGGTTAGTCAATCGGACATCGATGAGGTCCCGATTGGATCTAGATGCGATTGCTAGCTACATTGTCGATAAATCATGGTCTAAGATCCGAATGAATGTTGAATGTCATGTGATGTCCTGTGATGTCTAGTGATGTCGTGTGATGTGACGATCGATTGGTACATGTGCTAGATGTGTGTTCCTACTACGCAGGTACTACCAGTCAGTGTCTGCTAAGACGGTTTATGGCCTCTATCTGTTTTGTAGGCGTAATCGAGGGCGATTACAATGCTTTCAAGAGGGGAGTATGTCACAAAGTGAAGACGTGTCTGCCTGAGAGCATGCGGGAAACCCTAGGCCTGACTGCTGCTGAAAACCCTAATTCTGCAAACCCTAACCCTAAAACCTGCAAACCCTAAAATCTGCCAGAAATCCTAACCCTAACCCTAACCCTAACCCTAAAACCTGTCATAAACCCTAACCCTAACCCTAGCAGCAGAGGACAGATTTCCAGATAATGCGCTGGCAGTAGCACCCCGATTTTGCGGCGCTTTTCCAGCTGGCAACGGATTTTGGCTGCTTTTTCTCAACGCAAATTGCCAAGGAGAGAGAGAGGATGATTTGCTTTATTTTCACTCTCTTGAGAGAGAGATAGAGAGAGAGAGAGAGAGAGAGAGAGAGAAAGAATTCGGATTCTGAAGCTTTTGGGGCTCTGCTTTTGGCATCCCTTGTAATCTTTAAATAAGTGGTTTAGGGCTCACTCTGCAGAGCATCTGGACGCAGAGTCTGAGAGTGAAACCCTAACCGCTCTCTTGTACTTTGACATTGATTGATACATAAAGAAATACCGAAAGGGGCGCCAGTCTTTGGGGCCAATATCTCTAGGCACGGAACTCCGCCGGGCAAGTGCAAATCTATTGTGATCTGTGAATTGTTTTGAAGTGGTTATTTGGTGCTGTGGTGATTGATTCTTGATTTGGAGTGTCCAAGTCTGTTACACTACATCCAGAGTCACCCGGAGCTTGGCTTGGATGGTAGTGCAGTTGCTCTTTTACACTCTTGATCATTTGGATTGCTACCTTCAGAGTTTCTTACACTCACCCTCTGCAACCTTCCAGCAGACTTAACCCCCAACCTGGGCAATACGCCACTCCTAGCTCATTCACATTGAGAGCCACACCGAGATGCAATTTGGTGGCGTTGTTGGCACGCATTTTGTTTTGATCGACACCGAAGGATTGGAGGCAGGAGATACAAGCAAGACGACCCAGACATATTCGTATGGCCTTTCCTCTTCTCAGAGGATCTTCACAACGCATACTTCTCAATCTGGCTTCCCTACTTCTATAGGATGATTACGGTGCAGACAACTTGGTCTAACCACACCTCTTCTCAGAGGCCCTACACAACGCAGACTATTGCGTCTGGCTTTCCCCTCATCTTGGATTACCCTGCCTACTGACAGGACACCATCCGGTGGTGGTCCATGCGGTCTATCGGTGACTACTGCAACTTACGGTAGCTTCTACAGTGCATACCGGTTAGTCTGGCTTTCCTTGATTCAGAGGAGTTTACGGCGCAGATTACTACATCTCGCCTTCCTGGAGTTTTACACAGATTAGCCATCTGGCCACCCTAGGTAACAGGTTCATGCATTGACAGGCTTTCAATCATTCTCATGACGGTTCCTAGGTTTCTCCATTTTCTCTAGACGGTTTGACACCACAGATCCTATTGGGCACGACACTTGTAGGTCTTTTGACACTTCTTTTACAACAAGGAGTTGTTTTTACACTCAGTTCGGGACCTCCACGCGGTATCTTCACACTGTTTATCAGCGGAGTATAGCAATTTGCTACACTGCTCGTGACGGCACTTTTACCATGGAGATTTCTTGGCGGTCGGGACACCCTAGATTGTTGCTACACTCGCGGAGTTCGCCAGAGTATTGTCCTTAAGTGGCCATTGCAGCAGACAACTTCATCATTTGCCTCACATCTTCGGCTTCACGCGGTTTCTTCAACATCCGGTGCTAAGAGGGGGTGTTAAGACTTACATTACTCTGCTGCTTCACAGGTCTAGGGCATACATGTACTACAAGTATATCTCCTGGTCTAGCCGCCCGAGTTTGGGGCCAGACGCTCTCATATATTTCGATATATCATTTTTTTGTCGGATGGTGGGGATTTTTCCAAGCATTGCCCTACCTCCCCTTGGGCACCTATTTATGGGGCCAGGGGGGTACCCACTTCCATCATCATCTGATCATTGTACGGGCCTTGTTGTTCTGGTAGTCATGGGGGGCTGATCGCCCCCTCTTCCTACACATAGCATTTTGGTGTACTCTCTCTCTCTCTCTCTCTCTCTCTCTCTCTCTCTCTCTCTCTCTCTCTCTCTCTCTCTCTCTCTCTCTCTCTCTCTCTCTCTCTCCTCTCTCTCTCTCTCTCTCTCTCTCTCTCTCTCTCTCTCTCTCTCTCTCTCTCTCTCTCTCTCTCTCTCTCTCTCTCTCTCTCTCTCTCTCTCTCTCTCTCTCTCTCTCTCTCTCTCTCTCTCTCTCTCTCTCTCTCTCTCTCTCTCTCTCTCTCTCTCTCTCTCTCTCTCTCTCTCTCTCTCTCTCTCTCTCTCTCTCTCTCTCTCTCTCTCTCTCTCTCTCTCTCTCTCTCTCTCTCTCTCTCTCTCTCTCTCTCTCTCTCTCTCTCTCTCTCTCTCTCTCTCTCTCTCTCTCTCTCTCTCTCTCTCTCTCTCTCTCTCTCTCTCTCTCTCTCTCTCTCTCTCTCTCTCTCTCTCTCTCTCTCTCTCTCTCTCTCTCTCTCTCTCTCTCTCTCTCTCTCTCTCTCTCTCTCTCTCTCTCTCTCTCTCTCTCTCTCTCTCTCTCTCTCTCTCTCTCTCTCTCGCGCGCGCGCGCGCTATTCGTGACTTTTGGCTGGCTCACACTCTCAGGGGTCAATTCAAGAGACTTCAGGGCAGCTCCGACCGCATGCGGGAGCGCTTCCTGCGACTCTGGCGCCCAGGGCCTTTCTTCACCATGGTCCAGGGTGTGCCTAGATGGCACTACCGGCCACTAGTATGGCTTTTTCCTCCTCCCATTTTGTGATTTAGCCCTCAGTGTACATATTTTGTTTACTCACTGGAAAAGTCTCCCTGTCACAAGGTGGGCACCACGTGCCAATAGAAAAGAACAGACTGAACAGACTTTAAGCACTTCAATAACAACTGAATTGAAAGAGAGAGAGACGACACGCGACACGGAGTGGCGGAATTCCACCCCAGAGAGTATTGGCCCCAAACCTTGTCGCCCATTTCGGTATTTCTTTATATTGCATCAACACAGTACAAACCGGTACTCGAAACCATGCACCTTCGCCAGGAAGCATGCCAGAGAATGAGCCCTAGCCTCATATTTAAAGGCCCTTGGCCTGAAAAGCAGTTACAGTAAAAAGCCTTTAAAACTCAAAAGCTTCTGGGGCAAAAGCAAAGCCAAAAAGCTGCCAGCATAAATCACGGAAATCCGTACAGCCTGCCACGTCATCAGCCAATGCAATTTTCGGAAATCTTCTTGTTGCCCTTAGGGTTAGGGTTAGGGTTTCTGCAGTTTAACAGTTAGGGTTTTCAAAATTAGGGTTTCAACAGTTAGGATTTCTGGCAGAAATTAGGATTAGGGTTTCTACTCTCTGGCAACCACGTCATCACTTTGTGACACTTGTTCTTCTTAGGGTTTAGGCCCCTCGGCCACATCTGTAAGTTGGCTCCATTCTTTAGGCTTTGACACGTCAGCAGTTTGTTACATCTCCCCTTCTTGAAAGAGAGTAATCGTCCGCGATTCCTGCATATCTGCAAAACAACTCAACTTAGATCAAAAAAAATTCCGAGGGACAACCAGTTTGCTCTTTTTATCAAGGAGTTAGCTTCTTCTTTCAGTTGTTTTGATCAAGGAGTTAGCTTCTCCTTTCTGCTCTTTTGATCAAGGAGTTAGCTTCTCCTTTCATCCAGATCGGAACTTTTGATATTCCGGGGTAGTAAAATTAGCCATCACACCAGACCGTACTGATCATCCACGGATGGCGATGCACTAAAATTACATACCCAGGCAATCTCATCCAATTAGGAATATTTAGTAATTGGCACATCACAATGCAACACAAATGCTCACATATGCATGTTACAAGACATAGAAACATAAAGCCGCTGATGAACACCCCTCCCGCATAACCTAAAAAGTTCCAGGCCGGGAGATATTCAACGACTCCCTCATCACTCCTCCGGCATAACCTAATAAGGTCCAAGCTGGGAGATACAGAGGCCTTTTACAACCAAACGCCCCCCAAACCGCAGCCTGCGTCGTTTGGAGGTGCTGAGAGTAACCACTGCTCAGACTTCTTAATATTCCTCCCGCATAACCATCCAGGTCCACGCCGGGAGTCACAACAACAATTATTTTACAAGCATACAACCAAACGCTCCCCAGGCATCGGCCTGCGTCATTCCGAGGTTCAAACAATACCAAAACAATATTTCTCAATTCTCCACTCGGGAGTAAAATCACCAATCAATGAAACCAGTATTAAAACTAGAGTCAAACATTTCAAATCGGCACCAAGACAGGTTCAAAACAGATACCATCCATTTCAAACAATACTTTCTCAAACCAAGTTCAAAAGTATCTAACTATAAAACAACTAGAGAGTTCATTTAGGATTTTGTTCGGACAACCGAACTTTGAGGACGACTTGCTTGCCCTTCTGCATCACAGTGATGGTTCAGTTCCGAACCTGGAGAGTCGCATCATTCTTGTCATGCCAAGGCATGCCTAATAGAACGTCACAATTGCCCAACTTCATGATGTGGAAATCAGCTTTTCCATGATAATCTTGAATAGTCACTGGAAGAGCACCAATGAGCGGTACTACTTTCTGAGTTTTCCCTGTGGCTAGCTCAGCTTCAATTTCTCCACCCTCTGCATCATAATCAAAGTGCATCTGCTTTAAGAATTATGGATGGATGAAGTTCTCTGTAGCTCCGGGGTCAAAGAAAATAAGGGCTTTGAAGCCATTGACTTTGCCATATGCTCGACACAATTCATTTGTACTCTCAAGGCGTATGCCATAAATATCAAGAACTAGTCCAATAGCGGGTCTAGCTCTCTCTTAGCAGGAGGTGGCGTTGGGGTTCTGTCAACCGTTGGTGCGGGCGTCGACTCCTCTGGTCTATCGGTGCGTTTGGGACAGTTAGAATGATTATGCCCTGTTTGAAAGCATCCAAAGCATCGGCCTTCTTGTAGTAAGGTGTCTCGTTGTTGAGGAGTAAAACGAGACCTTTGCGGTTAATTTTCACGAGACTCTCGAGAATTTGTTCGTTGTTGCCGACAGTTGTGGTTAGTGGCCGGAGATTCTTCTGTGGTAAACTCTAGCTTTCCCTTCATCAGTTTGTAGCCGACCGCGGCATGGTCCATAAGTTCTTGCATGGTAAAGACTTGCTTGGATAGACAATATTCCTGCAATGGTGATGGTAGTCCAATGGTGTATCGCTCGCATTGGGCCTCCAAGGGAACAAATCTAAAAAAGGACACCAGAAGGTACACGTCGAGAAACCTTTCGTTATATTCGTCCATGGTTTCACTGGCAAGCATTTTCAAGTTGCCCCACTCTGCCAAAATCCGAACTTCAAACATAGAAATCATGTAACTACGTGCAAAAACTGTCTTGAAAGCTTGCCAGGTCCTTGGAGCATGCGGTTGTGTCGCAATTGAACTCCACCATTGCATAGCATTATCTTTAAGAAATCCCGCTACTCGAGAAATCTTGGATTCTTCTGTATAGTTCCCCAAAGCATAGATGATGTTGAATTGCTGTAGGAACTGCAATGCTTTCTTGCGATCTTTCACCCCGGAAAAAGTGAAAAATTTGACTATCGTGCCACCATCTTTGAAATCTGTGTTGGTTAGGCGCATATCCCGGGTATGGATAATAAGGGTATCCATATGGGCTCCGATCATTGTAGACTGGTGGCGGTGGTGGTGGCGGTGGGGGCAATGGCGGTGGCAAAGGCGGTTGCACTGGATCAGGGTCAGATGGTTGCACCATATTCCTGAAGACTCCCCCGATCGGGACAGACGGCTGAGAAGGTTGCCGGTTGGAAGCTCTCGTACTTTCTAGTGCCGGAGGAGGAGGTACCACTTGGGGCATCAGAGGGGGTAACATGTAGTTCAAAAATTGTTGAAAACTTTGCAGCATCGAAAAATTCTATTGAGGATGCCGAGAAAGAATGTTGTGGAGTTCGTTGAGCAAAAATTGCAAATATTCTGCTGAATCCATGAATTCCAAGTCTTGGGTTCTTAATTGGCTTATGCCCTGTAAGACACTGCGGTGAAGACGGGAGCGCGCCCGATGCGCGATGAAGTAAGGGTGGGAGTGGCTAATAAGTCCGGGTTGGAGGGTGAAAATACCTCAAATAAAAATTCCAATAGCTCTATCTGCTCTTTTGTAGGACCGGTATGCTTTCAGAAAAGCACACGCCTGATGCTCTGATACCACTATCACAAGGCGGGCACCACGTGCCAATAGAAAAGAACAGACTGAACAAACTTTTAGCATTTCAATAACAATTGAATTGAAAGAGAGAGAGACGACACGCGACACGGAGTGGCGGAATTCCACCCCAGAGAGTATTGGCCCCAAACCTTGGCGCCCCTTTCGGTATTTCTTTATATTGCATCAACACAGTACAAGCCGGTACTCAAGACTCTGCACCTTCGCAGGAAGCATGCCAGAGAATGAGCCCTAGCCTCATATTTAAAGGCCCTTGGCCTGAAAAGCAATTACGGTAAAAAGCCTTTAAACTCAAAAGCTTCTGGTCCAAAAGCAAAGCCAAAAAGCTGCCAACGTAAATCACGGAAATCCGTACAGCATGCCACGTCATCGGCCAGCGCAATTTTCGGAAATCTTCCTGCTGCCCATAGGGTTAGGGTTAGGGTTAGGGTTTCTGCAGTTTAACGGTTAGGGTTTCCAGAATTAGGTTTCAGCAAATGGGTTTCCGGCAAAAATTAGGGTTAGGGTTTCTGCTCTCGAGCAACCACGTCATCACTTTGTGACACTTCTTCTGTTACTTGTTCTTCTTAGGGTTTAGGCCCCTCGGCCACATCTGTAAGTTGGCTCCATTCTGTAGGCTTTGACATGTCAACAGTTTGTTACACTCCCCACTCATTGGATGTAGCCCTCTCTAGTAGAGGAGGTTTGTAGAACCATGGGCAGTTTTATTAACTAATAGAAGGATCTCTTTCTCGGAAAAAAAAAAGCCTTCATAAGCCAAGATGCTTTACAAAAGGCTTTGTTTTCGAGTCGGGTAGGGCACACCCGGCCGCTCCCCTCATACACCAAAAAAGTATACAAGAAGAACAACCAGGACTATGCACCCAGAAACCGAAGGCAAACGCTTTTGTCACTAGTTTCCTCTGGACTACGAGAGTCCAGAATTATCTACACTCTTAGGGCCATGACTAATCCCTTGAGAGACCCATTTCGCCAACTTGATTTGGGCATGTGCGACCAAGTACCTCTGTTCAAAGGCCCAGGTACTGTGGGACTTGCTTCGGTCTTTCCTTTGGAGTTGCCTCCTCCAGGTAACTTATCGCTCACCTCACCAAACTACCTTTGAAACCCGACGGTTTTCCCCTAGGAAATGCCATACCCGCTTGGAAGGGCGTCGGCTCACAGGTGGCGTCTGCTGAGGTTGGTGGAGTCTCCCGTTTGCACCTCCCAACCCCTTTTAGGTGAAGTCCCCCCCCCCCCCCCCCCCCCCCCCCCGGAGGGGGAATGTCACTTGGGCTCTCTTGTAGCTCATCTGACTTCGCTTGGGGAGAATTACGTCATTTCCCCCGGAAGGGATCGGATTCAAAATAACAGCATAGGACTTTACAAAAGGCCCACTACCACAAAGGTTTTATGCTTTACCTCCTCATGAGCTACACCGATCATTCCAAGGTCACATTCCAAGGTCACGCCTTGCTGCCGCGTATAAAAGCCTTATCTTCTAGAGCTCAAATGTGGTGCAGTCCCCATTAAGTTTGTATCTTGCACATAAGCAATGTCAAGAAGCTTTAAAAACTCGTTAACATTGTCCATTTGCATGAACACAAAGCTTTCCATGACCTTGTAGTGAACACACAATGCCACAACTCTCAAAAGATACAAAGAAAATTTGTGTGCCCTTAAGCATCAGATAAAACACATACTGCCAGAAAACTAAAATAATTAACACAAAACCATTGCTAACATCTGGGATGATATAAGCAGAAATATTCACCTCCCCATTGAAAGAATCCCTTTCGTATGTTTTACATTGGAGAATTCCCCAATGACAGTTTTCTCTCCTTCTTTGCGTTGTTCAGCATTCAAGGGAGCTTCTCTTCCACCTACCACATCAGCTACCTGTGCAACAAAACCTCTGTCCACCTGCCCAAGAAAGCATGGTTAGTGAAGCAAGAAAAGCAAGATTAGTAGATTTGTGAAAAAGTCTAGGAGGCATCAGAGGCCATCTAGCAATTCAGAGGAGGAGAGCTTGTCCTCTCCTGACAGTGACCAGGTTTTAAAAGTCAACCACACAACACTCACTCTGAAGAAATGGTTGGTATTGTAGGCACCAAGCTTAACCAGCTTTGTAATGTGGTCTACAGTAACTGGAGCGACATGCTTTGCAAAGCCAAATTCTATATCCCCATACTTTGTCTGCACCAAACAGGAAGTTTGAGAGGACAATGATTAAAAAGGATATATAAGAATGACTGGGAAAAATCTTCAACAAAATCGTCATTGAAACAGCTATGCTGACTACACTGTGCTCTTGTTAGTTGCATGTACATGGGACTGCTTGTATATGTGGGGGTGTGCATAGATTGCTTGGTTGTGTGGTAGATGTGAGTGTGTGGGTTGATTGCCTGGTTGTGTGTTCTGGATGTGGGTGAGTGCATGCGTGCATGTGATGATCCTCTCCTCTCCTTGCCTGACATTGTCCTTTTGGTTGGCGTCGCACGATATTCATCAAAAAGATTCCCATAACCCCGTTGATGCCAGCAAGGGTGGCCTTTATCTTTCCCCTGGTGTAGAGCTCTCCTAGCTTTGTCCTACTGCTAGTTTATCCTTATGCAAAGCTGCAAGGCATTTGTAGGCCTTCTTCCATGGTGCTAGGAGGTTGCCTGAAGGCTGGCTGCAGACATTGCGATCTGGCACTGGTTCAGTTATCCTTTGGCTAGGCAAAGCAAGAGGTGGATGTCATTATAATTTTTCCCATGTATCTTTGCCTAGGTGGAGGTCATTATAATTTTTCCCATGTATTTCACTGCTTGGGCTAGAATGGGTTGTGTTGCCTTTTGCAGTGGCTCTACAGCACACTCTCCACATTTTCCACTATGCAGCTGGCATTCTCATAACCTCAATTTCTGTATTTTGCATCACTCACGGTTTTCCCCCAGTAGTTCGCAAATGTCAAACCCAATGACTTTTGCATCAAGAGAGGGTATCAGGCCGTGATTCCTACTATGACACGGAGAGAGAGAGAGAGAGAGAGAGAGAGAGAGAGAGAGAGAGAGATGGAGTGCTTCCTTTCCCTCTATGTACAGTGTGGTGCTAGGAGTGATGACCTGCACACTACACACTGCTCTCTCTCTCCCCTACGTGCAGTTATGTGATGCCCCACATGAGGGTTTTTCATTTGACTGATGTACAGTTGTGTGGGTTCATGCGCGGTTGCCGAGGCAAGAGCCTCTTGCACAGGTACTAGATTAGCTACGGCTAATCCCCCACAGGTACAGGTGAATTCGGAGAGGTTTCACGTGAGAACTCTCGTCCAATTCAAAGGACAAGTAGCCCTACAGGTGCGAGAGCTCGAGGACTTGCTACGGATGCGACCGGCACGCGAAACGGAGCCCAAAACAGGAAATTACAGCCTGCTGTGTATTTTTGCAGGTTTAGGGTTTCGGCCCTGAACGATCCTTAATACCCCCAGGAGGTTCAAGGACGCGAGGGGACCGCTGTAGAGGTGAACTGGCACATTTTCCGGGCAGAAAACAGAGAATTCAGCGTCCTGCAGATTCTCGCCGGGTTTTGCAAAGTGTCCGTATGCGTCAGGAAAGTCATCTATTGCGTGGGGATACTGACTGTGAAGCGTCCTAGTACAGTTATGCTGCCGAAATCGGGCCAGAATAGGTGTATTTCAGCCCGGATTATGCGGGACAGCTCGTAGGAAATCACTGGTTATATTCCCTCTATTAAAGAATAAAGAAATACCGAAAGGGGCACCAATTTTGGGGCCTACAGGTTGTAGGCGTCTGCTCGAAGCATCTAGCTTCCGAGCCGTGTGTGTACTTAGGTGTTAATTCCCGTCGCAGGGTTCCTTTGCACGTTCTCTCTATGTCTGTCATAAGTAAAGAATTTCGGGTGAAAGCCAACGCCTACCGCCCCGCGGGCCGGTTTCAAGGTTCCGTTGCCGGGACATCAATAACTTTTTCCTCAAAGAGTGATCCTCGGTTGTTTTGGTAAAGACAGAGTACCTGAACGCGGGATTACATTATGGCCGACAAAGGGAAGGGCATTATGGAAGAGGGTTCCTCTTCGAAGGATAGACAGGAAGTTCCTATGGTCTACAAGATTGGCGAGAGCTCACAACCACGTCAGTCTGTACCTCCTGTTGATGTGAATGTCCCTCCAGTAGTACAGGGCTTATGACTGGGCAACTTGAGGATGATGCGTTCATGACTCGGTTAGTTGCCGCAGTGAATGTCTTTTCGCAACTGGTGCAAAATCCAAGGTTTATGGAGTTCTTGCAAGCGCCACCAGTGCAACATCAAAATAAGTAACCTGCACCGCGTACAGAGCTTGTTGAGGCTCAAGCCCAGGTACTTCATGCGGCTCGGGAGGATAGGAAACACTCGCATGTTGCGGAGTCAGAGGCTCCAAAACAGGTTCCTCCCGTGCTTGAACAGGTGGCTAGAACACCTATTCCACAAGTTATGCTAGTTCAGCCCGCCACCTTTCAGACCCCGCATGCTGTCTTGAATGGACGAACTGGATACCAGGCTATGCACCCAGTTTTTCCACCACCCACGGTACATCCTGGGTGTTTCAGGGGTGGATCGGTGTTCCAAAATATGGCTGGTTATGCACCTAGAAGTCAGCCGTACATGCCAGGAACAGTGTTTGAGGGTATGCAAGGCATGATGCCAAACCCCATGTATGGTAGTATCATCATGCAGTAGGGTTTTCAGTGCAACCAGGGCCGGTTTGGGGTGCCACAAGGTCATTTTGGCATGGCTGGTTTTTCTGGTCAGCAACAGCCAGATATTGCACCTTTGCCGCAAAATGTGAATGACCAAGATGTGTCGATCATGCCTACTACAGTGCCCATGTTGGAGACTATTCCTTATGACAACTTGGGGGCACTCGAAAAGCCAAAAGCTTACAAAGAAGGTGGTGCAGCTGTAAAGTTTAGCACCTTCAGCGGCTTCGAGGATAAGACAAAGGCTCTCACTTTCCTCCAGCAGTTTGATACAGCTTATGCAAGAGGGAATTTTACAGAGGCCTCCAAGGTCAGGAAAGCTTCCACTTTCTTAAAGGACAATGCACTTACATGGTGGACGACATTGTTAATGCAAGGACAGGCACCCGCCACTTGGGTTTACTTCAAGCAAATGTTTGCATCTGCTTGGCTGTCAAATGAATTTGAAGCCGACGTCATGACAGATTGGCACCAGCTTACTTCAGCTTCATGCAAGAGCTTGCTGGAGTTGTCACAAAGTGATGACGTGGCTGCACGAGAGCAGAAACCCTGACCCTAATTTTTGCCTGAAACGCTAACTACTGAAACCCTTATTTTAGAAACCCCAACCCTAATTTTTGCCAGAAACTCTAACTGCTGGAAACCCTAATTTCTGCTAGAAACCCTACTTTCTTGGCGACAGAAATGCCACGTGGCAACAGTACGGACGCGGAATTTGCGGCGGAAATTACGGACTCTTGACGGCAGCTTTTGACATTGCTTTTATCTACGCAACTTGAGAGAGAGAGAGAAACATTGCTTTATTTTTGAAGCTCAAGGGAGCTTGTGAAAGAAAGAGCCTCTGCTTTATTTTTAAGCTTTTGACTTTGAGCTTTTGGGGCTCTGCTTTTGGCAACCCTTGTAAATAAATAAGTGGCTTGGGCTCCCACTCTGCAAAGCATCTGGACGCAGAGTCTGAGAGTGAGACCCAACCACTCTTGTACTTTGAACTTTCATTAATACCAAAAGAAATACCAAAAGGGACGCCAGTCTTTGGGGCCAATATCTCTAGGCACGGAACTCCGCCGGGCCAGTGTAAATCTATTGTGAACTGTGAATTGTTTTGAAGTGGTTACTTGGTGCTGTCGCGATTGATTCTTGACTTGGAGTGTCCAAGTCAGTTACAGGAGTACAATCGGAGGTTTTGTAAAGCGTTACTCTCAGTGACCTCTTACAGATTTGTGCCATTGACAGAGCAGATAGAGAAGTATTGTTGTGGGCTGCCTAAAGGGCTTCGCAATTACTGTACCAAGAACAGAGTGGCTACCCTCACTCAGCTTATGGAAGTTGCTAACATTGGTCTTGCCTTGTTGAAAGGAGAGGACAGTGGGTTTCCGAGCAACGAGAAAGGAGGGCAGCAAAAGAAAAATTCAGCGAAGAAGCCCTTTGTGAAAACGGCTCCTAAAGCGTCACAGAGGTCAAAAAAGGCCACCAAAGATAAGGATTCAGCCGGGACTTCTGGAGCGCAGGCAAAGAAACAGAAAAGGAAGCTTTTTGTGTGCAAGTCGCTCGAGGAAAAGAAGGTCCTAATGGCTGAAAACAAATTCTTTATATGCAAGCAGCCTGGTCACTTTGCTATCAATTGTCCACAAAGGAAAAGACAAGCTGACTCAAAGGATAAAGAAGACCAGAAAGGCAAGAAGCCTAAGTCCACGGCAGGTTTGGTGCCAGACATGGTGGGTGATAGGCCCAATATAGATGCCAGTGAGTTATGCAGGGCATGGGGTAAAGTTAGGGATCAGATGGCACTCATCTTCTTTGATCCAGGTGCCAAAGCCAACTTTATCTCACCAGAGTTAGCTATAAAGCTGGGCATCAGAGTTGAAGAGATGGAGTACACAGCAGAGGCAGGGTTGGCATGTCCTGGCCACTCAGAGTGTGTTACTCCCATTATTGGAAAGCTCCGTCTGCATATCCAGTCATATGTGGACACAGAAGAGTTCTACCTCATGCCGCTCGAAGGATGTGATGCCTTGTTGGGGATCCCGTGGATGTTCCGAGTGCATGGAGTCTTGGATGCCTACAACAAAAAGATCACTGTACAGCATAGGGGAAAAACTCACATCTTGGATGTAAAGCTAAAAGGAGAGTCAGTCCCTATTGTATCTGCTTCTGCTAACTATCACTTCTGTAATAAAGAATCATCTTTCTGTTTTCTTGATTTTTGCAAGTGATGTCTCAAATAATGATCAGTCAAATTTATCTATGTTAGATAAAGAAAGGTCAGCATTTTTGCAAAAGTTTAGTGACTGTTTTTCTGATTCATTACCGTCGCAATTGCCGCCAGAGAGACCTGAGGACCATCGGATAGATTTGGTGCTAGGGTGTGTAGCCCACCAAATAGACCTCCCTACAGGGTTAGCGCGGTGCAGCAGAAAGAGATTATGGGTCAGGTTGAGGAGTTATTAGAGAAGGGGCTGATTCAGCCTAGTTCTTCACCCTTTTGCTCCCCAGTGCTCCTAGTGCAGAAGAAGGATGGCTCATGGCGCATGTGTATTGATTACCGTGCGTTGAATAAGAATACCATCAAGAATAGGTTTCATATTCCTCGGATTGATGATATTCTCGATCGTTTAGAGGGTGCTGCAATTTTCAACAGGATAGACCTTAAGAGTGGGTACCATCAGATTCGTATAAGGCTAGAGAATGTGCACAAGACTGCGTTTAGAATGACATTTGGTCTTTATGAGTTTCTATTGATGTCGTTTGGGCTAACAAATGCTCCTGCCACGTTCAACAGAATGATGGACCGGATTTTCCGCTCGCATCAACAGTTTGTTGGGACGTTCTTCGATGACATGATAGTCTATTCGAAGAATGAAGAGGAGCATAGGCGTCACTTGACCATTGTGTTCGAAGAGCTGCACAGTCACAGGTTACTTGTCAATCCTAAGAAAAGTGAATTCTTCCTGGAAGAGATCCACTTTCTTGGCCACATAGTCTCAAAGGATGGTGTCAGAATGGATCCCGCAAAGGTCGAAGCTATCAAGACATGGCCAGACTTGAAGGCTGTGCACGATGTCAGAAGCTTCTTGGGAATGTGTTCCTACTAAAGAAGGTTTATTAGGAATTTTGCAGAGATAGCATCGCCTCTTCACACATTGCAAAAGAAAGAGGTCACTTTCAGATGGACCCAAAAAGAGATTTCATCTTTTAGTCTCTTAAAGGAAAAGTTGACTTCACATCCAATAATTGTTTTGCCAGATCTCAGGAAGTCATTTGTGGTCCAGTGTGACGCGTTTGGCAGTAGCATCGGAGCAGTGCTAATGCAAGATGGACAGGCAGGGTGGTCTCGTACGGTCACGTACGAAGACGTACGGTACTCATCGAACTAGAAAATTTTATGTCGTACGACATGGTTATGTACGTTCAAAAATAAAAACACGCAATTCTTAACCCTAGATTTTACACTTAGGATAAATAGACAATTGATTATCACATTGGACAAGAATGCAACTTGCAAGTGCCAAGTGCCAACACTCAAGAGTTGAGAATCAAGACAATGAGACACAATGGGTATGAACTGTGATTCGCATTACATATGTCATAAATCAAAAAGCTAAGTTGAGATTTGATAATCGAGATGATACAAAAAAGTAAGCCTTTTAAGCCTCAATCGTGCAAAAAGGGGAAGTAGGGTCAAAAAAGATATGAGAGACACTAAAGTCTAAGAGCTTTCACCATCCTCTTCCACCGCTCTAGTCGAAGGATGTTGAAAGCAAGATTACACTCAATGATGGTGCGTGCAATCTCAATGTCCGCAAGCCTTTGTCTCTCTTTGAGGAAAGACAATGGACCGGAGCTCAAACCCACCGATTGCGAGAGAGAGGCTTGCCTTGCTTGCTTTGGAGGACAGCCACTAGCACTTGCCGATGCCTTCTTCTTATTGGTAGCCATTGAGCTTGCCGTCGCGTCACCGCTTGCAATGGAGGTAGAGGAAGAAGGGCCGCTTGTATCCTCCTCCGAGTCGGTAATATCAATGTCGGGCGCCACTATCTCCTCTTGGGCTCTCTTCATCCCCGCCTTGCGTCTTTTCAAAGGGAGATACTTCTTCTTGCACTCTTCCAAAATGTCGTCGGGTATATTGGGACATGGACCGGCTTCACCTCCCATCTTCGTCAAGTGGATGATGAGTCGAGTGGAGGAGGAGGTCATGATCTTGGGACAATACTTGCATGTCCACCTACAAACGTGTCGTTTGTCCCTCACTCTCTCATAGGAACGGCAATGCTTTTCAAAAGCTTCATGAAGAGGGGGAGGCATGATAGAACACTTGAAAGTTGAGAGATTTAGAGCTTGAAAGTTGAATGCCAATGGAGAGCTATGAGGGAGGAATGGAGAGCTCGAGAGCTATGGAGGAATGCTTCATGGATGAATGGAGAGCTTGAGGAAGGAATGGAGAGGCTAGAGCTTGGGAGGAATGGAGAGCTTGAGAGCTATGGTAATGGAGGAATGCTTCATGGAGAGCTATGAGGGAGGAATGGAGAGCTTGAGAGCTATGGAGGAATGCTCCATGGAGGAATGGAGAGCTTGAGAGCTTGAGAATGACTCATGAGCTTGAGCCTTGAGTTGGAACATAATGGAGAAGAAGAGAAAGAGGGCATCCTTATATAGATTTAGAGTGTACACACTTGCCCTTGAGGCTTGAACACAAGAGAGAGTTAGATAAGAGAGAGAGAGAGAGAGAGAGAGAGAGAGAGGAGCCTAGGCCCTAATGGAATCCAAGGTAAAGGACCAAAGCAATGAGAGAGAGGGAGAGGAAGAGAGAGGAGCTAATGGAATCCAAAGCAATGTGACATGCATGTGGGAGGTGAGAGGGGGGATCCTAGGAGGGATCCTATGCCAAAAAGTCACGTAAATTCCTCGCAGTCAAAAGCGCAGTCAACGTTTTTTAAGCCGGTCAAACGGACTTTAAAATTTTTTATTTTTTTTTTTAAAAATGGTCGGACGGAACGGACGGGACGGGATGGGACAGGACGAGCCGTACGACGGACGAGAACAACCCTGTGGACAGGTAGTAGCTTATGAAAGCCGAATTTTGCAAGGGCCACAGAAGACTATGCAAGTCTATGAGAAAGAGCTCTTGGCCGTGATTCATGCGCTTTCTAGCTGGAAGCACTACCTCTTAGGTGCTGAATTTGTTGTCCAGACAGACCATCAGACCTTGCGATACTTCTTGACACAGTCAAAGTTATCCGAAAAGCATATGCGATGGGCAAACATTCTTTCCATGTTCCACTTCCAGATTATGCATGTGGAAGGCAAGAAGAATGTTGTGGGTGATGCGTTATCAAGGAAGCCACAAATTTCAGCTGTGTCAATTCCTTATCATCATGAGCTAGATGACATGAAGGAACAGTATACTGCTGATGAAGATTTTGCAAGGATCTAGCAGACTTTGCGTCACTAGGCCATTGCGACATAAGGTCATGGAAGAGAGCCATGTCCCACCGTATGCAGGGCATCGTGGTATTGATGCGACAGTTCAAGCGGTAGAGACATTCTTCTATTAGCCTACCTTGAGGAGAGATGTGGATGCCTTTGTGCAAGCATGCATAATTTGCCAAAAGGTCAAGTTTGACAGGCAAAAGGTACCAAGGTTGTTACAACCACTGCCGATTCCAGATAAGCCATGGGAAAGCATTGCTATGGACTTTATCTTTGATCTTCCAAGAACGCCAACAGGGAATGATGGTATATGGACCATTATCTGCAGGTTCAGCAAGCAGGCCCATTTTATCCCTGTCAGGAAGAAGATAAAATCTGATCAGATGGCACGCTTGTTCATGCACAATGTGTTTAAGTACCATGGTATGCAACAATCGATTGTCAGTGATCGTGATCCTCGCATGACCAGTTTGTTGGAGAGGATTGTTTGAGAACATGGGCACTACGCTCAAGTTCTCGTCTTCGTTTCATCCACAAACCGATGGACAGTCAGAAGAGGCTAATTCTACTGTCTTAGATCTACTGAAATGCTATGTGTCAGATAATAAGGGCAAGTGGGAACAGTATTTGCCTATGCTTGAATATGCATACAATAATACGGTGCATTCGTCTACTCGCAAAGCACCTTTCGAGATTATTGAAGGCGGCAAAAAAGTTCCTCCCATTTTGCATACAAAGGACAAGATCTTTGAGACAGATCGATATGTTGAGAACATGGATGAAATGTAAAAGAAAATTAAAGTTGCCTTGGAGAAGACTCAGGCAAAGTAAAAAAAGGCTGTTGATCGTCACCGTCGTGAATTGCTATTATCACCTGGTGATTGGGTTCTGTTAAGGTTCGAAAAGGCAAGGTTAAAGAACATGAAGGGCAAGGAACGGCTGTTTCCTAAGCTCGCATGCATTACTATGGGCCTTTTCAAGTGCTTGACAAGATCAGCGATGTGGCTTACAGGCTGAAATTCCCTGATGCGTGGAAGATTCATAATGTGCTTCACGTGAGTCTTCTAAGACCCTTCGTGGGTGATGTGCCAGAAGATATGCCAGATGAGGATCAGCCAAAAGTTGAGGAACTTAATGAGATCTTGGTACCTGGCACATAAGGACAGAAAAGTTAAAGGACAGGTTGCAAGACGCTATTTGGTGAAGTTCAAGAACTATCCACCTATGGATGCAAAGTGGATGGAAGAGGATGAACAGTCAGAGTCACCAAATGTATTGCAGCTTTACCTTGAAGCCTTTCGGTTACAACCTACCTATGCCCCAACCCAACGTGTGCAAAGGAGGGGTAATGATAGAGCTAGCACATCAAATGTAAATATGAATTCACTGTAATAGATGGAAAATGACAAAAGTATGAAGGTCTCATTAAGTCATTTGTATCTATGTGTTACGACCTTTCTTGCGGATACATGCGATGATAAAAGAGTGTTGATAGCCCAAGATAATCAATGGCGTGTATTTATGGTATGCAATCAAGGACGTTTGTGATTTCAAGAGGGGGATATGTCGCAGGGACGTGGCAGCTGTTAACTATGTTACGAGGACGTGGCAACTGCTAACCTTAGTTGTTGGTTTCTTTCCAATGATTTTTGTTTTATTTTTGAGACCCTCTTTTTGAAGTAGCAAACGGTCGGACATTGTATGGTCAATGTGAACGGTACTTTCACCCGCAGACGGGAAGTGGTCGACACTGGAATTCGTATAGTAAGAGGATGTCTAGGCTAAGAGCAAGATCACGTAGGTCCCCCCCGTCGCACTTAGCAAGTTGGTGGATACTAGGAAGTGAACTCAATAAAGGCATAAAGTCAAGGTGGGACTACCAAATGAAAGTATCCAACAGTTGGGCCACATTGCACTTTTGGATGCGGTCCCAATGAGGATAGATGGTCAGAAGACCAGTGGAAGCCCAACGGAAGGATCTCCTAAAATTTAGGGAGCTGCTATTTTGGGCCGTGAAATGTGTTTGCGTCATTACCTCCGGTATGACTAGGGAAACATTTAAGACTCTGCCGCGAAGTCAACTAAGTCTCAGTCGGGAGATTTTTAGGCGGCAAACCCAAAACGGAAAAATGATTGTAAATGCGCCAAGTGGCACATTTCTGTGCACTTGCCTCACAAAGGAAGAGGTAGCGCTGAATTATAAGCTGGGAGGCCTCATTTTGAAGAACTGTCACGAATAAGAACTATGGAGTGCTTCCTTTCCCTCTATGTACAGTGTGGTGCTTGGAGTGATGACCTGCACACTACACACTGCTCTCTCTCCCCCCTACGTGCAGTTATGTGATGCCCCACATGAGGGCTTTTCATTTGGCTGATGTACAGTTCTGTGGGTTCATGCGCGATTGCCGAGGCAAGAGCCTCTTGCACAGGTACTGGATTAGCTAGCAGCTAATCCCCCACAGGTACAGGTGAATTCGGAGAGGTTTCACGTGAGAAATCTCGTCCAATTCAAAGGGCAAGTAGCCCTACAGGTGCGGGAGCTCGAGGACTTGCTACGGATGCGACCGGCACGCGAAACGGAGCCGTAAACAGGAAATTACAGCCTGCTGTGTATTTTTGCAGGTTTAGGGTTTCGGCCCTAAGCGATCCCTAATACCCCCAGGAGGTTCAAGGACGCGAGGGGACCGCTGTAGAGGTGAACTGGCACATTTTCGGGGCAGAAAACAGAGAATTCAGCGTGCTGCAGATTCTCGCCGGGTTTTGCAAAGTGTCCGTATGCGTCGGGAAAGTCATCTATTGCGTGGGGATACTGACTGTGAAGCGTCGTAGTACAGTTATGCTGCCGAAATCGGGCCAGAATAGGTGTATTTCAGCCCGGATTATGCGGGACAGCTCGTAGGAAATCACTGGTTATATTCCCTCTATTAAAGAATAAAGAAATACCAAAAGGGGCACCAATTTTGGGGCCTCCAGGTTGTCGGCGTCCGCTCGAAGCATGCTAGCTTCCGAGCCGTGTGTGTACTTAGGTGTTAATTCCCGTCGCAAGGTTCCTTTGCACGTTCTCTCTGTGTGTGTCATAAGTAAAGAATTTTGGGTGAAAGCCAACGCCTACCGCCCCACGGGCCGGTTTCACTTTGACCTTGACCTGTTGGCTCAGCGTCATCTCCATAGCTCTTAACCTGTGACAAAAGCTGAAATGAGGCCTCTCCCAGCATAAAAATCAGCGCCCATTTTTCTGCAAGAGGAAAGTTCACGAAAATGTGACACTTGCGGAATTTTCAAACATTTTCCCGTTTCGGGTTCGCCGCTTAAAAATATCCTGACCGGTTGCCCGATTCACTTCGCGGCAGAGTTATAAAGTGTTCCCCTAGTCATACCGGAGGTAATGACGCGAACACATTTCACGGCCCAAAATAGCAGTTCCCTAAATTTTAGGAAATGCTTCCGTTGGGCTCCCACTGGTCTTTTGACCATCTATCCTCATTGGAGCCGCATCCAAAAGTGCAATGTGGCCCAACTGTCGGATACTTTTTGTTGGTAGTCCCACCTTGACTTTACGCCTTAATTGAGTTCACTTCCTAGTATCCACCAACTTGCTAAGTGCGACGGGGGGACCTATATGATCTTGCTCTGAGCCTAGACATCCTCTTACCATACGAATTCCAGTGCCGACCACTTCCCGTCTGCGGGTGAATCTACCGTTCACATTGGCCATACAATGTCCGACCGTTTGCTACTTCAAAAAGAGGGTCTCAAAACAAATAAAATAAACCCCATTGGAAAGAAACCAACAACCAAGGTTAGCAGTTGCCACATCTCTGTGACATGGTTAATAACTGCCACGTCCTCGTGACACCAAGCCTTCCTTTGCCTGAAAAGAAATTTCAGTGAAAAGCCTTCAAACTCAAAAGCACCTGGTCCAAAAGCAATGCCCAATAATCTACCAACGCGTTTTGCGGAAATCTGTACAACTGCCACGTCAGCACTATCAGCGCAAAACACGGGTTGTCCGTACAGGTCTGCCACGTCATCAACCGGCTGCGCAAAACTTTGTGTGTGGGTGTGGGTCCTGCTTTATTTTAATTCCTTTATGCCAATTGGGCCTCATCGGACGGGTCCCATAAGTTGGTAGGACTTCTTCTTCTTCTGTTGTTGCTTGCTTTTCTTATGGTTTAGGCCCCTTGGCCGTGATCTGAAGGTTGACTCTGTTCTTCAATGACTTGACACGTCAATAGTTTGTGACATCCCCCCTTCTTGAAACAGAGTAATTGTCCGCAACTATAGCATACCTGCAAAACAACTCAAGTTAGCTCAAGAATTTCCGAGGGTCATTCCAAGGGACAATCAGTTTGCTATGTTTTTTGTTAAGGAGTTGGCTTCTCCTCTCGGCTCTTTTGATCAAGGAGTTGGCTTCTCCTTTTGTACAGTTCGGAACTCTTCATATACTGGCGTAGTAAAATTAGCCATCACACCCAGATCGCACTGATCGTCCACGGGTGTCTTGATGCACTAAAATTACATACCCAGGCAATCTCATCCAGTTAGGAATATTCAATAGTTGGCACGTCATAATGCAAAACAAATGCTTACATATGCATGTTACAAGACACAACAAACAGCACCGTTGAGCACGCCCTCGAGACAAACGGTCTGCGGTATGAAGCTACTTAATGACTACCTCGTCACTCCCCCCGCAAATAACCTAAAAAGGTCCGGGCCATGAGCTCAGAGGACTGTACAACCAAACGCTCCCCAGACCGCAGTCTGCGTCGCTTGGAGGTTCAAGCATACAACCAAACGCTCCCGAGGCATCGGCCTGCGTTGTTATGAGGTTTTCTAGCATACAACGGAATGCTCCCCAAACATCGGTCTGCGTCGTTCCGAGGTTTTCAAACATACAACGAAACGCTCCCCAAGCATCGGCCTGCGTCGTTCCGAGGTTCAAACAATTCCAAAACAGTATTTCTCACTTCTCCACCTGGGAGTAAAACCACCAATCATTGAAACCTGTATTAAAACCAAAGTTAAACAATTCAAATCGGCACCAAGACAGGTTTAACACAGATAGCATCCATTTCACACAAACTTCAAACAATACTTTCTCAAACAATGTTCAAAAGTTTCTAGCTAGAAAACAACTAGAGAGGTCATTCAAGGCTTTGTTTGGACAACCGAACTTTGAGGACAATTGGCTAGCCCTTCTACATCACGGTGATGGTTCGGTTCCGAACCTGAAGAGTTGCATCATTCTTGTCGTGTCAAGGCATGCCCAAGAGAACGCCGCAATTGCCCAACTTCATAATGTGGAAATCGGCTTTTCCATTATTCTCTTGTATAGTCACTGGAAGAGCACCAATGAGCGGTACCACTTTCTGAGTTTGCCCCGTGGCTACCTCAGCTTCAATTTCTCCACCCTTTGCATCATAATCAAAGTGAGTCTGCTTCAAGAATTATGGATGGATGAAGTTCTCCATAGCTTTGGAGTCAAAGAAAATAAGGGCTTTCAAGCCGTTGACTTTTCCATAAGCTCTGCATAATTCATTAAAACTCTCGAGGTGTATACCATAAATATCGAGTACTAGTCCAATAGCAGGTCTAGCCCTCTTGGCCGGAGGTGGCCCCAGGGATTTGTCTTGACATGGGAGCAAAAGGTTGCACTGAGGTCGTCGAGGCTTGCTCAGGACATGTATTGAATGTATGCCTTGTTTGGAAACATTTGAAGCATCCGCCTTTTTGTAACAAGGCGTCTCATTGACAATGTGTCAGACGAGGCCGTTGAGGTTGGTTTTCACGGGATTCTCGAGAATTTGTTCGTTGTTTCCGGGAGTTCTGGTTAGTGGCCGGAGGTTCTTCTGTGGTAAACTCCAACTTTCTCTTCATGAGCTTGTAGCCGACCGCGGCATGGTCCATAAGCTCTTGAATGGTAGAGACTTGCTTGGAGAGACAATATTCCTGCAATGGTGATGGTGGTCCAATGGTGTAGTGCTCGCATTGGTCCTCCAAGGAAATGTACTTAAAGAAGGACACCGGAAGGTACACGTCGAGAAACCTTTGGTTATAATCGTCCATGGTTTCGGTGGCAAGCATTTTCAAGTTGCCCCACTCTGCCAAAATCCGGAATTCAAACATCGAAGTCATGTAACTACGTGCATAAACAGTCTTGAAAGCTTGCCAGGTCCTTGGAGCATGCGATTGTGTCGCGATTAAACTCCACCATTGCATAGCATTATCTTTAAGAAATCCCGCTGCTCGAGAAATCTTGGATTCTTCTATATAGTTCCCCAAAGCATAGATGTTGTCGAATTGCTGTACGAATTGCAATGCTTTCTTGCGAACTTTCACCCCAGAAAAAAGTGAAAAATTCGACTGTCGAGCCGCCATCTTTAAAATCTTTGGTTTGGTCAGGCTGTCATGTGCACATTTAACCCTATGTGTAGGTGGACAGTACTTCATGTCCAGGGTTCAACTAGCTTAGCTTAGGAAGTGTTATGACACTTTTGTGAGTATGCTCGTAGACCGTGCATGTCCAAGCACTTAGAGTAGATGCATATCCTCTGGTTGCACACAGCATGATCATCAGCATTATTATCAAAATCCATCAAGAGCATTTTATAGTGCACAGAACCTATTTTCTCTATTTTAGCCATTTTTCACTTATTATTAATAAGTGACTTTGTTGGGAAACTGGGCAGAGCAATTCTCGTAAGTCCTCTTGGGCGTGTCGATTCCTAATCATGTTTTTGAAGAGTGACAGGAAACCCAAGAAAGAAGGGCTTGTCCAGCCTCCCCTTGTTTCTCTTTTCACTCATTGAGAGCGGACTGTGCACTTAGCGGCCGGCCAATCGACGTGAGGTGGGAAAAAGCAACCTTGGTGTGAGCGCAAGGCAGCCAAGGGGTGCGCCCGCAAGAAAGAGAAGAGCTCGGGTAAGAGAAGATCCTTCTCTAACACAAACTGCAAGCTAAAGAAAGAACCTCAAGAACCCAAGAATCCAAGAACCACAAGAACCCAAGTTCCTCGTGAACTTAAGAACCCAAGACTTCAGTTTATGGTCATCACCCGAAGCGGAATGGATATTTCGCATGGAGGTGATGAGCATGGCAGTGGCGAAGAAGAATTTTCCCCACCAAGAGGTTTCTCTGACCCTCCCCCTTCCCCATTTACGCCAAGGATTGCACCAAATCCTATGGAGGATTTGGTCAAGACGATGATGGACATGATGATACGATAAGAAGCACAATGGGCCGCCTTGGAGCGCGAGCGCGAAGAAAGAAAGGCGAAATTGGATCGTGAACGCGAAGAAAGAATGGGCCGCCTTGGAGCGTGAGCGCGAGCAAGTGCGCTTGGCGGCCGAAGAAAGAAAGGCAGAATTGGATCGCGAGCGCAAAGAAAGAAAGGCAGAATTGGATCGCGAGCGCGAAGAAAGACGAGCGGCCTTGGAGTTAGAGCGTGAGGCGCAGAGACACCAACGCATGCAAGAGTTGGTCCTACAGGTACTCACCTAGAAACCCGAGCCGGTCAAAGATGTTGGTGGTTCATCAAGTGGCGCAAGCCGAGATTCGGACTCCAACAACCCCGTCACAGAAAAGTTGATATTTAGTAAGTATGACGGTAAGATGGATGCTAATGTTATTCATTCTTGGTTGCATCAATTTAATGCTTATTTGCGACAACTAAGAAGACAGGGAATAGCAAAGTTTTGACGACAGCCATGTACCTTGCCGATGATATCATTAATTGGTATTAAGCATGGCAAGAGGAGCAATTGGCCGCGCACCTAGAGGAAGCCGAGGTAGGCGTGCCCCTTTCTTTCAGTTGGGCCGACTTCCAAGACAAGCTCAAGGCGCGGTTCTTGCCCCCTCAGTACCTAGCGCGGTTAAAGGAAGATTGGCGCAATCTCAAGCAGAATGGTACTCCAGTCGTGTCTTTTTCTAACCGTGTTTTGCAGCTTGGCACCCAATTACGCAAATCGGATGCGAAGCGCAAAGAGGCTTTTATGTTCGGGTTGGACGACTATATCACGTTTGATGTTGAAGTCCTCGAACCCGTAGATCTCAACAAGGCGGTAGCAATTGCTCTTGCACAGGAGATGAAGCACAATAAGGGAAAGCCCAAGGAGAACAAGACTTCTAAAAGTACCTCTCAGACTTCTCAGAACCCGCAAAACGGTAAGAATGGTAAGAATGGTAACTCTTCTAACCAATCTTCCTCTAGTCTCTCAGAAAAGAACTCACAAAATGAATCTAAGGGTAAAGCTAACACAATTGCTAACCTAAGCTCACCCCATATGAAAAAGCAACACAAGGAATTTTAAGAGGATACATCACATCAGAAGAACAAAGCATTTATTCTAAGGAAGGTCGATGTTATCATTGTCACGTCAAGGGTCATATAAAGAAAACATGTACTGAGATTGAATCTAGCGAATCTGAAGAACCCACAGAACCCACATCCTCTGTTAATGCCATAAATGAGAACACGAGTGTGACACAAGTTTTGCAATGTAGATGAACCAATAGACGGAGTGCCAAATAGTTCACTACACACACGCAAACAATGAGATTGAATCTTTCTCTTATGATCTAAATCAATCAACTGTGGCAACAATGAAAATGCCCATGCTTGGTGCTCATACTTTCATGTGCTCTGTCTACAACTGTGTCATGCCAAGGAAGAGATATGGAATGTGACTTCCTTGAATGCATCCTTTTCATCTTTTTATGAAAAATCCGCATATATTCGTGCTCATTCATTAGTGAAACGTGCTCGACGTACAATATGTCATGCCTAATAAAAGGGATCACATAAAGATGCTGACTAAAATACAGGAAACGATCACGAATGAAACAGTTGTACAATGCGTGCGTATCAATCATGCGAACACATAATACTTCCTGTGAGGGTTCTTTGGACCTAGGCTCGAGAGCCAAGATCGGTTCTTCCTGAATGATCGAATCGTCCTATGGGGGTTCTTTGAACCTCGACTCGAAAGACAAGATCGGTTCTTCGTGATTGATTGAATCTGTAACGATGTTAGCTTCGCTAGCAAAAGCATCAACTAACACATCTTCCTTGTGAGCAATCACATCATCTTCATGTAACTCATCATGCTTGTGAGAAATCACATCTTGATCATGCAAATCATCATGCTCGTGAGAAATCACATCTTGATCATGCAAATCATCATGCTTGTCATTGGCATCCAAATCATCATGCTTATCAATATCATTCAAATCATCATGCTTATCATCATCATTCAATTCATCATGCTTCTCACAATCACGCAAATCCTGTGTGTCATGCTTTGGAGAAGAAGAGACTCTGAGAGTCTCCTTTCCCCAAATCTCTTGCATCTGTGCCTGAACTTGAGAAAAGAATCGCAAGAACTCTTTCATGTGTTGGTCGTTCTTTTCTTTGATGGCTTTGTTCGCGCGATCAAATTCTAGTTGTCTTGCTTTGTTCTCGCGATCAAATTTGGCTTGACTTTCTTTTTCTTCCAAGTCGTACTAACGATCTATGGCTTCCATTCTTGCATCGTATGCACGATCTATGGCTGCCCATCTTTCTTCGTAGTCACGATCTATGGCTGCCCTTCTTTCTTCGTAGTCTAACTCCTTGTCCATAAACAACTGCGGCAACTCCTTTATAGGAGTTAGTGCAATCCTTGTCGTAGATGGGTAAGGGTCAAAAAAACCTCCTGGTGGGGAAAATTCTTCTTCGCCTCTCTCATGCTCATCACCTCCAAGCGAAGTATCCATTCCGCTTCGAGTGATGTCCATTCTGAAGTCGTGGGTTCTTGTGGGTTCTTGTGGTCTTGGGTTCTTAAGTTCACGAGGAACTTGGGTTCTTGAGGGTCTTAGGTTCTTAAGTTCACGAGGAACTTGGGTTCTTGCGGGTCTTGGTTCTTGGGGTTCTTGAGTTCTTGAGGGTTTCTTTCTCTTGCAATCTGTGTTTGAGAAGGATCTTCTCTTCACCCGAGTTCTACTCCTTTCCGCGGGCGCACCCCTTGGCGGCCTTGCGCTCACACCAAGGTTGCTTTTTCCCACCTCACGTCGATTGGCCGGCCGCTAAGTGCACGGTCCGCTCTCAATGAGTGAAAAGAGGCACAAGGGGAGGCTGGACAAGCCCTTCTTTCCTGGAATTCCTGTCACTCTTCAAAAACACGATCAGGAATCGACACGCCCAAGCGAACTTGGGTTCGTCCGATCTCAACAAGCAAAAAAAAATTATGTGGTTCTTGTGGTTCTTTCCTTGAGTGATACAGAACACTGCCAAAGCTCTGATACCAATCTTAGGTGCAGCGGAATGAATGTTTGCGCTTTGCTCAAGATGAGTGCTCTGAATTGTGCTCAAGGTTCCTTTTGTTCTTATGGAAGGTAGAGCCTTCCGTGCTTCATGAGAGAATGCTATGATCATAAACAAAGTGAATGGACACAGTGCGTGCAAGTGTATGAGACTAAGAGATAGAGAGAAGAGAAATACGACACCAGAGACGTTGTAAAACCCTCCTTCGAAGGCCCCACTCTCGTCGGCGAGAGTGGTCTACTTATGATTGCACAATCTGGTACAATGGTGATGCATGAGACTGATGCAAGTCTAGACTATGTTGACGACTACGACGGGGATGATGAGGCCGACACTAGGGCTGAAATCTGCAATCTTTGGTCCGCTGTCCAACAACGCTATGGGCTGAAATCTACGACTAGTCCAAAAACGCTGATTTTGGGACTGTTTCTATAGGTCTTTGTCGCTGAAAATCTGCAGGTTTAGGGCTGAAAATTGATGGTCTGTCCGGGCTGAATCTGCTACTCCTTAGGGGCTGAATCTGCTACTCTTCAAAGGCTGAATCTGCAACTACTTCATTGTTGAAAACGCTGCAGTTGTAGCTCTTCAAAAACGCTAGCATGCTGAGTTTCCAAAAACGCTAGGGAAGGTCATCTGCTGGCGATGGTTACTGATGAAAAAACGCTATCTGCTGGGTCTTCTAGCGATGGCAAAACTGATGCAAAACGCTGGGATCTGAGAGGTATGGCGATGAAGGAAAACCCTAGCATGGGGGTTCTTGCTTCTTGCTTGGAGGGAAGTCCACCAAGGGGTCTTGTTGAGAAGTTGCCTGCTGAGCTTAGCTCCTATTGCCTCTTCTGCCATTTAGTGCTAGCTCTAGTTTGCTCATATACAAACTTACTCAATTTGCCCTATCTACTTTCCAACAAAAGTCACTTAAAATAATAAGTGAAAAATGTCAAAAATAGATAAAATAGGCTAAATGCACTGGAAAATTCCCCTGAAGGATTCTGATGGGAATGCTTATGATCATGCTGTGTGCAACCAGAGGATATGCATCTAATCTAAGTGATTGGGCATGCACGGTCTACGAATAGACTCACAAAAGTGCCAGATCACTTCTCATCTAGACTGACTGAACCCTGATCATGTTGTAGCTTGTCCACGGACACATACGGTTGGATGTGTCACGTGCTTCCCCGCTTCTCCTTCGCGATGAAGTACTTGCAAAAACACACACAAACACGGTACAACAATTCGTATGGCGAATCCACAATAGATACTTGTCGCTCTTTCGTGGGAAAAGCGATTTCCGTGCTTCTTCGCAGTCTTGGGATCTCCTGCGTCTTCTGGCGGCAGAGTCTTCTCTTGCTGGTGCTAGCAACTCCCTCTAGGTGAGGGCATGTGGTGTTTTTATAGCTCCCTGGCCACAGCAGGAATAGCTGAGCAGAGGCTGGCCGCGTAGAGATCGCGTCGTTTTTCTTTTTTCTTTTTTCTTTTTTTTTTGTTGTTCCACCCGAAATAGAGGGAGAGAATTCGCTGGCTGGTTTTGTTGCTTTATTCTCTAAGTGGCTGCCCACTTATTAAGTGGGTGGTCGGCATATTTAAAAATTGATCTGAACCTGCCCAAAAACTCAATAAAACCTTATAAGTTAAAAACAATGCTTTTCACAGCACTTCCCAGGCGTCCCTAGATGCAACCACATGCACAAATGCAATGCACACATAGATTCCCCGCAGGAAAGCGCCTGCTCTTCCTGGAAAACTCGTTAAAATATTTTGCTTTTCAAGAAAAGCTTCTCAGAACCCATTTTTATTCTTGTGCTAGCGTCTTTACGCGTATTCCTCTTTTCCAGTTCGGATTTCCTCTCGACTATGGATATCCCCTTTCCGATGCACCCGTCACCCACCTTGTGACGCATCAAGAATACCCATCACCTAGTCCTTTCCTACAGAACTTACAGTACAATCCCCTTCACGATGCTCTATGTTACCCATCCTATGACGCATCAAAGATGTCCGTTCCCGGATGGTCAGGTACTTCTTACTGATGCTCCTTGTCACCCATCCGTTGTGACGCATCAAAAGTACCCGTTCCTGGTGGCCTTACAGATATTCCCATTCGCAGTGCTCCTGTCAGTACTCTGAATGACGCACTAGGGATACTCTGTACTCGGATGTCTCCAGTGAGAAAAACCCTCTCACTTAAAATTCCAATAATTCATTGAGAATTATTTTTCTTGGTGTTCCAAGCGAGAAATCCCTCTCACTTATAAATCCAACAATTCATTTAGAATTATTTTTCTGTCACATAAAGCCAATTTAGCAACATGAGCATAACCCTCTCATTGATTGGGCAACCAATACTTTCACTTTCAATGCCAAAAGTGACTCCCGTTGTCATTCGTGGGGAGGAAGTTGTTCATTCTTCATCTCTCATTTCTAATGTGCACGTGAAGATTGAAAAGAATCAAGAGAAGGAGACTCTCTTAGTCTTGTCTTCTCCAAAGCACGACACACATGATTTGCATGATATAGATGTGATTGTTCACAAGCATGATGATTTGCACAATAAAGATGTGATTGTTTACAAGGATGATGGTTTAGTTGATGCTTTTTCTAGTGAAGCTGACCTCATTGCAAATTCAATCAATCACTGAGAGCCAATCTTGGCTCTCGAGTCGAGGTCCCAAGAACCCCCACAGGAAGTATTATGTGTTTGTATGATTAGTCACTACGCATTGTGCGAGTGTTTCATTCGTAACGGTTTCCTGTATTTTAGTCACCGTCTTTATGTGTTCCCTTTTCATAGGCAAGCCATATTGTACGATGAACACGATTACTCATGAAAAGATGAAATGTTTGCATTCAAGGAATTCACACTCCGTGTCTCTTCCTTGGCATGACACAGTATCCAAAAGAGCACAAGAAGAATTGAGCATCAAGCATCGGCATTTCCATTGTGATTTGCCACAGTTGATTGATTTAGATCAGAAAGACAAGTTTCAATTCCAATTTTTCCGTGTGTTTGATGAACGTTCGTCGTTTGGCACTAAATCTCTATGTTCATCTACATTGAATGCACAGTCTTTAAAGAAGACTAGAATTTTTCCAATCACTTTACATGGAATGGGTATGTTCATGTTTTTGTGTTGAAAGTGGTTTCAGGAATTTTTCTCCTCAGGGATTCTTGAAGAAGGTAGATCCACGACTATAGCCGAAGTTGGAGGATTAAAGCACCCACAGATGACTTTTTGTCGCTTTCGGCGCGGTCCAAAGAAGCAAGCGTTGCAGACCTTTATGAAGTTCAAGTATCGCATGACCTACGCATCAAGGAGGGCCGGAGAAGAGTCCTTGTCACAAAGTGATGACGTGGCGAACAGCAGAAACCCTAATTTCTGCCAAAAACCCTAAAATTCCTGCAAACCCTAATTTCTGCCAAAAACCCTAATTTCCGGAAATCGCGAAGGCTTTTTTTTTTTTAAAAGAATTAAAAAAAAATTGAAATGATGAGCGACACGAATTTTGCTTTTTTTTATATAAAAAAAGAAAAGACTCTCTAAAGAGAGAGAGAGAGAGGACTACTGCTTTTGATTTTAAAAGCTTTTGGGGCTCTGCTTTTGGGCATCCCTTGTAACCTTTAAATAAGTGGTGAGGGTCTCACTTCTGAGAGCATCTGGACGCAGAGTCTGAGAATGAAACCCTAACCGCTCTCTTGTACTTTGATGATTGATTAATACAAAAAGAAATACCGAAAGGGGCGCCAGTCTTTGGGGCCAATATCTCTAGGCACGGAACTCCGCCGGGCCAGTGCAAATCTATTGTGATCTGTGAATTGTTTTGAAGTAGTTATTTGGTGTTGTCGCGGTCGATTCTTGACTTGGAGTGTCCAAGTCTGTTACAATGGTATCAGAGCACGGCCGATTTCTCTTCTACGGGAAATCCGATCCCCGAAATTTTTTTCCCGCGACACCTATGGCTTCAGGCAATGATCAGTCGACTCCCTCTGCATCTGGAGATGCGGGCTGGGATCACAACGAAGATTCAGACAGAGAGTATGGCCCGACTCGGGCTACTTAGGCGGAGCAGCAAGAGATGGAGCGTCGTCAATTGATCGGCGATGCAACAAAGATGATGCTCAATTTTGCCAAGGACCCGAAGATGGCAAAATATATGAACCAGACCTCTTTGGAAGAGATACAGATGGAGTGGCAAAGAACCACAACACCACTCCCGAAACCCGCTCTCAAGAAATCTTCTGCCTCCAAGAAATATACGGAGAAGGAACTGGAGAACGTGGTTGATGCATGGATTGCTCAGCTTTTCGACATGCAAAAGAAAGGTAAAAAGCACGGCAAAAAGCAGAAGAAAGGCACTGACTTCCCGGGATATTTGGGTCGTCGGTCGACATTTGACAAGGCAAAGAAACAGAAGAAGCGTGTTCGATTTGAAGGAGTACCCAGTTCTTCTTCTTCTTCTTCTTCTGACAGTTCTTCTAGCTCTTCAAATTCGAGCGAATAAGACAGAAAAGGTAAAAAGCGAAGCAAGAAACAAAGCTTCGAAAAGGGCAAGAAAAAGGCAAAGAAGGCTACATCTCGCCCAAAGACTAACAGTTCTACTGAGGACTCGTCTACAGACAGCTCAGATTCCGATGACGGAAAGTTTTATGCGAACAAGAAGAATTTTTACAAAGCCAACCAGTATGACTTTCTCGAAGATAAAAGCAAGAAAGTCCGAGAGTTTAAGGAAGGTGGCCACTCGATCAAGTTTGATACTTTTCAGGATACTCAGATGCTTCGAAGGCTTTGTCTTTTATACAGCAGTTTGACATCGCTTTCGCGAGAGGACGCTATTCAGAGCACTCCAAGATTCGGAGAGCTACCTCTTACCTTAAGGGGAATGCTCGTACTTGGTGGTCCACGCTTCGTTTAAACAAGAGTGCGCCAGTTAAATGGCTGAAATTTGAAAAGCTTTTTATTTCTTCTTGGTTGACGCAAGAATATGAACAAGATATACGAGCTGCTTGGAACCATCTTCGGATGACCAAGAAAGACACAATCAATGCTTATTGTGAAAGATTCTGGAGCTCTTTTCTACCCGCCTCTTCATTCAAGAAGATCTCATTCAGAGAACAGATTGAGCGGTTTACCTTGGGTCAACCTACAGAGATCTGAGATCACTGCTTGGAACAGAAGTCAGCTTCTATTCAGGAGTTGATGAGTCATGCGAAGTGGGGCTTTGCCATTCACTCTGGCAGTCTAACCTACCCCACAGATGGGGCCATGACACAACGAGCCGAACAGACTTCTGGGAATGAAAGTAGAAAGAAAAAGAGCAACCCAGAGAAAAATGATGCACGACCCAAGCTTACTCCTGAGGAGAGAGCTTGCTTCATCAGAGATGGGAAGTGCTTTGGATGCGGGGAACAGGGACATATCTCCGCGAAGTGCACAGAAAGAACAGAATGATAAAGACAACGACAGATCTGAGAGTTCGAGAGCAGCTGAGGAACGTGGCAAAAAAGGCAGATAGAAAAGCAGAACTGGTACAACATGGCGTGGAACCTGCACCGAATCTAATGAATGGAAGTACAAACTTTGCCGCTTTTGGGGCAAAGTGAAGGATCAGGAAGCTCTTTTGAAGGAGCCAAGGCCAACTTCTTTTCACTTGGAATTCGCGGCTCGATTTGGAACTACGTCCGACAGACTGACGCCACAGGCGGAAGTAGTTCGACTGGCACCCGGATGGGATGTTGCCATTACACCGAGCATTGGCAAACTTCGTTTGCAATGAGAGGGGTGTTCAGGGCACGCGAGTGATGTTCTACTCAGGATCCCTTGGTACCACAAGAACTACGCCATGGTTGACTACCGGGCCGAGAAAGCAACTTTGATAAATGAAGGGCTTAGAGATTGTACTTGATAAACTTCAGTTTTCTTACTCATTCTTTTGGGAGAACTGAACGATGGATAAAGGTTGAATATGTTTTGACTTGAAGAAAGAACGCCAAGATTTTTTCTCCACGCTCATGCCGATTGCTTTTGAGAGGGCCTGAAGATCATACCATTGATCTGATATCTAGAAGCACGCCACCGAATCGGACACCTTACCGTGTGAGCCGAGTACAGAATGAAAGGATTATGAACCCAGTGAAAGACCTCTAGGAAAAGGGTCTTGTCCAGCCTAGTACTTCACCGTATTGCTCTCCAGTGTTGTTGGTTTTTGAAGAAAGACGGATCTTGGAGAATGTGCATCGATTATAGCACTCTCAACGAAATCACCATCAAGAACACATTTCCGATTCTTAGGATCGATGATATACTCGACAAGTTACAGGAATCCTCGTGCTTTAGCAAGATTGACTTGAAGAGTGGATATCATCAGATCAGGATAGCGCCAGGAGATGTCTACAAGACAGCTTTTCGGACGACTTTTGGGTTATTTGAGTTTTTGGTGATGCCTTTCGGCTTAACCAATGCTCCTGCGACATTTAATCGGATGATGGACAGGATTTTTCGAGAGTACAGGCTATTTGTTGGCACTTTCTTTGACGACATCATTGTTTTCTCCAAGAATGAGGCAGAACACAGAGATCGTCTGCTTCAAGTCTTTCACGCATTACGAGATCACACGTTAGTGATTAATGCAAAGAAAAGTGAATTTCTCCTACCAGAGATACACTTTTTGGGACACATTGTGTCAGCAGCAGGAGTGCAAATGGACCCGGCCAAGATAGAGACTATTCGTGATTGGCCCGATTTGAGGACTGTGTTCGTACTACAGGCGGTTCATACGAAAGTTTGCAAAGGTTGCTTCCCCTTTGCATACCTTGACACAGAAAGGAGTACCTTTTTCGTTGGGACCCACAGAGGTGACTGCCTTTCAGACATTGAAAGAGAAATTGACTACGGGACCTGTTTTGACTTTGTCGGACTTGCAGAAGTCATTTGAAGTGTATTGTGATGCTTGTGGTCGTAGTCTGGGTGCGGTCTTGATGCAAGAAGGCCATGTCATAGCTTACGAGAGCCGTTTGTTCTCTAGGCCGGAGATGACAGCACAGATCTATGAGAAAGAGCTTTTGGTGGTTATCCATGCTCTTACTCAATGGCGGCATTACCTACTCGGAGCGGATTTTACTGTCTTTACAAACCATCAGAGTTTGCACTACTTCTTGTCACAGAAGGAGCTTTCGGAAAAGCAGATGCGGTGGGCGAACATCTTGTCACAATTCCACTTCCAGATTGTCCATGTGCAGGGACAGAAGAATGTGGTGGCAGATACTTTGTCTCGGAAACCGTTGGTTCTGGCTATTTCCGCGATACATCATAGGAGCTTCGAGGATATGGTCGATCAGTATGCCACAGATACAGACTTTGCAGATATTTTCACACGGATACGGGATGGGGAGACAGTAGCGGGATACTCCCTTCGGGAAGGCTACTTGATGAGAAAGACTATGTTGTGCGTTACACAGCCGTTGAGGGATAAGGTTATGACTAAATGCCACTGTCCACCTTTTACGGGTCACCGCGGCATTGCTACCACCATGAAAGGGGTAGAGAGATACTTCTTTTGGCCGTGACTCAAGAAGGATGTGGAAGAGTTTGTGCGCAGTTGCTTGGTATGCCAGAAGGTCAAGTTTGACAGGCATAAGGCACAGGGATTGTTACAGCTTTTACCCATACCCACCCGCCCCTTGGGAAAATATTGAAATGGATTTCATTTTTGATCTCCCGAGAACACAGAATGATCACGATGATTTTCCGATTACATGGCACGCCTGAGACAATTGTCTCCGACAGAGACCCCAGATTTATGAGTTTGTTTTGGAAGGCAATTTGGGAGAACATTGGCACGCAGTTGCAGTTCTCGTCATCGTTCCACTTGCAGACTGACGGGCAATTTGAGATTGCCAATTCAGTGATTTTAGATTTATTGAAGTCTTGTATCTCGGATCAGAAGACTGAATGGGAAAAGAACTTACCTTTGGTGGAATTTGCCTACAATAACACAATACACTCTTCGACGCGAAAGACGCCATGTGAGATTGTTGAAAGTGCTGCGAAGGTTCCATCCTTCCTGAGCACGAAAGATTAGAAATTTGAAGCGGATGAATATTCGCGAGATTTGGATACAGCTTTTGCCAAGGTTCGCGAGACTTTGCACGAGTCTCAAGAACGACAGAAAAAGGCAGCGGATCGCCATCGTCGCGACTTGAAATTGAAGGAGGATGATTGGGTGCTCTTACATTTTGAGAAGGCACGCCTACGAAAGAAAAAGGGAAAGGAGAGGATTTTTCCAAAGCTTAGTATGCGATACTACGGACCTTTCCAGATCACTGACAAGATAAATGATGTCTCCTTCCGATTGAAACTGCCAGATACTTGGAGGATTCATAATGCATTGCATGTGAGTCTCTTGAACCCTGTTAAGGGTGAAGTGCCTGATGATGGGGAGCCTGATGAGCAACCCGAAGTGGAAGAAAATGAGGAAGTCCTTGTTCCTGAACAGATTTTGGCACATAACGATACGAAGAAAGGTAAAGTCCGAAGGCGGGTTCTTGGTTAAGTTCAAGAACGTTCCTGCATTTGATGCGAAGTGGATGGAGGAGGAGGACCTAGCAGATACTCCTCGGATTGTGAAACTTTACCTCGATGTTTTGGTTTAGCATAGTCTACTCCAAACGGAACCCAGAAACTCAGCTTGGCCGAAGATCTGGTGCAGTGGGATGCACAAGAGGGGAGTTACTCCACTCCTTTGTCAACAGATGCCTCGATTTTGATACTAAAGTCACTGATGTCTCTTTGAGCTTCAGGGATACTGAGAGCTGACAGTATTCTGCTGGATGACTTTATGAAATGGAATTCCTGATTATGATACTGATTTGTTCTTGACTTCTTATGAGTGCAGGAACTGATAGCCGAAATGACTCCAGTATTTTGGTCTGATTGATCTCGAATAGTCATGGTTGCAATAGGGGTTAGTCAATCGGACATTGATGAGGTCCCGATTGGACCTAGATGTGATTGCTAGCTACATTGCCCATAAATCATGGTCTAAGATCCGAATGAATGTTGAATGTCATGTGATGTCCTGTGATGTCGTGTGATGTGACTGTCGATTTCGTACATGTGCTAGATGTGTGTTCCTAGTACGTAGGTACTAACAGTCAGTGTCTGCTAAGACGGTTTATGGCTTTTGTCGGTTTTGCAGGCGTAATCGCGGTCGATTACAATGCTGAGGGGGGTATGTCACAAAGTGATGACGTGGCGGACAGCAGAAACCCTAACTTCTGCCAGAAACCCTAAAATTCCTGCAAACCGTAATTTTTGCCAAAAACCCTAATTTCCGGAAATCGCGGAGGCTTTTAAAATTTTATTTTATTTATTAAAAAAAATTTGAAATGATGAGCGACGTGAATTTTGCTTTTTTTTATATAAAAAAAGAAAAGACTCTCTAAAGAGAGAGAGAGAGAGGACTACTGCTTTTGATTTTAAAAGCTTTTGGGGCTCTGCTTTTGGGCATCCCTTGTAACATTTAAATAATTGGTGAGGGTCTCACTTCTGAGAGCATCTGGACGCAAAGTCTGAGAGTGAAACCCTAACCGCTCTCTTGTACTTTGATGATTGATTAATACAAAAAGAAATACCGAAAGGGGCGCCAGTCTTTGGGGCCAATATCTCTAGGCACGGAACTCCGCCAGGCCAGTACAAATCTATTGTGATCTGTGAATTGTTTTGAAGTGGTTATTTGGTGCTGTCGCGGTCGATTCTTGACTTGGAGTGTCCAAGTCTGTTACAGTCCTTCATAGAATTCCAGACACTATTGCCGATCTCCCTCGAGGCCATACAGTTCGGTACCAGTACCTCACTTTAAAAAAGAAGGGGATATCACGTACACATCTAACCCTATGTTCAGGTGGACACGCTACTTCATGTCCATGGTTCAGTTAGCTTAGCTTAGGAAGTGTTCTGGCACTTTTGTGAGTCTGTTCGTAGATCTTGCATGCCCACGCACTTAGAGTAAGTTCATATCCTCTGGTTGCACACAGCATGATCATCAGCATTACCATCAGAATCCATGAGGAGCATAATACAGTGCACAGAACCTATTTTCCCTATTTTAGCCATTTTTCACTTATTATCAATAAGTGATTTTGTTGGGAAACTAGGTAGGGCAATTATGGTAAGTCAGTATATAAGAAACCTAGCGCTAGCACTTTCTGGCAGAAGAGGCAACAAGGACCAAGTGTTCGACAGTGCACCTTCTCAGCAAGGCCCCCCGGGTGGGCAACCTAGTGTTTTCAGCCACCATAGACAAGCCTAGCGGTTTTCATCAAGGACAACCTAGCGTTTTCATCAAATCAGCCTTGGCGTTTTACAGACAGCAGATCAGCCTGACGTTAGCACTTCACAGCAGATTGTCTAGCGTTTTTGCAGCGACAGCCCTAGTGTTTTTGCAACTTGCAGATCCCTTAGCATTTTACAGATTCCCCGCGACAGAACACCGTACCGCAGTTAGACTCCGTACTGCAGCCCCCAAACCTCGCAGATCTCACCTTCTGGCAGTAGATCCTTGCCGCACGGTCAGATCAGCCAGCATTTGCAGATTCAGCCTGCTATTCGCAGATTTCAGCATCTGCGTTTTCAGCGCGTCGTCGTCTCATCGTCGTCATCGCCGTCGTCACCAACATAGAGTTTGAATTCAACAGATACAAGATTTGCAGATTTCAGCCCCTAGCGTTTTCAGTTTTCAGACTGTCTCGTCGTCGTCGTCGATATCGTCGGCAAGTCCATTGACGAGGATTGTGTAATCAATAGCATAGACCTCTCTCGCCATAGAGAGTGGGGCCCTTGGAGGAGGCTTTGACAACATTCTGGTGTCGTATTCTTCTCTCCCTATCTCTCAGTCTCAGCACCTTCATTTACAGTGTTTACCACTTTGTTGTGATCATTTGCACTCTCTCACTAAAGGAACGGAAGGCTCTCCCTTCCGTAAGTAAAAGGAACCCTTGAGCACAGTTCGGAGCACTCATCTTGAGAAAAGTTCAACATTCACTTCCGCTGCACATTACATAGGCGCATAACCCAAGTATGGATAATAAGGGTATCCATATGGGCTCCAACCATTGTAGCCTGGTAGCAGTGGTGGTGGTGGTGGTGGGGGGGGGCAATGGCAGTGGTAAAGGCGGTTGCACTCGATCAAGGTCAGATGGCTGCACCATATCCTGAAAACTCCCCCGATCGAAACAGACGGCTGAGAAGGTTGCCGGTTGGAAGCTCTCATACTTTCTAATGTCGGAGGAGGAGGTACCACCTGGGGCATCAGAGGGGGTAACATGTAGTTCAAAAAGTATTAAAAACTTTGCAGCATCGGAAGATTCTGTTGAGGATGCGCGAAAGAATGTCGTGAAGCTCGTTGAGCAGAAGCTGCAAATATTCTGTTGAATCCATGAATTCCATGTCTTGGGTTCTCTATGGCTGATGCCTTGTAAGATAGAGCGATGTAGATGGGAGCGCGCCCGATGCCCGATTCTGCTGAGGATGCGCGAAAGAATGTCGTGAAGCTCGTTGAGCAGAAGCTGCAAATATTCTGTTGAATCCATGAATTCCATGTCTTGGGTTCTCTATGGCTGATGCCTTGTAAGATAGAGCGATGTAGATGGGAGCGCGCCCGATGCGCGATCAAGTAAGGGTGGGAGTGGCTAATAAGTCCGGGGTCGGGACCCGAAGATACTTCAAATAAAATCCAATAGTCTCTGGTTTGCTCTGTCTACTCTTTTGTAGGACCGGTATGCTTTCAGAAAAGCACACGCCTGATGCTCTGATACCACTGTCACGAGACAGGCACCACATGCCAATAGAGAAGAACAGATTGAACAGACTTTTAGCACTTCAATAACAACTGAATTGAGAGAGAGAGAGAGAGAGAGAGAGAGAGAGATACAACACGTGACACGGAGTGGCGGAATTTCACCCCAGAGAGTATTGGCCTCAAACCTTGGCGCCCTTTTCAGTATTTCTTTATATTGCATCAACACAATACAAGTTGGTACTCCAAACTCTGCACCTTCTCCAGGAAGCATGCCAGAGAATGAGCCCTAGCCTCATATTTAAACGTCCTTGGCCTAGAAAGCAGTTTCAGTGAAAAGCCTTCAAACTCAAAAGCATATGGTCCAAAAGCATATGGTCCAAAAGCAATGCCCAAAAATCTACCAGCACATTTTGCGAAAATCCATACAACTGCCACATCAGCACTGTCAACGCAAAACGCGACTTGTCCGTACAGGTCTGCCACGTCATTAGCAAGCGCGAAATCCAGGTTGTCCGTACAGGTCTGCCACATCATCAACTGGTTGCACAAAACTTTGTGTGTAGGTGTGGGTCCTGCTTTATTTTAATTCCTTTATGCCACTTGGGCCCCATCGAACGAGGTCCCATAAGTTGGTAGGACTTCTTCTTCTTCTGTTGTTGCTCGCTCTTCTTAGGGTTTAGGCCCCTCGGCCGTGATGCAAAGGTTGGCTCTATTCTTCACTCACTTGACACGTCAGCAGTTTGTGACAGCTGCCCTCAACGTCATCTTGTTAGTTGTTCTGTGTTTATGTAGGCACGAGAGTCTGTGTGGATTTTGTGTGCCGTGCGCGTGCGTGCTTGCCTGTTGTCTACATGCGTGTTTCGTGTTTTTTCTTTTCTATTTGGTTGTAGTTTGGGTTTTGTGCGTGGGCTTATGTATGTGTTTGTCTACTTGCGGATCGGTGTCTCTCTGAGAGTGTCAAGAATGTATGTTTGTGTGTGTGTGTGTGGCGGGGGGGGGGGGGGGGGGGGGGGGGGGGTCGACGCCTGCTTGTTGTGTGTGTGCATTGTGCGTGCATGCATGGCTTCGTCATGCACTCCTGCTTCTTCTACAAGCTCAAGGATCCCTATGCTCTTCGAATGGATTTGTCGACAATTCTTTCACGCACTCTCTTCGTTCAAGAGTATGAGTCGTCTAGCAGAATGATTATCAAATTTTGCCTCCCCGACATGTCACCTATTCCTTCGACCTGTTACTAGTTGTTTGATAGAGGTCTTGCAAAAGCAATTTGCCATCTCCCCGTATCTCGGATACCTTCTCCTCTCAGCTCTCCGCCTAGTTCCTAGGGCACTTCTACCCTCGCTAGGAGGGGTTTTTCCCCTAGTTTTTCCAGTTAGACGGTTGTTCCAACTTATGGGCGTTATGTTTCAATTTTTTCAATTTCTGATGGGTCTCAACTCTTTATAGGTTCTATGCCTTTGGGCAGCCTTGTACTTTGCCTTTAGGCGGTTGTATCAGATTTACTTCCCCCTACGTAGGCACCCTTTGGGCGCCTTCAAGGGGTCAAAAGTAAAAGAGAATTGGCAATGTGCTTCAGAGAGAGAGAGAGAGAGAGAGAGAGAGGAACCAATTCAGATGCCGATAAAAACGAAAGCCATGCCGGATACTGCAACAAACAGCAACTATACAAGACACCAATAGCATGACTATACAATAGGCTGTGCGAGACGTGTGGTGATGTAGCACTTTCGTACGGAGTGTACCCTATATGTATGGTTGCATGGTGCCACAGCACTGACGTACGGACCAAACTACTAACATGAATTTTAAATGCAGATGCTTTTTCGGGGCAACCCAACGGGGGTACTAAGTCAACAAGCTACTTTCGATCAATGAGTTGTTTAAGCAAAGATTTTGATGTGTTGCGTTGCTTCTTAGCAACAACACAAACAAAGTCAGGGCCATAGTGTTGCTTGCAATCAGATTTTGAGGGTGGTCTCTCTCTAAGAAGAGAATCTCTATACTTTACTTGATTATAATATTAAATAAAGGGGAAGGATTCCGGCCCCGTGTCGACTTCTCCTTGCTCCGACACTGTGCCCTGCAACTCCCCGGTCACACAAGCAACACACCACGATTGTGTGTGTGTGTGTGTGAGAGAGAGAGAGAGAGAGAGAGAGAGAGAGACAGAGAGAGAAGCAGCCAAAGACTACCGGTCAAACTAGTACTTGATTGGATAAATAAAGAGAAATACCTGCCAAACATAAATTGCCCGCCTGCGTGGATGTGATGGTCTATAATCTAGTTCTCTTGGTCGTCGACGCACTCTGATCTCCTTTACACTACCTAGGGTCACTCTATTGTGTTGTAGCACCCTGGTGAGATGTCATCTATTTAAGGGTAGAAAAACTTTGGGAGACTAGTTCATAGGATACTGTGTAGGGGTAGGAGCACCCGGTCAACCTAGTCTTCGGCTGAAATGGTATCTCCCACTCCCCGTCTATTACAAATGGTCTCAATGCAAGTAAAGCACACCGGTCTAGAGTCATCATCATTGACCTCAAAAGAGAAGTGAGAACCCTGTCTCACCAATGACCAAACAAAGACGAAAGCAGGCTCGTATGCCACTATAGCAAGCAGAACTGCAAATAAAATGTGCATCAAACTCTACCTCCTCTCTGCATTGGTGGGATTGTGGTCAAGGCGAATAGGTGAGTCCTCGACACGGAGGCCATCTTGAAGAGGGTTGAGGGAGAAGTCAAAGGACTCCTCTGGGAGGTGTTCTAAGTCAGTGATGGTCTTGTAGGGGTCTAGAGTGAGGTAGTCAAACGTAAGAGCGTTATCTGTGAAGAGGTTAGTGTTGTTGGTTGGGTCCTCCGTCTTTATGTGTTCCCTTTTCATAGGCAAGCCATATTGTACGATGAATACGATTACTCATGAAAAGATGAAATGTTTGCATTCAAGGAATTCACACTCCATGTCTCTTCCTTGGCATGACACAGTATCCAAAAGAGCACAAGAAGAATTGAGCATCAAGCATCGGCATTTCCATTGTGGTTTGCCACAGTTGATTGATTTAGATCAGTAAGACAAGTTTCAATTCCAATTTTTGCGTGTGTTTGATGAACGTTTGGCACTCCATCTCTATGCTCATCTACATTGAATGCACAGTCTTTAAAGAAGACTAGAATTTTTCCAATCACTTTACATGGAATGGGTATGTTCATGTTTTTGTGTTGAAAGTGGTTTCAGGAATTTTTCTCCTCGGGGATTCTTGAAGAAGGTAGATCCACGACTATAGCCAAAGTTGGAGGATTAAAGCACCCACAGATGACTTTTTGTCGCTTTCGGTGCGGTCCAAAGACGCAAGCGTTGCAGACCTTTATGAAGTTCAAGTGTCGCATGACCTACGCATCAGAGTAGGCCGGCGAAGAGTCCTTCACAGAATTCCAGACACTATTGCCGATCTCCCTCGAGGCCATACAGTTCGGTACCAATACCTCACTTTAATAAGGAGGGGATATCACGTACACATCTAACCCTATGTGCAGGTGGACACGCTATTTCATGTCCATGGTTCAGTTAGCTTAGCTTAGGAAGTGTTCTGGCACTTTTGTGAGTCTGTTCGTAGATCTTGCATGCCCATGCACTTAGAGTAGGTTCATATCCTCTAGTTGCACACAGCATGATCATCAGCATTACCATCAGAATCCATCAGGAGCGTAATACAGTGCACAGAACCTATTTTCCCTATTTTAGCCATTTTTCACTTATTATCAATAAGTGACTTTGTTGGGAAACTAGGTAGGGCAATTATGGTAAGTCAGTATATAAGAAACCTAGCGCTAGCACTTTCTGGCAGAAGAGGCAACAAGGACCAAGTGTTCGACAGTGCACCTTCTCAGCAAGGCCCCCTGGGCAGGCAACCTAGTGTTTGCAGCCACCAAAGACAAGCCTAACGGTTTTCATCAAGGACAGCCTAGCATTTTCATCAAATCAGCCTTGGCGTTTTACAGACAGCAGATCAGCCTGACGTTAGCACTTCACAGCAGATTGTCTAGCGTTTTTGTAGCGACAGCCCTAGCGTTTTTGCAACTTGCAGATCCCTTAGCATTTTACAGATTCCCCGCGACAGAACACCGTACCGCAGTTAGACTCCGTACTGCAACCCCCAAACCTCGCAGATCTCACCTTCTCGCAGTAGATCCTTGCCGCACGGTCAGATCAGCCAGCGTTTGCAGATTCAGCCTGCTATTCGCAGATTTCAGCATCTGCGTTTTCAGCGCGTCGTCTTCTCATCGTCGTCATCGCCGTCGTCACCAACATAGAGTTTGAATTCAACAGATACAAGATTTGCAGATTTCAGCCCCTAGCGTTTTCAGTTTTCAGCCTGTCTCGTCGTCGTCGATATCGTCGACAAGTCCATTGACGAGGATTGTGTAATCAATAGCATAGACCTCTCTCGCCATAGAGAGTGGGGCCCTTGGAGGAGGCTTTGACAACATTTTGGTGTCGTATTCTTCTCTCCCTATCTCTCAGTCTCACCACCTTCATTTACAGTGTTTACCCCTTTGTTGTGATCATTTGCACTCTCTCACTAAAGGAACGGAAGGCTCTCCCTTCCGTGAGTAAAAGGATGATGACGTGGCAACAGCATGCGGAAAAAGCAAAAATTGCGTGGGTAGTTTTTGCTGTCACAAATCAATGACGTGGCACAGCCCTAGACACACCCCATCCAGTGGGTAGCAAACCGGTAAGCTGGCGGGAATTAACCCAGTAGGGCTGACGTGGCAACCCAGCAGAGTTGACGTGGCAGCAAGAAACCTAAGGGCTGACATGGAAGGCTGTACGGACGCCTCCGTGATTTGCGGTGCAGATTTCGGATGGCTAATGACGTGGCAGCAACATGCGGAAAAAGCAAAAATTACGTGGGCAATTTTTTATGCTACGCAAAGTCAGCAAGAGAGAGAGGGAGCTTTAAATTGAATTGCTTTATTTTATAAAAGCATAAGAGAGAGAAAGAAAGAGTCTCTGCTTTATTTTATGAGGGCTTTATTTATCAAAGCTTTTGAGTTTAACAGCTTTTGGGCTCTGCTTTTGGCATCCCTTGTAATTTATAAATAAGCAGGTAGGCCTCTCACAACTCAGAGCATCTGGACGCAGAGTCTGAGTGTGAGCGCCTACCCGCACTCTTGTACTTTGAACACAGATTAATACAAAAAGAAATACTGAAAGGGGCGCCAGTCTTTGGGGCCAATAACTCTAGGCACGGAACTCCGCCGAGCCAGTGTCGAAGCAATTGTGAACTGTGAACTGTTTTGAAGTGTGTATTTGTGTTGTCGCGGTAGATTCTAGACTTGCAGTGTCCAAGTCTATTACAGTGGTATCAGAGCGCAGACAAATTCTTCTTCTACGAAGGATACGATCCCTTTTTGCAAAAGTTGCTTCCCCTTTGCATATCTTGACACGGAAAGGAGTCCCTTTCTCGTGGGGACACACAGAAGTGACTGCCTTTCAGGAATTGAAACAAAATTTGACTACAGGACCAGTTTTTGACTTTGCGAGATTTGCAGAAGTTGTTTGAAGTATATTGTGATACTTGTGGTCGTAGTCTGGATGCGGTCTTAATGCAAGAAGGCCAATGTCATTGCCTATGAAAGCCGATTGTTTCAAGGCCGGAATTGACAGTACAAATATGTGAGAAAGAGATTTTGGCGGCTATCCATGCTCTTATTCAGTGGCGACATTGTCTATTCGGAGCCGATTTTACGGTTTTCACAGATGATGGGAGTTTACGCTACTTCTTGTCACAGAAGCACCTATCGGAAAAAGCAGATGCGGTGGGCAAACATTTTGTCACAATTTACTTCCGGATTGTCCATGTGCAGGGACAGAAGAAATTGGTGGTAAATACTTTGTTCCGAAAGCCATTGGTTCTGGCTATTTCCGCGATATATCATACAAACTTCGAGGATATGGTCGGTCAGTACGCCACAGATACAAATTTTGCATATGTACTCAGTTGAATACAGAAAGGGAAGATGGTAGCGGACTATTCCATTCGGGATAGCTACTTGATGAAGAAAACCCTGTTGTGCGTTACACAGTTGTTGAGGGAAAAGGTTCTAACAGAATGCCACAGTCCGCCTTTTACGGGTCACCGCGGCATTGCTACCACCTTGGAAGGGGTAGAGAGATACTTCTTTTGGCCGAGACTCAAGAAGGACGAGGACAAGTTTGTGCGCAGTTGCATGGTATGCCAGAAGGTTGAGTTTGACAAGCATAAAGCACGGGGATTGTCACAGCCTTACCCATATCCACCCGCCCCTAGTAAAGTATTGCAATGGATTTCATTTTTTATCACCCGAGAACACAGAGTGGGCACGATTGTTTATTTCCCAGGTCTTCAGATTACATGGCATGGCTGAGACGACCGTCTCCGACAGGGACCCCAGGTTCACGAGTTTGTTTCGCACGGCTATTTGGGAGAACATAGGCACGCGGTTGCAGTTCTCGTCATCGTTCCACCCGCAGACTGACGGGCAATCAGAGATTGCTAATTCAGTGGTACTAGATTTGTTCACGTCTTCTTTGTTGGATCAAAAGACTACTTGGGAAAGGTTTTTATCTCTAGCGGAATATGCCTACAGAAGCTAGATTAACTCTTTGATGGGGAAGGTGCCATTTGAGATTCTTGAATTTGCTACGAAGGTTTCACCCTTCCTTAGTACAAAAGATAAGATTTTTCTTTGAAGCCGACCAGTTCACGAGGGACTTGGTCCGAAAGGCTTTGCAGAAATTTCAGGAAAGACAGAAAGAGGCAGCAGATCGCCATTGTCGCGATTTCAAATTGAAGGAGAATGATTGGGTGCTCTTACATTATGGAAAGACACGCTCGAGAAAGAAAAAAAACAAGGGAAAGGAGCGGCTCCTTTGTAAGCTTAGCATGACATAGTGTGGACCTTTCCAAATTTTCCGAAAAGAAAAAAATGATATCTCCTTTGGACTGAAGTTGCCAGAATACTTGAAGAATTCACAATGTTTTTCATGTGAGTCTCTTGAAGCCTTTTGAAGGTGATGTGCCTGTTGATGAACAACCCGAAATGGACAAAAAAGAGCAGATACTCGTTCCAGAACAGACATTGGCACAGAAAAGAAAGAAAGAAGGTAAAGCGAACTGACGGTTCTTGGATTAATTCAAGACCTACTTCACCTTGGATGCGAAGCGAAGGGGGGAGGAAGACCTAGCAGATATTTCTCGGAATGGGAATCTTTACCTTAAAGCTTTTGGTTTAGCATAGTCTATTCCAAATGGAACCCAGAATTCAGGTTGGCCAGAGATTTGGTGCAGTGGGTTTGCACAAGAGAGGAGTTACTCCGCTCCTTTGTCAACAGATGCCTCGATTTTTGGAATAACTAGTCATTGACGTCTCTTTGAGCTTTAGGAATACTGAGAGCTGACAGTATTCTGCTGGATGAAATGGAAATTTCGGAATATGAAACCGATTTGTTCTTGACTTGTTTTAAGTGCAGGAACTGATAGACGAAATGACTGCAGCATTTTGGTCTAAATGGTCTCGAATAGACATGGTTGCAATAGGGGTTAGTCAATGGGGCATCGATGAGGTCCTGAGTGGATCTAGATGAGATTGCTAGCACATTGCCGATAAATCACGGTCTAAGATTCAAATGAATGTTGAATGTCATGTGATGTCCTGTGATGTCAAGTAATGTCCTGTGATGTCGTGTGATGTGACTGTCGATTGGTACATGTGCTAGATGTATGTTCCTAGTGCGTCGGTAGTACTAACAATCAGTGTCTGCTAAGACAATTTATGGCTCCTGCATGTTTTGCAGCGTAATCGAGGGCGATTACAATGCTTTCAAGAGGGGGATATATCACAAATCAGTGACGTGGCACAGCCCTAGACACACCCCATCCAGTGGATAGCAGATCAATATGCTGGCGGGAATTAACCCAACAGGGCTGACGTGGCAGCAAGAAACCCTAAGGGCTGACGTGACAGGCTGTACGGACGCCTCCGTGATTTGCAGCGCAGATTTCGGATGGCTGATGGCGTGGCAGCAACATGCAGAAAAAGCAAAATTTACGTCGGCAGTTTTTTATGCTACGCAAAGTCAGCAAGAGAGAGAGGGAGCTTTAAATTGAATTGCTTTTTATTTTATAAAAGCATAAGAGAGAGAAAGAAAGAGTCTCTGCTTTATTTTATGAGGGCTTTATTTATCAAAGCTTTTGAGTTTAACAGCTTTTGGGCTATGCTTTTGGCATCCCTTGTAATTTATAAATAAGCAAGTAGGCCTCTCACAACTCAGAGCATCTGGACGCAGAGTCTGAGTGTGAGCGCCTGCCCGCACTCTTGTACTTGAACACAGATTAATACAAAAAGAAATACCGAAAGGGATGCCAGTCTTTGGGGTCAATAACTCTAGGCATGGAACTCCGCCGGGCCGGTGTCAAATCATTTGTGAACTGTGAATTTGTGTATTTGTTTTGAAGTGTGTATTTGTGCTGTCGCGGTAGATTCTAGACTTGGAGTATCCAAGTCTGTTACACATGCCATATAGAAAAATGCTTAGAAATGTTGTCTTGTGCCAAGCAAGATCTGAAGTGCTTAACTCCGAGCGTATGTGCCAAATTGTTTCTAGCTTTTAGTAGCGTCGAAGCTCTTCTTTCCATTCCCCGAATCACTGTCTTCTCCACCAGCATTGTTTTCTGCGTTTAGTTTCAGGAGCCTGAAGGTCTCTATTGCTGTGATATCTAAATCGATAATCTAACGAAGCTTCAATTTATGCTGCCTGCGAACTCTGCACATAGTAAAGTATTTCTTTTCTTTTTTTGGTTTGGTTTGGTAAGGGTGGTTTTGGGGGTGTTGTGGGGAGGGAGAGAGAGAGAGAGAGAGAGAGAGAGAGAATCAAACCTGGAAGACTACCCGCAGAGAACCAAGTTCGAGCTCCTCCGAGACGGCACGGCACGCCAGAGAAAAAATAACCACAGCAACAAAAGGGCAAGCTACAGCCATGGATGAGAAGTTCCAACTATCCCCAGAGACCCTTATAAGACATGGAAGAAGAGAGACGAAGAAGAAGAAGAAAGCATGAAAATGAGATGCAGTAGAAGTAAAAACGAGGCCTCCTTACAACAGTGGACGACATTAATGTTTAGTATTGATACATACACTAAACTCTAGAGTATAGAGATGGACAATGTAATGGCATTGAAGAGATAAATTACAATACATTTGAATGAGAGGTTATGTCGTGAGAACATGTGGCTAAAGTAATTTGTAGCAAGCCCTATTTAAATGCAAAAAATCAAAGTGGACTACTAACCTGATAATCAAATAGTTCTCTCACCCAAGTGTGTATCTTTTTTAGTGTGCAAGATACATGACGTTTTGTCACAAGAATACATTACTAGTCATGAAAACATGTGGCTAAAGTAATTTGCAGCAAGCGATAATAAAATGAAAAAAAGACTAAAGTGGAATACTAATCTGGTAAAATCAAGTAGGTGTCTTATCCGATTGTGCAAGGTAGAGGACATTGTTTTGTCAAGCTACAAGGGAAACCATGAGACAAGTTAAACTTCATCATGCAACGAGGAAATGGCACAAAGTACATACCATATAGTGCACAACATACAAAAGTGCCATACACAAGGACGGTGGAGAGTTGACAATATGTCTCTTCGAAAATTATAAAGAACAAAAGCCATGCCCTACCTCGTAGTCTATATGTGTGGTTCAAGCACATACGCATGGTAATTTGAATGCACATGAAGAACTTTTGGGACTTATTGATATAGAATTTTGCCCATCACTTTGTAGATGCTATCGTCGTCCAAGAGCTTTCTTGCCACAAGCATGTTGGACATACTTGCGGTCAATCATTGCTCCAAGAGACAACATCCTAAAGAGGATTCCCATCGAGTATATTTCATGCTTTGTAGAGGCACCACACTTGGCATACGTATTGTTTCTCAAGCAGTCCTTGAATAGCAATCTCGTTGTGAGTGCATACATATCCTATAATCAACATGCTCCATGGGAGGACATGCCTTAAAGGTGTGAGGATAAGTGATTGCGTCTAAACAAAGGCCTCCCCCTCAAATCTGATAAGAGCCCAAACCTTCTTTTGAAGAGGATGTTCATCAATAATTTCTTGTGTTTTTGTGAGTACACCACAAGCAAACATCTTCTCGAACACTTGATGATTTGTGATCTCGTTGTAAATTCTCTCACTAATGCCAATGTCCTGCAGAAGGTCAAAGGCCTTGAAGGTGTGAGCATAAGTAAGTGCATCTGGAGAAACACCTTTCCTTTGCAATTGGTTTAAATAGCCTTGAGCATACCTGCAGTCAACTCCCTCCAAGAAACAACATCCTCATGTAGAGGATGTCCATCAGATATATTTTCATGCTTTGTCTATAAGGGCCGCCACATTTGACATACATATCAATCAAAGCACCGTCAAGCACAACATTTTACGAAAGTCCCTAAAAGCAATCTCATCGTGAATTCTCTCACTGATGTGAAGGTCTTGCATTTTGATGAAGCAACCCAATACTTTGACGACACAAGCTTTCAAGGTGAGGCATAATTGATTCCATCTAGAGATAGGCCTTATCCTTGCATCTTGCTAAAACATCCCTCAGCTTCCTTGCCACAACCATGTTGAACATATCTGCAATCAATGTGCTCCAAGAGATGGCATCTAGGATAGGCCTTCCCTTTGCATTTGATTAAAACGGCCTGGAGCTTCCTTACCACCGATGTTGGGCATTTCCTACAATCAACATATTCCAGTTGATGACATTTGAAAGTGGTTGCTTATCACAACCATGTTAGCCATGTGGGCATATGAGCAATTAGCACTCTCCAAGAGACGACATCCATCTAATCAAGAATATGCAAGCCTAGAAACTAGCACACGCGAATCACCACCCAACCATACACTATATAGACCCTTGGTCATGCTATTTATAGGACCCATTTACCGCATGTATGTCATGACCTTTGGCCTGCCCGATCTTACCGTAGGCCTAACATTACTCCCCCTTGGAGAAGCGCTTTCGTCCTTGAAAACAAAAGTAATGATATCTTCATAGAACATTAATGTTTTCCACAATGGCACCCTTCCCGGATCTAGTTGTCCATTTGACAGGAACACGATTCAGTAGGAGGATCAATGAAATCAAGAAGAACATCTTGATTTTCCACATTGTTTTCCCTTTCGAACCATTTTGTGTAACCGACATAGTATGTAAACTCTATTCATAACTCATTAAACTATGCTAAATGAGTTACCATAACTAAAATGTGTTTAAAAGAATACCTCTTCTCACTTTCCATGAAAGTAACATGTTGACATAAATCATCAGCACAGATTAAGTCCTTGACTTGTTATTATTCTTCAATAGTAAACAACCCCATCATAACTAGTGATTGAGGTTGAGAACTTGATCAAAACATGAAAGGACTAAACTTAGTCACAACATGCTTTGCCTCATGGTAAGAAAACTCCAACTAGAGAGGTAACCTTTCCAATTGGATTGATTGGTGCTAAGGTACGTGCTTAGCATATCCTGTAGCACAAGATTAACACTTGTAATCTGCCTATTCTCTCTACATGACTGATAGTATTGAGGCGTGTTTTCCTACCATTTACAGACAATCCTCCAAAATGACTAGTAAACAGGGATCACAATTCCTTGCAACATTGTTGAGTAATCACCAATGTTATGAACAACCAACTTGGTTAACTTTAGAGATTGAAAAAGTGAATTGAATAAACCGTACAAAGTTTAGTCAGCTTATCTATCCAAATCGAGCCATGACCTCTATTGGTGATTGATAGATCCACAATTAATCCCATTGAGGTGTTGCACATATAGTACCATATACTTTACCACCAATCAATTTCATGAATTTGCATGCCATTCCAAATCAAACTTTGCTAAACAGTAGGGCCCATAACACCTAGTGTGCATGCATTTAACGAAAACGGATCCGAACTTGCATTTTCATGACCATACTGTTAAGTATGGAGCCTGATTTACCCCTTGTAATTTTTTTTTAATAAAAAATGCACATTTGTAAGGCCCCCATTATGAGGAGAAGCCATGGTGCGTGAAGAAAAATCACTCGCTAGAAACCAAAATTTTTATGGCCACAGTCTCAAGCAAAGCTCGAGACTCACTTCACTGGAATATTATGGTTGGCGGACGGCAGACGGAAGCGGTCGAAAAACGGTCGATCGTTTGGCCGGTTGGATGGCCGGTGGTCGAAAGTCAATGGCTGATGGCCGATGGCCGATTTCAAAGGCGGACTTGTCTTCTCAAGGACGGCCACACATGGGCGGATTGGAGGGACCAGTTGGACTTGTCTACACAAGAGCGGCTACACACGGTTGTCTCTCAAGAGAGAGGGCAAACCTTTTGGCCTATAAAAGGAGGCCATTTCTACACACATTTTGGAGTGTGAAGTTGATGCAACAAGGTGGATGTGAGGTGGTGAGAGTGAAGCAAGGCGGGAGCTCTATTAAGGGTATAATCCCTTGTAATCTACTTCTTGTTTGAAGTACTAAAGCCATTGAGTGGCTGCTTTCCCGTGGATGTAGCCCACATTGGGTGAACCATGTATATTGTGCTCTCTCTCTCTCTCTCTCTCTAATCTCTCGTATGTGAAAATTTGTCTCTCTCCATTAAGTAAACTACTCATTCATCTACTTAGCTACAATTTATTTCCTAACACATACTTGTTAATGCTTATGGCAAATTCTATGCTCACAAATCATAGGGAAAGAACCAAATACTTTCCTCTGCAATCACATGAAAGTTGTGCTAGCATATTTGGACCATAATAGAATGTGAAAAAAAATCTCTTCTAGGTACCAAATGAAACATGTTCATTAATAGAACATAGCTTGTTACATGTGTACACAATGTTGTTTAACAATACTTGTAACCTTAACAAGTCTTTCTAGGTATCCGACAATTTATAGACGTTGAAATTGTTCCTGATACAATGTACTCAAAATGGTCTAACAAACGGATCCGCCAAATAGCACCTAGGGACTCTATTGTGACACATAATTGAAATAATGCGCTCCAGTGTCAATCCCAGAGACTCATATTCTCCACATGTGGATTATGTCTTATATAGGATGTACAAAAAAATGACATATAAGAATTTCTCACATAAGATTGTGACACGTAATTGAAATAATGGGCGTTAGTGTCAATCCTAGAGACTCATATTCTCCACATGGAATATGTCTCATATAAGGATGTACGAAAAAATGAGGAAAAAATGACATCCATCAAGTATGAGACGTACTTGTGTGTGGACGTAAATGTAAACAGTTAGCGACATGAGCGAGAACTGTATCCGGTAAGCCTCATTAACTTTGTTTCACATTGGCTAAACCAAACTCCATGAGTTCCTAAACCATGTTGTATCTCTTGTGACAATATGAACTAAACCTATCATGTAGGTCCATAACGACAGAGTGCAAAAATGTATCCGTACACAACTATCCCAAAATTCTTTGCTCCTTTACGACCTTGGCATAGTTTGCTTCTTGCAAATTGGTGTCTTGCTGACCACTATGTTTGTGTGTTCCTAGTAGCACTCGAGATGTCACGAACCATGGCATAATCATTAGCTTGACACACAACCTCCTATATGCCTTTGCCATCGATCGTTGCATGTGCGAGTTGAGACAGTGTCTCAGGGACCTTAATTTTTTAAAGTCCATGCATAGGAGTATTGGTAGGTAGAAATAATATTGATGCCCTATATCCTCTCCCACCCTCCCAATATCCTCTCCTAAGTCTACTCTTATCCATCAAACATTTGGAGTTTATTCCCTTATTAAATCTCTATTGTAACGTGTCAAGACTTTATTGAAGATTTTTATAAACTACTACTCACTTTTAAGCATGACCTCCTCTCACACTTCGAAGCCCTGCACCTTCTTTCCTCCCTCACAAGCGTTGAAAATAAGGCATGCCGCCAAGGCCTGCACTGGCTTCAAACACTTGTAGTGCACTCAAATTCCTACACATCCTCACTCTAACCCATTGCTACTCACCTACGCATAGTGTACCTGAAAACCCCCCACCTTAATTTGCTGCCTTGCAACACACTTAATCCCGCCAAGGTTCACCTTAAACTTTATTGGTTATGGTTTTCCCATCCTTACTCCAGCTCATTCTTCAATTGCCCAATACTCTGTTTCCTTACTTAGCACCCCCATACACTCTAAGCATGCACCTACCTGCTTCACCTTGTCTACAACACACTACAACACTACACGCCCTTCACACCTTGTCTACAACATGTTGCAACACTACACATTACTCTACACGCCTTCCTTACTTTAAACACATATTTCGTACCACTATGCCCGCCTTTGATTCTACATCACTACAATCACACAAACCCCATCCTCTCCACCTTTATCATTGAACTTTCAACACCTTGTCTACAACATGTTGCAACACTACACATTACTCTACACGCCTTCCTTACTTTAAACACATATTTCGTACCACTATGCCCGCCTTTGATTCTACATCACTACAATCACACAAACCCCATCCTCTCCACCTTTATCATTGAACTTTCAACACCCACCCACCCCCTTACACCAAGCCTACATCAAATGTGCTCTGAACCAGACCTTCACTTAATGCCAGCATTTACATTTAGTACCAACTCTACGTTGATGTAGCTCTTTTCTCGACCTTAGCTGCAACCACACTCAGGCCGTATGACGCTCATTATGGAATGGCCATTGCATACACTTGTTTGCATTTGGCTCTTCATCTTCATTAGCAAGCTTGCAAGAATGATCAATACGCACACATCGTTCACAGCTAGATATTTACGTTCATCAGCAGGCTCAAAGAGTAAGCTTTGGCGATAAGTTTTAACACCCTATTTTCCCCGACATGAGAAATCAATATAGCTGCCCCGACACATGGAGATTCTTTCCAAAAAGAGAACTCGGGCCTACAAACCACCTCTCTTCCAATGGAAAATAACACAACCCATCCACATCAAATAATGGAGGACTCCCTTACTCTTGATGCCCTCACTTTGGACCCTTACAAGATCATCATTGAGGAACTCAAGCTTCTCCCAGAGGACTCTCTCTTAATCCTCAACAAACTTTGATCGAAGAAGACAAAGATGAAGAGGAAACTTTACCCATTTGGCTCAACCTCAGCCTGTAGGACACTAGCCACTTTCACCTACTAAACCCTACAAAAAATCCACTTCAAACCTTCTAGTTACCCTCACTACCGCTAAATCCAACTCTCCTTCACCCAATCATTCACTACCCTCTTCTAGCCTTCACCCTACTTCCTTGCCCTCTCATGATATTACCCAAATATCCCCCACCAAAGGCCCTCCCTCTCTTTCAAAAAACGAAAGGAGCTTGACAACATTATCTCCTTTTCAACTTTGGAGTTCCAAAATCTCCACCAACGGATGTGGAAAACCACCGCTTTCATCACTCATCTTGAAGAACTACATAAGCAACAAATTGCACCTAATAGCCTCAATATGAAGCCACCTCGCTACAACTTGAAGACACACAAGCTCAAGCCCTACTCAATGCAAAATTTACCTCTCTAATTGCACCCAAGTCCTCATCCAAGCTAATAAGCTCCTCCTCCAAATCCTCAACATATCATTGAATGACTACCACTCTCTTGTAACCGACCACCTTGCTAGCCTCACTCAAAAAAACTCTCTCTTATTTCCCTACCCCTTGTAACCATCACCAAATGGAAACACCACCCAAAATGATGGAGAGAATCCTCTTTACAACATTTTCTCTCTCTCATGCAAATAAAAGAATTCTTCAAAATCTTCCCCTACTAGCAATCACACAACAAAACCAACATCATCTTGAACAAACTTTGGAAACTACTCTTTCCAAACCTCTGAAGTTTGTACATATAGCCCTCAAATCGCTCACAAAAGACAATTCCATTGTCATTAAAACCAATACAAACTCCCCAACCTCCCCCTATAAACTACCCAACCTCAATTGGAAACCACCTAAGGATAACCTCCCCTACTAAGCAATCCCACAACAAAACCAACACCACCTTGAAAAAACTTTTAAAAACTTACAATACCCCTTACTCAAACATCCCAAGTTTGTACACCTAGCCCTCAAATCACTCACACAAGACAATTCCATTGTCATTAAATCAATCGATAAAAACCTCGAAATGGTATGAAAATGAAGCCTTTAGACAACTTAACGATAACACCACCTATCAACACCACTCCAATCTCCTCTAGCTACATTGCCTCCCTACTCTCCACCATCATACATAGATATATCCTCCTCCCCACCAAAGAGTTTTACCAAACACCGAGCGAACTTTTTTGAGCAAACAAAATACCGAGCAAGCCATACATCTAATCAAGGAAAAGATTGATTAAAAAATGTGACTTGTCCACTTGTTTACAAAAGAAAGATGGTGTATATAACACAATTTTAATTTATGCTCATACTACAATTGAAGAGATGTTGCAAGATCATGACATGAAATCCAATCATCAAGCTTGCTTTGGAGAGAGGAGAGACTATTGTATTAACTAAAGAGCATGCTAATATTAAAGATATTCCCTTGCATAATGACTTACAAGCCATCTCTCTTGAGATAGTAAAGACTACACTATATAATCCAATTTGCAATTTAAAAAATTTAAAAAATATTTTACTTCATTCTTAGTGAATTATAAACTAACAATAGAAAATTACGACTTTGATCTCACTTTTATATTCTATGGATACGATTTGTTCCAACATAATGAAAGAAACGTGGACATGACCTAAAACCTTGCAAGATATTTGTGTCAAATCATAGAATTTTTTATTATTATAATATTATGTGAGAGAAATAAATATTGACAATTTTGATCTATCATTGTGTTTAAGATTCCCATAGATAGTAGAAAGGACTATGGCATTGAGATGTCCCAAAAACCTTGAAAGTAAATGTTACCACATGTACATGTGGTAGTGATGTGTGTGAACACACTTAGGACCACCGAGGCATTTTTTCCCTCACTAGGAGGTCCTTTCTCTCGTGCATTGTATATATGCCCATCACTCTAGGGCTATCTAATCTTTCCATTGCACACTAAGTAATTCACTCTTTGTTGTGTGCCTTGAGCTTCCTTCATCTTCTCCAAGATGTGTCTGTTTTCTTGCAACCCTAATTCCAACAATTGATATTAGAGCAGGTCTCATCCTCTTGGGCTTAGTCGCTAGTAGCTCCAGCACACGCCTGCTCATTTTCTTCAATTTATATGAGCTTTGGCGAGCGTCAGCAGGTCGACAAATACTTTGGCAATGCACGTAGAGCTCAGTTTGCTCATATTTTTTATTCGGGCTCATTTCGGCCTCCATTTCCACTACAGGCGGTATTATGTAGGCTATTTTGTCATTTTGTACAATTTTTTTGTCAATACCATTTTCTGCATAACAAGTCCCTTACAGTCTTCTACAGTTTGTGTTGTATAGCATGCATTGTTCACGCCTTGTTTCTCCTCTTTTCGGGTAGTTTTCACATCAGGTGCAACATTCACCATGGCTGACAACAACACAGATGTGTTCAAGATATTTGTTGTCGAGGACAGATTGGATGGGGACAATTACCCTATGTGGGCTTACATGATGCAACATGTCCTTGTGTCAAAGGGCATTCGTAACATTATGCATGGCATTTGATGTACGTCCTAATTTTAAGGATGTAGGAGATGTTGAGGATGTTCCTTGTTGTCAGTGAACCCAATCACCACAAGCTTTGAAGAGGCATCTTGGAAGAGCCTCTAGATCTGATAGCATCCCTTTCCCTACCTAAAGTAGTTGTTGTCGTAAGTGAATGGTGAAGAGGTGTCCAAAACTTGTAGATTGCACCATGCTTGATATGGGATTTTGTTTGAAATCGTAAAAACGGTTCAAGAACTGGTAGCAATGCAAAAGAGCAACAACCTCTCCTCACAACCAAGTAGGGCTAAGGGGTGTTTGCATTTGCCTCAGCCCCTTGAAAAATATTTTTGCTAGTTGTGTGATGCCCAACTTTTAAGTGCTTTTGTTGGTTATTGGTGATGTGACTCAATGCACCAAGTTTGGGTTATTAGTCGACTACTTCTCTTCGTCAAGAAAAGTGGATCATCCCTAATGGCTAACACCCATTGTATCATGCATGAAAAGCAGGCTACAAGAACCATACGATCTTGTTACTTGGTTGATGTCTAGCCATCAACAACATAGCAACATGGACAAACCTCTGGGCTCATTTTATAAAAATTTAGGCCAACTAGGTAACCAATAACAAGAGAATAGCATTGAAAGACAATTGGAAAGTGAACATTACCATCCTAGGACATTTGCCCATCTTAAGCATAACTCAATGAAAAATCCCACCTCACATTATCAAAAGCTTTTGCAAACTTAAGCTGCACTATAAAAGTATCTTGATGCATGTATTCTATAGCAATTTGAATTGTTTAAATAAAATACATAATGCTCCCTCCCTCCCCCCCCCCCCCCCCCCCCCCCCCTCTAATCCATATTGATTAGGGTGTGAAAATTTTTTGACGGATGGAGATAATCTAAGGACAATTAGCTTAAGCTAATATATTTGTGCACTATGCAAAGCATAGTAATAGGTCTCCAGTGATTTAATGTGTGACCCATGACTTGCTTAAGTAGAAGTTTAACAACATCAAACTTCTCAAGTTGACCATTCAACTAGGAAGAATTCATAAGTATTAGTATATTAATCTCAAAAAGATACCAAACTTCAGCTTATCCTCAAGCTGACCATTCAACTAGCTAGAATTCATAATCATTAGTATATTAATCTAAAAAGATACCAAAATTTGATCATGAATTCTTTTAAAATTCCATCATAGTGAGAAGTTTTATTGTGGCCCAGCTCATTTTTAGGGCATTCTGAGTTTCATTTTTGTCAGATAGACGATCTAGAGATGTTGTGGTTGAATGATGAACATGAGAGAAAACTTACTCTAACAAGGTAGCACATGCATGTTGATGGTCAATTGAAACATAGGTGTCATACGCCTCTCATATGAGGTCTTTGCATAGGAGCACTGCAAAAGACTTACCACTCAACCGTAAGAGTCCCATTATTAGACCAAGTTGTCCAAGTATGCCCAAGTCTATGGTATGTCGGGCTACACACCACTATGCCCATCCGGCCTTCTCAAACCCTATGTGGACTACACCCCTAAACTATTCATACACAGTGTGCACTATGCACCTAACTATGCATGCCATGCATGCTCCATGGTCCCAATTCTATAGATACATGACTTCAATGCTCATTGAAGGAGGAGAGTTGAGAATATTCTCAAAGTGTTGTACAAAATCATTAGCTAAGTTCAACCTTCAATGATCATTCCTACCATCAAAATGGATTTGGAAAGGCCATGAGGATTTAACAAGGAAAAAAAAGGAAATAACACTTATTATCTAGTCATGAGGTGTGCTAGGTTTTGTCCACATTTGTGGATTAGCAATCTAAACGGTTCAAGATTTTGTGTTGGACGGGATAGACTCACACACCCATGAAGTGCATGCAAACACTACCTAGATCAACATAATGTCAATCGAGGACACAGATGACACGATAGGCACACGGAGGAAATCTCTTAAGCTTGTCAGGCTGAGACCATCCTACACATACAACACTCAGGAAGGCCAACTAAACCACAATCAAGAACCTCACTGCTCTCAACTACACCACCTAGCCACATACACACATGCAGAAGGTAACTCACCTAATCATGCCAGATTCATACGAAACTTAAGGAACACCATCCCCTCACTAGGATACACCTGTCCCTAAGCTTCTACACTCAAAACCCTCACTCTAAACCCATCTGCGGAAAACGCGTAGGATGACAGAGCCAAATTTTGAAAAGTGCCCGAAACTGAAATTTATGAGTACCTATGCGTAGCTTATGTCGCCACGATTCTATAGACTAGTAGCACGCAGAAAACAGACATCGTTTGATACACTTACGACCACAAATAGCTCGTAGATGCATCGGCGTGTGCGCTTCGTCTCGCGTGGGGAATGCTTGGCATTATCGCGTAGTTCTCCTCGAGCCTACAGCAATGGTGCAGTCGGATCTCCAATGCGTTGAGCGAGCTGGGCGTAGCGAGAGGATGAAGCTCACGCTCACTCTCTTTCTCTCTCACACACAGTAGACGGCATCGCTAAAGTTTGATTATGATTAAAAGTCCCTTTACAAAATGACCTAGGTACCTTATATACGAAGGCTACCTTAGGTTTAACCAAAAATGGGGTTGAAAGGGTCAAATGGCTTTGTATTTACAATCTGGAAGTGCCATTGCACCCCGGCTTCTGAAACTAGAATAACTACTCATTACAAATGACGTTTATATCCATAATCCGCAGCATTTCATAACTCGCAAAAGATAAGACTTTGGTACGAAACTTGAGTTATGTTGTGTTGTTGACCCAGCGATCAACATTCCCCCCTTCCGCATTCATGTCGTCCCTGACATGACCGGATTGTCGATGGCGATGTGGTCTTTGCTGTCGTTTTGTTGTTGGAAAGAAAGTCTAGACTATAGCCTTTGCAGTAGCTTGTCTTGTTCGTCCAATCCGATGTACATAGTCTTCACATGATTCAGGAAAATCATAATTGATGACGAACTTTATGTCTTTCACATCCAAAAACTTCTACAATTTGTAGAATTAAGTGATTGGATTTCTTGAGTTATGTTGTGTTGTTGACCCAGCGGTCAACACTTTGCTGTTGTTTTGGCTTCATATGTTTCACTGCTAGTATCTTTGTCGAACCACAACAAGAACTATAATCCATTAGAGCGGACATCTATCAGCATAACCATTCATCTTTTGAGATCCTCTGATTACTTTTATGTCTGCTCTTCTTCATGGGGGACGTCTTTGTTCCTGTGCAATCATGTTGTTAGTGTTGTCTGCAGCTTTGTCATTGTAGGCCATTCTTCGACTCGCCATTGAGGAGAAGTATGCTATGATCTGAAATTGGTGCTCCAATTCATTTGTCAATTGATTTGAGTAGCATTTCCTTATTGTTGATGTAGAAGGAATATGTACAAGAGGATGGTGATAGGTGTCTTTAGATTAGGGTTTAAAACCTGGATGACCAAAGGGAAAAAACCCGGTGGGAAAAAAATGCCTTTGGTATACGCTCTTATTGGAGTTGAGCAGTTGAACGTGAAGTACATGTTCATGCAAGGTGTGTGCTTGGGTGAAACACGGAAAGAGTGCCTGATGCAAGTGCCAATTATGGGACACTCTATATGCATATGAGAAATTTGTCAACAAAAGCATGCAATGTGAAAGAAGGAGATGATGGGTGTTTCGAGGAATAAATGTAGCACACGTGACATCAAAAGATGTCTCAATAGCTTCCACCTTTCCAAGAAGGGTTTTCGATGTAGAAGTTTCTCCACTCATATCTCACTGTGCTCATTATGTGAGTGTCTTTTGGACCTTCTCCTTCACTTCACCAGACTTAAGTACTTAGACTTCGACTCTTTTGCTCACTTATACCAGCATGAGCGACACAACGTAAATATGATCAACTCTTCCAGCTTGAGCAGTACCTAGAATAGCTAAGACGCTTAGACCACAAAGAATATTACTTGAAGCTTTGGGACTAACACCTCACTCATTTTGTGGCTTAGCTACGCGACTCTGACTTGTATGACTTGTCGGTTGTATGTTGACACTGCTTTGTGACAAGTTCTTCGGCTGTTGTAGTGGTTGCTGAGACATACTTCGTGAAGTTTCATCGTTTTCCTGTACCTTCTTCTCTTTGTAGTGCTCAGGCCTCTCGTCAGTCTTTTCTTCATGTGGATTATGGATTTTTTTAATTTTTTCTTAATAATAAACAAAGAAAATCTTTTTAAAAAACTCAACAAAAGAAAAATCATTCAAATAGAAATCTAAATGCTATGTACAATATACACATGTCCCTAGGGGCTCATATATGGATTTTGTCCCCATACTCCTCTGTAACACTACTATGAGGGCATATACTCTAAATTTCGTCAAAAATTTATCACAATAAAATGCAAAAATTCAATGCATCTCACAAAACATTGCCCTCTAATAGTCATAATGTTAGGTACGCATTCAGAATGCCTCCCCCCTTTCTATTTGGAGTCATCCTTTACGACAGGGTATTGCAAAGGGTATGTGTTGTGCTTGGGAAATTAAAAGTTGTGCCTATGCAGGCCTTGTAATGTAGCCCTATTATGCATACATAGTCAATGCATGGAAAAGATTTATGTTGTGCAAGATGTGGGTATAAGCAATTTGCTTATTGGCATTTGTTGGCGAGGCTTCCTATTCTAAGCAATGTAATGGTCTTTGAAGCTCCTGTATCGTTGCTTGATTGAAGCGACTTGCTCTCTTCTAACTGTACTGTAATCGTAGGAAGAATTGTAAGAATTCAAGCGGCGATGCACCGACAGCAGTTTTGTTGTTCTTCTTTGGGACCCATTTCTTTGCGATCATGGGCTGTTTTGTTGTTGACGCTCGTTTGGGAACCCATACTTGCCCGTGCTTCGTTTGTGTTTGAAGAGACTTCTTTGGGATCCACCTTTTTGTTGTGTGAGTCGACAGTGGTCTTTGCTTCAGCCCTTGTATGCTTGGTTGGTGACAGGATTCAGGCTTTGAAAGTTGATATTGTGGTTGTTTTGGAATCCAAATGAATTCCTGACTTTTTTGTGCTTGAATCAACTTCTTTGGAACCCAAACCTGAGTTGTGAAAGCTTGCGACTTTGTGATATTCTTACCCGTTCGTGCACGCTTTCGTTGTTTTTGTTTTGGTGTTGGATCTTGTGATTTGTCATTAGAGATCTTTGTCTTCTTGATCCATATCTGTTTTTGGCCGATCTGGCTTTTTGGTATCCAGATTTGTCGAGCTTTTTGGCTTTGACTTGTTGTCTTGTTCTTTTGACCTGTCATGGTTGTTGCTAAAGGGGTTGGTGATAGTGATGGCCTGAGTTGATGATAGGGGATGTTGTAAGATTCATCACTATCGCTACTATCCTTAGCAAGGTTGACTTCTTGTACTTTCCCTTGATTTTTTGGCTGGTAGTGGAAAGTTACTGTCTGTTTGCTCGTGGGTGGTATTTTCTTGGAGGACTTTTCTAGCCCATTGATTAGAGCATTGTTAGCTCGTTGCTGTGGTCGTATTCCTCCTAGCTGAGTCTTTGCATCCTTATTAGGAGCCATGTATGAGGATGCTTGTGGTGGCTGTGTCTTCACCGAGGACTTTGGAATCCACTTTTGATGCACTTTATTTGTGTAGCGATGACATTGATTCCCGGGTCGTTGATCTTCTTGAAGCTCGAAGTGTTCTACAGAGTCATAGAACTCGTCGTCTTCTTCATCTTTTGATTCTCCACATTTCTTTGTTTGCTCCTTATGTCACTGCACTGGATTACACTCACTGCAAAATAAGGAACGACATCATAGCCATTTTCATCACAAAACTTTGTTGTGGGAGCATCCTCCACGGCACACACGTCGAGAGTATCCAAGATGTGTTCCCATCCAAAAGGCTCTAACTCTTCTTCAGGAAATGGTTCTGGGATATAGTCCATATCCTCTATAACCCGTTCTAGGATACATTCCTCACGTTTCAAGCTACCACATTGTGAAGCTCCACACATCCACAGTTCTTTAGGCTTACCTAACCAAGCTGGAAGTTCTGATCCTGCTACTAGGGCGGAATCAAACTCCTCAATCGGTGTTCTCGTCACATCCCTATAGCTATGGTCCCTCAAGTTTATCTTTGTTATGGTTTCCATATGTCTCAAGTATATATGGTCATAACCCCAATCTTGGACCATTTTCAATTGTCGCATGAATGGTCTTCCCAGAATGATGTCATAGTTGTTCTTCTTGCCAAAGTCAACAACAGCAAAAGTGTGTTCATATTCAATGCCACAAGAAGTAACAAGTACTTTTTCTAGCAGTCCTAGGGGCTTTTCCTTGTGTCCGTCTGCAAGCTGCAGGGTCATTCGTGTGGATATCAAGGCAGGTTGTCCCCATTTTTTCCAAACCTCTTTGGTTGCAATGGCCACACCAGCTCCACTGTCAAGGATTGCCATGGTTTTTACACCATTGAATTCCATAGGAAGGGTGGTGTTTCCATCTTCCCCCTCGTAATACTCGCCTACCTTGTTTAATGACACTGGCCTAGTATTTAGTTGAGGCATTTCAAGCTCTTTGATGCCTTCCTCGATTTGAGTCATTGGGGTTTTTACACCAAATTTCTCTAGACATTTACCCACATTAGCCCACATGTTTGGTCTTATTCTGAGCAACTCGGCTAACATTATTGTACAGGTGACTGGGGTAGATAGAATATCTACTAGCCCCTTTGAATCGATGGCCTTGTTGGGAGACAGTCTCTGTGATGGGACTACAACCACAGCTGACTTGGTCTCGTACTCTCCCATGTAGGACGGTAGTGTTCTTAGCGAATGGGGTTGACTATCCATAGATTGTACAGATCCTTTGTCGCCCCAACACGATCGCACGTCTAGATTCATTTGAGATCCAGTCTCAAATTCCTCTATTGGTGGTAGAAATACTCCTCGGTCATCACCAGTCTTGTCTACTGGTCTTCTTAGGTCATTGGCTTCATTGGCCTCTCTGACTTGTTTCCACAATTCATCAAGACCATCTATCTCTTTACAATCCTCAGGTATAGCTTGGTGAAATCCCTCGGAAGAGTTATCTGTGGTATTCAGTACTATCCTTGGTTCTAATGCTGGGTCTTTGAGGTCTTGTCTGTGCTCATGACTAGAATCTGTCTCTTTTAGTTACTGGTTTGGTTGGATTATTTGTGTAGGCATGACACGGATCACATCCTCAGGTTTTGCAACTTGTGGTTCTAGTAAAGGTTGGGCTGTTTGAATCATTTTCTTGCACATTTCAAACCTTTGCTTTTCTAGTTCTGCATAGGGATATGTCATCCACCTGTGTTCTTGGGTTTGGTTGTTTTTGAGCCTCGCATCATAGGCTTTCAAGAGGGCATCTAATGTCTCATTAGCCTTCTCTGCCAACACAGATCCTCCTAAACTAGCACTTCTCGGTTTCTCATCCATGGATGGTTCTTCTAGAGGTTTAGCCATCTGTGTAAGAGAAGTGGCCTCCTTTTCCTCATGTTGTTTTATCTTCTCCTGAGCTTCGGTAAGCTTCTCAGCTAGGGATTTTTGCTCTCGTTCCCTGCGTGCTTTCATCCTAGTCTTTCTAGCTTTCCAACTATTTCGTTTGCTCTTGGTTTTCTGACTAGGTGCGTCTGTCTTTGGTCCATCATCTGTCTTTGGACTCGTGTCACTTTCCGTGTTCTTTGTCTCTGGATTCTCATCTGCTTTCTTTTGAGCTTGTGCTCTCGTAACTACTTGAATTGGTACAACATTTTCATTTTCTGATCTACTAGGGAGCTGAACAATCCCTGATACATTTGTCATGATTTTCCTGATTTGGTTTGGTTTTTTCGGGCAATCGGGGATCAAGTGAGTGATGCCACACTCAAGACAATAGGCATTTACTTCAGTGATCTCCGTATGAGGACATTGTTTGACCAAGTGGTTGTCACGACTTTTGTGACAATCTGTGTCTGGTTGAGGAGATTCTTTTAGCATTTCCTCTTGGCTATAAGCAAGCTTTGACCTAGATAAGCCGCTATTTGCAATGAATCGCAATGTCCTTTCGTCCATTTCATACCTTCTTTCTCTCGATTGAAAGCCAGGAGGTGGAGGTTGTACTGGCCTCACCATTCCATGTGTTTCTCTCACATTTTGTTGCTCCGAAGGGTAGTACTCATTTTGGTTGCTATACCACATTGTAGCTGGTACTGGCGTTGGTTTATTTGATGCTTCCATCATTGGCATGTATCTCATGTCTATCGGCATTCTAGCACCTGGCAGTGGAGGTTGTTGTCCTAAGACAAGCTGTGGCCTTAAAACTCCTACTGGTCCTGGCGCATTCCCTGTAATGTATCCAGGTGGAGTAGGTGCTTCTGGAACAGGTTGTACATACCTCTCCCTAGCATTATCCATGCTATAATAGCACTCTTCCCCCGTATGGTTCGTCCATTTTCTCTCAATTTCACACCACTTCGGCTCTCCCGAATCAGACCTTACAAGAGGAATCAACCTCTTGACCAAGTCGTCGATAAGCTTTTCTTGATCAATAGGTGCCGTTGGCTTGGCAATGGACTCACTTATGTGTGAAGCACTGTGCTGACAGGATGTGTCATCTCCTTGACTCTTTAAGTCCTTTTCTTTGTATGCCTCACAGTTATCCACTAGATAAAGAGCCTCTTTGATCAACTCGTTTAGCGTCATCCTCATCATATGCAGATCCTTCTGAAGGCCCTCATCTCTCGTTCCCTGGATAAAGATCAGCATCAGCCGTGCTTGCGTAGGTAATTCCGCTCTAGGATAGAGCTTAACATATCTCTTGAGCCATAATGATGCTTTGCGTACTGATTCATCCTCTTTCTGTTTGAATCTATGGATTTGCGAGACCGTGTTGTGAGCAATGTCTTTTGGCAAGAATTCTTCAATAAACTCCTCAAACAGCTCATCTAGGGTCTCAAAATCCCATATTTCCACCGAGTCGAACCATGTAGCTGCATCATCTTCTAGAGTCAATCCAAATCCCGCAAACTGTGTCGCAAAATCTGAAACTTCCTCTGCTCTAATCACTCTTCTAAAAGCCGCTACATGATCTCTTGGGTCGTTATCTCCGGAGTATTTTTTGTTTACCCATTTCTGGACTTGGGATGGTCTAACTCGTCGATTGTCTACAAGTCTAACCAGAGACTCTCCAATCCTTCTCTCGTTATCGCTCTTGAAGGGAATCCTGGTGGCTCTCTTCTTGGAACTCCTATAGGAATTCTCGTGTTTGGTGGAGGCATTTGTGGTCCTTCATTGACCAAATATCCACCTCTTTCTAGTACAGTCTGTGGATTTGTGCTTTCTACAACTCTGTATTCTCTTCCATACTTGTCGACAACTATAGATCTCCATTGACAGTCAACTCCGTATGTGTAGACATATAAGAGCTTGTAATCAGTTATCTCTTCTAGGTATGGATCTGAGCACCTATAAAGATTGACCTCATTGTCGTCAATGTATCTACATAGTCCTTCACTCTCATGACCAATCATCCAAACTCTCTCAACAAGATGGGTCTTTATCAATTGCAAGTTTGGAAGATCCATTGTGGGAGGATATTCTTCTATCGTCGGGATCTCCAAGCTTGTGTAAGCTGCGTTTGAATCTAGGGTAGACATGATTTCTGGGCTTCAGAGCTTTGGCTTGGTTCAAGTAGACTTAGTCCACTATGCTCAAGTTCTTTGGTTAGGGAAAAGTCGAAACTATGTCCAAAACCGCAACCGTTTCGTCACAATTCTCGCAAATTGTCGCTTTCAGACACCCCTGACTTCCAAAAGAATTTTGAGGCCTCAAACGATGTTTTTTTCAAAGTAGAACGAAATGGTTGCCGTTGGCATACATTTAGTTCATGTTTTGCTCTAGGATCTGTAGAGCCGCTCTGAGGCTACGTTTTGATATAAAAACTTTTCCGATCCGATACCGTTTGTGAAAGTTATGGCCAAAACAGTGAATTGCAGTTTAGAATGGTCAAAATGAGTCCAAATTCAATTTTGAAAAAGATTTGGGATCTCTCTGACACTGTGAACACTTCTGTATGGTCAAAATTACAGTTGGACCCTAAAACTGGCCTGGAGACATCCTACGCGTAGGATGTCTATATGCTCAGAATTTAACAAAATTTGGTCCAGAGACTCCCCTTAAGTCCAACAACACAATGGTATGCTCAGAATTTCATTTGGACCTAAAAATGGCCTTGAGACATCCTACGCGTAGGATGTCTTTTTGCTCAGAATGACTTGAAATTTTCACCCCAGCTTCTCCTTGATGTGTTGATCATAGTGGTGTGCTCATAGGTTGGTTTGGAGTCCTAAATCAAGCTGTTTCAGCTCAAACTTGCACTGTAGCTTCCCCTTGATGTGCTTAACTCACAGCTATTTTTACTTTTTGATTCTGACACCTATAGGTTGGTCAAATGATCAAGAATCTGTTTCAAAAGCCTGATGTCTGTTCTGATGAATTTCCAAGTCAAATTAGCTCCAAATTGGACCAAATTTGACTAGGAGGCTTGCCTAAGGCTATATGACAGCATGGTATGGTCACAATAGAATTTTGGTTTCAGAATTATGCATTAGACATCCTACGCGTAGGATGTGTTTTTGCTCAGAATGAACTCAAACTTGGACCACAGACTCTCCTTAAGGTGCTGATCACTGTGGTATGCTCAAAATTAAGTTTGGAGTGCAAAATCACATATATGACATCCTACGCGTAGGATGTCTTTTTGGCTTGTTTGACCCCAGACTTGACCCAAAGCTTCCCCTTGATGTCAGTAACCCAGTGGTATGCTCAGATTTTGGTTTGGATTTCAAAAGTCCCAAATTTTAGTTGTTCTAGCCTTTTTTAGTCAAAAGTGCTAAAGTCCGCTTTGAACCCAATTTTCTCACCCAAATGAGCTGAAAACTCTCACATGCACTCAAAACATTATGTATAACATGCACATGAAGTCACCCTATGGTTTGGTCTCAAAAATTATGCCTGGGCACAATTTGGGTAGGATGTCTGGCAATTCTCGTCTTTTGGATTTGATCTGTCACAATTTGGTCAAATTTCCACTTTCCAGGTGAAAATAGGGTAAAACCTACCTTCTAAACACACTGGTAACCTCATATTTTCAAAAAAGTGCCCAGATCACCCTGTAGACATCCTACACGTAGGATGTCTACTGCTAATTTTTTGAGATTGAAGTGTCCTTGATGCTTCCTTATGCTCTCAGCAAGTGCAAGTATGCTTCACAATTGCAAAAACATGCAAAAATCACTCAATTAAGTCTTTTTTGAAATTTTACGTTTTCTGACTCCGCCTTTTGGCTTTTGGTCAACAAAAATAGGGAAAAACACTCAAGTCAATATGTTACTAGGGTAAAACCTACCCTCTGAACCCACTGGTGCAGTCAGAATTTTCAAATTTGATCTCCAGAACCCCCTTGAGACGTCCTACGCGTAGGATGTCTGTGTTTACAGAATTGCAGGTTTTCTTCACAGAACCCTTGCAAATGCTCTTTTATATGCACAACATCCGTCAGTCATACAAAAATATCCACAAAAGCTTGTTTAATGCATTTTTATCCACAAAAGCACACTTTTCCGTGATTTCAAATGCAAACAAGCACTTTAGCAAATAATTCAGTGCTGAATAGCTCTAGATCATAATCGGATCACTTACCTAAAGCTACTCCTACAAATCATATGGGGTTTTGCATCTATGAGTAGAAAAACGCTTCACTGCCACACACGGACTAGTAAACGCTTTTATCACCTCACAAATCACTCGACCACCAACAACTACTCTAATCCATAGATCCTAACTAAACCTATCTAGTCGCAGACCCTCGGAAAGACACACGCTTCTTGGCTATCCACTTGATCGCGGAATATCGTCTTCCGGATCCACTTAAGAAAAACTCTTTCTTTAGCCGAAACTAAATCAAGCACCATCACACGAGTGTTAGTAGGAACCCTACTTAGGTCTTTGTGTCCCCGGCAACGGCGCCAATGTTGGACAGGATAGACTCACACACCCATGAATTGCATGCAAACACTACCTAGATCAACATAATGTCAATCGAGGACACAGATGACACGATAGGCACATGGAGGAAATCTCTTAAGCTTGTCAGGCTGAGACCATCCTACACATACAACACTCAGGAAGGCCAACTAAACCACAATCAAGAACCTCACTGCTCTCAACTACACCACCTAGCCACATACACACATGCGGAAGGTAACTCACCTAATCATGCCAGATTCATACGAAACTTAAGGAACACCATCCCCTCACTAGGATACACCTGTCCCTAAGCTTCTACACTCAAAACCCTCACTCTAAACCCATCTGCGGAAAACGCGTAGGATGACAGAGCCAAATTTTGAAAGTGCCCGAAACTGAAATTTATGAGTACCTATGCGTAGCTTATGTCGCCACGATTCTATAGACTACTAGCACGCAGAAAACAGACATCGTTTGATACACTTACGACCACAAATAGCTCGTAGATGCGTCGGCGTGTGCGCTTCGTCTCACGTGGAATGCTTGGTGTTGTCGCGTAGCTCTCCTCGAGCCTACAACAATGGTTCAGTCGGATCTCCAATGCGTTGAGCGAGCTGGGCGTAGCGAGAGGATGAAGCTCACGCTCACTCTCTTTCTCTCTCACACACAGTAGACGGCAGCGCTAAAGTTTGATTATGATTAAAAGTCCCTTTACAAAATGACCTAGGTGCCTTATATACGAAGGCTACCTTAGGTTTAACCAAAAATGGGGTTAAAAGGGTCAAATGGTTTTGTATTTACAATATGGAAGTGCCATTGCACCCCGGCTTCTGAAACTAGAATAACTACTCATTACAAATGACGTTTATATCCATAATTCGCAGCATTTCATAACTATCAAAAGATAAGACTTTGGTATGAAACTTGAGTTATTTTGTGTTGTTGACCCAGCGGTCAACATTTTGTGTGTGCATTTTGTTGGAAATAGGGTTGCAAGGAAACACACGTAGCTTTGAGAAGATGAAGGAAGCTCAAGGCACACAACAAAGAGTGTATTACTTAGTGTGCAATGGAAAGATAAAATAGCCCTAGAGTGATGGGAGTAAATTACATTGACCTCTTCTTCATAGTGCTTGAGCATCACTCCATCTTTTCTTTGAGTCCAAAAGCCAGACTTTCCTCTATGGACTATTGCAGCACGGCCCTCCAAGTTCACATTAAACCATTGCACATCAAAAATCCCCATGTCAAATTAGAGTCAAATCATCTATAATCCACCCTAAAAAATTATTGCAAAGTTCTAAAATAAATGTTTTTGCCACAATCACTTGATGACCGTCATTGACTAGACATCTTGAATGTAGCGATGACCTTACAATCAGATGTGCATTGCTTTGTGTCAACCCATTCTATGCATAGATATCAATCTTTACACGAAGTTGTTGAGTACAATTTGTATTGTTAAGATAGTTACAAGGTAATAAGCCAAGTAGCCAAGCCAAAGCCTTTAAAGAGTTAAAGATTGGAAATTTACCTTAGGGCTACAATCTCAAGAAAATTCCCACTCTTCATTTGTCACTTGTTCACCTTTTTATTGGCCCTCACTAAAGCACCATGCAACCATTATAATCACATGAAATATGGCAACATTTCAATCTCCCTTGGATAGTGCATCGTTGGTTGTTTTCCCCTTCTAAAGGCATGTTGTTGTGAGGTCCCCACCCAATATAACAATGAGATAGATTGATGGGTACCCAACAGGTCATCATGCCCTAGCTGTTTGTAGCAAACATTGCCAAGAGGTAGATAGAGACCAATGGATAGACTCTTGTCACAAAGTAACTTAAGTTCAAGCCTCTAGAATTGTGAAGTTAGCCCTGCCTCTCTCACAGCAAGGGAAGCAATGTCTAATGTAAAATAGAATGCTCTAGATCCTCATCTTCCAAAAGAGAACCCCTCTGGGTCTCTTGTCCCATAGCTTTTAGAGGAACAACCACCAGAGGGTCACAACTTTTGGGGCAATGAGTTTGTTAAGATATGTGCTTTGCTCACACCATGAAGCACTTCCCCTCCACATCTTGACCAGATACATTGCACTTGACCTAGAGTAATCCTTGCCACATTTGGTAGATGCCTGACATGCCTTGTACATGTTATATACACTCAACCACACCCCTCAAATTGGGTTGGTAGTTTTGAGCCTTCCATCACCCATGATGTTAGCAAATACTCTCCTTTTAGGACTATATAATGGTCCTTGTACTTGGATCATTTTTGCTCAAATTTAATGAAGCTTACTGTACGCTTTACCGTACGTGTTGAAGGCTGGGAACTTGCGTGTGCACTATGTGCGAGCCTCAAAAGGCTGCAAACACACAACTAGAGAGTCCTAGCAAGCTCAAAGAACAATGGTGTGTCACTCACCTCTCAATGCTTCCATTGTGAAGGATCCTGTGATGTGAAGAAGAAGAAGCTGTTGTCGATGCCGCGCTCTACCGTCTCGCTACCACCAATGTCACCGCAATGCTTGATCTCTCTCTCTCCCCCCCCCCCCCCCCCCCCCCTCTCTCTCTCTCTCTCTAGCATACACACGCACATACACGAAGGACAAGGAGACAAAGATGGAGCAAGAGTACTTCCTAGCTTACACTTCAATAATGAGGATTTTTAGGTCAAATGGACCTTTATAAGAGTCCATTCACACATGGGTGCCCACAATGAACGGTCGTTGCAAAACTGCTGTAAAAATAAGATAAGTGGTGCGCCTCTCATCGGCGATCACTACACACCTATTGGACCGACAAGCCCGGTCCATAACTCAATCAAATAAATAATATGCGTCTATCGAAGGGGATAGGGTGTCCGTGAGGGTTAACATGCCCCCCTTCCTGTTGTAGATTCCGTCCTCGAAAGCTATTGAGATGAAGTATGTTCGTCGAGATACCGCATTCTCGTATACAATTAAAAAGCATATGTAATTGTAAGCATACAAATTGATTGGTAACAGAATAAACATTAAACTTTAATATAATCAAACGCATAAACAGTTGTAAAGGTCAAAAACTAAACAAGTATGGGGTTGCTAATTTAACAACCGAAAGGCACTAGAGGTCAACTATTAATACCATGGGCAAGCTTCTCAAATTTTCTGGCCAATTAAGCTGTTTAATCGTGAGAGCAAAGTATTTCATGTTCGAGGACTGACTAGAGGCTATACCTAGAAGACCTTGTAGTTAAGCTACGATAAAAGGAATTGCTCATGAAATTGACTTATTTCCTTTTCTTTGACCTCCCAAAGTCTTTTCACATTGATTCAATTTTGATGTGTGTGCTTATTTTGTATGCCTTGGGTTTTTTGCTTTTCAAAGAAAAGCGCCAACACTGGGAACCTCTAGGGCTCTAGTACCAAAGGTAATACATGTGAGTGAAGTACCAAATCAAGCTTGGATTTCATCATTTTGTTTGTTCGTTTTCATCATTTTAATTTTGTAACTTTGGGAGGTCATATAATACTGTTACCCTCCCTACGCTCATCACACTAGTAAACTCCCTTTATAATACTTAAGCTAAAGGTCAATAGGGACTAAGCCCACTAGAAAGACCTAGTACATTGCACACAATGTTGCCTAAATTGGATTAAGAACCTAAAGTAACCATTGATTATCAGGAAGGCATTCCCCATGGTATTAAAAGAAGATCTCTAACTACTAACTTGGTCAAACTAGCTTAATCAGACTGCTTGATTCTGAAACCTAGACAAGGGATTATGAAAGAAAATTATATAGAATCTAATGTTTAATCTAAGCAAATGTGTGGAGTATTGTGCTACCAATCACACTTAAAGCAGACAAACATGGATGCAAAAACAAAGACAAGGGGCAATGCTAATGGTCAAGAAACACTTGTTTGTGTTGATGATCGTGCTTGATTTGAAGAGTGAACGAGAGAAGATTCCATGAAGTTCCAAATCCTAACAACAGCAACATGTTCCTGTGCACACTAGGGAACACAAAGAATACCTCTAGGAGGCACATCAATGGGAAGAGGCACCAACCCTTATTGAACACAATCAAACAACATAAGGAACCCTAACCTAATTATTTGCACTCCCCCAAGAGAGTCAAGGAAATAGGATATTGTAGAGATTGGGGGGGAACCCTAAGGCTAAACTCCTATCCTCGTCATCATCAAGAAAAACAAAGTCATCATCCGTGAGACCATATGTGCCATCCGTGTAATCATGTAACTCTTCCTCATCATTAGAGGCACAAATGTTCACTAAGAACATCATTAGACGTTTATAGTCATCTTGGTCAAGAGAATAAGTTTGTGCAATTGGAGAGACGTCCTCTACTAAGTATGGACCAATCGTGGTCAAGAGACGTATCAGCCATTCTAACTCCTCGAAATTCCTCTCACACGCTAGTGTATCTACCAAATCCCATTCACATGCAAGCACCGAGTAGACTATGTGAAACACTTGTGCAAAGTAAAGAGGGTAGCTCTCACCCAAGGTAGGAGTGGATGAATCTATTGTACTACCCAATCTGTACACACATATAGATGATGTTTAGAGTGCAAATATTATAAGGGTCGTGTCAAAAGTTCGTGTCCTTGTGCATAATGTGTTTTTATGATTTTGGGTCATGTATAGAAATCGTAGGTTTTTAGATTTTTGTTTGGTGGCTTGCTCTTTTACTTTTTTATTCTTGTTTTTTGTGAGTATAAGGCTTTATATATACATTCCCTAAGATTGGGAGATTGAGAGGACAAGAAGGAAGGTTGAGAGGGAAGCAAGTGAATGATGGCTGTCAGCAAACACTCCCCCCTTCCTTGGGTAGATCATACCTTTTGGAGGGATGTTGTCACCCTTTGAAACCAATTGTTCCAAGTTGTTATAGGTGAAGGCTTTAACCAATAGTTTTTGACCGCCGTATGCATTTCATTTAGTTGCAAGGGTGGTAAGATACTCTCCCATGGTTTTATTTGCAACATTGTTGTAGGTGGTGAACTTACAACGGGAGGTGCAAAATCTTTCTTGTTTGTATGGATATGAACAATGGTAGGTGTCGGTTATGTCGAAGCTTCTATTTCCATCCATATAGAAACTACATGAAGAGAAAGAAGCTTCATTCGTTTTTTCTATGGTTGAGCTGAGCGAAACAAGCCTTTCTCACTTGAGAACCCATACTAGCTCCGGATCTGGTGTATAGTATTCTGTGATTTTTCCTTTCCCATGCTCTTCCATCGGCTTTGTCGTCACAGGATTTGAATCACATAGGTCAAATTACAGGTAAGAACACAATTTACGTTTGGCACTCAGATTTGATCATTTCCTTGATAGTAGCCTTGGGCTTCCAATAGTCGTTTATGAATCCAACGCAACATTTTCTTACATATTCGGGAGTGAGTGGGGCATTTCTTAAAAGGCTCCTATTTTTTAGCATCAGCCATGGTCGCTAAAGAAGCTTTAGGGACCCACTTGTATGTTTTCTTCACTATATCAGGATGCATCTTGTGTGTCTTAAGCGTTGTTTCAACTACAGAAGTTGAAGCTCTAGAGAGCTGGGCTACAGGGACATATGGTTCAACCTCTTGGGCATGCAATGTTTTTGGTTTTATTTCCTTGGGAGGTAATAGCTCACGTAGTATGGCTTGAGTGGCAAGGCTAAAAGTTGGTTTCTGTGTTGTGACACTCCCAGTCCCCCAATTTATAGTGCATTTGATCCCTATCATCCACGTGCGTCCTAGGTTTATATGACCTTCCATAGTTCCAACAGGCATGACCAAAAAGTCTTCAGCTACAACCCTGTTTTCATAACTGAAAAATGTGTGCCAGATACCAAAAAGCGTATTTTTTTTTCTTGTTGACACCCTTGACTTGGATAGTACTCTCAGATAGGGATGGCTTTTCCAACTGACACCACACTCCGTATGACAACATATTATATTTAGCACCCGTGTCTAACAAGGCGTTATATATCACTTTCCCATAGGTGCTATTTAGCTCAACAATGTATCTTAGAGATGTGTCGGAGTCCAACCAATTATCCTCTGTTTCAACGTGGAATGCATGTGTAACTCCAAGGTTGGTCTCTCATTGGCGTCGTATGCATTGTTGTCGCTCCTTAGCCTCAGCTTGAGCTTGTATCTTCTTCAACTCTATCTGTGTATAGCTCCTCTTGGCTTAAAGGATGATAGTATCTTTTAAATTTGCTCCCATTGAGGAATCCAATGGTTTCAACTCCATCAAGAGTCTCCACATGAATGGTACCTTGTGGGGTGATTTCACATACTCTATATGGTCCTTTTCTCGCATATTTCAACTTTTTCTTCTCGTTTCGCACTCCATACATAAGGACTTTATCACCAACATTGATATCTTTGTTCTTTAGATGACGGTCAAACCATTTATTCCTCCTATCTTTCTCCACAAGTGCATTTTGCACAGCCAATTGCCTTTCTCCATCTAACCTCTCGAGGATATATAAGCGCTGAACTAAAGGGTTACCATCCCAACCTTCTTGTGAAGCTACGTGCAGACTAAGAATTAAAAACTCCCATGGCATAACTGCTTCTTGGCCATATACCATTTTGAAGGTGTACAATTAATAGCCAATTTGTAAGAAGTACGGTAAGCCCATAGAGATGATGTCAGCTTCAAATCCCAATTTGTGCGATGAGCTTCGACTGTTTTGGTCAAGATAAAAATTAAGGTCTTGTTAGTGCTCTCAGTTTGGCCATTTACTTGTGGATAATAAGACGTGGACTTATGGTGGGCTATCATGAAGTTTGTCGTGAGTTTCTTTATCACTCTATTTATAAAATGAGTACCATTACCACTCACAATCTCAAAGGGACAACCAAATCTTGTAATAATGTTCTCAAAGAGAAACTTGGTAGTTGACCTTGCATCAGCCTTACATGTCACCCTGGCTTCCGTCCACTTTGTCACATAGTCAGTGGCAATGATAATATATCGAGACTGAGTGTTACGAGATTCTGGACTAATTGGGCCTACAAAGTCTAAACCCCATTTTTCAAATAGTTGAGTCACTTTAACAGGATGTAAGGGCATCTTATCCTTTCATTGTGTGATCTTGTAACGTTGGCATTCATTGCATCCTTTTGCAGAAAGTGGTGCATCCTTGAATAAGGTAGGCCACCAATAGATTGATTGCAACACCTTTTTAGCAGTTAGTTTCTCTGAGAAATGTTCTCCGGCTATACCCATGTGGGCTTCTTACAGTATGTATAAATACTCATCCTCACGAGCACAACGTCTAAGAATATCGTCCTTCCCTAGCTTGTAGAGACTTCTTGGAATGAGAGAATAAGGTTCACATTCTTTTAACAATTTTTGAGCTATATCCTTATGAAGCTCTTTGGGTGAAAAACCATTAAGTAGAAAGTTCACAGTCTTCTCACTTCATTCAGGCATGGTCTCGACTAGAAATAAGGAAGTATCGGGCAATTCATCATCGACTCCAATAGGGGCCACTATTGGGTATGCCAGGCATGGTCTCGACTAGAAATAAGGAAGTATCGGGCAATTCATCATCGACTCCAGTAGGGGCCACCATTGGGTATGCCAGACAAATGATCCACCATGACATGTCTTTTACCAGTCTCACCACAACAATAAAATCAAACTCAAGGAGAATTAATAACCATCGTGTAATTCTTCCCGTCGAACAAGGTTTATTTACTAGATACAAAAAGGCTTGATGATCCACATAGAAAACAAACTTGTTGGCAAGAAGGTAGTAGCAAAATCTCTTCACTGCATAAATCATAGCTAAACCTTCCTGCTCTATAGTGGTGTAGTTTCTCTCGGCATCATTCAATTGACGACTTGCAAAGCTAATGGGATAGTCCAATTTATGTTCTCCTGGTTGAGCTAGAACACACCCAATAGCAAAGTTTGATGCATCAATATGCACATGGAAAATTACATTCCAATCGCGCACTTGTAGAATGGAGCGCTTGTCAAGGTCTTTTTCAATGACTCATAAGCATGGTCACACTCCGCCATCTAGTGGAACTCAATAAGAAGCTTCTACAAAGGACGAGCTATCTTGGTAAAGTTTAAAATAAACCACCGGTAATAACCAACATGGCCCATGAACCTTTGAACTCCTTTGTATTTTGTAGGTGGTGGCAATTCAGCAATGGCTTTAATTTTGCTCTCATCCGTGGAAATCCCATTTTTGGACACTATACGCCCTAAAATGACTCCCTGTTTAATCCAAAATTGGCATTTGAAAGGGTTGAAGGAGATGCCATACAATCTGCACTTCTCAAACACTTTTCATAAACATGATAGATGTTCTTTCCAAGAAGAATAAACACAAAGGTCATCTAAGAACGCTTCACAAAACTCCCTCAAATATTCTTTAAAAGCAGTGTTTATTAATCTTTGGAAGGTAGTAGGAGCATTGGTTAAGTCAAAAGCCATCACACGAAATGCGAACACTTTGAATTTGGTTATAAAAGCCGTTTTATCTTGGTCCTCTAGTGCAATTGTGATTTAATTGTATCCAGAGTACCCATCTAAAAAGCTATAAGCTTCCTTTCCTGCAACACTTTCAAGCACATGTTTTGAATATGGCAAGGGGTAATGGTCCCTCCTAGTGGTGGCATTGAACTTCTTGAGATCCACGCAGGCTCTGAGTTTCCCATTCTTTTTTGGCACAATAACTATTGGAGACACCCATTCTGAGTGCTTAATAGGGTATATGAATCCGCATTTGACAAAATTTTCAATCTCTTTTTAAGATTGAAAACTTAGGATTCATTGGGTAGGGTTGTTGCTGGACTGGTTTTGCCATGCTATTCATGGGAATCGTGTGTTGCACCACGGAAGGTGGAACACCTTTCATATCATGATATGTCCAAGAAAATATATCCTTGAATTCCTTGAGAAGTTCTTTAAGTACATACTCCTCAGTCTCTGTCAGATCTTGGAAAATGAAAACAGGTTTGGACTCTTCTCCTGGGTCTATTTTCTTAACTATCATTGGACCGTCATAGACTCCATTGCTTCCATCGATAGGTTTTCTTTGAGCCTTTGTATACACAACCTTACGCTCCTCCGTGGTGTAAGATTTGAACTGATCGGGTGCAAGGAGTAAGTATGTGGGGTCTTGTTGTTCTGTGGACTGTGATTTCACTTCCGCTTCCTTTTGTTGTTAAGCTAACTCTTGATTTTGTCGTCTCCTTATGGTAGGGCTCAACTTTGGCTTCTCTGCAGCCTCTAGCTGTGCGATGTCAATGTGTTGTGGACTACACCACATAACGCTTTGAAGGTATTCACCCCAGTTATCTACCAACTTTCGATGAGCATCACATGTCCCTATATAACTAAGCCATTCCACAGTAGATTTCTTTTCATTTATTCTAGCACGCACATTTGCTTGATAACGTTGCCCCTTAGATAATGTTGTTGCTTATATCTCTTACTCTTCTTGTCTAATTTTTGATTACGATCAATCTCTAGTGAAGAGTCACTAGATGAATCGCTACTCGTGTCTTCTGCTCTTTTGGATAGATTGTCATCTAGGGTACCACTGGGCCCTGAATGGTTTGTCCCCACATTTGCACTAAGATTTAGCTCAGATTCTTTGTCCTCAGGGTTGATTTCAATTGATGATTCTGACCCCAAATCATGTGGGCTATAGTCTTGTGAGACACTACTGGTTCCAATGTCAATCAAGCCTTCACTTGGTAGGTCATTAGAAGCTATATGCATTGCTTCTATCATATATAAAGGCACAAGTGGTGGCATTTCATCCCCCTCAGTGTTACCCAGGTCGTCCCCTTATTTCCCCAAGTGTCTATGGTTGCTGCTAGGTTGACCCAATCCACATTGTCAGACTCAGTCATCCCAGGTAGACCATCTATATAAGGAGAATCTTCCCCAACATCAGTGTCCACTTTATACATGTAACAATACTACAATGGGGCCGAGTGAAGTGTGGTGTCAGATCTATGATCGATTATAAATCTGTTTCTTAGAGGACGTACTCGAACAATTACAAGATCCACTCGAATGATAGAATCTTGGAGCTACAAGTAGACATGGTTTTTAGACCAGTCATGCACCATTTTTGCTTCCCTCATGAAAGGATGTCCTAAGATCATCTCAGATGTTATAGTGTGCTTGGAGAAATCCATAACAATGAAGGTATTTCTTATTTTGTGTCCAAAGACCTTGATCTTAAGATCTTCTAGCATCCCTTAACAATAGACCCATTGGCCATCTTTACTACTATGGTTGTGGTCCCAAGGTGAGGTCTTCCCATAGTTTCCCAGCAATCTTTAGTCACAATGCTAACCCCAACACCGCCATCAAGGATTCCCTTCACAGTTAATCCCTTGGTAGTGATTCGTATGGTTGCATTGGATTCATCGCCCTCAAAGTATTGTCCCAACTTGTTAATAGGTATTTCAACAACAAAGTTCTTATCTAGGTTGGGTTGCGGATCTAAGTGTTCCTCCTCTATTGGCACCCCCCTAGCTCCATCCATCTGTGCAAATTGTGGTAACCCGACTTTTAGTTCTCCATTGAGAAAAGCTCGAACAATGAAGAATAGCTTGGGGTCTCCATATAGTTTGGACATGATGGTGGTTCTAACTTTTGAAGCCATGAACTCCATCAATTTGGAAATATTATTTTGGGCTTCAGTCCCTTGGCGTGGGGAAGATGGGATCTCCATTTCTTTGACAGGGTCAGGTAGTCCTTCTGTAAACATTCTTTCCAAAAAAAAGTAAGTACACCCACTTTCCCATGACTTTAAGTCACATTCTTCTTGGATGACACTAGGTATGGGTAGGAGTCTATGGACTTGTCGAGGTTGTTGTTGCGTAGGGAACATTGTGTCTGTAATTTGGATCTGCCTAGGTGCTGGCTCTAGATCCCTTTGGGTCTCTTCTACCAAAATCCTTAATTGCTTGACTTGCTCGATCTCCTCTGTAGGGTTTGGATAAGTTCCTATCTTCTTCTTGGGTCCTGGCCATTGTTGCTCATGATGATCTTCCTTGTTGGTTTCTTTCCTAGTGGTCATTTTGGTCTCCATGGTTTCACCTGAATCAGAATCCTCTTCAGTGTCATTTGTATATACGAGGTCGTTACCAGTCCCTATGTTGGTCTTTGAACTGGGGTCTGACCTCGTTGCTTTTTGCGATCTCTTCCTTCGCGTTTTCTTCTTCTTCTGAGATTGGGCAATCGATGCCGTGTCTCTTTCTTCAAGAATATAATTTTGTTTTTGGAGGTGTGAGTACATTTACTAGTACCACAAGTGTACTTTGTGATGGCTCCTCGCAAACCTCAATCAAGTTTAATGGCGTGATCTTCGGCGCATTTGGATTATTCGGACATTGGGCAATCAAATGATCTATGCCACATCGATTGCACATGAGTATCGGCATTGTAGACATGCTCGCTTGATTGGTTTGCATTAGTGTAGCATTCTTTTGTAGCCTAATAGGACACTCAGCTACACGATATGGACCTCCACACTCATAGCATTAAAGAGGTGGTCTCTTGGGAGTGTAATTGATATTTTGGCCTCTTGTAGCAAGAGCAGCTACTTGATAGACAGGTTTGACTTGTCCCCAATAGTCCTCCATGTAGTATTGTGGACTTTCTTCAAGCGCATCAATCCCATAGGCAATATTAGGGTTTATATCTTCCTCACAGCCTTCCAAACAAGCAATAGATGACTCACAACCCACTTGATTCACATAAGTGATTCTCGGATGTGGTGGTTGCGATCCTAGCACTATAGGTGGTAAGGGTGATATTTGAACAACATTTTGGGCCCTAGGGACCATGTGTTGTGACGTTTGTTAAAGAGGTGGGGCCGGCATCAATGCAGGCACTCAAGGTGTGTCCGTCCATGCTAAGGTTGGTCTATTGACCATCGCACGCTTAAATATTATGCAATCCTTAGCTTGATGACCATACCTCCCACATGCATTGCAATTCCCATTGAATTTTACTATAAAAGTAGGGCATTGATACTATGCCGACCATTCATACTAAGCACCATTGTTGCTCCCTTCTTGGATACGAATGATTGTTTTGTGGAGCACAATTGTCTCTAAGACTCTCTTCAATGGCCTTGGGGAGATCTGCTAAGGTCATCTCAAATATCATTGGCTCCTTAGCAATAGGCTTTAGGGTCATTGGCTGATGCCCTGATGCTTGCAAGCTAGTAGATTTAGGCTCAACAAACATTCTTTCTCCTTGAATCATTAAATTATACTCCAATTGGATCGCATGGGTGATGACTGCTTCCCAAGTGGTGATACCTCTAATGACTAGGCCATTATAGATATCCCCATGTCGTAATCCCCTAATGAATCTACCAAGAAATTGGTTATTATTGAAGCGTTGAATTGGATTACAACGAGAATTCAAATGCTTCAAGCGAATAATAAAGTCTCTCATTGACTCTCCTTCCTCTCGTTGGGCTTTCTGGAGCTGAGATGCTACACCCCAAAGTACTCCCTCTTGTATGTATTCTTTCAAGAACATTCTCCTAAGAGTAGGGTAAAACATTCTTTCTTCCACCCTTAGGGTTCTATACCAATCCCCAACCTTCCCACTTAAGGTTAGGCTTAAAGCATTACTCTTATGCAGGTCATTGTGTTCTCCTAGAGAATCGCATATTTGTTTAAACACTTCGATATTCTTTCTCACATCCCCGTCTCCACTAAATTTTTATGTGAGCTTGGCTATTTGTACTGCCTTACTTCTAAGCTCCCTATCAGGTGTGTTACGCATATTCTCAACAATAGATCGACCCATAGCTTGAGCAAATGTTGCCAAGTCACCTAAGTGAGCAGGCACAGTGGGTGAAGGCACTCGAGAGACTACATGTGGAGTAGGTATTGGTATTGGGCTTGGTGCATTGGAAGCCCTTGGGTTCCAAGTTTGATACGTTGTTGTACCATGTGGCGGTCCAAAGCTCATATGTGTGGCCTAGGCATAACAGACATCGGATGTGACATGCTAATGCTAGCCGGTATGGTCCCATTGAAATAAGAGCTTGGGTGTGGTGGTTGTGGAGCATAGGTTGTTGAAACAATGGGAGGGGTAGGAGCTACATGAGTACGAGGACCCATAGGTTTATACGATTGGTACACACTTGTAGGTAATGTTGCAGGCATTGAACTACTATGTAGCGGTGCTTTACTAACAATTGAGGTCCATGACATGTTTCTTGGCATGCACATCATTGGGGTAGGCATGGTAGCCATGGTGTCATCAAGGGAAAAATGAACTAGACTTGGAAAGGTAAAGCTATCACTTGTGGGCTCAGATTGCACTGAGACCCCTGGCGAAACAACATATGGAGGATGCATTGGACTTAACTAAGGGAGTCTCCATTTACGAATAAGGTTAGTTTTTTAGCCTTCCCTGTATCCAAGAATCTCATGAGACCCGTTGAAGACATGTGGATCCCCTTGTTCCGTCTCTCTAGCTCAATAACCATATGGATGGCCTCACAAACTCTTTGTTGCTGATCCTCTACACTAGTAGCACCCATTGTGAATTGTAGGAGATCTAACCAACCCACGTGATAGGTGTGACTTGTGTATAGGTCGGTTAGAGTTTCCGTCTGTAGTTCGTACTCCCAGTTCTCATTTAGGAACACTCCATCTAGGATTGAGGTGCTAGGGGTGTCCTTTGAACTAGAAGCAATATGGCTATCTATGGGTTGACCCTTAGTGGTCGCTAATTCAAGAGCACTCGATTGCTCACTTGGCATTGATGTTGACATAGGGGCTTTTGCTTTTAACTTTTTCATTTGATCCACCTTACCTAAGCTCTTGATTTCTTTTTTCCTAGCCGCAATGATATACTGCTCAACCTATTGCACTTCGATAAGGCTTCTACCATCAAGTAATATAACCTCGGAGGGGAATAGCTGTGAAGAGTCAGGGGTACAATGAATGGAGTATTCACGTGCACACTCTCCAGGAGCATGGGGTCTAAGTTGGTCATGAATGGCAAATTTACTTCCCCACCCCCTTCATTTACATCGTTAGCTTTATGTTTGGAGTGAGTGGCTCTACTAAAGGTTTCCTTGAAGCGGCTAAGCATGCTCGGCCCGGACCGTGGGCCCATGGCATGCATGTCTTGGCTTGAGCTATCGAGATTAGGCATTGGGTAACCCTCCATGATGTCATAGTCAGAGGAAGAGTCATTAGACGCAATATGTGTGTCCTGAGTGGTACTGCGTTGGGTTCCCGTTGAGGGCCTAGAACCTAAGGAAGAGGAAATAATGAGTGCCCGTGTAAACGGACACTCTCGATGTGCTCGTCCTCTAGCACACGACCAGAGCATAGATGCATGTGACCTCAACACTCTAGAAGTGTTGGTGAGTGCCCGTAATGGCCACTCACCTAGTTTTTTAGGTGTTTACAACCCAATTTTTTGGGTATTTTTTGTCCCTTTTTTAAGCCAAGCCACGGATTATGGCATGCGATATCTCAAAACGAGCGTCTTGGCTAGGAGATTTATCGTGCTTTACAACCCTTGATTCGGTTACGTACAGTCCTCGGAATCCTAAAACAAGCCTTTTCCTAGGTGGGGAGAGGGCTAGAATTAGTAAGTCCAAAGGGTGAGTGTGAAGGGGATGGTGGAGGACTTGAGGAACTTGTCCGACATGCCCTCCCTTCACTTGAGACCCTAGTCTTTATATATAAGGTAGTGTGAGTGGTATATCATCAGACTGTGGACTCATGCCTGGGTTGAGCTGGGCTCGTGCTCAGGCTAATGATCCTGATCCCTTTCTTTTAGGATAATTTTTTAAATTTAATTTTTTGAAATACTTTCTGGACTCAATATTTTTGAGCGTTTATTTATTTATTTTTTCCTTCAAAAAAAGTTTTTCCTGAGGATAATGTGGCCGTGTGGACACCGACCTCCCACGCACACAGTAGCTCCTAGGAGCTTTGTCTAACCTCCTTGCAGCTAATTAACAACCAATTAACTGTTTAACACAGAATTGCACACTCACACACAGTTAACTCTCCTACTCACTGTTTACTCTACTTCTCATTGTCTACACTCACTAACAACTCTACTAACACCCGCACAATACAGATGTTGCAAAACTAACAAAAACAAGTACAATGCAGCACTAGCAAAGCTTACAGTCACTGACAAAATCCGACAAAAACCTGCTTAAACTGCACATTTCAGTCATTTAACAGTAGTTAATAGAAAACCTGCTCATCTGCCCATTGCAGCCACTCAACAGCTCTCACAAAACTCAACAAAAAGGGGGGAAAAAAAGATGGAAGAAAGGCTTCCAGAGGTAGTGCTCCTCAAGCTTAATGCAGTGGTGCCGAAAATGTACACTTTATTGTACGTGTCGTAAGCTAGGAACTTGCATGTGCACTGTGTGCGAGCCTCGAAAGGCTGCAAACACACAGCTAGAGAGTCCTAGCAAGCTCAAAGAACAATGTTGTGTCACTCACCTCTCAATGCTTCCATTGTGAAGGATCCTATGCTACGAAGAAGAAGGAGCTGCCGCCGATGCTGCGCTCTACCGCCTCGCCGCCGCCGATATCATCGCAATGCTCTCTCTCTCTCTCTCTCTCTCTCTCTCTCTCTCTCTCTCTCTCTCTCTCTCTCTCTCTCTCTCTCTCTCTCTCTCTCTCTCTCTCTCTCCTTAGCATACACATGTACATACACGAAGGAGAAGGAGACAAAGCTGGAGCAAGAGCACTTCTTAGCTTACACGTTAGAAAATGAGGATTTTTAGGTCAAATGGACCTTTTATAAGAGTTTGGTCCATTCACACATGGGCGTCCACAATGGTTGGTCGTTGCAAAACTGCTATAAAAATAAGATAAGTGGTGCACCTCTCATCGGCGCCTCTCATCGGCGATCACCTACACACCTATTGGACCTACAAGCCCGGTCCATGACTCAATCAAATAAATAATATGCGTCTGTCAAAGGTGATAAGGTGTCCGTGAGGGTTAACACCTACTTTATGTGCAATTGGCTTAACATTGAGCACTCCTAATTCTAATTAGCATCATTCAAGTAGGTTTGTCATTAAGCATGAATGCTACCATAATCCTCACAAAGCCTACTTTATGTGCGATTGCCTTGTCATTGAGCACTCCTAATTCTAATTAGCATCATCCAATTAGGTTTGTTATTAAGCATGAATGCCTAATATATCCACCATAATCACTCCCTACTCTACATGTGATATCACATATTAAAGCTAATATTTCTATTAATCTAACGTTAAATCCTAGTTGTTTTTTGCATGATTCTAAAGCTACATCACATCAAGTGATCTCTCTCTCTCTCTCTCTCTCTTGCATGCTTGATGTGATTGCCAAATCAAATGCTATTTTCATTGCTTATCATAGATTTAATTGATCCTCTCCTAATTCCCCACCTTTGATGCTTTTGGTTGATGGAGTATGTATCCCAAATAGGATGTGCCACTACCCACAATTTTTAGTTCGATTGCCACCCAATCAAATTCTACCCACACTTCTCATTTGATGCCTCTGTTTGGCCCAACATAGCAAGCTTTCCCATAGCCTATGAACCCAAGGCTTGAAGCCTTAATGTGAGCATATTTCACATCAAAACCGTGAGCTTGTAAAGCCCTATCTCACAATGTTCCCTTTTAAGAGAGAGTTTTGCTTCAAGTTTCTTTCAAGCCTCTTGTGAAGAGGTGGTTCACATCAAAGAGTGACTTCACATTTGGTTGGTACATGTAATTACCTCTAAACCTTGGGTAAATTTCACAAGGATTAGACCTTACCCTCTAAATAGGGTAACTCTTTCCTCATGCATGAAGATGGGACACGTGCGCGTGCGCGCACGCACACACACACACACACACACACACACACACACTTAGGGTATAGTATGGGGAAAGAAGCTCTAGTCATTTTCAATTGCAGTGTCTTCACACCTAAAAGACCAATACTTAATGAAAAGCAACTCTATACTACATTTAAGCCATTGAAAGGGGGAGAGAAGGAAGAGACTAAGTGGTCCCAAGCACAAGCAAAGGTTGAACAAGCATTGGGAATTCTTCTCTTGATAGTAGGAGACAATTATGTCCACTACTTAGATGATTGTACTATTTCCTATTGATGCATGGATCACATCATAGAAACATTTTGGAGCCATAGGCAAACACTCTAAAACATCTCTAAAGATGCAGCAATGGATTAACCATGGAACCAAGAGAGGATCTCTCTTCTCTAATGAATCAAATAAAGAGAATTTTGCACTCAATTGGCATACATAAAGTCTTTAGTGGACAATGAAGACCAAGTAGTCATCCTACTCAAATCAGTTATGGTACACATTACTGTCAGAATGTCACTGTAGAGAAGGAGCTTGTACCCAACAATGAGGACATCATCAAATCACTCCAAAATCACGAGAAGAAGATCAGAGACACGACAATCTCGGGAGGATCTTTTGTTGCTACATTATCAAGGAGCCCAACAACAAAGAGATGAAAACACTATAACTGCACCAATTACTCATCTGAAAAAAGTTACAAAATCAATCCTTGTGTATATTGTGGTAAGAATAACCCTTGCTCTGATTGGTGTTTTTACAGAGATAAAAACAAAGATAGAGACAAAGACAAAGTCAACATAGTCAAAGAGTCAAGTGATAAAAATAAAAAAGTAGTATGCTTTGTAAAAGATGTACTTTGAGATAGACACTCTGTTTGTTTTTCCTACCACCCTATTGACTATTGTTCTCAAGGCGAGGAGTTTTTATATGCCTACACCCTATTGGCACTAATTCTCCAGGGGAGGCAATGACTTTGTGAGCCTATCTAAATGGGAGACACAAAACCCACTAGAAGGACATGTGATCTTTCAAACAAAAATGGGCATGGTTGTTAGGATTTGTGCCTAGATCACACCATAGTGCACTTCCCCTAGCATAGCTTGGCTAGGTACATTGGACTTGACGTAGAGGACTCCTTGCTACATTGATAGATGCTTCGCATGCCTTTTACATCCTACACACACTCACCCACACACCTCAAATTGCTACACATGTGTTTTTGGTGGGCTGATTTTGAGCCTTCCATCATCCATGATGTTAGCAGATACTCTTCTCTTGGGCCTCTATGATGGCCCTTGCAGTTGGTTCATTTTTTGTCAAATGCACAAAAGCCTACTTTATGTGCAATCGCATTGTCCATAAGCACTCCTAATTTCCTAGTCATTGAGAATCCTAATTTTCTTATCATTGAGCACTGCTAATATCCTTGTCATTGAGCACTCCTAATTCTAATTAGCATCATAAAATTAGATTTTTCATTAAACATGAATGCTATTCTAACCTATCCACCATAATCACCCCCTACTCTATAGAGCCTTCTGAAAATTTGCAAATTGGACAAAGGGGGAGCCGAGAGTTAATCGGGTCAACCCATCCATATATTGAAGGAACATGTGAGTGTGGATTGTATGTGTGCATGTACTGAGAAAGAGGACAACACATGAGGATTTTTTGTGAAGTCGCAGTGTGTGTGATACATTCACCCCATATTCACCTCCCACTTAATGGCCAATGTGGCCTAAGTAGAGTAAAGCAAACTATGTTCAAAAACTTGTACAGCTAAGCTCATTTTGTAAGAGCATCTGTAGGGTTGTCATCTATATGGACCTTGACAAGCTGAATTCACTTACCTACCAACACATCATTCCAAGTGAAGTGATACCTCACCTCAATGTGTTTTGCTTAATAATGAAACATAAAATTCTTTACCAAAGCAATGGCACTCTGACTATTACAGTACAACATTAGAATTTGTTGACCCTTGTTTAGATCTCCCACTAAGCCTATCAGCCACCACAATGCTTCCTTGTTGGCCTCTAATGTTGCAACGTACTCAGCCTCTGTAGTAGAGGAGGACATACAATTTTGAAGTTATGATCTCCAAGAGATAGCCCCTGCAGCAAATATGAAAATGTAGCAAAATTTAGATTTCCTATTGTTTACATTCCTTGCATAATCAAAATCTATGTATATAACCACCGATGCATCACTATTCCCAAAGCATTAGCACTTTCTTATCATACCTTTCAAGTACCTGAGGATACGTTTTGTTGCATCCCAATGTTTCTTGCCACGGTTAGCCATGTAACAACTCGCCACTCCGATTACAAATGCAATTTTTTGCCTTGTAGCCACCATAACATACATGAGATTTCCCACTGTCAAAGAATACAAAATCTTAGCCATCTTGGCCTTTTTAGCATCAGAATTTGAAACATCATTCTCACTAAGTTTCAAATATGTTGGCATGGAAATACTCAATGCCTTCCCCGTTGCATATTGAAACGCTATAAGACCTTCTGGATGTGCAACTTGTAAGGTTTCTAGTTTCTGAAACCTTAGAAATTGTACGAAGCCTGATCAAATTAACTTGATTGTTAAGAAAACACTGTAGAATGATCCAACTATGGCAAATATTGGTATTTTGGAACCGTAACCAGAGCTTTACTAGAGTTAGAATCTTTTAGAACCGAATTCCGATAAAATCTGGAGAAGTTACGGGCTCTAAAAGGTTACTATGAATTTCATTAGTTAAGTAAAATTGAATGGTTTCAGTAAGACTTTTTATCCTAAGGTTCTAGAAATTGAAGATATTTCCAAGTTTAATCATTAAAAGTAAGGAAAAATAGCAAAAATAGATTCTGGAAGTTGGGGGGGCTGTGTGGAGCTGTGTGGAACCTGCCAAGGACTCAATTAGCAGCAGGGGACACCATCTTGAGCCTAGGGGCTGCTTAAGCTGCAAGTAACTGCCTTTTTTAGCCTGTGAGAGCTTATGAGTGCCAGAAACCTATAAATAGGACCCCTTGCTTCACAATTTCAGACAGACTCGGAGCCTTGGTACATTCTCTCTCATCTAGAGAGACCTCTACGCAAAACTCACTAGAGAGCAAAGCTCTAGTTGGTTAATCAACGATAATTAGCACTAATCTTTTTTAATTAGTAAAACTATGTTAACCTATTTATATTTTTCTTAATTAATTAAAGATAAACTCTAAAATTCTTTCCTAATTCAAAATTCTTTGCTGATTATTGAGATTAAGCTTAGGAACACTAAGCTAATTAATTATTATATTATATTAGGACTGAAATTACTAATTTTAACCATAAATTAATGATATTTATACTAATTAAATTTAGATTAAGATGAGATAATTATCAGACCTGTGTTAGACTGTCATTATGCTAGAAAAATCATCTTTTAATTTTTTGAGTAATTTTTATAATTATTTAAGCAAAATTACACTATTTTTAAAGAGAAAAGTAAAGGAAAAAATGATCAAATCAATCTAAAATGCTTTGAGATAATTAGCAGAGATAAATCACATCTTATGGAGCCTGTGATAATTATCTTAACCTCAGATACTTAGTTTAACTAATTATCTCAGTAGAATTACACTGTTTTTAGGGGAATATAAAAGGAGGAAAATAATAAACTAATCTAAAATGCTCTGAGATAACTATCAGAGTAAAATCACATCTTATAAAACCCGTGATAATTATCTTAACCTCATATAATTAATTTAACTAATTATCTCAGTAGCATTACACTATTTTTAGAGGAAAATAGCAAAGTAATCCAAAATGCTTTGAGATAATTATCAGAGTAAAATCACATCTTATAAAACCCATGATAATTATCTTAATTTTAGGTAATTAGTTTAATTAATTATCTCATTAGAATTACACTATTTTTAGAGGAAAATAAAATGGAAAAAATAGAAAACTAATCCAAAATGCTTTGAGATAATAATCAGAGCAAAAAATACATCTTATAAAACCCGTGATAATTATCTTAACCTCAGATAATTAGTTTAACTAATTATCTCAGCAAAATTACACTATTTTTAAGAAAAAAGAAAAGGGGGAAAATAACAAGCTAATTCAAAAAGCTTTGAGATAATTATAAGAAGTAAAAATTATCTTATAAAACCTATGACAATTATCTTAACCTCAGATAATTAGTTTAACTAATTATCTCATAAGGGAAACACTGTTTTCAATGGAAAATACAAGGGAAAAAATAGCAAACTAATTCAAAAATCTTTGAGATAATTATAAATGGTAAAAAACTTTCCAAGGAGCCCTTGATAATTATCTTAATCTCAGATAATTAGTTTAACTAATTATCTTAGTAGGAAAACACTATTTTCAAGGAAAAATTAATGGGAGAAAATAGTAAATTAAACTAAAAAGATTTGAGATAATTATTAGATATAAATCACATCTTAACAAACCCGTGATAATTATCTTAGACACAGATAAATAGTTAAGTTAATTATCTTCGTAGAAAAACACTATTTTTTAGGGTAAATTAAAGGAGGAAATTAGTAAGTCATGTGATATGATTACATGCTATTTATTAGAGTTATATTACAAAATAAAGAGTTTGTGATAATTATGTCAAGGTTAGAAAAGTAGTATAGATATTTATCTAAGTCAAAATATACTAATTCTAGCTAAGAACTAAAGGGGGGAATTAGTGAAACATGTGATATGATTACATGCTATTTATTAGAGTTAGATTACATGATAATAGGGCCGTGATAAATATTTCAAGGTTAGAAAAGTAGTATAGATATTTATCCAAGTCAAATTATACTACTTCTAGTTGAAAACTAAAGGTGAAAATTAGTAAATCATGTGATATGATTACATGCTATTTATCAGAGCTATATTACATGATAAAAAGGTCGTAATAATTATGTCAAGGTTAGAAAAGTAGTATAGATATTTATCTAAGGCAAATTATACTAATTTTAGCTAAAAGTAAAAATGGAAATTAGATAATTGAGTTGGAAAATTAGAAGATAATTACCAGAGATAAAAAACATCCTTATCTACTTCTGATAATTATACCATAGTTAATTAGTGAATTTAGAAAATATGAAAAAGTTATCATGCGTATATAGGAAAATAAAAAATTACTAGGTCAAGAATTTACCAATTAAGACTACAAATTTAACCTAGATTTGGGTAAAAATTGGATAGAAAGGTTAAGTCTAGATTTAGATAATTTACCTAATGATTAGACGTCCTTTTTGTAAGGATAAGATGTTATGGCACCAAAAAGGACCCGAGCCAATCCTACATCTGATGATGAGGGCAGAGCTCTAAAAAGAACTAGAGCATCACACGACGATGAAGCCGGGCCTAGTAGTAGACCTACGTAGGAGAGTCTTTAGGCGCCAGCGCAGCAGCAGATGGCCGATCAGTCCCAGGTGAGTTTCCCATTATTCAAATAAGTCTTTAAATAGTTTAAATTCTTTCATAAGTTAGCATTGCATACGTAAGGAGTGAGTAGGGAGTACCCATTTCAAAAATAAAAACTTGATGAGAATCTAAAATATTCTCTCTCTCTCTCTCTCTCTCTCTCTCTCTCTCTCTCTCTCTCTCTCTCTCTCTCTCTTTTCAGTGCGCACACACTCTCACATGGTACAGAACTGTAGTCTAACTCATGCATGTGTGGCCGTAGCCTCTCTTTCTGCATGCCTTCGATACGGGTGTTGCATGCGTTCGATACGGGCAAGGTTATAAGCATAGATGAAATGACGTTGGGAATGCACAGATCATGGCTTGCAAGCACCGGCTGTTGTAATTCCCTTCTTCATGGTACTGACCCTCCAAGCTCTCCTTGAGTTCAATTGGGTTTGCGATGAGAGGCAAGCAGAAGTAGAATCTTGAGTCAGTCTCAAACTGGGTCTCTCTCTCTCTCTCTCTCTCTCTCTCTCTCTCTCTCTCTCTCTCTCTCTCTCTCTCTCTCTCTCTCTCTCTCTCTCTCTCTCTCTCTCTCTCTCTCTGTGTGTGTGTGCGATTGGGTTCTATGTACAATTGGGCCATGGCAACAAAATACAGACGAAAGAGGACCGAGGGCAGGAGGTTATGACCTCCTTGGCTGTCTTCAACAGGAAGAGACAGAGTTGTAGGCTACGTTTGGAGATCATGGTGCAGGGTGGCGCTTGGGTAGAGGAGGCGAGGCACGGGGAAGAGCAGCTATAGCAAGGCAGCAACCTTTGATAGCGAAGGGAATCTTATGACTATTGAGGGGATTTTTAAAAGATCGAGCCAGTAGTAGCGGCATGAGTGAGTAAGAAACAGAAAAGGAATAATTGACCAAAAACGGGAGGTAACTTCCAACGTGCATTTGTATATAATCTAGGAAAGAATTGTTTGGGTTAAAACTGGTTGAATTAGGAAAGATATGATTGATCATCCTTAAGACAGCTTGTCTCAAGACACCTCCGACTCCTTGGTATAAATTGATGATAATGATGGTTTTCCAGCCACGGATAAGTCGATTACCCCCATGAACGTTGAGTTTCTACTCCGTGTCATGTCCTCATGTTTCTACATAAGTTAGGATACCGTCTTTTATCCTAGGGGAGCCGCCCGGTTGTATGGGCAACTGGTTTGGTGTATGGGCACCCGGAACCTTGGGTGGGGGTTTATCAACTCCGGATTATGAATAATGAATGGGTGTTGTTTTTTTTTTCACCCTTAGGTGGTCTTGAGACAAGAAGAGTATTGGTCATGGTTATTATGGACAATGTTTTTGATTGACAGTACCCTGTCTTAAGTTTAAAGATGTCTGTTTGCTAAAAGAATGTTTTCAATATTGTTTTCAAGGGTTGTTTTAATGAAATCCTATTATGAAGGATAAAGGGAATCATTATTTATATTGTGATAAGAACGTGGTAGTAATTACATAACAAATGAATCATGCGTGAGTGCGGGGTGGTAAGTGGGGATTGACTAAGGTTGTCAATCATGGACGGATGGACCTGATTAGTCAGGTAACTATCCATCCACGCGCATTAAAAACGTTTAGAAAACTTATTGATAATCTAAACTTGTCTGAAAATACTCAGATGGATTTGAGGCTCAACTAGATTATCTCAATCCTCACATGGACTTGAGGCTCAACTAGTACTCTTTTTTTCTCTCTAGAGCATTATAAGTGCAAGGCTCCTTAGTTAAGTTTTGTCCAAATTTGAGGCAACATCCTTGAATGTGAATCTCTTGTACTCTACCTCTTTGACATGCTTCTTATGCATCTTGGACTCATTGAATAAGACATCCAAACTTCTAATGATCTTATGAGATTTGGGGTGCTAGAGGCAAAAGCCCATCTCTCCATCCACACCATAACCAGTGAAGGTCATTTGTGTGACTTTGGGTCAAGCTTCCATCTAAGCTCTTTTATCATAAAGTATAATATCAATCTAGTCCAAATGATTTTCTCATATTAAACTGATCATTTCATGTGGGAGAATAGACGGGAACAAGGGTTAGAATATAGAAATATGCTTATAGGTCTATCTCGACACGTGGCCAATGGTAAAGGGGCCCAAATGAGAGATAATATGTCAAAGAGCAAGGCTAGCCAATGGAGCTTAAAGCCCGTAGGGTTATCTTCATTAAAGATCTCCAAAGGTTAGTGTTAAAAGTCCTTTGACCTTAGGTAAGCTAGGGCTGAGCTTGAGGTGCTTGTCGTGCTTGATGATCAAGGTGCTTGTCGTGCTTGCTAACTAAGATGCTTGAGGTGCTTGTTGTGCTTGCCGACTAGGGAGCTTGATGTGCTTGTGGCAACACTACCCAAGCTTGAGGTGCTTTTTCATGCTTGCTGACTAAGGTGATTGAGGGTAAAGTGTTCAAAAAGTAAAATCCAATCCCTATTCAAGGGGGGCGAGCTCTAAAGCTAGGGGATGAGAGAGAACACACACACACACATACACACACACACACACACAAGGAAAACCCAAGCCTCAAGAGGCAGTAAGGACACATGTCAAGGCCCTACCCATGTTACCCTCATCGTGTGTCTAAAGCCTATTGGTTGGCCTCCCAAGGGGTCCAGTGATAAATTAGTTAATCTAATTAATTGTTTTTGCATTTATCAAGTCCTCTCTTTCTCAAAGGGGAAAGGGGGACACTTGTCCCAAGGCTACCCTTTTTGCTTGATATGGCTCTTGCATGTGATTGGCTAGGCGTGGAAGGGTCCAATGAGCTTCAAACATGAGCTACAAGGGGGGGGTCGACCAAAGCAAGAATGGGGGTTTCTTGGGGGGTATACTCTCCCACACACATTCACATACACACTCTCATTGTGTGAAGTGCAAAGTGCAAGAGCTCCATCTCCTTCTCCAAGCTAGTAGAGAATTTGAGAGCCTACACCAACACTCTTGGCAAAATCAACAAAGAGCCATGCTTCAATGCTTAAGCTTCCATCTTCTCCATCTTCGTTACTATGCTATTATGTATGCTAGCAAGAAGAGTGATGATAAGTGAGGAACTACTTCTTTCTCCTATGGAATGTTTCTTCTTCCTCTTCGCTACCCTCATTCCCCACTAGCTCTCTCCACCTTCGAAGGTGTTTGAGGCCTTGGGACTGAGGCTTGGGAGAGTTAATGCTTTTTACAAAGTTTATGTTATGCTGATGCATGAAGCTTTCCATCTTCATTGCATCAGCTAGGTCAAAAGGAACACAAAGATTCTCTCTTAATGGGAGAATCTATAATACAAATGCCTATTGGAGGTGAGACTGGCTCCACATAAATCCGGTCCTCAACTGTGGTCAAGCTCTCGAAACTCTCTCTCTTACAAAAGTATTGTTCATGCCAAGTTAATTAAGTACTATGTTTATGTTGCTACCATCAATCAAGTTCACCCTCTATGTTCTCAAAGTAATCTCACAAAAATGCTCTCTTTAATCCTCCTTCCGCTATCCTCAAAGTTTGTAGGCCATTCCCATTACATTGGTATCAGAGCATTTGGTTTCTCTTTTCTTGATTAAGAAGAGAGGTCCTTAAGTAGCCTATTAATGGTTTGTAGGCCATTCCCATTACATTGGTATCAGAGCATTTGGTTTCTCTTTTCTTAAATCCTCCTTCCGCTATCCTCAAAGTTTGTAGGCCATTCCCATTACATTGGTATCAGAGCATTTGGTTTCTCTTTTCTTGATTAAGAAGAGAGGTCCTTAAGTAGCCTATTAATGGTTGATTCTGTTAATTATATTAGGGTACATGGGACTGGGATCTATTATAGGTTTTGTTGAGCCCACTATGTGGGATATGGTGCACACCTTGGGAGCTTTCGACGTAATAATGGGGTCTTTTTAGACTTTTCTACGGCTTTACCATTATTGATCCATAAGAAGTCCAAAAGGAGCTATCCCATGGCAACTCTGCAATATTAGACCCACTTCACTACTCTCTATACATAATCTATTTGAGCCGTGGGTGTAGATACTTAAGTGCTGATTTTCAAAGGCTAAGAGGAGTAGCAACTAAGGTTTTGAATTGCCAAAGAATACACTAAGTAAACACATAAGTTTAATTAGCATGGATGACAATAACCAAGAGAGTAGAATGAACATTGATAGCTTTGATTTTGCACATGAAGGTGCTAATGATGAAGCCCCCATCTTTGTCAATTATCTTGTTAATAGGTTGCAGCAAGCTATGGGCAACCCTGCATTGCAAGCCAAAGTTACTCAACAACTTGTGCTTACGGGATTTCCCTTCCCCTCCAAGAGGAGAGAGAGCTTAGGAGACCCCCAAAAGAAGACTCTCTTCCATATGGGAGGATGAATCCAAAGAGCAAGAAAGTAATGAATCTTTAAGTTCCTCTAAAGATGTGGCTCCACGAAGACAACGGTCTAGACGGTCGCCAACTCCTCCCAGAAGGAAACGATCAACCCACAGTCCTTCTCCTCATCACTCCAAAAGGGAAGAGAGGAAACAAATGAAGAAAAGGGCAAGAAAGAGGTCACCCTCTTCTCCTTCTTCTTCACCTTCCTCCTCTTTCGATAAAAGCTATGGCTATTCTCCTAGAGAATACAAGAGGGGAGGCCATGGAGACGAGGGATGGTTTTGGCGGCTGCAGAGAGAGTGGAGGATTGCTTGCCGTCGTTGTTCATGAGTGAGAAAAGGTGGGTAAAAGTGAGAGAGTTGGTTGGCCAAGCGGGAAAACAAAATGGCTACTAGACATAGTGAAAATTAATGGACAGTAGGGGCGAGAGATAGAGTGCCGGATGAGGCTGGACAAAGGAATTGCAATGCATGCAAGTGGAAGGCGGGGGAGGGGGGGGGGTTTGTTGGTTGTTGCATGCTGTAAAGTTGGCTATAGTGTCGTTTCCCTGTGTGCAGCTCCTCCCAGCTACTCTACATGCTCTTCACAACCTGTGGCACTAGCTATGATGGTGGTAGCGATGAGGATGAGTGTGTGTCAAGGGGAATTTCCAGTGATGCAGCGAGCTGTATATTCCATGGTGCCCCGACCACACAGTCTGTGAAGCTTCTCACTCAACTATGTTCTTTTAATTTAAATAAAATAACTATCGTTAATCAATGATTCTCATTTAAAAAGCTTCTTTTAAGCTTTCTTTTTTGCGCTTTATACTCCACCAATTTGCTCATTGGGCCTGGATGAGTTGGGAAGGCTATATTTCCATCAGATTTCCATCTAGCATCAAAGACATTTGTACAACACAAAAGTCACACAAATTGACCTTTTGATTGTTGGCACCATGATCGTAGAGTTTTGTTCCTTTGCATGCATCATCATTCTTCGTATGCTTGCATCTCTGTACACAAATGGTCATGTTCCCTTTCTCCATGGAGGGGAAGATATGGGTTCAAATTCCATCAAATCTTCTTTATTATTATGCTATGCTAAGCAAGAAGAGTGATGATAAGTGAGGAACTATTTCTTTCTCCTATGAATGATTCTTCTTCCTCTTCCCTAACCTCATTCCCCGCTAGCTCTCTCCACCTTCGAAGGTGTTTGAGGCCTTGGGACTAAGGCTTGGGATAGTTAATGCTTTTTGCAAAGTTTATGTTATGCTCGTGATGCATGAAGCTTTCCATCTTCATTGCATCACCTAGGTCACAAGGAACACAAAGATTGTATTGTACCAAGTCTCTCTTGATATGAGAATCTATAATACAAACGCCTTTTGGAGGGGGGACCGGCTCCAAGTAAATCCAATCCTCTACTATTGTCATGTTCTCTAATATTGTCTCTCTTGCAAAAGTATTGCTCATGCCAAGTTAATTAAGTACTATGTTTATGTTGCTACCATCAATTAAGTTCACCCTCTCTGTTCTCAAAGTAATCTCACAAAAATGCTCACTCTAATTATCTTAATTCCGCTATTCTCAAAGTTCATAGGCCATTTCCATTACATTGGTATCAAAGCATTTGGTTTCTCTTTTCTTACTTAAGAAGAGAGGTCCTTAAGTAGCCTATTAATAGTTGATTTTGTTAATTATATTAGGGTAAGTGGGACTAGGATCTTTTATTGGTTTTGTTGAGCCCATTATGTGGGAAATGGTGCACACCTCGGGAGCTTTGGTCTTAATAATGGGGTCTTTTTAGACTTGCCTACAGCTTTACCATTATTGCACCATAAGAAGTGCAAAAGGAGCTATCCCTCGGCACTGTTAGACCCACTCCACTAATCTCTGTAATTAACCAATTCGAGTCGTGAGTGTAGATACTTAAGTTCTGATTTTCAAAGGCTGAGAAGAGTAGCAACTAAGGTTTTGAATTGCCAAAGAATACATTAAGTAGACACATATGTATAATTAGCATGGCTAACCATAACCAAGAGAGTAGAGTGAACATTGATAACTTTGATTTTGTACATGAAGGTGCTAATGATGATGTCCCCATGTTTATCAATTATCTTGTTACTAGGTTGCAGCAAGCTATGGGAAACCCTGCATTGCAAGCCAAAGTTACTCAACAACTTTGTGCTTATAGGATTTTCCTTCTCGTCCAAGAGGAGAGAGAGCTCAGGAGGCCTCTTGATGAGACCCCCAAAAGAAGACTCTCTCCCATACGAGAGGAGGAATCCAAAGAGCGAGAAAGTAATGAATCTTTAAGTTCCCCTAAAGATGTGGCTCTACAAAGACGACGGTCTAGACGGTCGCCAACTCCTCCCAAGAGGAAATGGTTAACCCGCAGTCCTTCTCCTCATCACTCCGAAAGGGAAGAGAGGAAACAGAGGAAGAAAAGGGCAAGAAAGAGGTCACCCTCTTCTCCTATCGAACACTAAACCATATCATTATCAAAAAAAAAAATATTGTGCCTCGGGTAGAAGGTTTGTTTGATAAGCTACAAGGCTCTAACTACTTTAGTAGGATTGACCTTAATAGTGGCTATCATCAAATAAGGATATTGGAAATATATCCTAAAGACCGCGTTTCATACAACATGTGGTCTTTATGAATATCTAGTCATGCCTTTTGGCTTAACCAATGCACCCTCCACATTCAATCGCTTGATGGAGAAAATATTTAGACCCTACCGTAAGTTCACTAGAGTGTTCTTTGATGATATCATCATCTACTTCAAGTCCTTGGAGGAACACAAGCAACATCTCCAAGTGATTTTCAATCATTGAGGGAGAATAAGCTTTTTCTCAACCAAAATAAAAGAAAATTTTTCCCTCAAGAGATTCATTACTTAGGTCATATTATCTCTGAAGATGGTTTTCGCATGGATCCATCAAAGTTAGAGGTAATAAAAGCATAACCTAATCCAAGGAATCTACAAGAGCTAAGAAAATTTATTGGTATGTGTGCATACTACAGACGCTTCATAGCAAAATGTTCTCAAATAGCAGGACCATTACATGACTTAACAAAGAAGAGCAATAAGTATTCATGGACTACTAAGGAGCAAAATGCTTTTGAAAAGCTCAAAGAGAAGCTTACCTCTTGACCAGTCCTCATGCTTTCGGATCTCTCAAAACCATTTGAGGTCCAATGTGATGCTTATGGTGATTGCCTTGGAGCAGCCTTGCTTCAAGAAGGGCATGCCATAGCATATGAGAGCCGAAGGCTCAATACGGTTGAACGGGTCTTGGGCATTTATGAGAAGGAGATTTTAGCTATTCTACATGCCCTAGACACATGGAAGCACTATTTATTGGGGACTCCATTCATTTTACAAACAGACCACCAAAGTCTCAAGTACTTCATGACGCAAACCAAGCTTTCTGACAAACAAATGAGGTGGAAAAATTTTCTTTTTCAATTTTATTCTCATATTGCTCACATTGCTGGGGTAAGCACAATCAAGTGGCTGATGCACTTTCATGACGACCAAAATTTAATGCGGTGTCTATAGAAACTCACAATGATCTATCTTCTATGATAGATGAGTATGCTACCGACCCTAACTTTAAAGATGTAATGTCAGCCCCCTTGATTTGGGGAAGAAAGAGGAACCATTCACCTTGCAGGATGGTTATCTTCTCCATGGCAATAGACTAGGTGTTACTCACCCACTCCCTTCATGAGAAAGTCATGTATGAATCCCATGCTCCTCCCTATGCGGGGCATAGAGGCAATCAACCTACTCTTTGACTAGTAGAGACGTACTTCTATTGGCCTACCATGAAAGTGGACTTACAAGAGTATGTTTCAAAATGTGTGGTGTGTCAAAAGACTAAGTATGATAGAGGGAAGAAACCTGGATTACTTCAGCCATTGCCAATTCCTAATTCACCATGGGAGAGTATATCCATGGATTTTATTTTTGGATGACCCAAGTCTATCCATGTGAATATGGGAATATGGACAATAGTGGACAGGTTTAGCTAGCAAGCACACCAAATGGCAACCCTCTTCATATCTCAAATTTTCAAACACCATGGATTACCAACATCCATTGTGTCAAATAGAGATCCTAGAATGACTAGTAACTTTTGGAAAGGTCTCTTTGAAAATCTAGGTACAAGATTGAATTTCTCTTCAGCCTATCAACCACAAACGGATGGCCAAAGTGAGATAGCGAATCTTAAGATACTTGATCTACTAAAGACTTATGTTGTAGAAGTAGATCAATGCTCACAATGGGAGTGCTTACTCCTTGTAGAGTATGCGTATAGTAATATTGTCCATACTACTACAGGAAAAGCACCTTTTGAGATCATAGAGGCAAGACCTAAAAGTCCCTTGCTACTTAAAGTACATGGGAAGATCTTCGCTGCTGATGAGTATAGGCGTGACCTACAAGAATCTTTTCAAAAGGTTAAGGAGGCTATATCCATCTCTCAACAAAGGAAAAAAGTTGTCAAGCACAGAAGGGTCTTAACGTTCAAAGAAAATGATTGGGTCTTACTTAAGTTTCCCAAGGCTCGATTGAGGCAAACAACGGGCAAAAATCCTACGGGCCATCAAAAGTATTATGCTAAACTAGCAAAAAGATAATATGGTCCTTTTCAAATCTTGAAGCCAATCAATGACATGGCTTATCAACTCAAGTTTCCTAACCAATGGCTCATACACAATGCTTTTCATGTGAGCCTACTTAAGCCCTACAAAGGAGAGCCACCAACAGAACCAACTATTGAAGACCCTCCAGAAATCAAAGACCAAGAAGAGGTGCTACAACCCGAACCTATCCTTCAGCATGAAGACAAGGTACTACGACATGGTAAGATTATATGACAATATCTTATTAAGTTCAAAAATTATCTTTTTGAAGATGCTAGATGGATGCAAGAAATACAGCTTAAGAATAGTATGAACCTTGTCGATGCTTACAATGCTACACTAGAGTAAGCAAATGTAAATGCTTTCTAAATGAACAATGTTTTTGTCTTATAAGACTGATCCTCTTTTGTGCACAAATTGAAATAGTATGCATGCTTAGAATCATGTTTGTGATGATGATGTCACTCAAAAACCAAGTATAATTTGTCACTCTACTTTGGAAGTATGATATGGACTAAAGAGCAGACATGCTTGCGGCAGCTACGTCTCCCAAGCACCAAATGGACTAGTCATCCATTCTGGAATGATGTCGTAGGGTGAGAAGGGATCCTCTACCCACTAAGAAATGTAGACTAATGACTAAGACTTTATATCTTCTACCTGATAGTCAAGGAGGACTATGATTTCAAGAGAGAGGTAATGTCATAAAATCTAATATCTAACCAACCCAAATGATTTTCTCATATTAAACTGATCATTTAATGTGGGATAATAAAATGGGAACAAGGGTTAGAATATAGACATGTGCTTATGGATCTGTCTCAACACGGGGCCAAGGTTAAAGGGGTCCAAATGAGAGATGGTATGTTAAAGAGCAATGCTACCTAATGGAGCTTAAAGACCTTAGGGTTAGCTTCATTAAAGACCTCCAAGAGTTAGTGTTAAAAAGTCCTTTGACCTTAGGCAAACTAGGGTTGACCTTGAGGTAGGAATCCTACCCAAGCATGAGGTGCTTGTCATGCTTGCTAACTAAGGTGTTGAAGGTGTTTGTGGGAACGTTGTCGAAGCTTGAGGTGCTTCTCAATTTTAAATGACTAAGATTCTTGAAGTGTTCAATTCAAACATGATCTCTCAAGAGGCATAAACAATTTTCATGCTTAAATGACTAAGGGCTTGAAGTGTTCAATTCAAACATGATATCTTAAGAATCATAAAAGATACATGTCAAGATCCTCCCCATGTGGCCCTCATGAAGTGCTTGAATCCTATTGGATAGGATTTATAGGGGTTCAATGAGAATTTAGATGCATGAAAATAAATAATTAAGTTCTTTCTCTCAAAGAGGAAAAAGGGGACAAAAGAGAGAGAGAGAGAGAGAGAGAGAGAGAGAGAGAGAGAGAGAGAGAGAGAGAAGGGGGGGGGGGGGGGGGGGGGGCATGAGAGGGGGTATACTCTCCCACACACACACACACACACTCTCATTGTGTGAATTGCAAAGTGCAAGAGCTCCATTTCCTTCTCCAAGCTTGTTGAGAAGTTGAGAGCCTACAACAACACTCTTGGCTATGGAATGCAAATCCAACCAAGAGCCATGCTTCAATGCTTAAGCTTGCCATCTTCATTGCTATGCTATTATGCTATGCTAAGCAAGAGTGATGATAAGTGAGGAACTATTTCTTTCTCCTATGAATGATTCTTCTTCCTCTTCCCTACCCTCATTCCCCGCTAGCTCTCTCCACCTTCAAAGGTGTTTGAGGCCTTGGGACTGAGGCTTGGAATAGTTAATGCATTTTACAAAGTTTATGTTATGCTCATGATGCATGAAGCTTTCCATCTTCATTGCGTCACCTAGGTCACAGGAAACACAAAGATTGTATTGTACCAAGTCTCTCTTGATGGGAGAATCTATAATACAAACGCCTTTTGAGGGAGGACCGGCTCCAAGTAAATCCAATCCTCAACTATTGTCATGTTCTCTAATACTCTCTCTCTTGCAAAAGTATTGTTCATGCCAAGTTAGTTAAGTACTATGTTCATGTTGCTACCATCAATTAAGTTCACCCTCTATGTTCTCAAAGTAATCTCACAAAAATCCTCACTCTAATTCTCTTAATTGCGCTATTCTCAAAGTTCATAGGCCATTTCCATTACATGCTCCTCTAGACCGAGGGATGCCATGCGCACACGCGCACACACACTGGGTGCAATCATCCCCCGATGCCTAGAGTGAGATGGATTCCTCTAGGCATGTATTTATATTAATTGATAAAAAGAGTCATCTCATAAATGAGGCTATTTACATTCCACTTCGGGAATAAAGGAACATTATTGAACTAACTACAAAACCTATGTCTTATTGGATTATTGAATGTCTTGGTAGCTATTGTCAACCAATTGTCCATGACTCAGCTTCCTTGACCTGCTACATCATGCACACATGACCATAAATGTTAGTCTCAACCTTCTCATAATCTATCCATAAGAGAGGATGATGTGATGAATTAGTTTTTTATGAATCCATTCCAGAACAAAGGATGATGTGATGAATTAGTTTTTGATGTATCTTAATAAGGAGTATCTCATAAGTGACAATCTGAAGGTGTTTGTGTTGATGGAGAAGTGTCCTTTAGAGTCTTGAAGATTGGAAACCAATTTTCAAGAGTGGATATAAGCTATGCAAGTTATGAAAACAAGGATCTCAAATTTTAGGTCCCTGAATTACAAGTTTTAATATTGAAGTTCCGTGATTTACAGAGTTCTACAATGCAGGTTTCTAATCCACAGATTACTGATTTTCAAAGAAGTTGCATACATGAATTTGCTAAATTTCAAAGTCTTGTTGTTTCTCAAGCGAAGATGATTAACAATCTCTCATAAGAATTGGAGAATGAGAGGCATTCAAGTATGGTCACAACAAATGAAGTGGTTTGCAAAATCAATCAACTTCAAGAAGAGAAGGCATCCTTGATGGTGAAGCTTTCCAAGTTGTTTTGGACAAAAATAATCGAACTGAGAATTTGAATTCTTAACTTACTCGAATCATGAATCTTCAAACCTTGATGTTATGGAAGGTGTCTTGAATGATGAAGTTGTCGTGAATGATCTTTATGATGCTGGTGCTTTTGCAAATTTAGTCAAGGAGATTGGGTGGAAGTGCATCTTTTTCCAAGGAATTTTAGTTTCTTGATCGTATTCTTAAAGATTTGTACTTCTTATGTGGTCAAGTTCTTGATGTCAATGTTGTGTATGGTTTTTATGATGCGAAGGAGATGGTTTTGATTGATGATGATGCAAGTCTTGTGCAAGTTCCTAATGACAATCAAGTGGTTTTTCAATAAGATGTTGTGAGAGTGCCCATATGCGGAAGCATGAGAGAGAGAGAGAGAGAGAGAGAGAGAGAGAGAGAGAGAGAGTAGACCACAAATGCAAGATATGGTGAAGAGGGGGCGATCAGCCCCCCATGACTACCATGCGCAGAAGACTCGATACACAATGACCAGATAGTGTTGAAGTGCCCAAGGGGAGGTAGGGCAAAGCCTGGGAAAAATCCCCTGCATATATTTTCATATTTCATTTATATCTTGAGATTGTGTATTGAGAGCATCATTTGCAGAGCACTTGTGTTTTCTCTCTCTCACTCTCACTCTAGCGTTTTCAAGCGGGTGCTAATTTTTTTACCTAATCACTGAAAATGTACCCTTCAAGCATCTTAGTTATCAAGCACGACAAGCACCTCGAGCACATGCTTAGCTTACCATCTTCTCCATCTTCATTACTATGCTATTATGTATGCTAGCAAGAAGAGTGATGATAAGTGAGGAGCTATTTCTTTCTCCTAAGGAATGTTTCTTCTTCCTCTTCCCTACACTCATTCCCCGCTAGCTCTCTCCACCTTTGAAGGTGTTTGAGGCCTTGGGACTGAGGCTTGGGGTAGTTAATGCTTTCTAAAAGTATATGTTATGCTTGTGATGCATAAAGCTTTCCATATTCATTGCATCACCTAGGTCACAAGGAACACAAATATTGTATTATACCAAGTCTCTCTTGATGGGAGAAACTATAATACAAATGCCTATTGGAGGGGGAACCGCCTCCGTAAATACTGGTCATTCTAAGATCTCTATCTGACACGATGGATGTTGGCAATCTGTGGTGTTTGAAAATATAGGATATGAAGAGGGTTACCATTTGGTGTGCCTTAAAAGTCTTTTTGAGAAGAATAAAGTGTGCTTGTTTGCTAAATATGTCGACTATTGTCCATATTCTCGTATTCCCATGGATAGACTTAGGTAATCCAAAGATAAAATCCATGGATATACTCTCCCATTATGAATTAGGGATTGGCAATGGCTGGAGTAATCCAGGTTGCTTCCCTCTATCATACGTTGTCTTTTGGCATACCACACATTTTGAAATATACTCTTGCATGTCCACTTTCATGGTGGGCCACTAAAAATATGTCTCTACTCTTCGAAGAGGAGGTTGAATCCCTCTATGCCATATATAGCGAAGAGCATGGGATTCATACATCACTTTCTTACGAAGGGAGTGAGTTACATATAGCCCGTTTCCATGGAGAAGACAACCATCCTACAATGTGAATGGTTCTCTTTCTTCCCTAAGGCAAGGGCTGACATTATATCCATGAAATCAGGGTCAATAGCATATTCATCTATGATGGAAGATAGATCATTGTGAGTTAATATAGACATCCCATTTGCCGTTGGTCATCATGATAGTGCATTATGCTTACCAAAAATATGAGCATTATGAAAATAGAATTGTGAAAGGAAATTTGCCCACCTCATTTGTTTGTCGGACAGCTTGGTTTGGATCATGAAGTATTTGAGACTTTGGTGGTTGTGCGCATCTGTCGCACGTGTCAATGCAAGGGACTTGCCGTACACTATGTGCAAGCCACAAATGGCTCCAAGTACACAACCAAACTAAGCTCAAGAGAGCAAGGGTGTGTCGCTCACCGCCCTACGCTCTCTTTCGTGGAGGATTCCTCCCCGCGAAGAAGAGGGAGCCTCCGCTGTGCCGCGCTCAACCGCCTCGCCGCCGCAATGCTTGATCACACTCACCCTCTCTCCCTCTCTCTCTCTCTCTCTCTCTCTCTCTCTCTCTCTCTCTCTCTCTCTCTCTCAAGCGCACACACACACACACGTACACAAAGGAGACGGAGAAGGAGATGGAGCAAGAGCACTCTTCTTGCATTGCACAAATGAGAGAATAAGGTATTTTAGGTTTAGATTGACTTTTATATGGGCTTTCCCATTCACACTTGAGCGCCCATGCTTAGCCAACTAACCCTTGAATGTTCCAATTAGAATGCACCTCTCATCGACGATCACTCTTACCCTTTTCCTATTGGATCGACAAGCCCGATCCTTGACTCAAAACAACGTAATGTCCGTGGATGTTTACTGGGCGATAGGGAGCGTTTGGGCAGTCACCAAGCCTCCTATTCGCTCGGTGTTGACTTCTTTGTTGCATGTAATGTATTTGACACCTAGGTCATCACCAAGCGATAGGGAGCTTGGGGAAATCCCCAAGCTTTCTATTTGTCTAGTATTGACTCAACTGCCTCTTCTAATGACTTTAACCCCAAGGTCAACACCAAGCGATAGGTGACGTTGGGAAATCCCCAAGCTCCCTGTTCGCCTAGTGCTGACTCCACTATCTGACTTGTCGGTTAACATGCCCCCCTTCCTGATGTAGATTCCGTCCTCGGAATATAACAGTGCAGCATCGGGATCCGCGATAGGAGTACATGTAATAGAAGAAAAACAACATTGTAAAGGCAGCCTATGCATGCGTGCAACAAGTGAGATGCATACATGATATTCTAAGAAATGCAAACAAATTCATGAATTGTAACATTGCCAAATAAAATAAGCGTAGTACCTGAATAAAATGCAATTGAGTTAAGGTCTATTAGGTTGACTCTAAGAGAAGTACACAAGAGATGGGGCTAAAGTAAGTACTAGATTGACTAAGTTAATTAAAAAATATCGATTAAAGAGTAGTTAACCCTAGGAATGCTTGTTGGGGTCTCAAGAATAGTGATGTTTTCACTTATACCACTTAAGTGTGATCAACATAAAATACAAGGAAGTTTGTGCTATTTGCTTTCTCTTTTCTTTTTCTTTTTTTTCCCTTTTTTTTCTCTCTTTTTTGTTGTTGTCATGGTTGTCAATCACAAGTAGCTGGGGGACTCGAGGTCTCAAATACCAGCAATTGGGAGACTCGAGGTCTCAAATACCAACTTGAGCATAAATTAGCTAGGAGACTCTAGGTCTCAAATACCAGCTTAACACATGGACTTCCACAACACAAGTCACACTTACGTGGAATAAGCTAGAGACTATATCCTCATAGCCTAAAACATTACTAAAGTTACTACAATCAATGTACTATTTAGGAATTAAAGTCAACAATTAAGTTGCTTAGTTTAGCTTAAGGTCTTGATACCTACTTAAAGCCAATTAATAGACCAAAATCAAAGAGAAGAACAAGGTACTAGAAGTTTGAAAAGATTATAGCATCTAAATTGGCAATGTCACAACTTCATAAATTTTATGCATTGTTAAAACTCAAATGACAAGATGCAAACATGTAACTTTGGAAAGCATAGATAAAAGGAAGTAGTACACCTAATATAATGGAGAACATCCGTTGTAACACTTAAACATCCATTGTTGTTGTCCTTTGAAGGCATCCTTATATAGTCACAAAATGCACAATAGTCACCACCAAACATCCACCTTCTAGAGGCACATCAGTGGGAAGAGGTACCAACCCTTCTTGAACATAATTAAACAACATAAGAAACCCTAACCTAATTATTTTCACTCCCCCTAGAGAGTCAAGGGAATAGGATATTGTAGAGATTTGGGGGGAACCCTAAAGTTAAACCCCTATCCTTGTCGTCGAGAAAAACAAAGTCATCATTCGTGAGACCATATGTGCCATCCGTGTAATCATGTAAATTGTTTTCATAATTAGAGGCACCAATGTTAACTAAGAAGGTCACTAGATGTCTATAGTCATCTTGGTCAAAAGGATAAGCTTGTGCAATGGGAAAAACGCTCTCTACTAAGTATGGATTAGTCGTGGTCAAGAGACGTATCAGCCATTCTAACTCGTCAAAATTTCTTTCATGTGCTAGCGTACCTACAAAATCCCACTCACAGACAAGCACCGGAAAGACCATGTGAAACACTTGTGACAGGTAACAAGGGTACCTCTCACCCAAGGCAGGAGTGGATGACTCTAGAGTACTAGCCATATCTGTATACACAGATAGATGATGGTTAGAGTGCAACTATTAAAAGGGTCGTGTCCTTGTGCATAATGTGTTTTTATGATTTTGTGCTAAGTATAAAACTCGTAGGTTTCCAGATTTCTGTTTGGGGGCTCTTGCTCTTTTACTTTGTTATTTTTGTTTTTTGTGAGTATAAGGCTTTACATATACATTCCCTAAGATTGAGAGATTGAGAGGTTAGGGAGGAAGGTTGAGTGCCTTCCTTGGGTATATCATACCTTTTGGAATGATGTCGTCACCTTTTGGAACCAATTGTTCCAAATTGTTATTAATGAAGGCTTTAACCAATAGTTTTCGATCGCCATATACGTTTCATCTAGTTGCAAGGGTGGTAAGGTACTCTCCTATGATTTTATTTGCAACGTTGTTGTAGGTGGTGAACTTACAATGGGAGTGAAAACTCTTCCTTGTTTGTATGAATATGTACAATGGTAGGTGGAGGTTGTGTCAAAGCTTCTATTTCCGTATAGGAACTACATGAAGAGCAAGAAGCTTCATTTGACTTTCCTTTTCCTAAGCTAGGTGGAACAAATTGTTCTTTCTTCGGTACCCAAACTAGCTGTGGAGTGGGTGTGTAGCATTTTGTGATTTTTTCTTTTCCACGATCTTCAATTCGTTTTGGAGCGACAGGATTGGTCTCACATGGGTCAGGTGACAAGTAAGAGCACAATTTATATTTTGGCACCCAGATTTGGTCATTTCCATCATAGTAGCCTTGGGCTTCTAATAGTTGTTTAGGAATCCAACATGATTTGGTTTTCACCTTCTTAACCTGAGTGGACGCCTTCCTTTGAGGTTTCCTTTGTGAATTAACTTGAACCATAGGGGAGTCCGATGATGATACCTTGGGGCCCCATTGATATGTACCCTTGGTCAAACCACGTGGAGCCTTTGATGTAGCACTATCTGCCGTAGCCAAGGAAGTTGAAGCTCTAGAGGGTTGTGCTACTGGCAAGGATGTTGTGACTTTTTGGATTGACAATATTTTGTTGTTTTTTGTGTTATGAAGAGGTGAGATTTCAGGTGTTATTCCTTGAGCCGTAGGGCCATGAGTTGGTTTCTGCGTCGTGATACTCTTGGTCTCTCAATCGATATTACAGTTGACTGCAGACATCCATTTGCGCCCTAGGTTTATATTACCATCCATAAAAGTAGCAGGCATGACCAAAAAGCTTTGAACCACGGTTCCATTGTCATAAATAACAAGAGTGTGTAGGATTCCAAAAACAGTGGTCTTCTTCTTATTGACACCCTTGACTTGAATGGTGCTTGTGGATAGGGGTGGTTTTCCTAGATGACACCAAACTCCATAGGATAACAAATTATGTTGAGCTTCTGTATCCAATAATGCGTTATAATACTCTCCCAAGAGGCTATTTAGTTCAATTGGATATCGTAGAGTTGGCTCAGATTCCTAGATTAGCCTCTCGTTGGCGTTTAAGATGTTGTTGTCTTTTTCAAGCCTCAACTCTTGCTTGGATCTTTTTAAGCTCTGCCTGTTCTTTGGCTGCTTTCTTTTGATTTATTCTAGCATGCACATATTCTCGATATCATCGTCTCTTGTATGAACTTCTTTTCTTGCTGAGGTTGGGATTTTGGGTTATGTTTGAATTAGACCCGCTTGATATGTCTTCCCTTGTACCCTCTTCATTCTTGGATAAATTACCATAGGTTGTACCCTCTTCATTCTTCGCTTGTACCCTCTTCATTCTCGGATAAATTACCATAGGTTGTTGTACTAGGCCTTTTGTGTGTAGTTTCTTGACTTGATTCATTGGTCATTTCCTCTAGCCATGAATCTATCTCTCCCTAAGATTCCGTTTCTGAGGTGTGTTGGTCATAATCCCTTGAGGTATCATCAATTTCACTCTTAGGTAGGTCTGCCTCTCTTTTATCATCAGAGGTTATATGCGCTACACCTAAGATGTTTACTGGTACGATTTGTTGGATCTTCTCCCCTTCATTAACATCGTTAGCTCCATGTTTGGAGCAAGTGGCTCTACTAAAGGTTTCCTTCAAGAGGCTAAGCACGCTCGACCTGGATCGTGGGCCCATGGCATGCATGTCTTTGCTTGTGCTATCTGGATTAGGCATTGGGTAACCCTCCATGATGTCGTATTCAGAGGAAGAGTCACTAGACACAATATGCGGGTCCTGAGTGGTACTACCTTGGGTCCCCGCCGAGGGCCCAGAACCTAAGGTAGGTGGGTATTGAGATCTCGCGTAAGTGGAAATGCTCGCTAGTTGCTTGGCCTCTAGCACACAACCAGGGCACAGATGCATGTGCCTTTGGCACCCTACAAGCTTCAGCGAATACCCTCGAAGGTTAACCGCTTGATCTTTTGGGCGTTTTGCACCCCGTTTCCACTTGTTTTTTGATGTTTTTTAATGTCTTTTTACGATCGTTTTTTGGATTAGAGTGTGTGATAGCTCAAAATGAGCGTATTGCTCAAGGGGTCGTGGTGTGCTTTACAGCACAGCGTTCGGTTACCCGAAGCTCCATTGGTCCTCAAAAGGGTCGATTTTTACTTGGGTGTGAGGCTAAAATAAGTAATTCTAAAGGGTGGTTGAGGCTTGAGCCTGAGCGTAGGCTTTGGCTTGGGCTTGGGGAATATTCCCGATCTCGGTCCTACCTTTAAATTTATTTATTTATTGGGATAAGGTCGTCACGGCCACGCCACGCGCGCGCACACACATACCTAACCTACCTACTTACAACTAACAGAGCTACTCTTACACACTAGCACAGTACTACAGCAACTAATTAACTAACAGATCTACTTACTGTACCTTATAGAACTAACATTGTAGATCTAATACCTTAAGCAAACACCTTATGAATAGAAAACACAGTACCTTACATAAAAAAACTAACACCTTATTAACAGAAAACAATACTCTGCAGTAAAAACAAAGGTCACAAATCCTTCTTAACAAGCCACACACCTTCTTTCTCTACCTTTTCTACATTTCATAATGCACCACAAAGCAGCATAGAGTGTTATTCGAGCTTAATGCAGGGCATTCCCTGGCAACGGTGCCAAAAATGTGGGCATATGTCACACATGTCAATGCAAGGGACTTGTTGTGCACTGTGTGTGAGCCACAAATGGCTCCAAGCACACAACCAGACTAATCTAGCAAGCTCAAGAGAACAAGGGTGTGTCACTCACCTCCCTACGCTCGCTTTCGTGTAGGATTCCTCGCCTCGAAGAAGAGGGAGCCGCCGCTGTGCCACGCTCAACCGCCTCGTCGCTATCGTGCCGCCACAATGCTCGATCATTCTCTCTCTTTCTCTCTGTCTCTGTCTCTCTCTCTCTCTCTCTCTCTCTCTCTCTCTCTCTCAAGCACACACACGTACACAAAGGAGACGAACAAGGAGATGGAGCAAGAACACTCTTCTTGCATTGCACAAATGAGAGGATAAGGTATTTTAGGTTTCGATTGACATTTATATGCGCTTGCTCGTTCACACTTGGGCGCCCATGCTTAGCCAACTACCCCTTGAATGTTCCAGTTAGAGTGCGCCTCTCATCGGCGATCACTCTTACCCTTTTCCTATTGGACCGACAAGCCCGGTCCCTGACTCAAAACAATGTAATATCCGTGGATGTTTACTCGACAGATGCCTATCTGCCAAGGTCAGCACCAAGAGATAGGGGGCGTTTGGACAATCACCAAGCCTCCTATTCACTCGGTGTTGACTTCTTTGTTGCATGTAATGTATTTGACACCCAGTTTAGCACCAAGCAATATGGAGCTTGGGGCAATCCCCAAGCTTCCTATTAACCTAGTATTGACTCAATTACCTCTTGTAATGACTTTAACCCCAAGGTCAACACCAAGCGATAGGCGACATTGGGAAATCCCCAAGCTTCCTATTCGCCCAATGCTTACTCCACTCTCTGACTTGTCGGTTAACAGTGGTTAGTTCGTAAGATGAATGGAGTCCCCAATAGATAGTGCCTCCATGTGTGTAGGGCATGTAGAACAACTAGTAGCTCTTTTTTTTATATGCCCAGCAGTCACTCATCAGTATTGAGTCTGTGACTTTCATATGCTATGGCGTGCCCTTCTTGGAGCAAGACTGCTCCAAGGCAATCTCCACAAGCATCAAAGTGGTCCTAAAATGGTTTTGAGAGCTCCGGTAGTGTGAGAACTGGTTGGGAGGTAAGCTTTTCTTTAAAATTATCAAAAGCATTTTGCTCTGTAGTAGTCCATGCATACTTAACGTTCTTTTTTGTTAAGTCATGTAATGGTCCTTTTATTTGAGAGATTTTTTCTATGAAGCATCTATAGTATGCGCACATAACAATAAAACTTCGTAGGTCACGTAGATTCTTTGGGTTAGGCCATCCTTTTATTACCTCTTAATTTTGATGGATCCATATGGAAACCATCTTGAGAGATAATGTGACCTAAGTACTGAATCTCTTGAAGGAAAAATTCACTCTTCTTTTGGTTAATGAAGAGTTTATTCTCCCTCAAAGCTTGAAAGATTACCTGGAGATGTTGCTTATGCTCCTCGAGAGAATCGGAGTAGATGATGATATCATCAAAGAATACTCGAGTGAACTTGTGATAGGGTCTAAAAAAATTCTCCACTAGGCAGTTGAATGTGGCCAGATGTTAACCACCGGCGTCCACTTCTAGTAGTCACGGGCAGGGCTTGTCGCTCGAATAGGAAAAGGGTAAGAGTGGTCACCGATGAGAGGTGCATTCTAACTGAAACATTCAAGGGTTAGTTGGCTAAGCTGGGTGCCCAAGTGTGAATGGGCAAGCTCATATAAAATTCACCTAAAACTAAAAATCACTCATTCTCTCATTTGCGCAATTGAAGAGTGCTCTTTCTCCATATCCATCTTCTTCTCCATCTCCTTGTGTGTGTGTGTGTGTGTGTGCGCCTGAGAGGGAGAGAGAGAGAGAGAGTGTGTGTGTGTGTGTGTGTGTGTGTGTGTGTGTGTGTGTGTGATCGAGCATTGCAACAGCACGGTGGCTGCGAGGCAGTTGAGTGCGGCACGGTGGTAGCTCCCTCTTCTTCACAGCGAGGAATCCTCCACGAAGGGGAGCGTAGGGCGGTGAGTGACACATCCTTGCTCTCTTGAGGTTGCTAGATTAATCTGGTTGTGTGCTTTCAGCCATTTGTGGCTCGGACACAGTGTACAACAAGTCCCTTGCTTTGACGCGTGCGACAGATGTGCACATTTTTGGCACCACTGCCGGGGAGATGCCTTGCACTAAGCTTGAATAGCACTCTATGCTGGTTTGTGGTGCAATGTCAGATGTAGGAAAGGTAGAGAAAGAAGGTATGTGGCTGTTGAGAAGGATTTGTGAAGTTAGTTTTTGATGCAGTATATTGTTTTCTGTTAGTAAGGTGTTAGATATGTACTGTTTTCTGTTTGATAAGGTGTTGACTTTAAGGTATTAGATCTATAATGTTAGATCTGTAAGGTGCAGTAAGTAGATCTGTTAGTTAATTAGTTGTTGTAGTACTATGTTAAACAGTGTGTAACAATAGCTCTGTTAGTTGCAAGTAGGTATGTGTGTGTGTGTGTGTGTGTGTGTGTGTGTGTGTGTGTGTGTGTGTGTGTGCACGCGCACGTGGCATGATCGCGGCGACCTTATCCTCCAGAGAGTTTTTTTTAAAATCCATTTAAAAGGAAGGACCGGGATTGGGAACATCCCCCAAGCACAATCCCAAGCCCAAGCCCATGCTCAGGCCTCAATCACCCTTTGGGCTTACTTATTTTAGCCTCACACCTAAGTAAAAATCAACCCTTTGACAACCATCGGAGCTTCAGGTAACCAAACGCTGTGCTGTAAAGCACACCACACTCGTTTCGAGCTGTCACATTAAAAAACATCAAAAAACGAGTGAAAATGGGACGCAAAATGCCTTAAAAATCAAGCGGTTAACCTTTGAGGGTATTTGTAGGGTGCCAAAGGCACATGCATCTGTGGCTGTGGTCGTGTGCTAGAGGTCGAGTAACTAGCAAGCACTTTGACTTACGTGGGTTCTCAATATCCACCTAGCTTAGGTTCCGGGCCCTTGGCGGGGACCCAAGGTAGTACAACCCAAGACCCAAACATAGCGGCTAGTGACTCTTCATCGGACTATGATATTATGGAAGGGCATCCTACACCAAACCCCGAGCAAGTAAACAAAAATGTACCTGTATGGGCCCCACAGCCTGGATTTAGTGTGTTTAGTCACTCTATAGAAACCTTTTGTAGAGCTACTCGCTCTGAACCTGCCGCTAGTGAAGTTTACGAAGGTGAGGGAGAGGTAGATTCACCTTCGGTATCTCAGAGGGAGCCTATACTCCCCTAGAGTGTCCATGTCAATATCCTGCCCCTTTCTTTCATGGAAGAACCTGCAAAGCAATCACCCCTCGAAGTTCTACTACCCGATGGTAGGAGTCTTGCGGAGGTGCAAGAAGTTGAGCGCTATATGCAAGCGGCTAGGGAGAGGGAAATGGATAGTTTCCTAGAACAACACCGATCCATGAAGGGAAAGACCCCTGGGACAACAGGCATAGCAATTGAGCAATCGAGTGCTCCTGAGTTAGTAGGCAATGTGGGTCAAACTGTGGAGAACAACAATGCTTCCACCTCAAGGGAAACCTCTAGTACGTCGGGCCTAGAAAGGGTTATTTTTCAACAAAATTTGAGAATATGACCTACAAACTGAAACCTTGACTGACCTGTACACGAGTTACACATACCATATAGGTTGGTTAGAAGTTGTACAATCTACTTCTAGCACTACAAGTCTAGAGGAGCGGCAACAACAGATGGTCTACAATGTCATCCATAGCATCGTCCAATCGGAGAGGCAAAACTGAGGGATTAACAGTCCTTCAACGGGCCTTGTGAGATTGTTGGATACGGGCAAGGCCAGACAACCAACACTATCACAGATGGAAACTCCTTCAATGATTCTAATGGACCCTTTATATATTGTGTCGCCTGGAGTTTTGATATAGTCTGAACCCACAAGTAGTAGTTTTACTTTTCCAAATCTAGCTCATCTGTCTCTCGGAGACACTACAAAGAGGCAAAACCGAGGGATTAACATTCCTTCAACGGGCCTTATGAGATTCTTGGATACGGGCAAGGCCAGACAACCGACACTATCACAGATGGAAACTCCTTCGATGAGTCCAATGGACCCTTTATATATTGCGTCGCCTGGAGTTTTGATATAGTCTAAACCCACAAGTAGTAGTTTTACTTTTCCAAATCTAGCTATCTGTCTCTCGGAGACACCACTGCTATGATACCTACTCCGGTGATGAGTACAAAAAGTACACCTTGGATCTCATTTGTTAGCACTGCACCGCTACCTAGTAGCACAATTCCCCCAACAATACCTACACGTGTGCATCAAGCCTATGTACCTGTCGCATCTCATGCCCACGTAGCTCCCACACCCCCAATTATGCCAAGGGCTTACACTCAAAAATGGCTTATCGGAGCTCTTATTCAAGTGGGGCCATAGCATTTAGCAATAACATGTCGTATTCGGCACCGGATATGCCTAGGGACACACCTATGAACTGGGTATGAACTTTGGACCACCACGTGGTACACCACCATACAAGGTATGGGACCCGAGGGCTGCGCGTATGCCAAGGCCAAGGCCAACTCCCATCCCACATGTAGTTCCAGGAGCGCCTGCACCTGTGGCCACTATACCTGCTTATTTAGGGGATTTGGCAGCATTTGCTCAAACCATCAGTCGATCTATTGCTGAGAATATGTGTAACATGCCTGATAGAGAGCATAGAAGTACAGTACAAATAGCCAAGCTCACACAAAAATTTAGTGGAAACAGGGATGTGATAAAGCATATTGAAGTGTTTGAACAAATATGCGGTTCTCTAGGAGAACACAATGACCTGCATAAGAGTAATGCTTTAAGCCTAACCTTAAGTGGGAAGGCTGGGGATTGGTATAGAACCCTAAGGGTTGAAGAAAAAACGATTTACCCTACTCTTAGGAGACTGTTCTTGACATAATACATACGAGAAGGAGTGCTTTGGGGTGTAGCATCTCAACTCTAGAAAGCCCAATGAGAGGAAGGAGAGTGAGTGAGAGACTTTATCAGTCGCTTGAAGCATTTGAATTCTCGTTGTAATCCAAATGAGCGTTTCATTAATAATCAATTTCTTGATAGATTCATTAGGGGATTACGACATGAGGATATCTACAATGGGCTAGTCATTAGAGGTATCACCACTTGGGAAGCAGTCACCACCAATGCAATCCAATTGGAGGATAAATTAATGACTCAAGGAGAAAGAGTGTCTATTGAACCTAAATCTACTAGTTCGCAAGCATCGGGGCATCAGCCAATGACCCTATAGCCTATTGCTAAGGAGCCAAAGATATTTGAGATGACTTTAGCAGATCTCACAAAGGCTATTCAAGAGAGTCTTAGAGACAATTGTGCTCCGCAAAACAATCATATGTATCCAAGAAGGGAGCAACAATGGTGCTCAGTATGCTATGGTCCACATAGTACCAATGAATACCCTACTTTTAGAGTAAAATTCAACGGGAATTGCAATGCCTTTGGGAGGTATGGTCATCAAGCTAAGGATTGCCTAGTATTTAAGCGTGCGATGGCCAATAAACCAACCTTAGCATGGACAGACACACCTCGAGTGCCTACATTCATGCCCGCCCCACCTCTTGAACAAACGTCACAACACATGGTCTCTAGGGACCAAAATGTTGTTCAAACAACACTCTTACCACCTCCAGTGCTAGGACCACAACCACCACATCGAGAATCACTTATGTGAATCAAGTGGGTTGTGAGTCTCATCTATTGCTTGTTTAGAAGGTTGTGAGGAAGATATAGACCATAATATTGCCTAAGGGATTGATGCGCTTGAAGAAAGTCTATAATACTACATGGAGGACTATTGGGGACAAGTCAAACCTGTCTATCAAGTGGCTGCTCTTGTTGCAAGAAGCCAAAATACCAATTACACTGCCAAGAGACCACCTCTTCAATGCTATGAGTGTGGAGGTCCACATTGTGTGGCCGAATGTCCTATTAGGCTACAAAAGAACGCCACACTAATGCAAACCAATCAAGCGAGCACTTCTACAATGCTAATACTCATGTGTAATCGATGTGGCATAGATCATTTGGTTGCCCAATGTCCAAATAATCCAAAAGCGCCAAAGATCATGCCATTAAACTTGAGTTGAGGTTACCCAGGAGCCATCACAAAGTACACTTGTGGTACCAGTAAACATACTCACACAATCAATGCTCCAAAAAAAAAATTATATTCTTGAAGAAAGAGACTCGACATCAATTGTCCAATCTCAGAAGAAGAAGAAAACACGAAGGAAGAGATCACAAAAAGTAGCGAACTCATACCCCAGTTCAAAGACCAACATAGGGACTGGTGACGACCCCGTGTATATGAATGATGCTGAAGAGGATTCTGATTCATGTGAAACCATGGAGACCAAAACGACCACTAAGAAAGAAGCCAACAAGGAAGATCGTCATGAGCCACAATGACCAGGGTCATGACCAGGGTCAAAGAAGAAGATAGGAACTTATACAAACCCTACAAAGGAGGAGATCAAGCGAGTCAAGCAATTAAGGAGTTTGGTAGAAGATACCCAAAGGGATCTAGAACCAGCACCAAGGTAGATCCAGATTACATACACATTGTTCCCTACGCAACAACAACCTCACAAAGTCCATAGACCCCTAGCCATATCTAATGTCATCCAAGAAGAAAGTGACTTAAAGTCATGGGAAAGTGGGCGTACTTACTTCTTGTTGGAAAGAATGTTTACAGAGGGACTACCTAACCCTATCGAAGAAATGGAGATCCCATCTTCCCCACGTCAAGGGACTGAAGCCCTAAAGGTGCCGTTAAATATTGCCAAATTGATGGATTTCATGGCTTCAAAAGTTAGAGCCACCGTCATGTCCAAACTATATGGAGACCCTGAGCTATTCTTAGCTCTTTGAACTTTCCTCAATTGTCATAATAATCAATATCTAATTCTCCTAAATGATTTTCTCATATTAAACTGATCATTTAATGTGGGGAAGTGCCAGGGGAGAAAAAGCTAGAATATTGGTTAAGCTAGCAGACCGGCCACAGTAGGGATCCAAAGGAGGGAAAATAGGGATACAAAGGGGGGGCCATCTGCAAAAGAGCCATGTGCAACAATGGGCTAAAAAGACCCTAAGGTTCAGCCCATTAAGACTTCCAAAATGCTAAGGTTCCAAAATTCAATGGTTGTGTCCAAAGGTCAACCCTAGGGGAATTGGATGCTTTGTGTGTGTCCAAAAAAGTCTTTGCACATCCCTACATAGCAGGGGGCGAGCCTTGCATGTAGGGGATGAGAGAGAAAGCCACACACACACACACACACAAGCTCCCTTTACACAAAGGGAATGAGGGACACATGTCAGCTCCCTAGGCCAAATGCCCACAAGGTGTACCCAATTCCTATTGGATGGCCTTGGAGGTGGACCAATGAGAATTAGGCTAGAGTAAATATAGTTTAATTAATTTAAAAACACTTAATAAAAGAACCAATGAGAATTAAGTCCTCTAGAAGACTATTGGACAGTCTCCCAAGTGGTCCAATGAGCATTGAGCAGCCCAATGGCTTGCCTGATTCCTATTGGCCATGAGGCAAAGGGGTCCAATGAGAGTTTAGATGAATTATTAAATTACCTTAAGCTCTCACAAAAGGGGAAAGGGGGACACATGTCAGAAGGCTATCACTTATGCTGCTTAATAGTCATTGGCTAGCCCTGGGGAGGTCTAATGGGGAGATAGCAAGAGCAAATAGCAAGAGGGCTCGCCCAAGAGAGAGAGGGGGCTGATTTTTGCAAGGCATTATCACACACACACACTCACACAATCTCATGTGTGAAGTAAAGAAGACTCTCTCTCCTTCTCAAGCTTTAATGGAAAGCTTACCGCCTACTCCAGGCTTGTGAGAAGGGAGGCCTACACCAACAACTCTTGGCATTGTGATGCAAATCCAACCAAGAGCCAAGCTTCAATGCATGCTCATATCCTCTACCATGCTAATTACTAAGCTAAGCTATGCTAATATGAGTGATTATGTGAGGAGATGTACATCTTTCTCGTAAGATACTCCTTCTTCCTCTCAATCTACTCTCATACCCTGCTAGCTCTCACCATCTTCGAAGGTGTGTGAGGTCTTGGGTCTGAGACCGGGGATAATTAATGTTGTGTTTGCTAAGTGTTTTTCTTAGTGCATGAAGCTTTCATCTTCATTGCATTAGCTAGTCTTGAAGGAACACAAAGAATTGTATTGTACAATGTCTCTCTTGATGGGAGAAACCATAATACAAAGCCTTTTGGAGGGGGGACCAGCTCCATGCAAATCCGGTCCTCAACTGTTGTCAATAGCTTAATTTCTCTCTCTTTTGAAAGTATTGTTCATGCTATCTAACTAGGTGTTATGCTTTTTGTTGCTCTCTCCACCCAAGCACTCTTGTAATTCTCATTAGGAATCTATTCTAATGAAATGCCCACTATGTTCATGCTAATTTCCGCTACACACAAGTTTTTAGGCCATTAAATGTTACATCAATGGAGAAATGAAGGTTGGGCTACCACAATTTGTAGAGATGGATGGAGCTAGGGAGATGCCAATAGAGGAGGAACACTTAGATCCATAACCCAACCTAGATGAGAACCTTGTTGTAGAAATACCTATTAACAAGTTGGGACAATACTTTGAGGGCGATGAATCCAATGCAACCATACCAATCACTACCAAGGGATTAACTATAAAGGGAATCCTTGATAGTTGCACTAGAATTAGCATTGTGACTAAAAATTGATGGGAAACTATGGGAAGACCTCACCTTGGGACCACAACCATAGTAGTAAAGATGGCCAATGGGTCTATTGTTAAACCTATTGGGATGCTAGAAGATCTCAAAATCAAGGTCTTTGGACATAAAATAAAAAATACCTTCAATGTTATGGATTCCTCCAAGCACACTATGACATCTGAGTTGATCTTAGTGTTGGGATTAAAGCCCAAGTGGCCTCTTATGCGGATATGGCCGGCCGGCCGCCTAACTCACTTACCTCTGACTCTTTGTATATACTAACTTATTCTTTGTGAATACTAAGGAATTGGGAGATAACCCTTCTAACAGTTCTCTGCGTACTGTGTACTGTGTAAGCTCACTGTGTGTGTGAGAGAGAGTCGACCCACGCTCCGCTCCGCGACTTCAATTGGTATCAGAGCCTTGGTTCAGTGCGGATTTGCGCAATCGCGCGCGCGCACTTTTCCGGCAGATTCTGGATCCGGAGTTCGAAAATTCACACTCGGCGTTCCGGGAGCGTTTCCACCAGGGGACCTGGCGTTTTACCCCCCTTTCGAAGCCGTTTATGCCCTCAGAATTTCGTTCTGAGCACTACAGCAGAAGATAGATTTTCAGCCGCAAAGAAATCCGTCTTGTGTAGATTGACAAGCAGGAGGTGGTCGACATCAATATCGACATCGACATACATCACTTATTCGTCTTCAGAGCATCATCTATAGACCAGGTACACATATATATCATCAGATATATATATTGTAGTCTGCATTGCTACTTCTTGTGCTTGCCAGGTTCCAGGGGAGGTGTGGCCATACGACGGCTTGACACCATTGGCATGTATTGCAGATTGATGTACTGTGATTGTGGGTCTACTAGTTGTGAGTCACGCTAGCAGACAGACCGCCGCAGCGGTCATAGAACAGTGATTGGTCTATTATAGGATGTATGCTAGTTCTGGGCAGTTTGCTGAGCCATCTGAGAGGGTCGTGTGTGAGGTTTTTTGAAGCCAAGCACTGGGGGCTGGGTTACCCAGTGTGAGGTGGATTAGGTTGCTGGAGTTCCCCTCTACACGCATCTTCTTCGGCGACTTTTATCCCTTAGGATGTATGACTTTGTGTAGACACTGGATTGCATCTTATGCGTCAGGCCGTTGAGGCATTGTTCAGGGTTCAGTCTTGAGACAGATACAGGTTCTGTCATCGCCCAGAGAGGAGACAGTGTATGCTTACAGGATTTGTCACTGGTCAGCTATTTATGATTGTTTTTTGAGCTATCTTTTGGTTCCCAGAGCTCAGTTTACAGGGGAGACTCTGTCAAAAATTTTCAAAATACTGACAGTTTCTGAGGAGAGGTGTTCAGCTTGTTGATTACAGCTTGTTTACTATGTACAGAGGCCAGTTTACAGGGGAAACTCTGCCGGATTTTTCTCAAGAGTAAACAGTTTGGCAGATATGGCATCTTCTCAAAGTGAGACTCTTTACAACATAAAGAAGCTGGATGGCACAAACTTTCCATTCTGGAAGAAGCAGATTTGGCAAGTTTTGGTGCAGAAAAAACAAGTGAAGCCATTGAAGCTCAAAGGGGAGAGACCAGAAGGTATGGCTGAAGATGAGTGGGAAGAGCTTGACGAGTTAGCTTGTTCCACAATCATGCTGACATTGGCAGAAAATGTTTACTTCAACGTAGCAGAAGAGACTACAGCGTATGGCGTATGGCAAAAGCTATGTTGTATGTACGAGAAACAAAGTGCTGCTTCTCAGATTTACTGGCTCAAGAAATTGGTGGATTTGAAGATGAAGGAAGGGACAGCCATGTCAAATCATCTGAATGAATTTCACTCAATTTTCAGCCAGTTAACAGCACAGGAGATAGTCTTTCCAGATTCAGTGAAGGCTATGTTTCTCTTAATCACTTTGCCAGACAGTTGGGATACTTTTCGTACAACGTTAAGTCATTCTGTCGCGCCAGAAGGTCTTACAAGTGCCAATGTAGAAGGCAGCTTGCTCACAGAGGAAGTGAACAGGAAGAACATTGACAAAGGCAAAGGCAATAGCGCTTTGGTCGTTCGAGGGAGACAACAGTTTAAAGAAAAGAAGGGTAAGAAGGCACAAAACCGAAGTAAGTCTCGTGATTCGAAGTCAAAGGATGACATAGAATGCTACCATTGTGGCAAGAAGGGTCACATGAAGCGAGACTGTACGAAGTGGAAACAAGAAAAAGGCAAAACAAAGAGTTCTGAGCAAGATGAAAAGAAGAGTTCAGTGAAGATTGAAGAGGTGAATGTCACAGGATCTGGTTCAGACAATGATTCTGGTATAGCAGCTGGTGACATCTTCCTTACAAGCAATCTTGATTCTGTTTTCTTGACTGCAGAGGATGGACATGCTATGAGTGATTGGATTATCGACTCAGGGGCATCTTTACATGTTTCTCCGCACAAAGAGTGGTTTACATCATATGTGGCTACTAAAGATTATGTCAGACTTGGCAATGAGCAAGTTTGTGACATACTTGGAGTGGGAGATGTGCAGTTGAAGTTTCAGAATGGCTCTTCTTTATAGCTCAAGAATGTCAGACATGTTCCAGCAATTCGAAAGAGCTTGATTAGTACAGGGAAGTTGGATGATGCAGGTTATGTGACAGTTTTTGGGAACAGCGCTTGGAAGATCTCCAAAGGTTCGATGACTGTAGCACATGGCAGCAAGTCAGGAACTCTATACACTTTACATGTTTCAGAGGTTAAAAACCATGTAATTAATGTGATTGAGCAGCCAAGTGTGTCACTGTGGCATCGTAGGTTGGGACATATGTCAAAAAGAGGAATGGAAATACTTTCTCATTATGGTTATTTGCCTGGTTTTTCATTTCAAGATTTCGAGTTTTGTGAGCATTGTGTTTATGGTAAGCAAACACAGGAACCGCACAGATCAAAGAGGAATCGTAGGGACGAACGGTTAGCTCTTGTACACAGTGATCTATGCGGACCAATGCCTAGTTTGTCACTAGGGGGAGCAGCGTACTTTTGTACATTCATAGATGACTATTCTCGCAAAGTATGGGTTTACTTCTTGAAGCACAAGGATGAGGTGCTCAAGGTCTTTAAGACATTCTTGCAGCTGGTGGAGAATCAGAGTGGTCAGAAGCTGAAGTGCTTGAGAACTGACAATGGTGGAGAGTACGTTTCCAAAGCTTTTCAAGACTTTTGTGAAGCAAAAGGGATTAAGCGGGAACTTACTGCACCATATAATCCTTCAGAGAATGGGGTTGCAGAACGTATGAATAGGACCATACAAGAGAAGGTCAGAAGCATGTTGTCAAATGCTGAGTTGCCTGATGGATTTTGGGCGGAAGCAGTGGCTACAGCAGTCCATTTGATCAACAGGTCTCCTAGTAGGGTTCTGGATAAGAGTGCAGTGGCCGAGATGCTATGGACAGGCAAGGCACCTTCGTATAAGCATCTCAGAGTCTTTGGTTGTGAAGCTTATAGCCATATTCCTAAGGAGTTCAGAAATAAGTTAGAACCAAAGAGCAAGAAGTGTATATTTCTTGGCTACGGAGAATCGGGCGAGATGGGTTACCGGCTTTGGGATCCTGAGTCCAGAAAGCTTATTCGTAGCAATGATGTGCATTTCAATGAAGCCAAGTTTCACGCTAAGCCAGAGAAGACAGAGGAGATCAGAAGAGTTGTCTTCAGGGAAGATGGACCTAGTGCTAGCACATCAAGACAGCATGGTCAGGCTCAGGAACAGCCTATAGTGGCTAGAGAGGCAGAATCAGTTGTGGTGAGACGTTCTGAGCGTGTCTCCAAACCACCTGATCGTTATGTGCCATCTCTAAATTATGTCATGCTCACAGATTGCAGAGAACCATCTTGTTACAAGGAAGCATTACAAGTGGTTGACTCGAAAAAATGGCAGTTGGCCATGCAGTCAGAGATGACAGCTCTGCATAAAAACCAGACATGGAAGTTGGTTAAATTACCACAGGGCAAAAAGGCTCTACCTTGTAAATGGGTTTACAGGTATAAGATCACCGCTCATGATAGTCAGCCAAAGTATAAAGCAAGGCTTGTTGCCAAGGGCTTTAAGCAAGAACAAGGCATTGACTTTGATGAAGTCTTCTCTCCAGTGGTCAAGATGACTACATTGAGATGCTTTCTTGCATTGGTTGCTATATTGGATTTGGTGTTGCACCAAATGGATGTCAAGACAGCGTTCTTGCATGGTGATTTAGATGTGGAAATTTACATGCAGCAGCCAGAAGGGTTTGTTGAGAAAGGCATGGAACATTTGGTATGCCAGTTGTTAAAGAGTCTTTATGGCTTAAAACAATCACCGAGGGCATGGTACCATAAGTTCCACCAGTTTATGCTTTCTCAAGGCTACAAACGTAGTGAGTTCGATCACTGTCTATATACAAAGAAGGCTAAGGATGGCAGTTGGCTGATCCTTATTTTGTATGTGGATGACATGTTGATTGCTGGCAAACACTTGGAAGAAATTTCAGCTTTGAAGTCAAAGATGGCAAAATTGTTTGACATGAAAGACATGGGTGAGGCAAGTCATATACTTGGTATGCGCATTGAGAGAGACAGATCAAAGAAGTTGATTTGGTTATCTCAAACAGAGTATATTGACAAGGTTTTGCAACGTTTCAATATGGAGAAGGGAAAGGCATTGAGTGTTCCATTGCCACCATATGTGAAACTTAGCAAACAAGATTGTCCTGTGTCTGAGGAAGAAAAGGCTGAAATGGATAAGATTCCATATGCGTCTGCAGTGGGTAGTTTGATGTATGCAATGATTGCTACACGTCCGGATATTGCATTTGCAGTGGGAGTGGTTAGCAGATATATGTCAAATCCCGGCAAGAAACATTGGGAGGCAGTGAAAGGTATCATGAGATACTTAAAACATACAAAGAGTATGCGCATATGCTATGGTAGTCAGGATTTGAGTGTCAGAGGATACACTGACTCAGATTATGCAGGAGACTTGGATAAGAGGAGATCTACATCAGGCTATGTCTTTACATTGGCTGGAGGTGCCATATCATGGCGATCTCGATTACAAGATTGTGTTACGCAGTCTACTACAGAAGCTGAGTATGTTGCAGCAAATGAGGCATGCAAAGAAGCTATTTGGCTTGGTAGATTGGTTGCAGACTTGGGAATCAAAGTAGATATGCCAGAGTTATATTGTGATAGTCAAAGTGCTATACAATTGGCAAAGAATCTAGTGTTCCATTCGAAGACTAAGCATATTGATGTCAAATATCACTTCATTAGGGAAGTACTTGAAGACAAGCAGATACAACTGCTGAAGATCCACACCAAGGACAATCCTGCTGATCTACTCACAAAGGGACTTCCAGGAGAGGGCTTTGTGCATTGTCGTGAGTTATTGGGCATTGGATAGATGGCAGCCATGTAAATCTTTGTACATTTATGTTCATAGATTTACAGTTACTTAAAGTGCCACATTGGACTTTAAGTGGGAGGTTGTTGGGATTAAAGCCCAAGTGGCCTCTTATGCGGATATGGCCGGCCGGCCGCCTAACTCACTTACCTCTGACTCTTTGTATATACTAACTTATTCTTTGTGAATACTAAGGAATTGGGAGATAACCCTTCTAACAGTTCTCTGCGTACTGTGTACTGTGTAAGCTCACTGTGTGTGTGAGAGAGAGTCGACCCACGCTCCGCTCCGCGACTTCACTTAGGACGTCCTTTCATGAGGGAAGCAAAAATGGTGCATAAGTGGTCTAAAAACCATGTCTACTTGCAGTTCCAAGATTCTGTCATTCGAGTGGATCTTGTAATTGGTCAAGCACATCCTCTAGGAAACATGTTTATAATTGATTATAGATCTGACACCACATTTCACTCGGCTCCATTGCAAAATTGCAGTATTGTTACACATGTAAAGTGGACACTTATGTTGGGGAAGATTCTCCTTATATGGATGTACTACCTGGGATGATTGAGTCAGACAATGTGGATTGGGTCCACTTAGCAGCAACCATAGACACTTGAGGAAATAGGGAGACGATCTGGGTAACACTTGAGGGGGATGAATTGTCACCACTCGTACCCTTAAATATGCTAGAAGCAATGCATATAGCTTCTGATGACGTAGAGAATGAAGGTTTGACTGGCATTGGAACCAGGAGTGTCTCACAAGACTATAGCCACACGATTTGGGGTCAGAATCATCAATTGAAACTGATTGTGAGGACAAAGAATTTGAGTTAAATCTTAGTGCAAATGTGGGGAAAAACCATTCAGGGTCCAGTGGTACCCTAGATGACAACCTATGCAAGGGAGCAAAAGACACAAGTAGCAAATCATCTAGTGACTCTTCACTAGAGATCAAACGTAATTGAAAATTAGACAAGAAGAGTAAGAGATATAAGAGGGGACGATATTGAGCAAATGTGCATGCTAGAATAAATGAAAAGAAATCTATCGTAGAATGGCTTAATTATATAGGGGCATGTGATGCTCATCAAAAGTTGGTAACTCGGGTGAATACCTTCAAAGCGTTATGTGGCAACCCATTGACATCGCACAACTAGAGGCTACAGAGAAGCCAAAGTTGAGCCGTACCGTAAGGAGATGGAAAAATCGAGAGTTAGCTCAACAACAAAAGGAATCAAAAGTGAAATCACAGTCCATAGAACAACATGACCCACAGACTTACACCCTGCACCTGAACATTTCAAATTCTACACCACAGAGGAACGTAAGTTTGTGTATACAAAGGCTCAAAGAAAACCTATCGATGGAAGCAATGGAGTCTATGATGGTCCAGCAATAGTTAAGGAGCAAGAGTTAACAGACCCGAGAGAAGAGTCCAAACCTGTTTTCATTGCCCAAGATTTGACAAAGACTGAGGAGTATGTACTTAAGGAACTTCTCAAGGAATTCAAGGATATATTTCCTTGGACATATCATGATATGAAAGGTGTTCCACCTTCCGTGGTGCAACACACAATCCCCATGAATAGCATGGCTAACCAGTTTAGCAACAACGACCCTACCCAATGAATCCTAAATATGCAAAGATCATTCAAGAGATTGAAAAGCATGTGAAATGTGGATTCATATACTCTATTGAGCACTCGGAATGGGTTTCTCTAATAGTGATTGTGCAAAAAAAGAATGGGAAACTCATAGTGTGCGTGGATCTCAAGAAGGTCAATGCCGCCACTAGGAGGGACCATTACCCCTTGCCATATTCAGAACATATGCTTGAAAGAGTTGCAGGAAAGGAAGCTTATAGCTTTTTAGATGGGTACTCTGGATACAATCAAATCACAATTGCACTAGAGGACCAAGCTAAAACGGCTTTTATAACCAAATTTGAAGTGTTCGCACTTCGTGTTATGGCTTTTGGCTTAACCAATGCCCCTGCTATCTTTCAAAGATTAATAAACACTGCTTTTAGAGAATATTTGAGGGAGTTTTGCGAAGCTCTCTTAGATGACCTTTGTGTTTATTCCTCTTGAAAAGAACATCTATCATGCTTACGAAAAGTGTTTGAGAAGTGCAGATTGTATCGCATCTCCTTAAACCCTTTCAAATGCCAATTTTGGGTTAAACACGGAGTCATTTAGGGCTTATAGTATCCAAAAATGGGATTTCCACAGATGAGAGCAAAATTAAAGCCATTGTTGAATTGCCACCACCTACAAACTATAAAGGACTTCAAAGGTTCATGGGCCATGTTGGTTATTATCGACGATTTATTTTAAATTTTGCCAAGATAGCTCATCCTTTGTATAGGCTTCTTATTGAGTTCCATTGGACCGCAACGTGTGACCATGCTTATGAGTCATTGAAAAAGACCTTGACAAACGCTCCCATTCTACGAGTGTCCGATTGGAATATAACTTTTCATGTGCATATTGATGCATCAAACTTTGCTATTGGGTGTGTTCTAGCTCAACCAGGAGAACATAAATTGGACTACCCCATTAGCTTTTCAAGTCGTCAATTGAATGATGGCGAGAGAACTCCACCACTACAGAGTGGGAAGGTTTAGCTATGATTTATGCAGTGAAGAAATTTCGCTACTACCTTCTTGCTAACAAGTTTTTTTTCTATGTGGATCATCAAGCCTTGTTGTATCTAGTAAATAAACCTTGTTCCACGGGAAGAATTACACAACGGTGTTAATTCTCCTTGAGTTTTATTTGACCGTTGTAGTGAGCCTGCTAAAAGACATGTCATGGTGGATCATTTGTCTCGCATACCCAATGGTGAAGCCCCTACTGGAGTCGATGATGAATTGCCCGATACTTCCTTATTTCTAGTCGAGACCGTGCCTAAATGGAGTGACAAGATTGTGAACTTTCTAGTTAATGGTTCTCCACCCAAAGAGCTTCGTAAGGACATAGCTCTAAAATTGTTAAAAGAATGTGAACCTTGTTCTCTCATTGTGCAGGAACTCTCTACAGGATAGGGAAGGACGATATTCTTAGACGTTGTGCGCGTGAGGATGAGTATTCATACATACTGCAAGAAGCCCACATGGGTATAGCCGGAGGACATTTCTCAGGGGAACTAACAGCTAGAAAGGTGTTGCAATCAAGCTATTGGTGGCCTTACCTTATTCAAGGATGACTTTTTGTGAAGGGATGTGATGAATGCCAACGCTTTAAGAAGCCACAAAGGAAGGTTAAGATGCCTCTACATCCCATCAAGGTAGCCCAACCATTTGAAAAGTGGGGCTTAGACTTTGTAAGCCCGATTAGTCCGGCTGTGCGTAACACTCAATTACGATATCATTGTAGCTACCAACTATGAGACCAAATAGGCTGAAGCAAAAGCAACACGAAAAGCTAATGCAAAAAAAGACAACAGCTAAGTTTCTCTTTGAGAACATTATCACACGTTTTGGATACCCCTTTGAACTTGTGAGTGAAAATGCAACCCATTTTATAAATGAAGTGATAAAAGAACTCACGTGAGACTTCATGATATCCCAGCACAAGTCTACACCTTATTATCCACAAGCAAATGGCCAAGCTGAGAATACAACAAAACTCTCATCTCCATTTTGACAAAGACAATTGAGGCTCATCGCACAGATTGGAATTTGAAGCTGACTTCAGCTCTATTGGCTTATTGTACTTCTTACAAAGTGGCTATTAATTGTACACTATTCAAAATGGTATATGGCCAAGAAGCAGTTATGCCATGGGAGTTTGTAATTCCTAATCCGCACATAGCTTCACAAGAAGGTTGGGATGGTAACCCTTTAGTTGAGCGCTTATACATCCTTTAAAGATTAGATGAAGAAAGACAATCGGTTGTGCAAAATGTACTTGTGAAGAAAGATAAAAGGAAGAAATGGTTTGACAGTCATCTAAAGAACAAAGATATCAATGTTGGTGATAAAGTCCTTATGTATGGAGTACGTAATGAAAAAAGTTAAAATATGCAAAAAAAAGACCATATCGAGTGTGTGAAATTACCTCGCAAGGTACCATTCGTGCGGAGACTCTAGATAGAGTTAAAACCATTGGATTCCTCAATGGGAGTAAATTTAGAAGGTACTATGATCCTCTAAGCCAGGAAAAGTTACAAGCCATCCATCAAAAGAAAGCAACCAAAGAACAGGCAGAGATTATAAAGATCCAAGCAAGAGTTGAGGCTCGAGAAAGACAACAACGTCTTAGACACCAACAAGAGGCTAATCTGGGAATCACGAAAGCGTTTTTTGAAGACACTGATGATGGTTCATTGGAATCTGAGCCACCTCTATGATATCCAATTGAATGAAATAGCCTCTATGGGAGAGTACTATATAACGCATTATTGGATACAGGAGCTCAACATAATTTGTTATCCTATGGAGTTTGGTTGAGCTAGGAAAACCACCCCTATCCACAAGCACCATCCAAGTCAAGGATGTCAATAAGAAGAAGACCATTGTTTTTGGAATCCTATACACTCCTATTATTTATGACAATGGGACCGTGGTTCAAAGCTTTTTGGTCATGCTTATTGGTACTATGGAGGGTAATATAAACCTTGGGTGCAAATGGATGTCTGCAGTGAAATGTAATATCGATTGGGAGACTGGGAGTATCACGACGCGGAAACCAACTCATGGCCCTACGGCTCAAGGAATAACACCTGAAATCTAACCTCTTCATAACACAAAAAACAACAAAATATTGCCAATCCAAAAAGTCACAACATCCTTGCCAGTAGCACAACTCTCTAAAGCTTCAACTTCCATGGCTACGACAGGCAGTGCTACATCAAAGGCTCCACGTGATCTGACCAAGGGTACATATCAATGGGTCCCCAAGGTATTGTTATCGGAACCCCCTATGGTTCAAGGTAATTCACAAAGGAAACCTCGAAGGAAGGCGTCCACTCAGGTTAAGAAGGTGAAAACCAAATCATGTTGGATTCCTAAACAACTATTAGAAGCCCAAGGCTACTATGATGGAAAAGATTGAATTTGGGTACCTAAATGTAAATCATATCCTTCCCTATCCACTATCAAACCTTGTGATTCCAAAGCCGATGGAAGACCGTGGGAAGGGAAAGATCACAGAATGCTACACATTAATTCCAGAGCTAGTTTGGGTTCCAAGGCAAAACCAATCTATTCGGCTTAGCTCAGGAAAGGGGGAGTTCCATGAAGCTTCAAGCTCCTCATGTAATGCATCCATAGAGGTAAAAGCTTCTACACACCTCCACCAACCATAGGCAGTCTCCATGAAGCTACAAAAGATTTGACACCTCCCATTGTTCAATTATTACATGATGCACTACTTCAATCTCGTTCATGGAGAGTAACTTACCACCCTTGCAACTCGATGAGGCACCCAAGGTAATAGAAAACTATTGGCTAAAATCCTCACCTATTATCAATTGGAATAACTGGTTCCAAAAGGTGATGACATCCTTTTAAAGTATGATCTACCTAAGGAAGGGGGGAGTCTTTATTCATGTCAGCCTATTGAATTATTTTCCTCTTACCCTTCTTTCCCTGACCCTTGAGCTTTTAGATTTTAGGAATTGTATATCTATAAATATAAAGTAACTAACCACCCTAGTTTTCTTTTTTTTTAAATAGTGAGGAGCAAGAGCAATTAGCAAACGAGTGTGCACAATACCAGTCAAAACCATTGACCTAGATCTACACATGTCACATCAGGTACATTGAAACAGAAACCTATGTCATCAAACACTTAACCATCCTCTATTTGTGTTCACATATATGGCTGATTCTTACGAATATTCTTTTTACCTAATCCAAGTAATGCATTTATGTTATCCTCATATTTTCTCTGAATGGGATTCGGTTCAAACACTTGCTTGTGAGAGAAATGTTGAGGAGTTAGACTGGCTGGTCCTCCTCTTGACTACGATGGATCCCTATACTATCCAAGAAGTTTTTCCAATTTCCCAAGTTTACCCTTTTGCCCAGACTGAGTATGCATACCTCGTGACATTCCTAATACTATTCTGCATGGAAGAGGACGAGGACGATAATGGTGATTGGACAGATGAGACACACGGCCTTATCGAAGAGGATTACACCTACCTTGATGATGAGGATGGCGGTTTAGCCTTAGAGCTACCAATCAAGCTCTCCAACCTCCACTTACTTTGATCCTCACTACTCGAGTGATGGAGGATAGGTAGGATTAGTATGATAGGAGTGTTTCTATTTTAGAGTTTAGTGATTAGCAAAGTTCTTTTTTTCCACTGATGTGCCTCCGAAAGGTGGAAGTTTGGTGGTGACTATTGTGCAGTTTGTGACTACATAAGGATACCTTCAAAGGACAGCGACAATGGATGTTTACATGTTACAACAGATGTTCTCCATTATATCATGTGTACTACTTCCTTTTATCTATGCTTTCCACAGTTACATGTTTACATCTTGTGATTTGAGTTTCTAACAATGCATAAAATTTATGAAGTTGTGACATTGCCAATTTAGATGCTATAATTTTTTCAAACTTCTAGTACCTTGTTCTTCTCTTTGAGTTTGATCTATTAGTTGGCTTTAAGTAGGTATCAGGACCTTAGGCTAAACTAGGCCACTTAATTGATGACTTTAATTCCTAATAGTTTATTAATTATAGTAACTTTAGTAATGTTTTAGGCTATGAGGATATAGTTATCTCTAGCTTATTCCACCTAAGTGTGACTTATGTTATGGAAGTCCATGTGTTAAGTTGGTATTTGAGACCTCGAGTCTCCCGGCTAGTTTATGCTCAAGCTAGTATTTGAGACCTCGAGTTTTCCAGCTATTGGTATTTGAGACCTCAAGTCCCCCAGCCACTTGTAGCAACTATGACAACAACAAAAAAGAACAAAAAAGAGAAAGAGAAAGCAAACAGCACAAACCTCCTTGTATTTTATGTTGATCACACTTAAGTGGCATAAGTGACAAGATCACTAGTCTTTAGACCTCGATGAGCATTCCTAGGATTAACTACTCTTTAGACGATATTTTTTAATTAACGTTGGTCAAATTAGTACTTACTTTATCCCTAGCTCTTGTGTACTTCTCTTAGAGTCAACCTAATAGACCTTAACTCAATTGCATTTCATTCAGATACTACACTTGTTCTAGTTGGCAATGTTACAACTCATAATTTTTTTTTGCATTTCTTAGAATATCATGTATGCATCTCACTTATTGCACGCCTGCACATGCTGCCTTTGAGCTTTCACAATGTTGTTTTTTATCTGCTCTACAGGTACTCCTCTCGTGGATCCCGATACTGCATGGTTATATTCCGAGGGTAGAATCTACATCAGGAAGGGGGGCATGTTAACCACCGGCGTCCACTCCTAGTAGTCATGGGCTAGGCTTGTCGGTCAAATAGGAAAAGAGTAAGAGTGATTGCCGACGAGAGGCGCACTTTAACTAGAACATTCAAGGGTTAGTTGGCTAAGCATGGGCGCCCAAGTGTGAATAGGCAAGCTCATATAAAAGTCACCTAAACCTAAAAATCACTCATTCTCTCATTTGTGCAATTGAAGAGTGCTCTTTCTCCATCTCCATCTTCTTCTTCATCTCCTTGTGTGTGTGTGTGTGTGTGTATGCGTGAGAGAGAGAGAGAGAGAGAGAGAGAGAAAAGGTGTGTGTGTGTGTGAGAGAGAGAGATCAAGTATTACGACGGCACAGCGATGGAGAGACAGTTGAGCGCGGCACGGCGTTAGCTCCCTCTTCTTCGAGGCGAGGAATCCTCCACAAAGGCGAGCGTAGGGTGGTGAGTGACACACCCTTGCTCTCTTGAGCTTGCTAGATTAATATGGTTGTGTGCTTGCAGCCATTTGTGGCTCGCACACAATGTACAGCAAGTCCTTTTGCTTTGACATGTGCGACACATGCGCACACCAGAGCATTTGTCAAGCCAAAGGGCATGACAAGATATTCATAAAGACCAAACGTTGTGCAAAAAGCAATCTATACAATACCTTCATTCACTATCCTTATTTGATGATAGCCACTTTGTAGGTCCATCCTATTGAAGTAGGAAGAGCCTTGTACCTTATCAAACATCCCCTCATTTTGGAGGTAATTCCATAGGAATGTCATCCGTAGATACATCTTTTGACTTTCCACCTTCGTTTGTCTTTTCATTTCCTAAACTCACCCTTCACTTATACACTTAATACATTTTGAAAGAATTGTTATTTTTTTGAGATAAGGAAGACCTAACACTTTGTTTTGGTAAAATATTAACATCATTTAGAGACTCTTTGAAAAAAAACCAAATACACAAAAACTGAGATTTTCATCGACTTATCAAAAGCAGGTGAATTTACAAGAGGTATAGTACAACCCGACTCATTGGCATATATATACACGTTCATTTCCCTGTAGGTGAAATGAATTCTCCTTTCAGGAAACTTCATGGTTGCAGCCATGTAGTTGAACCATGGTGCCCTTAGGATAACATCCTCATGTTGGACAAAGGAGATGAAAAAGTCTTCTTTGTCGACATAGCTTTGGACATGAAGCCTCAACTTCCCAATCAAGTGAGTAATGGAGGCTTGTTGTCCCTTGAAAGCTCCATCGGAAGTTACAATATCTCCCATCTTGAAAGCTGTCCTCAAATATGTACCATTCAAGAAAGCAGTAACAATTCTGACTGATGTACATCCCAATCGAAATGAGGTGCCAATGCACATAGAAAACGCACAGTAGTCATACGACAAGTGGGAGCAAAATTTTCTTCATAGTCTATGCCTTTTTGTTGTGCATAACCCTTTGCAACAAGTCGAGCCTTATAGCGATCAAACTCACCATCCCGCTTGCGTTTCAATTTGTAAACCCACTTCGTACTAATGGCCTTTTTTCCAGGAGGCAAATCACATAAAGTCCATGTGTCATTTTCTATAAGTGCATCATATTTTGATTGCATGGCAGCCATCCATTTTTTTGAATTTTGTGCTTCATCCAAAGATAGAGGTTCCTCAACGTCATGTAAGCTAGACACAGCCAAAGCATAATAATCTGATGCATAAGATGCATGGTGAGAACCTGAACTAGTATGCCTAGACAAAGGTGCATCAAATTTATTGTCACGCAAAGTATGCGCCAGTCATTTAGGCATACCTCTAGCTTGCTCATTCTCAACCCTTTCCTCATCAAGTACATCATGTACATCAATATCAGTGATAGGCTAATCTGTAACATTTTCAAAAACCCCCATAGGCTGTACATTTTTTTCATTGTAATTTACATTCATACTTCCACCACTTGAAAGAGGCAACAAAATGTCATAAATGTTCAATGAGCTTACATTATTGTCTCTAGTACATGACAACAACGGCTCAATAGAATCTTCCACAAATACAACATCCCGTGGAACCAAAATTCGCTTTGTTTGCAGATGATACAACGTGTTACCTTTGCTTTCAACACTATAACTAACAAAAATACATATGCCAAACAACCAAAAAACGTACGTGATCAATAGAAGGCTTTCTATCATGCCATGCTTCATATGGAGAAATAGACTGCAAAGCTTTCATAGGACACCTGTTTAGTACATAAGTGGCATACATGATGTCCTCAAGCCAAAAAGAATGCAGCAAAGCTTGACTTTTGACCATACATCATGCCATTTCCATAAGTGACCTATTTTTCCTCTCAACAACTAGCCATTTTTCCTATTTTTCCTCTCTACGACTCCGTTTTGTTGAGGTGTATAATGCACTGTACATTGGTGTTTTATCCCACGACTAGCCAGAAATGCATTGAATTCATGGGACATGTATTCCCCCTCTCGATCCGAACGGAGGGTGCCCATAGTACATTTCGAGACATTTTCAGCCATAGCCAAAAAAAAAAAATTGAAGCACATAAATACTTCGTACTTCACTTTAAGCGGAAATACCCATGCATTCCTGAAGTAATCATCAATGAAAGTCACAAAGTAAAGGTAATTCCCAAGGACGGAGTTTGCATGGGCCCACAAACATCACTATGCACAAGCTGCAACTTGCATGTGGCCCTAACTGAACCATCCTTTGGAAACTTCAGACGTTGCATCTTACTTAAAATACGCCTTCACAAACATGTTTGATAGGTGCTTCAAGAGGCGGCAAAGAAGTAACCATATCAGATTTTTATAAATGCAGCAAACTGGCAAAATTCAGATGATCAAAACGTGCATACCAAAGTTTGCATCTGAAATAGCCCTTGAATCCACAATTGCATTTGCAAAATTCTGCCTACACTTGTCATACAAAGTGAGATTATACATCCCACGATATAAAATGCCAGATGCAACAATTTCATCACCAAAATTGAGATCATGTACTGTATATCTGTCATCCACAAATTTGACTACAAGACCAAGTCTAGCAAGTGCAGATATAGACAAAAGATTCTTTTTTATTCCAAGTACATAAAGTGCATCAACAAGTGTGAAAGAATTCCCATTTGCAATAGTAAGCACAATCTTTCCAACTCCCTGAACCGGACAAGAGGCACTGTTGGCACGAGTGACTGAATTCCCATGAGGGATAGACTTGAGACAGGTGAACAAATCACGATGTGAGGTAATGTGCTTTGTAGCACCACTGTCAAAATACCACATATGTGAATCTGCAGCAACTGACATGCATGCACCATGGACAACATGATTATAGGTACACTCTGCACTAAAAGCCCATTCTGCATCAACATCAACATCAACTCACAGTCTCCTTTCATAGAAGACTCAACAATAACGGCATTTGTAGTGGAACCAGCATTTGCAGTGGAACAACCCTCTTTCTTCTTAGCCTCTTTGGCCTTCAACTTAGGACATTGCTTGATCAAGTGATCATTAGGTTTACAATAATGGTGACGCATCTTCTTTTTGCCCTTATCACCAGAATTTTCAGACAAATTTCTGCCAGCAGAAGCATTAGGAACAAGTGACTTTCCACTCACAAAAGAACCATAAGAAGTCGCTTCATTGCTCTTACCACCCTTTCTTTGAGAAGCAATAAAAGTGTGTTCAACTGCATGCTGTGTAGTCCTGTTTTTTCTCAAAAGTGACTCTTGCAATAGCAATGTGCACAATGCATCAAACTTGACAACTTCAGGATTTTCTTGGGTTATGAGTCTCCAAGTACTAGCTACAGTCTGGTAAGAGTATGGCAAGGCATCAAGAACAGTCTACACAAGGGAACTGTCTGAAATGACTTCACCTGTAGAAATAAGTTGCTCATTAATATCCTTGACAACTTCAGGATTTTCTTGGGTTATGAGTCTCCAAGTACTAGCTACAGTCTGGTAAGAGTATGGCAAGGCATCAAGAACAGTCTACACAAGGGAACTGTCTGAAATGACTTCACCTGTAGAAATAAGTTGCTCATTAATATCCTTGACACCAACAAGGAAAGTGTCCATATCATCTTCCTCATGCATAATCTTCAACTTTGGATCTTTACGCAGCAAATTTTTGCCTCATTGTTTGCGACTTGCATAAAGACCAGCCAGAATATCCCAAGCCTGCTTTGCAGATTTTGTTGAACAAATGTGAGGAGTAATGGTGCGCTTCATAGACAACGCAATCAATGCATGAGCCTGTGCATCCTTTACATCCCAACGAGCTTGTTCTGCCGTAGGCAAAACAACTCTAACATCATCAATTCTTGCAGCAAGACCTACAACATCCTCAACATCGCCTACATACTTAGACCAGGATGTCCATCAATGCCCTGCATAATATTCCAGACATTGGAGAGGGGGAATGGGGGAACACGCCCGACACAAACACAAGGGCCTCTCTATAGCTCACGGTATCCACAACACCCCTATCCTCTCGAAAAACACCTTCAAAAACACACTTCACACTAGCAGACCATCGCCTGCCCAATTTCCAAGGTCACACACTCCACAAACTCACCACACGACGCACACATGCTGCCATGGTCTATCTCCACCCTTACACACACACACAGCCGCTCAAATCTCACTCTCTCACACAACACACCATCGGTCCGGGGGCCACACACTTCCACACAGCCAGCACCGAGGGGAAACACCAGAGCATGAGAACGAGAAGGGGGAAAGGAAAAACAACAACAAAGCAGACAACAGTGGCTCGATTGCACTTCACAAAGCATGTACACAGGCTAGCAACGCCATCACCATGGCCATTTTCATGAGAAAAAATACAAAGAGCTTTGACAGGCACACCCCTCAGTCAAAGAGCTCCACTTTGCAGGCTTCAAACGGCCCAAAAAAGCCCGAAAAAAAGACCCTAATTTGATTAAAATTTGACTTTTATAGGGGGGGGCTTCAATTTTGGAAACTGCTCTCACATTTGAACATATGGCATTTCAATTTTGGTATCTTTTGGAAGGGGTAGCCGCCTTGCTTCATCTGCTCAATTTCTCTCTCTTTCACTTGGGGGGGCATTAGTGATGTGGCTATTGCCCCTAGACACCTTCATTTTTTTCTTTTTCCTTCATTTTTTACCCCTTATGGGGAGCTTAGCTTTGCACTGCTTCTTTGGCCTAGCTTTGACCCTCTCTGTCCAACTCCTCCTGCCTCTTGTCTTTTCTTTTTTTCCTCTCCTCATTCTCCCTTTTGGTCTCGCTCCCACCTTGCCTTTGCCTTTGCTTGGCTGGCCTTGGAATGGCCCGGTTGCCTTTGCGCTTGGTCCACATGGTGGCCCTCCTCAAGCCCCTCTCTCTCTCTCTCTCTCTCTCTCTCTCTCTCTCTCTCTCTCTCTCTCTCTCTCTCTCTCTCTCTCTCTCTCTCTCTCTCTCTCTCTCTCTCTCTCTCTCTCTCTCTCTCTAATTCACATGAAACCTCCCCTACCCCATGGCATTAGTGATGTCGCTATTTTGGGGGGGGGGGGGGGGGGGGGGGGGGGGGGGGGGAGGGGTGACTCATTTTCAAAAAATGGGGGCCCCTTGAGGCGTGGGCACGGTCCCTTGCAAAACTGACACGTCACATAGGCTATGGCCGTCAGCCATTGGCTCCTCCCTTCCCTCCTCATGCGGGTGTGCGCCACTGGCGCCGCCCCTCGTCGGCCAAAACTGCCTCGCGCGCCGTCGCGCAGAGCCACAAGTGGACTCATCACCAAACTCCATAGCAAATGGAGCACCAAGCCCCTTCCTCCTCTTTGATACCTTCAATGGCCGCCCACTTGTGGCCCTTATACCCCCCGCCCTTCTGTATTGACTGCTCATGTGGGTTTAGTTGTCCGCCATCTAGCACCCTTGGACCACCAAGCCTTTTAAGGCTTTTGAAATTCCAAGAACCTCTTTAAAAAACCTTGAAAATGAAACTTTTTTTCCCCCTACTTTAGAGCCTGCAATATTCCGCTCCGGGGTCCGATTTTTTGACCTGCAAAGCCCGCCGAACGGGACTCCGTTGTGTCGACCCCCCCACGGGCAAACTTCATTGCCTTGTATCTCCTTCAAGCCCGCTATCCGAGGCCATAAAAACAGAGAAAATTATCTGCAAACCCTCCACCGCCAAATGCTCCCAACTTTTCCAGGTCGTAACTCAGTGCTCGAGACCCAGATCGACAAACCGTGACTTCTTGCTCACTCCACACGGCATGCTTTATATGCTTGAACCTTGTCGAGGCCTAGAAAATTCCAGATGGCGCATCCTCCAATGCGAGCAAGTAGGCTCAAACCTAGCCCCTGAAAAATCTTCAACTGACCATAACTTGCTAACCAGGGCTCCAATTTGCAATCCGAGAAGACAGGCACGCTCCATAGTTTGAGCTCTACACATGCATCCACCAAAATAAGCCTGGGCCACCTGTCCCCAACTGCCCTGTCCGTCGAGGATCTGCTACACACTCTATCTTTGAACTGCAATATCTTCAACACCGTGGCTCCGTTTGATGAGCCGTCTGGACCGGCTTCTAGAGCACACTGAACACTACATTTTAGGACATTGATAGAGCACTTCGAACACCTTGATCTGTCATTCCAATTGAGCCAACTTGGAGCTAATTTATCCTAAAAAGTTGCCTTGGGCATACATTCTCGCTTCCCTTTGGCTGCCTAGGACTTTGGTACCTGCCCTAGCCTTTTGCACTCCACCTGCCTTCAGCCTCTGCCTAGCATAGACCATTTCCTAGCTTGGACCAACTTTGGCTGCACCATCACTGCCCACCCCCTCGTTGAACATTTATGTTCAACAACACATGGGCTTATTGCACTAAAAAACTTCACACCGAAAACAAACTCTCTATACACTGCAAAGCACCTAACATATATACAAAACCTGGAATCTGTCACCCGCTATCTTTGTTTATGCGGGTTGCCCAACCCTCTGCTTAAGTGTCATCAACCATCTGGGTCAAAGACCTTGCATTGGTCTCCTCCATCCACCTGCAATAGCCTTATTGCCAAACTGCACACTAGCAACCAAGCACCTCCAAGAACACCAAATAGAGCACCCTTGTGCTCACCATCCAAAGACATAGCTGCACCATTGCTCATGCTAAGTAGACCTGACATACTTGACATAATTAACCCACCCTCCCAACCATGTAAAGCTAGATCCTCATCAAGCAGATCCTGCACCTGCTCAACAGCACACTGCACAACTGCCTTTACTAGCATCCCCTTCAACCACCACTCACATACCTCCTTAGAAAGCTTAGACAACGCCTTGGAATCCGCATCACTTGTCATAGAGTGCACCGACTGCATAGGAGGCACCTCTAACTTTGACCAACTACATAGGAGGCACCGAGTGCATAGGACACACTACCTTTCTCACCTACCATGCACTCAATTCCAGCATCGTCGAGCTCCTCTTCGTCAACTGGCCCTTCAAGGTCAATAAGCACCACCTACTTGTTGACTGCAATTACCTACTCTTCTAACGCTGCATCATCAAGCCCTGCCAATGAAGAGAAAAACTTGTTCTCTATAGCATCACCCTCGTCCTCTTCCACCGGCACGACTACTTTACGCCTTTTGGTAAAACTTTGCACCTGTTGCACCACTATGGCATATTCTACTGCTACCTTCACCAACATGGCCATTAGCATGGCATTCCACACCAGCTTTACCTGTACATCATCACCTGTAGGCCTAAACAACTCCACTTGGTCTTCAGTAGGCACCTTGGCTTGCACTTTATGCTGCTCCTCACACGTATTCACTGCCTCTCCACTCACATGCAAGAGATCGAACTCATCATACCTGGATTGAGACGACTCGGTCTCCCAACTCGTATGTGCGTCCATAGAGCTACTATCACTCGACTCAATCTCCTCTTCTGTTTCAAGCTCGGTAATCTCTAGCTCTAGCTTCACCGCTTTGGCCTCGTCTGCAAATTGTACTCTTTGCTCTTTACGGCACTTCAATGGAATTTCTACAGCCGCACTTGAACTTGACATCACATCCTTTGTCCGCTCTAGAAACACCTGCACTTCCTCCACAATTGGAAATGCTCTAGCCAGCATCTTTGGCATAGAAACCACTATGTCTCTCTGTAACCAAAGAACCCTTGGTTCTTCTGGCACTTGCACTTCTCTTTGTACCACCTGTGGCTCGTCGGCTACCACCACATCACACTGCATCATTGCGCCATGAAACACCTCCCAGCCTCGCGCTTCTTTAAAATCTTTTTGGTTCGTCCTCTCGCTAGAGCTACCACCTCCTCATACAACATTGGGCCATCTATCTCCACCTTATCACACACTTCCTCATGTAGGCAATCCATGAATTTACTCAATGTTATAAAACTGGCATTTTCTGCAGCGGTTACCTTAATCAATTTCCCCCAAAAGGCTTCGAGCTCCCACTCGAGCGCTTGAAAATCACCCTCCAAGCTTTGCTTCAATCCGTCCAGTTTCTGCTTTACTTCATCCAGCTGCGCATCTGCAACAAATCTGCTTTGAAAAGCCACCTCCAGTGCTTTGCAATCTGATTTGTCTTCATCACCAAGGCTATCGAACCTAGCCTCGCTTTACCACGAACCAAGAGCGGGAACACCTATACCACACCGTCTTCTCTTGATAGACTGCTTTCCAACACGAACAATCCGTAGTCTTGAAGCCAGGTTTCCGCATCTTCAACCCCAGTGAAAATGGGAAATCCCGTCCAAGCCATCACGAACAACACCTGCTCTTCAAAGGCCGCACCTTTGGCATCATCAAAATCACCACTTTGACTTCAACTAGGAGCATCAGCACACTCCTCTGTGGGGGCACCAGAAGATGGAGAGGGGGAATGGGGGAACACGCCCGACACAAACACAAGGGACTCTCTATAGCTCAGGGTATCCACAGCACCCCTATCTTCTCGGGAAGCACCTTCAAAAACACACTTCACACTAGCAAACCACCGCTGCCAAATTTCCAAGGCTCACACACTCCACAAACCCACCACACGATGCACACCTACTACCATGATCTATCTCCACCCTTACACACACACACACACACACACAGCCGCTCAATCTCACTCTCTCACACAACACACCGTCAGTCCGGGGGGGGCACACACTTCCACACAACCAGCACCGAGGGGAAACACCAGAGCATGAGAACGAGAAGGGGGGAAGGGGAAACAACAACAAAGCGGACAACAATGGCTCGATTTCACTTCACAAAGCATGTACACAGGCTAGAAACGCCATCACCATGGCCATTTTCACGAGAAAATATACAAAGGGCTTTGATAGGCACACCCCTCTGTCAGAGAGCTCCACTTTGCAGGCTTCAAACGGCCCAAAAAAGCTCGGAAAAAAGTCCCTAATTTGATTGAAATTTGAATTTTATATGAGGGGCCTTCAATTTTGGAAACTGCTCTCACATTTGAACATCTGGCATTTCAATTTTGGCATCTTTTGGAAGGGGTAGCCGCCTTGCTTCATCTGCTCAATTTCTCTCTCTTTCACTTTGGGGGGCATTAGAGATGTCGCTATTGCCCCTAGAAACCTTCATTTTTTTCTTTTTCCTTCATTTTTTACTCCTTCTGGGGAGCTTAGCTTTGCACTGCTTCTTTGGCCTAGCTTTGACCCTCTCTGTTTGACTCCTCCTGCCTCTTCTCTTTTCTTTTTTTCCTCTCCTCATTCTCCCTTTCGGTCTCGCTCCCACCTTGCCTTTGCCTTTGCTTGGCGGGCCTTGGAATGGCTCGGTTGCCTTTGCACTTGGTCCATATGGCGGCCTCCTCGAGCCCTCTCTCTCTCTCTAATTCACATGAAACCTCCCCTACCCCATGGCATTAGTGATATCGCTATTTGGGGGGGGGGGGGGGGGGTTGACTTATTCCCTAAAAATGGGGGCCCCTTGAGGCACGGGCACGGTCCCTTGCAGAACTACCATGTCATCAGGCTACGGCCGTTCACCACCGGCTCCTCCCTTTCCTCCTCACGCGGGTGCGCGCCACCGGCGCCGCCCCTCGTCGACCAAAACTGCCTCGCCCGCCACCGTGCAGAGCCGCAAGCGGACTCATCACCAAACTCCATAGCCAACGGAGCACCAAGCCCCTTCCTCCTCTTCGATACCTTCAATGGGCGCCCACTTGTGGCCCTTATACCCCCCCTCGTCTGTATTGACTGCTCATGTGGGTTTAGCCGTCCGCCACGTGGCGCTCGCTTGGACCACCAAGCCTTTTAAGGCTTTTGAAATTCCAAGAACCTCTTTACAAAACCTTGAAAATGAAACTTTTTTTTCCCCACTTTAGAGCCAATATTCCAATCCGGGGTCCGATTTTTTGAGCCCTGGATCTCCTTCAAGCCCGCTATCCGAGGCCATAAAAACAGAGAAAATTATCTGCAAACCCTCCACCGCCAAATGCTCCCATTTTTCCCAAGTCCGAACTCAGTGTTCGGGGCTCAGATCGACAAACCATGACTTCCTGCTGACTCCACATGGCATGCTTTATATGCTTGGACCCTGTCGAGGCCTAGAAAATGCCAGATGGCGCATCCTCCAATGCAAGCAAGTAGGCTCAACCTAGCCCCCGAAAAATCTTCAACTGACCATAACTTGCTAACCAAGGCTCCGATTCGCAATCCGAGAAGACAGGCACACTCCATAGTTCAAGCTCTACACATGCATCCACCAAAATCAACTTGGGCCACCTATCCCTAGCTGCCCTGTCCGTAGGGGATCTACTACACACTATATCTTTGAACTGCAATAGCTTGAGCACCATGGCTCCACTTGACGAGTCGTCTGGATCGGCTTCTAGATCACACTAAACACTACATTTTAGGACACTGATAGAGCACTTCGGACACCTTGATCTGCCATTCCAATTGAGCCAACTTGGAGCTATTTTAGCCTAAAAAGTTGCCTTGGGCATACATTCCCGTTTCCCTTTGGTTACCCAGGATTTTGGTACCTGCCCTACCCTTCTACACTGCACCTGCCTTCAGCCTCTGCCTGGCATAGACCATTTCCTAGCTTGGACCAACTTTGGTTGCACCAACGCCCTTTGACACAAGAACATGTTGCATCATGTAAGCCCACATAGGGTAATTGTCCCCATCCAATCTGCCCTCAACAGCAAACATCTTGAACGCATCTGTGTTGTTGTCAATCATGGTAAATATTGCACTTGATGTGAAAACTGCCCAAAAAGAGGAGAAACAAAGCGGGAACAACACATGCTATATAGCACAAACAAGAGAAGACTGTACGAGACCTATTATGCAGAAAACGGCACTGACAAAAATTCTACAAAAAAATGACGAAAAAGCCTGTGCAGTACTGCCTATAGTGGAAACGAAGGCCGAAATGAGCCCGATTCCGAAATCTAAGCAAACTAAGATCTTTGAGCTTACTCAAAATGTTTGTCGGCCTGCAAACGCTTGCCAAAGGTCACAAAAGTCGGAGAAAGTGAGCAGGAATGTGCTGGAGCTACTGGCGACTAAGCCCGAGAGGATGCAACCTGCTCTCATACCAATTGTTGGAATTAGGGTTGCAAGAAAACACACACAGCTTGGAGAAGATTAAGGAAGCTCAAGGCACACAACAACAGAGAGTGTATTATTTAGTGTGCAATGGAAAGGTGGATAGCCCTCTAAAAATGATGGGTGTATATACAATGTGCGGGGGACAAAACCTCCTAGTGAGGGAAAAAATGCCTCGGTGGTCCTAAGTGTGTTCACACACATCACTACCACATGTATATAATAACAAAATTGACCGCGGGCTTGCTACTAAAAGAAGGAGAATTGGTGGTGGCAACATTAGTAATCTTTTTCTAAGTAGCCACTAATGCTTGTTCAATAGTTAACTTGCTTGTTTTATACTCAGCTTGTTATAGCAATAAGAGAGGACCGTCAAAGTTTATAGCGTTAGGGTTGTTTTTTGTCACAAGTCTCAACTTAAAGAGCCATCAAATTTACCATTTTAAACGTCACCAAACTTCCACTAATGAACCAACATGTGACCCAAAACATTGGATTTTGTGATGAAGCTTACATACATGGCTCAAATTGGGATATTCATGTCTTCATAGAGAGTTATGTGGCATTTAGCGTGGAGAAAAGCTGTACACTACAAATGGAGATTTTGGCATTTGTTGATAGAGAAGTAGTTACAATATTAAAAAAAGATATTCTCAAAAACAAAAAGAGAATTTATGTCTGCTTTACTAGTGAACTGATTCAAATTTTGAGATAGAGAAATGCTTATGTTTTAACCCCTTTACAAACGATGGTATAAATCTTTTCTTTCTGGGCAAAACTCTCTCAATGAGAGAGTGAAATTATATTAAAACAACCCTACTACAAACACACCTTGCTCAACCAAAGCCATGGCCAAAAAAATACAAATTGTTCATGAGTCCATAGAATCGGGCTTTTTACTGGGAAGTACCTAACCCATAGAACTCATTAGAGCTTACACACTCACATCGTACATCCTCCCTCAAGGTGCCACCATGCCCAACAAGTTTGCCACCCCGGTCGAGCATGCACCAGGGAGCTTCCACAACTAAACATACTAATTGTTCATTAGTACATAGAAACAAGATTTTTACAAGGAAGCCCCTAACTCGTACAACTTTGCAATATAAACCACAACCGGTGCTATCCTCAAGTTGCCACCAAGCCCAACCAGCTGCCACCCCACTCGACCTTGCCTCAAAGAGCTTCCTCAATCAAAGAGACCGAGCCTCACAGGTCAAGGCCTCACCCTATAATATTTACATTGTTGTTCTTCCAACAATATAAATCTTTATTTATAGCAAATCGCACACATCTCATGCAAATCGATATGAACGTCCTTATGAGCGCACAGGATCGCTTGGCCGCCTTTGAACCCCCCATGAACTGGGTCACGGAAGAACAAAGACTCAACCAACCAACCTAGCTCCTTTGGACCCAACAATATAAATCTTATAGGGTGAGGCCTTGACATGCAAACAATTACAAGAATTCCTTTTTTTTTTGGCTCTTATGGTCTAGAGTTTATTGTGAAACCCAAGAAGGAATTACTACTCATTTTAAATTTATTTTTACGATTAACTTGACATGAGTAGATGCATATCACTAGGCAAAGTACCTTTAGCTTCATCCCTACTTTGGCCTAGATTTATGCTCACTCTAGTGGTAGATAATTTGCTTATGCTTGCTAGCACACCAACAATGGGTATTTAAACTAGAAGTATAAGCTCAACAATTTTGCACATTTGATAGCACTAGTAAAATCATTTACACAGATGTTACTAGCTCCATTCTTAGCTCCAAGTTTGGGGGCAGCATACTTGCACAATGCCCCCAACAAGACAAGAACATGTCTAGAGAGACAAAAAGATACATATTCTTTCTTGCATGTAGGATAGACACATGGAGTCTTACATAGTATGCTTCTCACACACATGAGAAGTCAACTTGTTAAATGTTTCTTGTTTGTGTTCTCCCATCTCTAGCTTACCAATGTGCTTGTTGGACTTGTGAATGTTGTAGGCATGTGTTAGCAGCTGGACACACCCAACGGAGAATGATTGCTCGGTTGGATATTATTTTTTGTAATTATTCTTTAATTGAGAAAAACCGTCATTTCACCTTTGTAAATAGTGGGGCTTGCAGAAGCTTCCAGATTGTATCCCATTTTTGACATTTAGATTGAGTGGATGGTTAAATTGGAACATTACGGTTTGAGATTGTAAGGTATTTATACCACTTTTGACCTTAATGAAAAAACCTTTTGTCATTTTTTCTAAAGTTTTGTCTGTGTGAGTGAGCGTACTCTGTGTACGAGAGAGAGTGAGAGTTTTATCTTGATGCTACGCGCGCATCGGTGGTCGGAATCGAGTGCGGAGAAGTGCAGCGTGTTGCCCCCGATGAGAGCTACGCGCCAACACCTACATTGCGGGTGTACGGTCTGGCTTCGCGAACTCGACCCACGAGCTACATCTGGTGATTCGATGAGCATACGTTATCTGTTTTTGCATTTTAGTATATCCACGCGTTCGCATTGAGTAGAGCTACACATTAGGCACTTTAGTTTTTGGAAACGACAACCTGCAAATTTCGACCAGACATCCTACGTGATTTTACACCAGGTGTTTAGGGTTGGGATTTTGGTTCATGGACCTTAGGGAGAGCGATCTATTGGTGTTAATAGGGTCTCCTTCAAGTTCTGTGGCGTTTCGAAAACGTTTGATGGGTATTTGGCTCTTGAAAGCGTTGTATGAAATCTCCTCTTATGCACTCCTGAAGGCTGTAGCTTAAACATTGGGTAGAGACCTCTGTAGGAAGTAGTCGAGAGTCGGTCGAGTGTAGGTTGACACCCTATTCTTGCTTCCACGTCTTGCGGGTCGAGCTTCGTCCTTAGCTGACAAATCTAGTTAGGTGAGTTCTCGCTGTGCTGACGTCCGTCGCGACGTATCCGCCAACATTGGCACCGCTGCCGGGGACGAAAACCCTAGGTAGGTGACCGAGACTAATCCTTGAGGATAGGGATTCTTTGGCTTGCCAGAGTCTCGTTTTACATTTAGATAGGATGAGAGGGTGGAGGACTCTCTAGGTCTTAGGAGGAGTTTAGGGAGCGAGTGTCTCGCCTAGATTCTTCGACTTACGTAGATTTAGATAGTTTTAGGTATTAGTTAAGTTGTGGTGTAGAGAGTAGGAGTTGGAGTGGTAGAGGCAGTGAAAGAATAGCTTGAGAGTCCGGAGAGGCCAGGAAGCAACCGGGACACCAATATCACCATCTCACATGATGAGTAGGAGTAGGGTAAGTAGGACATCATGATTTATGATCTGGAGCACCTCATGCATGTTATATTTGCTGTTAGGCTCATCACAAGGTTGTAAAAGACAGAAAAGAGTAATTAGAAGATGAAGTGAAGTTCAAAAGTTTCGATGAGTGTTTCTGAGAGAGCTGCAGAGCATAAGGAGTACTTCTGTCAAAAAACAATTAAATTCTAAGCCAAGAGACATCCTACGCGTAGGATGTCTACAGGGTGTTCTGGTGGAAATTTTGAAAATCTGAGTTGACCAGTGTGTTTAGAAGGTAGGTTTTACCCTCTTTTTACCCGGAAAGTGGAAGTTTGACCATATCTTGACAGGATAAGGCCACATAGACAAAAATTGTCAGACATCCTACCCAAATTGTGCCAAGGCATTATTTTAAGACCAAAACCATAGGATGGCTGCATGAGCATGATCTGCATGATTTATTGAGTGCTTGAGGAAGGTTTCATCTCAATTGGGTGAGAAAATTGAGTTTTAAACAGACTTTAGCATTTTTTACTGAAAAGGGATAGGAAAGCTAAAATTGGTGTCTTTTGAAATCCAAACTAAAATCTAAGCATAGCATTGGATTGCTGAAATCAAGGAGAAGCTGTGGATCAAGTTTGGGGTCAAACAGACCATATAGACATCCTAGGCGTAGGATGTGTTCTATGTGATTTAGCACTCTAAACCCAGCTTTGAGCATACCAAAGTGATCAGCACCTTAAGGGGAGTCTGTGCTTTGCATTTGAAGCCATTTTGAGCAGTTAGACATGCTACGTGTAGAATGTCTACTGCATAATATTGAAGCCCAAAAGTGACTGTAGGCATAGCAGGTGTTGTATAGCCTGAGGCAAGCCTCCTAGTCAATTTTGGTCCAAATTGGAGTTGATTTGACTGGTCAGACCAACATTAGGTTGCTGGAATAGATTTCTGATCAATTGACCAGTTTATAGGTGTCCAAATCAAAAACTAGAAACAACTATGGACTCAGCACATCAATAGGAACCTATAGTGCAAAATCCAGGCAAAACATAGCAGATAGATATCCTACGTGCAGGATGTCTACAGGGGCTTAGTGAAGAGAAAAGCTGACTGAGGACATAGAGTGATGTTCCGATTGACTCAAGAGTTCCAGAACTTCTTTCAGAAGTGAAATTGGACCTTGTTTGACCTTTTGACGGAGCAAAGACGGAATTGAGACTTTCCCTGTAAATTGACCAACATTCGAGGGAAGTACAGTTCCAGATAAGCAGACCTAATCAAGAACATCCAAAGTGTATAAAATATTGTAGTGGTTGAGGTTAACCCTCCAGTTATACCAATCATTACTAAGACCACCTCTAGCGGTTAAATGCTTTGATTCGATTGCCGAAATTAAACGCTTGTATACATGTATATTCAACGGCAAAGCAAGAAGTTGAGCGGAAACTGATCCTTTGCCAGGTGAGTGGTTGGATTTGTGATAAATTGTATTGCTAAGTTTGATGAATCTAAGATCAGGAAGACACATTCTTAGAGATCAAAAGGTGGCAGGTGATCAGGGTAGCTTAGTGTCCACCGAGGAGAGTGTAACTCAAGCAAAGCTAGATCCATTAGCACCGATCATTGAGGAGGGTAGTGATACTGACACTTCATCAGATAAGTCCTTCTTCATGATGGGTAGTCAACAGCCAGGAGGTTTCTCCGATGAGGGACCAATGCTAGGAGGAAGCACCTCCCAAAATCCTTTGAACGATTCCAAGTTCACTATAATCTTCTTAGAAGGAACAAACTCTAGGGGAGCCCTAGTTTATTCTGACTATCGAGGACGCAAGTGTATTTGTATTGAAGAAAGACCTGCTCATAGACTGGAGATAATTCGAGTCTATGATGATGGAGATAGATTCCGAGACGAAAAGGGGAACCACTATCTGATAGTCAGTAACCCTGAGGATTACAATAGATATAGAGATAACGTGGCAAAAGGAAAAATGGTTTCGGAAACTCAAGAACCATCTCCAAACATTGATCGACCTAGAGCTCTTTTTATGAATGATAAGAAAACAACCAGGGTCTCTACTTATAATGAGAATGTGGGAATTTACAAGCATGAGAGCGAGAGAGTAGTCTCTTATTTTCGATGCAAAGAACCCTACCCAAATGAATTAAGCAAAGACAAGGTTCTTTACTTATTCTCTTATGAAATTGCTATGGGGAAGGATATCATTTTTGTTGATAGATACGGGCGAGAATACAAACGTATTCTCCCAAAGGAGGTAGAAAGGACAACAATTCCAGAAACATCAACATATGCCCCCGAAGAAGTGCCAAGGGTCACCTACACACCTAGCAAATCGACAAATCCATTTTCAAAAGAGTATGACGTGACCTCACATTCTAACTGGCAACAGACGTTCAACTACCAAAAGCAACCAGCAACCCAACCATCATTGCAGGTATGGCTTCGACAAAGTGCAACATTAGAACAAGACCAAAACCGAGATGGTTATCTAGCCACACGATGGCTAAGGGATTTACAAGAACCACCACTCTATTCACGGTATCAAGGAGAGAGTAAGCCAAAAACTCAAGGGTCAACAAAGCCTGGAAGACAACCCATAGAACGAGCTCGGAGAGATGAACAATCTCTTGCAAAAACCGTCAGAAATTATGGCTTAGGAGCACCTCTGGGAGAGGAACCCTCCCACTACCGAAGGCCAGAGGAGGTATATCGATTGGGATGAGGAGAACCAATGATGAGATTTGTAGACCATAATAGAATTAGACCTTCTCTGGTGCAAAAATGGGTAAACAAGAAATACACGGGAAACAGAGATCCTAGGGATCATGTAGCAACCTTTGTGCGTGTAATTAGAGCTGAATAGGTGTTAGACTTCCCTACCCAATTTGCAGGGTTTGGACTGACCCTAGAGGAGGATGCCGCTACTTGGTTTGACTCTGTGGAGTGTAGAGACTTTGAGTCTATGGAGGAGGTGTTTGATGAGTTTATTGAGGAATTCTCACAAAGGGGGATAGCTCATAATACAGTCTCACAAATCCATAAATTCAAACAGAAAGAAGGAGAATCTGTGCGAAAGGCAGCCCTACGACTAAAAAGATATGTTAAGTTCTGTCCTGTGGAAGAACTGCCAACTCAGTTTAGACTTATGCTTATATTTATACAAGGACTAAGGAACGCAGATCTCCAGAAGGACTTACATATGAAGAGAGCACGACGTTAAATGAGTTAAATAAGGAGGCTCTTTACCTTGTAGACAATTGTGCGGTCTACAAAGAGGGTGAATTCAAGGATCTTGACGACGATTCATCCTCACAACAAAGTGGAAGCAAGTCCACTAAGACAGCACCAAAAGGAGAAGCAGTTGTAAGCCAGGAGCAGCTTGTAGAAGAAGTGCTATGTGAGGGCCATACCCAGACTTGACCCTACTCACCTCCCTCAGTCCTCCAGACCGTTCCAGGGAATGACGTAGATCTATCTGCAAGTATCCCTCCCACTTGGGATCGACAATCAGACAAGACTCCCGTCTTTCTCGAATGCCAACCCAAGGGGGTACTTCCCTGATACCACTTGTGAGGGCCATACCCAGACTCGACCCTACTCACCTCTCTCAGTCCTCCAGACCGTTCCAAGGAATGACGTAGACCTATCTGCAAGTATCCCTCCCACTTGGGACCGACACTTGGACAGGACTCCAGTCTATCTCGAATGCCAATCCAAGGGGGTACTTCCCTTCATTCAATGATTCTATCCGCTTCTCATAATCAATCTGTCCTTGATAGCTTTCCGCACCCAAAAACGTGGTCCTTAGTCTTGATTCTCTTGATCTTTTAACTTGAGGATCTGCTCTTGCTTTCTTGTTCTCCCTTGGTTCATGGCAATAACCCCTTTTTCCTGAAAAGCAGGCATGGCAGTTATCACTTTCCCCTAAGAAGAGGGATCTTGCAATCCTACTTGGTCTCGCTCGTCCCCGATTACCCATTTTTATCCCACGTAGTCCTAGCGTTTAACATCAAAGTTTTAAATCAACATCTGGCCATCTGACCCTCCGGATCCTCCCAACCACTGAACCATTTCATGAAAATCCCTTCCCGAGGTAGTACTTAACTACTACAAAATCAGGAAGAAAGTAGTCAATCAGACATCATCAAACAACAAGCAACATGCAATCTATTGCATACCCTCATTCAGGGAAATTCATCTGGTTGTTCCCACCAGATCTTTATCTAGAAACTTTTAATTCATTTTCTTTTCTTTCTCTACTATAATTAGCTTGTAACTAGTTTTTTAACTAATCATGCAACACATTTAGTTTCAACCAATTCATCTTGCCTCCCCATTCAGGCCAAGATAATCGGTTACAAGCCATCAAAATGGTAACACCTTCACAATATTTTCCAAAATTAAGTGTTTGGGAAAGGCTCATCACGTAATTAAATCATTCCTTCCTAAGCATTTTATTTCGAGAGGTATAGCACCATCTGGTGACAGATGCACATGATAACCCCTATATTCCTAGCCTTTCCAGTTCTTTTTTAAGCAACCAAGTCGAACAAATTTCCTTAATTAAATTCACACCATCCTCCCTGAGTATAACCTTCTTATCTAACTATTGGCATCATGCTATACCCGGATTATGGCCGATTTCCAATAAGATACCGCAGGTACTTCACCCGGCCGGGCAAAAATAAAACAAACCCATTCATCCCTTATCCCTCAGGCATGAATGACCTCGATATAACAACTTTCCGGTTACGGTGCCCTAGCCAAAAAGGGCCAATCTCCGACAAGTTCCCCAAAAGAATCCTCTCAATGGACTGGCCTTTCAATCAAATTGACCGCAAGAAGATCCATCTTGGTTCCCGGTCATTTCCAGACAATCTTCAAAACCCCTAGTCAAATCTATGTTTTGCAATGGGCTATCCCTATCATCTCTCGAGATTCTTTTTTAACTCCTAGTTGGTAATTTCCAGGTTCATTCATTTATCAACCTTAATTCCTACTTTCATTAATTATCTACCAACCAAGTTTATTTAGAAAATACAAGCGAGTTTTTGCCATAGGCATTTGATGGTTAATGTCTCTTCGGAAATGCCAACTTTTTAAGTTCAATCCCCTTTTTTGTCGATTCCCAGGTTTTTGCAATCCTTTGCCATCCATGGGGCATCTCCATGAAAGCTTGTAGAGTTTTCAGTTCAAACAACACGGAGATCAATTCCGCGAAGTTATCCCCTATCTCCCCCATCCCGTATTTGCAAACAAACTTAAAATTGAAAACTTTATAATTACTCTTCAATACCAAAAAATTTTAACTACTTCTATCGAGTTTAGACAACTACTCTTTTCTTATGCTACCTATCTTTCGATTTTTAGGAAGCTAGAAGGTCATCCTATAATTTATGAGTTTTCGAGCTTTTCATTACAGCTTAAACCTAAAATACAAGGTAGTCACTAAAGCTTACACCTAAGTGCAAAGTTACCATTATTGCTTAGCTTAAGAGTGCAAATCTACCTTTGAAACTTATCTTTATGATGCATAGATACTCTTATCACTTGACCCTAATTGCAAGGTTTCCATTAAAGCTTAAACCTAGAAATACAAGGTAGTCACTGAAGCTTACACCTAAGTGCAAAGTTACCATTGAAACTTAGCTTATGAGTGCAAATCTACCTTTGAATGGCTCTAGGGTTTAGGGAGGGACCTTACAAACTCCCCAACAAAAAGAAAGAGCTATCCTCAGCTCGGGACATGTTTTAGAGAGTAGACAGACTCAATCTTTGGTCAACTTATGATCAAAGATGGTCAGTAACTTTAGGGTATTTAGATTAAAGGACAGTGAAGCTGGTATGGACCTTGAATAATACATTTCTCTTCCATTTTTTAGCGCTGACTCAAAAGTCTTAATCATAAAGAAGTCTTAATGACTCGGGGTTACTTTAATTACTGAGTGTGATCTTACTCAACTAGGTATGTTTCCTTTGGTGTGACCAGATTGTGTTTCTCTTGTTAGGTCTAAAGATCATTTCCTCGCTTCACTCTCTATCTAGCCTCAATACGCTTTGAAAAAAATCTAGCTATTCTTACCTAAACTTTAACCTTTTTCTGTTTGAGCGTTGACTCATTTCTCTATTGATATCATCCAACAATACCATGTTCTTGACAGTTAAGGATTTCATACTGATCTTTCAATTAAATCTTGCAGTATCTCCTCCCTTGTGTACCCAATTTATTTCCTCCATCCTTATTTCTCTTTTGTCTATAGCTTACTGTCTCATCTTTCACTTGGTAATCAGATATTTCACGTATCATAACAACTAGACTTGTAAAACACCATAGACGATTTGAATCTCAAAAGAATTGACTGACTAGAGATGCTTGAATGATCATTGATTACATTCGCATAAAAATTACATCAAAAGTGTCATCGATATCTTGAAGAATAATTATAAGTTGTTCCGAAGAACCAACCAAAAATATGATCAAGGGTTTGGACAAAAGAGAGATATTGATTTAATTCCAAAAGGTTCCACAATATCTGAATGCAAGCTTACGGGATTTCCTTAGCTTTAAGGAGCTGCGTTTGGATTTGACTCTGAGAAAAACTTGTTCGCCTTCGCTAAAGCTTCTAGCGGAGCGGTGAAGATCAGCGTAGCTCTTCTGCCTATCACTAGCTCTCTTCAGGTTGTCTCTAATGATTAGAAGTTGATGATCTATCTCTTCTAGGGTAAACTTAGCGGCAAGAACATGAAGAGCTGGGTCGGATAATCGAAGAGGAACTAAACATTCTTGACCATACAAGGCTTTAAAGGGTGACATTCCGAGGTTGCGATGGTGAGAAGAAGTATAAGAAAACTCAACTAGGGGAAGAAACTTGATCCATTGCTGGGGCTGTTGGTTATAGTATTCTCGAATCATATCTTCAATGACTTGATTCACTCACTCAGTTTGACCATCAGTCTCCGGATGATATGCTGAGCTGAGATTCAGTTGGGTATCCAGAGATCGAAACATCGCTTGCCAAAACTTAAAAGTGAATTTGGCATCCCGATCATTGATGATTCTTGCAGGGATTCCATGTAATCTTACTACCTCTTTGACAAATACTGGGCTTATGTCGATGACGGTGGCAGTCTGCTTGACTGGAATTAGATGAGCCTCCTGAGAAAGCTTATCTCCTATGACAAAAATAGAATCATAGTTTCTAGTTGTCTTTGAAAGACTTGTAACAAAGTCCATACTCAGACATTCCCACTTCATCTGAGGAATATCTAGGGGCTGAAGCTTTCCAGGTAGTAAAGAAGACCATCTGCTAAGGTATAGTCAGTTAAGTGTTCCCTCGGGCTCAGAGCTTGAAACTCTTGGAGAAGAGGTCTAAAATAGGGGTCTACCTGAATCTCTTATTCAACTTCCTTGGGTAAAGAAGAGCTAAGGAGTGAATTAGTCAGGGTTGATGAGAGCAGGACTGCTGGTCAAGAGGTCTTTGAGTCTATTGAAGGCAACATCTCTCCCCGACAAAAAAAGAAAGAGCTGTCCTCCACTTGAATAAAATACGTAATTGATGAAGCTTCTTAGATATGTTTTGGAGCTTAACTTCTTGTTAACACTTTCAACTTGACTTCTCTCTTACACTTCTTCATCCCCAAAAATCTGCTAATATAATATTGGAGTCATGGGAAATCTTTCTTAATAAGCCATCTTCTTGAATAAATCATCGCGTTTGTGGCTTCTTTGATACGCTACTTCCTCTTTATAAGCTACTGGTAATCCCTTCTATATTAGCACTTGTTATCCTCTTATTTTTGCGATCTTCCCTCTCTTGTAACTTAGTCATTTTCTTATCTGATGGCGTCTTGGCAAGAAGACTTGGTTCTTCCTGTATGCATCTCTCACTTGCAGAGTGCGGATGAGGCAGTTAAAAGACAGTTCTTGAACCGATACAAAGATCCTCTTTCCTCAGTCAAATTCTTGTGTCGGCCAGACGATATGGAAGACATGGCAACATCTCACAAGAGTTGACTCTCTAGGGTAGAGACCATTTCCGCAACAATACCTGACTTGCTATGGTTACAGAGGCTTTGGGACTTGGCCCTCAATACTACTGCGTCAAAAGGACACGAGATCCTGGGTTCTCCGCAAGGTTGTTCTTGCTTGTGCGGTTTATCCCCTATTCCAAGATTTGCCTCGATACCATCTTGAGTCTTCCTCTTAGAAGTCCTTTTCTTTTCTTAGCCCATACCCGAGAAATTGCTCAAGCTGTTTCTCGTAGAAACATTCCATAGGGTGAGCGTCCTAACATGTGCGGCGCTTGTGATACTTGGTTATGTGACCATATATTAGAGGATCTTCATGAGTTGTAAACTTTCTTGCCTCTCTGTAATTACTTCCTGCCTCCCTTGTAATCCTTTTTGGCTTTAATTGAAGAAATACCCTTTTTGAAAAAATTGAGTATTGTCAGTATTTCCTTTCCTTCAAATGTCAGTTCTCTTCTTCAATGGCCAATGAGTTTTTAATGACTTCTCTTTACTGTGTACTTTTAATTTCTGCAATTGGTCTTTCGTCTACAATAGTCTTGAGTAAAGATTCCCACTTTAAAGTTCTTGGCTAACTCATAAGTTTGCGTTCTTACTCTTCTCAAGTCTTTGAATGATCCGCAAAATTTGTGAGCTTATCTCTTGCACTTTCCCATCTTTAAGGGATTTCTTTTGGTCGGACTTAAAAAAAAACTTGGTCATCACTTGTACTCTTAAGATTATTTCTTATGACTTGCAATTTGGCAATCCAATTCCTCACTTGATCAAAAAAATCCTTCAGTTTGAAGATTATCTTGGTACGATTTACAATAATCTTGAATTCTCATTAAGTCTTAAGAATAGAAAACTTGGAAAATCCGCAACTCTTGCGCTCAACAAGACTTCTTCAATTCAATGGATAAGTACTCAATTTTTCAGTGTATTGATGTAAACAAAAATTCCATCCTTTCCATTCCATGTAATCCTCCAATCCTGATAAATTCCAACCTTCATAAATCTCTCATTTATGAGCTTCCTAAAATGTTCTAGCATAGCGAGCCTTCGGTCTAACATCGCAATTTCCATCCTCTCATAGATAATCCGTTGAATTTCTTATGGCAGATCCCAAGACATCTTGAAAATTTTTGAATAATTTATTGGAACATTAAGACTTCATTTGGTAATATAATTAAAATTTGGGTGCTAGACTGAGTTGTTTTTCTCTCATGCATTAATCTTAAATCCAAAATTCTAGATTCCAAAGTCCAAGATTCAGAATTAGGCTCTGATACCACTCGTGAGGGCCATACCCAGACTCGACCCTACTCACCTCTCTCAGTCCTCCAGACCCTTCCAGAGAATGACGTAGATATATTTGCAAGTATCCCTCCCACTTGGGATCGACAATCAGACAAGACTCCGGTCTATCTCGAATGCCAACCGAATGGGGTACTTCCCTTATACCACTTGTGAGGGCCATACCCAGACTCGACCCTACTCACCTTCCTCAGTCCTCCAGACCGTTCCAGGGAATGACGTAGATCTATCTGCAAGTATCCCTCCCACTTGGGACCGACACTCGGACAGGACTCCAGTCTATCTCGAATGCCAACCCAAGGGAGTACTTCCCTTCATTCAATGATTCTATCCGCTTCTCATAATCAATCTGTCCTTGATAGCTTTCCGCACCCAAAATCGTGGTCCTTAGTTTTGATTCTCTTGATCTTTTAACTTGAGGATCTGCTCTTCCTTTCTTGTTCTCCCTTGGTTCATGGCGATAACCCCTTTTTCCTGAAAAGGAGGCACGACAGTTATCACTTTCCCCTAAGAAGAGGGATCTTGCAATCCTACCTGGTCTCGCTCGTCCCCGATTACCCATTTTTATCCCACATAGTCCTAGCATTTAACATAAAAGTTTTAAATCAACATCCGGCCATCTAACCCTCCGGATCCTCCCACCCACCGAACCATTTCATGAAAATCCCTTCCCGAGGTAGTACTTAAATACTACAAAATCAGGAAGACAGTAGTCTATCAGACTTCATCAAACAACAAGCAATATGTAATCTGTTGCATACCCTCGTTTAGGGAAATTCATATGGTTGTTCCCACCAGATCTTTATTTAGAAACTTTTAATTCATTTCGTTTCTTTTATCTATTATAATTAGCTTGTAACTAGTTTTTTAACTAATCATGCAACACATTTAGTTTCAACCAATTCATCTTGCCTCCCCATTCAGGCCAAGATAATCGGTTACAAGCCATCAAAATGGCAACACCTTCACAATATTTTCCAAAATTAAGTGTTTGGGAAAGGCTCATCACGTAATTAAATCATTCCTTCCTAAGCATTTTATTTCGAGAGGTATAGCACCATCTGGTGACAGATGCACATGATAACCCCTATATTCCTAGCCTTTCCAGTTCCTTTTTAAGCAACCAAGTCGAACAAATTTCCTTAATTAAATTCACACCATCCTCCCTGAGTATAACCTTCTTATCTAACTATTGGCATCGTGCTATACCCGGATTATGGCCGATTTCCAATAAGATACCGCGAGTACTTCACCCGATCGGGCAAAAATAAAACAAACCCATTCATCCCTTATCCCTTGGGCATGAATGACCTCGATATAACAACTTGCTGATTACGCTGTCCTAGCCAAATAGGGCCAATCTCCGACAAGTTCCCCAAGAGAATCCTCTCAATGGGTCGGCCTTTCAATCAAATTGACCCCAAGAAGATCCATTTTGGTTCCCGATCATTTCCAGACAATCTTTAAAACTCCTAGTTAAATCTATGTTTTGCAATGGACTATCCCTATCATCTCTCAAGATTCTTTTTTAACTCCTAGTTGGTAATTTCCAGGTTCATTCATTTATCAACCTTAATTCCTACTTTCATTAATTATCTACCAGCTAAGTTTATTTAGAACATACAAGCGAGTTTTTGTCATAGGCATTTGATGGTTAATGTCTCTTCGGAAATGCCAACTTTTTAAGTTTAATCCCCGTTTTGTCGATTCCCAGGTTTTTGCAATCCTTTGCCATCCATGGGGCATCTCCATGGAAGCTTGTAGAGTTTTCAGTTCAAACAACACGGAGATCAATTCCGCGAAGTTATCCCCTATCTCCCCCATCCCGTATTTGCAAACAAACTTGAAATTGAAAACATTATAATTACTCTTCAATACCAAAAAATATTAACTACTTCTATCGAGTTTAGACAACTACTCTTTTCTTATGCTGCCTAGCTTTCGATTTTTAGGAAGCTAGAAGGTTATCTTATAATTTATGAGTTTTCGAGCTTTCCATTAAAGCTTAAACCTAAAATACAAGGTAGTCACTAAAGCTTACACCTAAGTGCAAAGTTATCATTATTGCTTAGCTTGAGAGTGCAAATCTACCTTTGAAACTTATCTTTATGATGCATAGATACTCTTATCACTTGACCCTAATTGCAAGGTTTCCATTAAAGCTTAAACCTAAAAATACAAGGTAGTCACTGAAGCTTACACCTAAGTGCAAAGTTACCATTAAAACTTAGCTTATGAGTGCAAATCTACCTTTGAAGCTTAACTTTATGCTGCATAGATACTCTTATTACTTAACCCTAATTACGAGGTTTCCATTAAAGCTTAAACCTAAAATGCAAGGTAATCACTAAATCTTACACCTAAGTGCAAAGTTACCATTAAAGCTTAGCTTACGAGAGAAAATCAACCTTTGAAGCTTATCTTTATGATGCATAGATACTCTTATCACTTGACCCTAATTGCAAGGTTTCCATTAAAGCTTAAACCTAAAAAATGCAAGGTAGTCACTAAAGCTTACATCTAAGTGCAAAGTTACCATTAAAGCTTAGCTTATGAGTGCAAATCTATCTTTTAAGCTTAACTTAATGATGCATAGATACTCTTGTTCACTTAACCCTAATTGCAAGGTTTTCATTAAAGCTTAAAACCTAAAAATGCAAGGCATTCTCACTAAACCTTACATCTAAGTGCAAAGTTACCATTAAAGCTTAGCTTATGAGTATAAATCTACCTTTGAAGCCTAACTTTATGATGCATAGCTACCATTAATAGTTAACCCTAATTTCAAAGTTACCATTAAAGCTTAAACCTAAAATGATGCACATAAACCTTCCTAGTATTACATTTAATTAAACCTACTATAAATAATGATTGCCTCCTCTAAGCAAGAGGGATGTGGGGTTGAAGTCCTTCTTGAAGAGATGTGAGGCTCAAGGAGGAAGGAAAGGGATTTATGGTGAAGAGGAAGGAGAGAGGAGCTTCTTCACAAAACCCTCAAGGGTTTGGCCTTCAAGAGAGGAAGAGAGTTGAGGGTTTGGCCTTCAAAAGAGGGAGAGAGCAAGAGCAAGGTTTAATGGAAACCTTGACTTATTTAAGCATAGTCTTGAGCATGGCAAGTATGCAAGTAGCTTAGCAATATGTGTGTGTAAAATTACAAAGGAGAGGGAGTGCTTATATAGGAAATGGTGGGTGGAATTCTCTTCTCAATTCCTATTGGACCCCAAATTCTCTTCTCAAATGCTATTGGACCCCAATTCTCTTCTTAATTCCTATTGGACCCCAATTTTTTTCTTAGTTGTTATCCCTTAACTTTATCTTTCAATTAAGTTAGTCCCTTTTTCTCCTAGTTCTCGATCTAGATCAGTTCCCACGTGGCTTTTGATGAAGAAGTATAAAAATAATCTTAATATAAAAATAATAATATAGGGATGACGTAATTTCTTATCTGAAATATCCTTGTCTTTTCATTCTGGAGTAAAGTCTCGTTGTCCGTATAACTTCTTTGTCGGTCTTACTTTTTCTAAATTATTTTCTAGGTCGAAATTTTTTTGAATGGCTCTAGGGTTTATGGAGGGACCTTACATACTAAAAAAGATTTACCTGTATGCCAAACCTTAGGCTAAACATCCAAAGTGGTGTGCTATTGAACAAAAATGGACAAACCATGTGACGGAGGAATGTTATTATAATAAAGGATATGTGAGAGAACGACCTTATGCTCCCCAGGCTTAGGTAGCATCTCTTCAACTTCCAACGATGCCTAGGTATGAAGCAGGCAACCTACCAGGACTTGTAGGTGTAGAAAGACCACAACCAGTGTTGGGGCAGCAACCATCCCTACCAGGATTACCACCATTCGACATAAGATACACACCAACCGTAAATGAACCAGAGGAGAAGGCTTTGGTACCTATGCATGCATATTACGAAAATTCCAATGGATATGCTACAAATCCTGTCTATTATCCACCGAATGGAGTATGATGGGAAGTGCAGGACCACCAACAGCTGCACAAGCAGCAGGAGAAGGAAGATATAGCTTGGATGAACAAACATTGTTGTTCATACCGAACGGAGGCATGGGCGGGCAGAGACATGCATACCAACAAAGAGGAGCTCAAGGAGCACCTCAACAACCTAAGGGACCCTGCTACAAGTGTGGTGGAGACCATTGGCTAAGAGACTATCCTCATGATGAAATCATTAGAGTCAACGCATATTGCACCGAGTGTGGAATTACTCATTTAATTATTGAGTGCCCTAAGAACCCGAGAAAAGGAGCAAAAACTACCTTGAACATGATGGAAGCAGTGCCTTCCGGTGGAGGGTCAGAAAACGAGACAGTAATACCTATTCAGGCAGTGACACGAGTCCAAGCTCAAAGAATGACGAATGAACCCATAATTGAAGAGCCAAAAACCGATGCCCCAAGTTCAGAAGGGAAAAATTAGAGAAGCACTTGGAAAGCTAGAAAGGCGCGTATGAAAGCCAGGAGAGAACAAGAGCAAACGGCTCTATCGGAGGAGTTAAAACACACAAAGGATAGATTAGAGCGGTTAGAGGATCTAACTAGTCTAAGCTCACACACTGCGGCAACCATAGCACCCAAGGAAAAAGCAAAACCCAAAAGTGCAGGATCAGGAGGATCAGTGTTGGCAGAAAAGGTAAATGAGCAGTTAGATGCACTTTTAAAAGCATACGAAGCCAGACTCAAACACAACCAAACCCAAGAGCAAAGATGGATGACTTATCCATATGCCGAAATAGAAAAATAGAGGTTGGAAATGTGTCGAAAGATGATTAAAACAACCCAATCCTTGATAAAAAACCCGCTTAATAAACCTGCAAGTTGGCATGAAGTACCAGCTCCAAGCCCTATCAAATCAACTTTAGAGAAACAAGTAGACAAGGATGAGCGACTCATGACTGCCTCTGAGTCTAGGAGAGAACCTATTATAGTGCCAAATATAACAGATGAGACAATTGATGGTTTCCAGCCTTAAACATTGGTAGAAATGGGTAAGGATTGTAACAGTCTAGATGACCTCTGGAAGCAAATCCAGGATGCCAACGAAGCTAACAAGGTGAGCTACCAAATGAATAGCACCAGAAAAGAGAAAAATGAGATCTTACCTCCCATTGAAGAATTTGAGGCAAGATCACAATTGAACTTTGATATGCATTCACAAGGGGGAGACCAGGGATCAATTAGTTCCGGGATAGCCAACCAGACTCGCTAAAAACTCTATTCTCTTACCTAGGGGAGTATGAATCCAAGTCTGAGGTGAGAGGAATCCCATCTCAAAGACTTTCTTCTAACAGAGTGATGGATTCACAAGGGTTGATTGAGTTATTGTCCACCCAAATGGCATGCACAATCACTTTAGACGAACTCCTAAGGCTACAGCCAAACATGTGGACCACCTTAGGCAAATGCTTAGAAAAATTTGGAGTAAAAGACTCCACCTCGAAGCTTCAAGAAGGGATCAGAGAATTGGACAAGCCTCAACTAAACACTAGGCCAGTACCTTTAAACAAGGTGGGAGAATATTGCGAGGGAGAAGATGGAAATACCACACTACCAGTAGAATTCCAAGGAGTAGTTTCCAAAGCTATTCTTGACAATGGAGCAGGAGTCGCTATCGCCACCAAGGAAATCTGGAAAAAATGGGGAAAACCGGCTTTGAGAGCTACCAGAATGAAATTGCAATTGGCAGATGGGTTCATGGAAAAGCCTCTAGGACTCTTAGAAAAAGTGATTGTCACATCGTGCAGAATCGAGTATGAGCATACATTTACAATAGTCGATTTTGACAAAAAGAACAATTACAAGATCATCTTGGGAAGACCATTCATGAGATAATTAAAGATGGTCTAGGATTGGGGTTACGACCACATATACCTCAAACATGACAAGACTACAACCAAAATACACCTAAAAGACCATACTTACAAAGATGTGAACCAGACACCATGGAAGAGTTGATTGAGCTACATTGACAGGGTCCGAACTCCCAGCATGGTTAGGGTAAAAAAAAGAGCTATGGATATGCAGAGCTTCACATTGTGGGACCTTAAAAAGAGAGGAATGTGTTCGAAAGATCTATTGAGGACAAATATTATATTCCGGAACCTTTTTCCGAAGATGCCTTAGAATCTCTGGAATGGGAACACATACTAGCACCATTGGATGTCTGTACCATTACAGATAGCCCAACAACAAAATTTTGCGATAAGGACGGCTATGATATGCTACCCTATTACATGGTAAGCCTTATAACAGCAAGAGATGAGATTGTAGAACCACAAGAACGAGAAGAGTTTTATAACTCCTCTTAGCATCTGAAGGTAAATAACGATGCATATAACGAGTGTTCAGACAGCTCAAGCGAGTGTGGGGAGACAATAGCGACTATCAAGTTTTATGATTTTGCCAATCAACACCCTAGATGCCAGGAACGCTATAGAAAAAAACGAGCAGAAAACAAAATTAGAGAGAACCTGATGTCCAGGATAAAAGATAAAACTCACTATCTAATGCTTGTCAAAGCAGAGGATTGTGTGAAAGACCAAATATCAAGAAGATTCTCAAAAGTTCAAAGGGAAGAAACGCAAGAGGAAATAAAACAAGTACGGAAGGTTAAAACTGAAACAAAATAAAAAAAATCTCAACAAACAAAACAAGGAAAAACAAAAGACCTAGAGTGGACCAAAATGGAGCGTAAAAAGAAATATCAAGAACTAAAACGGTCATTACGAGAGGTATGGACTAATGAGGGAGAAAGTGATGGTAAGGAGGAGTTAGAAAAAGGAAACATGAATGTACCATCCCACTATCGAAAATTCACAATCCAGGACAGAAAAATCATAATGACAGCACCAGTCAGGGAAAGAATAAACCAGGAATCATACGATGGGCCGAAAAATGCAAAACGGATAGACCTCGCTGTGCCAGGTAAAAAGCCTCAACCGATCTATATAGTAACTGATTTAGAGCCTAAGGAAGAAGAACTGCTAACACAACTTCTCAAGAAGTATAAAGATGTGCTTGCTTGGTCCTACAAAGACCTCAAAGGAGTTGATCCATCGATATGCCAACACACAATTCCATTGAAATCAGATGCCAAACCTAACAAACAGCGTCCTTACAGATATAATGACACATTTGCTAAACAAACCAAAGAGGAGATTGACAAGCTGATGGATGCTGAATTTATCTATGAAATCGAACATACAGATTGGATGTCACCCATTGTGGTTGTCCCCAAAAAGAACGGAAAGCTGCGTGTGTGTGTGAACCTCAAAAAAGTAAATACAACCACAATAAGGGATAATTATCCCTTGCCGATCACAGAACATGTACTTGAAAAGGTGGCAGGGAAACGAGCTTATTCCTTTCTAGACGGGTTTTCAGGGTATAACCAACTGGCAATTGCCGTAGAGGATCAACACAAAACAGCGTTTACCACAGAATGGGGAATATATGCGTATAGAGTTATGCCTTTTGGCTTAACCAATGCCCCAGCTACCTTTCAAAGGTTAATGACTCATGCGTTCAAAGAATACATGAGAATATTCTTAGAAATATATATGGATATTCTTTGTGTACACTCTCTTCCACGAGAAGAACATATTGACCATTTACAAAAGGTATTTTGAGAAGTGCAGAACATATCGAATATGTCTTAACCCGGAAAAGTGCATTTTTATGGTTAGGCAAGGCCGCATCTTAGGACATATTGTCTCAAGAAATGGCATAACCACTGACCTAGACAAAATCAGAGTCATAGTAGACTTGCCTAGGCCTACTAATGCCAAACAAGTACAATCCTTCATGGGACACTGCGGATATTATCGAAGATTCATATTATCGAAACTTCATGAATGTGAAACTTCATTCCAAAAGCTTAAGGAAAACCTGGTATTAGCACCTGTACTTAAAACACCAGATTGGGAAAAGATATTCCATGTTCACATTGATGCCTTTGCATATGCAACTGGGAGTATTCTGGCTCAACCTGGAGACGGAACAATGGATTTCCCAGTTTGTTATGCGAGCCGACAGCTAAATGTTGGGGTATAGGCGTCTGTGCCTTGCCCGGCCGCCCAGTGTCTGGGCGCCCATTGACTTGTATACCTTATACATCGCATAAGTGTATAGGGGGCTGCTCACTCTTTTGAGTCTCCCCACCCACATCGTGTGTGTCTCTCCTTCTCTCTCTCTCACTCTCCATCTGTGGTGCTCCCCGATCCCCTTCAATTGGTATCAGAGCGTAGGTGCGGAGGGAGCACGTGTGTGCACAACCACGATGACAGCGGAGAGCCAGTTTCATTCCCGAAATCGTGTCCGCGTGCGTGCGCACTTTCAATAGTGCAAACAGGGTTTCGACTTCGGCATCGGCAAATTCAGCTTTCTGAGAGCATTTCCAGCAGGTGTTCTGCCGTTTTACCCCCCTTTCAAAGCCATTCGAGCCATCAGAAACCTCATTCGAGCTACGGTTGAGGAGCTGCATTTTCAGCCCTCTTTTGGCAGTTTATGCTGCGTTTTTGGGTCGAAACGGAGGTTTCTTGGCATAGCTTTCACACCCGGACTCGGATACATGTGATCCAGGAGTCTACCTTGGGGTTTTGGCACACTCCGGACGCGCTCGTCATATCAGAAATTTAAAATTCTGAACGCTGAATTTTCTGCTGCAGCAGTTGTTTATTGTGTGTCGAGGATTCCACACATGGTTTGCTCTTAAATGTGAGAGTGATATTTGCTGCAAGTTTCCTCATAGGTGGGAGGATACGATGTATGCCTTATGTGGTTTGATGCTCAGGGAGACTAATGTGATTGCATTTTGAGCTCGGCAATGTATGCCTCGAGCATGTTTTTTGGCAGTCACAGGTAGAGCAGATATTTGTGTACTAGATTTGCAGGTGTTTGCAATGATGTATGCAAAGTGTGGAGATTGGTGCATGCATTTGGAGTGCGGTTTGATGCGCTTTGGTTGCTCATGGTTTTGAGCGTGCAGTCAGTTTGGTTACTGGTTTTGTGGCCGTTTTACTGACGAAACTCTGGCGAAATTTTCCCAGGAGTTTTATGCGTATCATTTATGCGATCTAGGTAGAGATTGCGGGTTGCACTCAGCATTTGCGTGCGGTGTTCTCTGCAGGTGGGAGATTTGTGCGTGTGTATGCATCGATACCGCACAGTGTGGGCTTGGTGATTAGCTCACGGGTTTGACAGGCGTAGAGTTATCTTGGCACACCCACAGGAGTGAGTATTGTGATGTATGCTTGTGTGGCTACGAGCTAGGTAGCCGGATTCGAGCACTAATGGCTTGAGGTTTTTCAGCAGGTTTCAGCTACAGGTTTACAAGTTTACAGGCAAGTTTGAGGGCTTATTTGGGCGCTGAATTTTCAGCCATTGTTTCCTCTTTGCAGGTGTCCATGTATGGCTCAGTTGTAGGCTGATCTGGGACACGTTTGTGACTTGTTTATGCAGCTGTTTAAGAGCTGAATTTTGGGGCTGTTTTGGGGCTGATTTACAGCCATATTTGCAGACTTTTGTTGATGCGATTCGAGCCAGTTTAGGGCTGATTTGGTTGACATTTGCTACTCATTGTTGGTTGCTCTTTTGCGAGCATTATGGCTGATTTTTCATTTGACTTCCAGCGTTATGGTCTGACACAGTTTGATGGTGCAGATTTTGTTGCTTGGAAGGACTATATGCTTGTTGCATTGACGGATTTGGGGCAGGATAAACCCTTGCGTGGTTTATCGGCGAAGCCCAAGTCTATGCGTGATGATGATTGGCAGGATCTTGATGAGTTAGCCATGTCTACGATTCGTTTGCATCTGGTTGAGTCTGTTGACTGGCAGGTCTCGAGGGAGACTACAACTCATGCTTTATGGCAGAGTTTACATGCTATGTACGCGACATCCATGTCTACAGGGAAGTCTAGTCCCACTTATATGTCCATGGGAGAGATTGATCCCACACGCAAGTCTCGACGGCATAGAGACTTGACATGTTGGCATTGTGGACATAGAGGGCACATTAGGCGTCGATGTTTCAAGCGTTTGAGACAACGGAGGCGACAGATGCGTGATGCAGATTTGGGCATGACAGATGCTAGTGAGATCAGTACGGTGGTTACTGAGTATGCTTGTGACAGCGATGTCACATTTACATCTAGCTTGTCTTCAGACGATCTTATGTCTACGGATTGCATATCGGATTGCACATTGTCTTCACATTGGTTACTAGATTCAGATGCTACTTTCCATGTCACGTCGCATCGTGAGTGGTTTAGCACGTTTTCTAGTGGGAGACTTGGTTGTGTTCACATGGCTGATGGTGTTGTGTATGACATTGAGGGTGCAGGAGACGTATGTTTGTCCTTGCCCAGTGGTATGAGATTTACCCTGCGTCATGTGCGTTATGTGCCAGATCTGAGACGGGATTTGATCTCAGTCAGACAATTACGGGATAGTGGATGTCGAGTATCGCTGCTTGAGCGATCTTTTGCGATGCGTTTGGGTTCGCTAGTGATTGCGAGAGGTGCCAGAAGTGGTACAGGTTACCCATTGCATGTGGATCACGGAAGAGACGGTGTTGTCTCTGTGATCATGCAGCCACATAGACAGCGAGAGAGCAGGCGAGTCTCTTTTGCTTGTGGGTTGCAGGATGCTTTGCAAGGAGTGCAGAGTAGTGAGCTCGTTGTGCACACTGTTGGGGCACGACTTGCGCAGTCACACAGAGAGGTGACAGAGTCAGACATGCATGCTTTGCTAGTGACTGAGCAAAGCAGAGAGTCAGTTGTGCGAGATACTTCTATGCAGGATAGACAGGTAGAGCAGTCTTGCTCTAGTGAGTCACGACAGGAGGACGTTGTGCAAGAGTCTATGCATACGGAGTTAGAGCATGAGAGCTCTAGTGAGACACAGCAGATTAAGTGGTCATGTTTCCAGTGGATGATTGCAGAGGAGACTGGGATGTCAGCGATTATGCAGTCATTCCTTTCTATGCTCGATAGTGAGCATGGGGATATAGTTGTGCAGGATATGTCTTCCAGCAGACACCTAGAGCAGCTAGTTTGCTCTGAGGTTGCACGACAGGTTGATGCGTCTTTTGCAGACAGTCAGGAGATGCATGTGGCTGACACGCCTTGTCAGTCAGAGATGCCTCTTGCTAGGGATATATATGTTGATGCATGCTCCGTAGAGCTGGCAGGGCCCGCTAGCATTGCATCGGCATTCGGTGGTCTCATGTATGAGATGTCTATCTTGAGACCGGATATCGCAGCTGCAGTGGGAGCATTTGCAGTTGGGGTTGGCAGTCATTTGTTGACTGATGATGGCATAGTGCATGAGGGAGATATGTAGGTATTGCATATATACTTGCAGTACGTGTGCGGTACGTCTGGTGGTGTATGGACTTACACGGGAGCAGGACAGCCGGATGCACACGATCACAGCCAGCCAGTGGGCATTGGTTGAGAGCGGTTTTCTCTTGCCTTTTGTAGTCTTTAGACTAGGTTCCCTTGCTTAAAGGCACAGTCGCCTTTAAGTGGGAGGTTGTTGGGGTATAGGCGTCTGTGCCTTGCCCGGCCACCCAGAGTCTGGGTGCCCACTGACTTGTATACCTTATACATAGCATAAGTGTATAGGGGGCTGCTCAATCTTTTGAGTCTCCCCACCCACATCGTGTGTGTCTCTCCTTCTCTCTCTCTCTCACTCTCCGTCTGTGGTGCTCCCCGATCCCCTTCACTAAATAGTGCAGAAAAGAACTACACAACCACTCAAAGAGAGGGGTTAGGAATGATTTATGTTGTAAAGAAATTTCGGCATTATTTGCTCGCAAACAAATTTGTGTTCTTCACAGATCATCAAGCTCTTTTATATCTAGTAATGAAGAATTGTACACTGGTTTATTATATTGCTAGAGTTTGATTTCACAGTGGTGGTCAAAAAGGGTAAAACTCATCTACGGACGGATCATCTTTCAAGGCTGCAGAACGGGGAAGCTCCTGAAGGAGTAGACGATGACATACCTGACGCTTATCTTTTCAATATTGAAATGATACCCAAATGGTCTCAGGAAATTGTTAGCATTCTTTCCTTTGGAGGTAGATTTGATAACAAGGAAGACAGATCCAAACAACAAACAATTCGACAAACAAAAAACTTCCAGTTGATTGCAGGACGACTGTATCATCTAGGCTCGGACCAAATTCTATGATTATGTATAAATCCTGAGGAATTCGAGTGTTATCTTGAAGAAGCACATGTCCAGGATTGTGCATTTCATTGTTCAACAATGAAAACACACCAAAGACTGAAACAATTAGGGGTTTATTGGCCAACTATGTATGCTGACACACATGCTTATGTTAACAATTGTACTATATGTAGTGCCAAACGACCGATGGATCACGCGACATTGTTTCAGGTAAACATTGCACCTGCATGGAGTCAATATATCATTGATTTCTTAACAACAAGGACATTTCTTGAAAACATAACAAAAGCGCGGAAAAGGGCTATAGAGCTAGAGGCTCGCGACTCTAATTTAATTGGGAATCAACTCTATAAGCGAGGAAAGGACAATCAACTTAGAATCTGTGCAAGTGAAAGTGAATACCTGCTAATTCTAGATCACGCACATGGAGGAATAAGTGGAGGCTATTTTTCAAGCGATAAGACGGTAAAAATTGTCTTAACCGCAGGAATATGGTGGCCTACATGGCATATGGATGCTGAGAAGTTTGTAAAGTGTTGTGATGCATGTCAGTGCACCAAGGTGCCGATAAAGAGAGATGAGATGCCACTACGGCCAATGATGGGAGCAAGGGCATTTGAAAAATGGGGCATTGATTTTGTGGGACCTATTTCACCCCCTGCATATCGCACCCATACCCAATATATCATTGTGGCTACGGACTATCTCACAAAATGGGCAGAAGCCAAGGCAACACAAAAAGCAGACGCAAGGACCACTGCACAACTTTTGTATGAGAATGTCTTTGTACGATACGGATTACCAATAAATTGTCAGTGATCGAGGAACACATTTTCTTAATGAAGTCATTGAATATCTGCTAGAGGAATTCATGGTCATACATAGAAAATTTGCTCCATATCATCCACAGGCAAATGGATAATCTGAAGCCACAAATAAAACACTATGCACTGTTCTGACAAAAATTGTATCAGAGTCAAGGACAGACTAGGATCAACAGTTACACTCAATACTATGGGCATACAAGGTAGCTTACAAAACATCAATCAAAACGACACCGTACAACATGGTGTTTGGTCTAAATGCTATATTATCCATAGAGTTTTTAGTTCCGACTCTACGAGTAGCGAAACGCTTAGAATGGACAAGGCATGAGCTCTCTTCAAGAATAGATAATCTTGAAAAGCTAGATGAACTTCAATTGAGAGCTGTAGCTTCGATCTATGCTAAAAAGAGAAGACAAAAAGAGTTTTTTGACAAGCATGTGCGCACAAAAGATTTCAAAATAGGTGATTTTGTACTTGTTTATACCTTGAAGCAACATGCCAAGAAACTTAAAAAGCGAGGGATGGGACCCTTTGATTAGTGACTTATCACAAAGTGGAGCTGTCAAACTTGCTACATTAGCAAGAGAATAAATGTCAAATTGGATTAGTGGGTGTCGATTAAAAAAATATCATTTACCACTAACACAGGATATGCTTCAACAAATCCATCAAGAAAAACAACGGATGAAGGAGAAACAGAGGGTACGAGAAGAAGCCCAAGCAGAAGCAAAAGAACACATTGCAAAAAGAAGGCTTTTACGACAACAACAACAATGTGGATCACCTTTGCGAATAAATGCTATTCGACTAAAGAATTTTGGTGAAGACACAGTGGAGTCAATAATTGCAATCAAAGTGGGTACGAGAGGGTACGAGAAGAATCCCAAGCAGAAGCAAAAGAACGCATTGCAAAAAGAAGGCTTCTACGACAACGACAACAATGTGGATCACCTTTGCGAATAAATGCTATTCGACTAAAGAATTTTGGTGAAGACACAATGGAGTCAATAATTGCAGTCAAAGTGGGTAGCAATCAAGTTGAATCAACGGCATTGCTTGATTCTGGACCTCAAGCAAATTTGATCTCTTACAGACTATACAAACAACTCAAGCCCAAAGATCAACTACATCCTACTCCAGGAGTGCTGGAAAGTAGTACTTCACATTCGCTGAAAACATTGAGCTATACTATATTGCATGTACAAATACATCAATATATTTACCCACACAAGTTTTACATGGTGGAAGATGAGAGCACACTACACCCCATGTTGTTGGGACAACCTTGGCAAAAAGAGTATAATGTGCAGATAGATTGGAATGCAGATGCAATCAAAATTCAACATGCACAAGAACAACAGGTGGTAGCCTTTGCTCAGCAACCCCGGAAGAATCAGATGGCAGCACCATAATCACTGGATAAAGAACCAAAAGGATGGGTGCCACTAAAAAACAACACGATACCCATGGCGAACAAACAAGGAACTGCCAACCATGTTCAATACAAACATACAACAACACAGACCACAGTGAACAGATCAAGGTTAGCAAAATGCGAAAAACAAGTATGGGTGCGGAAGGATAGAGGTGACATGACAGACAAACCACAATACAACAAAAGAAGTCAACAGAAGCACAGAGTTCCACCAAAAAACCACGGAAATAAAAAAGATCTGGATCCCAAAGAGAATGCTCAGTAACAACTTAAATACGACTCGCATTTGGATCCCGAAACCAAAGCAACAGGAACTCCCTTCAATACAAGCAATAGCGACATGCAGACGCACACAACATATGAAACCGGCAAACCGATCAATGTGGGTGCCAACCAGCAGCAAAACAATGACAACTGTGGAAGTAGCAATAAACCTACAAAAACCTCCAAAACAAAGCTACAGATGGAAAGATCCAAAGACTATGGCCAATTCCGCCACGACAATTCTCTCCAACGAGACAACCATGGCCATATCGACAGTAGCGGCAAACCAAGCGACTTTTGCAAGAAAGACGATCAAACAGAGAGTTGTAGAGTTACAACTTTTACTTGCAAAGAAAATCCGCCAACCAAATCAACAACAAAGAGGAAATCTTGACGTCGAATGCCAATAAACATCTTGCTTATTCTCTCCTCTTCACAACATTGATTTTTCCATGCATTGACCGAGTATGCATCATATAGGGCCACAGTACACGGCAAGGCATTAGCATAATTTTTAACCCATGCACGGCACATACACCGAGGCGATACCTTGTCGTCCAGGAGGACTCCGACTAGGAGGGGGGGAGGCATTCTCAAATGCGGACCCAATGGTAAAAAGAGCAAAAAAGGGCATGTTTTTTGACTATTTTAGAGGGTTGTCATTTGGTTGCAAAAAATAAAAAAATAAAAAAAATGGACTAACCTAAGTACATATGCCCTTATACAACATGAATCTATAAGTATGTGGGGCCAAACACCAAAACAAGCCCCTAGATGTGTATATATAGGTAAAAATAGCCATTTTTCGGCTGACATATTGATAAAACGGAGAAATCCTATCTAGAGGACACTCGGATGCGGATTACTCCCCATCCAAGCCTGCTTCGAAGATAGCTCGTCTTGCTGCTGCGGCAACATCTGTTCTCTCTCGCTCCCCATGAGGATCGTCTCGTGGAACGTGCAGGGACTAGGTGGGCCCCAGTTTCAGCGACAGCGGGGCCGATTGCGTCAGGAGCTTCAGCGTTGCCTTGTGGGAGGAGAGATTGATCTCCTTATGCTTCAGGAGCACCATTTGTCTGAGAGCCGCATTCGGCGATGTGGTCAGATTTTGCGTGGACGCTATGATACCTTTTGGTCAGCTGCTTTTGGACCTGGAGGCATCCAGGGTGGGGTATGTATGACTATTGCGGACTCACTACAGCAGGCCATTGTGGGTAGAGGGATTATTGTACCAGGCAGGGCTCAGTGGATTACTATGCAGGTTCAGGGTAGCCTTGTGGGTTTCCTGAACATCTATGCGCCCAATGTGGCGAGTGCTCGTGCAGAGTTTTGGTCACAGATTGTTGAGTCTTTGCCACAGGTTGACCAATGGTGTGTAGGAGGGGACTTCAACATGTTGGAGGACCCTTCTGACAGGATCGGAGGCAGCCATGCTACTGTGCATGGAGTCGAGTTAGCAGCTTGGGAGAGGTTTTGTATGACGCTGAGGGTCTCGGATACATGGCAGCATTCTGGCTTTGTGAGGCCTCCAGAGAGTCTTGCCTTCTCTAGATCGGACCGCAGAGTGGGAGGAGTGAATCTATCGCGCATAGATCGCTTCTACACTAGTGACCACTTCAGTGACTTGGGGGGATCAGTGGGCATCCTGGCAGGGACATCCTTCTCGGACCATGCACCAGTGATTCTCACAGTGGCAGATAGGCAGAGGAGTGGGAGCCGGAGCACGATGCTTCGCATCCCAGAGCGGGTCTTGTTGGACTCAGCACTTAGAGAGAGGGTCGAGGCTCTATGGACAGAGGGCATGGACAGCCAGGCTCCACCTGCAGACAAAGTGGCCTTAGGCCTAGCTCAGCTTAGCCACTTCTTTCTCCAGGAGTCTCTGGCTCGACGGGCTGCAGCGAGAGAGGAGGAGCAGCGTCTCAGACGAGGCATTGCTTCACTACAGAGGATGCAGGAGCAGCATCCAGACAGTCCATGGTTGGAGGAGCAGTTACAGCAGGCTCGACAGGAGCTTGCTTGCACAGAGGAGAGGCGCCATGAGTTTGCCTTTCATCGACAGGCATCTCAGTGAACTCAGGTGGGTGACAGGGTGACAGGTGGTTTTTTTGAGACAGTGGGACCTCGGCACTCGCATGCCAAGGTCAATCAATTGAGGAGACCCGATGGGTCAGTTGTTTGTGAGCCTGAGGATATGCGTGCAGTCGCTACTGACTTTTACCGTGAGCTACTGTCGGCAGAGCCCGAGTCAGAGAGACAGGATGTATGCAGGGAGCAGGTTTGGGCACAGATGCCCGGTCTTGTGACTCAGGAGATGCGGCAGAGGCTTGAGTTACCTCTTCAGCTTGAGGAGCTGCACACGGCTCTTAGGGCCCTCCCTCGTGGTAGCTGTCCAGGTGAGGATGGGCTGACTCCCAGCTTCTTCTTGGAGTACTGGGACCTGCTTGGCCCAGATCTTTGTAGTGCCTTTCAGTACATTCTGCACACAGGAGTGATGCCGGATAGCATGAGTGAGGGCTTGATTTACCTCATTCCAAAGGAGGGTGGCTCCTTGGATGAGATTCGACAGTGGCGCCCCATCACCATTCTCAACTCAGCCTACAAAATTCTTGCCAAGGCTCTGAGTTTGAGGATTCAGCCACTTTTGGAGAGCCTTATACATGGGACTCAGACAGGTTTTGTCAAGGAACGCAGTATCCTTGACAACATCTTCACTTTTTGGGAGGCTTCTGCCCTTGCACGGCTCCGTGGGGAGGACCTTGTGATTCTTCTTCTCGATTTTGAGAAGGCATACGACATAGTCGACTGGGACTTTCTAGAGGGCACGCTACGCAGGATGGGCTTCTCAGAGGCTTGGATCAGAGGGGTGTCAGCTTTGTACAGACAGGCTCACAGTCAGGTGCTTTTGGCAGGAGGTAGAGGTGAGCGCTTCATGCTCACACGATCGGTCAGACAGGGTTGTCCTCTTGCCCCCTTTCTCTTTCTGTTCTATGCGGAGGCGATGAGCAGATTTTTGGTGTCACACCAGGTTGGTTTGAGGGGCTTAGCACTCCCTCTACGGGGAGATGAGCTTTTGGACGCTGAGTTTGCCGACGACTCAGCCTTGTACTTAGAGGGCCAGGAGGCCAATTTACACAGATGTGGGCAGGCTTTGGAGACCTTCTGCTGTGCATCGGGCGCACTGATCAACTGGAGAAAGACAGTGGCTTTCTCGGTTGATAGTGCTCCGGTGCCAGATTGGATGCCAGGAGAGGGTTTCAGGTGGATTCCTCCAGGGACTGCAGTTCGGTACTTGGGTTGTCAGGTTGGTTTGGATTTGTCCCCCGAGCAGCAGATTGCTCCTCTTCTCCTGTCCATCAGGAGAAAGCTGTTACATTGGAGCTCAGCCCGACTTTCGCTGGCTGGTAGAGTAGTAGTTGCCAACCAGGTGTTGTTGGCGACTATGTGGTACATCACTTCTTGTTGGATCTTCTCGAGTTCTTGCATCAGCCAGGTACAGAGGCTGATCAAGAACTTCCTTTGGTCAGGTCGCGACACTCAGATTGCCCGAGCCAAGGTGGCTTGGTCGGTCATCACACTTCCTTGTTCTCAGGGAGGGCTTGGGATCATTGATCCAGCACAGGAGAGCAGAGCCCTTCTTGGGAAGTTCGTTGTCAGAGGACTTCTTCGAGGCGAGGAGCCCTGGAAGGAGATCTTGCTGCAGAGGCTTCGTGCCAGGGTGCCTCAGTCAGGAGGCCCTTGGCAACCTTCGACCAGATGGATCTTTACAGAGTTGCGTCGAGTTGGTTTGAGCAGGAGACTGGAGGACCGATTCGCTGTGAGTCTGCTTCGTTCTTGGGAGCTATTACGGTGTGGCCTAGAGCAGAGACAGCCGACGTGCACGGAGGAGCGCCTACGACAGCCCCTCGTCTGGAACCCCATGGTTAGCACTCAGCGAGGCCACTTGGTTGGGAGTAGGCCTCATGTTTCTTGGGGTCCCATGGCAGCAGGTCCAGCGCGCTCTCTAGGTGACTGGCTAGAGTTCATAGGTTTGTCAGAGGAGGTGCAGGTTGTCCAGCTACAGGGCATGAGAGGGGTTCAGAGCATGTGTCAGGACATCTCAGAGTCAGTTCCAGCTGACTAGCTCACGCCTCTCGAGCCAGTGGCACCCCGGTGGATGGGAGCCTTCACACGACTGGAGGTTCTCATTTCAGTCAGGGCTTGCTCAGAGACTGTCCCAGCCCTGTTCTTCGAGCTTCAGGGTGGGGGACGACTACAGAGAGTTGCAGTAGAGGCCCCGCAGATAGCAGAGTGTTGTTTCCAGAGGATCCGAGTTGTGGGCATCTGTGGAAGGACTTGCGTCATAGACCCTGACCCAGCAGCTCTTGAGACAGGACACTGGAGGCTATGGGCTTGGGAGTGCTGTCCACTGGCACGAGTACAGTGGGATCCTGGTGAGTGTCTATGGAGGGACCCATTCTCTTCTGCAGACCGCCCAGGAGTCCCTTTCTTTCAGTACACTGTTCGGCTTGGACGTCATATACTTGCAGCACAGAGTGAGGCCCGCCCCGCTGCAGCACGTCATTGGCAGGAGGAGGGTCTCACAGTTGAGTTCTTGGCAGCTTTTTGGCAGAGGCTGTGGGACTCCAGACAGCCGAGGCGCGTCACCTTGTTCCAGTGGTTGGTTGCACACAGAGCCACAGCAGTAGGGAGCTGGCTTGTACATAGTGGTCTCTCGGCCGCATGTACAACCTGTGACCAGTTGGTGGAGAGTCAGCGTCACTGTCTTTGGGACTGTCCCTCGGCCCAGCAGGTGTGGCTACGAGTTCTTCGACTGATGCCTGCCCTCTCCACGGCTCGACAGTACACTTGGGGGGCAGCGGCTTGGTCCACCCTTACGGGCCCGGCACTTCAGTTTGAGCTATCTTCCACCAGCAGGATGATAGTGATACAGGGGGGTCGACCTACACTCCAGCCTGCTACAGACCTTACTCCACAGTAGTGGAGCAGTGAGAGAGCGGAGTGTTGGGAGCTCATCAGCGGCCTAGCTCTCTGGTTCATCTGGCGGGCCCGTTGTTTCCGCATCTTTGAGGCTCGCCTTGTACCACCAGCAGAGACTGTTCGTGACTTTTGGCTAGAGCTGATCCATACTCTCAGAGGACAGCTTGAGGGACTACAGGGCAGCTCTGACCGCATGCGGGAGCGCCGCGAGGCTTTCCTTCGACTCTGGCGCCCTGGGCCGTTCTACTCCATGGTCCAGGGGGTGCTCAGATGGCACTACTGTCCACCTGTGTGGCTTTTCCCTCCTCCCATCTCTTGATTTAGCCCCATTGTACATATGCTGTTTTTTCATTGGGAGAGTCTCCCCACCATGCTTGTTGTAGCCCTCTCTTGCAGAGGTGGATGTAGCCCTATGGGCAGTTTTCATTAACTAATAGAAGGATCTTTTTCTTTTTTTTTCTTTTTTTTTAAAAAAACGGAGAAATCCGGCCATAAAAATTGCATGTGAGTGTATATAGTGTTTTGTGGGGATGTTTTTGAGTTATTATGATTTTTGGAAATTTTTTGGGTTTAATTTGCTATTTTCTTTTTAATTTTACTAATTATTGGCATAAAAACTTCAAAAATACAAAAAAGCTGGTGAAAAACGATCGTAATGAAAAACAAAAAATATGGGGATAATCAGTGACTATAGGACAACATATGGTACAATGGAGGTGCAATTATGTGAATGGAGCGGAAAGCGTGTTTTGACCAGATTTTGACCGAAACGACAAATTTCTCGGAAACTGGGCAAATGGAGTCCAAATCAAGAAATTTTCGAGCCTAAACCGCATCTCGCAAGAAGTTGGAAGCACATGTCAAATTTTATGGAAAATGGTTCGGGGACCCCCAATATAAGATTTTTTCACTTCATTTAAAGCTCATTTCTACTATTGCCTTCTTGAGAGAGAGCTCTTGCCACCTAGAGCGAACCGGACTTCCAGTGGCTTCTACGACGCGCACGACCACCCGACAGGCTCCAGACATGAGAGGTAGACTCACCACCTTGAGCTTTTCGCGTATGTTTGATGTTTTGTCGCGAAAACTAGCGTAGGGTTCACACGAGAAGCGAGCAGTAGAGACCTACAGGTAGAAATGGCCACCTAACGGCTAACCCAAAAGCAATGAGTCTTCATCGACGGCTTACCCTAGCATAGGAGACCACTCTTAGATGCCCAAAGGTGGCGGAAAACCATTGAAAAAAACCCTAACTTCTAGAGCCCTGCAAGAGGCCACCAAATGGTAAATCGGTGGAAAGGCGCCCAAATGCTACCAAAACTCATGGGTAGGAGCATCTCCAAATGCTCGACAAGTCTATATAGCCCACGTGGCCATAAGGCAACCCGAAACGGCACTAAGCTTCAGAAACGGCATCAGACACACAAAGCGTCAACTAGCTCTCACGGCCAAACCGCATGTCCGTTTGCCACCAAACTTCACGAGCGGCTTTCCTAGACCATCAACAACCAAGTCCTATGGTGGTAGACCACCACAAGTCATCGACGACATGTAAACGCAACCACAGGCGCTTCAAGAGCGACAAATTGCCAAACGGAGCTCCGGTGAAGCCAAAGTCAACAAAAACCATATGGCAAGGATCCCCAAGGAATCGTGAAGCTATGGAGACTAACATCAAGAAATTTCATCGCCGAAAAGCACTCCAAGAGTCAGAAAACGGCTCAGAGGCTCTGAAATCCAAACAGGGAGTTTCTATCTATCTATTTGACTTTTTTATTGAAATAGGGCTTAAAAGGGACTCAGGAGGGCTCAGGGCAGGCACCAGTAGCACTTCTCATATAAATTTCATCAGGAGACATCCTACGTGTAGGATGTCTCAAGGCCATATCTGGGAACCAAACTCAACATCTCATCTCACACACAGCTTCTGAATAGCTTGTACATGATAGCCACCAAGTTTCATCACATTTGGACAAAAGTTGACCTCATATGCATCAAAAAACGGAAAGTGAGAGCATAGAGGCAATAATGGGTCATAGACCTACCAAAACTAGTCCAAATCACATGAAACTTGCACAATATACTCATGAGCACATTGCCAAACTAACTGTGGGGTCAGATGTGAAAATTGATGAAATAGACATCCTACGCGTAGGATGTCTAAATGACCTATCTGACCTCCAGCTGGTACTTTTTGAGTTTCAGATCTCTTTATAACACCTTCATAACCTCATGTTTCAAATTTCAAGCCATTCCCATCACATTTGGCCCCCAAAACCTCCAAGATGCACTTTTTGAGCCTAAAAACACTACATATGCCCTTAACAACACCATTGCTTATCCAAATCAAAATCTAAGAGAAGGGCCATGTTCCACATGCTAAAGACTACCCCCAGAACCAACTTCAAGTCATTCTGATAAAATAGACATCCTACGCGTAGGATGTCTCCAGTGTCATTTTCACCTACTGTGCAAGAACTGACTTCATGGGAACCATTTACATGGTGTAAGAAGCCTCTGTATCAACTTTCAACCCATTTGAATATCATTTTCCACCTATTGAGGACATCCTACCCAACTTGTGAGCCAAAAGCCTAAATCTGTCAAAATTGCACTTTTTGATGCCCAAATCCAATTCCAATGATATAGCCATGTTGCACAGGTCAAGGGCCACAAGCCTGCCAAGTTTCACCAAAAATAGAGAAGGTAGACATCCTACGTGTAGGATGTCTACATGATAATATTTTAGCCAGAAAGCTAATGTGAGCAAATGCAGAGTTTCCCTAGTTCCTTTTGAGTTTTATTTTCAATTTTCAAGTCATTTGGGTAGTCAGAACTCAATTTATCAGCTAATATGTAAAAAACGCTAACTTTGGACTATTGAGTGCAACAGGATCAATGGCAGCCGCAAAATCACCTGCAAAAAAGAAGAGGATGACTATAAAGGACTACTTAGAAGAAGTGTGATCCCAGAGGGAACTCTGAAGCCCACAAGCACATGGATTCAAGATGATCTGCTAGAGACCAATGACCTGAGAATCTACCAAGGAGTATTCAAAGATCCAGAGGGAAATGCAGTGGAGCTACCCATGATACCTCGAGAGCTAAATGAATTTGTCAGGGGCAAGATGCGGGATTACTTGGAGAAGCTGGATCTCCACAACTACTTTGAAGCCTTGCAAGCAGGGATTGATATTAAAAGAGTCTGGGAATTTGTCACCACAATCAAAGAAGATGGAGTGGCCCGAGTCACTGATCTGCAACGCAAGCCTGATACAATGATTGTCATCACAGAGAAGGTGGTGGCAGCCTCACTTGACATCTCAAACAAAGGAGACAGTCTGACAAAGAGGCAAGATGAAGTCAAGTCTACTCGGAAAATAAGAATAACTACACATTTGAAGATATTGCAAACCCGAAGGTGGCTATCATGAGCCAACTCTACAATCAATACTTCCACATGTGTACAAAGCGGCCACAGAAATACAGGATGCCACCTGGAGCCATTGCTACCACTTTCACCTGGGCAATGCAGAAGAGCAAACCAAAAGAGAAAACCTCCCAAAGCACCCAGGGTAGCCACACGGTTGAAGCGTCGGTTAGAGATCGTGCTAGAAGAGCCGCCAGAGTCAAAGAAGGGAAAGAAAGAAAGTCTACAAGTGCCAATCAAGGAAACCAAGTCACAGAAAGTGGCGCGGCTAGAAAGACTAATGGAAAGTTTCAGAGCCGAGAGAGCACTCAAAGGGGATTTGAGCGAGTTGTGGAAGCCATCCCATGAAGCCATGTCGGGATCATCTCGAAGGGTTCACCGAGATCGGTTCGAAGATTATATCAAAAACTTTCAGATCCGAGATGCTACGGCGGAGAATATCCCGAATATCCCATTTACAGAAGAAGAAGTGGACGAAGTGAGACGGCAGCTGCTAGAAGAGCAGGAAGGCCAAGAAAGAGAGAGAAAAACCAAGGCGGACCGGGATTTCAAGAAGAAGCCACCAACTCCACCGTCAAGCCGGGAATCCAGCCCACCCCCATCACCACCTCCTCTTAGTCCTCCACAAACCCAACAAAAAGAAGAGTTGAACAGATCTGATGAACAAAAAGAGTCCAAGCAAGAGAAGAACAAAGAGGAAGAGCAGAAGACAGAGGCTGAGCCAAAGGACGAGAAGCCAGATTCAAAAGAAAGAAACTTTAGCATATTTCTTGATCTACTAGCTGTTGGGTACTCTCGAGAAGAGGCAGCAACTATAGCCTTTGAGTTGGCAAGCACAAGACCCAAGGAACATATGCAGAGCCTTCGGTTAGTAGAGTTGAAAGAGATGGCCACAGATACAGTAGACCTACAGCCACCAACCAATGATTGGGATGTGGTAATGCAAAAACTAACCGGGCTCAGAGCAAGATCAATGGCCACTGAGAGTGAGATTGATAATCTCAAAACGAATGAAGTTCTTGTCAAAGCTGAAGTGGACTCACTGCAAAAACAGGGCCAAGAAAACATAGAGAAACAAACAAAGCTGCAAGCCAGTCTGGACGCGGCATTACAAAGATGCCAGGAGATGGAACGATAGAATCAGGCAGCAGAACACAAACTTCAAAGAGCAGAGGAAGAATACAAGAAAATCAGCAAGTCACTGACAGATGCGGAGAAAGAGAGGGACAATCTGACTCTACAACTTGCTGATGAGTCCAAAGAGGTGGAAAATTTGAGGAATGCCAAGGAAAAGGCCGAGATAGAACATGAGGCAATCCAGGATGAAGTGATCGAGCTAAAAGATCAGATGAAAGTAAAAGATCAGACCATCCAAAGGCTAAGGGCATCTCTGGCCAGAGTCAGAGCTGCTAGCTCGACTGGCACGACTTCAGAAAATGATTTGTATGAAGAACAAATGAAGGAACTCCAAAAGGAGTTGACACTAGAGAAAAGGCAAAGGCTGATGCTGGCCGAGGGATCTCTTGTAATGTAAAACCGCCTGGAAGAAGAGAACAAAGCCATGCAAATGAGCTAGAAGCCGTGAAAATGAAGATGGACGAGGAATTTCAGAGATGGCAAACAAAAAATGAAGACATCAAGAGGAAGCTCGAGGAGGTGGAAAAAATCGATGCAGATCTAAACGACCTCCTAGTGAACATGGGAGATCAAGTGGAAGAGGCAAAGAAAACATTTCAGAAGCAGATACATGAGCTGAAAGGCCAACAACAAACTAAAGAGCAACAGTTTAGCACCGGGCCAGCAGCAATGGAGGGCATTGACATAGAAAATGTGTTAGATCTAGTGGACACCACTATGCAAGAGGACATCCTTGTGGGACCCTCACAAGAACCCCAGGATCTGACACAAGAAGAAGAAGAAAAGCTATAGAAGGTAATAGAAGCGGCAATAAAAGACACAACCAAAGAAGCATTGGAGTGGGAGCAGAGAGTGTTTAAATCTATGGCCATTCAGAAGATAGATGCCAATATCATTCGGCGTGAATGGCTACAACCGTCTCTCCCATATCCTCTTCTAAAGTATGAAACTGCTACGATCAACAAACGGATAAAAGAGGAGCCAATAGTGCCATTATACAAAGCAGATATCTCCAAACCTGAAGGAGTTAAGCTGATCGTGGATTCTCAGCCCAAGTGGAGAAAAGCATGGCTCACCAAATATCCGCAATATTTAATTCACCTGGTAGAGGCGCCTAAAAGAATCAGAGACAACCTCAGTTTTTGCCCTCTACCAAGGATGCGGACATGGAAAGCACAAGAACTGTTGCAGAGAAGCCAACCCACTTGGCTCAATTACCCGAAGCTGCCAAGCTTGAAGGCAGGTGAGAGAATGAGTGAGCATTATGTGGTGAAAACCCTAACGGGCGCCATTAAATTGTTCACTGGCTCGCCTGACCTATCTTGCATTATGCTGAGAAAAATCTGTAAAACCCTTCTGGCGGTTTTCAAAACCTTTAAACCTGGGCAGGCAACAGATAGTATTTTTTTCTTCCAAGACACATACAGATGTGCCTACGATCTATCTGCTCAGCCTTCTCACGAGGTGATACATGCACTTTATCAGAGAATCATGTTTTTGCCTTCGTATCACCTCCAAGCCTTTGAAGAAGCCTTCTACACCGGCTTCTTCACCATCAACACAGAGATATTCGGCCCGACATTACTAGCTCAGCATGCGCGATATGAGTCCCTTCTAAAGATGCGAGAAAGCCTCCACTAAAGAAGCAGCTCTACTGCCATGTCGGGGACGACATGAACTAAGAGGGGGAGAGTGTTAGTAGCTGGACACACCCAACGGAGAATGATTGCTCGGCAGGATATTATTTTTTGTAATTATTCCTTAATTGAGAAAAACCGTCATTTCACCTTTGTAAATAGTGGGGCTTGCAGAAGCTTCCAGATTGTATCCCATTTTTGACATTTAGATTGAGTGGATGGTTAAATTGGAACATTAGGGTTTGAGATTGTAAGGTATTTATACCACTTTTGACATTAATGAAAAAACCTTTTGTCATTTTTTTAAAAAAATTGTCTGTGTGAGTGAGCGTACTCTGTGTACGAGAGAGAGTGAGAGTTTTATCTTGACGCTACGCCCGCACCAGTGGTCAGAATCGAGTGCGGAGAAGCGCAGCGTGTTGCCCCCGACGAGAGCTACGCGCCAACACCTACATTGCGGGTGTACGGTCTGGCTTCGCGAACTCGATCCACGAGCTACATCTGGTGATTCAATGAGCATACGTTGTCTGTTTTCGCATTTCAATATATCCACGCGTTCGCATTAAGTAGAGCTACACATTAAGCACTTTAGTTTTTGGAAACGACGACCTACAAATTTCGACCAGACATCCTACGTGATTTTGCACCAGGTGTTTAGGGTCGGGGTTTGTGTTCATGGACCTTAGGGAGAGCGATCTATTGGTGTTAATAGGGTCTCCTTCAAGTTTTGTGGCGTTTCGAAAACGTTTGATGGGTATTTAGCTCTTGAAAGCGTTGTAGGAAATCTCCTCTTATGCACTCCTGAAGGCTGTAGCTTAGACATTGGGTAGAGACCTCTATAGGAAGTAGTCGAGAGTCGAGCGAGTGTAGGTTGACACCCTATGCTTGCTTCCACGTCCTGCGGGTCGAGCTTCGTCCTTAGCTGAAATATCTTGTTTGGTGAGTTCTCACTGTGCTGACGTCCGTCGCGGCGTATCTGCCAACAGCATGACTTTCACATGCAACTCTGAAGACACGTAGTGAACAAAATCATCTCATACAACTTTGAAGAAACAAAATGAACAAAGTCATCAACTACATTGTGATCAAAATCTAGTTGACAAGGGCAACATACTATAATAGGTAAAGCTGTAATGTGTGAAGAAAATGGATCTTAGAGAAGTTATATGCATGCAAGTAGAGTTGCATTACGTCAAACTTGTAACATTTAATGCACTAGTAACTTGTGTAGTGGAAATTGATAACATAGGGAGAATTTCATTAAGAACAAGTTCCAAATGAGCATAGAGAAAGTGCTTAATTTGAGAAAGCAACATAGAAATTTACATCTAGCTAATTTGGCATTCACAATACTTGAAAAGAGAGACAAATAGAACAATTGAAAAATTTGAGGACCAGATTTACATGGAGCCAGTTCCCCCCTCCATAAAGGCTTTGTATTATAGCTTCTCCCATCAAAAGAGACTTTTGTACAATACAATTCTTGTGTTCCTTGACAAAACTTGTTGGTGCAATGAAGATGGAAGCTTCATGCACCAAATTATGCTTGAAAAACACAAAGTGTCCCTAGCCTCAGTCCCAAGACCTTACACACCTTCAAAAATGGTGAGAGCTAGCAAGGAATGAGGATGATCGAGAGGAAGAAGATGTACCTTTCAATAAAGAAGTATTCTCCTCACATAATCACTCTAATAGCATAGTGTAGCTTAGCAACTAGCATGGTACAGGAGATGAGCATGCCATTGAAGCTTGGCTCTTGGTTGGATTTGCATTCCATAGCCAAGAGTTGTTGGTGTAGGCCTCTACTTCTCAATGCTCGGAGAAGGAGATGGAGTTCTTCTTGCACACATGAATTGTGTGTGTGTGTGTGTGTGTGTGTGTAGCAAAAATTGTTAGTAAAAAATGCAGCCCTCTCTCTCTTCTTGGTCGACACCTCTTGCAAATTACTCATGCTGGCCTCTCATGCTGGCCTCTCTCTCTTCTTGGTCGACACCTCTTGCAAATTACTCATGCTGGCCTCTCATTGGTTCCTGTAAAGCTTAGCCAATCACAAATTAGAAGCATGATTGATAGCCTTGTGACATGTGTCCCCCTTTCCCCTTTTGTGAGAGCTTTAGGTAATTAAAATAATTTATTAAACTCTCATTGAACCTTTTAGTCTTTTGGCCAATAGGAATCAGGCAAGCAATTGGGCTGCTTGATGCTCATTGGACCCCTTGGTAGACTGTCCAATAGTCTTCTGGGGAGCTTAATTTCTATTGGTTCTTTATCAAGCTTTAAAAACTCATTAAGACTAATTTTACTTAGCCTAATTCTCATTGGTCCACCTCTATGGCCATCCAATAGGATTTAAGTAAAGATTGGGGGCAATAGGCCTAGGAGTCCGATGTGTCCAGTATTCCCTCTGGGGAAGCTTTGGAGTGTGTGTGTGTGTGTGTGTGTGTGTGTGTGTGTTTCTCTCTCCTCCCCTTAGGGCTTGCCCCCTCCTTGATAGGGATGTGGGAAGACTTTTGAGTCTTCCCTCCACCATCCAATTTTCCCAGCTTTGACCATTTGGACTTTTCAATCAAAGTTTTGGAACCTTAGCCTATTGAAGTCTTAATGGAGCTGAACCTTAGGTCTTTTAAGCTCCAGTGATACACATTGCTCTTTTGCAGACTGCCCCCTTTGGATCCCTATTTTCTCTCCTTTCGATCCCTGCAAAGACCGGTCTGACAGCCTTACCAATATTCTAGCTTTTACTCCCCTGGTACTTCCCCATATTGAATGATCAGTTTAACATGAGAAAATCATTTGGGATAATTAGATATTAGTTTTTATGACATTACCTCTCTCTTGAAATCATAGTCGTCCCTCAACTATGAGGTAGAGAAGATAAAGCCTAATCATTTAGTCCGTTTGCTAGCAGGTAGAGGGTCCCTATTTTATCCTATGACTCCGTTCCAGAATGGATGACTAGTCCATTTGGTGCTTGAGAGCCTTAGCTGTCACAAGCATGTCTGCACATTAGTTCGTATCAATCTTCCATAATAGAGTGACAAACTCTACTTGGTGTTTGGGAGACGTCGTCTCCACAAACATGATCCTAAGCATGCATACTTATTAACATGTGCACACAATAAAGAAAAGAGAGAGTCTTATAAGACAGAGACTTTGTTCATTTATACATATTTACCTCTTCTTACTCTAGGGAATCATTGTAAGCATTGGCAAGGTTTAGGTTATCCTTTAATTGTATCCCTTGCATCTACTTACTCTAGGGAATCATTGTAAGCATTGACACGGTTTAGGTTATCCTTTAATTGTATGCCTTGCATCCATCTAGCATCTTCAAAAGAATAAATTTTAAACTTGATCAGATATCATCGGATAGTCTTACCGCCTCGTAATACCTTGTCTTCATGTTGGAGAATGGACTCGGGCTGCAACACTTCTTCTTGGTTCTCGATCTCCTGTGGGTCTTCAATGATTGCTTCTTGAGGTGGCTCTCCTTTGTAAGGCTTTAGTAGGCTCACATGGAAAGCATTGTGTATGAGCCAATGGTTGGGCAACTTGAGTCGATAGGTCCATCTCATTGATTGGCCTAAGAATCTGAAAAGGACCATAGTACCTTTTTGCTAACTTAGCATAGTACTTTTGGTGTCCTGTAGGATTCTTGCCCGTTGTGTGCCTTAATCGAGCCTTGTAAAACTTAAGCAAGACCCAATCATTTTGTTTAAAGGCTAAAGCTCTTATGTGCTTATCTTCAGCAATAGCCTTTGCTGAGAGATGGAAATAGCATCCTTAATCTTTTGGAAAGATTCTTGCAGGTCTCGGCTATATTCATATGCAACAATGAAGACCTTCCCATGTACCTTGAGTAGCAGGGGACTTTTTTATCTTCCCTCTATTATCTCAAAAGGTGCTTTTCCCGTGGAAGTATGTACAATGTTATTGTAAGCATACTCCACTAAAGGTAAGTACTTCTCCCATTGGGACTTCTGATCTACTTCTGTGACATAGGCTTTAGTAGATCAAGAATTGTTAGGCTAGCTATTTCACTTTAGCCATCCGTTTGTGGGTGATAGGCCGAAGAGAAGTTTAGCCTTGTACCTAAATTCTCAAAGAGACTCTTCCAGAAATTACTGGTCATTCCAGGATCTCTATCCGACACTATGGACATTGGCAAGCCATGGTACTTGAAGATTTGTAATATAAAGAGGGTTGCCATTTGATGGACTTTAATAGTCTTTTTGACATGTATGAAATGTGCTTGTTTGTTAAACCTGTCTACTATCATCCATATTCTTGTATTCCCATGGATAGACTTGGGCAATCCAAAGATAAAATCCATGGATATGCTCTCCCATGGTGAACTAGGAATTGGCAAAGGTTGAAGCAATCCAGGTTGCTTCCCTCTATCAAACTTCCTCTTTTGGCATACCACACATTTTGAAACATACTCTTGTATGTTTGCTTTCATGGCAGGCCAATAGAAGTATGTTTCTATCCCTTTAAGGGTAGACTGAATCCCTCTATTCCCTGCATAAGGAAGAGCATGAGATTCATACATTACTGTCTCACGTAGTGAGTTAGTTACACATAGTCTATTGCCATAGAGAAGATAACCATATTGGGGTAAATGGTTCTTCCTTCTTCCCTAGTACAAGGGCTAAAATCACATCTCTGAAATCGGGATCGATAGCGTACTCTCATAACATGAGGTTTGAGTAGGAACTATCGCTTTGTAGCCCAACATGCCCATCTATCATAGAAGATAGATCATTGTGAGTTGTTATGGATACTGCATTCACTCTCGGTCGTCTTGAGAGTGCATCAGCCACTTGATTATGCTTGCCAGCAATGTGAGCAATATGAAAATGAAATTGCAAAAGGAAATTTGCCCACCTCATTTGTTTGTCGGAGAGCTTGGTCTACGACAAGAAGTACTTAAGGCTTTGGTGATTTGTTCGCAGAATGAAAAGAGTCCCCAATAAATAATATTTCCACGAGTCTAGGGCATGTAGAACTACTGAGAGTTCCTTCTCACATCTCCCTAGAGCTTGCTCAACATGGTCGAGCCTTCAACTTTCGTAGGCTATGGCGTGCCCTTCTTGAAGCAAAACAGCTCCAAGGCAATCACCACGGCGTCATATTGAACCTCAAAAGGCTTTGAGAGATCCAGGAATGTAAGCACAAGTTAAGAGATAAGATTTTCTTTAAGCTTTTCAAAAGCATTGCTCTCCTTGGTGGACCACATATACCTAACGTTTTTCTTTGTTAGTCATGTAATGGTCCCACGATTTGTGAGAACTTTTCTATGAAGCATCCATAGTATGCACACATACCTATAAAGCTTCTCAGTTCATGCAGATTCCTTGGATTAGGCCATCCTTTTATTACCTCTAGCTTTGATGGATCCATTTGGATGCCATCTTGAGAGATATGTGACCTAAATACTGAATCTCTTGTGAGAAAAATTCATTTTTCTGTCGATTAATATAAAGTTTATTCTCTCGTAAAACTTGAAATATTACTTAGAGGTGTTGCTTGTGTTCATCTAATGAATTAGAGTAGACGATTATATCATCAAAGAACACTCCAGTAAGGTTCGGTGAGGCCTGAATAGCTTCTCCATCAGACGGTTAAATGTGTCTGGTGCATTGGTCGACACACATACAATATGTGCCATCTTTCTTTTGCACTAATAACACTAGTGAACAAAATGGAGATGAGCTTGGCCTAACCATGCCTTTCTCAACCAACTCATGCACTTGCGGCATAATCTCCTCTTGTTGAGCTTGAGAAACTCGATAAGGAGGTTTATTAGGAGGTGAGCTTCCTAGAAGAAGTTCAATTGCATGGTCGTCATCCCCTCGTTTGAGAGGTAGTTCACAAGGGATGTCGTCAATAAAAGCATCTTGGAACCCCTCGAGGAAATTGGATAACTCTAATTCCTTTTGATTGTTTATACTTTCTTTTGTTAAAGCATTAGGTTCATTTTGAGAATGTTTAACAAAAATCATGTACATGAAAATAGAGCTCTTTATTGACTTATTTGAAAGCTTGCTTATGTACAATGGGTATGGTACTAACCAACTCCTTAGCATCTATGTACAAAACTTTTTCCTTGAACCTAAAGTAGATTTGTCTTTCAGGGAATTTAACATTCACAGCTGTGCCATCAAACCATGGTGCCCCTAGGATTACATCCTCGTGCTTGAGAGGAGAGATGGAGAAATCCTCCTCGTCCACATAGCTTTGGACATGGAGCCTCAATTTCCCAATTAAGGGAGTGACTGAGGCTTCTTGCCCCTTGAAAACAGGCAGGTAGAACATCTCCCATCTCATAGGCTTGGATGCCTAGCTTGGTGGCCAACTCTGTAGATATGAAATTGTGAGTAGAACCAGGGTCAAAGAGAATGAAAACATCATGTTCTCTTACCTTTCCCCAAGCATGACATAGAGGAGATCCTTTGTGATGAGCATCCTTTTCTTGAATTTCGACCAAGGTAGCTCTAGAAGGCTCATTATGTGTATTCTTGTGGGGGCAAGCACGATAGGCATGCCCTTGCTCCCTGCACTTGAAACAACGGTCATCTTTTTGACAACGCTCTAGCTCTTCAAGAGAGAGTTTATTTTTACCTTTATAAACTCCCTTCTCCTTAGCTTTGTTGTTGTTGGGGTTGCCTTTGGGAGACTTTTGGACATCATCCTTCCCCTTAGGCTCGTTACGGTCCTTGTTTTCCATGGGCTTAAGATTTCTCTTAGCCCCTTGTTGGAAGTTGATTCTTGAAGCCACCATGGTATGGTGTATGACCACATATATGGTGCGTGGCCTTTGGGAGTTAACATACTCCGCCATATCCTTAGTTAAACCCACAAAAAATTGTTGTTTTTTCTCTCCAAAATCCATCCTTTTGAAGACAATGGCTTTGAGGTGTAAATCCCAAAACTTGTCTACATATTTGTGAATAGATTCGTAGGGAGAGAGCTTCAAGCTTCGTCATTCGGTAAGTACTTTGTCTTTGGCATCGATAGCCAAAAATTGCTTCATGATGAAAGCTCTTAAAGCTTTCCATGTTTGTGGAGCTTCACTGTTTGATTGTAGGCTAGACCACCATTGCCTCGCGGACTTTTGAAAATGCATAGCTACATGATGTAGCTTAGAGAACTCCGTGAAGCCCTCATCTCCAAACGCCACATTGAATTGTTGGATAAAGGCCAAGACTTTGTCCGTAGCACCAAAGGTGCCATTGTAGGTAAGGAAAGAGATGTTCTTTCCTCCCTCTTTGCACTTTTTGAGCTTGGAAAACCTTTTCCAAGCGGCATAGGATTTCTTATGGCCTCTTCTTTTGGGTGGTTTGAGAGCTGCACCACCACTTTCTTTAGAAGAGGAAGAGTATGAGGAGGATGGAGAAGAGGGTGACCTCTTTCTCGCGTTTTTCTTCCCTTGTTCCTCCTTGTCTGCACCATCACTTTCTTTAGAAGAGGAAGAGGATGAAGAAGATGGAGAAGAGGGCGACCTCTTTCTCGCCTTTTTCTTCTCTTGTTTTCTCTCTTTCCACTTTGAATTACGGTGTAGAGAAGTATGCGATGGTCTTCTCTGTTTAGGGGGTGTTGGAGAGCGTTTTTCCCGCCGTCTTCGTGGAGCTATATCCGCCGAGGTGGCACGAGACTCATTTCTTTCTCGTTCTTGCGGTGGGGGCTCTACCGTTGAAACTTGGGTTCTCTTTTGGGAGGGAGATGCCTCATCGAGTAGTAAGTTTTTGAGCCCTTCCTACGGATTCTCCTCTTCTTCCCTTATCGGAGAGATTCCTCTTTTGGAATTCTCACTAGGAGATTTCCTAGGTACTCTCTCTTCTTGATGGGGAGTTTGGAGAATACCGTGGGTGCGCACATGCTGTAGCACTTCACCTTGAAGGGATGGATTGCCCGGGGCTTGTTGAAGCCTAGAAACAAGATAGTTTACAAGCATAGGGTCATCATTAGTTGCTCTTTCATCAACAAAATCAAAGCTATCCATATCATCTCAATATCTTTTTCCTTGTGAGCCATACTAGCAAATTTTAGGTGTAAATTTTCACTTATACTTTGGCACTTCAAGCCCTAGTTGCTACTCCTCTTTACCTTCAAAGATAAGCACTCAAGCATCTATACCCGTGGCTCGAATATTATTAATTGCAAGGAATAGAAGAGAGGGTTCAACAGAGCCAAGATAGCACCGGTTCCTGTCAAGCTTCTAATAGCTCAATAATGGTTAAGCCATAGGCAAGCCCCGTAGGACTCCATTATTAAGACCATAGCTCTTGACGGTATCCCCGTTAATTGCATAAAGCAGGCGTGCTTCAAGGATGAAAAACCCTATTCTACTTACTCTTTTGCAATTAATAACACCAACCATTTGTAGCAATCTTGAGGACCTCTCTTCTTGAGCAAGAAAAGAGAAACCAATAGCTCTGATAGCAATGTAACATTTAATACACTAGTAACTTGTGTGTAGAAAAAATTGATAACATAGCGAGAATTTCATTAAGAACAAGTTCCTAATGAGCATAGAGAAAGTACTTAATTTGAAAAAGCAACATAGCAATTTATGTTGGGGTAAGTGGGCGGGCCGCCAGGTATGTACACATATTCTTTTGTTAAAACCTAATAAGAACTCACTATGCTCTACACATTACAGTAGAGTGAGTTCACCATATCATCGTGCTCTTCTTCTCACACTCTCTCTCGTGTCGCACTTCTGCTCGTACTCCTTCAACTGGTATCAGAGCTCAGATCGAGGCTCGGGGCAGCATTTGCAGGTAGCCAGAGTCACCTGCTCAGATTGGAGTGAGATTCGACAGGCGAAGACACGGCCCCAAATCCTACGAATCAGCCCGAAGGCCTCGGTGTTCTCAAAATTTCATTCTGAGGTGATCTCGGCCACCGTTCGGCTTCGACAAAGCTCTACGCAGGCCATTTTCGACTACGTGGTCTTGGCGGGTGCAGATCCGACTCTGCAAATTTGGGGTTTCGGCCTACGACTGCAGGTGCTGAGGATATCGGCACTCCCAGAGTGTTGATTTGTGGCTGTCTATACATCGAAGGACGGCTCACAGTTCTTGGAGGCGTGTCACATACGACACGGGCGCATATACACAAAGACTGTAGGCGACATCCACTAGTTCATCAAGTAGCTTGAGTTTGCTGCTTGATATTCCAGATTTCATCCTGACATTGCAGGTACTTCCACATGGGATGTATTGTCAGAGATGATGTATGTCTGTTTTGAGGGTTTGCTGGCTGTGAGTCACGCAGCAAACAACCGCCGCAGCGATTACAACATATAGTGAGAATTTTGTGGATGTATGACTTTGTGGGAAGTCTATGTATTGTCAGATTTACTGCAACCTTTGTTGAGGGTCGAGTGAGGTTTTATTGAGCTGGGGGATTCTCGAATGTTGAGATCCTTTCGGTGATACAGGTCTTGGAGCGATCCCTCGAGCACCCTTAGATAGGCAGCTAGGATGTATTGACTGTGAGTTAGACAGTTGGGATTGCATCTTTGCTTTACTGCCGTTGAGGCATTGTCGCAGTCTATGCTTACAGGACAGTGAGAGACAGTACAGGTGCAAGACATGTTTACCCACAGCTTACAGTGTTAGAGAGACAGTGGTTTTTTGAGCTGTTTTTGGTATGTTTTTTGAGTACACAAGAGCCATTTTACAAAGGAGACTCTGCTAAAATTTCTGCAGAATCTGAAGCTTTCTTGGTTCATTTGACAGGTTGATATTGGTTCAGAGGTCAGTTTACAGGGGAAACTCTGCCGAATTTTTCCCGGGAAAGTAAACTAATGTGAAGCGTAGCTATGGCTGGATCACAGGACACTGCTCTTTACAATATCAAGAAGCTGGATGGAACCAATTTCCCATTGTGGAAGAAGCAGATTTGGCACGTGTTGGTACAAAAGAAGCAGATAAAACCTATAAAGCTCAAGGGGATAAAACCAGAAGATATGGACGAAGATGAATGGAGCGAAATGGATGAATTGGCACTTTCTACCATTATGCTGACTTTGGCAGAAAGCGTTTAATTCAATGTAGCAGACGAGATGTCGGCTTATGAAGCATGGACAGAGCTGAGTGATCTTTATGAGAAGCAGAGTGCAGCTTCACAGGTATACTGGCTTAAGAAGCTTGTTGACTTGAAGATGAAAGAAAGGACACCTATGTCCAATCATCTGAATGAATTCAACACCATCTACAATCAGTTGTCAGCTCAAGGTGTCAAGGTTGATGAACCTGTTAGAGCTATGTTCCTGTTGATCACATTGCTGGAAAGTTGGGACACTTTTCGCACAGCTTTGAGTAATTCTGCACCTCCAGATGGTTTGACCTTAGCAGGTGTAGAAGGCAGTCTGCTTACTGAAGAAACCAACAGAAAGACAATGGACAAAGGCAAAGGAACAGCCTTAGTTGTCAGGGGAAGGACCAAAGAAAAGTACAAAGGTGGAAAGAGGAATCAGTCTCGTAGCAAGTCCCGCAGTGCTAAAGGCAAGAGTGACATAGAATGCTACCATTGTGGCAAGAAGGGTCACATGAAAAGAGACTGCAGAGAATGGAAAGCAGAAAAAGGCAAAGAGAAAGCTGAAGACCATGGTGAGAAGAACAAGTCCTCAGTGAAGATTCAAGAAATAAATGTGACAAACACTGTTGCAGAGGATGACAGTCTAGTGTCATGAGACATCTACTTCTTGTGAAGGACTCCGGGAATTGGAAATTGGCCATGCAGTCAGAGATGACAGCTCTGCATAAAAACCAGACATGGAAGCTAGTTAAATTACCACAGGGCAAAAAGGCTCTACCTTGTAAATGGGTTTATAGGTATAACATCACCGCTCATGATAGTGAGCCAAAGTACAAAGCAAGGCTTGTTGCCAAGGGCTTTAAGCAAGAACAAGGCATTGGCTTTGATGAAGTCTTCTCTCCGGTGGTCAAGATGACTACATTGAGATGCTTTCTTGCATTGGTTGCCATATTAGATTGGGTGTTGCACCAAATGGATGTCAAGACATCGTTCTTGCATGGTGATTTAGATGTGGAAATTTACATGCAACAGCCAGAAGGGTTTGTTGAGAAAGGCAAGGAAGATTTGGTATGCCAGTTGTTAAAGAGTCTTTATGGCTTAAAACAATCACCAAGGGCATGGTACCATAAGTTCCACAAGTTTATGCTTTCTCAAGGCTACAAACGTAGTGAGTTCGATCTCACTGTCTATATACAAAGAAGGCTAAGGATGACAGTTGGCTGATCCTTATTTTGTATGTGGATGACATGTTGATTGCTGGCAAGCACTTGGAAGAAATTTCAGCTTTGAAGTCAAAGATGGCAAAATCGTTTGACATGAAAGACATGGGTGAGGCAAGTCATATACTTGGTATGCGCATTGAGAGGGACAGATCAAAGAAGTTGATTTGGTTATCTCAAACAGAGTATATTGACAAGGTTTTGCAACGTTTCAATATGGAGAAGGGAAAGGCATTGAGTGTTCCATTGCCACCATATGTGAAACTTAGCAAACAAGATTGTCCTGTGTCTGAGGAAGAACAAGCTGAAATGGATAAGATTCCATATGCGTCTGCAGTGGGTAGTTTGATGTATGCAATGATTGCTACTCGCCCAGACATTGCATTTGCAGTGGGAGTAGTAAGTCGATACATGTCAAACTCAGGCAAGAAACATTGGGAGGCAGTGAAAGGAATATTGAGATACCTTAAAGCTACAAAGAGTATGCGTATATGCTATGGGATTCAGGAGCTAAGTGTAAAGGGTTTTACAGACTCATATTATGCAGGTGACTTAGACAACTGAAGGTCTACGTCAGGGTATGTCTTTACATTGGCTGGTGGAGCAGTATCATGGCGTTCTAGATTACAAGATTGTGTTACTCAGTCTACTACAGAGGCTGAATATGTTGCAGCATCAGAGGCATGCAAAGAATCAATTTGGCTTAATCAACTAGTAGCAGATTTGGGAATCAAAGAAGAGATGCCTGTGTTATATTGTGATAGTCAAAGTGCTATACAATTGGCTCGCAATCCAGTTTATCACTCAAAGACAAAGCATGTGGATGTGCAGTATCATTTCATCAGGGAAATGCTCGAGGATAAGCAACTTCAGCTTGTCAAAGTTCACACCACAGAAAATCCTGTTGATCTACTTACAAAAGGACTTCCCTCAGAGAGCTTTGCGCATTTTCGCAAGCAGTTAGGTGTAGGGTAGTACATCACTTCTCTACATCTCTTCTATATTAGCTTGTATAGTAGTTTCTCTCACACTTAAAGTACCACATTGGACTTTAAGTGGGAGGTTGTTGGGGTATAAATCCCAATGTGGTCGCCCAGGTAAGTGGGCGGGCCGCCAGGTATGTACACATATTCTTTTGTTAAAACCTAATAAGAACTCACTATGCTCTACACATTACAGTAGAGCGAGTTCACCATACCGTCATGCTCTTCTTTTCGCACTCTCTCTCGCGTCGCACTTCCGCTCGTACTCCTTCAATTTACACCTAGCTAATTTGGCATTGACAATACTTGAAAAAAGAGAGAAATAGAACAATTGACAATAGTTGAGGACCAGATTTACATGGAGCCGGTCCCCCCTCCATAAAGGCTTTGTATTATAGATTCTCCCATCAAAGGAGACTTTTGTACAATACAATTCTTGTGTTCCTTGACAAAACTCGTTGGTGCAATGAAGATGGAAGCTTCATGCACCAAATTATGCTTGAAAAACACACCTAGTGTCCCTAGCCTCAGTCCCAAGACCTCACACACCTTCAAAAAAGGTGAGAGCTAGCAGGGAATGAGGACGATCGAGAGGAAGAAGATGTATCTTACGAGAAAGAAGTATTCTCCTCCCATAATCACTCTAATAGCATATCTTAGCTTAGTAATTAGCATGGTAGAGGAGATGAGCATGCTATTGAAGCTTGGCTCTAGGTTGGATTTGCATTCCATAGCCAAGAGTTGTTCATTGAAGCTTGGCTCTTGGCTGGATTTGCATTCCATAGCCAAGAGTTGTTGGTGTAGGCCTCTACTTCTCAATGCTTAGAGAAGGAGATGGAGTTCTTCTTGCACACATGAGTTGTGTGTGTGTGTGTGTAGCAAAAAGTGTTAGTAAAAAATGCAACCCTCTCTCTCTTCTTGATCGACCCCTCTTGCAAATTACTCATGCTTGCCTCTCATTGGCTCTTGCAAAGCTTAGCCAATCACAAATTAGAAGCATAATTGATAGCCTTGTGACGTGTCCCTTTTGTGAGAGCTTTAGGTAATTAAAATAATTTATAAAACTCTCATTGGACCTTTTAGTCTTCTGGCCAATAGGAATCAGGCAAGCCATTGGGCTGCTTGATGCTCATTGGACCCCTTGGTAGACTGTCCAATAGTCTTCTGGGGAGCTTAATTTCTATTGGTTCTTTTATCAAGCTTTAAAAATCTATTTAGACTAATTTTACTCTAGCCTTATTCTCATTGGTCAACCTCTATGGCCATCCAATAGGATTTAAGTAAAGATTGGGGGCAATAGACCTAGGAGTCTGCCATGTGTCCAGTATTCCCTCTGGGAAGCTTTGGAGTGTGTGTGTGTGTGTTTCTCTCCTCCCCTTAGGGCTCGCCCCCTCCTTGATAGGGATGTGGTAAGACTTTTGAGTCTTCCCTCCACCATCCAATTTTCCCAGCTTTGACCATTTGGACTTTTCAATTAAAGTTTTGGAACCTTAGCCTATGGAAGTCTTAATGGAGGTGAACCTTAGGTCTTTTGATGCACATTGCTCTTTTGCAGACTGCCCCCCTTTGAATCCCTATTTTCTCTACTTTGGATCTCTACAGAGGCCCGTCTGGCAGCCTTACCAATATTCTAGCTTTTACTCCCCTGGTACTTCCCCATATTAAATGATCACTTTAACATGAGAAAATCATTTGGGAGAATTAGATATTAGTTTTTATGACAAAACTTGCCTTATTTACTTTGCAAGGTTCATAATTAAAAGCAGAATCTCTATCAATTGTTGATACAACTCGTTGTCAAAATCGTTTTAAGGGGTAAAGTTGTCTTCTAAGGAGAAGCTTCTTTGTTCAGTGATGATGCGTACATCGTGTAAATCTCGTTCGAGAGTAATTGATTGCTCAATCATCAATACTTTGGAGCGAAGCTTAGGCTCTTGCTTAAAGAGCATTGAATTAAAATAAAAAATAGTCCTATCTAAATCACTAGTGTCCATGTGTGGCTCACATCAAATTACACCCCTCCAAAACAACTTTTTTCAGCAACCAAAAAATACCATGAAAAGGGAGATTTAGGGAGTGTTTGATAATTTTTAGACTTACTAGTTTGTAGGCACCACCTTTGGGGATGGAACCTTTGTGTGTGTGTGTGTGTGTGTGTGTGATTGGGCTACGCACAATGCACACTAGCCTGAATGCAAGAGAGTATGACACGAGAGATGAGGGAGTTGCTGAACCCTCCCTCTTTATTATTATTATATAAAGTAAATAGTAATAGTATAATATAAATATAGATTACGGTTTGCCATCCTCATGACTAAGTAACACATAGCATTAAAGAGGGGGGGGGGGGGGGGGGGGGGGGGGGGGGGGGGGGGGGGGGGACGGGCAGGGAAGTCCACTCATGAAAACCGGGGAGATCACAACCGCGAGTGTCAACTCAAAAACTAAACCCGACCCCACTGATTAAACCCCTTAAACTCGGATAGTGCCTGATGCTTACAATAAAGGGTTATAGAAATGGGGGAGGGTACAACATGTATGCATGAGTGAGATAGCTAGCCCATGTGTCACAAAACTTGGGCTATGAGGTCTTGGGTTCGAAGTTGGGGTGGTGGGGGGATTTGATTTGATTTTTTGCGTTGTTCGCGTTTAGTTTCGCCCGGATTTTTGTGCCAGGTTTAATTTGCCTGGAAATCCCGCCTCGGACTTCCGTCGATCATCGGCCGCCCCCCCCCCCCCCTCAATGCCCTTTGTTACTTAGTGTCGTGGGTCTGCTATTTTTGAGGGCATTATATCATCTCTTAATTCCAAAAAGAGTGGACAATTTTAACACATTCTGATTGGAAGCTTAATTCTCTCTCATTTCCGTGAGTCGGGAACTTATTTAAAGCAGAGGTTTCTGTGTCTGTTCTCTCTTTGATCGAGGCGTCATTAACACGAACGCTCCACAAACCCTCGCCATCGCCATTGCTGGGAAGCTCGTTTGAAGACCCTCGCCATTGACACTCTCTATCGAAGTTCAGCTTGATTCTGCTCAGAAAATTTCAAGGCTTGTGATTGCTTAACTTCTTCCTACGGCCGTCCGATCTTGGCAGCTTCCGGGACTCCTTTAATTGCAGACTTTCCCACAGAAGCCCATTCCTTGCGAATTTATCTATAGCTTCAGGTTTTTTGTTTTCCCTGGTTCCCTTCCCTCTATTACACGCATGCTTGCATCGGGCAGATCTGGCAACAGCTTCTTCGTGTTTGTTCTCAGTTGCAGAAAGCATGGCTCAATGTGACAACAATTTCTGCATGAATGGGGTATCTCTTGTGGAGCTGTAATTTGCTTTGGCAATACTGATACATCATTGTTTTAGAAGGAGTAGCTTATCAGCATGAAATTAAGTACATTGGAAGCGTTGCACATCCATGGCCAAGCTTGATTTGAGGAAGTGTGGGATTTCATATTCGCCTTTCAGTTTTGAAATGGGCTCTTGTGACTAGGCTGGCAGGCGATTTGAGGCTCTACTACTAATCAAAATTTTGGTGCATATTCAAGCTTTGATGAGGGACTTGAGTTGCATATGAAGTGAAATTGCATCCGAGATCTCACTCAAAGTTATCCATGGTACATATCAGTCATTGGGTGATGCCTAAAGAACTAGAAGTTGCATAGCTTGAAGATTTTTTCTATGATATCTTATGCTAATACTGACATTGAAGATCACAAATTGTGTTAAAAGTTCTAATTATTGCCTCAAGGTTTATATTACCTGTTTAATGCGAGTATCAGTGTATGTGTTACTTCTTTGACCTCATGTTCATGCAAATTTGCAGTATTTGTCCCTGGCCTTTGTCAATTATCAACAGTTTGAGTGCTTTCGCTGGTCTGTGTCTGCATTCTTTTGGGAGAGCAGTACATTCCCAGCCTTTTTTTGACTGGAAGATGATTGTTCCGGAAGGCGAATTTTCGATTGGAAATGGGGATGTGAAGTTTCCAGCTACACCAGCTGAGGAAAAGGATGCTATTTTAGGAATTCTTGAAGCTTCTGCAGCACAAGTAAAGGAAGGGGACAAGTTTTTCCTTGTTACATTCAGGTATTCCTTCACCATGATTTTATGATCAAGTTTGGTCACCAAGCAGTAGGCTACAGTAACAGTATATTCCCGTTGTACTTTGCTCAGATGGTGGAAACAGTGGTCAGACTATGTTCAACAAGAAGGATCAAATGGTGATGGTTCTGAACCAGGGCCCGTCTATCGGTCCAATGCATCAGAAGAGAATTTGACAGTCCCACAGCGGCCTGCAAGTATAGATAATAGTGATCTAGTCATACAATTAAAGAGAGAGGATGATATTGAGCTCTGTGAAACCCTTTTGGAAAATCATGATTATATGCTATTACCAGAGCAAATATGGGTTGCCTTTCAGAAGTGGTAAGCCATTTTTCTATGGGAGTTGGGATAGTTAGGGTGTTTTTGAAGCAAAACCTGATTCTGTTCTTACAGTGAGCAAGTGCAAGTTTGTAATGCATGTGTGTTAGGTGTTGCTTTATAGCTATCATATCTGTGATGGCTGTTTTGGGCATGCTTAAATTAGTGCTTATTCTAGTTGGAACATGGCAGGTTTTTGCAAGTAAGTGAAGTGTTATGTTTTTTCATGCGATTAACGTAAATTATTGGCATTAGGTATGGTGGTGGACCTCCTGTTGCAAGGACAGTCATAAATACTGGTTCTGTACAGGATGACCGTCTTGCAGTAGAAGTGTATCCTCTTCGCATTCGACTTACGGTCTCACCAAATGGAAGTCAATTGACTGTCAGGGTCAGCAAACAGGTTCGCTTGATACGCTAAAACTGACATTTTTTCGCCCTCTGAAATGACAATTCTGTAAGTTTCTGTAAGTCATGACAGAAACTCAGTACGCTGAACTTTGTGTTGATGTATGCTCATGTGTGTGTGCGTGTGGTGTGTGTTGTGTTGGGGAGCATATGTTAGTACCTAGTTCTACACCCACTATTGGGCACTGACGACGTTAGTGGAGATGTCGTGGTATTTTGTCAATACTATGAATGATGGAGCTGATGGTTATATCGTCTTGTGGGTGACTACCATGGGTCTTCAAGGGTGAATCTGGGCTTATCCTGGATTCATCTAGGTATATTTTTTAGTCGTATAGCGGACATGCAGACTTCACATTGTGAAGTTTTCGTCCGAGTTACGACCGATTGATATTGTGCTAATTCTTTCTATCTTTTTTGGTGCGTATGCCCTATCAACTACCTCCATTGTGCTAATTTTTTCGATTTCATGCTTCTTTTAGTGCTAGGCTTCATTATGGCTGAGTCTGCCCTTGATTTCCGGAGTCATGACAGAAATTCAGTACACTGAACTTTGTGTTGATGTATGCTCATGTGTGTGTGCGTGTGGTGTGTGTTGTGTTGGGGAGCATATGTTAGTACCTAGTTCTACACCCATTATTGGGCACTGACGACGTTAGTGGGGATGTCGTGGTATTTAGTCAATATTATGCATGATGGAGCTGATGGTTATATCATCTTGTGGGTGACTACCATGGGTCTATACCTTGCACTTTCCTTCAAGGGTGAATCTGGGCTTATCTTGGATTCATCTAGGTATATTTTTTAGTCGTATAGCGGACATGCAGACTTCACATTGTGAAGTTTTCGTCCGAGTTACGACCAATTGATATTGTGCTAATTCTTTCTATCTTTTTTTGGTGCGTATGCCCTATCAACTACCTCATTTGTGCTAATTTTTCGATTTCATGCTTCTTTTAGTGCTAGGCTTCATTATGGCTGAGTCTGCCCTTGATCTCCGGAGTCATGACAGAAACTCAGTATGCTGAACTTTGTGTTGATGTATGCTCATGTGTGCGTGCGTGTGGTGTGTTGTGTGTTGGGGAGCATATCTTATTACCTAGTTCTACACCCACTAATGGGCACTGACGACGCTAGTGGGGATGTCGTGGTATTTAGTCAATACTATGCATGATGGAGCTGATGGTTATATCGTCTTGTGGGTGACTACCATGGGTCTATACCGTGCACTTTTCTTCAAGGGTGAATCTTGGCTTATCCTGGATTCATCTAGGTATATTTTTTAGTCGTATAGCGGACATGCAGACTTCACATTGTAATGTTTTCGTCCGAGTTATGACGAGTTGATATTGTGCTAATTCTTTCTATCTTTTGTGGTGCGTATGCCCTATCAACTACCTCATTTGTGCTAATTTTTTCGATTTCATGCTTCTATTAGTGCTAGGATTCATTATGGCTGAGTCTGCCCTTGATCTCCGGAGTCATGGCAGAAACTCAGTACGCTGAACTTTGTGTTGATGTATGCTCATGTGTCCGTGCGTGTGGTGTGTGTTGTGTGTTGGGGAGCATATGTTAGTACCTAGTTCTACACCCACTATTGTGCACTGACGACATTAGTGGGGATGTCGTGGTATTTAGTCAATACTATGCATGATGGAGCTGATGGTTATATCGTCTTGTGGGTGACTACCATGGGTCTATACCTTGCACTTTCCTTCAAGGGTGAATCTAGGCTTATCCTGGATTCATCTAGGTATATTTTTAAGTCGTATAGCGGACATGCAGACTTCACATTGTGAAGTTTTCGTCCGAGTTACGACCAGTTGATATTGTGCTAATTCTTTCTATCTTTTTTTGGTGCGTATGCCCTATCAACTACCTCATTTGTGCTAATTTTTTCGATTTCATGCTTCTTTTAGTGCTAGGCTTCATTATGGCTGTGTCTGCCCTTGATCTCCGGAGTCATGGCAGAAACTCAGTACGCTGAACTTTGTGTTGATGTATGCTCATGTGTCCGTGCGTGTGGTGTGTGTTGTGTGTTGGGGAGCATATGTTAGTAACTAGTTCTACACCCACTATTGGGCACTGACGACGTTAGTGGGGATGTAGTTGTATTTAGTCAATACTATGCATGATGGAGCTGATGGTTATATCATCTTGTGGGTGACTACCATGGGTCTATACCTTGCACTTTCCTTCAAGGGTGAATCTGGGCTTATCTAGGATTCATCTAGGTATATTTTTTAGTCGTATAGCGGACATGCAGACTTCACATTGTGAAGTTTTCGTCCGAGTTACGACCAGTTGATATTGTGCTAATTCTGTCTATCTTTTTTGGTGCGAATGCCCTATTAACTACCTCATTTGTGATAATTTTTTTGATTTCATGCTTCTATTAGTGCTAGGCTTCATTATGGCTGAGTCTGCCCTTGATCTACGGAGTCATGACAGAAACTCAGTACGTTGAACTTTGTGTTGATGTATGCTCATGTGTGTGTGCGTGTGGTGTGTGTTGTGTTGGGGAGCATATGTTAGTACCTAGTTCTACACCCACTATTGGGCACTGACGACGTTAGTGGGGATGTTGTGGTATTTAGTCAATACTATGCATGATGGTTATATCGTCTTGTGGGTGACTACCATGGGTCTATACCTTGCACTTTCCTTCAAGGGTGAATCTGGGCTTATCCTGGATTCATCTAGGTATATTTTTTAGTCGTATAGCGGACATGCAGACTTCACATTGTGAAGTTTTCGTCCGAGTTACGACCGGTTGATATTGTGCTAATTCTTTCTATGTTTTGTGGTGCGTATGCCGTATCAACTACCTCATTTGTGCTAATTTTTTCGATTTCATGCTTCTATTAGTGCTAGGCTTCATTATGGTTGAGTCTGCCCTTGATCTCCGGAGTCATGACAGAAACTCAGTACGCTGAACTTTGTGTTGATGTATGCTCATGTGTCCGTGCGTGTGGTGTGTGTTGTGTGTTGGGGAGCATATGTTAGTACCTAGTTCTACACCCACTATTGTGCACTGACGACATTAGTGGGGATGTCGTGGTATTTAGTCAATACTATGCATGATGGAGCTGATGGTTATATCGTCTTGTGGGTGACTACCATGGGTCTATACCTTGCACTTTCCTTCAAGGGTGAATCTAGGCTTATCCTGGATTCATCTAGGTATATTTTTAAGTCGTATAGCGGACATGCAGACTTCACATTGTGAAGTTTTCGTCCGAGTTACGACCAGTTGATATTGTGCTAATTCTTTCTATCTTTTTTTGGTGCGTATGCCCTATCAACTACCTCATTTGTGCTAATTTTTTCGATTTCATGCTTCTATTAGTGCTAGGCTTCATTATGGCTGTGTCTGCCCTTGACTCCGGAGTCATGGCAGAAACTCAGTACGCTGAACTTTGTGTTGATGTATGCTCATGTGTCCGTGCGTGTGGTGTGTGTTGTGTGTTGGGGAGCATATGTTAGTAACTAGTTCTACACCCACTATTGGGCACTGACGACGTTAGTGGGGATGTAGTTGTATTTAGTCAATACTATGCATGATGGAGCTGATGGTTATATCGTCTTGTGGGTGACTACCATGGGTCTATACCTTGCACTTTCCTTCAAGGGTGAATCTAGGCCTATCCTGGATTCATCTAGGTATATTTTTTAGTCGTATAGCGGACATGCAGACTTCACATTGTGAAGTTTTCGTCCGAGTTACGACCAATTGATATTGAACTAATTCTTTCTATCTTTTTTTGGTGCGTATGCCCTATCAACTACCTCATTTGTGCTAATTTTTTCGATTTCATGCTTCTTTTAGTGCTAGGCTTCATTATGGCTGAGTCTGCCCTTGATCTACGGAGTCATGACAGAAACTCAGTACGTTGAACTTTGTGTTGATGTATGCTCATGTGTGTGTGCGTGTGGTGTGTGTTGTGTGTTGGGGAGCATATCTTATTACCTAGTTCTACACCCACTAATGGGCACTGACGACGCTAGTGGGGATGTCGTGGTATTTAGTCAATACTATGCATGATGGAGCTGATGGTTATATCATCTTGTGGGTGACTACCATGGGTCTATAGCTTGCACTTTCCTTCAAGGGTGAATCTGGGCTTATCTAGGATTCATCTAGGTATATTTTTTAGTCGTATAGCGGACATGCAGACTTCACATTGTGAAGTTTTCGTCCGAGTTACGACCAGTTGATATTGTGCTAATTCTCTCTATCTTTTTTGGTGCGAATGCCCTATCAACTACCTCATTTGTGCTAATTTTTTCGATTTCATGCTTCTTTTAGTGCTAGGCTTCATTATGGCTGAGTCTGCCCTTGATCTACGGAGTCATGACAGAAACTCAGTACGTTGAACTTTGTGTTGATGTATGCTCATGTGTGTGTGCGTGTGGTGTGTGTTGTGTTGGGGAGCATATGTTAGTACCTAGTTCTACACCCACTATTGGGCACTGACGACGTGAGTGGGGATGTCGTGGTATTTAGTCAATACTATGCATGATGGAGCTGATGGTTATATCGTCTTGTGGGTGACTACCATTGGTCTACACCTTGCACTTTCCTTCAAGGGTGAATCTGTGCAATGCATCAAATAGTTTTTGTGTTGCTCTTTGGTAGCTTAGCTTCGGTCAACTTGATGGAAAGCTTTTTCTTTCAAGTATAAAAAGTTATTGTTCCCCTGGTAAAGTGCATGTGTGAAATTTATGCTTTTGACCGAATGTTAGTTGCCAAGGTTTCCAGATGTTCCAGAAGAATCCATTGCATGCCTTGGACAAGACCCTAACATATCGGCCATAGTGTGTCTTTAGAAAGTCTAGCTCTCTTTCTGATATGTTAGGGGTTCCAGAATCGAGCTGTCGGTAGTGAATGTGTTAAGTATAGGAACTACCATTCAAAAAGTAAATACATTATACATGTGCATCAAGCGTCAAGGATAATATAACGTGACACAAGGTCACTTATATGAGACATCACACAACCGATAGATACTTGGTTTGTAACAGGCTTGGACTCTCCAAGCGAGAAATCAATAGAGAGAGAGAGAGAGAGAGAGAGAGAGAGAGAGAGAGAGAGAGAGAGAGAGAGAGAGAGAGAGAGAGAGAGAGAGAGAGAGAGAGAGAATGAAATGAAATGAAATGTTATATTAACGTCTTCAAAAGGCCAAAGTGACCTATGAGACCAACAAGTTACAATTAGTGAATGTGATACCATGTCTGAGTACAGAAATTACAAAGTTACAAAGAACTAACACTAAAACACTAAGGAGAAAGGAAATGAGGGGGGGGGGGGGGGGTGTTTGTGGTTGAGATAAAAGCTCTCATCGGTTGCTGTCGGATCTCATCGACCTTCTCCATGGTCAGTATTCTGGTTGGGTGTCTCGAATGTCGAGCTAGAGTGATGTGTATCTTCTGTTGCAGCCTTCGTGAGTAGTGGGAGGCCCCCTGAGGTCGTGGACGTCTAGATCTGCCAAGCTCAGTGGCTCGGTCAAGCAGTGTACCTCTAGTATGAGTAGGCTCTGAGATCTACTGTAATGACTGCTCGGTTGGCTCTCCTCTGGCTGGTGTAAAGAAGTCTGTGATTCGTCTCTGAGACTGTCTTTCCCCTGATGTCCTCAGCAAGCTCTAAGTCTGCGCAGCTCTAGTAGGAACAATCCCAGACACCTCTGATCCTTGTATCTCACGACACTAGAAAAAGGGCCAAACCCTTCTCTGAACAGGTAGTGGAAACTGCCTCGTATCTCATAGTATGGCGGGCAATGACATGTGTAGTGCAGCTCTGTCTGTGGCTCTGAGTTACATAGGTGACATGTCCTGGCCCCTGCTGGCACCCCTCGAAACCGGTCAATCTCAATCTGGAGCTGATGTGAGGATGTGCGTATCTGTCCAATAGCGCATCTTATCCCATGAGATAAGTGTGTATCCATGTATGCAGGCCTAGTCACAAAGCCGTCCTCCGTGAGTTGGAGAAGATGCTGTCACAAGACGGACACCACGTGCCAATAGAAAAGAGCAGATTGAACACTTCAATAACAACTAAACTGAAAGAGAGAAATGACACGCGACACGGAGTGGCGGAATTCCACCCAAGAGAGTATTGGCTCCAAACCTTGGCGCCCCTTTCGGCATATCTTTATATTGCATCAACTCAGTACAAGCCAGGACTCTAGACTATGCACCTTCGCCAGGAAGCATGCCAAAGAATGAGCCCTAACCTCATATTTAAAGGCCCTTGGCTTGAAAAGCAGTTACAGTAAAAAGCCTTTAAAACTCAAAAGCTTCTGGTCCAAAAGCAATGCCAAAAAGCTGCTAGCGCAAAATCCTTACAGTCCTGCCACGTGAGCACCGCCAACGTGAAAAGTGAAAATCCGTACAGTTCTTCCACGTCAGCAGTCAACGCAATTTCCGAAACTTTCGTACAACTGTCATGTCATCAGCTTTGCGTGTGTGTGTGTGTGAGTCCTGCTTTATTTTAATCCCTTTGTCACTGGGGCCTCATCGGACAGGGTCCCCATAAGTTGGTAGAACTTCTTCTTCTTCTGCTACTTCTTCTTAGGGTTTAGGCCCCTCGGTCGACATCTGCAAGTTGACTCCCTTCTCATGGCTTTGACACGTCAGCAGTTTGTTACAGATGCTCTCTGTAGAAGGCCATCTTCGTGCCCAACTCCTGTGTCGGTTGTATCCGTGTGCTCGTGGTATTTAGTTGAATCAGATCCTGACGTATGAGTCTGGTGATCTCTGTCCGTGTGAGAGACATGGAGGGTGCATCCAGGGAGTATTGAAGTGGAGGTAATCTATTCATGTTGAGACCATGCGATTGAAACCATGTTGTCATCTTTGCATACCAACATTCTGTATCGCCTTGTAGAGCTAGTTGTCGAGATGACTCCAGGGCAAGCTGAGCGTATCTCTCCCTAGGGAGATCCCATAGATTGTACATAAAGGATACTGATCTCGTCAATGCCTCCACCACGAGGGGGGGGGGGGGGGGGGAAGGGGGGGCGGCTAGCTCGGCTCGGTTATTCTCATGTAATACTGAGGCCTTAGCCCGAATCATCCGAGCGATCATAGAGACTAGAGGCCTCTCCATACATCTCCATCCATCCGTGTTGCCATATCTCCCATGGTGGTCTACTGAGGGTCCCCATACGTGAACTCCATAGAGCATAGCTGGAGTCACTAAAGTGTCAAAAAGCCAAAGCTTTGTTCGCGGTTCTTGAAACTGAACATGCGAACACATCCTCTCCAGTCCTCCGAAAGCTGCATATGCTCTCGTCAGTCTAGTCTCCGATGCTCTCCTTAGTGAAAACACAGGTCCACCGAAGACTACCCCAAGATAAGTATATGCATCTGTGTACTCCACCGTCTCCTGGCCATACGTAAATGTGGGTACCGACCTCCTGACTCACTGTGGTGTGGTGTTGAACACCATAACCTTGGTTTTTCCCAGATTGACAGACAATCCATTGTCACGAGCAAATGTATGCAGAGCATTCAAATGACGCTGCATCCCCTCTGGAGAGTTAGAAATCAGCACAATATCATCAACGTATAGTAACAGCGGAATCCATGACCCTGCTAGCCGAGCCCCCCTATCCCCTTGACGCTCTACATAGTCCGAAAACTCATCCACATACATCCCAACAGAGTCGGGAACAGGGGGCATCCCTGCTTTACTCCAATAGTTGAGTGGACCATGTCAGACATTCCCTCACTTGTGCGTATCCGCCCCATCACTGTCCTGTATAGAGCCAGAATACCCCATATCAGCTCTGTAGGCACACCCATGTCCTGTAGTTTGCGTATAAGTCGGGCTCTCGGCACACTGTCAAAAGCTTTGCGGAAGAGAGAGAGAGACGATCGACACAATTCCGTGCCGAGTGGTATTGGCCCCAAAGTCTCGCACCCCTTTTGGTATTTCTTTATCGTTAATCATTGCAAAGTACAATTCTCGAGGGACCTCTGCTCTCAGTCTCTCCATCCAGATGCTCTGTAGAGTGAGGCCCCAAGGGCTCTTATAAACAGTACATGGGATGCCCAAAAGAAGAGCCCCAAAAGCAATTAGTTCAAAAGCACTCACTCAAAAAACTCTGGTGTCACAACACGAGTACCACGTGCCAATAGAAAAGAACAGACTTTTAGCACTTCAATAAAAACAGAACTGAGAGAGAGAGAGAGGACACGCGACACGGAGTGGCGGAATTCCACCCCAGAGAGTATTGGCCCCAAACCTTGGCGCCCCTTTCGGTATTTCTCTATATTGCATCAACACAGTACAAGCCGGTACTCGAGACTTTGCATCTTCTCCAGGAAGCATGCCAGAGAATGAGCCCTAACCTCATAAGGCCCTAGGCCTTAAAAACTCAAAAGCTTCTGGTCCAAAAGCAATGCCAAAAAGCTGCCAGTGTAATTTACGGAAATTTGTACAGCCTGCCACGTCATCAGCTAGCGCAATTTTCGAAAATCTGCCACGTCATCAGTAGCGACGCAATTGTGTGTGTGTGTGGGTCCTGCTTTATTTCCTTTATGTCACTTGGGGCCCCATTGGACAGGGTCCCCATAAGTTGGTAGGACTTAAGTTGGTAGGACTTCTTCTTCTGTTACTTGTTCTTCTTAAGGTTTAGGCCCCTCGGCGGCCATGTGCAAATTGACTACCTTCTTGAGGACTTTGACATGTCAGCAGTTTGTGACATTTGGTCCCCAAAAGTTAGCGCTTGAGATTTCCAAAAGCAGCCAGCGTGATTTGCAAAAATCCGTACAGCCTGCCATGTGGCACTTGCAACGCAAATCGCGGAAATTCCGTACGATCTGCCACGTCATCATGTCAACGCATTTTACGAAAATCCCTTTCGGGGTTCAATCTTCTCTTTTTTAGGGTTTTGGGCCCCATGGCCAGTGCTTCAAAAGTTCTTCAAGTTAGTCCGTTCAGTTTCTCTTGTCCACTTTCTTTGCCAAATGGTCATGCCACGTCATCACTTTGTGACATGGTTCCTTTCAAGTTTCTACTTGGAGAATGTTTATTGTCCTTGTGGAGCAGGTAACGAGAGATAACAGCGATGGAGAAAAAGCGTCTTTTATGCATAAACGACTCGTATAAGAGATCACACTTTGTGCTCACGTAATGGATGTACTTTTGATGGTGATTCAATTGATGGATGATGTCATGAAATGCTAACGTGGCAACTCCGTCGAAGGGGACCTGGTTTAAAGCGCCTGAGGGGACCGGACTTTGGGGACAACTTTAAAACCCTATAAACGTGCTGATGTGACAGGTGTATGGATGCCTAGACTTCGCCCTGCGAATCATGGAATTGTACGGACAAGTCCGGATTTACGGACAAAGCTGTAGGGGCACCCACTTTTGGTTGTGGGTGTGTTTCGAGGGCACAATGTTTCATACCTAATGCTTTTTGAGGCTGGTGACCTTTAACTACAAGTCTTGGGGACTCTCTTTGGCATTCTTGCGTGTGCAGAAGCAGATGGAGAGCTTCCGGGTGGTTGTACCTTTTGTCAAGCATAAATACGTGAGGGGTGCTAGGGTTTTGGGGCTAGTGACCTAAGTGGAACTCCGTCACTCCTTGTCTACCGTGTGGATCTTCTGTGTGTGTGTGTGTGTGTGTGTGTTGAGTTTTTTTTGAAGTGCTAAAAGTCTATTCCATTTTGATCTTTTTCACTTGGCACTCGTTGCCCTCTCCTTAGAGTGGTATTAGAGCTTCAATTGTTTGTTCTCCAGACGAGTAAACTGGTCCTCATCGGAAGAGATAGAAGAAGATGCGCCTCTTGATTCCACCGAGTATTTGCAATTCCTCCTCGAAGAACTTCGCGACATACTCGAGGCATCCTCAGTAGAACCTACCTATTCTGGAGAACTTCCAGCAATTTCTGAACTTCCACTTTTGTTGCCTCAGGTTTTTCCTATTCGGCTTGGCCATCTTGTGAGAACTTTTGGTCTTCCAGCTCATGCTCTAGTGCTTGGTTGTGATAGTCAGAGTGTTGTATGCTTGGCCAAGAATGCCATGTTCCATGCTCGTACCAAACACATTGATGTGCGGTACCATTTTATACGCTTGGTATTGGATGATAGCCTTGTCACTTTGACAAAGGTCAAAACACAAGATAACCCTGCAGATGTTCTCAGTGTCTTGCTAAGACACAACATCAGCATTGCTTACACTTAGTGGGAGTTACTTAAAGGTACCACATCGAGCCTTAAGTGGGAGGTTGTTGGGTCTAAAGGCCCTCTGGCCATTCTTTGGGTGTGAACCACCCCTAGGGTCACTTAAAGTGACCCTCATACTTGTACCCATATAACATAAAAAAATAAGGCGTGTGACAATTAAACACTCTACCCCCATCTGCGTACGTCTCTCTCTCTCTCTCTCTCTCTCTCTCTCTCTCTCTCTCTCACGCTCGTCGTCTGCAGGAAACACGAGCGCTACCTCACTTGCTACTCTCGCTCCCTTCAATGACCAGTTTCTCTATGTACTGTATTTGCATTCATAATCATCTGTGTGGCATTAGAAACATTTGAGTGACCCACCAGGCCTTGGACTAACTTAACTTAGTTTTGTAGATTCCAGTTGAGGGCCTTTAAGCCTAGTAAAGAAAAAGAAACATAAGAAATCCAAACTTATGAAGTCCTGCCGCCAAAAACGTACAGTATCCGGTTGAGGGGCCTAAAACCCTAAAATATAGCACCACACTCACACATCAAATTTGTGTAAAAACTGCTGATGTGGCAAGCTGTACAAATTTTTGTATTTTGCGCTAAGGGAGGATGACGTGGCAGCAGAATATGGACCAGCCCTCGGACGCTTGCTTTTAGGCCCAGGTGCCTTTAGACTCGATGCTTTTCATGCCATTGCTTTTGATTTTGGCCAAGGGCCTTTAAATAAGTGACCGTGTGAAGGAGCAGAGGAGAGCCCTTCGAGTTAATTGCGAATCAATAATAAAGAAATACCCAAAGGAGCACTTGTCTTTAAGGCGAGTGCTAACTAGGGGTGGAACTTCGCCGCTCCGTGTCTATCATGTGGATTCTCTCTTTTACAGCTGTTTTGAATGGCAAAGTGTTGCTAAATGTGTAGATTGCAATTATCTATGTGTTTCTATCCGATCCCCTCAGCGAAAGTGATTACACTTTGAGCAAAAATATGCTTGAAAGCTTGCCAAGTCCTTGGAGCGTGACGCTGTTAAAGAGTACCACGGCAAGGTAGATTCTCCACCACCACTATATAGCATTGTCTGTGAGAAAAGCGGTTGTTCGAGAGATTATGGATTCTTTTGTGTAGTTCCCCAATGCATAAATATTGTCAAACGGCTGAAGGAACTGTAGCACTTTTTTTCGATGTTTCACTCGAGAAAAAGTGATATATATATATATTTTTTGTAGATCCACCATCCTTAAGTCTTTGGGCTGATTTGTACAAGTATCAGAGGTGGATAATAAGGATAGGCATAGAAGCTCCAACTGTTAAACACAAGTGGCGGTGGTGGCACTGGGTGGAAATCAAATGGATCAACCATATTTCTGAAGACTCCCCCAATCGGACTAGAAGACTTTGTAGTTTGTCAAGAAAAGGCCCGTGCACCTTCAAGTGCCAAAGCGGCTTCCTTTGAAGCCTCTGTAACTGAAATATATTCAGCCTTTGTAGTGCTCAATGCAACAATCTTTTGCAATCTTGAACACCAGGAAATTGCTCCACGAGCTAATGTAAAGACATAACCACTGGTAGATTTCCGAGTGTCAAGATCACCTGCCATGTCCGAATCACAAAATCCCCACACAGACAATGTACCCTTTCCATAACATATGCATGTGTCCTATGTACCATTCAAGTACCTGAAAATGCTCTTCATTGCCTCCCAATGTGGTTTCCCAGGGTTAGACATAAACCTCCCACTGCATAAGCAATATCCGGTCATGTAGCAACCATGGCATACATCAAAGACCCACAAGCTGATGCATAAGGAATACCTTTCATAGCATGGGCAGCTGTATCATCTTTTGGGCAATCTTGCTTGCTAAGCTTTGTGTGTGGAGGTAACGACACACCGAGGCTTAGCATCAACCATATTAAATCTCTCAAGCACTTTCTTGATGTACTTGTCTTGAGAAAGGAATAAAAGACGCGTCTTTCTATCCCTTGTATTGCGCATACCGAAAATATGTTCAGCTGCACCCAAATCTTTTATAGAGAGAGCTGAATTTAACTCCTTTTTCAATGCATTCAAAGTTTCCGTATGCTTGCCTACAATGAGCATATCATCTACATATAGGACTAGCACAGTAAGATTACCATCAGGAGCCTTTTTAGTGTAAAGACGATTATCTGCATGACTGCGTTTGAACCCATGGTTGAGCATAAAAGTATCAAACTTTTTGTACCATTGCCTAGGGGCTTGTTTTAGCCCATACAAGCTACGTTTCAGTTTGCATACCAAATGCTCTTTCCCTGGAATGACATAGCCCTCAGGCTGCAGCATGTACAACTGAATTTAACTCCTTTTTCAATGCATTCAAAGTTTCCGTATGCTTGCCTACAATGAGCATATCATCTACATATAGGACTAGCACAGTAAGATTACCATCAGGAGCCTTTTTAGTGTAAAGACGATTATCTGCATGACTTCGTTTGAACCCATGGTTGAGCATAAAAGTATCAAACTTTTTGTACCATTGCCTAGGGGCTTGTTTTAGCCCATACAAGCTGCGTTTCAGTTTGCATACCAAATGCTCTTTCCCTGGAATGACATAGCCCTTAGGCTGCAGCATGTACAGCTCCTCATCCAAGTCACCATGTAAGAAAGCTGTAATTACATCCATTTGATCCAACTCCAAATCCAACAGAGCACATAAAGCAAACAAAAGCCGGAGCGTAGTCATCTTCACCACAAGTGAAAAGATCTCTTGGAAGTCTATGCCTTCCTTGTGTTCATAACCCTGAGCAATCAAATGTGCTTTGTACTTGGATGTGTCATTAACACATTTGACCTTATAAACCCACTTGCTAGGAATAGCCTTCCTACATTTGGGCAAAGGTACAAGCTCCCATGTATTGTTTGCATATAGTGACTGCATCTCATATATCATAGCAAGCTCCCACGTACTTTGTCTTCACAAGATTGGGCCTCTTTGTATGTAAAAGGCTCCCCTTTATCTATCAACAAAATGCAATCCATAGATGGTTGAAACCTCTGTGGTTGCCTTCTAACATGTGTAGACCTTCTCACCCAATAATCTGCATCAACTGGTAATGGGTCTATATCAACTGGAATGTGCACACTATCAATAGGCGGCTGATTTTCAGCATTACCTCGCTGCTGTAATTCATTTTTCAGCATGCTGGTCATGTGATATAATCCCATTTTGTGCATCTATTTGTTGTCCATTTTCTTATGGCAATTGGGCAATAGGTTGCTGCTCATTTTCAGCATAAAAAAGAGTCGAATTTTCAGCCAAAGGTGGCTTTATGTTGGCTGATTTTACCGAAACTTGACCTTCTTTTTGTCAATGTCTACATGTGTAGCATTTTTCAGCAATTTAACCTCATTGAAAACTACATCTCGGCTGCTTATTATCTTCCTGTACTGAGGTATCCAAACTCGGTAATCGATCTCTCCCTCATCTCCATATCCCATGAAGATGTCCCTGATAGATTTCATGTCAAGTTTGGTCCTCTGATCAACATGTACATGCACGAATGCATCGCAACCAAAGACTCGTAAATGGTCATATGAAGCCGGTTTGCTAGACCAAAGGGATGCCATTATCTAATGCATGATTCGGAGAGCGATTGTGTACATGAACTACAGTTTTAAGAGCCTCTCCCCAAAACTCTTGAGGGATATTACCCGTGGACAACATGCATCTTACTCTCTCACAAATTGTGCAATTATATCTTTCAACCACACCATTAGATGATGGATTATAAGGGACTGTCAATTCTCGCTTAATACCATACATCTCACAGAAATTGTTAAACTCACGTGATACATACTCTCCTCTATTATCCGTCCTGATAGCTTTTAATATAAAGCCCTTTTGTGTGGTCACAAATGCATGAAACTTTTTGCATGAGTCAAGTACATCACTTTTACTTTTTGGTACAAACACCCGTCTTCCTACTGTAATCATCGAAAAAGACACAAAGTACCGTGCACCTTCATGTGAATTCACAGGCATAGTGCAAACATCAGAATGTACCAAATCAAGAACATGCAATTTGCGAGCGACAAGAGGAATAAGAGAACTTCACTTGGTTTCCATAGATACAATCATTACAAAAATCAAGGCCAAGGCCTTTTACATCAAACTTCCCCAAAGAGGAGAGAACATCAAGCCCTTTTTCACTCATATGGCCAAGTCTTGTGTGCCAAATCTCCTTGTGAGAATAAACTTCATCCACAACCAAAAACTTGCTAGGTAATGCCTTGCAATGCAAATAATAAAGAGTCCCCTTCTTGTTGCCCTTTACAATCAGCATAGAGTCTTTAAGCACTTTCCAAGGCTACCACCAAACATAGTGTGATAACCCTTCACATCTAGCTGCCCAACCGAAAGTATACTTTTCTTAATGCCAGGCACATACCTAACATCATGCAAAATCAACCCTTGATCATTTTCAAGCGCCTAGTGTTTAGTACCAACGCCCTTAATCTCACATGCATGGTTACTGCCCAAGTAAACTTTACCCAGACTACCTGCAATGTATGAAGCAAAAGACTCCAAAGATGGAGTAACATGAAACGAGGCACCTCTGTCTACTATCCATGATTGTGACAAACCATCCTGTGCTGAAAGTAACGCATCAATTACCTTTGGTTTTGTGATATACATATCACTAGCCATTGCCACACTATCATCATGATGGCATGAGTCAACAACAAGTGCATCATCCGTATCAACAATTTCTTCAATGACAACACTCGAAGCAACATTTGCCTTTGCAACTTCCTTGGAAGAAGAGTCACGATCATCACTTCTTCTTCTTGCCCTGCGGTTTCTTTCTTTCAAGTTCTTGCTTGTAGTATCTGCAATTGGGCTTTTTATGCCCTTTGCGTCCACATTGATAGCATGTAACATCCTAGGACTTACTCCTACTCTTACTCGTGTTCTTGCCTTTATTGTTTGCATTGTTCTTCTTTTCAGACCTGCCTCTTACATTATACGTTGACCCGCTGCTTTCACCGCTAGTCTTTCTTCTAATCTCTTCATTGAGAATAGAACCGCGTACACCATCAAATGTCAAAGTAGCATTGTTGCTCAAAAAGACAACCAAAGCTTCCCAACTGTCATGCAAAGTAATCAATAAGAAGATAGCCTTGAGCTCATCACCAAAAGGTTACAAACCAGAGTCTTGCAATTGACTCAAGACACTTGTGAAAGCACTCAAGTGTTCAGATGCAGGCTTGGACTCATCCAACTCCATGTTTACAAGCTTTCACATAAGATGCACTTGATTTACAAGAGTTGTGTTCTCATACATATCTGTCAATTTCTTCCAGATAGCATAAGCAGTGTCAAGACGCTTAATGTCCGTGAGCACATCATCAGACACCGCCATCTTGATGTAAGCAATTGCTTTCTTGTTAAGCATAACCCAATCATCATCTGACAAAGCTGCATGTTTCACTTCCAAAAGTGCATCATCGCAATCTTTCAGGAATAGGATTCTTTGCATTCTGTCTTTCTGTCACAAAGTGATAACGTGGCTGTCCGTGTGTACACACACACACACACACACACACACACACCTTGCACAAGCCGGAAGAAAATGCTGACGTGGTTGCCAGTCCCAAAAATCGCGGAAAGTAGGACACGTGGCAGGCGGTACGGATGTCCGCAGATTGCGGCGCTTTTTGCGGGCTGTTTCAACGGGGCAGCTTTTGGCATGCTTTCTGGCTACGCATGTTGGGAGAAAGAGAGCTTTTCTGCTTTATTTTTAAAAGCTAATTATGGACAGCTTTTTGGGACTTGCTTTATTTTTACAAGCAAGAGAGAGAAAGAGCCTTTGCTTTATTTGAAAGCTTTTGATTTCCAGCTTTTGGGCTCTGCTTTTAGCATCCCTTGTAAACTCTATAAATATGTGGGTAGGTCACTCACAACTGAGAGCATCTGGACGTAGAGTCTGAGTGTGAGCGCCTGCCCGCACTCTTGTACTTTGAACACAGATTAGTACAAAAAGAAATACCGAAAGGGGTGCCAGTCTTTGGGGCCAATATCTCTATGCACAGAACTCCGCCGGGCCAATGTCAAACCAATTGTGAATTGTGAACTGTTTTGAAGTGGTTATTTGTGCTGTCGTGGTAGATTCTTGACTTGGAGTGTCCAAGTCTATTACAGTGGTATCAGAGCACGGCCGATTTCTCTTCTACGAGAAATCCGATCCCTAATTTTTTTTTCCGCGGCACCTATGGCTTCAGACAAGGATCAGTCGACCCCCTCTGCATTCGGAGATGCGGGAAGGGGATCATGACGAAGATTCAGGCAAGGAGTTCGGCCCGCCTAGGCCTACTTCGGCGGAGCGTCGAGAGATGGAGCGTCAACGATTGATCGACGACGCAACATAGATGATGCTCAATTTTGCGAAGGACCCAAAATTTGCAAAATATAAGAGCGAGACCTCTTTCGATGAGGTGCACACGTAGTGGCAGAAGACCACAAAACCACCCCCCAAATCCGCTCTCAAGAAACCTCCTACCCCCAGGAAGTATACAGAGAGAGAATTAGAAGAGGTGGTTGATGCAAGAATTGCTAAGCTTTTTGATGCACAGAACACAACTAAAAAGCACGACAAAAAGCAGAAGAAAGGCGTCGACTTTTCGGTTATTTGGGTCGTCTGACTACTTTTGAAAAGGCAAGAAAGCAGAAGAAGCGTGTTAGATTTGAAGGAGTACCCAATTCTTCTTCTTCTTCTTCTTCTTCTTCTTCTGACAGTTCTTCTAGCTCATGTGACTCGAGCGAAGAAGACAGAAAAGGAAAAAAGCGAAGCAAAAAGCAAAGCTTCGGAAAGGGCAGGAAAAAGGTAAAGAAGTCAAAATATCGCCCAGTGATTAACAGTTCTACAGGGGACTCGTCTACAGACAGTTCAGACTCTGATGACAGCAAAGAAGAAGAATTTTACCAAAGCCAACCAATTTGACTTTTTGGAAGACAAAAGCAAGAAAGTCCGAGAGTTTAAGGAAGGTGGACAGTCAATCAAATTTGACACGTTTTCTGGTTATAGAGATGCTTCGAAGGCTTTGTCTTTTGTACAACAGTTTGACATCGCTTTCGCGGGACGGCGTTACTGAGAGCACTCTAAGATTCGGAGAGCTGCCTCTTACTTTAAGGGGAATGCTCGAACTTGGTGGTCCACGCTTCTATTAAACAAGATTGCGCCAGTTAAATGGCTGAAATTCAAGAGGCTTTTTATTTCTTCTTGGCTGACTTGAGAGTATGAACGCGATATACGAACTGCTTGGAACCATCTTCGGATGACCAAGAAAGATACAATGGACACTTATTGCGAGAGATTTTGGAGCTCTTTTCTACTCGCCTCTTCATTTAAGAAGATCTCGTTCAAGGAACAGATTGAGCAGTTTATGTAACAAATTGCTGATAAGTCAAAGCCTGAAGAATGGAGCCAACTTACAGATGTGGGCCGAGGGGCCTAAACCTTAAGAAGAACAAGCAACAGAAGAAGTCCTACCAACTTATGGGAACCCCGTTCGATGGGGCCCCAAGTGACAAAGGATTAAAATAAAGCAGGACCTGCACACACACACACACACACACACACACACACACACACACATGTCACAAACTGATGACGTGCCAGATTTTTGAAAATTGCGTTGACATGATGACGTGGCAGGTTGTACGGATTTCTGCGTTTTGCGCTGGCCGATGACGTGGCAAGCTGTACGGATTTTCGTAAATTGCGCTGACAGCTTTTTCGCTTTGCTTTTGGACCAGATGCTTTTGAGTTTGAAGGCTTTTTATTGTAATTGCTTTTTTAGGCCAAGGGCCTTAAATATGAGGTTAGGGCTCATTCTCTGGCATGCTTCCTGGAGAAGGTGCAGAGTCTGGAGTACCCGCTTGCACTGTGTTGATGCAATATAAAGAAATACCGAAAGGGGCGCCAAGGTTTGTGGCCAATACTCTCTGGGGTGGAATTCCGCTAGTCCGTGTTGCGTGTCGTCTCTCTCTCTCTCTCTCTCTCTCTCAGCTAAGTTGTTATTGAAGTGCTAAAATTTTGTTCAGTTTGTTCTTTCTATTGGCACGTGATGCCTGTCTTGTGACATTGGTATCAGAGCATTAGGCGTGTGCTTTTTTGAAAGCATACCGGTCCTACAAAAGAGCAGACAGAGCTATTGGAATTTTATTAGAGGTATCTTTGCCCTCCAACCCGGACTTATCAACCACTCCCACCCTTACTTCATCGTGCATCGGGCGTGCTTCCGTCTTCACCGCTCATGTCTTACAGGGCATAAGCCATAAAGATCACTTACAAGAGAAGGATCCATATTTGTTTCGAGTTACTTTTTTTTCCCAGAAGCAGTGCCATGCAAATGTTGATGTCTATAGCTACCAAGCTGCACACTTCCAACGACTTGGCAAGCTTTCAAGAAAAATTTTTCCCGAAGTTATATGGTTTGTGACAATCTTCCTTCGGAGTGCAACTTCTGGCAGAGTGGGGTATTCTGAAATGCTTGCCATGGAAACCCTAGCAGATTATATCTTGAAATTTCGCGACATTTCTCAGTAGATGTCTCTTCTTGAATTGATAACCTTGGAGGTTCGGTGTGATTGTTATGTCTTGGGACTACCATCGTCGCCAGACGAGCACTGTCTGTCCAAGAGCTGATGGACCATGCTATCGTTCTCTACGACCTTATGGAAGGAACCTAACCTTAATTTTTGGTGTAGGTTTCAGGATGGAAAGTCGGTCGACTTTTTGAGCTCGACAGGTGTCGAGATTGCTTTTTAAGTTTGAAATTTGTTTGAGAACTTGTTTGGTGATGCTGTTTGGAATTTGTTTAAAATGGATGGTATCTGTTTTGAACGTGTCTTGGTGCCGATTTGAATTGTTTGATGCTGGTTTTAATACTTTGTTTCAATGATTGGTGATTTTACTCCCGGGTGGAGTAGTGAGAAATGATGCTTGAGAATGCTTGTTCATACTCATGGCCCGGACCCTTGTGGTTGCTTGTGGGGGTAGTATTGAATGATTGAAAAGCGTTGTTTTTACTCATGGCCCGGACCCTTGTGGTTATTTTACGGGGGGAGGATTGTTGTTGTGACTCCCGGCCCGGACCTGGATGGTATGCGGGAGGAGTATTAAGAAGTTTGAGCAGTGGTTACTCTAAGCACCTCCAAACGACGCAGGCTGTGGTCTGGGGGGCGTTTGGTTGTAAAAGGCCTCTATATCTCGTGGCCCGGACCTTTTTAGGTTATTTGCGGGAGGAGTGATGAGGGAGTCGTTGAACAGCTTATGGCCCAGACCTGGATGGTTATGCGGGAGGAGTGTTCATCGGCGGCTTTATGTTTCTATGTCTTGTAACATGCATATGTGAGCATTTGTGTTGCATTGTGATGTGCCAACCACTGAATATTCCTAATTGGATGAGATTGCCTTGGTATGTAATTTTAGTGCATCAAGACATCCGTGGAAGATCAGTATGGTCTGGGTGTGATGGCTAATTTTACTACGCCGGAATATCAAGAGTTCCGATCTGGATGAAAGGAGAAGCTAACTCCTTGATCAAAACAGCCGAGAGAAGAAGCTAACTCCTTGATCAAAAGAGCCGAAAGGAGAAGCTAACTCCTTAATAAAAAGAGCAAACTGATTGTCCCTCGGAATGTTCCTCGCAAATTTTTGAGCTAACTTGAGTTTTTTTGCAGATATGCCGTAATCGCGGACGATTACTCTCTTTCAAGAAGGGGAGATGTAACAAATTGCTGATGTGTCAAAGCCTATAGAATGGAGCCAACTTAGAGATGTGGGCCGAGGGGCCTAAACCCTAAGAAGAACAAGCAACAGAAGAAGAAGTCCTACCAACTTATGGGAACCCTGTTCGATGGGGCTCCAAGTGACAAAGGATTAAAATAGAGCAGGACTTGCGCGCGCGCGCGCGCACACACACACACACAAATTGATGACGTGGCAGATTTTCGAAAATTGCACTGACATGATGACGTGGCAGACTGTACTGATTTTCGCGTTTGGCGTTGGGATTGATGACGTGGCAAGCTGTACGGATTTTCGTAAATTGCGTTGGTAGCTTTTTGGCTTTGCTTTTGGACCAGATGCTTTTGAGTTTGAAGGCTTTTCACGTAATTGCTTTTTAGGCCAAGGGCCTTTAAATATCCTCGAGGTTAGGGCTCATTCTCTGGCATGCTTCTTGGAGAAGGTGCAGAGTTTGGAGTACTGGCTTGTATTGTGTTGATGCAATATAAAGAAATATCGAAAGGGGCGCCAAGCTTTGGGGCCAATACTCTCTGGGGTGGAATTCTGCTACTCCGCGTTGCGTGTCGTCTCTCTCTCTCTCTCTCTCTCTCTCTCTCTCTCTCTCAATTCAGTTGTTATTGAAGTGCTAAAAGTTTGTTCAGTTTGTTCTTTTCTATTGGCACGTGGTGCCTGTCTTGTGACAGTTTACCTTGGGTCTTCCTAAGAGATCCGAGATCACTGCTTGGAATAGAAGTCAGCTTCTATTCAGGAGTTGATGAGTCCTGCAAAACGGGGTTTTGCCATTCACTCTGGCAGTTTGACCTACCTCACTGATGAGATCATGACACAAAGAGCCGAACAGACTTCGACAAATGAAAGTAGAAAGAGGAAGAGCAATCCAGAAAAGAAAGATGCACGACCCAAGCTTACTCCTGAAAAGCGGGCTCTCTTCATCAGGGAAGGGAAGTGCTTTGGATGCAGGGAAACTGGACATATCTTCGCGAAGTGTACTAAAAAGGCACAGAAAGAACATAACGACAAGGACGACGAAAGGCCTGAGAGTTCGAGAGCAACCGAGGACCATGGAAGAAAAGACAAGATGAAAACAGGACTGGTTCCAGATTGCGTGGGTACCGATCCCAGCACGATGGTTGAGAGTACATAACTTTGACGAGCTTGGGGCAAAGTGAAAGACCAAAAAGCCCTGATCTTCTTTGATGGAGGAGCCAAGGCCAACTTCATTTCATCGGAATTGGTGGCGCGGCTCGAGATCACTCTAGATCAGATGGGACCACTTGTGGAGGCTGTTCTAGCGGCACCCGGTAGGGACGTAGCCATTACACCTGTCATTGGCAAACTTCGGTTCTATTGTAAGGGGCATTTGGGGCATGAGGACTTTTACATAATGCCTTTGGAAGGTTGTGATGCCCTCTTGGGAATTCCCTGGTACCACAAGAACAATCCCGTGGTCGACTATCGCGTGAGGGAAGCGACATTAACCATTGTACTTGACATTAAACTTAAGGGCGAGTTTGTCTCTATTGTATCTGCTTCGGCCATTTCAAATGAAATCCAGTCTGTTTGTTTACTCGAAGAGTTGAGTGATAAGGATAGGACAAATATGTCTAAACTTGATAAATAACGCCAAGATTTTCTCCACTCTCGTGCCGATTGCTTCTCAGAGGGCCTGCCAGGTGAGTTACCATATGCTCGTCCTGAAGATCTTACTATTGATCTGATACCTGGAAGCCCACCATCGAACCGATCACCTTACCGTGTGAGTCGAGCCCAGAATGAAGAGATTATGAACCAAGTGAAAGACCTCTTGGAAAAGGGTCTTGTCTAGTCTAGTACTTCTTAGTATTGCTCTCCAGTGTTGTTGGTTTTGAAGAAAGACGGATCTTGGAGAATGTGCATCGATTATAGAGCTCTCAACAAAATCACCATCAAGAATAGATTTCCGATTCCTAGGATCGATGATATACTCGACAGATTACAGGGATCCTCGTGCTTTAGCAGGATTGATTTGAAGAATGGATATCATCAGATCCGAATCGCACTGGGAGACATCTACAAGACAGCATTTCGGACGACTTTTGGGTTATTTGAGTTTTTGGTGATGCCTTTTGGCTTAACCAATGCTACTTGCGACATTTAATCGAATGATGGACAGGATTTTTTGAGAGTACAGGCTATTTGTTGGCACTTTCTTTGACGATATCATTGTTTTCTCCAAGAATGAGGTAGAACATAGAGATCATCTGCTTTAGGTCTTTCAGGCATTACGAGATCACAAGTTAGTGAGTAATGCGAAGAAAAGTGTACCAGAGATACACATTTTGGGACACATTGTGTCAACAGCAGGAGTGCAAATGGATCCGGTCAAGATAGTCGATCCGTGATTGGCCCGATTTGAAGAATGTCCATGAAGTTAGAAGCTTCTTGGATTATGTTTGTACTACATGCGGTTCATTCAAAAGTTTGCAGAGGTTGCTTCCCCTTTGCATATCTTGACACAGAAAGGAGTCCCTTTCTCGTGGGGACCCACAGAGGTGATTGCCTTTCAAACATTGAGAGAGAAATTGACTACGGGACCAGTTTGACTTTGCCGGACTTGCAGAAGTCATTTGAAGTATATTGTGATGCTTGTGGTCGTAGTCTGGGTGCGGTCTTAATGCAAGAAGGCCATGTCATTTCTTACGAGAGCCGATTGTTCTCAAGGCTGGAATTGACAACACAGATTTATGAGAAATAGCTTTTTGCGGTTATCCATGCTCTTACTCAGTGGCGGCACTACCTACTCGGAGCGGATTTTACTGTCTTTACAGACCATCAGAGTTTGTGCTACTTCTTGTCACAGAAGCAGCTTTCGGAAAAGCAAATGTAGTGGGCGAACATCTTGTCACAGTTTCACTTACAGATTGTCCATGTTCAGGGACAAAAGAATTTACTTGCAAATGCTTTGTCTCGGAAGCCGTTGGTTCTGGCTATTTCCGCGATACATCATAAGAGCTTTGAGAATATGGTCGATCAATATGCCATAGATACAAGTTTTGCAGATATCTTTACACGAATACGGGATGGGGAGACAGTAGCGGGATATTCCATTCAAGATGGCTACTTGATGAGAAAAACTATGTTGTGCGTTACACAACCGTTGAGGGAAAAGGTTATGATTGAATGCCCCTGTCCACGGTTTACGGGTCACCGCGGCATTGCTACCACCATGAAAGGTGTAGAGAGATTCTTCTTTTGGACGTGGACGAGTTTGTGCATAGTCGCTTGGTATGCCATAAGGTCAAGTTTGACAGGCCTAAAGCACAGGGATTGTTACAGCCTTTGCCCGTACCCACCCGCCCCTGGGAAAGTATTGCAATGGATTTCATTTTAGATCTCCCGAGAACACAGACTGGTCACGATGGTATCTGGACTGTTATTGACAGATTTAGCTAGCAGACTCATTTTATTTGACTCTCGAGTAAAGAATACAGTCAAGCCGGATCACTTAGCGAGACTATTTGTGGCCCAAATTTTCAGATTACATGGCATGCGTGAGACGATTGTCTCCGACAGGGACCCCAGATTTACAAGTTTGTTTTGGAAGGCAATTTGGGAGAACATTGGCACGCGGTTGCAGTTCTCGTCATCTTTCCACCCGCAGACTAACGGGCAATCTGAGATTGCCAATTCAGTGGTTTTAAATTTATTGAAGTCTTATATCTCGGATTAGAAGACTCAATGGAAAAAGTATCTACCTTTGGTGGAATTTGCCTACAATAACACGATACACCCTTCGACGGGGAAGGCGCCATTGGAGATTATTGAAGGTGCTGTGAAAGTTCCACCCTTCTTAAGCACGAAAGATAAGATTTTTGAGGCTGATGAGTACACGCGCTACTTAGACACGGCTTTTGCCAAGGTTCGCGAGGCTTTGCAAAAATCTCAGGAAAAACAAAAGAAGGCAGTAGATCGCCATTGTCGCGATTTGAAATTGAAGGAGGATGATTGGGTGCTCTTACGTTTTGAGAAGGCACGCCTGAGAAAGAAAAAGGAAAAGGAGAGCTTTTTTCCAAAGCTTAGTATGAGATACTACGAACCTTTCCAGATCTCCGAAAAGATCAATGATGTCTTCTTTCGATTGAAACTGCCTGACACTTGGAGGATTCACAATTCATTCCATGGGAGTCTCTTGAAACCTTTCAAAGGTGATGTACTTGATGATGGGGAGTCCGATGAGCAACCCGAAGTGGAGGAAAACGAGGAGATCCTTGTTCTTGAACAGATTTTGGCACATAAGGACACAAAGAGTAAGGGTAAAAGTAAGAAGGCGGTTCTTGGTTCAGTTCAAGAACTATCCTGCATTGGATGCGAAGTGGATGGAGGAGAAGGACCTAGTAGATACTCCTCAAATTGTGAACCTTTACCTTGAAGCTTTTGGTTTAGCATAGTCTATTCCAAATGGAACCCAGAATTCAGCTTGGCCGGAGATCTGGTGCAGTGGGATGCACAAAAGGGGAGTTACTCCGCTCCTTTGTCAACAGATGCCTTGATTTTTAGAATACTAGAGTCACTGATGCCTCTTTGAGCTTTAGAGATACTGTGAGGTTACAATATTCTGCTGTATGACTTTATGAAATGGAATTCCGAAATATGAAATTGATTTGTCCTTGACTTGTTTTAAGTGCAGGAACTGAAAGACGAAATGATTGCAGCATTTTGGTCTGAATGATCTCGAATAGACATGGTTGCAATAGGGGTTAGTCAATCGGGCATCGATGAAGTCGCGACTAGACCTAGATGCGATTGCTAACTGCATTGCCGATAAATCATGGTCCAAGATCCGAATAAATGTTGAATGTGATTTGTCATGTGATGTGTTGTGATGTCCTGTGATGTGACTGTCGATTGGTACATGTGCTAGATGTGTCTTCCTAGTGCGTCGGTACTAACAGTCAGTGTCTGCTAAGGCAGTTTATGGCTTTTGTCAGTTTTGCAGCCGTAATCGAGGGCGATCACAATGCTTTCAAGAGGGGGGTATGTCACAAAGTGATGACGTGGCTGCCCGTGTGTACACACACACACACACACACACACACCTTGCACAAGCCGGAAGAAACGTAGCTGCCAGTCCCGGAAATTGCGGCAAGCAGGACACACGTGGCAGGCGGTACGGATGTCCGCAGATTGCGGCGCTTTTTGCGGACTGTTTCAGCTGCAGCTTTTGGCATGCTTTTTTGGTTACGCATGTTGGGAGAAAGAGAAAGCTTTTTTGCTTTATTTTTAAAAGCTAATTATGGACAGCTTTTTGAGACTTGCTTTATTTTTACAAGCAAGAGAAAGAAAGAGCCTTTGCTTTATTTGAAAGCTTTTGATTTCCATATGTTGGGCTCTGCTTTTAGCATCCCTTGTAAACTCTATAAATATGTGGGTAGGTCACACACAACGAGAGCATCTGGACGCAGAGTTTGAGTGTGAGCGCCCGCCCGCACTCTTGTACTTTGAACACAGATTAATACAAAAAGAAATACCGAAAGGGGCGCCAGTCTTTGGGGCCAATATCTCTAGGCACGGAACTCCACCGGGCCAGTGTCGAATCAATTGTGAATTGTGAATTGTTTTGAAGTGGTTATTTGTGCTGTCGTAGTAGATTCTTGACTTGGCGTGTCCAAGTTTGTTACACTTTCCACAAGTCAAAGCCAGAGCCGTCAAACCTTTTGATTTCAAGGAGAGACTTTGACTCACTGCTTGTAGATGCATTAGAGGCCATTTTGGTGCAAAAAGACTCAAACATTCACTGCTGTGTTTTTATGACAGCAGACTGAAAAGTGAGATTTTAGCCTCTTGCAGGCTCAATACTCAGTGTAGAAGAGAAAGAGATGGTAATAGAGTGTTACCGGCACTTTACCACAAGTGTATAGCAGTAAAGAAGGATCTTCAGAGGATGTGGACGCAGGGTTTGAGAGCGGAGGACCTTGCAGGAGTTGTACTTTGCTCAGAGATTAATATAAAAGAAATACTGAAAGGGGTGCCACTCTTTGGGGCCAATCTCTTTGGGCATGGAACTACGCCGGGCCATGTCGACCAAAGTGAACTGTGATTTTAAAGTTGTGAAGTATTTTAAGTGATTCTGTAAGGTGGAGCGGAAGTGAATGTTGAACTTTGCTCAAGATGAGTGCTCTGAACTATGCTCAAGGCTTCCTTTTACTTTCAGAAGGGAGAGCCTTCCGTTCCTTTAGTGAGAGAGGCAATGGACACAAACAAAGTGGATAAACACTATGAATGAAGGTGCTGAGACTGAGAGATAGAGAGAGAAGAATACGACACCAAAATGTTGTCGAAACCCTCCTCCGAAGGCCCCACTCTCTATGGCGAGAGCTGTCTACTATTGATTGCACAAATCTCTACAATGCTTTGGACTTGCCGACGATGAGGATGACGACTAGACGGGCTGAAATCTGAAAATGCTAAAGCCTGAAATCTGCAAATCTTTATCTGCTGAATTCCGACTCTATGTCGGCGACGACGGCGATGACGACGACGCCCTGAAAACGCAGATGCTGAAATCTGCGTTTTCGGGGCTGAAACTGTAAACCTTGATGAATCTCACCGTGCGGCGAGGATCTGTTGCGGGAAGGTGAGATCTGCGGGTTCTACTGCGATGCTTGATTGCTGAAAACTGAAAACGTTGATGCTAATCGAGATCTTGTCGCAAAAACCCGCAAAAACGCTGATGGTCTCAGGTTGATGCAAAAACGCTAGGGCTGAAAACTGCTATGTGCTGTGGAATCTGCTAGCGCTAGGGAATCTGTTGTCTTCTGTTGTCGTCGGGGCTGATTTGCTGTGCAAAAACGCCAAGGCTGATCTGTCTTGCAAAAACGCTAGGTCCTGCAACTGGTGCAAAAATGCTAGGTCTGCTGGGGGTTCTGCTGAGAAGGTGCCCGATGAACCGAAGCTCCTGTTGCCTCTTCTGTCAGAAAGTGCTAGCGCTAGGTTTCTATATATACAAACTTAGCAAAATTGCCCTACCTAGTTTCCAACAAAAGTCACTTAAAAATAATAAGTGAAAAATAGGGAAAATAGGTCTATGCACTGTAAAAATGCTCCTGATGGGTTCTGATGGAAATTTGATGATCATGTAACAAACTACTAATGTGTCAACCTACTGAAGAATGGAGCCAACTTGCAGATGTTGGCCGAGGGCCCTAAACCCTACGAAGAACCAGTAGCAGAAGAAGAAGTCCTACCAACTTATGGGGACCCGTCCAATGGGGCCCCAAGTGTCACAAAGTGATGACGTGGTTGTCCGAAACCCTAATTCTGTTGAAACCCTAACCCTAAAATTAGAAACCCTAATTTTGTCCAAAACCCTAATTTTGTTGAAACCCTAATCCTAAAATCAAAAACCCTAATTCTGTCCAAAACCTTGATCCTAAAATCAAAAACCCCAACCCTGATTTGCTGACGTGGCGGGCTGACCCATGGCCTGCGATACGGACACCAACGTGATTTACGAAAAGCTGACAGCTTTTGGCATTGCTTTTTGGACCAAGAGCTTTTGAGTTTTGAAGGCTTTTCACTGTAATTGCTTTTTAGGCCAAGGGCCTTTAAATATGAGGTTAGGGCTCATTCTCTGGCATGCTTCCTCGAGAAGGTGCAGAGTCCGGGGTACCGGCTTGTACTGTGTTGATGCAATATAAAGAAATACCAAAGGGGGCGTCAAGGTTTGGGGCCAATACTCTTTTGGGTGCAATTCCACCACTCCGTGTCGCATGTCGGCTCTCTCTTTCAATTCAGTTGTTATTAAAGTGCTAAAAGTATGCTCTTTTCTATTGGTACGCGGTGCCCGCCTCGTGACAGTGGTATCAGAGCATCATGCGTGTGCTTTTTTGAAAGCATACCGGTCCTACAAAAGAGCAGACAGAGCTATTGGATTTTGATTTGAGGTATCTTCGTGCTCCAACACGGACTTATTAGCCACTCCCACCCTTACTTCATCGCGCATCGGGCGCGCTTCCGTCTTCATCGCTCATGTCTTATAGGGCATAAGCCATTAAGATCACTTGCAAAGAAGGATCCGATATTTGTTTGGAGTCACTGTTTTTCTCAAAAGCAGTGCCATTCAGATGTTGATGTCTATAGCTACCAAGCCGCACACTCCAAGTACTTGGCAAGCTTTCAAGAATTTTTTTTTTTGCTCGAAGTTATATGGTTTCTGACATCTTCCTTCGGAGTGCAACTTTTGGCACAGTGAGGTATCTTGAAATGCTTGCCATGGAAACCCTAGCAGAGTATAACTTCAAGTTTCTCGACATCTCTCAATAGATGTCTCTTCACGAGCGATGACCTTGGAGGTCTAGTACGATTGCTATCTTGGGACTACCATCGCCGCCAAAGAAACACTGTTTCAGGATGGAAAGTCAGTCGACTTTTCGAGCTCGACTGATGTCAAGATTGCTTTTTAAGTTTGAGTTCTGTATGATCTTGTTTGGTGATCCTATTTGGAATTTGTTTGAATTGGATGGTATCTGTTTTGAACCTGTTTTTGTGCCGATTTGAATTGCTTGACTCTGATTTGATACTGGTTTCAATGATTGGTGATTTTACTCCCGGGTGGAGAAGTGAGAAATATTGTTTTGGTATTGTTTGAATCTCCGAACGACGCAGGCCGATGCTTGGGGAGTGTTTCGTTGTTTGTTTGAAAACCTCGGAACGACGCAGGCCGATGCCTGCGGAGCGTTCCGTTGTATGCTAGAAAACCTCCGAACGATGTAGGCCGATGCCTGGGGAGCGTTTGGTTGTATGCTTGAACCTCCAAGCGACGCAGACTGCGGTCTGGGGAGCGTTTGGTTGTACAGTCCTTTAAGCTCATGGCCCGGACCTTTTTAGGTTATTTGCGGGGGGAGTGACAAGGTAGTCGTTGAGTAGCTTCATACCGCAGACCGTTTGTCTTGGGGGAGTGCTCAACGGCGCTGTTTGTTGTGTCTTGTAACGTACATATGTAAGAATTTGTGTTGTGTTGTGATGTGCCAATTACTAAATACTCCTAATTGGAAGAGATTGCTTGGGTATGTAATTTTAGTGCATCTAGACACCCGTGGAAGATTAGTACAGTCTCGGTGTGATGGCTAATTTTACTACGTTGGAATATCAAGAGTTTCGATATGGACGAAAGGAGAAGCTAAGTCCTTGATCAAAAGAGCAGAAAGGAGAAGCTAACTCCTTGATCAAAATAGCCGAGAGGAGAAGCTAACTCCTTGATCAAAACAACCGAAAGGAGAAGCTAACTCCTTAACAAAAAGAGCAAACTGATTGTCTCTCGGAATTTTTTTAAAGCTAACTTGAGTTTTTGCAGATATGCTGTAATCGCGGACGATTACTCTCTTTCAAGAAGGGGAGATGTAACAAACTACTGACGTGTTAACCTACTGAAGAATGGAGCCAACTTGCAGATGTTGGCCGAGGGCCTTAAACCCTACAAAGAACCAGTAACAGAAGGAGTCCTACTGACGTGTCAACCTACTGAAGAATGGAGCCAACTTGCAGATGCTGGCCGAGGGCCTTAAACCCTACAAAGAACCAGTAACAGAAGGAGTCCTACCAACTTATGGGGGCCGTCTGATGGGGCCCCAAAGTGTCACAAAGTGATGATGTGGCTGCTCGAAACCCTAATTCTGTTGAAACCCTAACCCTAAAGTCAAAAACCCTAATTCTGTCCGAAACCCTAATTTTGTTGAAACCCTAACTCTAAAATAAAAAACCCTAATTCTGTCCAAAACCCTAATTTTGCTGAAACCCTAACCCTAACCCTAACCCTGATTTGTTGACGTGGCCGGTTGACCCATGGCCTGCTGTACAGACACCAGTGCGATTTACAAAAAGCTGGTAGCTTTTGGCATTGCTTTTTGGACCAGGAGCTTTTGAGTTTTGAGGCGTTTCACTGGAATTGCTTTTTAGGCCAAGGGCCTATAAATATGAGGTTAGGGTTCATGCTCCCTGGAGCAGGTGCAGAGTCTGGAGTACCGGCTTGTACTGTGTTGATGCAATATAAAGAAATACCGACGATGAGGACAACAACGAGACGGGCTGAAATCTGAAAATGCTAAAGCTTGAAATCTGCAAATCTTTATCTGCTGAATTCTGACTCTATGTCGGTGACGACGGTGATGACGATGATGCAACGATGACGCGCTGAAAACGGAGATGCTACAATTTGCGTTTTCCGGGCTGAAATTGTAAACCTTGATGAATCTCACCGTGCGGCGAGGATCTGCTGCGGGAAGGTGAGATCTGCGAGGTTTGGGGGTTCTACTGCGATGCTTGACTGTTGAAAAATGAAAACGCTGATGCTAACTGAGGTCTTGTCGCGAAGATCTGCAAAAACGCTGATGGTCTCAGGTTGATGCAAAAACGCTAGGGTTGAAAACTGCCATCTGTTGTGGAATCTGCTAACGCTATGGAATCTGCTGTCTTCTGTTGTCGCTGAGGCAGATTTGCTGTGCAAAAATGCCAGGGTTGATCTGTCTTGCAAAAACGCTAGGTCCTGCAACTGGTGCAAAATGCTAGGTCTGCTGGGGGGGGGGGGGGGGGGGGGGGTTTGGGGTTCTGTTGAGAAGGTGCCTGATGAACCGAAGCTCTTGCTGCCTCTTCTGCCAGAAACTGTTAGCGCTAGGTTTCTATATATACTTGCCCTACCTAGTTCCCAACAAAAGTAACTTCAAAATAATAAGTGAATAATGTCAAAAATAGGGAAATTAGGCATAGTTACCCGGAACGCGGAACGGGACGGCAACGGGATCCCCGCGGAACGGGGGAACGGCTAGGGGTCCGGAACGGGAACGGCGCGGAACGGGAGGTATAAAAAACACCCAAATAGTGCATTTTTAGCTCCTTGTGTTTAAATACAAGGAGTATTAGAGTGCTAGAGTGCTTCGACTCTAATACTCACAAAAAACTCGTTTTGAAGACCATTCAACCTTGCTATGACTAGAGAGAGAGAGAGAGAGAGAGAGAGAGAGAGAGAGAGAGAGAGAGAGGGAGAGATTTGAGAGAGTGGGAGGCAGAGGGAGAGAGCTTGAAGGCTTGAAGCCTTGAGCCTTGAGAGAGTGAGTCTTGAGAGGGAGAGATCTTGAGAGTGTGAGAGGGAGAGAGCTTGAGCCTTGAGGATTAGCTTGTGGAGAGAAAGGGGGAGGGGGGTGCATTTTATGAGTCCTTGAGGCCTTGCACACTTTCAAAAGAAGCCCAAACATTTACTTCAATTTTTTCAAATTTTGCCAAATTTGTTTGTAGCCGTTGGCCGTTCCAGGGGCATTCCGGAACATTCCGGGGGGTTCCGGAACATTCCGGAACGGCCGTTCCGGTTTGCACTGGCCACCCGGTCTGACGTTCCGGACGTTTTGGAACGTTCGGGAAGGGAACTGCCCCGCGGAACGCTGGAACGGGGGCTAGGGGGCGTTCCCTGGTAACTTTGAAAATAGGTCTATGCACTGTAGAAATGCTCTTGATGGGTTCTGATGGAAATCTGATGATTATGTTGTGTGCAACCAGAGGATATGCATCTAATCTAAGTGTCTGGACATGCACGGTCTGCGAACAGACTCACAAAAGTGCCAGATCACTTTCTATTCTAGACTGACTTGACTGAACCCAACCCTGGTGATGCTGCAGCTTGTCCACGTACACATAGGGTTAGATGTGCACGTGACAGATTCTCTCTCATGTCGCGACATAATCTAGACTTGGGGTGTCCAAGTTGGTTACACAACCGATGGGACGCATCAGATGTACCCATTCCTAGTGGCCTTACAGATATTCTAGTGGCCTTACAGATATTCCTGATCACAGTGCTCCCGTCATTATTCTGAATGACACACTAGAAATATCTGTACTCGAATGTCTTCAGGGAGAAAAACTCTCTCATTTAAAATTCCAATAATTCATTTAGAATCATTTTTTAGTCAGATAAAGCTAATTTAGCAACATCCCTCTCCTCAACTGTAGAGGTGCAACTGATTTGCCTGGGGAGAAACCGAGGAAGTTCCAAATCTTGCTCAATGGTAAGTTGAGCTAGTACTTTCTCAAAAAATTAGGTTAAACAAAAATTGAATAATTCAATACTTAATACTTACCTTACTGGTTCATGTCGTACCTCTAGTACCTCGAGGATATCTTTTCACCAATCAATCTTACGAGGCACGTAGGCAACTCATATTTCGTGTCTTTTCAACAGATCGGAAGTTTTCTTATACGAGAATTTGTTAACTCAATGCCTCCTCAATCTCGAGAAGAATAGGCTTCCTAGAAATCAATCTAGGTATCTATGCTTGCACATAATCGTGCATTTTTAATCCTGAGGGTATCAAACCTCTTGTATTTCTCCCGCATAGGGAATGTCCAAATCATAGAGCATTAATCTCATGTGAGGATGTCTTTTTTTTTGGCAAATATTCTTTGTCATCTCACCAGAGAAAGTCCTTGTTCTCGTCCTTCGCTCAATGTAGGTCGATTGTTCCAATCCGAAGATCTCTTGTGCATAGCGGCGCTTTTTCCCACCTTTTCCTCTTGCTGGTTTTACCACTAGTAGTGGTTTCTTGATGCTTATCGACGTCTCTTCCTTGTGGAGGTCATAATAAATTGTTTCACCTTGCAAGCGTCAGTGACGGCTTGCAAAATCTCAAACAGATAGGATTCTCGCCATAGCATTTTCTGAAGTTATGTTCAAACTCGGTTCACAATAGAGCGATCTCGCTTTGATTCTCAGGGATGTTCTCCCATATGTGGTGGAGGTAGTTCTTTCCGTCTTGGACGATAAGAGTTCATTATATGACTCGCCTGCTGAGAAGCATGTACTGCAACCAATCTCACATAGAGATTCTCGTGTCGGAATATCATGGCAAGCAGAAGAGCGCTCAAATGAGGTATCTCAAATGTCATTCTACTTCCTTGCCAGCAAGGTTTGCATCTTCATATGTTACCCATTTCCTCGGACGTAATTCTACCACCAATTAGGTTGAGATAAAGTTGGCCCCACGCTCTGCAAAGTTCAATACTTTCATCCATCTGATCAAGGTCGGTCCTCACACAATCTGGTACTAGTCCTGCTTTCGTCTTTTCGTTTCTTCCGCACTGTTCGACTGCTCTAGAACTCTCTGACTTGTCTTTTGGTTAAAAGCACTGTCCAGCTCTTTCTACGAGTGTAGCTTCCGCTTTTTTGCACTCGTATGTCCTTTTAGCTTTCCTCCCAAACTGAGAGAAGAATTAATGGCCTCACGCCATCGCGAGTGATTCTCATCAATTGGGTATTTCTTTAGGTGTTTCGTAAATTTCCGGTCTCTGGAGTATCTAATCAGTCTTTTCACACACAAGTGTCAACCTATAGTTGACGTTTCCGCTTTGGCAAACCTTTTCGCCAAGAATTTGTCCAAATCTTCATGCTTTTCTTCAGTTCTCATGCCGGATTTCAACTTTTCTTCACCTCCCCCTTGAGAGGTGTTATTTTTGTCAGATTCTTTGCGAGAACCCATGTGTAATCTAGGGTTGTTTATGGCTTATGCCCTTCAAGACAGAGCAGTGAAGACAGGAGCGCACCCGATGCGCGATGGACAAAGGGTGGGAGTGCCTATTAAGTCCGGGGTCAGGTCACGAATATTCTTGCACAAAAACCTGCGTTTGCTACAAAAAGGATCGAATCCTCCAATAGCAACACACAAACAGAAACTTCAAAATCCTTGAGCTTTGAGAGAGAGTTGGCACGACACGGCTGAGTTTCGGGCCCAGAAGCATTGGCCCCTAAGACTGGCGCCCCTTCCGATATTTCTTTATTTATTGATCTCAACAAGGTACAATTGTGGAGGGTCCTCTGCTCTTAGACTCTGCGTCCAGATGCTTTGCAGAGTGAGGCCCCAAGGGCTCTTTTATTCTTACAAGGGATGCCCTAAAAGCGGAGCCCCAATAGCAATCAATACAAAAGTGCGAAAATCCGTATAGCCTGCCACGTGGCACCAACAACGCAAAATGCGGAAATCTGTACAGGCCTGCCACGCTAGCATCCGTACGATCTGCCATGTCAGCATGTTAATGCATTTTACGGAAATTCCTTTTAGGGTTCAAGCTTCTTCCCTTAGTTATCTTTTAGGGTTTCTCTTGTCCATTAAGCCATTTCTCTTCCACTTTGTGGCACTTGCTTCCGCACCCTCAGTGTGACATGTATTCCCTTTTGATCGTGTTGGCTTAGGTCTCCAATATGAGCTAAGAGAGGTTTCTACCCATGGTCTTGGATCAAGAATTAAAAAAAAAAAGACAAATGTGGGATCACTAAAATTGTACAGAACTGTGTGCTTACATAGAATGGGATAATCTAATAGACTCAATATGCTGTTTGAGAAATGGAGTGCCGAATCGGTGTTTCTTGTCCCTATGTGTAAAAAAAGACTTCATTTGCTTAGATGCAACGTCGAACTAACATATGTGAGGATAAAACTCATCTTATTGCGCAGTTCTCTTACATGTTTAGTGACATGATACAGGATACCGTGGGGGAACTTTACCAAAGAGCCCGCGAACTTCTGAATTTGGGTTCTGAACAGGTAAATTTAGTGTGTTGTTTGAACCCTTTAATTTCGGCTAATGATGTTTACTGAGTAAATGCCTAGTCAGCCCCCCTTGTTTTGGTCCATTCTTTGCATGAAAATGTTGTCGTCATGATGGGTTCTAGACATTGAAACGATAATCCTTCACATATTGCTCATGGCAGATACGTATTTGGGATTACTATGGAAAGATAAAGCACGATTTGATGAACGATCCCAAGCAAACTCTTGAAGATGCAGATATTCAGATGGATCATGAGGCAGGACAAGTTTTCTGTGTTATGGTCTTTACAGATACTAAATCGAGGCTTAAGATCTTTATTTATTGCTTCAAGGAAAAACTTTGTTTTGACAGTGCATTGTGTTTACTTTCAGGTTCTTTTGGAAGTCCAGGTCGATGGCAGTTGGCCAGATGATGGTCAAAAATATCCTGTAGAAAATAATCCCACAGGTAATGAGCTAGCTCTGGTAGCAGTGGAGCCATCCAGGTCAAGCTTCTCAATAGCTGGGGGACCTACTGGAAGCAGGAACTTAATGAGAAGTTCAAGTCCAGACAATTTGTTTTCAAACTCATTGAACAGCTCATATGATGATCCTGAAGGAGGATTTGGGTGTTCTGTTGGAGGCGGGACAAAGTTAGGGCCTGGAGGATTAACTGGTCTTCAAAATCTTGGAAACACTTGCTTTATGAATAGTGCCCTGCAATGCCTGGTTCACACACCTCAGTTGGTCGATTTCTTTTTGCAAGACTACAGTCATGAGATTAACCGGCAGAATCCTCTGGGTATGGAGGTACGCCTTTTTGAAGTAAAGTATAAGTATCCAATATGGCAGACATTATCTTCCATGGAGATGAAAGTGCGTGCTGTTTCCTTCATATTACAATTTGTGGTTTTGATACAGGGTGAATTAGCTCTTGCATTTGGTGAGCTTTTGCGGAAGTTGTGGGCACCAGGAAGACAACCAGTTGCACCAAGGGGCTTCAAAGCTAAGCTGGCCCGTTTTGCTCCGCAGTTCAGTGGTTACAATCAGCATGACTCACAGGTTTGCATAAACAGTCAAAGCATGATGAATGACTGGGATTGACTGAGTGAAATAATCAGCTCTATTGTTGTCGGTGCAGGAGCTCCTAGCTTTTCTTCTTGATGGTTTACATGAGGATTTGAATAGAGTGAAGTTAAAACCTTACATTGAAACAAAAGATGTGGATGGTCGTCCTGATGAGGAGGTGGCTCATGAGAATTGGGAAAATCATAAAGCACGAAATGATTCCATAATTGTAGATATTTGTCAGGTAAACATAGATATTTGTGACTGACAGAAACTCAGTACGTTGAACTTTGTGTTGATGTATGCTTATGTGTGTGTGCGTGTGGCGTGTGTTGTGTTTGGGAGCATATGTTAGTACCTAGTTCTACACCCACTATTGGGCATTGACGACGTTAGTGGGAAGGTCGTGGTATTTAGTCAATACTATGCATGGTGGAGCTGATGGTTATATTGTCTTGTGGGTGACTACCATGGGTCTATACCTTGCACTTTCCTCTAAGGGTGAATCTTGGCTTATCCTGGATTCATCTAGGTATATTTTTCAGTCGTATAGCGGACATGCAGACTTCACATTGTGAAGTTTTCGTCCGAGTTACGACCAGTTGATATTGTGCTAATTCTTTCCATCTTTTGTGGTGCGTTTGCCCTACCAACTACCTCATTTTGCGCTAATTTTTTCGATTTAATGCTTCTTTTAGGCTAGGCTTCATTATGGCTGAGTCTGCCCTTGATCTTCGGAGTCATGACAGAAACTCAGTACGTTGAACTTTGTGTTGATGTATGCTCATGTGTGTGTGCGTGTGGCGTGTGCTGTGTTTGGGAGCATATGCTAGTACCTAGTTCTACACCCACTATTGGGCACTGAGGACGTTAGTGGGGATGTCGTGGTATTTAGTCAATAGTATGCATGATGGAGCTGATGGTTATATTGTCTTGTGGGTGACTACCATGGGTCTATACCTTGCACTTTCCTTTAAGGGTGAATCTGGGCTTATTCTGGATTCATCTAGGTATATATATTTGTCACTGAACTAGAATATTATATATAACCAGCCCCGCCCCATTCTCACTTTAATCTTTTCTAGTCTCTCTATAGAGGCACTCACAAGGTTTCTCTTATCGTGTTTAAACAGGGACAATATAAATCTACCCTTGTCTGCCCAGAGTGTAGCAAGGTGTCAATTACATTTGATCCTTTTATGTATCTTTCTCTGCCACTTCCATCGACCACAACTCGCACACTATCAGTGAAGGTCTTCAGTGCTGATGGAACTACAGCTCCTACACCCTACACGGTTATAGTTCCAAAACAAAGCAAGTGTAAGGATCTGATTATAGCTCTCAGCAAGGCTTGCAACTTACGAGGAGATGAAAGGCTTTTGCTGACCGAGGTATGATACTCAAATACATACTATATATATGTGTGTGTGTGTGTGTGTGTGTGTGTGTGTGTGTGTGTGTATATATATATATATATATAGAGAGAGAGAGAGAGAGAGAGAGAGAGAGAGAGAGAGAGAGAGAGAGAGAGAGAGAGAGAGAGAGAGAGAGAGAGAGAGAGAGAGAGAGAGAGAGAGAGAGAGAGAGAGAGAGAGAGAGAGAGAGAGAGAGAGAGAGAGAGAGAGAGAGAGAGAGAGATGATGATGAAATGAAATGAAAAGAAATATTAATGTCTTCAAAAGGCCAAAATGACCTATGAGACCAATTTGTTACAAAGTGATGAATTTGATACCATTTCTGGGTACAAAAAAAGCAGAGATACTTAAATGAATCTAGAAGTGCTACTAGCGTGACGTATTTGTGACCACTGATACAATGGGTGCATCCTCATTTGTATTCTCTGCTTTAGTCTCTGTCCATGCTGTGAAGCTCCTTTCCTTAGTTGTGGGCGTCTTGATCTCCCTAGCTCCAATGCTCTGTCAATGAGAGTACTACGGGCGTGACATGAGCTGAGCTTTGCAGTGGTGGCTGCTCCTCTATTTGTCCAGTGTCTAGTGTCCAGTGTCTAGTGTGAAGAAATCGGTAGTCTGTCTTTGGGATCGTCTCACTCCAAATCTCCTTAATAAACTGTCTCTGTGTCTGTGTAACTCAAGTAGATACAGTGCAAGAATTTTTTGGTTTTGATAGCTCATGACTCTGGAGAAGGGTCCGAGTCACAAAATGGTGAGGTGGCATGACCACATGCGGGCAGATGTGCTGACGTGGCAATATAGACATTGATGTGGCAGAGGACAATATGGATGATGACATGGTAGGCTGTACGGAACCCGAATTTTGCATTGATTGATGACGTGGCAGACTGTACGGATTTCCGCAAATTGCGCTGATGGTTTTTAGCAGCTTTTGTGACTCCTTGATTTTGAGTTTACTACGTTTGGGGCATCCCTTGTAAGAATAAAAGGACCCTCAGGGGCCTCACTCTTTAGAGCATTTGGATGCAAAGTTTGAGAGCAGAGGACGCCTCGGGTGTTGTACTTTGCTCAAGCTTTAAAATAAAAATAAATACTGAAAGGGGCGCTAGATTTTGGGGCCAATACATTTGGGCATGGAAGTACGTCGGGCCGTGAAGTAAAACTGAACTATGATTTAAAGTTGTGAAGTGTTTCTTTCGTGTGCCGTGTCCGATTCCCGATTTGGGGTGCCCAAGCGTGTGACAGAGGTATCAGAGCATCAGGCGTGTGCTTTGCTCAAAGCAAAGTGGTCCTATTAAAGAGCAGATAGGGCACTTAGGAAATTGTTATTGAAGAATCTTCATGTCTTGACCTCGGATTTATTTGCCACTCCTACCCTTATTTCATCGTGCATCGGGCGCACTACCGTCTTCATCGCTCTGTCTTAAAGGGCATAAGCCATAAAGAATCCCAGATTACACATGGGTTCTCGTGTAGAGTCTAACAGAGATAACACCTTTCAGTCGGAAAGTAAAGAAAAGTTGAAATCCGGCACATAAATTGAAGAAAAGAATGAAGAGCTCGACAAATTTTGGCAAGGAGTTTGCGCAAAGACCTTCGAAAATCTCTTCAACGGTTGAAAATTTGGATATGCGACAGAAGGCAAAGTTGATCCTTTCAACAAGCTCTACACATTGACACGAACGGATCTTATATCCAAGAACCCTGGAGAATTAGGGTTTTTTTTTGCAGAAAATTTCAGTATGTGTGAAACTAATGTTTTATGAAGAACCTGCTATTTGTGAACAGATAATAGGCTTAAGAATGAGATGATGATGAATACGGAGCAATGACAGCTTCAGAATGGACTTGACAACGATAGGAATTATGAATTTTGAATTACGAATGACATCACGAATGATTCACTGGAACTGTCGTGAGCACATCTAGAGTTCCTACGGGATGAGATGGCCACACAGCTAGAAGTGAATGATTGAATCACTCTCTTCAGTATGAACTCAATGTGTGATGGATCGGGATCCCCGGAATTTGATTACTCGCAAATGACAGTGCTTGAGTGCAGATGAAATGATTGACTAAATGATTGCTGTAACAAACTTGGACACTCCAAGTCAAGAATCAACCGCGACAGCACCAAATAACCACTTCAGAACAGTTCACAGTTCACAATAGATTGACACTGGCCTCGCGGAGTTCCGTGCCTAGAGATATTGGCCCCAAAGACTGGTGTCCCTTTCGGTATTTCTTTTTGTATTAATCCAAGTTCAAGTAGAAGAGCGGTTGGGTCTCACTCTCAGAATGGGAGCCCAAACCACTTATTTATTTGTTTATAAGGGATGCCAAAAGCAGAGCCCCAAAAGCTTAAAATCAAAAGCCTGAAAATAAAGCAAAGGCTCCTTTCTCTCACAACCTCTCTTGAGCTTATCAAATTAAAGCAAAAAGATTCTCTCTCTCTCTCTCTCTCTCTCTCTCTCTTTGCATAGAAAAAGCAAATCTGTTGCTGGAATGCCCCTGTGATTTCCGCCGCGTTTTGTGGGCTGCCACGTCAGCACAGCTTACAAAAATCTGCCACGTCAGCCATCAAAAGGGTTAGGGTTAGGTTAGGCCAGAATTTAGGGTTTGTAGGTTTTAGGATTAGGGTTTCCAGAATTAGGGTTTTTGTAGACTTTAGGGTTAGCCTTTCCAGAAAGCATTGTAATCGCCCTCGATTACGCCTGCAAAACAGACAGAGGCCATAAACGGTCTTAGCAGACACTAACTGTTAGTACCTACGTACTAGGAACACACATCTAGCACATGTACCAATCGACAGTCACATCACACGACATCACAGGACATCACATGACATTCAACATTCATTCGGATCTTAGATCATGATTTATTGGCAATGTAGCTAGCAATCGCATCTAGATCTAATCGGGACCTCATCGATGCCCAGTTGACTAACCCCTATTGCAACCATGTCTATTCGAGATCAAGTAGACCAAAATGCTTCAGTCATTTCGTCTATTAGTTCCTGCAGTTAAAAAGAAGTGAAGAACAAATCAGTATCATATTCAGGAATTCCATTTCATAAAGTCATACAGCAGAATACTGCCAACTCTCAGTATCCCTGAAGCTCAAAGAGACATGAGTGACTCTAGTATCAAAATCGAGGCATCCTTTGACAAAGGAGCGGAGTAACTCTTCTCTTGTGCATCCCATTGCACCAGATCTCCGGCCAAGTTGAATTCTGGGTTCCATTTGGAGTAGACTATGCTAAACCAAAAGCTTCGAGGTAAAGTTTCACAATCTGAGGAGTATCTGCTAGGTCCTCCTCCTCCATCCACGTCGCATCCAATGCAAGATAGTTCTTGAATTTAACCAAGAACCGCCTTCGGACTTTACCTTTATTCTTGGTATCTTTATGTGCCAAAATTTGTTCAGGAACAAGAATCTCCTCGTTTCCTTCCACTTCGGGTTGCTCATCAGGCTCTCCATCATTAGGCACATCACCTTTAAAAGGTTTCAAGAGACTCACCTGAAATGCATTGTGAATCCTCCAAGTGTTAGGTAGTTTCAGACGGAAGGAGACATCATTTATCTTTTCAGAGATCTGGAAAGGTCCATAGTATCTCATACTAAGCTTTGGAAAAAGCCTCTCGTTTTCCTTTTTCTTTCTCAGGCGTGCCTTCTCAAAACGTAAGAGCACCCAATCATCCTCCTTCAATTTCAAATCGCGACGATGGCGATCCGCTACCTTTTTTCTGTCGTTCTTGAGATTTCTGCAAAGCCTCGCGGACCTTGGCAAAAGCCATGTCTAAGTCGCGCGTATACTCATCAGCTTCAAAAATCTTATCTTTCGTGCTTAGGAAGGGTGGAACCTTCGCAGCACCTTCAATAATCTCAAATGGCGCCTTCCCCGTTGAAGAGTGTATCGTGTTATTGTAGGCAAATTCCACCAAAGATAAGTACTTTTCCCATTGAGTCTTCTGATCCGAGATATAAGACTTCAATAAATCTAGAATCACTGAATTGGCAATCTCAGATTATCCGTCAGTTTGCGGATGGAACGATGACGAGAATTGCAACCGCGTGGCAATGTTCTCCCAAATTGCCTTCCAAAACAAACTCGTAAATCTAGGGTCCTTGTCGGAGACAATCGTCTCAGGCATGCCATGTAATCTGAAAATCTGGGCCACAAACAGTCTCGCTAAGTGATCCGGCTTGACTGTTTTCTTCACTAGAATGAAATGAGCTTGCTTGCTAAATCTATTAATAACAGTCCGGATACCATCGTGACCACTCTCTGTTCTCGGGAGATTCAAAATGAAATCCATTGCAATACTTGCCCAGGGGCGGGTGGGTATGGGTAAAGGCTGTAACAATCCCTGTGCATTATGCCTGTCAAACATGATCTAGTGGCATACCAAGCAACTGCGCACAAACTCTTCCACATCCTTCCTGAGTCTCGGCCAAAAGAAGTATCTTTCTACCCCTTTCATGGTGGTAGCAATGCCGCGGTGACCCGTAAAAGGTGGACAGTGGCATTCGGTCATAACCTTTTCCCTCAACGGCTGTGTAATGCACAACATGGTTTTTCTCATCAAGTAGCCTTCCCGAATGGAATATCCCGCTACTGTCTCTCCCCATCCCGTATCCGTGTGAAAATATTTGCAAAATCTGTATCTGTGGCATAGTGGTCGACCATATCCTCGAAGCTCCTATGATGTATCGCGGAAATAGCCAGAACCAACGGCTTCCGAAACAAAGCATCTGCCACCACATTCTTCTGTCCCTGCACATGGACAATCTGGAAGTGATGTTCGCCCACTGCATTTGCTTTTCCGAAAGCTGCTTCTGTGACAAGTAGCGCAAACTCTGATGGTCTGTAAAGACAGTAAAATCCACTCCGAGTAGGTAGTGCCGCCACCGAGTAAGAGCATGGATAACCGCAAAAGCTCTTTCTCATAAATCTGTTCTGTCATCTCTGGCCTTGAGAACAATCGGCTCTCGTAAGCAATGACATGGTCTTCTTGCATTAAGACCGCATCCAGACTACGACCACAAGCATCACAATATACTTCAAATGACTTCCGCAAGTTCGGCAAAGTCAAAATTGGTCACGTAGTTAATTTCTCTTTCAATGTCTGAAAAGCAATCACCTCTGTGGGTCCCCACGAGAAAGGGACTCCTTTCTGTGTCAAGATATGCAAGGGGGAAGCAACCTCTGCAAACTTTCGAATGAACCACGATCATAGTCCCAAGAAGCTTCTAACTTCATGGACATTCTTCAAGGCGAACCAATCACGGATAGTCTATATTTTGGCCGGATCCATTTGCACTCCTGCTCTGTTGAGACAGTGTGTCCCAAAAAGTGTATGCCAGGTAGGAAAAATTCACTTTTCTTTGCATTAATCACTAACTTGTGATCTTGTAATGCTTGAAAGACCTGAAGCAGATGATCTCTATGTTCAACCTCATTCTTGGAGAAAACAATGATATCCTCAAAGAAAGTGCCAACAAATAGCCTGTACTCTCGAAAAATCCTGTCCATCATCCGGTTAAATGTCGTAGGAGCATTGGTTAAGCCAAAAGGCATCACCAAAAACTCAAATAACCAAAAAGTCGTTCGAAAAGCTGTCTTGTAGACGTCTCTCGGCGCGATTCTGATATGATGATATCCACTCTTCAAATCAATCCTGCTAAAGCACGAGGATTCCCTGTAATCTGTCGAGTATATCATCGATCCTAGGAATCGGAAATCTGTTCTTGATGGTGATTTTGTTGAGAGCTCTATAATCGATGCACATTCTCCAAGATCCGTCTTTCTTCAAAACCAACAACACTGGAGAGCAATATGGTGAAGTACTAGGCTAGACAAGACCCTTTTCCAAGAGGTCTTTCACTTGGCTCATAATCTCTTCATTCTGTGCTCGGCTCACACGGTAAGGTGGCCGGTTCGGTGGTGTGCTTCCAGGTATCAGATCAATGGTATGATCTTCAGGACGAGCAGATGGTAACTCGCTCGGTAGGCCCTCTGCGAAGCAATCGGCATGAGAGTGTAGAAAATCTTGGCGTTCTTTATCAAGTTTAGACATATTTGTCCTATCCTCATCACTCAGTTCTTTCATAAAGATCGAGTAAACAAACAGAGTGGATTTCATTAATTTAGAAATGGGAGAATCCGATACAATAGGGACAGACTCGCCCTTCAGTTTAATGTCAAGTACAATGATTCTGCCCTTCTCTGTAGTCAATGTCGCTTGCCTCGCCTGACAATCGACCACGGCGTTGTTCTCGTGGTACCAGGGAATTCCCAAGAGAACATCACAACCTTCCAAAGGCATTATGTAAAAGTCCTCATGCCCCAAATACCCCTGACAATGCAACCGAAGTTTGCCAATGACAAGTGTAATGGCTACGTCCCTGTCGGGTGCCGCTAGAACAGGCTCCGCAAGTGGTCCCATCCGATCGAGAGTGATCTCGAGCCGTGCCGCCAATTCCGGTGAAATGAAGTTGGCCTTGCCTTCTCCATCAAAGAAGATAAGGGCCTCTTGGTTTTTCACTTTGCCCCAAGCTCGGCAAAGTTCTGTACTCTCGTCCATGGTGTTGGGATCGGTACCCACACAATCTGGAACCGGTCCTGTTTTCATCTTGCCTTTTCTTACACGTTCCTCAGCTGCTCTCGAACTCTCAGGCCTTTCGTCGTCCTTGTCGTTCCGTTCTTTCTGTGCCTTGTTAGGGCACTTCGCGGAGAAATGTCCAAATTCCCCGCATGCAAAGCACTTCCCTTCCCTGATAAAGCGAGCTGTCTCATGAGGAGTAAGCTTGGGTCGTGCATCCTTCTTTTTTGGGTTGCTCTTTCTCTTTCTACTTTCATTCGCTGAAGTGTGTTCGGCTCGTTGTGTCATGACCTCATCGGTGGGGTAGGTCAGACTGCCAGAGTGAATGGCAAAACCCCGTTTTGCATGACTCATCAACTCCTGAATAGAAGCCGACTTCTGTTCGAAGCAGTGATCTCGGATCTTTGTAGGTAGACCCAAGGTAAATTGCTCAATCTGTTCTCTGAACGAGATCTTTTTGAATGAAGAGGCGGGTAGAAAAGAGCTTCAGAATCTCTCGCAATAAGCATCCACTGTAACAGACTTGGACACTCCAAGTCAAGAATCAACCGCGATAGCACCAAATAACCACTTCAAAACAGTTCACAGTTTACAATAGATTGGCACTGGCCCAGCGGATTTCCGTGCCTAGAGATATTGGCCCCAAAGACTGGCCCCCCTTTCGGTAGTTCTTTTTGTATTTATCAAAGTTCAAGTACAAGAGTGGTAGGGTCTCACTCTCAGACTCTACGTCCAGATGCTCTGCAGAGTGGGAGCCCAAACCACTTATTTATTTGTTCCAAGGGATGCCAAAAGCAGAGCCCCAAAAGTTGAAAATCAAAAGCCTAGAAATAAAGCAAAGGCTCGTTTCTCTCACAAGCTCTCTTGAGCTTATCAAATTAAAGCAAAAAGATTCTCTCTCTCTCTTTTTTCATAGAAAAAGCAAATCTGCCGTTGGAATGCCTCCATGATTTCCGCCGCGTTTTGCGGGCCGCCACGTCAGCACAGTGTACGGAAATCTGCCACGTCAACCATCAGCAGGGTTAGGGTTAGGTTAGGCCAGAATTTAGGGTTTGCACGTTTTAGGGTTAGGGTTTTCAAAATTAGGGTTTTTGCAGACTTTAGGATTAGGGTTTCCAGAATTAGGGCTGCTGCAAACGAGTAGCCATGTCATCACTTTGTGACAATTGCAGCATTTCGGTCTCGGAAATCTATGGACATGATGGCAATATGGGATTAATTAACCCGACATCAGTGAGATCTGGGATGCATCTAGATGCGATTGCTAAATACGTTGCCAAGAATCATATTCCTAGATCAGAACGGAATCCATGGACGTGATTGCAATATGGGATTAGTTAAATCGACATCATTGAGGTTCGGTGCGGATCTAGATGCGATTGCTAAATACGTCGCGAGGAATCACGATCCTAGATTCTATGTGATGTGATCTGAATGTAATGTAATGTGACTGTCGTCTTTGTACAAGTGCTAGATTTGTGTCGTCTAGTGCGTCGGTACTTATTGTCAGTGTCTACTAAATTGGTTTATGGCCTAAGTCTGATTTTGCAGGTGTAATTGAGGGCGATTACATTTCTTTCAAGAGGGGATTATGTCACAAAATGGTGACATGGCATGACCACCCGCAGACAGATGCGTTGACGTGGCAGTACAGACGCTGACGTGGCAGAGGGCAATACAATTGATGACGTGGCAGGTTGTACGGAACCCGGATTTTGCACCGACTGATGATATGGAAGCCTGTATGGATTTCCTCAAAGTGCAATGATTGTTTTTAGCAGCTTTTGGGCACCAGTTGCTTTTGGGACTTCTTGCTTATGGGGCATCCCTTGTAAGAATAAAAAGACCAGTAGGAGCCTCACTCTTTAGAGCATTTGGACGCATAGTCTGAGAGCAAAGGACCCCTTGGGCGTTCTACTTTGCTCAAGCTTTAATATAAAATTAAATATTGAAAGGGGCATCGGATTTTGGGGCCAATATGTCTGGCACAGAACTACGTCGGGCCATGTCTCGTAAAACTGAAATGTGATCTAAAGTTGTGAAGTGTTTTAAGGGATTCTCTTGTGTGTCGTGTTCGATTCTCGACTTGAAGTGCCCAAGCCTGTGACAGTCCGAAGCTCTCTTTGAATAGACAGTGGAAGCGACCCCTTGTCTTGTAATACACTGTGCACTGACATATATAATGCATCTCCGTCTCTGGCTCTGTATGGCATAGGCGGCATATCCTGCTAGTTGCTGGTATCCCTCTGAATGTCTCAGTCTCAATCTGAAGCTGGTGTGAAGATGTCCATATGTGACCAATGGCTCACCGTAACCCATGAGATAAATATGTATCCATATAGTTGGGTCGAATCACAAACCCATCCCCTGTGAGTTGGAGAAGATGCTAGAGTGCAATCTGTTGGCTAAAAATGCCATGTTTCATGGGCATACCAAACATATTGATGTGCAGTACCATTTTATCAGAGACTGATGCTTGATGATTGTTTCGTCTCATTGATCAAAATCAGCTCACATGAGAAGCCTGCAGATGCTCTTACCAAAAGTCTGCCTAAGGCACAACATGAGTGTTGCCTACAGATGGTGGGAGTTATATAACATAAAGGCGACTGTTTGGGCCTTTAAGTGAGAGGTTGCTGGTTAAATGCTCTGATGTCACCTCCGAACCGTTTCCACTGTGTAGCTCTAATCGAGAGCTTCATTGATATTGGACTATTTTTTAAGGTTTCTCATTGTCCAAGTGGCAAAATGGCCCATTTTAAGAAAAAGAGTCCA